>NC_137264.1:6199358-7469358 GCF_053477335.1 Acartia tonsa
TAATTTCAAAACAAATTAAAATATTTTGTATATTTTACTGATAATTTTCTTCAATAACTATATGTAATTATCAATCCTTTTATAAAAGTAACAGGATGTTTGTCTGAGCTCCCAAGAGAAATTGCCCAAAGAAAAAATTTCCCCCCTAACCATCAGAAAAAATTCATTTCCTTTTCAAAAATAAAATCCCAGGCTTAGAGTCAGACATTTTTATTTGATTAATTACCCAAAGTGTCCATAGAAGCCTCTAGTGGCGTAGCTGCTAGTCTCAACCAATGTAATGTTTTTTTTCACATTCCTATTTATGTGGTACAAACTCTACAGAAAGTTGGCAACTTATTCTTTTCGTCGGTAAACTCAAACAGCTGATAATTATGAAATCAATTCAAGGGCCAACTTCGAAGTGTTACTATTTAAACAAAATGGGGGTAAAAGTTTAATAAATAGGTAAAAGAAAAAAAATATAAAAAGATAGCTTTTTTATAAGAGTGAAAAATAAAAATGCTTCTTAATTTAATGACAAACTAGCTGCTATGCCCCTAGAGACCTCTTTAATTTTATTGGGTTTCCTAATTTTTAAATTTTTAAAAAATATCCTGGTTTAGAAGTTAACAAGATATACACACAGATAGACAGATACAGATCCTGTTACTTTTATTATAAGGATAGTAAAATATATGTTCAAGTAAAAAAGCTAGCTTTTCAAAATAAGAAAAAAAATTGACACATAACGCCCCTTGCTATTGGGCAATATGTCTTATGAAGATTAGAGTGGGTCAATTTTCTATTTTTTTTAAATTTTGAATTCACCACAATGGATTTATTATTACTTAGATCTTACACGAAACATTTCATGTTCTATAATAGAGTGAACTCTCTTGCGGGCTAAAATAACGATCTTCCCCACCCAATTCCTTTACCCTGTTCCCTCCCCTCCTATTGGAAAAATGGTCTACCAAATAAAATCGAAGGGAAATTGCAACCTAAACTGACTAAAAATTCTCTCCTGTGATAATATTCATGTGAATCAATATGGAATTAATTGGAAGTTGAACCATAATTTCGTATCCTCTTAAAATATCATTGTTGTAGATGGTTAAAACATTATCTATCCCCTCTCCCCTTTACCCTATCTCTTTTCTTTCTTTATGGCGAATAAACTGACCAATAAATAGGTTAGCAACTTAATTTGGCGACAACTTTTCTATGTAACTCTATGTCAATAAGATAGGGTACTTATAACTTTAAAAATCGAAGCATCCTTATAAAAATTGACCCAAAACGACCCAAAATTGTTGCTTTTAAAGACCAATACTAAAATCTAAATACAAAAAGTTTTGATATTAAGAAATATTTTATTATTTGATAGTATGTAATATGAATATTAAGAAAATTCATAATCCTTTATATCTATTGAACATATATTTTTAATTGTAAAATTATCCGAAAATCAACAATTCTTTAGCTCTGATGTTGATCATCCCCTCATTATCCCATATGTTCTATTATTCATTCCGCAAATATACTATTAACACGGATCTAAAGGGATAAGGCAATTGCCGATAAGTTGATGTAAATCCTCAATGATTAAACATAAAATTATCCCTTCTGTAAGTTATAATTGGTGGTTGAATCGTTTACTATTAACAGGGATCTAAGGGATAAGACAATTGCCGATAAGTTGATGTAAATCCTCACTGATTAAACATAAAATTATCCCTTTTGTAAGTTATAATTAGTGGCTGAATTGAATCGTTAGTGGACAGGACACTCATTTTAATGTACAAACCAATAAAATTCAATAAAAGTTTTAAGTCACTGAATAAGAAAACGTTATTATAAAACTTTGGGGACCAGTGCAGTGTAATAAACAGCTCAATATTCACTCCCTCCCTGGATTATTAAAACTAAGTTTTATTTTAACAATTTCTTATTTATGGGCTCAACAACTTTAGAGACTTTTTATTTAATTAATTAAGTAAATTGATTTATCATCCATTGTCCTATCCCTCTTAATTCCTGATTATAGGTTGATTTCTCTGTTTTGGCATGGGACAAGGACAACATATCAAAGACAATTTATAAATATAGAATAAGTAATATAAAAGTTTTTTTTAAAATAATTAGATACCGCTGAACCGATATGGTTCACTTTTACACTGTAGCTTCTCATAGTCCTGAGAAGGTTTATAGCTATTTTGAGAAGGGTACCACCACCCACCTTGAAAAATATTACTCCTTTACAAAATTTTTTAATTTAAAATAAAAAAAAACAGAATGAAAAATGTGGGGATGAGTATGATCCCCCCCCCCCCCACCAAAACAAAAATTAACCCCCTTCCCTTCATTTTTTTCACTTTTTCATTTTAAACTACTATAGAAAATGGAGATATTAAATTCAATTCCCACCACCTTAAGTGCCCCTAAAAGTGTCTCTAGGAGCGTAGCCGATAGTTTGAAATAAAAACCCGGTTCGGCACTAATGGGTTAATTATCCATTAAAATTCTTAAAATTCTAAATATACAAAGTCTATGGTCTTATTTTAAATGTATGTCTGTGGGTTTGTGTTCGTTCATGAAAAATACACGCCCTCCCTTACCATGTAGGCGGCCGTGCTGCGTCAAATTCTTGTCCAGGCTAGCCAAGCTGACGGACGTTTTTTTTTCTAATTTCTAAAAGCTATCTTTTTTATAAGAATATTTTTTTAATATTATATATTGAAGCAGTATGGTTCTTCATTACTGTTTAGCTTCTTATAAGACAAAGGAAGGTTTATAGCTATTTTGGGGGAGAGTACTAACACATTCTAAAGAGATAGCTCCCCTAGGAAAAATCTCCCCCCCCCCAAAAAAAAAAAAAAATAGAAACCCACTAAAATTAAAGAGGTCTCTAGGGGCTAGTTTGTCATTAAATTAAAAACATTCTTATTTTTCACTCTTAAAAAAGCTAGCTTTTTTATTTGGATGAAAAAAATCTGATCTACATAAAATTATTGCAACACAGCACTGTTCTCATCTCCTGGTAGAATATGAAGAAAATAGTAAGATTTTTCTGTCTGAAGCTTAAGATCCCAGGAATGGTTGGTCTAATTAGCAAGAATTAGCTAAATTATCTGAGACAAAGGAAGGATATGTGACGAGAAGGAAGACTTTGAGGGAATAAGGTAGATTTTCTTAGAATAAGGAAGAATGTCTTATAATAAGGTAGATTTTCATAGAATTAGGAAGTATTTCTTAGAATAAGGTAGATCTTATTAGAATAAGGAAGAATTTCTAAGAATAAGGTAGGCTATCTGAGAATAAGGAAGAACTAGGAGGTATTGGGTTAATTTTCTTATAATTAGGAAGATTAATTGAGATTTAGGAAGAGATTTTCTTAGAATAAGGAAGAATGTCTTAGAATAAGGTAGATTTTCTTAGAATAAGGAAGAATGTCTTAGAATAAGGTAGATTTTCTTAGAATAAGGAAGAATGTCTTAGAATAAGATAGATTTTCATAGAATTAGGAAGAATGTCTTAGAATAAGGTAGATTTTCTTAGAATAAGGAAGAATGTCTTATAATATGGTAGATTTTCATAAAATTAGGAAGTATTTCTTAGAATAAGGTAGATCTTAATAGAATAAATAAGAATTTCTTAGAATAAGGAAGAATGTCTTAGAATAAGGTAGATTTTCTTAGAATAAGGAAGAATGTCTTATAATAAGGTAGATTTTCATAGAAATAGGAAGAATTTCTTAGAATAAGGAAGAATGTCTTAGAATAAGGTAGATTGTCATAGAATTAGGAAGTATTTCTTAGAATAAGGTAGATCTTATTAGAATAAGGAAGAATTTCTTAGAATAAGGTAGGCTATCTGAGAATAAGGAAGAACTTAGAGGTATTGGGTTAATTTTCTTAGAATTAGGAAGATTAAGTGAGATTTAGGAAGGTGATTTTTATCCTCTTTTTCAGATATGTGAGAAAAAGGAGAGTGATTTTTGTCCATATTTGAGATATCTGAGAAAAAGGAAGATTATTTCTGTCCTTTTTGGAAGGGGATTTCTGTCCTTTTTAGGAATGACTTCATTTCCTTCATATGATCCCTATACATTACTATTTTAGAACCAACGAATCAAAATTGGATAATAGTAAGATTTTAAGCTAACAATTAATATAACATGGTTATAAAACTTCGGGTACCAGTGTTATTGAAGGGTACACTGTCTCCCTGTCCTCCCTGATCATTTCTGTAAAAGAAAATAAATCGATCCAGCTGTTAGTGAGATCTGCAGTACAGACAAACAGACACACATCCTACCACTTGCATTAAATATGGAAACTAATATTTATATTGCAAGTGTTAATTTATTGGCATCATAAACATCAACAAAAACATATTCATATAAATGATATTACGGACATACAAAATAAAAAATAAAAAAACAAGGACGATACGTGGATGGAGACGGGCGATGAAGGAACAAGAACGTCGCGACAGCTGGATGGAAGGATGGGTGGGTGGAAGGATGAATAAAAGAAAACACAGTACGTATTGGCAGCTCATATCCTTTCAAAAAAAAAAATAATATGATGTATGTTTCAAAAACTATAAATCTTGTATATAATTAAAATAATTTGTTTTATGTTTCTAAAAATGTAACCAGTGCAGTGGCTTGTACGGGGTCTTGCCTGGGAAGTGCCCAAAATTTTGCCCACCCCCTTCTCCCCTACCTCATTTATACACAACAAGAGGTTTATTTTATTGACATGGGGTCTTATACAACCCTCTAAGAGTCAATCTATATACCGAATCAACAAAGTAAAAAAAATTCTTAGAAATTTAATGAATTTGGCTTTTATTAACTAGACAGTCACCCCCTTGACTGGTTTAGGGAGTCGTTTAGACACTTCTCAAGAGGAGTGTAGGGTGGTGGACACCTAGCAAAACTTACATATTGACACACTAACAAATAATTGATGCAGATTAGCTTCGCACACTGTGGGCTAGAATTGAATCAAGACAAAAGTAAGTGCCGAGCCCTGGGACCTATGTATGGTGAAAATAGACATAAAACCATGATGATTCCAGGTAAAACCAAAATATTTCAGCGAAGGCTTTTTGAGAAAATTAGATTTAAAAATTTCAAGTTCAATTTTCACCACCTAGGAGTTGCCCATAATCATGACAAGAAAAGCAAATATTATTTATTTTAAATTTTGAACAACTTTGCTTTTATAAAGTTCTTCATAAATCCACTCCTGATGGGAGTTAATAAATGGCCATTTTTATCACTTGCTTTGCAAAGGTCACGAAAATTCAGCCTAAAATAAATCATATATATAGAGGTTTTAAGAAGACTTTATAAAAGCAAAGTTGTTCATTATTTAAAATAGATAATATTTGCTTTTCTTGTCATGATTATGCGGCAACTCCTAGGGGGTGAAAATTAAACTTGAAATTTTTAAATCTAATTTTCTCAAAAAGCCACCGCTGAAATATTTTGGTTTTACCTAGAATCATCATGGTTTTATGTCTATTTTCACCATACATAGGTCCCAGGGCTCGGCACTTACTTTTGTCTTGATTCAATTCTAGCCCACAGTGTCGCATAAATTCATCATATTATCCTTCCTGTTGTGAATCCTAACTATTTGGTCCTCCTGGTCTTTAGTTCAGAGGATTTTTTAAATAGTTGTTTTTTTAAATGCTCGCTTTGGTGGTCGTTGGTCCGGGTAGGTTGGGGGTTAGGTTAGGCATAGCCATCTGCAGGGCTTTCAAGAAGATGGTGAAATGGTATATTTTGATGTATGTTGCTCTGCTAATTGAAACTATGCCAAATTTTCTAAAAAAAAAGATATAAATATGAAAATTATTTCTGGTCTGTTTGTCGGTCTGTCCATACGTCCCTAACGGATGGCTCTTATCAGCAATTCGTTAATTTTCAAGCACTCTTTCAATTTCAAACTTTGCATGAATTAGGTCCTATAGAATTTTTTAAATTACTTTCTTTGTAGCGCATTTACTCCATAACTAACTAGCATAAGTTATAACATCCGTCTAAATAGTTCAAATAATCTTATACTATTATGGCATATTTTTTTGCAATATTTGGGTCATGTTTAGACTTCCAGCTAATTTTTAAAAATTGTACAGGGGTGTTTCCCCTGAGGCTTACAGGCGGCTGCCATGCCCTGGATAAAAGGACATTTATTTTTTCTCATTCTGTGTTAAGGTAAGCCCTAGTTATAAGCTTGGAAATATAAGGATGGGGGGGGGGGGAGGAAAGGTTGTTGATTAATATTACCTTTGATTTAGATGTTCCTCTCCTTCTCTCCCATGATCATGAATCCATCCACATGGGCCTCGTAGTGACCATCAGCCTAGCATACAAAATTTTGATTAAAAAGTTTTTATAATATCATATTATACTCATACTATCTAAACCAACGGATCAAAATGGATAAGAAAATGGCCGATAAATTGATTTACAAGTTACAACTCTTCTGTTGATTACAATTAGTGATTAAAACGTTAGAACACTCAACTTAATGAGTCAACAAATCAAAATTCAATAAAAGTCCCTAGTGTTGTTAATCCAACGAATAAGAAAACGTTATTAAAACTTTGGGGACTAGGGTAATAAACAGCCAATTGTCCTCTTCCTTCCGTATCTAAATCAGCCAATAGAAAAACAGAGAAGAATCAAGGACGGCACTAGTATTAGGTAGAACTAGACAGTATAGAGATTTTGGTATGAAATTTCAATTATTTTATTTCATTTCATTCGCATAATAAGTCACCTATAAATAGTCGAATTTCCTAGGACAAAGCATTGCTTGGATAAATTATATCGTGTAAAAAATTTTTCCCTCATACAATATGAAGAATATAAA
Source organism: Acartia tonsa (assembly GCF_053477335.1). Classification (NCBI taxonomy): domain Eukaryota; kingdom Metazoa; phylum Arthropoda; class Copepoda; order Calanoida; family Acartiidae; genus Acartia; species Acartia tonsa. Next base: position 6,206,234 of record NC_137264.1, read on the forward strand.
AAAACAAATATAATAAGTCAGAATTTGAAATTTTTTTATTGAATCCATTTAAAAGGTTAGGTTAGGTTAAGTTTGGGTTGTGCAAACCCGTATGGTTTGAATTCCTATGGAAATACATATGATTTACATCTTATTGTGTTATTTACCTTTTTCAAACTATCTCCATCTGAATCTTTCTAAAAATAAACTAATTTACTTTGTGTGCCATACTAATTACAATATTAATTAAATAGGTGACATTTTAGCAATAGCGATTACGTAGCAAAGTCGGTGGTTTTCCTTATGTCGCACAAGGGCAACACTAAGATCCCCGCAAGGATAGAACTCCGAAGGAATAGGGCCATGAAAGGTTAAAGAATTAAAGGGGGGTAGAAGATCCAAAAATAAATTTGATTGAAAGCACCGCAAAGCATTTTAAATATATGTACAATATACCTTAAAAATTATATTCAGCCTACTGAAGTAAATACTAGTAGTTTTAAACTAGTAAAACTTAACTTGGTTTGGCAAAATTTGAGCTCCTAAACAAGTGATCTAATTCCGAGTAATTCTTCTTTGATTATTTAACAACGTATAAAGAATCTACATTCTTGTAACAAATTAACCAATTAATATGTAAATGTACTCAGGAACAAAGTATAACTCTATATTAATTTTTGTTTATCTGAAGTTTTTCAAACTTTATTCTTTATTCGCAATTAATCAAATAATTATTAAAAGTTTTGCATCTAAAGTATATAGCTTTTTTTTCAGCAATCTATATGTGTATGTATACATTTAAGCTTAGTCTAAATAGTGCAGATTTACCTACTTTAAAATGGATTTTGATAAAAATATTATAATAGTAAAGCACAAAATACTTGGATCTAGTGCAGTTAACGGTAAAATGTTCATGGTAACGATTATCGAAAAAAAAATTTATTCATTGGATCTTGAATATCCCAGATTATTTGTAAGCCTTCTTATGGCGCTTAATACGGTGTGCGGGCATGAAATATGTGGGGCATAGTCCCTTTCGTGACAACGCTCCTTAATGGGCGATCCTTCGTTTTTTTTCACAGTAGCTGTTCTCCTATTTCTAGCCCCTGCGGGGGGCTCTAACCCTGTGGGGCAATCACCTAACCCAATATAACCTAACCAAACCTAAAATAACCTATCAAAAGCCATTTTAAAACAAATCGCTTCTTAAGGGGTGTTGCCACGAAAGGGACTATTCCCAAATTTTGTAACAATAATATAATAATCATTAGGGTGGGTCGATTTTGGACATTTTTTTCTGAGGCCAAAGCGGGGATCTGCAAATGATTTGTATGAGTATAATACACCTCTGGATGATTCAAAATTTATCCTAAGTCTTAAAACCGCTGACGACCAGACATTCAATTGTATAGCAATTTGTAAATTGGAGTCAAAAATTTATTGGATCAGAACTATGGCTTCATGGTGCTCCTAGGAAAGGCATTGAGGAGTAGAATCAGGAACTTTTGACCGTTTCAAAAAATCTCGTTCCTAGCCTGAGAAAATCTAAAAAACCTCTACAAATTGGACAATTCTCAATAAACCTTTAAAACAATTGGTTTTTTAGTGATTTCTAAAGCTAGGAACGAGATATTTTGAAACGGACAAAAGTTCCAGATTCAGCTCCTCAAGGCCTTTCAAGGGAGCACCATGAACCCATAGTTCTGATTCAATTTTTTTTAATTCTTTGCATATTAATAAGTAATCAAATATATTTTTTTGTGGTCGCGTTCTAAAACTCATTTTTTAAAAAATTCTTTTTCGGTCAGAAATGTTTTAAAGGTTAATTTTATCTGTTGCATATCCCCTCTTTGTCTAATTCCGATATGAACCCGCCCTAATAATCATGCATATAAAAAGAATATATAACAGCTAATAGTTTTAGTATGTATGAAACATATTACTTATAAAAACAAATAGTGCATGAAACTAGCTTATTCTGGGAGGAGGGGGATGTCTAAGCCCATCCTCCCAATCCCTGAAATTGCTATTCTTACATTTAATTGCTTCTGGGACTTGAGTCGCCTCACAAATTCTTCCAAGAACATTTCTCTCTCTTTGGGCTAAATAAATGTATTATTATTGATTATCTAAAGTAGAAAGGTTTTTTTGTATTTGTCCGTCGAGATCTAGCTGACCAATTTATTGTTTGAGGGAACCTTCACATAGGTTCCAGGAATCTATTGGACTGGTTTAGTGCTATTTTGAAGTCCCCTATTCTGTCCCTTTTTTCTAGTACTGGTTACAAAGTACTTTAAATTTGACTGCCAGTATGAATGTTCTTCTGATACAAAAGATCCCGAAAAAAGAAAAAGGCAAATTAAATTTTCACTTTTAGTGAAGCTCTTTATAAGTCTTCAGACCTTTTTAGGCTATTTTAAGGAAGAATAAGTAACCCTATCAAAGACCAATAACCTACAACTTACTTTCCCCCTGTAAAAAAAAATATGACAATCTTATAATATAAGTAGTATGTTTTATTTGTCTGTAGCTTAAGATTTTCATTCAAGGGAAGCTTTAAATTGGTCTTGGAATGGTTTTAGGCTTTTAGTTTGATTTTAGGCTATTTTAAAACTTTCCTTACTCCTTTTAAATACAGAGTTCCAAGATGCTAAGAGCGATGCCGCTACAAATAAATATACTTTTGGACGGATATACACACATACACTACTTATAAAGCAGCTAAAAAAAATAAAAATGGTTAACATTGATAAAAAGAATTCCTAGATCCTTAGGGAATAATCCAAAATTAATCCATAGTACAATATATTTATTTTGTTAATCCTGTTTTTCAAATCATGCTTTTCTATAATAAGGGTCTGTATGTCTGAACGTCAGAGAAAGTAACTTTTGCTGCATTTTACAACTTAAATTATCATATAGTCATGAAACTTGCAAAAATTTTATAATATGTAAAAATCTTGTAAATTTATGATTTTATTTGTCGGTCAGATTTAAATTGAATCAATAAGACATCTTGTATGATAATAATTTGTTATTTTTAAACTTTTAGATGTTGTCATCCTTGTTGTAATAATACATTATGAATGAAATGTTTCATTATACTTCTTTCAGTGTTTCTTTTTCTTTAATTAATTAATAGTTTTTTTATCGCATTGTATTATAGACAGCTTTCCATAGATACTAAAATGATGTTTACTTTATCAAAAGCCATACAATTATTTATAAATCTTAATTACTTTTCAATTAGTATATGTCCTTTCAAATGTTCAAACATTTAAGACTGACACTCTAAATCTTACCTCCAGCTCTTGGAATGAAGTCAGGATGGTTGACTTGAAGAAATTGCGGATAAAGTCGTCGTTGAATACATAGTTCAACGGCTGGTTCTTGGAGAATTTTACCTATAATCATTGTATATGCTTATAGCCAGTTTATAATCATACATATACTTCATAATAGGTATATTAGGCACCAGAATATTCAAGAAAGATACATCATTTTATTCAGCAACGGCTACATTCAGCCGCAGCCGGAATCTTGCATTCAATTGCAGCTGCAGCCGCGCAGCTAAAAGCTCGGATATCGACCTCTGATTGTTAAAACCGAAGCTTTTCTATAATTAGGGTAGGTCCGTATTTCGTAATTTGTTAATTTAAAAATGTTAGAATTGTCCTATCGATTTAAAACTTTGTATGATGATTCCTATAACAGGAAGGTAAGCAGAAATACCATTTAAAACAAGCTGACTTTCAACTTTTTGACAAAATTTCGTATGATATAATTATCCTTTTCATCTGATTTTTTTATAATGATTCCTTGAACAACTAAGAAATACATAAAAAGTGAGGCATTTTTAAAATCAAATCCTAAAAAGTGAAAGTATTTTCTTTTGCTGCATCCTGTATTTACGCAATTTTGCAACAAATTTATAGATGTTTGATTAGACTTACAAATTAATGTTCTTCTTATTAAGTTTTGATACTCTACAAGAATTATTATTCGTTTGTCCTTCTTTCTTATTTTAAAGCTTCGCTTTTTTGGATGTTGTCATCCATGATTTTTGCTAATAATATCTAGGTGCGCGTATCTGGATCGCCCCGATTTGGCGCACCAATAACTGATTTAAAGATTCAGCTCTGGATAAAAAATAATGTTTACCTTGAAACCATTGTTTTGCATAAGTTTAACGTAATCCTGTTCAATTATGGGACCTAAATTAAAATTTTAATTCAGTTTGACTGTATTTTAATTTACTATTTCTATTTATTCGGTTATTTATCTTTAAATCAATTTAGGGGTTGTAATTAAAAATTTCATTATCTTTTTACTTTTTATATTTATTTTCAACTAACTATTTATTTTCTTTTAACTAACGATATCCTAATATATAAAGTAGTAAGTTCTTTTTGTCCGTAGCGAAGGATCTCGATAACCGCTGAACCGATATGTTCCTCCTTTACAGTGAAGCTACTTATAGGTCTCGGGATGGTTTTAGGCAATAATATTTACAGTGAAGCTACTTATAGGTCTCGGGATGGTTTTAGGCTATAATATTTTTATAAAAAGTCCGGATAGGTATGGATTTAGGCTATTTTTCTGCCCTTCCATATTTCTTCGATATAGAGCACCTAGATACTAGTCCTTATAATGAAGTCACAGGATCTGTGTGTGTCTGTCTGTACCGAAGGATCTTGCTAACAGCTTAACCGATATGGTTCTCCTTTATATTGTAGCTTCTCATTTGTTCTGGGAAGGTTTATAACTAAGTATTACTAGTATATTAATAGTTTTCTATCTATCTAGATTTTCATTTATCTATTTGTCAATCTATCTATCTAGCGTTCACCTAATGGTAGCCATTAGACATCCAGTAATTATATCTACTAAAGGTATCTATATATCTATCTATCCATCTACCTATATCTGTTTTATCTATCTCTAGCTATTTAGCTATTGATTTATTTTCCCCCTTATCAACCTACCGTTTCCCTTATGGTCTACGGTAGACATCCATGTATTATTCCTATAGCAGTAAACAATTATTATTTATATAAAACAAGGATGATAACATCCAGAAGCAATAATGCTGACATATCATGATGAATATTTGTAGACTTCTATATCTAATAGCCGCTATTACACTTTTCTTTGTTACTAGCGTGTATGCCCCTAATTGGGGGGCCATAATTTTTTGTTAGGTGCAATTTCAAGGTTGGTGGAACCCTCCCTCAAAATGGTTATGAACCTTCCCAGGACCGCTGAGGAGTTACCCTGTAAAAGAGAACCATATCGGATCAGCGGTTAGTGAGATTCTTTGGTGCAGAATGCCAGAGTTTCTGATACTTTATTATGAGGACAATTTTTAAAAACAAGGATAATACCTTCCTTTACAAGCGCAGCAGTGTTAATGAATAATAATTTTCCTGTGGACAGTTTTAAAGTGTGGCCAGGAAGTTTTGTTCAGCATCTTGCTCCACTTCTCCTCTCTCTTCATATTCTCAAACTCTTTCTTCATGTTGTTTCTCTAAATTTTTAGAGGTCACGTGACTTTGCACATATACACACACACACATAAAAATTTCGGGTGTTTTGCCCCATTTTTCACTTTTTTGGCTCACTACCTCACTAAAATCAGTGAGGATCGAAGTGAGGCAAAATTATCCCCACCTAATTTTTAGCGAGCCTCACTGATGTTAGTGAGGCAGTGAACCAAAAAGTTTTTTAAAAGTCCATCTCTGTTTTTCTGAATGAAAATTTGAAACTAATTAACAGCCTTAATACAGCTATTTCCTTTTTTCCTGGTAATTAAAAGCATTTACAACACAAAAACGAGGATTTAAATTTACAAGAAGTAAAAGTTAAGAATTTACAAGTTGTGACTATACCTGAGAGTTTTGAGTTGAAGCTATCACAAAGCAGAATTTGCCACCTGGAATAATGATTAATAAAAATTCAATAAATTTTTGTCAAACACTTTTACAAGCACTGGCATGTGGTGGAGGTGAATAGGAGGGTGTCAAACTTAAAATTGGGAAGGGTTGTCTTCTTCTTTTTTCCCTCTCTAATGGTTTCACACCCCTCTGGCAAATCACTGTGCACGCCTTAAAGTCTTAAAAGTGCTTAGTTTTCTTTTAAAAAACCCTCTTCCCTTTCACTGTTTATTTCCCATTCATGTTTTATATGAAAAGTTTTGACACTTTACTTATATTTATTGGTTAAAGTTTAGTCAAGTACGTTCTCTGTAACACAATTCTCATTCAGAGAGAAAAGTAGTTATTGAGGTTGAACAGGATTTAGAATAAACAACATTTTTTCAATTCATGGTGAAATAGGGCGTAAATACATCTAATATGAACTTAATTTAGTGGTTTTCATTAAAGGGCTTAGTCGAGCATAGAGTAGACTCATTCCTTATTTTAAATAAATTAAAATAATGAGGGTAGTTTTTCTTACGTTTTTATATACTTTAGGTAAGGTTAGGTTAGGTTATATTGGATATAGTATAGCCCTAAAATGTTAGGGCACCGCAGGTATAGGTACTACAGTGGTTATGTACTACTACCCCCTCCCCCCAACCCTTATTTTCAATTCATCTAAAAGAAATAAGGGGGGGGGGGTTATTGCTCGAAAGTGCAACTTGAGGAAATACCCATATATCCTAGGTAATATATTTCGGTAATTAAAGTTTGCTATACCTGGAGTCAGAACTTTGTTAAACATCTGCACAGCTGCAGGCTAAATAAATAATAATTACAGAGTTACTTCGGAATTAATAAAATAAATCAAAACGATGATTAAAGTGTTTAAGACAAAAATACAAATATTAAAAAAAAAGACTTGTTATGAATGAAAACAAGTTCAAAATCGATATGACTATTTTAACATGTTTTAATTTGTAATTTGAAACTAAGAAATCCCAGCAATACTAGCTAACAATTATTGCAAATGAAAGGGCAAGACTATTTATAGAGTTGCTGTTCAACTTAAAGTTTAAACGTTTTAAAAAGTTACAAAGAACATTGAAATTATTAAACTTTTTAATTAAAAGTAATGTTATATCCTTATTTCTATTTGATCTTTAAATATGAAGGCTTCATTTTCTGTTTATGTAAATTGTTATAAAACTTTGAATGAAAATAATCCAATTAAAAGACAAATGAAGTTAAATAGGATAGAAATATCTCATTATGTTTAAGGATTCTGGTTTCTAAAAGTTTCCACAACAAAGGAATTTTTATATAAAATAATCATTCATAATTTGAAAAAATAGACAAAAGTAAATTGCATACTGTGGGGATCAACCTAACCTAAACTTAATGTCATTTTTCATAAGGCCTAGTAACTTTCAGAAATATATTATCATGTTATTGTAAAAAAACTCTTAAATTAAGGCATAAATGTTAAATGTGCTACCAATTATCTTTAGGCCTTGTTGCTGCTATATACAAAACTGTAGCAGTTGCACTGGATATAAATAACATAACAAAGGTAGGTTACTAGTATAGAAGAGAGAAAAGTAATACGATTCATGTAATACCTATATTTGAGACATATTTTATAGATTTTCTTTTAAGATACTTGACTTCAATTTTGAAAGAATTTGATTTATCGTTAAGATAAGAAGAATTCAATGCTTATTTTCTATATTTAAATTTTTACATTTTATTTGTTTTATGGTATTTTGTCTAAATTAACTTTAATGAAAATATTTATTTATTGCCTCAAGATTCATGTCTAGATCTATGCAGTATGTCAATGTCTATGGAGGAGCTCTAAGTTTACAAGTATTTAGTATTTTAAAGCATAGGTGTTAAAGTGTTCACGAAGCTGGGAAAAAGTTGATATATGTCACTGATTAATGTTTTTTAAGAGTACTGTTTTGAGAATTAAGTCTTAAATACTTTCCATTTAAAAATAAATCAAACTTTAAAAAAGAATTTATTCCCTTGAAAACATCGTTGTATTTTGAGTTTTATTATACATATCTTAAAACCTATCAAAATCGACAAATAACAATCTTTTTGTTGAAGTTTACTTGCAAATTTAGAGTAGAATAAATTCTTTTGTTACATACATATTAAACTAACCAAAAAAGTTTGTAATTTCTTTTTACGGGGAGATTAAATGATTTTTACCGAAAATCGAAAAGATATTACCAAATATGGGTATAAGGTCAGCTGATTTATAGTTGTCGATTGTGTAACATAGCACCCTCATCCTATCTCAATATTTACTACTTGCTAAAAAAGCTTCAACATACTGCAGAGCTAAAAATACGATTAGGCCCCCACATAATTGGGGGATTTTACTATAGATTGAGAAAGTTTTTAGCTATTATGGTTTTTTTATTTTGGGGTAAAATTCTTGCTTAGATTATATTTGATTAATTAACTAAAATCTATAAAAGATATTTAAAAGAAACAATCTTTGAAACATGAATTAATTTGCTATAAGCGTTTTCTGAGTACAGCACAGCCAGGTTAAATCAAATACACACACACACAAACATACATAGGACTCCACAGAACTTGATTGTTTAATACTTCAAAACATGGAATAAGATAAAGAGACAACACAAATTATATTCTTTTAATATTAATCTGTTATTCATGGATGTACATTAATTAAAGCAAGGCTTTTATCTTAATCCTAAACACAATGTAAAGATGGTTCCTGAGGTAATAAATCAAGTCAGTTACCAATAAACCTATACAAAAATTGAAATAAAATAACATGTTTTTTCAGTTATGGGAATAAAATTATTTACTTTTTATAGCTATTGAAATTTTCCCGTACTGGTCCAAACTTACAACTTAAAATACACTGAAGGGACTGCGACTTTTACAATATTTAGTAATGTTTGGTTTCTATACTTCAACTTAACAAAATCCGTTGGTACCATTTGTACCACAAAAGATAAGGAGGGGGACGGAGAATGGAAAAGGGAAACATGAATGCCCAAGGTAAGTGAATGAGTGTGTGTGTGTGTTAATTAAATTTGACACATTACGAGATTATTTTACGATGATAAAATGCTTTTTTTTATGTAAATACTATAGAAAGACTGCTATATTTTATGCTGAATATTTGCAGCAAATGATATTTGTTTATTCTATTTAAACATTTTAATTCTTAAATATCATGCTTTCCACAGATTTAAAGAATTTTTCTTTTGTCACTATACCTGCATAAACAAAGCGGTATTTGGTTAATGATTTTATAAAATAAACCAAACTTTTTCATTACATTTTAGAGAAAGTTCAAAGATAAATATTATTAGAGATATATTACAAAAATATTTTCTAAGTATCAATTTTTTTGTTTTTATCTGCAAGCGAAGAAATAACTTATTTTCTCTTAGTTTAATTGATGCTCAGATTTTAACATTATTTTCATGTGGAAACACTCTCCGCATTTTAAACTGATTTTTTTCTAACTTAACTGAACTTTTAAGGCATAATTCTTTGAAAATTACCTAAAATATAAAAAAAGGTAAACAAAAATGCATTTTGAAAAATTAAATTCGCGATCACTTTAATATAAATCATATTTTACCTGGTTGGGAACCCAGTGAAGACAAGAGAAAGATGTGACAAGATCCATCTTTCCATTTTGCTCACTACAGAAGGACTAACAATGAAAAAAAGTTATGTTTTAATGATTAAATTAATAAGAGAAAAAAAATACTTGCAAATCTAAAAAAAGTAGCTGTAGAAATCAAATCAATTCTATAGGTTTTTTTTGGATGTACAAAGTTACTCACATAAAGGATATTTATATTTTTAATAACATTGTCTACCTTTAATATTAGTTTTGAAATCACATTTTAGCTGTATGTTAGAGAGATGGACATGACAAACAGACAAAGTGATGTATTAAATATTTTATACCTGGCACTCCTTAGATTCAACATCCATTTGTTTCCATTTCAAGTTTGATTGGTTGTAGTTAGACTTACAATAATCAATCATATCCTATAATATTCATATTTCAAGTTTGATTGGTTGTAGTTAGTCTTACAATAATCAATAATATCCTATAATATTCATATTTCAAGTTTGATTGGTTATAGTCAGACTTACAATAATTAATCATATCCTATAATATTCATATTTCAAGTTTGATAGATTGTAATTAGACTTACAATAATCAATCATATCCTATAATATTCATATTTCAAGTTTGATTGGTTGTAATTAGACTTACAATAATCAATCATATCCTATAATATTCATATTTCAAGTTTGATTGGTTATAGTTAGACTTACAATAATCAATCATATCCTATAATATTCATATTTCAAGTTTGATTGGTTGTAATTAGACTTACAGGATCTACTGCAGTTCATGGTAAAATATTGCTGGTAACGAATGCTTCCTGTTTCCTGGCAATGTTAGAAGATTCCTGGATCTAGCATAACAAGAAATATTTCTGGAGCTACCAATGTTTAACTTTCCTGGTTACCAGCAATTTAGGCATATTTCTGGCCACTGCCATGTTTGAAATATTCCTGTTAGAAAGCAATTTTTTCCTTTTTAATTTACATTTCCCTTTTATTACACTTACCCCACAATTAGAGGTTGATAAGATTCACACAACTCAAAAGTGGCTTTTTTGGCATGTTTTGTCTGATGTGGTGGGGGGTGGGATGGGGGTAAGATAATTTGAATTTAAAACATTCGCCAAAAGTATCAGAGATTCAGAACATAATTGTGCGTTTTAAATTTAAAAATGGTTAACCAATTAGCTTTTTTTCCCAAGAGGTTACTTTATCTTAACTCGAATACCCACCAATAAAACCCCTTATTTTATAAGACGAAATAAAGATGCCTTTCAAATTTTGGCGCGAAAGTGTTAAACTTTCCCCTAAAGTTTATACAGCCTCAAATGAGGAGGGGGGGGGGGGGGCGTTAATTGAATTAAAAACTCTCGCGCTGTCTGTACTGTATTGAGTGTGATGGGTTGTAAGGTATAGTTACGAAATTTTGGCGCCAATTTAGTCATATGTGTGTAAAGGTTTATTGATTTAAATTTGGAAGTCTAAAAAAGTCTAAAAAAAGGAGGGAATTTGAAAAAAATCTCCCGCCATAATCTAATTACCTTCATGGTTTCATGGTCTGTACATCAGAGTTACGCCACTCTTTTTGTTGATTTAGGCTAGAATTGTTGGCGTTAGCCGCGGCACTTATTTTATAATTAGGTTAGCTTTTAGGTTATAGGGGCTAGTATTAAGTTTTGGCATTATATAGGCGTTCAAGTTCGTTGGTTTTTCTGTTTGTTTTCAGAGCCTCACTTAGAAATAAATTAATTTATTAATACGATTAAAATTACGAATTTATCTCCCCTACTTTTCAATATATTATAAAAATAAAAGGTCGCGCCTAAATTTTGGTGTTAAAGTGGATATTAAGATAGAAACAGTTAAATTTATAGGTAAAGATCCAACTCTCCTATATCCTTCTCCCACCTCTAGTAATAAATTAATTGAAGCAACTGTCCCTTATTAATAATTGCTGTTTACCCCCTAGGAAAATGTGATAGGGGTATGGGGTAAAAACTTCTGTAAGCCAGTAATCTTCTCTCATTGCTGGTAACCTGAAAATTTGCAGATTGCCAGCTAACAGGAACCTAGGATTTAGGGGAATATGCGTGCTGCTGGATCCAGGAATCTTGTAATATTGCCAGGAACCAGGAAGCATTAGTTACCAGCAATATTTTACCATGAACTGCAGTAGATCCGACTTACAATAATCAATCATATTCTATAATATTCATATTTCAAGTTTGATTGGTTAAAGTTAGACTTACAATAATCAATCATATCCTATAATATTCATATTTCAAGTTTGATTGGTTGTAATTAGATTTACAGTAATCAATAATATTCTAAATATTTACCCTTTCATAAAAGAATGAAGTGTAATCTTAATGAAATTTTATAGTAGAATCACAAATTTTTATATTTTAAGAACTTGTTCCTCTAACAGAATTTTCAAATCTTTGAATTGGTTTTAATTGATGATTGATTTTAGAAAATGTTGAAATGTATAAAAATAGATTAAAAATCATAACACAATGCAAAATTTAGGGAATTATTAAAGCTATTCTGTTATATAAGTAGCAAAGCATTAAAAAATAGAATTCAAGACAAAAAAAATAATTACCCTAGAGATATCAATACCAATGACAGAATCAGGTTTACCAAGGTTTCCAAGATCTCCTGAGATTAAAAAAATATCAAATGAAAACTTACAAATCTAATAAAAATACTAATTTTACATAAGTACACCAAATCTACCTATCATTACATTAATTTGTGTGACAGTTTTAATATGTGTTATTAGTAGCAAAGCTACTCTATAATTTGAAATGTCCGTCTGTCCGTATGTCTTAGTTTGGGGGAAACGTGATTTTCTCGGCTCCTATAAAAGATAAAAGGCTGACATTTTTTGACAACATTCCCATTATTAAGGAGCCCAATTAATTATAAAACATCAATGGCGGTCGGACCGCTTTTTAGCAGGTTTTAGGCTATTTTTGTATTTGTCACATTTTCTCCATATCTTTGGTGTTTATGGTTCAATTTCCAAAAATGTTTCAGTTTTAGATATCAAAATAAAATTTCCTGTCATTTCAAGAAAACAACTATGACGGTCAGACTGCCTTTAAGCAGGTTTTAGGCTATTTTTGTATTTTACACATTTTTCCTCATATCTTTGGTGTTTATGGTCCGATTTCAAAATTTCTTTAGTTAGAAATATAAAAATTAAATTTCCCGTTGTTTTGAGCATCCAGTATGTATTTTACTTTGACCGTCAGTCTGTTAGTCATAGAACTGATATATAATTATTAAAAAATTAATAACAAATGTTGAAAAGGTTTCGTGATTTTTCCCTAATATACATGTTTTTGACAATTAGTCTTTAAATTCTTATACATATTTTTTTGTGCTTCGCTACTTATGGATGTTGTCATCCTTGTTTTAGGTTATACTTAAGCCATGGCATACAACCATCAAAGTTAGCAGCTAAGAGAAAAAGACCTGTGGATAAAATAATACTTGTTTGGGCTTTAAGAATATATATTTGTTTGTTTCAGAGTGGAAATGTGCACCATGTTGTTCTTGTTTGATTTGTGGAACAGCTGTCATTACCAATGGTGCTAACACCTAAAGGTACTTTTTGCTTTTTATTAGATTATTATTTTGTTACATACTCAAACCAACAAAACATTTACTTGCTTCAACTGGTGTTTGATGATTAGATAAAGTAGGTAATGGGTAGACGATTCGTTGGGATAGGAATTACATGAGGATAGATTTTTCGTCAAAATCAATTCATATTAATTGCAAAATATGCTACTCAACCGGTAATTATAAACTAAGGTACCTTTTGACATGGCATAAGTAGTCTCACCAGTACCGCATCCAAAGTCAAGAATCTTTTCTCTGTTGTTCAGAGGGGAGTACATCTTAGTAAACTAAAAAAATAGGATTATTTAACAAGGAAGCAAATCTATTCGACTATTGATTTAAAGAATATATTATTTCAGCAAATATAGAAAGCAACTCTATAATTGTTACTAGAAAGTCCCTACGACCATTTTTTAAAAAGCTGATTTTTTTACCTTTTGACTAATTTTTTTATATGATATGATTGTCCTATTCATCTGATTTTTGGTACAATGATTTTTAGGACAACAAGGTATAGTATCAAACTCGAGGCAACTCTATCTATAATCACTAGCGGCATCGCCCCTAGCCTCTAGGGGCTTTGCTCCAAGAGGAAATTTAAAAATTAAGTACTACTGGTGCTGCCGCCAGTAGTGTTATGTGAACTAACTTTTTTATTTTTTTTTATACAGACAGACAGACAGACATCGTTCTACTTTGTATTATAGAAATCCAAAAATGAAAGTATGTCCTTTTACTGTATCCTATAATTACACAATTTTGCAACAAATGCAATACAATTTCGTTATGACTCAGATTTTAGAGCTTTACTTTTAGGAATGTTAACAACCTTGTTCAATCATGAACAGATGCAAAGATATAAATGATTCTACTTTGTATATCTATAATACAAAGTAGCTTGATGTCTGTCCGTCTGTCTGTTCGTCCGTCCCTTAAGATCTGGGTAACCACTGAACTGATCAGATTCTACTCTTCAGAGAATATACCTACTGGTCCTGTGGTGGTTTTAGGCTATTTTCTTGGGGGTGGGACACATACAAACCCCCACATACGAATTTTGCAAATTTCCCATTTATTAGCGAAAATTTGCGATTCATTCGTATTTTTTTCCGCTTGGTAGATTTGCATTTTTTCCCGCTGGGTAGGTAAAAGAAGATGTAATTATACCTCTTTGGGCAAAGTCCCTAGAGGCTAGGGGCGAAGCCACTAGTAATACATAAAGTTTATACCTGGTTAACAGCATTGGAGTTGATCAGAAAATGAGCTTCATTACTAGCCTTAAATTTGTTAAAATAATATTAATAATGATACTCCAAAAGTCACCTCTATCTGTCAATCTCTAGAAACTGCAATATGTATTTGACTTAATAATTATTCATCTGGAATTTATTTTGCATTTTTTTAATTCTCTGCCCTCAATGAATGAATTGGAATAATTTGATAATCAAATTTGATTGAAAAAGATATCATGGAGAGAATTACAGTATAGAGAAAAACTAATATGGAATTCTTATATAAAAGTGGCAGAATGCCTATTTAAGTGTGTACTGAAGGCTCTCGATAACCACTGAGCCGATATGTTTCTCCAAGTGTACCTTCTCATAGTTATAACTATTTGGGGGGGGGGGGGGGGGTGTACCCCACATTCACCATAGAAATCGCCCTCCTCCCCCAAAAATAAACTTCAATCCCCCAACTCATCCTCAAGTGCCCCTAGAGGCCTTTAAGGGCGTAGCCGCTAGTATAAAGATAAAGGAAGAAAAAGTGGACTTAGCCTCACAAAGAAAAACACATAAGAATTACAGAGAAGACTGTGCTGCTGAAAACTACTTACAGTGTACTGCTTGGGGGTGACAAACTTCATGCCAGTTCTAAACACATCAAATTTTTCTAATAGTCTGTCCAGGTATGATGACCTAGACCACACCCACTCAACAATATGCACAAAATTGACAGGTAAACAGACGAGTCAATAAGATATTGGTCAATCTGCTCGTATTTTCAAATTAAGGGAAACATTGATCTAGAAAAACTACAATTGTTAGTTATTTGCTATCATACAGATAAGCTAAAGTTAATTATAGAGCATATACAGTTAAGCCTCTACAAATTTAAAGTTAAACCACCTGTTAATAATTACCTAATAAGTTTTAATTGAACAACTTTTTCAAAAATTTAGTAAATATTTGAATGAATTCTTAAAATAAATCAAATTTATTTTAGTAAATATCCAACTATTTCAAATAATAAAAAGTAAGCATTCTTAAACTTGTGTGATCCGTTTTTTTTCTCTATTAAAGGCATCAAAACGGATGTACGGACTTTTTTATTTTAGATTTAAAAAGAAAAAGAAAGGATCTTTGAGAAGGTACCCTGTAAAGGAAAACCATATCAGTTCAATGGTTAGCGAGATCCTTTGGTACAAACAAACATACAGACAGACAGACATCGTTTTACTTTGTATTATAAATTCTAAAAAGTTGATGTTCCTGAGTCCAACGGTAATTCTCATCTTGATCCTGTACCAAAAAATATTTAAGATTTAACAATAACATTTTAAATAGGATATATTGCAGGGAGGAAGGGAGGGGACACTGGGCAATTAATTCAATTTATTGTCCCCACCCTTCCTCCTGATATTTTGGGACGTTTGACGGGTAGATTGTAAATGGGTGCCTACCCTCCCCCACAAAATTTTAGGGGGCTATAGCCACAACTAAAGAATATTTCATATTTAAAGGCAATAAATTGATGTATATACATTCCAAATGATGATTCACAAAATTTAAATTAGAGGTTGAAACGTCTGATCACTCAACATAATGAACCAACCAATCAAAATTCAACCTAAAGTCTCCAAAATTGTTAATCCAACGAATAAGAAAAGGTTATGATTTATTGTAATAACCAGCACAATGTGACCTCTCTCCCAGGATAATTATGATTTATCCTAACTTATAAAAAATGTGTATTGCTGTGCTACTACTGGACATAATTGTCCTTGGTTTTATGACAAATACCCAGGGAGTAAGGGAGGTGACAATGGGCAATTAATTCAATTTAAGAGTTTTCGCTGAAAAGCAATGAAAACCAGATTTATCAAGAAAATTTGACCAAAATTGTAAAGGGATCATGGTAATATAATTTAGAACAAAATTAGTTCTAAGAAAAAAATCATTTACTTGAAAATTAAATTTCTAATACATCACAATGTAGTAAACATTCTGCAATTAATCACTAGAAAAATCTTCCTAAGAACCTAGTCAACCCTTCTCATTTATTTTAAACTGCCACTTAAATTCAAGAGGTTCTTAGATTGTTTAATACATAAATATCACAGTAGAGTTTCTATACATGAAATGACATTTTCTTGGGAAAAAATATTTGTTAAAACCAGCCATCAATAACAAATTCTTCTGTCTGCAATATTCAAAACTAACTCAGCTAGTTAGCGGGGCATTTATGCGCTAGTACCCAAAGTCAGTCAGAACCTGCTGAATTCGTGCACACTCCTTTTAAGCCAGTACCCAAAGTCTCAGACTCTTAAAAATTGAATATTCGGTCCATTGTCCCCTCCCTTACTCCCTGCAAATACCTATTATATAAATGCGCTAATAATCAACAATAATAAACAAAATAACTATCACAAAATCATTATCTCTGTTTTAGAAATAATCAGCTTCAAATTTTTTTTGTTTGCTCTTTTTAGCAGATGAAAGATTACTAAAATAAAACAGGTTTTTTCAGCCTACATGGACTTGGCAGATATCTTAGAAATTTCCCTATTCAAAAAGTCAAGATTGTTGCTTTTTTAGTTTATACATAGTATAGAAAATAAAAACAAAAAAAATATTTGTTTTATCTATCTTTCCCTTAATCCCTGTTTTTTAAATTTGTGTTTGTTTATATATGTTCTTCTTATCATTTTAGTTTAAATAGCGTTCACTCCATTTTTAGGTGTAATGTTTTTTAAACACATTTAGTACTTTGCATTGATTTTTTGTATCGTTGATGAATTATAAACAGTGGTTGTTCGTCTGAAACCAAAGGACAACTTTTTTGAAGGATTTTTAAAAATTACATGCATGCATAATATGTTTAAAATTAGAATTAATAATTGTCATTTGTTTTTATTGTGCAGTTATCTTTGAATACTTATCCTTATTCCTTGCTTGTAAATTTGTTTTCATAAAATTATATAACATTTAATGAAAATACTAAAATAAATAAAAATAAAATTTCTTATCTTTCTTAAATTCCAAATAGTTTAAGTCTAAATCGAAATAAAAAAACCTAACTTTATAACAACTAAACCTAATAATTGCATTAAAATCGAAGATTTCATTATTTCCATATGAATTTTGATTTATCTCCCCTTTATAGTAGCGAAGCTACTCTATAATTCATTAGTAACGAAGCTACTCTATAATTCACTTTGACGCTATGGGGAAAACGTGATTTTCTCGGCTCCTATATAAGATAGACAGTTAAAATTTTTAGTTAATTTTTTTGCCTGATATTCATTCATAATTTTTGAGCTTCGCTACTTATGGATGTTGTCATCCTTGTATATTTGTATGAAAGCTTTTGGAACTGAAAGGTTAAAAATTTTCCTAATAAGGAAAATTAAATTAATCGGATTTGTTGGAAAAATTAAATTATTAAGAATAGTTTAAATGACATAAAATTACCTATAAGTTTTGAGATTCCCTTGTAGGTGTAAAGAAGTTTGGTTGTTTCTAACCCGGGAGTTAAATACCAATTAGTTTCCAGATATCAAATCAATTTAACACCTCACATTCCGTTGCGGATTTTTCACCCATGTGGGGCTTCACATTAAGCATCTTAAATGCTAGATTAAGATGCATTGGAAAAAGAGAAATTTTTCTACATTCTAAGGCATATCCGTCTGTTTGACGTATATTATCGCAGGTTAAAGTATCTCAAAATCGTCTGATTGATTCAAATTTTGTATGCAGATGACTGGCACAATAAGGTATCATTTAAATAGTAACAACATAGGGGTGTCTAATAATTATTTTTACAAGAGATAACCAGCAGTTTTTTTTTAAATTTTATTTTAATGTTACTCTATAATTATTTATGTTCGTTGGTCTCAATATCTCTAAATTGTTGAGCTACGCTGTTAAAGGATGGGTTCATCCATGTATAGTATATGCATATATGTATATTAAAATGTTATAAATGCAAAGTAGAAAGATATACCCTTATTATCTTTTAAGTAGCGCAGCTACTATCCAACCAACTTTGTTCTTAAGGCTTTACGTCAAAAGGATTGGCCTAGTGATCATTTTGAATTTGATATCATTCTGCTTTTAATAAAAATTGATATATTTTGTATATTTTTACTGTTTAATTACTAAGATAATTTCTTTTACTAACAAAAAAAGCAAATTAAACCTAAAAATCCGCGGTCAGTTGACTACAATTTTACCAGAAATATATATTTTTGGATTTAAAAAAATAGAAACCTTATCTTAATTTTGATTTTAACAGGGACTTAATTAGCATCTTATATACAGATCAATTCTAAAATTAAATTAAGAAGATTAAAATAATAGATATGATACATATAGAAAATCCATCTGACTCCATGTTTCGCCAATCTTAAAAAGTGATTTTTTACAAACAAAAATTGTTGTTTATATTTTGTTACATACGAGATACGGGCGACGAAATTTGAGTCAAATTTTTTTGACGTTGTAATGTTTTTAGAAAGCTGACTTTTTTCAAAGAATTGTATAACGGATCTTGGACAAAGTAGCTTCGGACAAAGTAGCTTCGGACAAAGTAGCTTCAGGACAAAGTAGCTTCAGGACAAAGTAGCTTCAGGACAAAGAAGCTTCGGACAAAGTAGCTTCGGACAAAGTAGCTTCGGACAAAGTAGCTTCAGGACAAAGTAGCTTCAGGACAAAGTAGCTTCAGGACAAAAAAGCTTCGGACAAAGTAGCTTCGGACAAAGTAGCTTCGGACAAAGTAGCTTCGGACAAAGTAGCTTCAGGACAAAGTAGCTTCAGGACAAAGCAGCTTCAGGACAAAGTAGCTTCGGACAAAGTAGCTTCGGACAAAGTAGCTTCAGGACAAAGTAGCTTCAGGACAAAGTAGCTTCAGGACAAAGAAGCTTCGGACAAAGTAGCTTCGGACAAAGTAGCTTTGGACAAAGTAGCTTCAGGACAAAGTAGCTTCAGGACAAAGTAGCTTCAGGACAAAGTAGCTTCGGACAAAGTAGCTTCGGGCAAAGTAGCCTCCACTTGTGGACAAAGATCTGTAAAATGTTTCAACCAATGAGATGTCTTGAATGTACCGGCAGTATTCTCCTATTGGCTGATTTAGGCAATATGTCTCTAGAGTATCTTTATTATTAAAATAAAACAAGTACAACAATATTGTGTTTCAGCTCAGCTTGCAAAATAAGCAAATACAAAGACGCTAACTGCCATAATAACAGGCCTAGAACAATCCTAATTAATATTAAACTGTCGGAAATAATAAAGAAAAGAAATAGTTATAAATTAATTATTATTGTCTTACAAACCAAAATTTTCTAAATCTGTCTTTGTGAGCATAAACTTTGATTTTAAACATAAAATGATTAAAACAAATAAACTTTACAAGTTATTTTTATTATTAGGTTATAGGATAGCTTTGTTTTATCTGCATCATAAAAATGAAATGGCTTCTTTTCAATAAATTATTAAAAGCTAAACGAACATTTAATATTTTGTAATATTTCTTTGCTAAGACTAAGCTTTTATTCGGTTACTAAGGATTAATTTTAGCTGCAAACCTTCTTTTTAATATCTATGGTTTATTTCGTTAGATGTTTACTCTTGTCATGAATTGCCCCTTCTAAATATCTATAATACAAAGTAGCTTGATGTCTGTCCGTCTGTCCGTCTGACCGTCTGTCCGTCTGTCTGTCTGTCTGTCCGTCTGTCCCTTAAGATCTCGGTAACCACTGAACTGATCGGATTCTACTCTTCAGGGAATATACCTACTGGTCCTGTGGTGGTTTTAGGCTATTTTCTTAGGGGGTGGGACACCCCCAACCCCCCCAAAAATAAAAAAAATTGTCTTAACCTCTTTTCGAGGAAGCTTTGTGTTTATCAAGATCGAAATTAATTTCCTTATTCACAATTCCAATTCAGCGAAAATGTCGTCTTTGTTTGATTTTCCTTTCCTAAAGAGACGCGGCATGGAATGTTGTTTATGTTTTGGTGTCTCCACGTTCTTTACTTTTGAATAATATGTGAGTGGATAAAGATTTCGGAGAATAAAGTCGGGCCTATCATTGGTCTCATAGTGCGTGAACAACCCTAGTATACCAGGGGCTTTAACCATAAGAACTTCAGGTAGATTTTCTTCATTTTACATTTAAATTGAATGGCGTATAGGACGGTTTTATTAAGTTTAAAGGCTTTAGCCAGCTACACATGAAATTTTATTATGATTCAATTATTATGTTTTAGTAATTTTTATGTGCCTTTATTTTTGCATTTAACAATGATCTATTAAACCAAATAATTTTCCTTTAAAGCCAAAGTACCCAAAGATTCTTAACCGTAGAAAAAAAGATTTTAAAAAGCAAATAATATTACGTGGTTATAAAAACTGGAATTTTGTATTAATTGATTTTGTAATTTCAGGACTTTGAAATAGTTTGTGTCAATAAATCTATACTCAAACCTGCTGTTGAAACTTGATGGTTCCTGATGTTGGGGGATTTGTCCGTAAGACTAAGATCTCTAGAACTTCCCGCGAATTCGGAAGTCACACTTAACCAAAGTGTCATGGTTAAGACAAAAATCCACCCCCAAAAATTTTTTTTTTTACATTTTTTGTAAAATCTCAGTAACTGCTGATCAAATTGGGCTCTACCCTTCTGGGAATATACCTACTGGTCCTCTGGTGGTTTTAAGCTATTTTCTTGGGGGGTGGGACACCCCAACCTCCCCAAAAATAAAAAAAATCCCCACTTCCAAAATTTTTAATTTTTTAAAATTTTTGTAAACAAAAACCAGTAATTGGGGTGGGGGAACCCAAATGCAACATGGGGCGAAGCCCCCATGAATCCCCCCCCCCCAAAAAAAAAAACTAAATATTTTTTTTTTAAATTTTAATTTTTGTGTATGCGAACAACCTAGGTTTAATTTTTACGAATTGAAATTTTTGTGTATACGGCAAACAAACTGGGTTTAATTTGTACAAATTAAAATTTTTGTGCATAAAACGCACAACCTGGGTTTAATTTGTACAAATTAAAATTTTTGTGCATAAAACGCACAACCTGGGTTTAATTTTACCACAGAGTAATTAAACAAAGAATAATTTTTTTGAATATTTTTATTTAGGAGGGTTGACTTCCCATTACTTCATAGGGCGAAGCCCCTAGAGGCTAGGGGCGAAGCCGCTAGTGTATAATAAACCATTGCCGAAAAAGATTATTCGTTGTTGGTTTGCATTACCCAATCAATATTTAATCAAAGCTCAAAAAGTGTTGAACCAACCAATGGGATAACCTGTTTTTACAATTTTACCTACGTTCTGATAGAAAATCAATTAAAAACATTAATATTAAATTTAAATCGTTTATTTTTCTTCAATGTAACACAAACAAGCTCTGCTCTATTGTACATTATCACTCTTGTTATTTTACAAAGAAAATTTGACCTTCTAAGAAGGACTTTCTAAAAATTAATACTCTCTTAATAAAGATGTTTAGTGTATTTTTAAAAAAAACATGAATAGAACAGTAAAAGATAATTTATTTATCACAATAATAGTTTTACCTTTTAGATACTGGAAATTACAAAGCTATATAAACAAAATAATTATATATAAAAGTTATTTCTTGCATCGTATTATAAACAGCTTTCCGCGGATATAGAATGTACAATTATAAGATTAAAACTAGTTTTTTTTAGCCCCGAGGTGCCAAAGGCACCGGCTAAAAAAAATCTTATGGTTGTACATTTTTATATTCGTAGAATGCTGGATATAATACGATGCTAGACATAGTTTTTTCGTATGGATGAGAACCGGTTTCTATCCACTGGTTTCGAATGAATACGAGAAATACTTTTAAATTCTTTCTAAATGTACTAGCGGATAGGCCTTTTTTCAATTTTAGTTTCAAAATTTGAAAAAATAAATAAGAAGCTACATAGTAAAGGAGAAACAAGTAGGTTCAGCGGCTAGCGATATTCTTCTGTACACGTAAACATACAGCCAACCTGCTACTTTTATATACGAATTTCTGTAAAATAAAATAAAATGAATCTTAAGAGATTGTCATGGTTCTTAGTGGATACGATAGTGGAATATAAATTGATGTATTCCCCTACTGATTGTAAAATTTTAACAAAATGATAGAATTAAGCATCTAAGCATCTATTTGATAACAAAACAAAAAGTTTCAAGCCAACGAATGGCAAATTTTGTTCATTAAACATTGGGTTCCAGTATAATATTCCTTTAATATTATTAAGAAGTCAAAGTGTTCAACTGTCGTCAAATTTCCTTGAAATGAACTCCTTATCAAATTTTTAGTTGCAATTACAGACAGGCTACAACATGCCTAATCGACTAAGGACTCTCTGTTTGAGTTCATACTTTTAAAAAACCAAATATATCTTGTCAAAATTTAAATAAAACCTAATTAAATAGACATACATATGAATGGATATGTTTTTATGTAGCTCATACAAAAACCATACTGCAAGGCTTTTAATTAAGTATAAGGATAGTTTGATCACGTATAGACCTTAAATATAGAAAAGCTTTTCTTTATTCAAATTTATAATATAAAGAAAATTTTAACTTAGAAAGGATTAGCAGATTAACGTGAAGTACTGTTTCCATAATAAAGATCCATATTAGTGGTCCAAGAAATGTTGATGATATACCACAGAGACGGGACTAGAGCCAAGGACACCAGGATTATAATTAATTCTGCCAGCTTATGACAACAGGATGTTTTTCTAACCTCATTTCTTTCCTGGAATGTAGGATGTTTTTAAAATTTAATTTGATAAAAATCTGTCTTATTTTGCGAGAAATTCTTTTGAAGACGTCAATAAGTAGCAAAAAAAAATTTCTATTTCATTTTCTTATTTCTGTATCTATGATTCTATAAGTTATATTCATTACAAAATATTCCTTTAATAATATCACATCTTTACAGTTTGGCTCAAACTAGCAGTGTCCTAGCTTTTCAACCAGTAATTCATTCTACAGAAATAGATAATTTTATCATTCTACAATTATTTATCAGCCTTTGGTGTATCCCAATGGATTCCTGAGATGATAAGAAAGAGAGACAGACAAACTGATTAATATAACCTGTTCCTCTCTTCTTTTTATAATTGCCATCATTTTCTGATTTAAATCTTCTGTCTCACTTTCCAACTGTCTAAAAAGGTTTAATTTTAATGAATAAAATGTTTTTTTGCAAGTTAAGAAATTGCTATTTATTAATAATACTAGTGGCTACCAGGGCAGAAAAAAAACCTAAAACCATATAACGACTTAAATCTAAACAAGGGAAAACTCAATCGGTTATGTTATGTAATTAGCTTTATTAGTTTTATTCATAAAAGTTAATATTCGCAGCATTGATAAAAGCAAAGATTTTCTAAATTTATACTTAGTCTGTTGGTACAAGAATAGAGTTAAATCTCCTCCCCCCCACCGACACATATTATGAATTTTTTAACATTAAAAAACTGGAGCGGAAGGGTTATGACTTTTCCATACTTATTTTAATGCTTACATTTGTTTTTGCCTTCTGTTCATCCATTTATTGTGTTTTGTTGCTTCAAATCTAAGAAATATATTATTTGAGAAGCATGAAAAAGTGGCTCCACATATAGTGACGTCATACGATAGAATAGCCAATGAGAGGCCAGTATACAACAATGGTAGAATTTATGCTGGCCTCTCATTGGTTATTCTATCGTATGACGTCATAATCTGTGGAGCCACTTTTGATAGCTTCTTATTTGATAATGGTCGTAGGATGCATTAGTATCTATATGTTTCTTTAATCTTATCTCAGTATACACTAGACCTAGAAATAACTTTACATTGCAGACTCATAAATGCGTTTGTTCCTCGATGATGATATATACTTATTTTATTACAAATTGACATCCTAGAAACGAGTCTAATTTTAGAGTTGTTTTGCTTTTAAATCAATCCTTCTAATAAAGTAACAGGATGTGTGTTTGTCTGTGTGTCTGTACCGAAGGATCTCGCTAACCGCTGAACCGATCGGATTCTCTTTAACAGGGTAGCTTCTCATAGGTCCCAGGAAGGTGTATAACTCTTTTGGGGGAGGGTACCACGACCCTCCCCAGAGAAATCGACAAAAATAAAATTAAAAACGCCACCCTGCGGACAAATTTTGTAATAGCTAAAAACATTACTAACACAATTTATCGGCGAAAAAAAAATATTTTAGTAAAAAGCTGATTTTAAAATAGATTGAAAAGAAACATTTTTACGTGTCCCTAGAGGCCTCTAGGAGCGTAGCCGCTAGTATAATATATAGTAAATACGGTTTTAAACCAGTTTAACAATTCTACAAAGTACAATAATTCTAAAATTGTAATGTATTTTACCTTTCATCAAAAGACGGAATTTCGTACATACATTTGCTGGTTTCTATGCCCCGCCGTTTTTTTCTCTCGCGGTTGGCGCGGGTTAATTGGGCTATTATAGCCGCCATTTTATGCTCTATTAATAATTCATCAATTGTTTTTAAATGAAATTTAGCAATCTATTCAATTAAAAAATATTTTAGACTTAATAAAGGCGTTTGATTTATATAGAAAAAAACTTTTGGGAATAGTCCCTTTCGTAACATCGCCCCATATGGGGCGATTCGTCGTATTTTTAAAAGTGCTTTTTATAGGTTATTTTGGGTTAGGTTAGGTTATATTGGGTTGGGTGTTTGCCCAACAGGGTTAGGTAATTGGCCCCGCAGGGTTAGAGCCCCCCGCAGGGGCTAGAAATAGGAGAAAAGCTACTGTGAAAAATAAAAAATGTTACGAAAGGGACTATACCAAAACTTTTTATTAAGATTTCGATCATCTATACCAGACAAAATTTTTTCTAATATTTAGAATGAACTAAAAATTATCTAAATGACAATTGATTATAGATCGATAACTATAATCTTTAAGATTGCTGTACATTTTGGATTTTGATTTTCAGGAAAGCATCATGAGTGCTTGAGTAAATGTAGTCGTTTTTCAAGATATATATATAGCTCCTTTTTGTCTAAATGCCAAATGAAATCTAGAGATGATATTTTGTTTAATGCCAGACAAATTCTTGAAGATACAATTAGAAAATGAAGAAATATAGAATTCCATTACAACATTATTTATTCATATTTCCATCTATTTTAATCTTGTAATGTAATTGTAGATAATTTTGAGTAGACATTTGGCTGTTTTTTAACAAGGATGACAACATCAAAAAAGCGAAGCTCTGAAACGGTATGACAGACGTACATTAACTATTGTAGATTGTCAGAACTGAATGTGCGGAATATAAATATATAAGTGTTGACAAAATTATACGTAAATTTGTTGCAAAACTTCTTAAATTCAGAAGTTTAAGGACATACGGCCATTTTTAGGATTTGATTATAGAGTTGCTTTGCTTTTATATTGTACCTTTTTGTAATAGGAATCAGTGCTCCAAAAATCAGATCAATCGGATGATTATATCACATAAAAAATGTTGTTAAAAAAAGTTAAAAATCAACATTTTAAAATGCAAAGTTTAAAACTGATAGAACAATTGTGGCATGCCTAAATTAACGAAAAAACCTATCCGTTAAAGACGTACGGGCCGACCCTAATTAAAGAAAAGCTTCGCATTCAAAAATGGTGCTTAGCTCCTGAAAAAAAAAACTCGTGCAACCAGGGACTGTACATATTCATATTCTTTATGGTGCCTATAAAAAAATTATGTAATATTAGAATCATTGACTACTTTTTATATATCTATAATATAAAGTAGATTTTTGTCTGCCCGCCCGTCCCTTAGGATCTCGGTAACTACTGAACCGATCGGATTCTACGCTTCAGGGAATATACCTACTGGTCCTGTGGTGGTTTTTAGGCTATTTTCTTGGGGCGTGGAACACTCCCAACCCCCCCAAAAATACAAAAAATCTCCCCCCAATTTTTTTTTGTTATCTAGGTACTTATTTTTTTATGGGGAACAATGTTTTTACAGGAATTCTTCACATAAAACTTGCCAGTAGTACTTAATTTTTTTTCATTTTTTAAAGGGGCGAAGCCGCTAGTAGGCACTATAAAGAGCTTCAGTCCACGTATTTAAAAAGATTAACACTTGTTAAATAGCTGCAATTTCAATTGCGTTAATTAAAATTTAATTCGTCACTAAAAATCAAATACCAAGGATGATATCATACATAAAAGGACAAACAAATATAAACTATTATTTAGAAAATATGAAACACAGTATTTTCTATAAAAACATGTTTAGTAGTAAATTTAGTTATATTGTAGAATTGTGTTATTTATGAAATTACAATATTTAAAGCCGTAATTACAGATTATTTGCTACGCTTCTTATAATATTATGCCTTGTTGACAGAAATAAATCAATTCAATATTTAACTTTGAGAATGCTGAAGTAAATCGTTTTTGAACATTAAAATTGAAAATGGACATTAAGGGGTATAAAAAAGATACATCACTTCTATAATAACATCTATATTACTTCATTCCATTCTAACATGTCTTTACATTCAAAGCTGTTACAATGGAGGAACGAGTGAAACACGAAATAATGAAAAGATAAGCTTTTAAACAACCGAAACATTGTTTTGTCTACTTATTGTAGTGGTGAATGACTGATTTGAACTGGAAAATAGTCATAGAAATGACCTTCTTTCAAAACGACGCAATAAGACTTTAATTATTTGTTTCAAGAATAAGACAATAAGTTGACTATCCTTTTTCAAGAACCTAAATGTGACTAAATTCCGAGTTTTTATAATTATGTTTATGCAAATACAAAGAAGACATGGTTTGGAAACTTTTATTCTGAAAAGCCAACTGAAAATGGAAAATGGAAAGGCTCCAATACTTGAAATATAAAAGAATAACTTTTTTGTGAAAACATCTATAATATCATGCAATCCAAAACATATAAAATTTTCTAAATATAAATATTTTATGACCAGATAAAAAATATCATGAAAGATGGAATATATAGTGTAGTATCGTTGTTACTCTATAAATAGGGTCTGTCTATCAATACGTCCATTTTACAATTACGCTAACAAAAAATAAACATATTTTAAGGACATGCTGTGTAATGTGTATGTATGTATACATATTGAATTGAGGAGCCGTCTCCGAGAGCCAGTCGGCTCCGAAAATTGAAACAATTAAATCTTATAATTAAAAAATTGCCGTTTTAACCCTTACAAGTCGGACAACATTTCCACACCTCAATCGGTCGGGAGTGAGGGGGGGGGATATTATCTTGGCTACTATTAAAGCTAGAGGGCCAAAACATTTGTGCAGTCCGCTTCCTTCAACCTTTGTTTTTAAGTCCTTTTTTGCTTAAAAATCATAAACAGCTGTAATTTTCTTATTTTTGTAGATTTTATATTAGAATCTCAAAACATAAATTTCGACGGCGGTTGCAGTCGGCGATCAGCGGGAAAACCGCGGCGGATTTTAAAATATAATATTTGAATCTGTCAAAGTAAAAATTGCGCTCACATGAGCCTTTTAAAGATTTCTATAGACCTTGAGGATTAGGACCTGCAGGATCATACCAGGAACCTGAATTTGACCTGAATCGCTGTGTGAACGCCAAAAAAAGTCATATATCTATAATACAAAGTAGAACGATGTCTGTCCTTCCGTCTGTCTGTCTGTCCGTCCCTTAAGATCTCAGTAACCACTAAACCAATCGAATTCTACTCTTCAGGGAATATACCTACTGGTTCTGTGGTAATTTTAGGCTATTTTCTTGGGGGGTGTGACACCCCCAACCCCCCAAAAAACAAAAAATCCCCCCCCCCCATTTTTATTGTAGAAGATTTCCTTGGTCCTTTTACGTATTTCGCCAAATTATTTTTTATCACCTCTTGAGGCAAAGCCCCTAGAGGCTAGGGGCGAAGCCGCTAGTATTATATATATAGTATTTATTACTTTTACTTTCAAATGGAAACGATTAGATTTATTACATTTGTAATTACTAATTAGGAATATTTCCTTCATAAAAGATACTCATATATTGTGGAAATAAAACATGTATTTTGTACACTTAATTACTTAAATTTTATTTATTTCTAATAAATCAAGGATGACAGCATCCATAAGTAGCGAAGCTCAAAAATTATGGACGGATATCCGGAAAAAAATGAACTTTAGAGCAGTTTCATAAAAAAAACATTAAACTAAAAATTTTTACACACGGACGGACAGACGGACATTTCGAATTATAGAGTAGCTTCGCTTCTAATAAACTATATATTGATCCATAAAAGGTTAAACAGCCGCTTTCATGACAATTTCGTCAAACGACGATAAACCATAAAGGGAAATTGTCTGCTGCCGATGATCCCTATATAAAAATAACAGGATGTCTACACTATCCGAAGAATTTTGCTAACCACTGAACCGTTATCATACTCTTTTAGAGTGTAGCTTCTCATAGATCCTGTTCAAATAATGAAATATGATTTTTTTACGCGATGCTACTCTATACATGATCAAGTACTTCTGTCAGAAATACTATTTTAATTGGTTAAAACATGAATAATTTGTTCTCTTTGGATGACGTTGTTGTGTTTCAGAGGTTTATTCAACCCACCAACTCCAACCCCCCATTTTTTTTGGGGGGGGGGGGATATTACTTAGCCCCCGCTTTACTTTGATGTCTTGTGTAAAAAGTCGACATCTAAATTAGAACAGCAAGCCTCGAAAAAAGGAAGAAAAAGGCGGGTCATTGGTGACTGTCGATCCCTGGTCAACAGATGGAATTCAAATTTATGAAATTAACATAATTAATTAATCAATATTAAATTAGGATCTAAAATAATATTGATTGAATATATTCTATATTTCAAAAAAAAAAGGTATATAGTTTTCAACTTTTCCTTCAATGCAATATTTTTAGTGCTTTCTCTTCTTTTTATAGGCTAAAAACCACTAAGCAATGTTATCGTAAACCTTGATCTGTCTGCCCAAGTAGTAGGAAGGACGTCTGTGTGTCAGTCACACCACACGTAACACCAAGGACATTTTGGATTTAATAGGAATTTCAATATGATTTTGTTAAAATTATCAGAAAATAATTTGCATTAAGATGTATTTGTAAGTCTATATGCATTTAATTAACGTAAAAAGTTCAAAAACGTAAAAGTTTTAAATATTATAAAAAAATGTGGAATAGTTATATATCGCATCGTATTATAAACAGCTTTCCGCTAATATAAAAATGTACAACTGTAAGATTAATTTTAGCCCCGAGATGCCAAAGGCTTTTAAATCTTATGATTGTACATTTTTATATTAGTAGAATACTGGATATAATACGATGCTATTCATAATTTTTCAGTATGGCTTAGAACCAGTTCTAATCCACAGGATATTAATCGGTTTCGAAGCAATACTGGAAAAACTTTTTGATTGTATATCCACTTTAAGCCAGAAAACATCTGTTATTTTCCAACAAGGATAACAACATCAATAAGTAGCGAAGCTCAAAATAATGAAATTACAAAAAACATAAAAATCTAGGAAGCTATCTAGCACCCCAGTTAACAGATAGATGGACAAAACAATGTATTGCATAGATGAGTATATGTAATAGGAATCTCCACTAAAAATTTCAGTTGTCTATCTTTAATAGGAGCCGTGAAAATCACGTTTCCCCCATTTCGTTACGGACTTACTGACGGACAGACAAAGCGAATTATAGAGTAGCTTCGCTACTAAAATTTGACCATCTTTATGATTTGAACATTCAAGTAAATCAATATGGACAGATGTTTAAAACTATTACATATTAGCACTCCAGTATACCAAGTTGTGTAAAAGAATTTAAACATAAACAAAAAAAGAAATTAGAATTCAAATATTTATGTTAAATTGAAATTAAAATCATGTATTTTACTCGAAACAAAATAATGTAAGTATATTCATAATCTTTAAAAACTCGACGTCTAGTTTCTGCTTTTTAATAAGTCTTTTCAATTGCAATATTTAGTAAATTTTCAGGCAGCCTTAAAAGGGAAGAAAAGAAAGGACTTCAAGGATATCTTTCATTAAAATTTGTGAAATAATGAAATGTATTTGTTGTTGTTATTTTTTTTAACTTTTATTATTTGAGAATAGGGCAACTAAACAAATAAACATCTTTTTGGTTTAAGTAAAACTCAAAATTATAAATGTCTAACTTGAGCGTATATAAGAGCCAACCTTTACAGACAAGTGAGAAAATATTGCATTCAGTTTGAGGATTGTCCTATTTCTCACAATATACATAATTTACATAGTGCTTGTTTTATTTAGAAATATCATTGGAGTTTTATGTGGCATAATATTCTTCACATTGTTCATTTATTCTCAGTAAGTAATGCTTTATTTTACCCATAAAAGTCGGGCCACTTTCCGCACCTTAATATTTAAGTAACAGGTTTGATGGCATCCTGTGCCCGCCAAGATGAAGATATTCAAAAATTCCAACTCTTAGTTATGTCAAAGTCAATATTTAAAAGTTACATAGCTCTCTATATTTCACACACAGAAAATGAGATAGAAAAAAACAGAGAGGGGAGGGGACAACCTTAGAAAAAATATTATTCTAAAACCTAGTGACTTCATCACTGGTCCCAATTTGTCCAGCAGTTGGCGAAATTCATAGCTTCATCGTGTATTATAGGCTGATGGCTTTGCCCCAAGCCTACAGAGACTACACCACAAATTTCAATTATGTAAAGTTTCTCTATTATAGGTTAAACTCAGGGAGGAAGGGAGGGGACAATGGATCTAAAATTCATATTTTTGACAGTCTTAGACTTTGGGTACCAGAACACATGCAACTTTTAAAATTTTGGCCAATTTCAAAGACTTTGGGTACTATCTCGAAGAATGGGTGGGATAAACCAGAAATTCTACTGTGATACTTATGTAACTATCAATTCTAATCAACCCCTTTTCAAATATGAAATCAACCCCCATTTATGGTATTATTTTTAAGAAACTGCCAGTACTAAGGTCATACCTTTTTATTATAAATTACAGACTATTCACAGGAAAATAAGACAGGATACCCTAATGTTAAATATTTATCTTTCAGTGTTTAATAATTTATTATTATACAAATCTAATAAAGATTGCTATATCTAAATTTTTTGAATTTTCCAGATATATCTGGTTTTGAAGGTATTGAGTTAGAACTCTAAAATTGAATTAATTGCCCATTGTCCCCTCCCTTACTCCCTGGGTTAAACTTAGGCTTGTGCACTTTAATGTGTACACTGCACATTGGGGCAAATCAACCAAAAAGGGGATTTAATTATTTAGTACCCTTAAAATTCATCTCACAAAAATTTCATTTTATACTTTTTTGTAGGTAATTTAACAACAAACAAATTTGCTTTTATGTTTTTTTTCTGTCATTTGAAAGAAACATGGAGATAAAGGTCATTTTATGAAGGTAGATAGAGAATTACCAGATTAACCCCTCCCGAAAATAGTCCCCCCTTACCCTATCCATCTATCTATCCATTAATCTATCCATCTATCTATCCATATATCTATTCATCTACCTATTATTATGAAGGTAGATAGAAAATTACCAGATTAACCCCTCCCGAAAATAGTCCCCCCTTACCCTATCCATCTATCTATCCATCTATCTATCCATCAATCTATCCAGCTATCTATCCATATATCTATCCATCTATCTATCCATCTATCTATCCATCTATCTATCCATCTATCTATCCATCTATCTATCCATCTATCTATCCATCTATCTATCCATCTATCTATCCATCTATCTATCCATCTATCTATCCATCTATCTATCCATCTATCTATCCATCAATCTATCCATCTATCTATCCATCAATCTATCCATCTATCTATCCATATATCTATCCATATATCTATCCATCTATCTATCCATCTATCTATCCATCTATCTATCCATCTATCTATCCATCTATCTATCCATCTATCTATCCATCTATCTATCCATCTATCTATCCATCTATCTATCCATCTATCTATCCATCTATCTATCCATCTATCTATCCATCTATCTATCCATCTACCTATCCATCTATATATCGATCCATCTATCTATCCATCTATCTATCCATCTATCTATCCATCTATCTATCCATCTATCTATCCATCTATCTATCCATCTATCTATCCATCTATCTATCCATCTATCTATCCATCTATCTATCCATCTATCTATCCATCTATCTATCCATCTATCTATCCATCTATCTATCCATCTATCTATCCATCTATCTATCCATCTATCTATCCATCTATCTATCCATCTATCTATCCATCTATCTATCCATCTATCTATCCATCTATCTATCCATCTATCTATCCATCTATCTATCCATCTATCTATCCATCTATCTATCCATCTATCTATCCATCTATCTATCCATCTATCTATCCATCTATCTATCCATCTATCTATCCATCTATCTATCCATCTATCTATCCATCTATCTATACATCTATCTATCCATCTATCTATCCATCTATCTATCCATCTATATATCGATCCATCTATCTATCCATATATCTATTCATCTATCTATCCATCTATCTATCCATCTATCTATCCATCTATCTATCCATCTATCTATCCATCTATCTATACATCTATCTATCCATCTATCTATCCATCTATCTATCCATCTATATATCGATCCATCTATCTATCCATATATCTATTCATCTATCTATCCATCTATCTATCCATCTATCTATCCATCTATCTATTCATCTACCTATCCATCTATCTATCATCTCTTTATCCATCAACTATCAATTTTTCTATCCATCTATCTATCCATCTATCTATCCATCTATCTATCCATCTATCTATCCATCTATCTATCCATCTATCTATCCATCTATCTATCCATCTATCTATCCATCTATCTATCCATCTATCTATCCATCTATCTATCCATCTATCTATCCATCTATCTATCCATCTATCTATCCATCTATCTATCCATCTATCTATCCATCTATCTATCCATCTATCTATCCATCTATCTATCCATCTATCTATCCATCTATCTATCCATCTATCTATCCATCTATCTATCCATCTATCTATCCATCTATCTATCCATCTATCTATCCATCTATCTATCCATCTATCTATCCATCTATCTATCCATCTATCTATCCATCTATCTATCCATCTATCTATCCATCTATCTATCCATCTATCTATCCATCTATCTATCCATCCATCTGTCTATCCATTTACTTATCCATCTATCTATCCATATATCTATTCATCCATCTGTCTATCCATTTACTTATCCATCTATCTATCCATATATCTATTCATCTACCTATCCATCTATCTATTCATCTATCTATCCATCAACTATCTTGAATTTCTTGTTTAAAATGTCTAATTAGGGGTTTTGGTTATCAGAGCAA
Source organism: Acartia tonsa (assembly GCF_053477335.1). Lineage (NCBI taxonomy): Eukaryota > Metazoa > Arthropoda > Copepoda > Calanoida > Acartiidae > Acartia > Acartia tonsa. The sequence continues at coordinate 6,240,156 of NC_137264.1, forward strand.
TATGAGAATTTTTTAGTAGCGCAGCTATCCTATCACTAGCTATCCATCTATCTATCCATATATCTATTCATCTACCTATCCATCTATCTATTCATCTATCTATCCATCAACTATCTTGAATTTCTTGTTTAAAATGTCTAATTAGGGGTTTTGGTTATCAGAGCAATATGAGAATTTTTTAGTAGCGCAGCTATCCTATCACTAGCTTTTTGGGCCCTTTAAAGTGTAACTAGGTTAATTGTAGTCGGATTTTAGTGTTCAAAGTGTCAAATTTGGGGTCATGGAATTCATTTCAGTAGGAGGGGAGGGGATGGTGTAAATGGGGGTGGATGGGGATCCTTATTTTAGCAAGCTACAAGTTTCACTTTATTTTTATGTTTAATAAATCCATTATAAATGTGGGCATGATAAACATAAATTTTTTTAACTAATATCTATATTTATAAGGATATTATGATTCTTGTTTACTGTATACTAGCGGCTTCGCCCCTAGCCTCTAGGGGATTTGCCCCAAGAGGTAATTAAACAAGGATGACAACATCCATGAAAGAAGCGAAGCTCTGAAATGGAAGGACAAACGAACATTAACACTTGTGAAGTGTCAGAACTGAATATTAATGCATGTCTATACAAAATTGTAATTAAAACTGATTAAATACATGTTACTGTTTAAGTACATACTGACGTTTTTAGGACTTGATTATAGAGATGCTTCGCTTATAAAAATAGACGTTATTGAAATAGGAATCAGTATTCAAAAAATCAGATGAATAGGATATTTTTAACATTCAAAACCATTATTTGTTGTCAAAAAAGTAAAAATCAGCTTGTTATTAATGGATGTACGGACTTTCTGGTAACGATTATAGAGTTGCTGTGCTTTCTAAGTCGTACCTAACTGTTGTAGAAATCAGCATGAAAAGTTTGAGATCGATAGGACAATTCTAGCCTGTTTAAGTTAAGTAAAAAAGCTAACTGTACCAGACGTACGGACGGACCGACCCTAATTATAGAAATATGAAAAAATTGAGGGGGATTTTTATTTTTGAAAAAGATCTTTAAACAACCACAGGACCAGTAGATATATTCCCTGAAGAGTAGAATTCAATCAGTTTAGTGGTTAGCGAGATCTTAAGGGATGGGCGGACAGACAAACAGACATCAAGCTACTTTGTATTATATATTAACACCTAGGGATCTAAGGAACAAAACAATAACCGATTAATATGTACATCCCCAATATTGATACATATTTAATAAATACATATTTAATAAGTTATATTACAAAATTATTTGTCTGTAGATGACAATTAGTGGTTGAAAAGTTTTGACACTCATCAACAACACTTAATGAACCAACCAATAAAAAATCAATTAAATTTCCTGAAGTTCTTATGCTAACGAATATAAAAACGTTATTATAAAACTTTGAAGTTTGGGGACTAGTGTAATTAACAGTCCCCTCCCTTTCTAAATAAAACTGCTGACTTTAAACATGAATACCCTGTAACTACATAATCTAAAAACAAAGCATTACCAATAGACAGACAGATAGACTACTTGCTAATTCAAATTTAGAATGATTATAAGAACCTCAGGTTATTTGCATATTAACTTTACCTTTTCGCAGTGAGGTAGGGGACATTGGCCGGGCTGTTTATAACACTAGTCCCCAAAGTTTTACATTTGTGTTTAAACGTTTTAACTACTAACTTTAATCTACAAAAGGGGTAATTTTGTGTATTATCATTGGGGATGTACAACAATTTATTGACCTTTGTCTTATCCCTTTAGATCCCTGATATTTGTAATAATCTATAGAAACGATTATTTAGTTACATTAAAACATCAAACATAAAGAGGTTTAGATTTAGGTTTAGTCAGAATAAATATTTCTTAATATGTCTATGTTTCTGTGTCTTTTATTTATTTGAATTATATCTTAAGTTTTGACTTTAAAAGCGCATTTAAACGCCTTTTCTTACAAGCTTTTCGTGCACCCACGTTCAGAAAACGGGCTAAAAACCCCTACGGGGGCGCGGGGGGGTAAATGAGACCAGTACAGGTGATTATGATATGTCTTTGGGTAATCAAATATCGTATTTTTAGTCGGTGGCAACCAGTGAAAACATGTTTCCTCTTACTGTCTTCTTAAATGTTGATTAAAAAACAAACAAATAAAAACTAAAATCTTGACTTCAACTAGAATTATTTAAGACTAATTTCTTCAATTTGTGTTTTTTTCTTTTATACTGTCAAAATATATGTAATGCATGACTCATCAGAAGTTATTTTGTCTAATTACGTTAATTCTAAGAGATTTTATAATACTTTTAAAATAGTTGGTGAAACACAAAAAGTATGCCTTTTTCTGTAAGAAAATTTTTGCATTTCTTGACTTCCATGCATTAGAATGCTTACTTAAAAAGCGTATTTTTACGATTCCTTTGAAATCTGATGTACATTGGGTATGATAATACTCATAGAATGTTTAAAACTTGATTTGGGGGTGGTGAATTGTTGCCCCTGTGTGCACTGTAATAAATAAAACTGACTTATACATACTTGAATAATCCTTATTAAGATTGGAAAGAATAAGAATGGGTTTCCATTTTGGGATTCAGGATTTTTTATCTTTGGAACTTCATCAAATAGGGTGGATGTGAGCCACCCCCTTTTGATTATTTTTTGGATACATTTTTCACAAATCATGAAAGTAGTTTAAAAACTTAAACTCTGTTTTTTTTATATTATGTATATATTTTACCAAGTTTTATTTTAGAGAGCAAGTTGAAATTAGAAACATTTCTATTCCAGAAGATCTTAGAACCCATGCTAGATCAATATTAGGATTTAAATCTAAATCTTCTGACAGTGAAAATCCTGACAGTTATGAAAAGAAACCATCTGACATAAACATTTCCGATGAGTGTTCAAAATTTTTGGAGGACCAGGTATTTCATTCTAATTAATATATGAAGTAAAATATATAATAAATAACATAAAAGATATTTATTCAGTGACAGATTATGCCCTGCTCTACAAAGCACTATATACAATAATACACCAATACTGCTTAGTACCTGGTGTACTATACAATAATTCATAAGATAAAGGGTGAGCAAAAAAAAATGCGTAGATTTTTAAAATTCAAATTGCGCGGCTTAAGTTAATAGTAGAAAAAAGTTACGCATACCATTAGAACCGATAAGAAGTCTATTTTTTGGAAATATAAGAACGATTCCTCTGCTACGTATAGTTAGGGAGCTACGTGTTAAAATGTACCAACTGACTTAAAACTTGACTTGCGAGTATATTAGTAAATATTAGACAATAATTCTTGCAAAAAGACGTGCGTACATTTTAAAATTTCAAATTGCGCGGCTTATGTTAATGGTAGGAAAATGTTACGCATACCGTTAGAACCGCTATGAACTGTATTTTTTGGGAATATAAGAACGGTTCCTGTGCTACAAATAATCTAGGAGCTATGTGGTAAAATGTCCCAAAATTTACTCGCAAGTCAAGTTTTAAGTCAGTTGGGACATTTTAACATGTAGATCCCTAACTATTCGTAGCAGAGGAATCGTTCTTATATTTCCAAAAAATAGACTTCTTACCGGTTCTAATAGTATGCGTAACATTTTTCTACTATTAACACAAGCCGCGCAATTTGAATTTTAAAAATCTACGCATTTTTTTTTGCTCACCCTTTACATGACTTAAACTGTATGATTATTGATTAACAAGTAGATTTTAGGAGGTGAGGATTTGGAACTAAGTTAGCTTACTAAAATTAGGAATATGCGTATCCAAGATGTTTGCATTGCCTTTTTTAGGTTCACATTAAGTTACATATTGATGAGAGAAAAAAACAAGGATGACAACATCATTAAGTAGCGAAGCTCAAAATTATGAATGGATATCAGGAAAAAATTTTCTATAGAGCAGTGTCATACAATAAAAAATAAATAAATTTATGAGATTATTTCTAAAAAGAATTTGGAAGCCTCCAGCGAATAAAATCATAAAAAATAGCAGTTTTGTATAATTAGAGAGCTATGGGCAACACATTAATTTTACTAAACAAATTCGGTGTGTGTAGCTCCTAAATTATTTGTAGCACAGGAACTGTTTTTATATTTCCAAAAACTAGATTTTATATCAGGTCTAAAGGTATACATAACACTTTTCTACTACAAACACAAGCCGCGCAATTTGAATTTTAAAATTCTTTTTGCACACCCAATTCGCAAATATTTAATGATATAATCGCAAGCCAAGTTTACAGTCAGTCTTTGGAGCCTAACTATACAAAGCACAAAAACCATTCTTATATTTTCAAAAACTAAATTTCATATCAATTCTAAGGGTATACATAGTATTTTTACGATGCAAGCTGCAGAGTTGGAATTGAATATGTCCGGATTTTTTTGCGCTCTATTTAGATGATTCTAGTCCACAGCTCTATGCTGGCAAGCAGTGCATTAGATGGCTATTTTTAAAAGAATAATATATGCTTCACTCTAGTGATTAAAAACAGACTTATAGATATTTTTTCGTTAAATATACAATATGGTATTTAAAGTTTAGTGGGGAATCAATAAACACACCCAAAAATGGCTTAGGGCAACTTTCTGCCTCTCCTGTATAGTCTTTTGCAATCATTTTTTCCTGGTAATAACTTTTCAAAAATGAATTTCTATTATATAGTTTGGTATACAAAACATAAATATAAATATGTGTCCCATTACACTTACATACACCTCTAAAATTTTAAGACATTAATCTTTAAAAAAAATAATGACTTTCTAATTGTAACATCATCTTATACACATTTTAGGAATGGAGGAAAAATAGAATAAAGAGCTTTTGTGAAGCAAGGTATTTATAACTTTAAAGTTTATAAAAATCAATCAAATATTCATGCTTCTTCTTTAAATGCCCCAAATATGTAAAAAGTTATCAAATAAGTTAGCTCCGTTAATAGTTTAATCTGAGAACGATATTGTGGGTCTTGTATTATTTACTAAGTATATTTGCGCTAACTTTTATTTAATGAAATCTTCCAATTTTTAACCTGTACAAAACGGCCTGCTTAATTGCTTCAAGATCCATGTCAGATCTATATAGGAAATAAATGTCTATAAACGAGCTCAAGTTTTCCAAGGAATATTCGTTAAAAACTTATAGTGCTCCAATAATCCATAATAAACTCTCATTGCCCAGAACGATAAGACCCATTATTTCACTTTATTAAAAATAAATTCATTTTTTTATTTCATGTTGCTATTTACATTATAATGAAGTATTTAATTTCTAATCATAAAAAAGAAAATTTAAATTTATGATATAATAAATTTAAGAAAACTCTGTTTTAAAAGAATTCGATTGTGGCGACACTTTGTGTGTTCAAATATTGAACTAAAATTGTAATCATATAATAAACCCTTTGGTGATGGTAATGTAAAGAAAAAAATATAATTTAAAAGATCTTTTTAAGATCATTTAAATTATTAAATATTTACTTCCGTTTAAATAGTAATGCCGGGTGAGGAAAATAGATTTATTGAGAAATATAAATGCATATAGAAAACTAGCCAATAGGGAGATAGTTATATCGAGCCAACTCTAGTTTTTATAAAAGTTGTAAGTAATAACTTTACTTTATACAGATGTATTTTTTGAAAAATTTCACCAGAATATTATTTTCACAAATTTCTTGTAAGTGGAAGCAATAATGCTATTAACTATTTGTTTAAGGCCAGAATACAATGCTACACAATCTTACATATTGTACATGGAAAATAAAAACCTGGCTTATTGTAAACATGCGAAGGTTAGATTTTAATATTAGATTTTACATCATAGTTAGATTAAATATAGATCAGATCATGATATTTGTGGTTCACTAACCTACTAATCAATTCTTAAAGGACATATTTCAGATATTCATTATATAAAATTTTTAACCTTAGGTAATACAGCTATACACTAAGATAGGTTAACATATGTGAGACCTGACAAATTTTTCTTGATATGTTATTTTGAGAAAGGCACACCTTAATATCTCCTGATTCTTTTTTTCTAATGGACAATAATAAGCATTTGACTCTTTCTGTTTTCCATGAAGACCAGATAAGACAATGTAGGACTTGGTAGTCTCAGCTGTCGCAGCAGCCGCAAGCATTCATATCCTGCTAGCTCAAGGCCTAGGCCTACCCCTAAGACAAGAAGGGGGGGTGGGGGTTTAAAGGGGTGTTTTTTAAATTAGATAACCCTCTCCCCCATCCCCAACAATTAAAAACACTTCTTTTACCTACCCCCCTCCAAAAAAAAGGATTCAGCTGCATGAAAACTTGTTAATTTTCTAGGTCGCATCTACTACTTTGTCGTCTGAAATTATTCAGCTCCTAGGCCTAATGAAACCTGAATATAGTATTAATCGTGAGAGCAATAAAGGTAAGAAAATATAAATATAAATAGTTATAAAACTATATAATAAATAAAGGTAAGGATAAATTTTTTAAAGAGATTTTATGTATTTATTTCTTGCTGTATCTCTAAAGTATGAAATACCTTAGCCTCAAAACAGACAATAAACATTCATGAGAATTTCTGATTTTTATCATCTTTTTGAAAGAAAATAATTTTCAATTGTATTTAAGCTATACATCAATTAAAGCAGAATGTGATATATCCAATGTTGCGCAAAACAACTGAATTTAAGGATTGGAAGTTTAAAAGGTAACAAATGAATTATAAATAACATATAAAAATTTATTCAGTAGCATAATACCCAACAGCTTTTAGTAGCGAAGCTGCTATATAATTCCAAATGTCCGTCTGTCTGTTAGTAATGAATTAATTTGGGGAAAACATGATTTTCTCAGCCCCTATAAAAGATAGAAGTCTGAAACTTCTTGTCAATATTCCCATCAATGTGGAGCATAATTAAGTATTAAACATCTATAGCGGTCGGACTGCTTTTGATGAGCTTTTAAGTCGTTATTATTTTTCACAACTGATTGTATCAGCTCCTATAAAAGATAGATGGAATAACAATATCAATTATTTATATTTTAAAACATACATGATAATGTGGATATGCTTTCTAAATGGAAATTATTTTTAAATTTATTACTTTTTATATTTCAGACATTTAGTAGAGAATTCAATGTCCTTCAGTGTGGTACGACATCCATTGTCAAGGTATTGGACTTATTATTCACTGTTACAACAAGTTTTAGTTCCAGAACATTATCTTTTAAAAAATTTGCAAGTAATTTAACTTTTTTCAATCTACATTAATTTTGGTGTAAAAAGGCATCAACCATAGACGTCCAAGGGGGGGTTAATGGGGCGATTACCCCCCCCCCCCAAACGAATTTGGGGGTGCTGTAGGCACCCACAAAATTTTTTTCATTTAACCCCCCCCCCCCCAAATAGAAAATCTCTGACAAAAAAAATTTTTTGCGCGCTTCGCGCACATTTTTAATACTAAATTTTTGATAAAATTTAAATTACCCCCTGCCAACAATTTTCAGGGGGGGTAATTACCCCCCCCCCCCTTGCAAATTTTACCCCCAGGGTAAAAATTTTGGGGGGGAGTAAAAAAAATACTTCAGTAATTTGTGCACTTCTTGCAAATACACATATGCTTCCAAAAGATGGACTGTTTTTAATTTAGCGTAGCTGTTCTACAAGGTGTTAACCCGTCACAAACTGAACAATGGATCTAGCCCCGTCCAGCTAGAGTTACATACATAGACATTCTTTAGTCATACACGTCAAAAATAAAATAACAAAAAATATTTTGCACTCACATTTTCATTCAAAATTTATTTCAGGGTTGTTTCTTTGTTTAAAGACAAAATATTGGAAACAGAATTGAAGCAAAGATCATTTAGAGATTGGTAAAACTTATTTTAATATTTTTAATTCAATAAACTTGCTTATTTCATTGAAATTTGTATTTTGGAAATGTGTCACTTTTGACTCATATAGTTTTATCTTATATCAAATAAATACTTGATTATTGCATAGTTATTTAATAGTTTTTGCAGTTTTCTGTAATAATCTTATAGCCCAAAAGCAAATTGTTAGATCAAAAAGTATTTAATATATTTATACGTTTTCCCTCAAATATCAGGAATAATAAGGAAAATCTTTCCTAGCAAATTTAATGTTAAAAAAGTATATGTGGTTTGTCACTTTTTTGGTTTGTTTCAATTGTGAAATTTTCTAGTCGAATGGAAATACTGAAAAAGTATGGAAATTTATCATTTACTTCTTTGGTTCAATTTGTTCTTGAAGAATTGAAAGAAAAATGCAGGTAATTTCCAAATTTTGATGATTTATAATACAGGCAATTCACAACAGCATCCACTTATTAATATTATCTACTACCACAGTCAGCATTTGTTCATATTTCACCAGAGACAAATAGAACATTATATGGTTAGATTTCAGAAAAAGATAAATAACAGTGTTAAATGCTTGCATTCAGTCTACAAATAAAATATTTCAGTGATGAAGATTGCCAAGGAGTAAATGATCATTTTTTCCCCCAATACATGAAATGTGACTATTGTAGGGTGAGTATTTATTAATCTTTAATAGCAAAGCTACAATTTAAGTCAGTATTTCTGTGATGCACTGTGAACACCTGTCTAATAATCTCTCAGTGATGCCCTTGTGTTTAGACTTTATTTTCAAGGAGCATGACTACTATGATTTATAACTTCCTTTCTTTATTATGTAACTGCTCATTTTGGAATAGTTACCTCTTATTATAGAATGTGTCAATAATTATTTAGTGATGGCAAGTGTTTTAGAATATATGTTTACCAGACATGTGTTTTATTCATAAAGCATGATTAATAAGTAATAGATTAATAAGGCACATGAATTATAAAATTCCAAAAATTGTATAGGGTAATTCAGAATAAACTGCATTTTCCAATTTTCTGATACAACCAGAAGGAATACAGAAAAAAAAACAATTATAGGTCCTTGTTCTTCATAAAAAAAGATACATTAAAGTTAGAAAAGGTGTTTTGTAATCTATAATACAAAGTAGAATGTTGTCTGTCCGTCTGTCCGTCCATCCGTCTGAAGCTTAAGATCTCGGTAACCACTGAACTGATTAAATTCTACTCTTCAGGGTATATACCTACTGGTCCTGTGGTGGTTTTAGGCTATTTTCTTGGGGGGTGGGACACCCCCAACCCCCCACAAAACAAAAAATCCCCCCCCATTTTTTTTTTTTTTTTTTTGCAGAAGATTTCCTGGGTCCTTTTTTTTGCAGAAGATTTCCTTGGTCTTTTTACGAATTTCACCTTAATTTTTTTTATCACCTCTTGAGGCAAAGCCCCTAGACCAGAATAGTTATTTCTCACATCGTATTATATCCAGTCTTCTACGAATATAAAAATGTACAATGTACAAAGAGTAAAACCAGTTATTTTAGCCCGTGCCTTCGGCACCTCAGGACTGAAAATTTGGTTTTAATCTTATAATTGTACATTCTATATCCGCGGAAAGCTATTTATAATATGATGTGAGAAATAACTATTCTGGTTTCTTTAATAAAGTATTAAAGAACTAAATGTTTCAATGGGTGAGACCCATTGATAAAAATTAGGTTGCACCAAAAATTCTTAATTTTCCTTTAATTCTTAACTTGTATCCTTCTATCCAAAAAGGGTTTCAAATCAAGAAAAATTAACAATTAGAATAAGATTTAATGATTAATATCCTTTTATCAAAACAAAGTTGTTTATAAAAAGAAAAGAATAAATTAAACTAGAATAATAGTGACCAAAAAGGTAATATAGGATGAGCTTGCAATTTTTTAGTAGCATAGCAACTCTTCACTTCTTAACGTCTGTGTGCTTTATCTGTGTGTCTGTCCATCTGTGGTAATTTTACATGGCATGATTTTAATTAGAAGTGCAGTTAATTTATTTTTATTCCCTTCATTACTTTTAAATCTAAACCTATTTCAGATGCCTTACAAGTATATTCTGAAATTAGAAACATTTCATCGAGATCTTCTGTGTATGGGCAAAATTGAAAAGGTATGGTTAACACTAAGAGAACTTTTTTTTGTCTTCAAAGGATCTTTTGGTTTATTTCACAGTTAGAACAAGCTTGAATGATGAATAAAATAGGTTAGATTAAAACTATTTTGCCTCTATTTTTTAACACTTTAAAAAAGCATTTTATCTTTTTTACATTGCAGAATTTTTTATCATCTAAATGTCTAAATATTTTTTTAAATTAAAATATTTATTTAAATTTTATATTTTTTACATTTATATTTTATTGAAAATTTTGCTTTCAGATAGATTTCAGAGAAATTCAGGAGAATCCAACTCTACAAAAAAATGAGTAAGTTTTCTTTTCAGTATTTTTTATAATCAAGGACAGTTTTGTTCAATACCAATTATGACAACAAATATAATTAGCAGAGCTGATTACAATTTCCTAATATAACAATGCAATTGAAAGACAGACAGACAAAGTAAATCATTGAGTAGATGTTTTTGAACAGCAAAATTCCTCCAGAAAAAAATGCCAAGAAAAGGGTGTAGCTTCACAAGGCCTACGCTCATAAGACAAAGAAAAGAAAGAGAGAGATTATGCAAAAACTTAAAATCATGAAACCTTAAAAAATAAAGTCTTTGAAAATTGTAAAAGAAAAGCTGCTTAAAAGCAGTCAGACTAATATTGATTTTTAATTCCTAATTAGGTCCATAAGAACGAGAATATTGTTAAGAAATTTCACCCATGTATCTTTTCTAGAAGCAGAGATAATCTGTGGTAAAAAGTAAAAGCGGTTTAAAAACAGTCCAACTGATATGGATGTTTCATTCATGTCTGACTGCTTTTAATTAGCTTTTTAGCTGATGTTATCAGTTACCATTCTGCTGAATCTGGAACTTTTGTGATGTACAACTGATGAATATTGTTTGTTAAAGTTGTTAGCGATTTTAGCAGGACAGGATATGTATTTACCTTTGAATTTGATGGGTTGATTGCCAGTGACACTCTTTATACCATTTAAAGTGTTCACGAAGCTGGGAAAAAGTTGATATATGTCACTGATTAATGTTTTTTAAGAGTACTATTTTGAGAATTAAGTCTTAAATACTTCCCATTTAAAAATAAATCAAACTTTAAAAAAAAGAATTTATTCCCTTGAAAACATCGTTGTATTTTGAGTTTTATTGTACATATCTTAAAACCTATCAAAATCGACAAATAACAATCTTTTTGTTGAAGTTTACTTTCAAATTTAGAGTAGAATAAATTCTTTTGTTACATACATATAAAACTAACCAAAAAAGTTTGTAATTTCTTTTTACGGGGAGATTAAACGATTTCTACCGATAATCGAAAATATATTACCATATATGGGTATAAGGTCAGCTGATTTTTCGTTGGTATAAATGGTACCAACGGATTTTGTTAAGTTGAAGTATAGAAACCAAACATTACTGAATATTGTAAAAGTCGCAGTCCCTTCAGTGTATTTTAAGTTGTAAGTTTGGACCAGTACGGGAAAATTTCAATAGCTATAAAAAGTAAATAATTTTATTCCCATAACTGAAAAAACCTGTTATTTTATTTAAATTTTTGTATAGGTTTATTGCTTACTGACTTGATTTATTACCTCAGGAACCATCTTTACATTGTGTTTAGGATTAAGATAAAAGCCTTGCTTTAATTAATGTACATCCATAAATAACAGATTAATATTAAAAGAATATAATTTGTGTGCTCTTTATCTTATTCCATGTTTTGAAGTATTAAACAATCAAGTTCTGTGGAGTCCTTATGTATGTTTGTGTGTGTGTATGTGTGTATTTGATTTAACCTGGCTTTACTCATTAAACGCTTATAGCAAAATTAATTCATGTTTTAAAGATTGTTTCTTTTAAATATCTTTTATAGATTTTAGTTAATTAATCAAATATAATCTAAGCAAGAATTTTACCCCAAAATAAAAAAAAACCATAATATCTAAAAACTTTCTCAATCTATAGTAAAAACTTTAAAATCCCCCAATTATGTGGGGGCCTAATCGTATTTTTAGTTCTGCAGTATGATGAAGCTTTTTTAGCAAGTAGTAAATATTGAGATAGGATGAGGGTGCTATCGACAACTATAGATAAGGAGGGGGGATTGAGAATGGAAGAGGGAAACATGAATGGCCAATGTAAGTGATTGAGTGTGTGTGTGTGTGTATAATACAGGTATTTAATTAAATTCGACACATTACGAGATTATTTTACGATGATAAAATGCTTATTTTTATGTAAATATTATATAAAGACTGCTATATTTTATGCTGAATATGTGCAGCAAATTATATTTGTTTATTCTATTTAAACATTTCAATTCTTAAATATCATTCTTTCTACAGATTTAAACAATTTTTCTTTTGTCACTATACCTGCATAAACAAAGCGGTATTTGGTTAATGATTTTATAAAAATAAACCAAACTTTTTCATTACATTTTAGAGAAAGTTCGAAGATAAATATTAATAGAGATATATTACAAAAATATTTTCTAAGTATCAATTTTTTTGTTTTTATCTGCAAGCGAAGAAATGGCTTATTTTCTCTTAGTTTAATTCTTGCTCAGATTTTAACATTATTTTCATGTGGAAATACTCTCGGCATTTTAAACTGATTTTTTTCTAACTTAATTGAACTTTTAAGGCATAATTCTTTGAAAATTACTTAAAATATAAAAAAAGGTAAACGAAAATGCATTTTGAAAAATTAAATTCGCGATCACTTTAACCGTTTAATAAGTTTGAAAAGTTTGGATTTCTTCAACAGTTTTTTTCACTTTTCTTTTTTGTATTAAAAAAATGAGGCAGCTAATTTCGCTATTTAACCTTGGAATTTCTTCAGATGTAGGGTTTGATGTTCTGAGTGTATCTCTAAGTTCCATTTTTCTGGCAGCCTCAGTTGGAATTCCAGGGTAACCCTCTTTAATTTTTTCTATGGGGAAACAGATTTTTCAAACTTTGTTGATAATTTTCTGAATCTAATTTTGGCAGCATCTACATCTTCCGGATATTTGTAGAATTCTTCTTCCGTTAATTTTGTGTAATCATTCCATTTAGCTTTATTGAAATTTGTGAAGGTTTTCTTTTCACTGAATGATTTTTCTATCCTAGCTGAAACAGATATGATTACAGATAAATGGTCAGATCCAAAAGTTGTTTCAGCGTTATCCTTTTAGAAATTTTTTTCTTCAATTTTTTTCAATTTATTACGCCCCACCTCTCTCCCCCCCCCCCCCCGACTACCGACGAACAACTATTTTAGGTTAGGTTTTAGACTAGGGAGCCGAGCGCATCGGCTATGCAGGCTAGGGAGCCGAGCGCTGCGGCTAGGCAGGCTAGGGAGCCAAGCGCTGCGGCCAGAGTTCATATTTCGCTGTCGGGGGGGGGGGGACTCAAATTTTCAATATTGGAAAAAAAAATTTCTAAGAGGATAATACCGTTGTTTCTGTGTCCAAGTCACATACAGGTAGTAAGGAGAAACTGGCCAGGCTAACATCTGGTGATGTGGGCTGACCATTTGTGGGGACTCTGGTTACTTTTTCTCTATTGAGAACTCCAAAACCAGAGTTGCTAATTTCTTCGGCAAATGTCGCTCATCTGGGGTCTTTTATAGAGGAATTCCCTAAGGTATCGTGTGTATTAAGATCTCCAACAACTATTGAATCAGGTTTAGGTAAGAATTTGGAGAGAAATGGAGTGTAACCAGCTGCACAACTTCCAGTGGGTGGTATATGAAGGTTGATAATCTGGATGTTGTTAATTTTGATTCCTTGTTATTCAGCGTGTTTGTCATTTATGTTAGGTAGGATTTGAAAACTGGTGTTCTTGTGAATGAGGAAAGTATCTTTCAGCCTGTCTTTTATTTTTAAATAAAATCCCCAAGGTCATTTAGTTGAATTTTTTCACTTAATTTGGTTTCTTGAAAGGCAATAATTTTTATATCCTTCTTTTTCATCCAGTTTAAAATTCCGGCTATTTTGTTTCTTAACCCATTGCAGTTAAATTAAACAATCTTTAAATCAATAAATTCAGGTGGTTCTGGTTGGCTGATAGGTTGTTTTTGTTGTTGTAGACACGGCGGGCATTTCCAGGTGTTGTTGTAGTCACAGTGGTTCTTTAGTTTACTGCAGTTATCCTTTTTCCTGACATGAAACCAAGCCTTGCATTTTGTACAATTTGGTTTTCCAATTGACAATTTTCTTACTGACCGGACAGTTAGGATTGATTGGACCAGGGTTAGGTTCTATTCCAGCCATTAAAAGCAGAGTCTTGATTAAAAGCAGGACAGTAAGGTAAGAAAAAACTTCATAAGATGAGAATATGAAGGCTATAGTAACTGATAACATCAGAAAAAATAACCTGGAGACCCTACAACTTCACACAAACGAAGCTACCAATGAGACTATTAAGAACAGCAAGGCCTGTAAACCACCAGGCCCAGATAAAATGTCGAATCTACATCTTAAACATTTGGGACCTTTTGGTATAAAATTCCTTACTAAAATTTTCAACCTGTCTGTGTCCTCCAGCTAGATTCCAGCAATCTGGAAAAAATCACTTATTGTTCCGCTGCCTAAACCTGGGAAAGACCACAGTGAAGCCACATCCTACCGTTCTGTTTCACTACTGTTTTACTACTATGCTTTGCTATTAAGATTTTAGAACGACTCATCCGCCCAACCCTCGACAAACCTCTAGAAGTACCCTCTTTTCAACATGGATTTAGAAAAAAAAATGAAAAATAGTGTCAATGACTCTTACTGCTCTTCATGATTTTAATAAAGCTGTCACAGATGGCTTTAATCTTAACCCTCCTCCTGACAGAACAGTTTTGGTACAGCTTGACTTATCCAAAGCATTTTATAAAATAAGCTCTTCAATAGTCTTAATGAAACAGCCCTACCGGGCCATATCAAGAGATGACTAAATTGCTATCTCAGAGGAAGACAGTCCTGTGTTCAATTCAGAAATGAGAAGTCATCCTCCAGAAATGTCCGAACTGGAGTCCCCCAAGGAGCTGTATTATCCCCTCTCCTCTTCAGCTTTTACCTGTCCAAATTTCTCTTCCTCCCAAAGGAATTGAAATTGTGCAATATGCAGACAACATTTCTAAATATGCTTACCTGGAAACCTTGCTCAATTTTCTGGAAGAAAGGGAACTGCTAGTCTCTCCAGAAAAATCCACGGTAATATTATTCTCGCCCGACACCAAAGATTATAAAATTCACTCTCAAGCCTTTCTCAGAAACCAACTCGTCAGATTAGAAAACAAACCAAAGTTATTAGGAGTCACTTTTGACTAATTACATAAATTTTGCCACCATCTTCAAAATGCAATTGATAATGCTAAGAAAAAAATCAACATTTTAAAATGCTTAGACAGCACCAACTGGGGCTGTGATAAAAAGACTATAATCAACACCTACAAATCAATATGGAGAAGTATATGGCTGCAAGATTTGGTCACCTATTATTTCTCCTGCCTTTGGAATAAACTGCAAATAATTCAAAACCAAGCCCTAAAAATTGCAATTGGATGCTTAAAAATTGCAAGTTTAGACCACATCCACCATGAGACCAAGGTTCTACCCATTCAACCCCATGCAATGCTTCTGACTAAACAATTCTTGCACACCAACCATCTACCTGGCCACCCTAAACTAAACATCTTGACAGACAACCACCACCAAGAAACATGAAGAAAACCATCCTTCACTATAAAGACGACATTCAACAATGCCTTCCCGTTATAGATAAATCCAGCCACAAAGCTGGATTAAAACAATTACATACTACAGCAGTAAATAGAACCATTACCAGATAACAGAGTCCTAAAATGGAAAGCACCAACTCTAAACACAGAGGAAGAAAGCATGCCAAGGAAAGTCAGAACAGAAGTAAAAAAGAACTTTTTATTACCCAATTGTCAGGGCAAAATTCACTTTCACAATATTAATCAAATCAAATAGATATATTATTACTGACGCTCATTATAATAGATGCATTGTGTAGATAATCAATTCAAGAAAGAAGTATTGTTACCTCGTTTTGCATACAAGCTTGTGCTAATTGGGCTTTGCAAGATAGCTGAAGGAATGTTGTCCCTCCAAAAAAGTTCCGCCAATTATATTCTTCGGGGGTGCTTGGTGTATATGTGCACGCATCTTTTTGGGGGTCATGGATGAAAAGAGATGACATGCAAACATAAGGAATCACATTCTATGTTTGTGATATGTATGCTTGTGCTGACCTGCTCGAGCGCAGGACTAAGCAAATGGGGGGAGGGGGAAAATCCTCTTTTCTTACATGCAAACTTCATGCACCTAACATACAAAGGATTCAAATAATGGCAGTTTTAAAAGTCTGAAAATAGATAGCAGCATATCATCGATATACACATATATAGATTGTCAATTCCTAGACAGCAGGGATATTGTAATGGAATTTGAAAAATCCGAAACCGTAGACAAAAAGAATTACTCTCCTTACACCAATATATAAATTGCTGTTGTTAAAATTACGTTACTATGTTTTTTACGCCAAATTTTTTTATCTTTTACTCTAGTAATTTGAATTTTTCAGAAAGCTATCATTGGGTTTGCCTGAGACAGATTTTAGGTTGTATTATTTGCATTTTTATTAATGTTTAAAAATTTTAATTGAAAATAGCATTGCTCATTAAAATTCAAAATAAATAAATTAATAAATAAGCACTTGGGTAACATTCTATCAATTGTGCTATGGATGGTAATGTTATACTAGATTTGTACATAGTACAAAGGTTAAGGTCAAGGTGCTTTATCAATTCTGTATACAATTTTTAAAATTTGAATTACAACATTTAATTTATAAACTACCAATTGAATATTCTTATCTACTCACTTCCTAAATAAAATCCCTCTATTTTTTATTTTCTATATAAAGCAGAAAGTTTTTGAAGCCTAATTTGCTCAATTTTTATATAGCTGTCCGCCAATTGCCTATTTGTTAATACAAGAAAAGCTGAGCCTCATTGGTTTAGAGCAACAGCCAATAGGAGCCGTCCGCCAATTAATTAATTTACTTAGGAAATTAGTATAAGTTGCAATATCCCATTCGAAACTGACCTAATTTATGGCCAGGTTTTCTATTCCTTAACCCTGGTTTTTGCATATTCTCTCTCTTTCTTTTCTATGATAACAGAAAATCTCTTCTATAACTTACTTTGTTGGTTTGTCTACTTCATAACAGATTTTATGCTATGCTACTTATGAATATCATCCTTGTTTTGTTTTAGATTGAGTACATCTGAATTGCTAAATAGTCTGCCAAAAGACATCTATGAAGATTTAGTCAGGTACAATCACTGCCATGCTACTCAATATTACCTAACCTAACCTAATTCCTCCCCTGCAGGGATTAGGTAATATTGAGTAGCCCCTCAGGGTTAGGGCCCTCTGAAGGGATTAGGTAATATTGAGTAGCCCCGCTGTGTTAGGGCCCTCAATCATGAATAAATTTACCCAATATTAATATTTGTCCCTTATGTAGATATGAATTACCACAGTCAAGCAACTAGATATCTATCTCTTACTGTCCTCCAGATATGAGCACTTGAACCTACCCCTATCATAAAGAAATGACCCCATATTAAATTTTGTACCCCCATGTGCATATATAGCTTCCTTATGTAAATCTGAGTTACCACAAGTCAAGCAACTAGCCCTCTATCTCATAATAAAAATTTAAAACATATATTTTACTGTATTTAATTTCCCTGTAGATGGACCCCTCCATCAATTTTGGTACCCCATATGCCAAAAATGGCCTCTCTGACTGAATCTGAAAATTGAAGTATCAGATTTTAAGATGGGGTCAAAAATACATAATAGGGTATGAATCATGTGATGGGGTACAAAATTACATGATGCCCCTTGTGGGATTTAATTGGCCAGATGGTAGGCAGGAGAGGGTTATTTGTTCATGTGGGGTTTAACCATGAGTTTTGCTATATGAGTTATTTCTATAATTTGACTTTGATATTCTGGTATTAAGTTGGTTTTTAGAAAAATTCCAAATTATATCAAAATTATATTTTTTAGAATGCTCACACCTGATTTGGAAATGTTTGGCTACCTTCCTGAAACTTATCGGAAGTTAGATTCAAGTTCACCAACGTCTGAATAATGATCTGACCCATTAATTATTAATTTTGAATTAGAGGGCATGGAGTGAAGGATAAGCCCTCAAAGCTGCTAATTATCTATAAATCTAGTAATAATTCATGTTCATTGTATGTTTATCCATTTCACCTTGATTTCATGGATATTATCAATTATAAGTTAGTTTTGATTTAACATTGAAACCAACTACACCTATATGAATATTGTCCTTGTTATTTGATAGTTTTGGAGCAAAGCTCCTCTACAAGTGTTCTATTGACTTCTGCCACAAGAACTCTGTAATCCGAGCCGCGGATTACAACATATCCACCACCCTTAAATTTTTATGGAAGGTGGATATACCCCTTTCTACACGCCTCTGGGTCTGAAAACTAAGATAAAAATACAAAGTATAAAGTACTATAAAATGGTCTTTATATACAATCATAAGGAATTTTTATGATTTTCTTAAGACAGTGAGTATAGAAGAGTAGTTGTAGAGTTGTTACGCAACTTAAAATAAAGCCTATTTTTCTAATTTTTATTTGTTTCTTATCAAAATATTTTACATTTTTGATATTCAAATTTGAAACTTTTTATAATTTAATTAATATAATGTTATTGTGATTTTTTTACTGGATGATATTTTAATTTTTTAGTACAGGTCCTACTCTATACTCTAAAGAATTTGTCTATAAATGTATCATTGTTTAAAATTATTAAAGATTTTCTTTGAAAGTTAGTTCATAAGGGTTATATACATTCTCCTTTTTTCATCCCATTTTTACTTAAGAAAGCTAAATAATTAATACTTTGAGTTTATTTTTGCTGAGCTATTGGAAAATAAAAGCATACTTGTCTTAAGCTTTAGCAAAATATGTAACATCATAATTTTAAAAATTGACCTTGGTTTTTAATAGTATCCCAGAGTACTATAAAAGCCAATCCTATGAATATATTTTGACTAAACATTTTGTTTTAATTATTATATTAGTAATAATTTTAATAAACAATCTAAAATATTTAAATATGTTTTTTTTGTGAAACTTTCCTTTGAAGCTATAGCCAGGGAGAGAGATTCCCCTTTTTAAATAACACCCTTCATCACCAAACACCTCAAAAAATAAATGACTTTGATGGGGAAGGATATGCACTTCTTTCTAACTTATTTTCAACAGGAACTAGACTGTGGATAAGCATGTAGTGCATCACAAAATATTCAAATATAAAATCATTTTTCTTATTCAAATAAACAAAAGAAAATATTTATTTGAAATTATTATTAGTGCATTGACTTAAGGAAAATAAGTAATAATTTTTTCATTTTCATATTTTATACTTTATCAAATACAATTTTAACAAAAAAAACCTGGGTTTGTGAAGACATTGACAGAAACTATTTTATATTTATTTTACTCTGAAAATAAATGCTTTGGTAGTGACATGTATTTGTAGAAATATTTTAAAACTTCATATATCTTAAACATTAGAACCCCAGTCTCTTTTTTTAGTATCAAAGCTACTGTTTTATTCACTTTTTCTGTCAGTTTGTTAGTCTGTGATGTTATGGGGAAAATGTAATTTTTAGTCAGTCATGCACAAATAGTTTTTAAAGTTTTCAAACATGAGCCATTATCTGTTGGCTTAAAAACTTAAGGTACTTTTATTGAATCTTGATTAGTTTGTTTTGAATTAGCAGTATCCAAACTTTTCAACCAATTATGGGAGAAATGGAGAATTCATGGAGGATATTCAAGATTGACATCAAATTTTTTAGATGAGGATTCCTCTCACTGTGGATCACATTGACTGTTCTGTTTATAAGATTACAGCAGAATGTTGTCATATGACAATGTTTTTTTAATTGGAGAAAAAATAAGGGCAGGAAGGGAGGGAGTGGACAAATCAAGCAACAATAGTCCTGCCTAAAGGGATAATACAATGGCCTGATAAATTAATGTACATCCCCAATGAAGATACACAATATTATCTCTTTTGTAGATTACATTATTAGTAAGTAAAAGGTTTGGACACTCCACTAAATAAACCAACCAATTAAGATTTAATGAGTCTCAAAGTTGTAAGCCTAAAAATCAAAATATATTATAAAATTTTTGGTGCTGGTGAAATAAAAAGCCCAATGTCCCCACCCTCCCTGGTGAATATACTGTAGATTGAAAGTCAAAATAAGTTTTGTAATCAACTGTTATTTTGTTATCTACATCTTGTTTTGTCTCAATAACTTTTCTAGGCTTTTAGAGCTAGTTATCTTAAGGGATAAGACAATGGGCTAAAAATTGTGCAATTTTCCTCTCACTCCATTGTCAACACTCTATGTGTGTTCTAAAGAGCTTAGATTCTAGCACCCTCTTTCTATCCCTGCTTGAAAGTCTGCACACACACCCTAAAAATCAACTATTTTACTTGAATGTTGCACCAGATTTTCATATTATCTGAATAAGTGATGCTCACAGCTGGCTAATATAACAATAACCCCCATTCAGCCCATTAACCTAATCCCTCTTATTGGATTTTAAAATTTCCAATAAAGGAGGACCTTATCAGCAAGCAAAATTGACAACAAATTTTCCCCTGTCAATATGTGCACGTAAATTCTATATCCATTCCTCTAAATTACCTCATATGGTCCGACAACAAGGTATTCTAAGTGAGTTATTGTCCTTTTTTCTATTCAAACAGTTACCTTTAAAGGTTTGACAATTAAAATTCTCAGTCAAACAGAACCATGCTATAAAGTACTTTTATTTTAGTAGAAAACTAAATATAATACAATTCAAAGACAGGTTTTCTTATTAGTATCCAAGTAACTTCAGTTGGCCCATCTCTCGACCACCTTTAATTACAAATTTGGAGATAATGAAGGTGCAATATTTCTTTATAAACAGTCTGAAAAAGTGTAATCTAAATCTTCTAAATGGGTTAATATTTCCGACACAATTAAAAAGGATATTATCATCAGTGGCGTGCGAACCGAAGGGGGCATTTGGGGCAATCGCCCCCCCCCCTAGCGACCAAAACGCCCCCCCCTGCCCCCCCCTAGCCATCGCCCCCCCTGCCCCCCCCCTAAATGTTGAAAAATGCCCCGTTTTGCCCCCCCCTAGTCAACAAAAATGCCCCTTTTTGCCCCCTACCCTACAAAAAGCAAAACTATCCCAGTTTCCAAAAAAAAAGATCAAGAAATACTCCAAAAAAATCAAACAATTACTGTTCATTTTACCTTACCAAATTTTTTAACTAGTGTAGCAAATTAGGTTATAATATCTTTTCACTGAACATAACAAACCAGGTAGTAGGAAATATTTTATCTTGTATAATATAAACTTTTTACCATAAAAAATTGTGTACATCCCAAATGATGATACACAAAATTACCCCTAATATAGATTACAATTAGTGGATGAAACGTATGAAAACTGAACTTAATTAACCAACCAATCAAAATTCCATTAAAGTCCCCAAAGTTACTGAGCCAACGAATAAGAAAATTTTATATGAAATATTGGGGACTAGTGTAAAAATAGCCCAAAAACCCCTCTCTCCCTGCATATTTGAAGAAAAAAATTTGTGCTTCGCGCTCTTCCAAATGGTTTCTGCTTTTTTTTGTTGTTATTTCTATGAAATTATTTGTAAACAAACATAAAATATTTAATCAAAAAAAAGTTATTTTATATAAAAAAGAAACAGCGTTGATATTTATCTAAGCCTTTTTCTCAACACTGTATGTCTGTCTAAATGAATATGATATGATAAAATATGATTTTCAGGATAAGTTTATCATTTTTTGTGTACATACCCTTACAAAAAGACATGTTTTTTTTTATGGCAATTTTCATTAAAAACCCTTAAAACTAAGTACACTCTATATTCCTAACTTGATAAAATACACCACTCTTGTAGTCTTTAATTGATTTTATTTCAATGGGGTAGTAAATATTTTTCTCGTATTCATTCAAATCCGGTGGATAGGAACCGGTTCTCATCCATAGAAAAAAAACTATGTCTAGCATCGTATTATATCCAGCTTCGGCACCCCAGGGCTAAAAAACTGGTTTTAATCTTATAATTGTACATACTATATCCGCGAAAAGCTGTTTATAATACGATGCGAGAAATAACTATTAAAGTGCCATTTGAAGAGGATAGGATATGTTGATATAACTTTTTAGCTACTCTATAATTCACTATGGCTGTCGCTGTCAGTTTGTAATGCTAAGGGGGAAATGTGATTTTCTCAACTGCAATTAAAGATAGAAGGCTAAAACTCAATGTTAACATTCCCATCATTATGGAGTATAATTAACTATTTAAAATTCATGGAGGTCAGATTGCTTTTCAGGACGTTTTTTATCTATTTTTGTATCTTTCACAATTCCCCCATTGTTTTTTACAAAATTTTTGTAGATAAGGGTATAGACCCTTTTGTGACATTGCCTCTTAAGGGGCATTTCGTCGTTTTTTCACAGTTGCTTTTCCCCTATGTATACTGTATAGTCCCTGCGGGGCCAATTGCCTAACCCTGCGGGGAATTCACCTAACCTAACTTAACCTATAATAACCTATTAAAAGCTACTGTGAAAATATGACGCAATGCCCCTTAAGAGGCATTGCCATAAAAGAGACTATACCTCAAAGTTTTCCATATTTCTAAGAGATTTTTATATCTGTAGATGAAAGCACAAGTATTTTTTTTACTTTTAACGTAGTTCTTTATATCTTTGGTTTTTATGGTACGATAAATTTTTTTGTGGATTATAATATTAAAAAAAATAATATTTCTCGTCGTTCCGACCATCTAGTATGTAATTTACTTTGACTGTCATCACACAACATACATGAAAAAGGATTTGTGACTTTTTCATCCTAAGAATATATTTATTTCAACAAATGCTCTATAATCTTCTTAACTGTATTCTTATTCATGATTTTTTATGCTTTGCTACTTATAGATGTTGTCATCCTTGTTGTCATACAATAAAGAAATATTTAAAATCAGTTTTACATTATAGATATATTTTTCGTAAATCATTTCCAAAATGAGTGTTTTTATCTTCCCCCCCCCCATTTTTTTTTAATGGGGTTATTCATCCTTCCTGCTGAGAGATTTTATAACATCCCCCTCCACCCATAAAAAATGTTTTGTGGGGGGGGGGGGAGGTTAAATTATCTGTACTTTTTTTTTGAAGATGCTTTCTAGCTCCCATCCCTTCAGTCATTGCAGGTTGGGGAGAAGGGATGGGGGAGAAGAGATGAGGGGAAGAGATGGGGGATAGAAATGGGAAATAGGGATGGGGGAAGGGATGGGGAAGAAGGGATAAGGACTAGAAGGCCCATAATCAAATAATCCCACCCCTTAAAACGCCCTTATTTAAAATTAGTATATATAATCAAAATGCCCGCCCCTAAAGCAAAGTGCCCCCCGGGGGCACTTTGATTTAGGGGGGGGCAAAATTTTGCAAAATCTTCAAAATGCCCCCCCCTAGACAAAGTGCTTAGCACGCCACTGATTATCATTTCAAATAACCTGAGATTCAACCCTTTGTAGACAGTGAGGTATTTTTTTCTCAATAATATGAATTTAAAATAAATCTTTATTACCTAATTACTACGTTATTAAAACATGAATTGGCAATTTTATGCCATAAAATAAATTCTTAACAATAAATAAATTATTTAAACTATATCATATATGACAAGTTAGATATCCCTAGACACATTTAAGATTTTCACTGTTTTTCCATTTTTCCCTCCGGAAATGCTGTAAAATCAAGGCATAAATCCTTAACATTTTTTTTAATAGGATGATTTTGGTTGATCAGTATAGTAAAAGTTGCATAGAAAATGTTAGGATTTGATAATATGATGAGAAATTTATAGTCCTTTCCATGACATCGCTCCATATGGGGCGATGATTTTCTATAGCTCCTTCAAGGAGCTATAGCATAGCCTCTTATCATACGGAGCGATGTGATAGCCCCTTTTAAGGAGCGTTCATATCGCCTCTTATGATAAGAGGCTATGCTATAGCTCCTTCATGGCCTCTTAATAGCTCCTTTGAAGGGGCGTTAATATCGCCTCTTATGATAAGAGGCTATACTATAGCCCCATGATGGCTCCTTCATAGCCTCTCCATCGCCCCTCCATAGTCCTTTACCTCCAGTGCCCCTTCATCGCTCCTTCATCGCCCCTACATCGCTCCTTCATCTCTCCTTCTTGAAATTTATATTAAATTGTACTTTGATGGCCCCTACATCGCCCCTACATCGCCCCTACATCGCCCCTACATCGCTCCTTCATCTCTAATTCTTGAATTTTATATTACATTGTACTTTGATGGCCCCTACATCGCTCCTCCATCGCCCCTACATCGCTCATACATCGCCCCTACATCGCTCCTTCATCTCTCCTTCTTGAAATTTATATTACATTGTACTTTGATGGCCCCTACATCGCTCCTCCATCGCCCCTTCATCGCTCCTCCATCGCCCCTACATCGCTCCTTCATCTCTCCTTCTTGAAATTTATATTACATTGTACTTTGATGGCCCCTACATCGCTCCTCCATGGCCCCTTCATCGCTCCTACATCGCCCCTACATCGCTCCTTCATCTCTCCTTCTTGAAATTTATATTACATTGTACTTTGATGGCCCCTACATCGCTCCTCCATCGCCCCTTCATCGCTCCTACATCGCCCCTACATCGCTCCTTCATCTCTCCTTCTTGATATTTATATTACATTGTACTTTGATGGCCCCTACATCGCTCCTCCATCGCCCCTACATCGCTCCTCCATGGCCCCTACATCGCTCCTTCATCTCTCCTTCTTGAAATTTATATTACATTGTACTTACTTTGATGGCCCTTACATCGCTCCTCCATCGCCCCTGCATCGCTCCTCCATCGCCCCTACATCGCTCCTCCATCGCCCCTACATCGCTCCTCCATGGCCCCTACATCGCTCCTCCATCCCCTTACATCGCTCCTTCATCTCTCCTTCTTGATATTTATATTACATTGTACTTTGATGGCCCCTACATCGCTCCTCCATCGCCCCTACATCGCTCCTCCATGGCCCCTACATCGCTCCTTCATCTCTCCTTCTTGAAATTTATATTACATTGTACTTACTTTGATGGCCCTTACATCGCTCCTCCATCGCCCCTTCATCGCTCCTCCATCGCCCCTACATCGCTCCTCCATCGCCCCTACATCGCTCCTCCATGGCCCCTACATCGCTCCTCCATCCCCTTACATCGCTCCTCCATCGCCCCTACATCGCTCCTATATCGCTCCTACATCGCCCCTACATCACTCCTTCATCTCTCCTTCTTGAAATTTATATTACATTGTACTTACTTTGATGGCCCCTACATCGCTCCTCCATTGCCCCTATATCGCTCCTACATCGCCCCTACATCGCTCCTTCATCTTTCCTTCTTGAAATTTATATTACATTGTACTTACTTTGATGGCCCCTACATCGCTCCTCCATCGCCCCTTCATTGCTCCTCCATCGCCCCTACATCGCTCCTCCATCGCTCCTACATCGCCCCTACATCGCTCCTTCATCTCTCCTTCTTGAAATTTATATTACATTGTACTTTGATGGCCCCTACATCGCTCCTCCATCGCCCCTTCATCGCTCCTACATCGCCCCTTCATCGCTCCTTCTCCAAATTTATATTACATTGCAACTTGATGGCCCCTACATCGCTCCTACATCGCTCCTCCATCGCCCCTTCATCGCTCCTTCTCCAAATTTATATAACATTGCAACTTGATGGCCCCTACATCGCTGCTACATCGCTCCTCCATCGCTCCTCCATCGCTCCTACATCGCCCCTTCATCGCTCCTTCCACAAATTTATATTACATTGTACTTTGATGGCCCCTACATCTCTCCTCCATCGCTCCTCCATCGCCCCATCGCCCCTTAATAGCCCCTTACCTTAATTTATATAAAAAAGCCCCTACATAGCCTCTCCATCGCCCCTTAATAGCTCCTTACCTTAATTTTTATAACATAGCCCCTACATAGCCTCTCCATCGCCCCTTAATAGCCCCTTATCTTAATTTATATAACAAAGCCCCTACATAGCCTCTCCATCGCCCCTAATAGCCCCTTACCTTTATTTATATAACAAAGCTCCTACATAGCCTCTCCATTGCCCCTTAATAGTCCCTTACCTTAATTTATATAACATAGCTCCTACATAGCCTCTCCATCGCCCCTTAAAAGCCCATTACCTTAATTTATATAACATAGCCCCTACATAGCCTCTCCATCGCCCCTTACCTTAATTTATATAACATAGCCCCTACATAGCCTCTCCATCGCCCCTTAATAGCTCCTTACCTTAATTTATATAACATAGCCCCTACATAGCCTCTCCATCGCCCCTTAATAGCCCCTTACCTTAATTTATATAACATAGCCTCTACATAGCCTCTCCATCGCCCCTTAATAGCCCCTTACCTTAATTTATATAACATAGCCCTACATAGCCTCTCCATCGCCCCTTAATAGCCCCTTACCTTAATTTATATAGCATAGCCCCTACATAGCCTCTCCATCGCCCCTTAATAGCCTCTTACCTTAATTTATATAATCCTTACCTTAATATATATAACATAGCCCCTACATAGCCTCTCCATCGCCCCTAAATAGCCCCTTACCCTAATTTATATAACATAGCCCCTACATAGCCTCTCCATCGCCCCTTAATAGCTCCTTACCTTAATTTATATAACATAGCCCCTACATAGCCTCTCCATCGCCCCTTAATAGCCCCTTACCTTAATTTATATAACATAGCCCTACATAGCCTCTCCATCGCCCCTTAATAGCCCCTTACCTTAATTTATATAGCATAGCCCCTACATAGCCTCTCCATCGCCCCTTAATAGCCTCTTACCTTAATTTATATAATCCTTACCTTAATATATATAACATAGCCCCTACATAGCCTCTCCATCGCCCCTAAATAGCCCCTTACCCTAATTTATATAACATAGCCCCTACATAGCCTCTCCATCGCCCCTTAATAGCCCCTTACCTTAATTTATATAACATAGCCTCTACATAGCCTCTCCATCGCCCCTTAATAGCCCCTTACCTTAATTTATATAACATAGCCCTACATAGCCTCTCCATCGCCCCTTAATAGCCCCTTACCTTAATTTATATAGCATAGCCCCTACATAGCCTCTCCATCGCCCCTTAATAGCCTCTTACCTTAATTTATATAATCCTTACCTTAATATATATAACATAGCCCCTACATAGCCTCTCCATCGCCCCTTAATAGCTCCTTACCTTAATTTATATAACATAGCCCCTACATAGCCTCTCCATCGCCCCTTAATAGCCCCTTACCTTAATTTATATAACATAGCCTCTACATAGCCTCTCCATCGCCCCTTAATAGCCCCTTACCTTAATTTATATAACATAGCCCTACATAGCCTCTCCATCGCCCCTTAATAGCCCCTTACCTTAATTTATATAGCATAGCCCCTACATAGCCTCTCCATCGCCCCTTAATAGCCTCTTACCTTAATTTATATAATCCTTACCTTAATATATATAACATAGCCCCTACATAGCCTCTCCATCGCCCCTAAATAGCCCCTTACCCTAATTTATATAACATAGCCCCTACATAGCCTCTCCATCGCCCCTTAATAGCTCCTTACCTTAATTTATATAACATAGCCCCTACATAGCCTCTCCATCGCCCCTTAATAGCCCCTTACCTTAATTTATATAACATAGCCCTACATAGCCTCTCCATCGCCCCTTAATAGCCCCTTACCTTAATTTATATAGCATAGCCCCTACATAGCCTCTCCATCGCCCCTTAATAGCCTCTTACCTTAATTTATATAATCCTTACCTTAATATATATAACATAGCCCCTACATAGCCTCTCCATCGCCCCTAAATAGCCCCTTACCCTAATTTATATAACATAGCCCCTACATAGCCTCTCCATCGCCCCTTAATAGCCCCTTACCTTAATTTATATAACATAGCCTCTACATAGCCTCTCCATCGCCCCTTAATAGCCCCTTACCTTAATTTATATAACATAGCCCTACATAGCCTCTCCATCGCCCCTTAATAGCCCCTTACCTTAATTTATATAGCATAGCCCCTACATAGCCTCTCCATCGCCCCTTAATAGCCTCTTACCTTAATTTATATAATCCTTACCTTAATATATATAACATAGCCCCTACATAGCCTCTCCATCGCCCCTGAATAGCCCCTTACCCTAATTTATATAACATAGCCCCTACATAGCCTCTCCATCGCCCCTTAATAGCTCCTTACCTTAATTTATATAACATAGCCTCTACATAGCCTCTCCATCGCCCCTTAATAGCCCCTTACCTTAATTTATATAACATAGCCCTACATAGCCTCTCCATCGCCCCTTAATAGCCCCTTACCTTAATTTATATAGCATAGCCCCTACATAGCCTCTCCATCGCCCCTTAATAGCCTCTTACCTTAATTTATATAATCCTTACCTTAATATATATAACATAGCCCCTACATAGCCTCTCCATCGCCCCTAAATAGCCCCTTACCCTAATTTATATAACATAGCCCCTACATAGCCTCTCCATCGCCCCTTAATAGCCTCTTACCTTAATTTATATAACATAGGCCCTACAAAGCATCTCCATCGCCCCTTAATAGCCCCTTACCTTAATTATATAACATAGCCCCTACATAGCCTCTCCATCGCCCCTTAATAGCCTCTTACCTTAATTTATATAACATAGCCCCTTCATAGCCTCTTCATCGCCCCTTACCTTAATTTATATAACATAGGCCCTTTATGGCTCCTGTACAGCCTCTGTAATTGTATTGCCCCTTCATTATAGAAGGTAGGGCATTAAGGTAAGGAAGGAATGTGACCCTCTACAGTTTTAAATTTAAGTTTTAAAAGGATGACAAGGATGACAACATTTATAAAAGCAAAGCTCTGAAACGGTAGAAAAAAGTTTAAAGGAAGCCTGCAAGAAATACCACGCTTTAACTGCTGAAAGACTGCCACAAGTAGACCAAATACCCCAAATTTGAAGCCTTCAGCTTCTATAACAAAAAAGTTCTAGGCATTTTAAAATGACATTTTATGTACAATGGAAATTTTGAAAGAATTGCAATGCTCATGTTGAAAACTTTAAAATTAAACTACGTGGCCTAGAAACAAAATTATAAGCTTATTTTTTTTTGTCATAAATTTAGGTTTCCAGTAACTAATTATATTTTTACAATAAAAATACCCATTTTTATAGTCAAAATCATTAAAAAAAAATAAGTTTTACTTGCGTTGTACCGAATGTACTGTAGCCAATCAGAAGGCTGAATCAGCTTAACAACCAATCACAGCTAAGCTTGTATTAGTTTACCCCTTTGTTTCCGCTATGATTTTCGTTTAAAAATGCAATTTAAATCGATTTTTTTTCATAGATTTTGACTATGAAATGTGGTGTTTTTATTGTAAAAATGTAATCAGTTACAGGCAATCTAAGTTTCTGACAAAGATAAGGTTATAATTTTATGTCTAGGCAACGTAATTTAATATTGTTTTTTCTTTTATGAGCATTGGAAATCTTTCAAAAATTCCATTGTACATAAAATGCTATTTTGAAATGCCTAGAACTTTTTTGTTATTGAAGCTGAAGGCTTATAATTTGGGGTATTGGGTCTTCTTGTGGCAGTCTTTTAGCAGTTAAAGCGTGTTATTTCTTGCAGGCGTCCTTTAATGAACATTAATAATGTAGAGTGTCAGAACTGAATAGTCAGAACATAAATTTAAAATTCGAAACAAAATTGTAAGTAAATTTATTGAGAAATTGCTTACATGCAGGAAAATGCTTAAGGACGTACTCACATTTTTTGGACTTGATTATAGATATGATTCGCTTATAACATTCTATTTTGTTGTCCTAGGAATCAGTATCCCAGAAATCAGATTAATCGGATAATTTTGATACATAAAAATTTGTTGTAAGTTAATAATTAGTATGCTTAAAATGGACGTATGGATATTCTGATAATGATTATAGACTTTCTAAATCGTACCTTTCTACTACAGGAATCACATGCCTAAATTAACGAAAATAGCTAACCATTACGGACGTACGGACTGATCCTTAATATAGAAAAGCTTTGCTTTTAAAAAGTTAAAAAGATTTTTTGAGGGGATGGGGTAATATTTTTCTTGGGGTGAATTTTCTGGGAGGGTGGAGATACCCTCCCTCGAAATAATTATAAACCCTCTATGAACTTAAAAGAAGCTTCACTGTAAAGGAGAACCATATAGGTTCAGCGGTTAGCTTTTCTACAGACAAAAAAAAGATTACTACTTTATATAATAGGTTATGAAAAAGGAAAAAAAAGCAAGATAACAAGGATAACAACATTCACAAAAGCAAAGCTCTAAAATCAGGAGGTCAAACATAAATTTTGTTAAAATTAGCGTAAATCTATAATACAAAGTAGAATGATGTCTGTCCATCCGTCTGTCTGTCTGTCCGTCTGTCTGTCCGTCTGTCTGTCCGTCTGTCTGTCCGTCTGTCTGTCCGTCTGTCTGTCCGTCTGTCAGTCCCTTAAGATCTCGGTAACCACTGGACCGATTATATTCTACTATTCAGGGAATATACCTACTGGTCCTGTGGTGGTTTTAGGCTATTTTCTTGGGGGGTGGGATACCCCCAACCCCCCCAAAAACAAAAAAATCCCCCCCCATTTTATTTTTGCGAATTTTTACGAAGCTAGGGGCGAAGCCGCTAGTTTTATTATATACCATTAAAATTTCGTCTTATGATAGTTTGTCAATAAAATGCCATCTATAATTATCCCAACTTTCTTTATAATTTGAAATGTCCGCCTGTATTCGTTTGTAAATATTCCCTATAACTATGAGCATCAATTTTTATGATCCGTTATTATGTCGGTCGTGCTACAAACGGCATGTATATTAATAATTTTTTTAATCTGAAAGTGCAGCTTCTCAAAAGCTCCTTCTATTTCTACGCGAAATTTTGTTTACTTAGAATTTTTACAATTACATAGCCTAAAATACTTTTCCAACTCTTCAAAAAACATACACTTATGAGTAAATTATACATTTTAAATATCTAAATTGATTTGAAAAGAAGAAAATAATAAACTATTTGCTTTTAGTAGTGAATAAATGTATAAGTATAAATGTTTATTTATAACTATCTAGCCCAAGTCGTGGAGACCCTTTTCTGTTCTTTTGTAGAGACTCGGCTGTATTTATATTTCCAACACTATTAGCTATTTTAAAGACCCAAAAAAATCCCTATCTCTTGAGTAGAGCTTCATGACATATGTATATCCAGTCTATAAATTATTTTGTCTGTCTCTCAATTATGCTTCAAAAGACTTAGGTTTCGTGATAATCTTTGAGTAATAGCATATTCTCTTAAAGTCTGCTCTATAACTTACTTTGTCTGTTTGTCCATTATATGATCCTTATTCAAATTTCTATTTAACTAAAAAATTTCATTCTCTTAGTTTATTTTTTTTCTTTATTTCATTATGTTATTATATTATTTATATTTATTTTATTAATTCATTATAATTTTCCTTTTTAAATGCGAAACTTTTCTATAGTAAGGATTGGTTTGTCCGTACGTCCAAACGGTTAGACGACATTTTCTTTAATTTAGACATGTTATAAATATCCTATCGATTTCAAACTTTGCAGAATGATTTCTATAACAGTTGGGTACAATACTATATTCATTACTAGAAAGTATGTACGTCCATTTTTTTGTATAATATCATTGTCCCATTCATCTGGGTTTTGGAGTAATGTTTCTTAGGACAACAAGGTTTAGTATTATAATCAAATACTAAAGATAAAATTATGCCCTTTTACTATATTCTATACTAGCAGATTCGCCCCTAGCCTCAGGGGCTTTGCCCCAAGAGGTGATAAAATTTTTTTTTGGCGAAATTCGTAATAGGACCAAGAAAATCTTCAGCAAAAAAAAAAATGGGGGGGGATTTTTTTGTTTTTGGGGGGGTTGGGGGTATCCCACCCCCCAAGAAAATAGCCTAAAACCACCACAGGACCAGTAGGTATATTCCCTGAATAGTAGAATATAATCGGTCCAGTGGTTACCGAGATCTTAAGGGACTGACAGACGGACAGACAGACGGACAGACAGACGGACAGACAGACGGACAGACAGACAGACGGATGGACAGACATCATTCTACTTTGTATTATAGATTTACGCTAATTTTAACAAAATTTATGTTTGACCTCCTGATTTTAGAGCTTTGCTTTTGTGAATGTTGTTATCCTTGTTATCTTGCTTTTTTTTCCTTTTTCATAACCTATTATATAAAGTAGTAATCTTTTTTTTGTCTGTAGAAAAGCTAACCGCTGAACCTATATGGTTCTCCTTTACAGTGAAGCTTCTTTTAAGTTCATAGAGGGTTTATAATTATTTCGAGGGAGGGTATCTCCACCCTCCCAGAAAATTCACCCCAAGAAAAATATTACCCCATCCCCTCAAAAAATCTTTTTAACTTTTTAAAAGCAAAGCTTTTCTATATTAAGGATCAGTCCGTACGTCCGTAACGGTTAGCTATTTTCGTTAATTTAGGCATGTGATTCCTGTAGTAGAAAGGTACGATTTAGAAAGTCTATAATCATTATCAGAATATCCATACGTCCATTTTAAGCATACTAATTATTAACTTACAACAAATTTTTATGTATCAAAATTATCCGATTAATCTGATTTCTGGGATACTGATTCCTAGGACAACAAAATAGAATGTTATAAGCGAATCATATCTATAATCAAGTCCAAAAAATGTGAGTACGTCCTTAAGCATTTTCCTGCATGTAAGCAATTTCTCAATAAATTTACTTACAATTTTGTTTCGAATTTTAAATTTATGTTCTGACTATTCAGTTCTGACACTCTACATTATTAATGTTCATTAAAGGACGCCTGCAAGAAATAACACGCTTTAACTGCTAAAAGACTGCCACAAGAAGACCCAATACCCCAAATTATAAGCCTTCAGCTTCAATAACAAAAAAGTTCTAGGCATTTCAAAATAGCATTTTATGTACAATGGAATTTTTGAAAGATTTCCAATGCTCATAAAAGAAAAAACAATATTAAATTACGTTGCCTAGACATAAAATTATAACCTTATCTTTGTCAGAAACTTAGATTGCCTGTAACTGATTACATTTTTACAATAAAAACACCACATTTCATAGTCAAAATCTATGAAAAAAAATCGATTTAAATTGCATTTTTAAACGAAAATCATAGCGGAAACAAAGGGGTAAACTAATACAAGCTTAGCTGTGATTGGTTGTTAAGCTGATTCAGCCTTCTGATTGGCTACAGTACATTCGGTACAACGCAAGTAAAACTTATTTTTTTTTAATGATTTTGACTATAAAAATGGGTATTTTTATTGTAAAAATATAATTAGTTACTGGAAACCTAAATTTATGACAAAAAAAAATAAGCTTATAATTTTGTTTCTAGGCCACGTAGTTTAATTTTAAAGTTTTCAACATGAGCATTGCAATTCTTTCAAAATTTCCATTGTACATAAAATGTCATTTTAAAATGCCTAGAACTTTTTTGTTATAGAAGCTGAAGGCTTCAAATTTGGGGTATTTGGTCTACTTGTGGCA
Source organism: Acartia tonsa (assembly GCF_053477335.1). NCBI lineage: Eukaryota > Metazoa > Arthropoda > Copepoda > Calanoida > Acartiidae > Acartia > Acartia tonsa. Next base: position 6,274,132 of record NC_137264.1, read on the forward strand.
GTCTTTCAGCAGTTAAAGCGTGGTATTTCTTGCAGGCTTCCTTTAAACTTTTTTCTACCGTTTCAGAGCTTTGCTTTTATAAATGTTGTCATCCTTGTCATCCTTTTAAAACTTAAATTTAAAACTGTAGAGGGTCACATTCCTTCCTTACCTTAATGCCCTACCTTCTATAATGAAGGGGCAATACAATTACAGAGGCTGTACAGGAGCCATAAAGGGCCTATGTTATATAAATTAAGGTAAGGGGCGATGAAGAGGCTATGAAGGGGCTATGTTATATAAATTAAGGTAAGAGGCTATTAAGGGGCGATGGAGAGGCTATGTAGGGGCTATGTTATATAATTAAGGTAAGGGGCTATTAAGGGGCGATGGAGATGCTTTGTAGGGCCTATGTTATATAAATTAAGGTAAGAGGCTATTAAGGGGCGATGGAGAGGCTATGTAGGGGCTATGTTATATAAATTAGGGTAAGGGGCTATTTAGGGGCGATGGAGAGGCTATGTAGGGGCTATGTTATATATATTAAGGTAAGGATTATATAAATTAAGGTAAGAGGCTATTAAGGGGCGATGGAGAGGCTATGTAGGGGCTATGCTATATAAATTAAGGTAAGGGGCTATTAAGGGGCGATGGAGAGGCTATGTAGGGCTATGTTATATAAATTAAGGTAAGGGGCTATTAAGGGGCGATGGAGAGGCTATGTAGAGGCTATGTTATATAAATTAAGGTAAGGAGCTATTAAGGGGCGATGGAGAGGCTATGTAGGGGCTATGTTATATAAATTAGGGTAAGGGGCTATTCAGGGGCGATGGAGAGGCTATGTAGGGGCTATGTTATATATATTAAGGTAAGGATTATATAAATTAAGGTAAGAGGCTATTAAGGGGCGATGGAGAGGCTATGTAGGGGCTATGCTATATAAATTAAGGTAAGGGGCTATTAAGGGGCGATGGAGAGGCTATGTAGGGCTATGTTATATAAATTAAGGTAAGGGGCTATTAAGGGGCGATGGAGAGGCTATGTAGGGGCTATGTTATATAAATTAAGGTAAGGAGCTATTAAGGGGCGATGGAGAGGCTATGTAGGGGCTATGTTATATAAATTAGGGTAAGGGGCTATTTAGGGGCGATGGAGAGGCTATGTAGGGGCTATGTTATATATATTAAGGTAAGGATTATATAAATTAAGGTAAGAGGCTATTAAGGGGCGATGGAGAGGCTATGTAGGGGCTATGCTATATAAATTAAGGTAAGGGGCTATTAAGGGGCGATGGAGAGGCTATGTAGGGCTATGTTATATAAATTAAGGTAAGGGGCTATTAAGGGGCGATGGAGAGGCTATGTAGGGGCTATGTTATATAAATTAAGGTAAGGAGCTATTAAGGGGCGATGGAGAGGCTATGTAGGGGCTATGTTATATAAATTAGGGTAAGGGGCTATTTAGGGGCGATGGAGAGGCTATGTAGGGGCTATGTTATATATATTAAGGTAAGGATTATATAAATTAAGGTAAGAGGCTATTAAGGGGCGATGGAGAGGCTATGTAGGGGCTATGCTATATAAATTAAGGTAAGGGGCTATTAAGGGGCGATGGAGAGGCTATGTAGGGCTATGTTATATAAATTAAGGTAAGGGGCTATTAAGGGGCGATGGAGAGGCTATGTAGAGGCTATGTTATATAAATTAAGGTAAGGGGCTATTAAGGGGCGATGGAGAGGCTATGTAGGGGCTATGTTATATAAATTAAGGTAAGGAGCTATTAAGGGGCCATGGAGAGGCTATGTAGGGGCTATGTTATATAAATTAGGGTAAGGGGCTATTCAGGGGCGATGGAGAGGCTATGTAGGGGCTATGTTATATATATTAAGGTAAGGATTATATAAATTAAGGTAAGAGGCTATTAAGGGGCGATGGAGAGGCTATGTAGGGGCTATGCTATATAAATTAAGGTAAGGGGCTATTAAGGGGCGATGGAGAGGCTATGTAGGGCTATGTTATATAAATTAAGGTAAGGGGCTATTAAGGGGCGATGGAGAGGCTATGTAGAGGCTATGTTATATAAATTAAGGTAAGGGGCTATTAAGGGGCGATGGAGAGGCTATGTAGGGGCTATGTTATATAAATTAGGGTAAGGGGCTATTTAGGGGCGATGGAGAGGCTATGTAGGGGCTATGTTATATATATTAAGGTAAGGATTATATAAATTAAGGTAAGAGGCTATTAAGGGGCGATGGAGAGGCTATGTAGGGGCTATGCTATATAAATTAAGGTAAGGGGCTATTAAGGGGCGATGGAGAGGCTATGTAGGGCTATGTTATATAAATTAAGGTAAGGGGCTATTAAGGGGCGATGGAGAGGCTATGTAGGGGCTATGTTATATAAATTAAGGTAAGGAGCTATTAAGGGGCGATGGAGAGGCTATGTAGGGGCTATGTTATATAAATTAGGGTAAGGGGCTATTTAGGGGTGATGGAGAGGCTATGTAGGGGCTATGTTATATATATTAAGGTAAGGATTATATAAATTAAGGTAAGAGGCTATTAAGGGGCGATGGAGAGGCTATGTAGGGGCTATGCTATATAAATTAAGGTAAGGGGCTATTAAGGGGCGATGGAGAGGCTATGTAGGGCTATGTTATATAAATTAAGGTAAGGGGCTATTAAGGGGCGATGGAGAGGCTATGTAGAGGCTATGTTATATAAATTAAGGTAAGGGGCTATTAAGGGGCGATGGAGAGGCTATGTAGGGGCTATGTTATATAAATTAAGGTAAGGAGCTATTAAGGGGCGATGGAGAGGCTATGTAGGGGCTATGTTATATAAATTAAGGTAAGGGGCGATGGAGAGGCTATGTAGGGGCTATGTTATATATATTAAGGTAAGGATTATATAAATTAAGGTAAGAGGCTATTAAGGGGCGATGGAGAGGCTATGTAGGGGCTATGCTATATAAATTAAGGTAAGGGGCTATTAAGGGGCGATGGAGAGGCTATGTAGGGCTATGTTATATAAATTAAGGTAAGGGGCTATTAAGGGGCGATGGAGAGGCTATGTAGAGGCTATGTTATATAAATTAAGGTAAGGGGCTATTAAGGGGCGATGGAGAGGCTATGTAGGGGCTATGTTATATAAATTAGGGTAAGGGGCTATTTAGGGGCGATGGAGAGGCTATGTAGGGGCTATGTTATATATATTAAGGTAAGGATTATATAAATTAAGGTAAGAGGCTATTAAGGGGCGATGGAGAGGCTATGTAGGGGCTATGCTATATAAATTAAGGTAAGGGGCTATTAAGGGGCGATGGAGAGGCTATGTAGGGCTATGTTATATAAATTAAGGTAAGGGGCTATTAAGGGGCGATGGAGAGGCTATGTAGGGGCTATGTTATATAAATTAAGGTAAGGAGCTATTAAGGGGCGATGGAGAGGCTATGTAGGGGCTATGTTATATAAATTAGGGTAAGGGGCTATTTAGGGGCGATGGAGAGGCTATGTAGGGGCTATGTTATATATATTAAGGTAAGGATTATATAAATTAAGGTAAGAGGCTATTAAGGGGCGATGGAGAGGCTATGTAGGGGCTATGCTATATAAATTAAGGTAAGGGGCTATTAAGGGGCGATGGAGAGGCTATGTAGGGCTATGTTATATAAATTAAGGTAAGGGGCTATTAAGGGGCGATGGAGAGGCTATGTAGAGGCTATGTTATATAAATTAAGGTAAGGGGCTATTAAGGGGCGATGGAGAGGCTATGTAGGGGCTATGTTATATAAATTAAGGTAAGGAGCTATTAAGGGGCGATGGAGAGGCTATGTAGGGGCTATGTTATATAAATTAAGGTAAGGGGCGATGGAGAGGCTATGTAGGGGCTATGTTATATAAATTAAGGTAATGGGCTTTTAAGGGGCGATGGAGAGGCTATGTAGGAGCTATGTTATATAAATTAAGGTAAGGGACTATTAAGGGGCAATGGAGAGGCTATGTAGGAGCTTTGTTATATAAATAAAGGTAAGGGGCTATTAGGGGCGATGGAGAGGCTATGTAGGGGCTTTGTTATATAAATTAAGATAAGGGGCTATTAAGGGGCGATGGAGAGGCTATGTAGGGGCTATGTTATAAAAATTAAGGTAAGGAGCTATTAAGGGGCGATGGAGAGGCTATGTAGGGGCTTTTTTATATAAATTAAGGTAAGGGGCTATTAAGGGGCGATGGGGCGATGGAGGAGCGATGGAGGAGAGATGTAGGGGCCATCAAAGTACAATGTAATATAAATTTGTGGAAGGAGCGATGAAGGGGCGATGTAGGAGCGATGGAGGAGCGATGGAGGAGCGATGTAGCAGCGATGTAGGGGCCATCAAGTTGCAATGTTATATAAATTTGGAGAAGGAGCGATGAAGGGGCAATGGAGGAGCGATGTAGGAGCGATGTAGGGGCCATCAAGTTGCAATGTAATATAAATTTGGAGAAGGAGCGATGAAGGGGCGATGTAGGAGCGATGAAGGAGCGATGTAGGAGCGATGTAGGGGCCATCACAGTACAATGTAATATAAATTTGAAGAAGGAGCGATGAAGGGGCGATGTAGGAGCGATGGAGGGGCGATGTAGGGGCCATCAAAGTACAATGTAATATAAATTTGAAGAAGGAGCGATGAAGGGGTGATGTAGGAGCGATGGAGGGGCGATGTAGGGGCCATCAAAGTACAATGTAATATAAATTTGGAGAAGGAGCGATGGAGGAGCGATGAAGGGGCGATGTAGGAGCGATGTAGGGGCCATCAAGGGACTAAGATATATATAATAGTGAAGGGGCCATGAAGAGGCGATATTTAATTAAATAGCCCCTTGGGATAAGAGGACATATCATCTCCTCTTTAGAAGGGGCGATAAAGGAGCGATAAAGGATCATTTAATCGCCTCTTAGGGCAAGGGGCTATTAAATCGCTCCTTTCAAGGAGTCATAACATCGCCTCTTGTTATAAGGGGCTATTAAATCGCTCCTTTCAAGGAGCCAATACATCGCCCCTTGTCATAAGAGGCGATCAATTAAAATCATCGCCCCATATGGAGCGATGTCATGGAAAGGACTATACCCGAAATTTTTACATTCACACTCCCTTTAAGACTGAAAACATCTGTTATTTTCCAAAAATTGACCATCTTTATGATTTAAATATTCAAGTAATTCAATATGGACATATGTTTAAAATCATTAGCACTCCAGTATACCAAGTTATGAAGAATAATTTAAACTTAAACAAAAAAGAAATTATAAATCAAATATATATGTGATAAATTTATATTAAAATGTATTTTACTCGAAACAAAATAATGTAGGTATATTCATAATATTTAAAAACTGCACGTTTAGTTTCTGCTTTTTGATAAGTCTTTTCAATTGCAATTTTCAGTAAATTTGTAGGTAGCCTCAAAAGGGGAGGAAAGAAAGGACATTTAATGTAAAGTATCAAATATGATAAAGATTGTATAAAGCATGATATCTTTATTCATTTCAATTTGTTAAATAATGAAATGTATTTGTTGTTGTTATTTTTCAGATGACTTTTATCATTGGAGAATAAGGCACCTAAATATATTTCTAAACACTTTTTTAATTTATGTAAAACTCAAAAATTATAAATGTCTAACTTAAGTGTAAGAGCCATCCTTTACAGACAAGTGAGAAATTATTGAATCCAGAAAGGATTGTCCCATTTCTCACAATATACATAATTTACATAGTGCGTGTTTTATTTAGAAATATCATTGGAGTTTCATGTGGCATAATATTCTTCACATTGTTCATTTATTCTCAGTAAGTAATACATTATTTAACCCTGTGCCCGCCAGAATGTAGATATTCAAAAATTCCAACTCTCAGTTATGCCATAGCCAATATTTAAAAGTTACTTAGTCAAAGCTCTCTATATTTCACACACAGAAAATTAACAGAGGGAGGGGGGGGCAACCTTAGAAAAAATCTGATTCTAAATACTAGTGACTTCATCCTTCAGCCTACAGAGACTACATCACTAATTTCAATTTCAACTGTAATGTGTACACTGTAATGAATAAAACTTACTCATACATACTTGAAAAATCCATATTAAAAAAAATAAGAGTGGGTTTCCATTTTGGAATTCAGGATATTTCTTATCTTTGGAACTTCATCAAATAGGGTAGATGTGAGCCACCCCATTTATATTATTTTTTGGATACATTTTTCACAAATCATGAAAGAAGCTTAAAAACTTAAACTTTGTTTTTATTATACATATTATTATATATTTTACCATGTTTTATTTTAGAGAGCAAGTTGAAATTAGAAACATTTCTATTCCAGAAGATCTTAGAACCCAAGCCAGATCAATATTAGGATTTAAATCTAAATTATCTGACAATGAAAATCCTGACAGTTATGAAAAGAAACCATCTGACAGTTCCAATGAGTGTTCAAAATTTTTGGAGGACCAGGTATTTCATTTAAATTAATATATGAAGTAAAATATCTAATAAATAACATAAAAAAAATTATTCAGTGACAGATTATGCCCTGCCTTAAAAAGCAGTATTTACAATAATACACAAGACTACTGCTCAGTACCTGGTATACTTTACAATTACTCATAAGAAATATGATTTAAACTGTATGATTAAAAAGTAGATTTTAGAAGGTGAGGATTTTGAACTGAGTGAGCTTACTAAAATTAGGAATAAGCGTATCCAAGATGTTTGCATTGCCTTTTTTAGGTTGGCATTAAGTTACATATTAGTGAGAGAAAAAAAATAATAATAGATGTAGGAAAAAATTAAATTAGCAGGGAAAAAGGAAAGGAGGGTAACTACAAATTTCAAGGCTGATTTTTCTTCAATTTTAAAACCCTAACTGTAATCAATAATGTTAGGTTTTATTGAAAATCCAGGCAAATCAATTATTTTCAGTGTGTACATTCATTACATTCTTCAATATGACAATAGATTTAGAAAGTTCATCTTTAAGATTTAATGCAAATGTTTTTTAAAAGATTCTTTTCATGACAAAAATCATTCAAAAGTCTTTGAAATGAAAATGGAAATCTTTCAATTTTTTAAAAATCTAGCTATTAGAATATAAAACTGTTTTATATCTGAGATTATTTCTAATCAATATACCATCAAGAGAATTTGGAAGCCTCCAGCAAATAAAATCATAACAAAAAGTAGTTTTGTATAATTAGAGAGCTCCTTCTTGGGCAACACATTAATTTTCCTAAACAAAGGTGGTGTGTGACATTTATAAGGGGATTTGTGAATAATTCTAATAGCTTTTTTTGTAGAAATGCCAAAAGTTTAATAAAGGTGTGCAAATAATGCCTAAATTTTAAAAATACCATTAGAACAGCTATGAAATCTAGATTTTGGAATTATAAAAATGATTCCTGTGTAGTTTGGGAGCTTCGTGGAAAAATGTTCCTACTGAGATAAAACTTCATTTTCGAGTAAGTTTTGAGACATTTTACCACCTATCTATGCGTAACTCTTTTTTTCTAAAAACACAAGCCAATTTGAATTTCAAAGATGTGTGTGCACTTCTTTTTGCACACTAGCACATGAACCGTTCTTATATTTCCAAAAACTAGAGTTCATAGTAATGTTAACTCTATACATAGTATTTTTACTATTAAAGGGCGAATATAGGTTGAATATGATATGGGCTCAAAAAACCGTGCCATTCATAGATTATAAATAACTTAAAGATATTGACATATCCAATTGTATAAGTCTGTTTATAGCTTAAAACCTGTCTATCTCAAGATAATATTATGTAATTAGTGTGGTTCCCTAAGAACTGAAACACCCTAGCATCACACAAGGCTTCGCAGCAAGGTTGAATTAAAAAGCTTTTGTTAAATGATAGTCGCAATAACGTGGAAACAAGTTAACAATGTATTTTTTTGTATCTTAGAAGTTTTCTTCCTTAACAATTATTCCCCAACAAAGTATAAAGTATATCACTGTGGGCTAGAATTGAATCAAGACAAAAGTAAGTGCCGAGCCCTGGGACCTATGTAGGGTGAAAATAGACATAAATCCTTGATGATTCCAGGTGGAGACAAAATATTTCAGCGGGGTCTTTTAGTTTTTTTTCCAATTTTAGGTTCTGAAAAAAAATTTTAAAAAATATGAAAATCTTTAATAAAAAACAAACAAAAAATATTTTTTAATATTTTTTTTTATTTAAAGATACAAACAACTTATATAAATACTATAAGCTTTAAAAAAAATCACAATTTTCAAATTTAGACTTTCAATATAAAGATTTGTAGAAAAAACCTAACAACAAATTCTAACATATTTCTGATCAACATAGCAATAAAACGTCTTTTGCAAAATCTTTATCATAAAAAATAAATAGCACTTACTAAAGACTTTTTTTCATTTAAACTTATACTTTTCACATTAATTAACTTTAAAGATTGATTTTTTTAAAAAGAAAGGTTGCGTGATTTTTTTATTCATAATTAATTGCCTAATTTTAAGATTCAGATAAAAAACCTTACTGCATTATATCATGGGATACTCTACTAGCAGCGGCTACGCCTCTAGAGGCATATACGGGCCCTTAGGTTGGGGGGGAAGACGAACCCCCCTTACAACTACAGTTTTTTTTTAATGTAAAAGTTTAAAACATTTATTTTGGAGAGTTAATTCTCTTGGGATAGTGATGGTACCCTTCCCCAAAATAGTAATAAACCTTACCAGGACATATAAGAAGCTACCATGTAAAGGAGAACCATATTGGTTCAGTGGTTAGTGACACCCCTTGGTGCACAAAGACTCACATAGAACCTGTTACTTTATTATAAAGATACATATATACACAGAAACTCTACAATCAGAGTATGTCTGTTTGTTCATCCGTCTATATTCATTTGTTACTAGCGGCTACGACCCTAGAGGCCATTAGGGGCACTTGAGAGGGAAAGAAGTGGTTGAATTATACAACTAGATTTTTATTTTAGACTTAAAAAGAAAAAGTTATTTTTTGTGTGTGAAATGGGGTCCTTTTTTAGGGGGTGATTTCTCCTAGGATGGTGGAGGTACCCTCCCAAAAAAAGTTATAAACCTTCCAAGAACCAATGAGAAGCTACATAGAAAAAAAAGAACCATTGATCATTGTTAATTACTATTTAGGGATCTAAAGGGATAAGACAATGACCGCTAAATTGATTTACATTCCCAAATATGATACATGGATAACCCTTCTGTATGTTTCAGTTAATGGTTGAAACTGCTTAAGAACTGATATTGTTCTTTTATTACTTTACTATGTAGCTTCTCATTGGTCCTTGAAAGGTTTATAACTTTTTTTGAGAAAGAGAAGAGAAATCGCCCCTTAAAAAAGGACCACAACACACAAAAAATAACTTTTTCTAAAATAAAAATCTAGTTGTAGAATTCAACCCCTTCCTCCCCTCTTAAGTGCCCCTAAAGGCCTCTAATTAACTTTAAAGATTGATTTTTTTTAAAAGAAAGGTTGCGTGATTTTTTTATTCATAATTAATTGCCTAATTTTAAGATTCAGATAAAAAACCTTACTGCTTTATATCATGAGATACTCTACTAGCAACGGCTACGCCTCTAGAGGCATATAGGGGCCCTTAGGTTGGGGGGGAAGACGAACCCCCCTTACAATTACAGTTTTTTTTAATGAAAAAGTTTAAAACATTTATTTTGGAGAGTTAATTCTCTTGGGATAGTGATGGTACCTTTCCCCAAAATAGTAATAAACCTTACCAGGACATATAAGAAGCTACCATGTAAAGGAGAACCATATTGGTTCAGTGGTTAGTGACATCCCTTGGTGCACAAAGACTCACATAGAACCTGTTACTTTATTATAAAGATACATATATACACAGAAACTCTACAATCAGAGTATGTCTGTTTGTTCATCCGTCTATATTTATTTGTTACTAGCGGCTACGCCCCTAGAGGCCTTTAGGGGCACTTAAGAGGGGAGGAAGGGGTTGAATTCTACAACTAGATTTTTATTTTAGAAAAAGTTATTTTTTGTGTGTTGTGGTCCTTTTTTAAGGGGCGATTTCTCTTCTCTTTCTCAAAAAAAGTTATAAACCTTTCAAGGACCAATGAGAAGCTACATAGTAAAGTAAAAAAAGAACAATATCAGTTCTTAAGCATCAGAAAGATGGACAAACAGACATCAATCTATTTTGTATCATAAATAGTGCTTTAAAGCAGGGAGAGAAATATCATCTGGAAAAAAAATTTCCTATCGTTTAAAAGTTATATCCCTGTATAAAAAAAATAGGATGTCCGTGTGTTTTTTCTGTGTGTGTCTAAAGTTCTTGCTAACCGCTGGACCAATTTGGTTCTTCTTTATTGACCTATTTTTTAGACTGATATAGGATCAACATATTAAGGAGTAGTTTAGTGTCTATTAATCCTTATATAAAAGTAATAGTTTCTGTGTCTGTCTGTTTGTGTGTGTGTGAGGGTGTCTGTCGGGTCCGAAGATTCTTTGTAACCGCTTAACTGATATAGTTCTTCTTGGTTCCAGCTTTTCATGGTCCTGAGAATTTTTTAGTTTAGAAAAAAATGAGTTCCTACCCAACTTTAAAAAAAAAACTTTTTCTTTTACTTACTATAACTGAAGATAGGGGAGAGGTCAACTTCCCCCCACTTATCAAGGGCCCCTAGATGCCTCTATGGGCAAAACCGCTAGTGATAAAATAATTTTTATCTTGAATTATGATTAAATTGTTCTTTTTCCATTTAATAAAATATAATTGTAATTATCAACCTCAAAGAATATCCAGAATTAGGTAATTGGATTTAACAAGGAAAAAAGACAACACCCATAATTAGTGAAGCTCTCAAGTTTAAAAGAATACAAATAAAGAAAATAGCAAATGTAACATACAGATACAAAAATATATTAATCAGAGCAAGATGGGACAATGGGCTGTTTATTAGACTAGTCCCCCATAGTTTAATATAGCAATTTGTTATTCGTTGGCTTAACTACTTAGGGGACCTGTTGCAATTTTTGTTTGGTTGGATTATTAAATTAAGTGCCCAACGTTTCAACCATTAACTGAAACATACAGAAGGGTTATCCATGTATCATATTTGGGAATGTAAATCAATTTAGCGGTCATTGTCTTATCCCTTTAGATCCCTAAATAGTAATTAACAATGATCAATGGTTCTTTTTTTTCTATGTAGCTTCTCATTGGTTCTTGGAAGGTTTATAACTTTTTTTGGGAGGGTACCTCCACCATCCTAGGAGAAATCACCCCCTAAAAAAGGACCCCATTTCACACACAAAAAATAACTTTTTCTTTTTAAGTCTAAAATAAAAATCTAGTTGTATAATTCAACCACTTCTTTCCCTCTCAAGTGCCCCTAATGGCCTCTAGGGTCGTAGCCGCTAGTAACAAATGAATATAGACGGATGAACAAACAGACATACTCTGATTGTAGAGTTTCTGTGTATATATGTATCTTTATAATAAAGTAACAGGTTCTATGTGAGTCTTTGTGCACCAAGGGGTGTCACTAACCACTGAACCAATATGGTTCTCCTTTACATGGTAGCTTCTTATATGTCCTGGTAAGGTTTATTACTATTTTGGGGAAGGGTACCATCACTATCCCAAGAGAATTAACTCTCCAAAATAAATGTTTTAAACTTTTACATTAAAAAAAAACTGTAGTTGTAAGGGGGGTTCGTCTTCCCCCCCAACCTAAGGGCCCCTATATGCCTCTAGAGGCGTAGCCGCTGCTAGTAGAGTATCCCATGATATAATGCAGTAAGGTTTTTTATCTGAATCTTAAAATTAGGCAATTAATTATGAATAAAAAAATCACGCAACCTTTCTTTTTAAAAAAATCAATCTTTAAAGTTAATTAATGTGAAAAGTATAAGTTTAAATGAAAAAAAGTCTTTAGTAAGTGCTATTTATTTTTTATGATAAAGATTTTGCAAAAGACGTTTTATTGCTATGTTGATCAGAAATATGTTAGAATTTGTTGTTAGGTTTTTTCTACAAATCTTTATATTGAAAGTCTAAATTTGAAAATTGTGATTTTTTTTAAAGCTTATAGTATTTATATAAGTTGTTTGTATCTTTAAATAAAAAAAAATATTAAAAAATATTTTTTGTTTGTTTTTTATTAAAGATTTTCATATTTTTTAAAATTTTTTTTCAGAACCTAAAATTGGAAAAAAAACTAAAAGACCCCGCTGAAATATTTTGTCTCCACCTGGAATCATCAAGGATTTATGTCTATTTTCACCCTACATAGGTCCCAGGGCTCGGCACTTACTTTTGTCTTGATTCAATTCTAGCCCACAGTGATATGAATTTTATTTTTTTTAAAAACCTTTACAGGAGAAATTTTATTTCATGTAAGTATGAAATTTATATGTTAATTGTTAAAATTAATTTAAAGGGGACAAAAATAATAGGTGAATATTGTTTCTTTTTTCTTATATTTTTTTCTGGAGAAAATTTTGCATTCAATTTGTGTGTCTATGTGTGCGTGAGTTGAAAATGCGTACTTTATATCATCCAGAATTAATCAATGATCTTTGTACAGAAAATAAACTTTAAAGCGTATTATTTACCCTAGTCAAAACTCTTGACGCACTTTTATAAAAATTATTTTTACGCTTTTTGAAAATTGAATAAAATAGTATATAATCTAAAAAAAATAACATTTAAATTATCATTTAAGATGCATGTCAATGTAATAGTCAATCAAACTTAAGCAAAATAGTCAAAAAAAAGTCTTATAAAGGATAAAAAAAAGCCAATTTTGTTGGTTATCAGATTTTTTATATGTTGAAGTAAACACGAAAATTGCAATATCTATTAAGGTTTTTTTTTTAAATTTGGCATAAATATTCTAAAAGAATAGAATTGCACCTAAATTTTAAGCCCATATCATATTCAACCTATATTCGCCCTTTAAAACAAGCTGCGGAATTAGAATTTTAAAAATGTCCGCATTTCTTTGCACTCCATTTAGGTGATTCTGGTCCACAGCTCCATGCTGGCAATCTGTGCAATAAATGGCTATTTTTAAAAGGAATAATATATGCCTAACTCTGTTGATTAAAAATAGACTTATAGATATTTTTCCTTAAATATTCAATATGGTATTCAAAGTTTAGTGGGGAATCAATTTAAACACACCCAAAAATGGGTTTTCAGGTCAACTATCTGCTTCTCCTGTATAGTTCTGTGCAATCCTTTTTTTCCTGGTGTTGACTTTTTATACATAAATTTCTTTTCAAAGTTTAGTGGGGAATCAATAAACACACCCAAGAATGGCTTTTCAGGGCAACTTTCTGCTTCTCCTGTATAGTTTTTTGCAATCCTTTTTCTCCTGAGCTGGGCCAGAGGTGAGCCGGAGGTGAGTCACAAGCTCACCTTGGCCCGGCTCAGTGGCATTACAATATGAGTGTTGCCAGTGAGCCATAGGCGATCGCGTGGTGAGCCAGATCACCAATGCAATTTTGATTTATGCCCAGTTCAGAAATAACTTTTAAAGGTCGACTGATTTTTTTTATAAGTCAACCTTAACAAGTACAACCCACAAATACCTTTATAAAATTGGTCAACTTAAAGCTTCTATAGGTCAACCTAAAATTTTCAGATGTCGGCCTTTGTCTTTTATAAACTGGGCTTTAAAAATTGATATGAGGTGATCCACTTTAAAAATTAGCTCAGTTGCAAAGCCGGCTCGGGCAGATCAGTGATTTAAAGATCCAGCTCTAGTATTAGCTTTTTACAAATGAATTTCTTTTATATAGTTTGGTTTTAAAAATATAAATGTGTATGTGTCCCATTACACTTACATACACCTCTAAAATTTTAAGACATAAATCTTAAAAAATTAAAGAATGCCTGCAAGAAATACCACCCTTTAACTGCTGAAAGACTGCCACAGGTAGACCCAATACCCCAAATTTAAAGCCTTCAGCTTCAATAACAAAAAAGTTCTAGGCATTTCAAAATAGCATTTTATGTACAATGACGTTTTTGAAAGATTTCCAATGCTCATAAAGGAAAAAACAATATTAAATTACGTCGCCTAGACACAAAATTATAACCTTATCTTTGTCAAAAACTTAGATTGCCGGTAACTGATTACATTTTTATAATAAAAACACCACATTTCATAGTCAAAATCTATGAAAAAAATTCGATTTAAATTGCATTTTTAAACGAAAATCATAGCGGAAACAAAGGGGGAAACTAATACAATCTCAGCTGTGATTGGTTGTTAAGCTGATTCAGCCTTCTGATTGGCTACAGTACATAAGTTAAACAAAATTTTTTTAAAGATTTTGACTATAAAAATGGGTATTTTTATTGTAAAAATATAATTAGTTACTGGAAACCTAAATTTATGACAAAAATAAGCTTATAATTTTGTTTCTAGGCTACGTAGTTTAATTTCAAAGTTTTCAACATGAGCATTGCAATTCTTTCAAAATTTTCATTGTACATAAAATGTCATTTTAAAATGCCTAGAACTTTTTTGTTATAGAAGCTGAAGGCTTCAAATTTGGGGCATTTGGTCTACTTGTGGCAGTCTTTCAGCAGTTAAAGCGTGGTATTTCTTACAGGCTTCCTTTAATAGCATAGTTTACAAAAGACATAGGTCGACCTCTGGAAATTTTAGGTCGACCTAAAAAAGATTTAGGTTGACTGATTTTATAAAGGCATTTGTTAGTTGTGCTTGTTTAGGTTGACCTACAGAATAAATTGGTCAACCTCTAAAAGTTGTTTGTGAACTGGGCATATGAATTTCTAATTGTAACCTCATCTTATACACATTTTAGGTATGGAGGAAAAATAGAATAAAGAGCATTTGTGAAGCAAGGTATTTATAACTTGAAATCAATTCACCAGATTTTTCATACACAGTTTGGCCATGTTGTACAAAACACTATTTATATGTGTCCAAATATTAATGCTTCTTCTTTATATGCCCCAAATAAGTAAAAAGTTATGAAAATAATTTAGCTCCGTTAATAGTTTAATCTGGAAATGATTTTGTGGGTCTTGTATTATTTTTATAAAAGTTGTAAGTCATAACTTTACTTTATTTTGAAAAATTTCACCTGAATATTATTTTGATAAATTTCTTGGGATAAGTTGCAATAATGCTGTTAACTATTTGTGTTAGGCCAGAATATAATGCTACACAATCTTCCATATTGTACCTGGAAAAAAAAAATCTGGCTTATTGTAAACATGGAAAGGTTAGATTTTAATATTAGCTTTTACATCAGAGTTAGATTAAATAAAGGTCAGATCCTGCTCGCTTAATGCCTAGGCCTACCCCTAAGACAAGAATGGGGGGGGGGGGGGGTTTAAAGGGGTGTTTTAAAATTATATTACCCTATCCCCCCTCCCGAATCATTGGAAACACTCATTTTACTTACCCCCCTCAAAAAAAAAGATTAATCTGCATGATAACTTGTTAATTTTCTAGGTCGCATCTACTACTTTGTCATCTGAAATTATTCAGCTCTTAGGTCTAATGAAACCTAAATACAGTATTGGACGTGAGAGCAATAAAGGTAAGTATAAATAGAAAGTGTAATTATTTAGTTTTTAATAGAAATTTTATGTACTTAATTCTTGCTGTAATCTCTTATGGATGAAATAGAGTATGAAATACTTTAGCCTCCAAACAGCCAATAAACATTCATGAGAATTTCTTAATTTTATCAACTTTTTGAGAGAAAATAATTCTTATTTGTTTTTAAGCTATACATCAATTAAAGCAGAATACGATATATCCAATGTTGCGCAGAACAACTGAAAATAAGGATTGGAGTTTTAAAAGGTAACAAATGAATTTTAAATAACATACTTTTAAGGAGCTTTTTAGCTACTTTGATTTTTCATGACTGATTTTTTGAGCTCCTGAAAAAGATAGATGGCTGAAACTTTTTGTCAATATTGTTATCAATATGGAGCATAATTAAGAATAAGACAGTCATAGCAGTAAGACTGCTTTTAAGCAGCTTTTCAGCCGCTTTTAATTTTTAAAACAGATTTTCCCGGCTCCTACAAAAGATACACAGGTGAAACTTGTGGCCAATATTTCGTTTATTATGCACCCTAATCAGATTTAAAAATCTGACTGCTTTTAATCAGCTTTTTAGCTGCTTTTCTTTTTACAACTTTCAAGACATAAATCTTATTTTTAAGGTTTTTTTTTAAGTTTTTCTAATTCTTTCTCTCTTTCTTTTCTTTTTTATGATAACAGATAATCTGCTTTATAGTTCACTTTGTGCAATTGTAAATTTCATAATAGATTTGGTGCTTTGCTACTTATGGATGTTGTAATCCTTGTTTTTGCCTTTTACTTCTAAAATTAAATTCTAATGCGATGGCTGCAACAAATATTGTCTCTTATGTAAATGTAATCTTGATTTTTCTTTACGCCAGTGGATTCTCCGCTAACATATAAGTGCTTCACTATTGTTATTTATCTATTAGATTAGCAATATTGAGCAAATATCTTTTCTTCTAATGTGAATATGCTTTCTAAATGGAAATCATTTTTAAATTTGATATTTTTTTATATTTTTAGAGATTTAGTGAAAAATTCAATGTCTTTCAGTGTGGTACGACATCCATTGTCAAGGTATTGGACTTATTATTTAATATTACAGGTTTAAAGGGAGTGTAAACGTAAAAATTTCTCATATGATTATTAAATCTTAACATTTTCTAAGCACATTTCACTACACTGATCAACCAAAACGTCCTATTAACAAAAATATCCAGGAATAATGCATTGATTTTATGGTATTTTGGGAGGGAAAAAGGAAAAAACAGAAAAAATCTGAACGTTTTTGTTTCTTTTGATGTTTGTAGGTATATTTAACTTGTCATATATAGTTGAAACAATTTACTTACAGTTAAGGATTTATTTTATGATATAAAATTGCCAATTAGTTTTTTTATAACGTAGTAATTAGGTAATAAAGACCTATTTTAAATTTGTATTATTGACAAAAATATACCTCACTGTCTACAAAGGGTTGAATCTCATAGGTTATTTAAAATAATAATATCCTTTTTTATTGTGTTGGACAATAAATAACCCACTTTCGAGAATTAGTTTACACTTTTATCAGACTGTTTATACAGAAATATTGCGTCTTTATTATTTACAAATTTGTATTCAAAGGTGGGCGAGATTGGCCATCTGAAGTTAATTAGATACAAAAAACCTGTTTCTAGCTTTGTTTTTGTATTTGGTTTTCAATAAAAATTTTTGCTTATTTTATCAATTTTTAAGTAACTATACATTGGTTTAAAGCAAGGATTATGTTAAAAGTCAGCTTAACCATTAGGAAAAATCAAGAACTATGGGAAAAAGCTTGATTTTAGCTATAATGGGAGAAAAAAGCAATATAATGCACATTTTATATAATACGGAAAATTCCTTCCTTTCCCTGTACCTGATAAAAATCGTCGGAAAAGGCCTTTTTTAGGCAAACAAAAGCGCGTTTTGCTCTATTTTTGAGATATTATGAATGAGATAATGTTAAGAGTTGATATTAAGATGAGAAAAATTTACGTTTACAGTCCCTTTAAGTTCCAGAACAGTAATAGGACCGTGCATAGCTAGCAACCATTAGCACTTGTATGTGGATTAATTTATGTTATTACAAGTAGCCAACTATTTTTCTATCTTAATTATGTATATATCAGTTATTTGTACATTTCTTGCAAATACAGTCCATCTTTCCAAAAGATGGACTGTATATTTATCAGTGTAGCTGTTCTACAAGCCATTAACCCATCACAAACCGAACAATGGATCTAGCCCCACACAGCTAGAGTTACATAAACATTTTTTAGTCATCAGCATCAAAAATAAAATAACTAATAAAAATTTGTACTCACATTTTCACTCAAAAATTTATTTCAGGATTGTTTCTTTGTTTAAAGACAAAATATTGGAAACAGAAATGAAGCAAAGATCATTTAGAGAAAGGTAAAAATCATTTCAATAGTATTAAGTCAATAAACTTGCTTATTTCATAGAAATTTGTATTTTGGAAATGTGTCACTTCAAACTCATATAGTTTTATCTTATATCAAATAATGACTTGATTATTTCAAAGTTATTTAATAGTTTTTGTAGTGTGTTTTCTGTAATAACCTTATATCCCAAATGCAAATTGTTAGATCAAAAAGTATTTAATAAGGCTTCAACTAGGATCCCATTGATTTTCCCTTAAATATCAGAAATAATAAGAAAAATCTTTCCTAGTAAAATTTAATGTTAAAAAAGTATGTATGGTTTGTCACATTTTTTTGTTTGTTTCAATTGTGAAACTTTTTTAGTCGAATGGAAATACTGAAAAAGTATGGAAATTTATCATTTACTTCTTTGGTTAAATTTGTTATTAAAGAATTGAAAGAAAAATGCAGGTAATTTTCAAATTTTGATTTATAATACAGACAATTCACAACAGCATCCAGATCCACTTATTAACATTATCAACTATCACAGTCAGCAATTACCACAGACAAACAACAGAGAACATTTTATGGTTAGATTTCAGAAAAAGATAAATAACAGTGTTAAATGCTTGTATTAAGTCTAAAACAAAATATTTTAGTGTTGCAGGTTGCCAAGGTGTAAATGGTCATTTTTTCCCCCAATACATGAAATGTGATTATTGCAGGGTGAGTATTTATAAGGCACCTTCATTGATATTTACAATCTTTAATAGCAAAGCTACAATTTAAGTCAGTTTGTACTTCTTACCGTCTGCGTGTCTGTCCATTTGTGGTAATTTTAGCATGGTATGATTTTAAATAGAAGTGCAGATAATTTATTTTTATTCCCTTCATTACTTTTAAATTTAAACTTATTTCAGATGCCTTACAAGTATATTCTGAAATTGGAAACATTTCATCGAGATCTTCTGTGTATGGGCAAAATTGAAAAGGTATGGTTAACAAAATGAGAACTTCTTATCTTCAACGGATCATTTTGTTTATTTTACAGTTAGAATAAGCTTGAATGATGATTAAGTCAGGCTAGATTAAAACTACTTTGCCTCTATCTTTTTAACACTTCAAAAAAAGTATTTGATCTTTTTACTTTGCTGAATTTTTTTTTGTCTAAATGTTTTTTTTTATTTAAAATATTTATTTGAATTTTACATTTTCTACAGTTATATTTCATTGAAATTTTTGCTTTCAGATAGATTTCAGAGAAATTCAGGAGAATCCAACTCAACAAAAGAATGAGTAAGTTTTCATTTCAGTATTTTTATAATCAAGGACAGTTTTGTTCAATACCAATCATGATAACAAATATATTTAACAGAGCTGCTTACAATTTCCTATTATTTCCAATGACAAATGTGACATAAGAGCAACTCTTATAAGACCTAATGTGAATAGACGCCAAATATGCTAAGGATTATCAACCACTTTAAAACAGAGGACTCTATGGCAAGGACAAAGTTCCAGCAGGCCATTAGTGACAACAACACTGACTGCAATCCTGGAAGAACTGACTGTTTGTCGGCAAGGATGGTTAACCTGAAGATTGCTGCAACAAATTACAAATTCTTTCATTGTTAAATTGTTTAATTTGTTTTATAATAAATTATAGGTCTTATGTCACATTAGGTCTTATGAGTGTAGGTCTTATATTAATTAGATCTCATGAGAGTAGGTCTTAAGAGTGTAGTTCTTATGAGTATAGTTCTTATGAAGAAAATGCATTTAAATGAAGATTTTGACATTTAAATTTACTTAGCTGATGTAAATTATATTCTTTTATTTTTAGTAATGAAGCTACTCTATAATTCCAAATGTCCGTCCATCTGTCTGTCCGTAATTAATTAATTTGGTGAAACATGATTTTCTCAGCTCCTATAAAAGATAGAATCATTTTTGTCAACATTCCCATCAATCAAGTATAAAACATCCAAAGCGGTTGGACTGCTTTTAAACAGCTTTTTTGCCACTTTTATTTTTTTCAATTGATTTTCTGGGCTCCTGTAAAAGATACACGGTTGAAACTTATTTTCAATATTCTCTTCATTATGCACCCCATTAAAGGGTGTGCCAAAAAATATGCGGACCTTTTTAAAATTCTTATTGCGCAGCCTTTGTTAAAAGTAGAAAAATACTACGCAGAACTAGACAATTTTAAATTCAATAAGCTCTAACACAACTATAAAAAGTGACTGACAATTTTGATACATAATCAACACAAAAAATTGTTGAAAAATTAAATTTAACCATATTCATTGAATAATACACTTTCACAATATTACTCAAATATAATAAACTAGCGGCTTCGCCCCTAGCATCTAGGGGCTTCGCCCTATATAGTTATGGGAAGTCAACCCTCCTTAATAGAAATATTCAAAAAAAATATTCTTGGTTTAATTACTCTGTGGTAAAATTAAACCCAGGTTGTGCGCTTTATGCACAAAAATTTTAATTTGTACAAATTAAACCCAGGTTGTTTGCCGTATACACAAAAATTTCAATTCGTAAAAATTAAACCTAGGTTGTTGGCATACACAAAAATTAAAATTGAAAAAAAATATTTGTCGGGGGGGGGGGGTGGATTCATGGGGGCTTCGCCCCATGTTGCAGTGGGGTTCTCCCACCCCAATTACTGGTTTTTGTTTACAAAAATTTTACAAAATTTAAAATTTTGGAAGTGGGGATTTTTCTTATTTTTTGGGGGGTTGGGGTGTCCCACCCCCCAAGAAAATAGCTTAAAACCACCAAAGGACCAGTAGGTGTATTCCCAGAAGGGTAGAGCCCAATTTGATCAGCAGTTACTGAGATTTTACAAAAAATGTAAAAAAAAAAATTTAAGGGGGTTGGGTTTTTTTTATTTTTGGGGGGATTGGGTGTGTCCCACCCCCCAAGAAAATAGCCAAAAACCACCACAGGACCAGTAGGTATATTCTCTGAAGAGTATAATCCAATCAGTTCAGTGGTTACCGAGATCTTAAGGGACAGACAGACAGACGGACAGACGGTCAGACGGACAGACATCAAGCTACTTTGTATTATAGACGAGATCCTTTGGGACAGACAAAAAACGCTTACTACTTTATACAATAGGATATATTATTTCTGATGCTCATTATTATAGAAGAATTGTGTGTAGATAATCAATTCAAGAAAGAAGTATTGTTACCTTGTTTTGCATACAAGTTTGTGCTAATTAGGCTTTGCAAGATAGCTGAAGGGATGTTGTCCCTCGAAGAAAGTTCAGTCAATTAATGAATTATCTTTAGCTAGCATCATTCAATCAGAATTTGGAACAAAGGAACAAAAACAATTCAAGCGCTAATTATATTCTTGGGGGGTGCTTGGTGCATATGTGCGCGTATCTTTTTGGGGGTCATGTATGAAAAAAGATGACATGCAAACATGAGGAATCACATTCTACATTTGTATATATGTATGCTTGCGCTGACCTCATATCATTGATATACACACATGTAGATTGTCAATTTGTTGACAGCAGGGATAATGTAAAGGAATTTGAAAGGTGAATGTCTTGTCCAATAACAAATAGAATTTCTGTTGTTAAAATTATGTTATGATGTTTCTTTTTTCTCCCAAATTTGTTTTATCTTTTACTCTAGTAAGTTGAATTTTTCAGAAAGCTATCATTGGGTTTGCCTCAGACAGAGTATTCAAAGTATTATTTGCATTTTTATTAACGAGTAAAAATTTTAATTGAAAATATCATTGCTTATTAAAATTCAAAATAGATAAATTAATAAATAAGCACTTAAGGTAATATTCTATTAATTGTTCTATGGATGGTAATGTTATACTAGATTTGTACTCTGTAGTATAGAACAAAGGTTAAGGTTAAGGTGTTTTATCAATTCTGTATAAAATTTGAAATACAACATTTAATTTATAAACTACCAATTAAATATTCTTAGCTACTCACTTTCTAAAAAATAATCCCTCTATTTTTTTTATTTTCTATAAAGCTGAAAGTTTTTAAAGCACAATTTACTGCAATTTTTATATAGCCATCCGCCTATTGCCAATAGGTTGATACCAGATAAGCCGAGCCATATTGGTTTAGAGTAATAGCCAATAGGAGCCGTCTGCCAATTAATTAATTTAATTAGGTAAAAGTTGCAATATCCCTTTTGAAACTGATCTAATTTATGGTTATGTTTCCTATCCCTTATCCCTGATTTTTGCATATTCTCCTCCTTTCTTTTCTACGATAACAAAAAATCTGTTCTATAACTCTGTTTGTTTGTCTATTTCATAACAGCTTACATGCTATGCTACTTATGGATGTTGTCATCCTTGTTTTGTTTTAGATTGAGTACATCTGAATTGCTAAACAGTCTGCCAAAACACATCTATGAAGATTTAGTCAGGTACAATCACTTTCTTATTTATTTGATGAAAAGAAGTTTATGATAATAACTTTTTGGCAGTAATTTATCTTATTATACTTACAGTTTAAGAATACAGTAGCACCTTTACAATCAAATATTTTGAAAAATATAATAAACCAAATAAAAACTTCTAATAAAATTAATATTTTAAATACAGATGTTTTAAGACTAATTAATTTTATTTAATGAATTGCTGACAAATCTAAATGATTTATTGCAATAAGACCTTAAAACATTTGTCCATAATTAAAACAAGGATGACATGGCAGTTTCATAAAAAAAAACTTTAAACTGGATAATCACAGAACATGTAAAATCACAAAAACTTAAAAATCTAGGAATCGATCTAGCACCACAATTTAAACAAATCTTAATGAAACTATGTGAAAATTTGTAGAATGTGATTTTTATTTACATTCTGAATTTAATCCCTAAAAATTTTAGCCGTCTATCTTGAATAGGAGTAAATCAAGAAAACTTGAAAATCTAAAACCCCAATTATAATGCTTTTCTTGATAAAACTGATCACTGATCCCCTGATCACTATGTCTCTAACAGACAGACAGACGGACGGACAGACATTTTAACTTATAGAGTAGCTTCGCTACAAATAAAATAGTTCATTAAGTTCTTTTTGAGAATATTTTAGAATTTTTTCATTGTAAAATGTAAACATTTTAAGCATATTGTAGTATATTATATAAGAGTTGTTTTGCATATTACCTTTAGTATATTCACAATGCTATTATTGTAAAAATATACATCCTAAAAGACAATTTTTCAAAATTTTGGTGGGTAACGCATCATAATAAAGCCAATCTTTTCATCTAACCCCCCCCCCCCCTCAAAATATTATTTTAGATATATTTAGTTGTTCGCTATACCTTATTCCTGGGTCTGGGCTATTGATAAAGATCAAACACTTTTTAAGGCTATATTAGTTATTTCTATAATTTGACTTTAATATTCTGGTATTAAGTTGGTTTTTAAAAGTATTCCAAATTATATCAAATTTCTTTTTTAGAGTGCTCACACCTGATTTGGAAATGTTTGGCTACCTTCCTGAAACTTATCGAGAGTTGAATTCAAGTTCACCAACGTCTGAATAATGATCTGACCCATTAATTACTAATTTTGAGTTTTTACTGAAATTTTCATATTAAACCAAAACCATAGTTTGGAAAATGACAAAATTTAAATATCTATATTGACCATGCATGCGAAGATTAACAAAACTTGTAAGAAAAGAATAATCCCCTTGATTTGACAATTCATGTTATGACAAAAAGTTGTAAAAATAAAGTTTTTTTAAAGAATAAATGAAATTGCTTTCAATATTTGAATATGACCATTTTTGTGCAAAAAGCTATGTATCTGTAGAAAGATACAAGTATCGAGTGTATTATTGAGTGGCTATGCTCCTTAGATTTTTATAAAAATGTCTAAAATTAGAATGTATTTTACCTAATCTTTCTTTTGTTTTAATTGATAGATCTGTGTTGGAGCATACCCCCCTAAAAATTTTTATGGATTTAATTAATATAATGTTATGGTAATTTTATCACTGGATGATATTTTAAACTTTTAGTATACATAGGTCCTACTCTATACTCTATACAAGAATTTGTTTATAAATGTATCACTGCAGTGCACTGTTTAAAATTATTAAAGATTTTCTTTGTAAGTTAGTTCATGAGGGATTTATATATTCTCCTTTTTTCATCCCTTTTTTATCATCTTCTTATTATGTAATAATTAATTTTATTTTGAGTTTTTTTTGCTCAGCTATTAAAAAATAAAACCCTACTAGTCTTAAGCATTAGTAAAAATTATAACAACATACCTTTAAAAATTGACCAAGGTTTTTAGTATTATCCCAGAGTATTATAAAAGCCAATCCTTTGAATATATTTTGACTAAACATTTTATTTTATTTTATTTTATTAATATATTAGTAATAATTATAATAAACAATCTAAATTATTTAAATATGTTTTTTTGTGAAAACTTCCTTTGAAACTATAGCCAGGGAGAGAGATTCCCTTTTTTAAATAACACCCTTTATCACCAAACACCTCAAAAAATAAATGATTTTAAGAGGAGAGGATATGTACCTACTCTTTTCTAACTTATTCTAAAAAGGAACTAGACTGTGGATACTAGAGTAACACACAGATAAGTTGCAGAAAATAATTTAGAAGCAGAGGAAAGAGGTCTTTGAAAAAGGAAGGGAGGTAGTTATCTAAAAATACATTTATACTATAGATCTGTTCTGTGGATAAACATGTAGTGCATCACGAAATATTCAAATATAAAATCATTTTCCTTATTCAAATGAACAAAAGAAAATATTTATTTAAAACATTAGTCTTATTTATCTTATTCTTGAAATAAATGCTTCGGTAGTAACATGTATTTGTAGAATTTTTTAAAACTTCACATATCTGAAACATTAGCAATCCATGTTCTAGTTTTTGTATTAACAAAGCTACTGTTTTATTAACTTTTTTGGTAGTTCGTTAGTCTGTAACGTTATGGGGAAAATGTAATTTAGTTAGTCATGCACAATAGATCTTTTCATGAAAATACCCTTTTTCGAATTTCAATCTTCTGCTAACCTAAAAAGTTACTTTAGGGGCCTAGAAATATATGTACAAAATTTCAGCTCTCTATCTCTACTGGCGACCTAGCGCCAGGCATGTAAAATATCAACAGATAACGGTAGCACGGCGGTTTTAACAATATCTCAGTAATGTGCAGGTTTTCAGCTCTTCTGCATATTTCAATTTAAACACATAAGGCCAAAGATATTATATCCAAAAAATCTTTTGTCAAAGTCTACTCTAGACCTAGCGCCAGTCAGTTTTCTAAAATCATGCATTTTATACCTGTGAAAAATGAAATCGCCAGCGCTAGGTGTAGAGTAGACTTTGACAAAAGATTTTTAGGATATCATATCTTAGGCCTTATGTGTTTAAGTTGAAATATGCAGAACACCTAAATTCACCTTCCAAGCCATTCTCTAAGCATTTTAATTTTTTTTTTGAAATAACGGGATTTCAAAATTGCCTTTTGAAAAGGCCTAAAAAATATCTTTTTTTGTCCCTTTTTTCACTGTATAATGTTACAACTTATTAAGATATTATTCTCAGTTAAAAAAAAATTAGCGCTTCCAGCACTAAAACCGGCAAAAACAGGCAGTTAAACTTCTGAACCCCTACTTAACCCCCTGACAGACCCCCCCTCTATCTCGGCTCCTGTTATAGATAGAGACGTAAAACTTTTTTCTGGTTGTTCATGTGTATTTTTAGAGAATTGCTTTTTCTAGTCATAGCGGTCAGACCTCTAATTATCCGCTTTTTAGCGGCCAGTCGCTAAATATTAAAACAGCTGTAGAGCGGCCAATTTTCAAGCTAAGAAAACCAAATTTTATGACAAACTATTATTTTTTATAATAAAAAAATACCTTTTCTGACCATCGCTGAAAAACGATAAATAACGGAAACCGCCAATTTTGGTGGTAAAACGGCGGTTGGCGGCGCTAAATAATATTTTTATCTGTTTATAGTTACAACTTATTAAGATATTTTTCTCAGTTAAAAAAAAAATTGGCGCTTCCAGCACCCAAACCAGCAAAAACAGGCAGTTAAACTTCTGTATCCCTACAAAACCCCATAACAGACCCCCCTGTATCTTGGCTCCTGTTACAGATAGAGATGTAAAACTTTTTTCTGTTGGTTCATGTGTATTTTTAGAGAAAATTACTTTTTCTAGTCATAGCGGTCAGACTGCTCCTTATCCACTTTTTAGCAGCCAGCCGCTAAATATTAAAAAAGCTGTAGAGCGGCCAATTTTAAAGCTAGGAAAACCAAATTTTATGACAAGCAATTATTTTTCATAACAATAAAAATGCTTTTTCTGACCATCGCCAAAAAATGACAAAAAAAGGAAACCGCCAATTTCGGCGGTAAAACTATGGTTGGAGGCGCTAGTTTTATCTGTTTATGATCACAATAAAGACTACATACAAAAATTGGCTGGTCTAGAGCTGTTTTAGAATTCCGCTACTGGCAGCTTAAAAACGGCAAAACTACAGGTAGGAAATAAAAAATCAGTTAAAAATCGGTCAAGGAGTGGCCAAATGGTCATGGCATTACTATTCACGGAAGTTTATTATTACTCAAGAATTAATGTATATTTATCAAAAAATTTAATTGATTTGAAGCTTACATGGACTGCCGCCACTGGCTGCGGTCAGCTGGAAACAACAGCTGATTTTAAAAAAATTTAATATGTCATGTAGGCATGTAAGATAAGCTTAATTTTACAATTTTACGAAAAAATAAATACACTGTAGCCATTCAAAGTTATTTGAAGACTAGGAGGATTATATCCTGCTGGATCATACCTGAACACCTAATTTTCATCTTATTTTTAATAAGGTTGATTAAATATTACAAAAGTAATTACAAGAGAGTTGTCCTTACTTCTGATCTTAGAGCTTTGTCTTTATGGATGTTGTCATCCTATTTTTTGTCTGTATTTAATCACTTATTAATGTTGTCATCATTGTCATATTATTTGATAAAAATATCAATGCTTTACAAATAAAATTTATAGAGAAGATCATCTTGATGTTTTTAATAATTAGATTTGTATATTTTGATTTTGTTGTTAACCCTTTGTAGACAAATTGATAATATTTCTAAATGTTATTTTTTTTTAATTGTCTGCGTCTGGCATCTGACTAAAATAAAAATCTATTACATTAGTTTAAACAATTAACTGTCTTGACCCTTTCCAGACCTTAATCAGCCAATTTTTGTATGTAGTCTTTTATTGTGATCATAAACAGATAAAAATATTAATTGGCGCCGCCAACCGTCATTTTACCGCCGAAATTGGCGGTTTCCATTATTTGTCGTATTTTGGCAATGGTCAGAAAAAGAATTTTTTTTGTTATGAAAAATAATTGCTTGTAATAAAATTTGGTTTTCATAGCTTTAAAATTGGCCGCTCTACAGCTTTTTTAATATTTAGCAGCTGGCTGCTAAAAAGCGGATAAGGAGCAGTCTGACCACTATGACTAGAAAAAGTAATTTTCTCTAAAAATACACATGAACCAACAGAAAAAAGTTTTACGTCTCTATCTGTAAAAGGAGCCGAGATAGAGGGGGGTCTGTTATGGGGTTATGTAGGGATACAGAAGTTTAACTGCCTGTTTTGGCCGGTTTGGGTGCTGGAAGCGCCAATTTTTTTTTTAACTGAGAATAATATCTTAATTAGTTGTAACTATAAACAGATAAAAATATTATTTAGCGCTGCCAACTGCCGTTTTACCGCCAAAATTGGTGGTTTCCGTTCTTTGTCGTTTTTTGGCGATGGTCAAAAAAGGTATTTTTTTATTATAAAAAATAATAGTTTGTCATAAAATTTGGGTTTCTTAGCTTTAAAATTGGCCCTTAAAAAATAATAGTTTGTCATAAAATTTGGTTTTCTTAGCTTTAAAATTGGCCGTTTTACCGCCAAAATTGGCGGTTTCCATTATTTGTCGTTTTTGGCGATGGTCAAAAAAGGTATTTTTTTTATTATAGAAAATAATAGTTTGTCATAAAATTTGGTTTTCTTAGCTTTAGAATTGGCCGCTCTACAGCTGTTTTAATATTTAGCGGCTGGACGCTAAAAAGCGGATAAGGAGCGGTCTGACCGCTATGACTAGAAAAAGTAATTCTCTAAAAATACACATGAACAACCAGAAAAAAGTTTTACGTCTCTATCTGTAACAGGAGCCGAGATAGGGGGGGGGGGTCTGTCAGGGGGTTAAGTAGGGGTTCAGAAGTTTAACTGCCTGTTTTTGCCGGTTTTGGTGCTTGAAGCGCCAATTTTTTTTTAACTGAGAATAATATCTTAATAAGTTGTAACTATATACAGTGAAAAAAGGGACAAAAAAAGATATTTTTTAGGCCTTTTCAATAGGCAGTTTTGAAATCCCGTTATTTCAAAAAAAAAATTAAAATGCTTAGAGAATGACTTTGAAGGTGAATTTAGGTGTTCTGCATATTTCAACTTAAACACATAAGGCCTAAGATATGATATCCCAAAAATCTTTTGTCAAAGTCTACTCTACACCTAGCGCTGGCGATTTCATTTTTCACAGGTATAAAATGCATGATTTTAGAAAACTGACTGGCGCTAGGTCTAGAGTAGACTTTGACAAAAGATTTTTTGGATATAATATCTTTGGCCTTATGTGCTTAAATTGAAATATGCAGAAGAGCTGAAAACCTGCACATTACTGAGGTATTGTTAAAACCGCCGTGCTACCGTTATCTGTTGATATTTTACATGCCTGGCGCTAGGTCGCCAGTAGAGATAGAGAGCTGAAATTTTATACATATATTTCTAGGCCCCTAAAGTAACTTTTTAGGTTAGCAGAAGATTGAGATTCGAAAAAGGGTATTTTCATGAAAAGATCTAATGCACAATATAGATATTTAAAATCTAAAAATACTTGAGAAAGGGTTGTGATTTTTACTTCAATATATTTATATTGATATTATTCGTATCCATGACTTTTGTGCTTTGCTACTTATTAATGTTATTGTTCTTGTTTTTTAAAGTTTTTTTGAAGACTTGCATTTTTCATCTAGCTAGTATTAACCTAGGGGGTTTGGGTGCCACTTCAGGTTCCAGGCCTTTTAACGCATCTTGAAAAATACGCCACCCCTTATAATCATTGGTGTAAAGCATCCTTTGATTGCACGACCTTTGTCTGGTACTGTGCATGGTAATGAATTGCGCCTGTTATTGGTCCATGGCATTCCCCCTACTCTTACAATTGATTTCAACCGCCTGACATACCAGCAGTAGATACCAGTTTCTCTCTAGTATGGTTCTTTGTGGTCAAGACTCCCCAACAGCTATTCGGCCTGGGTTATTTCATTATACAAGGTCAGTGTAAATCTGAAAATAAAAACAAGGGCATCCTTTAGTAACAAAGCTCTTAAACAACAAAGATGAATTCACAGTCAGGCAGTTTAAAATATAAACTTGTCCAGCCCGTGAGCTTTGTAATGGTCCTTCAAGCCATTATTCCCTAAATTCCTTATTCCAAGAAAGATGTGTGAGGCAAAGACGACCACAACTATTTTTTTGGTAGCCATTTTGAATGCACAATTGTACACTTTGTTTTGATCTCACATAAGGTGTATATTATTGTGACTAGAATGAAGCTTTATGAAAGCATAGAGAATTTCTCCATATTAGTAAGCCAAGGGCTTTAACCAAAAACTCTTTAGGTGCTTAGAACCCGTTCTTGATAAAATTGTATGGAATAAAAGGCCAATTTGAGTAGGATTTATACTACGGTATTATTAAAGTTTAACCCAAAGCATTTTAAAAGATTTAGAGCTTAAAAGTACTTTATTTTTTATAAGTTGCTTCCTTAAAAATAATAGTTTGATCATTAAAATATAATTTATTATGTATGTTTTACTTGTAACTAATTGATATTGTTATTTCAGGACAATTTTGAATAAAGTTATACAAAAACCTGTGATTTTCTTGGTTCCTGGTTCTGGATACGTTTTAAGATCTCTCAGAATTTGAATAATTCGAACATGACCCATACCCATTTGGTTGTGACAAAACTTGAGTATAACAGACAGACAGACAGACATGCATAATGTGTTGAGAAATATCTGGTATGAAACACCCAGGTCAACTATTTTGTACTGCAACTTTATATGTGTAAAAAAATGAATAGTTTGTAAATAAAAAAAATCATTTCTTCTTTATGAGAATTTATTTTAAACAAAAGAAATCAGTGAACTGGTTTTATAGTATATTATTATTAAGGGTAAAAATATTTTAACATTGTAATTACAGATTGATATAAACAAAAATCTAATAATTTTTTTTTAAATACTAACAATAAAAAAAGTAAAAAATATCATTTTCAGAATCCTTGTTTCTATTAGTGTCAGGTGTATTCAAGCACCAAGGAGCTCTGTATTCAAATGGAAAGGAAAGCAAATAAATATCATGTAACCATCTCAAGAATTATAACCAAAAAAAATAAATAGTCTAGAAAACATCCTAGGACCTATATTTAGTTGACACAAAATGAAGAACTCAATTGGTCAATTAGTTATTAAAATCTTAAGCTACAAAAAAACTACTACTTTTATCATCTAATGGTCATAAGTTTTAGAAAAACCAATCTTGTTTTATCTTATGTTTATTAAAGGAATTTTGATTACTTTTCACACGTTAGCAAGGTTTACACAAATAAAGGCACCTGTTGAAAATATTTGAAAAAAAAACACTTTATTTTTAGGTTTACAATTTCTTGTATGCAATGTATACAGTAACTACAGCCAATTAACAAAACTAGACACAATTAAAAAAGAAACTTTGTCACTCTACAGCAAGCTTGAAATGCAAGCCTTAAATCTATCATAATATCAAAACAATGCAGTATCTTTAATATTATCTGAGATATATGCATTATGTATCTATCTCAAGAAACTATAAAACATATCAATTTTATTGGGTAACCTTTTAACTCACATTAAGTTAAAAAACACAAAAAGTTTACAATATTCTAAAATATGACTAAAACTTTTTTTGATTCCCTATCCTCTTTCAACCAGAAAACATCTGTTATTTTGTCCACAATTGACCACCTTCATGTAATTGATTTGAACAAATATTCAAGTAAATCAATAAGAACACTTGAACAAAGTTATTCTTTTTAAAGCTAGAAGCACCACAGTTTACAATTATAGTGAGATATAAATTAAAATTGAAATAATGTTTTTAACTAGAAAAAAAATAATGTAAGTATATTCATAATATCAAAGAATTAAAATTTAGTATCTGCTTTTTGCTAGGTTGTTTCAATTGCAAATTTAAGGAAAGTTGTAGGTAGCCTTAAAGGCGAGGAAAGAAATAACTATAATAACTGAATAACTACATATATATCTAAGCATAGTGTTTGTTTTATTTAGAAATATCATTGGAGTTTCATGTGGCATAATATTTTTCACATTGTTCATTCATTCTCAGTAAGTTTTGCTTTATTTAACCCTTAAAAGTCGAGCCCTTTCCGCACCTTAATATTTGGTAACTGGTCCCGCCAGGATCTCAGGATCTATATATTAAAAAAATGCCAACGCTCAGTATAGATGTACATACAGAAAACTACACCCCCCCCCCCCCCCCAATTTTCAATGACCTTTTTTGTCTGATAGCCAATAGTGACCTAGTCCCAATTTGTCCAGCAGTTGGCGAAATTCATAGCTTCATCGTGTATTATAGGCTATTGGCTTTGCCAAAATTTCAATTATGTAAAGTTCCTCTACTATAAGTTAATCTTTGGTGTGTAATGCACTGTAATAAAAAAGACTGACGAATACATACTTGAAAAATCCATATTAAGATTGGAAAAAATAAAAACTGGATTTCACTTTTGGGGTTGGAGGTATTTTAATATCTTAGAAGCTTCGCCAAATGGAGTTGATAGGAGCATCCCAGTATTGATCATTTTTTTTTTCTTTTAAGGGGAACATTTTTTTGGATTGTGTCACAAATTTTATAAGCTTAAACATTAACCTTTTTTCCTTTTCATGATATATTTTTGATATATTTACTAAACAAAATTTCAAGAAAGAATATGAACTGTTGAATAAGGTTTTATTTTAGAGAGCAAGTTGAAATTGGAAACATTTCTATTCCAGAAGATCTTAGAATCCATGCTAGATCAATATTAGGATTCAAATCTAAATCTTCAGACAATAAAAATCCTGACAGTTATGGAAAGAAACCATCTGACATGGATAGTGCCTTCTCTCAGGGTGGAAACTCAGAAAGAAAGCTTACAGTAAATATTAAACCTAAGAAAGATCCTAAAATGGGTGATCTAGCTCCTATTAAACAGCTGCAGATAGAAAAGAAAAGGGAAGTTCTAGAAGTTAAGAAAGAAATTAAAAATTCCGATGAATGTACTACATTTTTGGAGGACCAGGTATTTCATTGTAATTATGAAGCAAAGTATCTCAGAAATGGCTTTTCACATCAACTCTTGGTTTTTCTTGTATAGTTTTAGCAATACTTTTTTATTGGTATTAACTATTTAAATATGAATTTCTCTGTTGTATCTTTGTAATATTTATCTATTTACTATTACTCTGACATAGAAATCTAACACCACTCATTTGCAAGCTTCATTACATTTGCAAAGACAAAACACTTGATGATAAATTAATCTTTCCGGAATAGAATCATATGACAAAACACTTTTACAAACAAAATTAATGAATTTTTAATTGTTCAGTTAAGATTTCATTGTAACCTCCATACACAATTTAGGTATGGAGGAAAAATAGAATAAAGAGCTTTTGTGAAGCAAGGTATTTATAACTTGAAAGTTTATGAAATAGTTTTTTTTCCACAGAGTTTAGTCATGTTTTTATTGCAAACCACTATTTATGTGTGTCCAAATATGCACTCCTTTCTTTAAATGCCCCAAATATGTAAAAAGTCATCAAAAAAACGTTAGCTGTTTGATATTTTAAAATGGAAATAATATTTTGTCCTGGTTTTGATTTTTAAAAAATTTTAAGTGAAAACTATGTATCTGTCATATATTTATGTTGTGATGTCATATATTTAAGTTTGCAGACATATGTTAGTGGTTACTCTTAATTACTCTTTAATTGCTCTCAGAAAGAATAAAGAGAAAATACATTTAAGTCAGTTGATATTGAGAGTCCTAACACAGAACATTATCTGGTTTGGGTTCGAGTCTTTATTAAGACCAATACAGCTATTTACAGACATCCTATTACTTTATATAGTTTGCATAGGCAGATATTCTACCCCTTCAAAGTGCACAGTTAATTAATACATTGTATTAATTAAACAGACAGTCATCCTGTTGTTTGGTGTCCTGATATACAGACAGACATCCTGCTACTTCAGAACTATCCAGCTTTGAATAATCAGTAGTTTTGACTTATTAACATATTTAATCATTTCTAAATATAGTATCAATATATAATCTTATTTACTCAAAAACTGCATTTAATCCAATATAATAAATACTTAAAAATCTGTTTGCATTTTGAATTGAACATTAAGTCTACTCTATCATTAACTTATGTAAGTCTGTCTATATCACATTTGGCGCAGTCTTATTGTGCTACGTGTTATTTAGACCTGCTGCTGAGTTAAGGGTGGGGGAAGTGGTGTTTAATTTGAAGTCAATCACTTTTTGAGATATTTTTTTATCTCGGATTTTTCACAGTTTTGTTTTAATTTTTATATTTCTAACTTGATTTATATTTCAGGTTTCTGTGGAATTTCATTCTTTAACTCTTTTGATCTAAATTTCACGGCGGATCTAGTTCCAGTGCTCGGATATGGCTGATGGAGAAAAAGGAGAGCGGGGTAAAACTGAAGGCAAGCGTGGACGGCCGCCTAAACGTCCTCGGGAGAATGACAGTCAGGATGATGATGGAACTCCCGAAAATTGGGAGGAGGAGGATGCTGCGGCTGAGGATGCTGGTGCAGGTGCCAATGCGAATGTGGAGTTGGCGTTGGGCGAGGTGGAGAATGACGTTGTGCCTGAAAGCATAAAAAAATATGTTAGGGCAATGTTGCAGGAGCATACGACTGTCAAAGGTCAGGTGGATAAGTTAACGGCGGCGAATAAACGGCTGGAGAATAAGGTGAAAGAGTTTAAGAACTCTGATGAGCATAAGAAGTTAGGTTATGATGTTGATTTGGCTACTATTAAGAAAAAGGTGGCGCAATTGCCAGTGGATGGGGATATTAGCGGTTTTTTGTATGAGACAAGTATGGGGGCTAGTGTATCTGCAGTCAAAGCGACGGGAGATGATTCGTTTAATACATCTTTCATTAATCGTTTGAGTGTGGAGGCTAAATTGGATTCTACAAATTTTGAGGCTAAAAGAGGGAAAAGTGCTCCTGGACATTTGAAGTTTTCGCAGATTGAGTTTTTAGGTCCTGTTGGGAATGGAAATTGGATGAATGTTCGTGAGAGTTGTCTGACCGAATATGAGAATCAATTGTTGGATATATTTCCTTTAATTGAGGAAAGGGCTGAAGTGCTTAAGGCCTATAAAAAGGTGGCCGGCGGTAGTGTAAGCCAACAGACTGTAGAGGAGCAGTTTAAGGAGTTTTGTCTTGTAAGAGGAGTCAAGTGGGATAGTGATTTCGTGCGGGATGCTCCATTTTGGGATGGAAACATTGATTTTGAGGATTATTTCTTATCCTTATGGAGGGTTGCTAGGTTCGCAAAGTTGGAGGATCCTATGCTTTTCAAGGACGTCCTGTACAATAGGATTTTTGAGTGCAAAGGGAAGAAGATGGGGAGGCTTATTACGCCGGAGGCTAATGCTTCCTTAAGTGCTTTAGGTTATTACCTGTTGATAAGAAGGTTGGTGATACCCTTTGCTGATACAGAGTCGGCTACCGAATTCTTTTACGCTCTGAAACAAAAGAGTGGTCAGAATGTGGATGTGTTTTTCAATGCTAAGTTGCGGCTGTTTAGGCTTATGCACCCTGGTCAAATTTCTAGACAATCTTGGCGTGATTTTTACAATAATGTGGCTAAGAATTTGCTGTTTTCTGATTTAGCTAGAGATATGGCTAATTTCATTGAATCTATGCATTACCTGGAAGATTACAGTGCTTTCTTGACTTATTTGATTCGCAGAGGTCAGCATTATATAAGCTGGGCTCGTTCTGGACATGTGTCACCTGAAAATGTAACGTCTTGTTATTCTCAGGCTATGGAAGGGTTGAGGCTAGAGGATTCTAGGGAGGTAAAAGCTAGGCCTGTAATCAGTGAAGTGCATGTATCTGATATGGAGGGCAGGACAGAGATTGACGATAATAATGCGTGGATTGAAGGGGATGATGATATTCCTTGGGATCAGGTTGAGAACGTGATTGGGGCTCTGAATTCGAAGGCTAAAACTATGATTTGTTGGTATTGTGGGAAAAAAGGTCATGTAGTGGCTAGTTGCTGGCAGAAGAGAGACGGCAAGCCGCCAGCTCCTGATTCTCGCATAGGAAAGACCAAAGCCAAGTTTTTCTCAGCCGGTAGCGAAAAAAAAGAGGGTCCTGGGGTGCCTAATAATAGGGTAATACCTGAGCAGTTTCTGAAGAAGACAGTCAATCAGGTGGGGCCTGTTGTGGATAGGTGGGGCAATCAGGTGGGGCCTGTTGTGGATTCTGAAAAGAGCAGAGATGAGAAACAGTATGAGGCTATGATTGCTGACATAGCCAGAAACAATTTTCAGCAGTATCCTATGTAATGGATATGATTGATTCGATGTATAGATCTCATTTTAGGATGAAATTTATAGATCGTTCTTTTATTCATATTCATTATATAGGCTATAGTACTGTAAATAGTTAATTTTGCTGTTGTGTATTCACATTATTGCTCTCAACTTTATAAAGTATTACTGTCTTGTTTATTCTTCAGTCAAGGTGTGATCGTGTTAATGAAAACATTATATATATATATTTATATATATATATATATCTACTATATATTATATTTTGATAGGTACCTATGCAAGGTTGAATACTTCGAGAGGTACTTACTTGTATAAGAAAAGGCTTGGAGTGTAGCTGTGTGATGCTGGTAGTCTGGGAGATGTACAGGATTTCATAAATTGAACAGTATGTTGGCGGCTGGTGACAGATGGGGGGCTGACTGCTGTGTAGTGGAATGATGTATATCTAAAATATATGGATATATTAATTAATTATAATGACTAGTGTTTTCAAGAGATTGTGACGTTTTTGAAGATAACGAAAATGCCTATTTGTGCGGATTTAGAATTTCTTGTGCCTGGGGCTGATATTCCGGTGAAGGAGTTAGGAATTATTGATACAGGAAATAATTTTAATTCTTTGATATCTAGAGAAATTCTTGATAAACATGGAATTGAATTTTGTCCTGCTAAATTATCAGCATATTCAGTAGATTTAAAGAAAGTTAATATTATTGGATATGTTGAGTTGAAATTTAGATTTGCTGGAACTCAAGCTGTGTTTACGGAGATATTTTATGTACCTGAGGTGACGAGTAGGTTGGTAAATCTTGGATCTGATTTCCTGAAAAAGAATAAAATTAATATTTGTTTGGATGAAGATAAGTTTGAATTTTGTGGGGAATCTGTTCCCATTAATTCCTGTTTACAGAAACAGGTGGTGGCGGAGATACAGAAAATTCCTATTTTGTCCGGACGAATGAATTCTGAAATTCCATCTAAACCTACCTTGCCAGGGATAAAGGAGGGGGGTGGGTTTGGAGAGTTATATTCAACGAAGTATAATGTGAAGTTGCTGGATAAAACTATTTTTTATCCTGGAGGATCTACCGCTGTGGTGCATGTGACTGGATTAAAGAATGATGGGCTTTGGTACGTGTCCCCTAATTCTTCTAAGATGACAAGTGGCAATGGGATTATGATTATTGAGGGGGTGTATCAGCCGCGGAAAGATGGGTCCTGTGTGGTTAATGTGGTTAATGCGTCAATAAAACCTATTACCTTGCTGAGAAATGTGAAGATGGGGCATTGTTTCATCATGGATAATCAAGATGTTACCTGTAATAAAACAATTAATGAATTGGATAAGCCAGAAAAGTTGTCGGGGCAAAAAATGCATGAACGGGTACAGTTTATTATTCAAAAATTGAAGTTAGATGAAAACCAGATGATTAAGGAAAATCCAGAATTGAAACCCAGGATTATTAAAATTTGTTTGGAAAATTTTGATATCTTTTCAATGAATGATTCGGATATTGGTGATTGTAGATTAATGACATATAATATAGAATTGTTACCTGGAGCTAAACCTGTGAAGGCCAGAAATATTCCTTTGAATCCAGAGTACGATGCTAAATTGAAGGAACAGTTAACCAAATGGCTGGATGCTGGCATTATTGAGGAGGGTTTCTCGGATTGGTCTAGTCCTATTTTTGCTGTGAAAAAGAAGGCTGCACCTGGAGCAGAGGCTAAGTTGAGGTTTGTCATCGATTTCCGCAACCTGAACAACGTGACTAAGCGGGTGGCGTGGCCGCTGCCACTGATCTCGGATAATCTGACGAAGCTGGGTTCTGGCAAGGTGTTCAGTACTCTTGATTTGACAGCTGCCTATCATTCGATGACTATGGATGAAGACTCTAAACCGTTGACAGCTTTTAGTGCAGCAAACAGGATGTATTTGTTTAACAGGTTGCCATTTGGGTTGTGTAATGCACCCAGCCTGTTCTGTGCTCTGATGGATAAGGTGCTGTCTATCCTGCCAGGTATGTATGGATTCTGTATCAGCTACTTGGACGATCTGATCGTGTTTTCATCAAGTCCAGAGGAACATGTAGAGCATCTGCAGGCACTGTTTCAAGTTCTTAGGCAGGTCAACCTGAAATTGAATTTAGATAAGTGTGATTTATTGACTAGAGAATGCCATTATTTGGGGCATATTATTAGTGCCGATGGATTGAAAATGAATCCTGCATATTTGGAACGGATTAAGGATTGGGGCAAGCCTAGAACAGGGAAGGAGTTGCAGAAATTTTTGGGATTTACTAATTATTACAGAGGATATTTTGCTGATTATGCCAAGAGGTCGTGCATGTTGGATAGTCACAGGAATGACACTATAATAAAGTGGACAGAAGAATTGAACAGAGTATGGACTGAATTTATGGAAATGTTCAAGACTGAAATGTGTAAAGGCTATCCTCAATGGGATAATCCTAATCTTTTTATCGTGGATGTAGATTATAGTTCTCAGTATTTTGCAGGGATTATTTCGCAAGAACAGGATGGTGTAGAGAGAGTGTTTGGTGTCTGTAGTAAA
Organism: Acartia tonsa; assembly: GCF_053477335.1. Classification (NCBI taxonomy): domain Eukaryota; kingdom Metazoa; phylum Arthropoda; class Copepoda; order Calanoida; family Acartiidae; genus Acartia; species Acartia tonsa. The sequence goes on from NC_137264.1 coordinate 6,312,509, forward strand.
AAGTGTAATGCTGCAGAACAAAATTATCCTTCCTATAAAGGAGAATTAGGTGCATTAGTATATGCATTAAAGAATTTTTTACACTTTTGTAGGTTTCGTGAATTTTTGGTTCGGACAGACAGTATTTCACTAGTGCATTATAAACGTTGGGCTAAAGGATCAATAAACGGTGTCACCTATCGATGGATAACTTTCTTGCAAAGTTTTGACTTTACAGTTATCCATCGACAGGGGACTAAGCATGTGAATGTAGATTATTTGTCGAGAACTGAGTTAGATTGTAAGGACCATCGACTGAAGGATTGTCAGGAGTGTAGAGAGACAGATAATAAAATTTTGGATCCTTACCTGAATGATTCACCATTTCTGGATCAAATCTATTCTATTATGCAGGTACATTCTGCAGAGGATGAGGCGGATGTTGAGTTTGTCTGGCAAAGTAGTCTTCAGCAGGACGAGATCCTAAATGAAATAAGGTTATGGATATTGGAAAGGAGACAGTTGTCGTCTTATGAGAGGGCGGAGCTATCGGGCAGAAAAGAACTATTGTACAATCTTATTGGCCATATGTATGTGCTAGAGGGGGTTGTAATTTTCAGACAGCCTTTGGCCGAAGGGGGTTTTGTCGAGAGGCCTGTAGTGCCTCTTTCTTTATACAATGATATATTTGATTCAGCTCATGGTGGATATGGTTCTGGACATAGAGGTGTGCAGGAGACAATACGTAAGATAAATGAGAGATTTTTTATGCCTGGCGTGAACAAGTTTGTGGAATCGAGAATACGAAGTTGTATTACATGTTTGAAAAAGGCTGGAAGTAATCCTAAACATGTTTCACCTATAACTCATTCTGTTCAAAGTAGTGAAGTTTTTGCTAATATGTCAGTAGATCTAGTTGGACCTTGGACTCCATGTTATCATCAGGGACAGACGGTTAAATTTGTTTTAATCATGGTTTGTCTATTTTCTAGATATGTTTTTACATGTCCGTTGGTTGATGCTAAAACTGAAACAACTGTAAAGGCTATATTGGAAAATTTTGTACCTACCTATGGTTTATTTAGAGCTTTGAGATCGGATAGGGGTACAAATTTTACAAGCAGTGTGTTTAAAGGCGTGATGAAAGGATTGGGGGTGGATACTGTCCTAATTCCCCCCAGGAATCCAAATTCGAATCCTGTAGAGAGGCAAAATCAAAGTTTGTATGCTGCTTTGAAAGTAGATGAAAACCATGGAACAAAAGACTGGGCTAAAAAATTACCTTTGGCTACGTTGGTGATTAACTGCTCCAAGAGTACTAGAACTGGATATTCTCCATTTTTTCTAGTTTTTGGTCGGCAGCCACGTATTCCCCTCGATTTTCTATCACCAGTCCCGTCTGTTGAATCTTCATCCTCGCGGTCGTATTTGGAATTTCTGAAAAATATGGAGGATGTAATTAAGAGGATTTCTACAAAATCCAAGTTATATTTAGAGGTTCAAAATAAACACAGAATACAGAGGGAAGCATTAAGAGTGACAGATGTTTGTTATGCTTTCTTTAATATTGTAAAAACTGACGTGTCCAAGAAATTACAGTCTTTCTATGGAGGGCCTTTTATTGTAGTTAAGAAATTTTCGGATGCATTGTATGAGTTGGCACCTTTTGGGAATAATCCCATCAAGAAAAATCAGGTTGTGGCTAGGGATAAAATTCGAAAAATTCATGCTCGAACGGAAGTTTTAGGGGAGGAGGTTAATTTTAACGTTTTTCCTTTACCTGAAATTTGTCCGTCCGATGAGATATTTTTGGAGGTTGACAATATGCCTGTAGAGAGAGAAACTGTAGAGGAGAGAGAGAGTGAAGATGTTGTGTATTTGTCATCTGAAAATGATGGTTTTGAGTTGGCAGAGGAAAGACAGAGTGACGGGATTCAGGAGAAGGAGAGTGAGGTTGAGGTTGATAATGACAGAGTTTCAGGAGATGGAAATAGAGAAATTATACCTGTAGGTGAAGGAGTAGAGGTGGGAGTGACAGATGAATCTGTGGTGCCTGCTCCTGTAGTTGAGGGTAATTTTGACGAGGTTGAGCTTCCATCAGAACAGTCGTTTGTGACTACGGCGCCGCCGCAATCTTCACCTGAAAGATTAGTTACAATTAAGAAAAGTGGATCACGGGTGGCGAAATATTTATGGGACACTGGGAGGAGGTTAAGATCTCAGGTAGGGGGTCCTGTGGTACATGTTCAGATAGGAAATCGAGGACGGAGAAAGTAGGGAAAGGAGAGCTGATAATAATTATTTTAGAAAAATTATAAATTATATAAATACATATAAATATTTAAAAAAAAATATATTATAATAAGAGTTCATGAATTGTTATTTGATTATTTTAATAACAAATATGTGCTGACAAAGCTAGTAGGTAGAAAGTTGTCCTGCAATGAAAGGCTAAATCAGTTGATATTTGCGGGTGCATTGGTGAACAGTTATCAGCTAATAATGTCTGGTCATAATAATAAATTCAAATCAGGTAAATATTTTTTAATTTGGGGATTGTGTTTGATACCCTGTGGGGCTGATATGATACCTGTGCTAGTAAAGGAGTGTGTTGGCGACGGTCCTGAGTTGAGGGCTTCAGAATGTACAGTATTTGGTCAGCATGAGTTTAATGGAACAATCAGCGGTCATCTGTTAAAAAAAGTAGGAGTGAGATTTTTGCCCGCGGTACAATGTCACGTCGACAGAACGGTTCACACCTGGTATTGCGGCAAATATAGCCACCTACATTTAGGGGCACCAGCTGTTGTTAGTAGTGATGAGTTAATTTCTAGTGAAGATTGTAAAAGGATGGAGGAACAGAGGGTGTTAGACATAGATGGACGACGGTTGCCTGTAGCGTTTTATGACCGGTCACTGACTTATTTCATAAATGGTACCATCCTGTATGATGATATGATGACGTATGGGATTGACCCTCAGTGCAGAGGGGATGGTATTTATTTAAATAATACCTTTGTGCCTAATACTTTTCAAGAAGTTCAGATTACAAGTTATTTGAAAAATATACAAATTTCAATGTTACCTGATAACAGTTGTTTTCTTGAGGATCAATTCATTGGTGCACATTGTCTGGAGTCTGATCTGCGGCTTGGGCTTGATCGAGTGATAGTTCACAATAAATCACAGGAAGATAGACGTTATTTTAGTTATTTTCGGACTGTTGAAATTGTAAATTTAACTTTGTTTACATTTTCTAATATGGCGGATGATGCTAATAATCAGGGTGGCCAAAGTTGGTTGGTGATTTCTCCACAGTTTTCGTTGGGATTGAAACTGGGGAAAAAAGTGGAGTTTTCTGACTTTCTGACTGACTTGCATTACTTTCATACCAATGTTCCTGATGTATTTTTGTGGATTACAACTGCTAAAAAGAATTTTTTTCCTTGGATGCGGAAAAAGGAGGAGGATGGTGCTTTATTATTACAGTTAACCTCTTCATATCAGCAGGTGGAAAGGATTTTGCAGGCAGAACAGGGGTGTTGGGAGAATAATTTGTTTCATTCCAACATCAAACAAGTCGGAAATTTGTTGGTACAACATCTAGGGGAGATGGAGCTTGTGTCTGTATGTAAAAAAAGATGGTTAAATGTGACTATAGGAGCAAATTTGCCGTGTTATCTTGGTCATTTTTCTTTGTTTATGGATAATAGAATTGTTGCTGTAGAACCATTCACAAGATTAGTTAAAAATGTTTCCTTGTTGATGGTTGTCGAGTGTAGGAAAAATCCAGTATTTGTGAGAGTTAAACCTGGATTATATCTAGGTAACAAGGGGGCAGGAATGCAGCTGGTTCAGACTAAACGGCTGGAGGATAGTTGGTTGAAGGTACCATTGAATTTTGAGCATCTGCTGGATAAGGGAGAGAAAGGACAGGTGTTGGAGTCTGTGGAAGAGGCTAAACTTTCGGAATTGGCTGCTAATTCAAATGCGTTTGTTGTAGAGGTGACAGAAGATTGGTTTGTACATTTGTATAATTCCTCAATTGATTGGTTGACTGATAGTTGGCAGCATTTTGTTATGGCTGTGATGGGTGCTGCTGGGGTGGTTATTGGATTGCTGTGTGTTGGTTGTTTAGGCAGACTGTGTAACTGCGTTAAATTTTCGCGTTATCGGGAAAACAGTAATTAAAATTTGGCATCCCTGATAAATATAATTTATATAAAAGTATTTCGTTTTGAATGTCGTCTTATATATGAAAAATGTTAAAATATTAAAATATTAATATGTTAATATTTAATTATTGATTATTATCAGGAAATGGAGACGGAAACGAAAGGCGGTATCAGCGGGCGTCTGGTCGGCGGGAGGAGCATGAACCGTCTGTTGAGATGTTGGATGCTGGTAGATCTAATCGGCGGCATGTTGTGTATAGAAGAGATGATAGGAGGCAGTATGATGTAGAATCGCCCAGGTATGAGCCTGGATATGATGATGAGGACAATGTTGGCAACGTGAGTCTTGAAGTTGAGCTTGATTCCAGGGATCGTCTGCCTAGTGAACAGAGTGGTTCAGAGGTAGACAGTTGGATTGAGCCTCCATCGGACAAGTCTGGAAAGGTGGCAGATACTGGTTCTGGTGAGGGACGGCGCAGGTATGGTAAGTCTGTGCCAAATCAGGCTGCTGGGTCGGTCAGGACTAAGGGAGCCAGCAAGGCTTATGATGATGCTGGGGAAGGTACTTCCAGAAGGGGAGCCAGCAAGGCTTATAATGATGCTGGGGAAGGTACTTCCAGAAGGGGCGTGGTCAAGCGGCCTGCTGGGGCAGATTCTCTTGGGCCTAAACAAAAGAGGGAGTTACCAGATTTACGTGCTGAGGTTGAGAGAAATAAGGCTGAACGCAAGAATGACAGACAGGGCTTAGCGCCGCTCAGTGATGAAGATATAGGTAGAATCAGTAATTCTGTTGCTGTGACTCTAAAGCCTATGATTGAGGAAAAAATTCGTGAAGCTGTAAGAGAATCAGTCAAAAGTTTGAACACTGCACAGAAACTTTGGCAGACGGACAGTCATAATCGGGTTAAAGATATGCTGGCCTCGCATAAGAGGGATCTAATGGACTGTATAAGGAAGGTCGATACGGAGATGCAGAAAATGGTGGCTACTACTGCACAGCAAAAGGCTTCTTATATGGTACAGAGTGTACAGACAGCAATGACTGATAATTGGGAAAGTAGTTCAACCAAGTTGGGACAGCAGGTGGGCCAACAGGTGGAAAGTGTTTTGGCAGGACAGGGAACTAAGGTTCAAGAGGCTATTTCTGAGATGGCCAAAAAAGAGGCTGAAGTGCAACGGCACCTGTCTAATATTTTTAGTGAGCTTAGCGAGATCCGGCGCAGGATAAACAATGACTTACCGGCGGCGGCATATTGGCAGTTGCAACAGGCTGGAACTTCTGGTGGTGCTGAGGCTAACAACGGGGTGATGTTGGTTTCGGGAGGTGTTCAGGTCACTGGTGGTGTTGATATGGAGGTGGCAATGCCGGCAGATGGACCAGCGGTTGCTGCAGAGGTGGCTGTTGCGAATGATACCGCCTCAGCGGTAAATGATGCTGTGATGGTTGCTGTAGAAGGGCCCGTAACTGCTGCAGCGGGTAATACTGTCATGGCGGCAACAGTGGATGTCTCGGCTGAGGTTGGTGGAGGGGCGCTGAACACTCCTCCTCCAGTGGGTGAAGGAGAGGAAGGACTTGAGGCCGGGGTTAATTTCGATGTAGGTTCACCCAGTGAAGACATTGATCCCAGCTTATTAGATCAGCCTGATGGATGGTGAAACCATGCTTAGCTGGATGGTTTCAGAAGGGGGTAAATGTCATATATTTATGTTGTGATGTCATATATTTAAGTTTGCAGACATATGTTAGTAGTTACTCTTAATTACTCTTTAATTGCTCTCAGAAAGAATAAAGAGAAAATACATTTAAGTCAGTTGATATTGAGAGTCCTAACACAGAACATTATCTGGTTTGGGTTCGAGTCTTTATTAAGACCAATACAGCTATTTACAGACATCCTATTACTTTATATAGTTTGCATAGGCAGATATTCTACCCCTTCAAAGTGCACAGTTAATTAATACATTGTATTAATTAAACAGACAGTCATCCTGTTGTTTGGTGTCCTGATATACAGACAGACATCCTGCTACTTCAGAACTATCCAGCTTTGAATAATCAGTAGTTTTGACTTATTAACATATTTAATCATTTCTAAATATAGTATCAATATATAATCTTATTTACTCAAAAACTGCATTTAATCCAATATAATAAATACTTAAAAATCTGTTTGCATTTTGAATTGAACATTAAGTCTACTCTATCATTAACTTATGTAAGTCTGTCTATATCACATATCCTTGGCAAATAAATTCACATGAAAATAATTTTGACAAAGAGGGAGGTCATTTTCTAGTAAATCCCGTAAAGGTGTGTGTTATAAGGCCTAAAAATAGTAGTAGAACGATAAGGTGCTCTATATATTTGTATTCCCTATTGAATAGAACAATAGGGAAGAAATTTTTTTTTTTTTTTTTTGATAACCGTACCTGGAATATCTTTAAAAAATAAGAAATTTCTATCAAACGCTTTGTTTGGCTCAAACTGGCAAAAATAAAAAATAAAATAATTATAATAAATCAACCTGTAAAGAATGGCTTTCTCCTTTGTTTAATGGTATAGATTGTTCTTAACCTTTACCTTGTACCTATAGAAAACATTATTATTATAATTATATTTTTTTTAATTTTTGTCAGTTTGAGCCAAACAAAGCGTTTGATAGAAATTTCGTATTTTTTAAAGATATTCCAGGTACGGTTATAAAAAAAAAAAAAAAAAAATTACCTATTGTTCTATTCAATAGGGAATACAAATATATAGAGCACCTTATTGTTCTACTACTATTTTTAGGCCTTATAACACACACCTTTACGGGATTTACTAGAAAATGACCTCCCTCTTTCTTGGAAGTTGAAGCAATTATGTTGATAAATATTTGTTTAAGGCCAGAATATAATGCTACAAAATCTTCCATATTGTACCTGGAAAAAGAAAATCTGGCGTATTGTAAACATGCAAAGGTTAGATTTTAATATTAGATTTTACATCATAGTTAGATTAAATATAGATCAGATCATGATATTTGTGGTTTACTAACATACTTAACTATTCTTAGACATTTAAGATATTTTTAGGTTTAAATTTTTTTTTAAATCCTTGGGTAATACAGCTATACACTAATATAGGTTGACATATGAGTAACAAAGACCTGCCAAACTTAATTATTATGTTATTTTGAGAAAGGCACACTAGAATATCTTATAATTCAGATTTTTCTAATGTACAATAACCAGCATTTGACTTTGTATGTTTTATAAGACAATGCAGGGCTTAGTAATCTTAGCTGTAGGAACAGCCGCAACTATACAACTAAAGAAGCAAATTTCAATCCAGCTGCAGTCTTGTAGCTTAAGACAAGGCCTACCTCTAATACTAGAACGTCTAAAGGAAGGGAAGGGGGCTAACGGTGTGCTTTTGAAAATTCAATAGAACCCCCCCCCCTCCCCCCCCCCCAAAAAATGCTTTTAAGATATTTATCTTACCAACCCCCCCAAAAAAGCTTAGAAGTCCTTGCCCTGAGACTATGTTTTTGGAAAGGAGACACCTGGATGATAACTTGTTAATTTTCTAGGTCGCATCTACTACTTTGTCATCTGAAATTGTTCAGCTTCTAGGCCTTATGAAACCTTCTTACAGTATTGGACATAAAGGTCATAAAGGTAAGAATAAATAGTGTAATTATCTAGTATTTAGGTATGTGTTTAATTCTTAGTCTACAAACAGACAATAAACATTAAAGCCAATTTCTGAATTTTATAAACTTTTTGAGAGAAAATAATTCTTATTTGTATTTAAGCTTTATTTAACTTAAAGCAGAATAAGATAGCTCCAATGTTGCGCAGAAAAACTCAAAGGAAGGATTGGACATTTAAAAGGTATCAAATTATAAATAACTTTTAAAAAATTAAGCAGTAGCATAATACCCGGCAGTTTTTTTGCCTTTTACTTCAAAAATGAAATTCTAATTCAATGGCTGCAACAAATATTGACCCTATGTATTTATTATCTTTTTTTTTCTTTACACTAGTGGCTTTTCCGCTAACATATATGTGTTTCACTATTGCTATTCATTTATTAGATTCCCCTGTTATACAGATCCCTTAGCAATAGTTTGACAAATAACTTTTCTTCTAGTGTTGATATGCTTTCAAAATAGAAATTATTGTTAAATTTATATAATTATATATTTTTTAGAGATTTAGTAAAGAATTCAATGTCTTTCAGTGTGGTACGACATCCAATGGCAAGGTATTGGTCATCATATTTACCTTCACAACACGTATTTAAAAAAATGGACATGTAATTTATTTAAGTTTAAAATTTTTCAACTACATATAGTAAGTAAATTGGTATAAAAAGACATCACAATAAAAACAAAAGTAAAACTGACTTATTAGAATTCAAATTTATCTTTTATAAGGCATGTAGTCATTCATCATCAAAAATGTAATAACCAAAAACTTTTTTACCCACATTTTCATTAAAAAATTTATTTCAGAGTTGTTTCTTTGTTTAAAAACAAAATATTGAAAAGGAGGCTGGACAGCAATTCATTTTATGAAAGGTGAAAATTATTCTAACAGTATTTAGTCAATAAACTACTTGCTTATTTCATTGAAATTTGTCTTTTGAAAATATTTCACTTTTGACTCAAATAGTTTTATCTCTTATACCAAAGAATTACTTAATTATTGCATAGCTAATTATAGTGTAATAGTGTGTTCACTGTAATAATGTTGAAGCCCAATCACTAGTTTTGATTCAAAAAGGGCAAAATATGAGGAAAAATAAGAAAATCTTTCCTGGTAATAATTAATGTTAAAAAGGTTTATATTTAAAAATTCTCAATGTGAAATTTTCTAGTCGAATGGAAATTCTGAAGAGATATGGAAAGTTATCATTTACTTCCATGGTTAAATTTGTCATTGATGAATTAAAAGAAAAATGCAGGTAATTTTCAAATTTTTAATGGTGATAAGTGCTGGTGATAAGTAGATGCAGACAACAGCATTAACATTATTATCACAGTCAGCAGATGCTCATATTTCACTCAGAGAGTAATTAATAACGTTTTATTATTCGTTGGCTTAACAACTTTGGGGACTTTAATAGAATTTTGATTCAAAAAGTTGAGAGTCCAAACGTTTCAACCACTAATTTTAATCTACAAGAGAGGGAATATTGAGTATTATCATAGGTGTTGTATATAAATTTATAGGCCATCGTCTTATCCCTTTAGATCCCTGTATTTCACCAAAGATAAACATCAGAAAACTTTGTATGGTTAGATGTCAGAAAAAGATAAATATCAGTGTTAAATGCTTGTATTAAGTCTACAAATAAAATATTTCAGTGATGTAGGTTGCAAAGGAGTAAATGGTCATTTTTTCCCCCAATACATGCATTGTGACTATTGTAGGGTGAGTATTTATTTGGCACTTTTATTGATTTTCACGATATTGAAAAGCATAGCTACTTTTGAAGAATTTGTGACCTTCTGTCTATAAATCAGTAATTCTGCGATGCTTTGTGAACACTTGTTCTGTCTATTAATCTCTTAGTGAAGCCCTTGTGTCTCTATCTGTAACAGGAGCCGAGATAATTTAGCCCCCCCCCCGGGCCCCCCCCCCCCCCCCGACGAAGCCCATTTTGTTCCGAATTTGTATCACTTTTGAAAAGTGCGACTCCAGTTACGTCATATTTTTCTTTCCCGAAAAAGGGAAGGGGGGAAGAAAAAAGAGATGAGAGAAAAGGGGGTTTTCCCCATCTCTTTTGAAGAGATTTTCTTCCTCCCTTCCCTTTTTCGGGAAAGAAAAATATGACGTAACTGGAGTCGCACTTTACAAAAGTGATACAAATTCGGAACAAAATGGGCTTCATCCCCCCCCCCCCCCATATATTAAGGCCGGAATTGGGGCCCGATCTATAAGGGTTAAAAATTCGGACAGTCTTAGGCATTCAAAGATAATCCTATTATATAGAGTAGTAAGATTTTTTTATCTGTGGCGAAGGATCTCGCTGACCACCTAGGTGATATGGTTCTCCTTTACAGTGAAGCCTATTATAGGTCCAGGGAAGGGTTTTTTAAACTATTTTTGGAGAAAAAATTAAAATTGATGCCCATTTTTATATTCCAAAGAATTGAGAATCAACTTTTTACTTGTCTATAATACAAAGTAGAACGATGTCTGTCTGTTTGTTTGTCTGTCTGTCTGTTTGTAGCGAAGGATCTCGCTAACCACTGAACCGATCGGGTTCTCCTTAACAGGGTAGATTCTCATATGTCCCTGGGAGGTTTATAACTATTTTGGGGGAGGGTACCACCACCCTCCCTAGAGAAATTAAATTTTTTTTAAATTTCTCAATTTTAGAAAGAGAGTTCAACGAAAAACAAACATCAAACGTAAATTTTTTTTACTTTTTCTTTTAAAATCTAAAATAAGAAATTGAATTATTAACTTCGACTCTCTCCTCCTCAAGTGCCCCTAGAGGCCTCTAGGGGCGTAGCCGCTAGTATATTATAAAACACTTGCCATCATTAAATAATTATTAACATTATTTCTATAATTAAAGGTACCTATTCCTAAAGTAGCAATATCATGCTTATTCAGTTCTGACACCTACAAGTTATAATGTTCGTTTGTCCTCCTATTAAGAGCTTCACTTTTGTGGATGTTGTCATCCTTTTTATAATAGATTTATCGGTCATTTTTACCAGACAAGTGTTTTTATACATAATAAGAAAAAGAATGATTGATTAGTGATAGATTAATTAGGCAAACGAAATATAAAATTCCTAGGCTTTCAGAAAATTGTATAAAAACATTTTGTAATAATCATTAGCAATCAATAAAATCTATAAATCTGTTTAAATTGTTTAAAAATCTAACTTAATTAGAATAACATAGATAGAAAAAATCAAGTTGGAATAGTAAAAGTGATAAAAGCGTTGTCATGATATAGTTGTCTCCATACTTCTGTCTGTTTGTCTCTACTTTTGTCTGGATATCTGTCCTACTGTCAGTTATGTCTGTCTTGCATGATTTTTATCAAGGGGTTACTTTTGTTCAATTAATTTCTGTAAACCTAAACCTAATTTACTATGTTTCAGATGCCTTACAAGTATATTTTAAAATTAGAAACATTTGATCGAGATCTTCTATGTATGGGCAAAATTGAAAAGGTATGGTTAATGGTTATTTTGTTAACAATATGATAGTTAAGTTCTATCCTTAAATAAGTTTAAATAATGATCAGGTTAGGTTAGGTAAAGTTAAGGCATTAAGAAAGATCGGCATGGGTTATACAGATTTGCATCAGAGGGATGTAAAACTATTAAAGGTTCAGAAAAGGGGAAGGCAGGATTCTTAATTTCAATTTTACGGGTGAAGAGGATGTTTAACCTCATTCAGACTGACACTAGAACATGTCCTTCAAGCAAAAATTTGATGAAAAGCTCTATTTACTTCTTGAATGGCCAAATATTTTTTTTTAAAGATAAAATATCCCTTTTAATTTACATTTTCATTTGCATTGAATTTTTTTCCTTTCAGATAGATTTCAAAGGAATTCAGGAGAATCCAACTCAACATAAATCAAAGTAAGTTTTCTTTACAGTAATTTTTTTAAATCAAGGACAACAACCATAATTAGCAAACATTTAAATGAAGATTTTGAATTGTAAATTTGCTTAGCTGGTATCAATTTAACGTTTAATAATTTTTGTACATTATTTTGTTTTAGATTGAGTACATCTGATTTGATAAATAGACTGCCCAAACCCGTCTATGAAGATTTAGTCAGGTACAACCACTTTCTTATTGTCTTGGAGCAAGATGATATAAGATAGCAACTTTTTTGGAAGCAGTTAAGCTTATTCTACTTATAAGAAGCACCTTTACAAAAAATGTAAAAGAATCCATGAAAAAATGTTAAACGTATTGAATCATTTTAAAAAAATCATAAAATTTATTAATTCAAAAAACAGATGTTTTAAATTATAATAAATTTATTTTCAATTTAATGACTTGCTAACAAATCTAGATTATTTATTGCTATAAAACGTAAAAACAGATGTTAATAAGAAAACTAAAATAGGTCGTTAAGTTCTATTTGAGAATATTTCATACAATATTAATATTTATATCATTTAATAATATAAAGAAGTTATATTGTCCATATAGTATACTAGAGTTGGCTCGATATAACTATCTCCCTATTGGCCAGTTTTCTATATGCATATATATTTCTCAATAAATCTATTTTCCTCACCCGGCATTACTATTTAAACGGAAGTAAATATTTAATAATTTAAATGATCTTAAAAAGATCTTTTAAATTATATTTTTTTCTTTACATTACCATCACCAAAGGGTTTATTATATGATTACAATTTTAGTTCAATATTTGAACACACAAAGTGTCGCCACAATCGAATTCTTTTAAAACAGAGTTTTCTTAGATTTATTATATCATAAATTTAAATTTTCTTTTTTATGATTAGAAATTAAATACTTCATTATAATGTAAATAGCAACATGAAATGAAAAAAATGAATTTGTTTTTAATAAAGTAAAATAATGGGTCTTATCGTTCTGGGCAATGAGAGTTTATTATGGATTATTGGAGCACTATGAGTTTTCAACGAATAGTCCTTGGAAAACTTGAGCTCGTTTATAGACATTTATTTCCTATATAGATCTGACATGGATCTTGAAGCAATTAAGCAGTCCGTTTTGTACAGGTTAAAAATTGGAAGATTTCATTAATTAAAAGTTATCGCAAATATACTTAATAAATATGATATTTACTTTAAATATATTCATGTAAAAAAATATAGGGCATTATCAAATTTTACTGGCTATTAACTATTTTACCCTTGAGTATTTGCACAATCTCTGTGTGACAATCCTAAATGTGCATGGTACTAGAATAGGTTAGAGCATCGCTACAACGCTTATCATTAACCTCACGCGGCTGACATGGCATCAGTATGATATTATGATATATTGTTAATGCCCTGAATTCTGACGCCGTTTGGTCCGTGTTGCGGTGAAAAGCAGACGTGGTTAAACTGCTATTTACGCTATATATGCGTCATTTGTATACTTTTACATTTACTTTAATATTTAAGTATTAAGTTAGTTTATTAACAGTACTAGTTGCTACGCCCATAGAATCTAATTCTAGGGCCCCTGTATTTTAAGGGGCTAAAAATATCCCAAATCTTAAAGCCATTTTAGGAGCATACCTAAAATAGAAAATCCAATCGGTTTAGAAGTTATTGAGATCTTAAGCTTCAGACAAAAAAAAACCCTTACTGCTTTACATAAAAGTATGAAATATTAACAAAAAAATTCTTTTTTAGAGTGCTGACACCTGATCTGGAAATGTTTGGCTACTATCCTGAAACTTTTAGAGAGTTGGATCGGTCAGAATAATGATCTGACCGATTCATTGTATATTTTTGTTTTTTACTGAAATTTCTTATTTCATATTAGGTCAAAATAGATATATTTAAACAAGGATGACAACATCCATAAAAGCGAAGGACAAACGGTAGGACAAACGGACATTAACACTTGTATAGTGTATGAACTGAAAAATCAGAATATAAAAGAAATATCAAAAGAGTCGAAGCAAAATTTAAGTAAATTTGTTGGAAAACTGCTTGATACAGGATAATGTTTTTGGACATACTTACAGTTTTAGGACTTGATTATAGAGTTGCTTCGCTTATACTATTTTTCTTTGTTGTCCCAGGAATCAATATACCAAAAATCAGATCAAACGGATAATTAGATCACATAAAAATTTGTTGTTAAAAAAGTAGAAAAATCAACATGTTTAAAATGGACGTACGGACATTCTGGTCATGATTATAGAGTTGCTACGGTTTCTAATTCGTACCTAACTACTACAGGAATCATCATGCAAAATTTGAAATCGATAGGACAATTCTAACATGCCTAAATTCACGAATAAAAGCTATCTATCTCGTACGGACCGACCCTAATTATAGAAAAGCCTCGCTTTTAAAAAGAGTTGTTACGTAACTAGAAATAGAACTTATATTTGTAAATTAAATTTTCTTCTATTAAATTATTTTACATTTTTGATATTCAAATTTAAAATTATTATTGTATAAACTGGACTCTTAATTAAAGTTGTATTATAGAATTCTTATTTTAACCCTTAACGGTCGGGGGGGGGGGCGTTGAACGCCCCCCCATCCGGTTTTTTCTATCTCATTTTCTGTGTGTAAAAGATGAAGAGCCCAAACTGCTTGACTTTTTAAGTATGGGTATGACACATAACTGAGAGTTGGAATTTTTTGAATATCTCCATCCTGGCGGGCACAGGATGCCAGCAAACCTGGCAGGGTCATCCAGGTAAAGAGCAAAAATATTTTTTTGACTAAAACAAAGCATTTTATCATACCAAAATACTAAAAAAACCTCTAGTAGTACATCCTTATATGAAATACAGGTGTTCAAGTCACTTTCAGGTTCCAGGTATGATCCTGCAGGTCCTGATCCTCCAGGTCTCCAGAAATCTTTAAAAGGCTCCTGTGGCCGCAATTTTTGACTTAGAGACTTCAAATTTTAAACTTAAGCTTTTCTTACATGTCTACATAACGTATTAAAATTTCATGAAGATCCGCCGCCGTTTTCCCGCCGACCGCCGACTGCGGCGGCTGGCAGCTGCCAAGTACAGCTGCGGCCGCTGAAATTTATATTTTGATATTTCTAATGTAAAATTTACATAAAGATAAACATTTTCTGGAAAAAAATTTTTCTTCTAGCTTCAAAAATAAGAAAATTACAGCCGTTTGAAATTTTTAAGTAAAAAAGGACCTAAAAACAAAGGTTGTTAAATAAAAGGGTGAAGGAAGCGAAAATTGACTTAGACTTATAAAAGGTCGGAAATTCATTATCAAACAGGGGACTTGCACAAAAAAATTTAGCCCTCTAGCTCTAATAGGAACTGAGATAATAAGGGGGGGCGTTGAACGCCCCCCCCCCGACTGATTAAGGTGCGGCAAGGGGCCCGACTGTAAAGGGTTAATATCGTGTAATTGTAAATTCATCACTGTGTGATATTTTAAACTTTTACTAGAGCTGCTACTCTATAACAAGCATTTGTCAGTAAATCTATCACTGTTTAAAAGATTTTCTGTGTAAGTTAGTTTTATACCTTTTTTAGCTAAACCAACCAGGCCAAAAAAATATATAATATTCTTTATTATGAAAGTTTTAACTTGAGCTATTTATAAACAAAATTATACTAGTTTTAAACTTTTAAAAACTTTATAGCAATTACACTTTTTAAAATTAGCCAATCGTATAAATATATTTTTACTTAACCTTTTCATTTTAGTTATTATATTAATAATTATCTTAATAAATAATCTAAATAATTTAAATATAATTTTTTTTATGAAACTTTAGCCAGAGAGAGAGAGATTTCACCTTTCTAATGACACCCTATATCACTAGTCACCAAGGCAAAAAATAAAATGATTTTATGAGGGGGAGAGGATGAAGTTATGTACTCTAGTACATGTCATTTCTTGTAGCTTATCCTCATACTAAAGTAACAGGATGTCTGTGTGTTTGTTTGTACCGAAGGATCTCGCTAACCGCTAAACTGATATTGTTCTCCTTTACAGTGAAGCTTCTTGTGGGTACTGGGAAGGTTTTAAACTATTTTTTGGGAGGGTGTCTTTACCCTTTCCCCCAAAAAAATATTTTTTTACTCTTTTGAACACAAATTTAGAATGGGATGAGTTCGACTTTTCCCCCTCCTACCTTAAGTGCTCCTAGAGGCTTCTAGGGGGGCGTATCCGCTAGTACATAATAAGGTAAATTTCTTGGCCCAAAACAACTCATTACCAGGCACAGATAGACTCTTCAGTCAAGGGTCGTGCAATTAAAGATTTGGTTGTCTGTTACTTAGCCTAATAACCCGGGTCTTTAAACATAAAAGTAGAGATTGGCTACCCTTGTTTTCCTTGGTTGTTGGACCTGACGTTAAAGTGTCATGGACAGCAAATCGCCTGTAAAGGTAATTGTTATGTAATTGCTAGTTGAAAATGATATTTATTGTAAATTTGACTTTAATAAAACATTTGACACATCTGAAAAAGAGGAACTAACCTTTTACTGAAACTTGTTTTATTTTCTACTCGTTTTCAAACTTCGTAAAAACTACATGATAATTGTAAAGATTTGCAATTTCAATTGTCTATTTAGACTTTATATAAAGGTGTAAGGTTTTTTGTCTGTAATTTCTGATCTGATTAAGTTATCTATATTAGGGAAGCTTTACTTACATCCTATGTTGTATTTAGGCTATTTTATTAGGCTCTAGATGCTCTAGGGGCTGAACCAGGAAAAACTTGCTAAAAATTTTATGGATTTAGAAAAAAAGTTTTAATAGGCAAATAACACGTAGCACATCCACTTATTGTCGGGAAGGTGATAGGTTCGAATATCAGCGTCATAACTAAAGACGTCAAATATGATTCCTACTGGTGCTATGCTCTATCTTTCTATCTTGTTCATTTCTTTCTATCTATTAAATTTTACTCTATTTTTTCTATGTTATTGTGTATATAAACATTTCTTATACTTTTTTGTAAAAAAAAATAATATTTTTTTAGACCCTGATGATGTTTATGCCAATAAACTAAAATATTCGGAGCCTCATGTGTTGATTTTTGTCCTTGTTGGGAAATAGAATAGTTGGTGCGCGTTTTTTTTATGAATATTTACTATAGGAAACGATACATTTATGTATGCGTTTAATTAGAAAATTCTATTGTAGAAATAAAAGAATTTATCTATTCCTTTAGACTTAACAGAATAGACTAATCAAATTTACATTTGAGAATTTTTTCTTTTTCACTACAATATGATTTTTAGAGGAGGTAATAGTAATAATGATATTAATTGGGGAGTTTAAGAATGAAATCATACTTCTTATTAGGGTTGAGCCGGATATCCGGCCATTTTCAATATCCGGCCTGATACCGGATATCCGGTCATTTTCAATATCCGGCCTGATACCGGATATCCGGCTGATTTTTAATGCCGGATATTCGTTTATTTGCCGGATATCGAACGTGGCAAGACATCCGGCCGGAATCAGATATCCGGTATTAGAAATCAGCCGGATATCATTGTACTTTGTTGTCCCAGGATTCTTCATACTAAAAATCAGATCAATCGGATGATTAGATCACATAAAAATTTGTTGTTAAAAAAGTAAAAAGATCATATTTAAAATGGACGTACGGACATTCTGGTAATGATTATAGAGTTGCTACGCTTTCTACCTAACTACTAAAGGAATCACCATGCAAAGTTTGAAAGTTTCGATAGGACAAGTCTAACATGCCTAAATTAACAGAAAAAGCTATCCGTCTGTGACGAACGAATGTACCGATTCTAATTATAGAAAAGCTTCGCTTTTAAAAAGAGTAAGAATTCTAGGCTTACTCTAAAACAAACATACTCACAAAAATTCCCAAAAACTGTAAAATGTACATATTCAGTCATTTATCCAATGTGGTTCCCAAAAAGTTTCATTTTTGATAATATAACAATAAATTTTTTAATTTTTTGCCTTAAATTTAATTGTTAAATTATAAAATACATTAAGGCCAGGAATTGCGTATGAAAACAGTGAAAATAAGCAGAGGGGAATATATGAGTGCCTTGGCCTTCTTCTTATTGTGATTCGGACCTATTTTTTAGCAGCCAAGCTACTCTTGTCCGTCAGTCCGTAACGCTATGGGGGAAACATGATTTTCACGGCTCCTATACAAGATAGACATCTGAAATTTTTAGTGAAGATTCGTATGACATATGCCCATCTAATCTATACATTGATTTGTCCATCTGTCTGTTATTTGGAGTGCTAGATCGATTCCTAGATTTTTAAGTTTTCATGATTTTCCCAGTTCCTTTTCAAGATAGAGGGTTTTAAGGTTTTTGTGATTTTCTCTATTCCTATTCAGAATTGACAGCTGAAATTATCAGGGTTTGAATATGATATGATACTTTTTGAGCTTCATAGTAGTTATCCTCACCCAAAATAGTTTTTAATAAACTTTTCTTGGTCCATAAGAAACTTTATAGTAAAAGATAACCAATCGGTTTTATAAGAAAATTTGAAACAGTAAAAATTCAGTACCTAAGCATGTCACTTTCATTAATTTAGGTAAATAAAGAAAGGCTGCGTGATAAGAATATGATCCGTTAAAAGCGCATTATATCTGACACAATAGGGGAAAGTAAGGAGGCGGGAAAAGTAAAACTTAAAAGGGAGGTGGGGGAACAAAATGGGTAGAGGTCAGTCTCTTTGTGCGCGAGTAGCGACCGGTCAAACCCTACGAAATTTCCTTATTTGGGCAAAATTTTGACAAAACTTCTCAAACTTGCCCAGATAACAATAGGAAGGTTACGAACAAGGCATTTGCACTTTAATATTACAAAAATAAAGAGCTTGAAGATATTACCTGCCAAATAGTATAATATATTAAATGTTTTTCTTCTTTTTTCTGATCTTTTGACACAATTTTCTTGTGTTATAATTGTCCTATAAACCGTATTATTGACATAATGATTCCTGTATGATAAGGTCCATAAAATGAAGGCTCTTTATATATATTATTTAAAATGTAAGCTTGTTCATATTTACCATCTTGCATTATAAGCAATTGTTGTTTAGACTACTTAAATATTCAATATTAATTGTTCATTTGTCCCCTAGTATGATTTGTTATACCTTGCTTTTATAGAAGTTGTTGATGTTGATATTAAAAATGAATTGAATAGTTTCTTAAAAAAGAGTGCTGGAAATTTATCTTGTAAGGTCTATAATTTCACAACCTTTGTCAGAATATCCTTGATCGTAATAAGGTTATAGGAATGTCCTTAATCCGGTCTTTTGAATTTGAGTTGCCGAATGTGTACATAGTTTCCTCAGTGTTTCCTCATCCTATCTCAATATTTACTACTAGCTAAAAAAACTTCAAACTTGAATGTATAAACGATTTATACATTATACATTCAAAATTTTAATTTTTCAAATTTAGATTTTTGTGAAGTTTAAAGCTTTTTTTAGCTAGTGATAAATATTGAGATAGGGTGAGAAAATCCCGAGGAAACTGTGTACACAATCAGCAACTCAAATTCAGCTGACCCTTAGTCCGTCCTAAACAGCAGAAAGGGACAGATATTCTACAAAGAAATTAATCTGACAAAAACTTAAGTAACTAATATAAGTTCAATGGAGATTTTTATAAATTTCTCAAGATAAAAAAATGTCCCTCTGAAATCTTTGTAATAATTTAAAATAATAGTTATAATTTCATTATAAGAATAGCATACTATAAGGTAGATACAGAGTTCTTGTTTTATGTCAAATGCCAAGCAAAAATTTAAATATTAAAACAATATAAAACCCTCGATATATCATTTTTCTTTATTGAAATTTTTATCAGAATATTTATCCTTTCCTCTCTTAATAGTCCTGCCCCCCTTCCACACGCCCCCACCCCCTAACCCTTAGTTTGCTGTGACCTTACTCTGACTCGGTTATATAAACCTCGCCTGGACGAGGTGTAGCCTCAGATTTGTGTAATCTCCCCGCAGGGTTGTTAGGTCTGCTCTGACTGCACACAAACTCTACAATTCAGGATGTGTGACGAGGACGTTGCTGCTCTGGTCGTTGACAATGGCTCCGGCATGTGCAAGGTATAGTACTCTTTTTAGCATAATTCACAAAAAAAACTAGGCGCACTTTTTAAAAATCCAATGAAAACTACTTATCCATACACCCAAAAGCTGTAATAAAAATGGGCTGAAAATTTAAATACCCCCTCCCCCCAAAAAAGTTTATTACCTTTTTAACTTTCACATCAAAGCATTAATATTCTAACTTTCCGACCATTAATTTCAATCTACAGGAGGGTAATTTTGTTTATATCACTTTTTAGGTTTATTGATTTATCTCCCATATCTCTGATATTTATCACTGATTCCAATAAAAATCCTCATACTTATTTTTGTTTTAATTACATAATTTTATGTCAAGTTTTATTTAAGGGGCAAAAATACATAAAGAAATGTTAAATATACCCTTGGTAAAGAAGGCGTCTTAACTTTTATTTTTATAGCTAGTCAGTGTTTTTAGTAAGTAGTAGATGTAAAATTTTCCATAGAATTTAGATATGCAATCGGTTTTTTTTGTAGACCTCTTATTTTTTAAGTAATTTAAGTTTTAAAAAAAACTAAGTCGGTTTTAAGTTACTAAAACGCAACAAAAAAAAAGAAGAAAATTGTCATTATGAACAAAAATAGTAAGATCTTTAATTTGACACCTTACTTTTTAAATTCTGTTGAGTAATTATTGAAAATATCTATTTTTTTCAACCCACAAGAATAAAAACTTTGAACTTGAATATATAATTACACAGGCATAAGAAATAGGTGTTTTATATACTTTTAGAATGAGAAAAATATTACAAATCCATTCTAAGCAAAATTAAAATTAAAAGTTTACAAAATAGTAAATGAACTACAATAATAGACATTATATGAAAATATCATATCATATTATACAGGCAACCATCTTAAATCGTTGTTTTGGGGTAAAAATGGGAAGGGGGTAAAGAAGTATATATGAACCCATATTTTTTATGCCTGTGATAGAATATATTTACATTCAAAGTTTTGATTAAACCAAGGTTTAAAAAAATAGATTTTTTTAATAATTACCTGACAGAATTCAAAAAGTAAGGTGTCAAATTAAAGATCTTACTATGTTTGTTAATAATGGCAATTTTCTTATTTTTTTGTTGCGTTTTAGTACCTTAAAACTTAAAACCTTAAAACTTAAATTACTTAAAAAATAAGAGGTCTTCAAAAAAAACCTATTGCATATGTAAATTCTATGGAAAATTTTACATCTACTACTTACTAAAAACACCCGCTAGCTATGAAAATAAAAGTTAAACACCTTCTTTTAAAAGTTACAGTTTTAGTCTCCTATCTATTTTTCACAACAGGGACCATGGCAACGTTTTAGAAGCTGAGAACGATTTTAACAGAATACTAAAACTATAAACTATAAACTCTTAATTTTTCTCATTTTCATTACTTAATTTGATTATTATGTTTTAGGCCGGTTTCGCCGGTGACGACGCTCCCCGCGCTGTCTTCCCCTCCATTGTCGGCCGTCCCCGCCACCAGGGTGTCATGGTCGGTATGGGTCAGAAGGATGCCTATGTCGGTGACGAGGCCCAGTCCAAGAGAGGTATCCTCACCCTGAAGTACCCCGTTGAGCACGGTATCATCACCAACTGGGACGACATGGAGAAGATCTGGCATCACACCTTCTACAATGAGCTCCGTGTGGCCCCTGAGGAGCAGCCCGTCCTGCTCACTGAGGCTCCACTCAACCCCAAGGCCAACAGAGAGAAGATGACCCAGATCATGTTCGAGACCTTCAACATGCCCGCCATGTATGTTGCCATCCAGGCTGTCCTCTCCCTGTACGCTTCCGGTCGTACCACCGGTATCGTCATGGACTCTGGTGATGGTGTCTCCCACACCGTCCCCATTTATGAAGGTTATGCCCTTCCCCACGCCATCCTCCGTCTTGACCTGGCTGGCCGTGAGCTCACCAACTACCTGATGAAGATCCTCACTGAGCGTGGCTACTCTTTCACCACCACCGCTGAGCGCGAGATTGTCCGTGATATCAAGGAGAAGCTGTGCTATGTCGCCCTGGACTTCGAGCAGGAGATGTCCACCGCTGCCGCCTCTACCTCCCTTGAGAAGTCCTATGAGCTTCCCGACGGTCAGGTCATCACCATCGGTAACGAGAGATTCCGTTGCCCCGAGGCCCTCTTCCAGCCTTCCTTCCTGGGAATGGAGGCCTGCGGCATCCACGAGACCACCTTCAACTCAATCATGAAGTGCGATGTTGACATCCGTAAGGACCTGTACGCCAACACCGTCATGTCCGGTGGCACCACCATGTACCCCGGTATTGCTGACCGTATGCAGAAGGAGATCACTGCCTTGGCTCCCTCCACCATTAAGATTAAGATTATCGCTCCTCCCGAGAGGAAGTACTCCGTCTGGATCGGTGGCTCCATCCTGGCCTCCCTCTCCACCTTCCAGCAGATGTGGATCTCCAAGCAGGAGTACGACGAGTGCGGACCCTCCATTGTCCACCGCAAGTGCTTCTAAATCATCTATTCGTCCTGATTATAAACCAAATGTCATTTTTACTCCATTCTTACATTCTATTGCTAGCATTATACAGATGTGTGTAGTGTTTGTAATGATAAAGTAAATCTTAATTTTGCTACCAAATGTATCTTGAACCTAAAAACTGATGTATTATTTTACAATCATAAAATAAATCTATAGAGTATAAAGAATAATTTCAATTTGTTACATTTTTCTATAGAAAGATTTTCATGTTTTTAAAAACCACTAGACCAGTCAGGGACCTTAAGGGATAAGACAACGGCCGATAAATTAATGCACCTCCCTAATAATGATAAACAAAATTACTCATTCTGTAGAGTTCAATTAGTGGTTGAAACGTTTGGACACTAATTAATTAACCAACCAATCAAAATTCCATGTAAGTCCCTAAAGTTATTAACTTAACGAATAAGAATATACAACTTTGGGAACTATAGTGTTCCTAAAATATTACAGACACACAGACATAGTAAAGTATAGAGTAGCTTCGCTATTAAAAATTAAAATTAGGATACAAATAACTGCGAAAATAGAGCGGGGTGGGTGGAATTCAGTTGTCTAAAATCAATTTAAAGGAAAGCACCAAGCAATACAATTTTCCAAACAAAAAAGTATTTAAATCCAAAGCAAACGGAAAAGTGAATCCTATAATATAAAGTAGTAAGCTTTTTCTATGTAGCGAAGGAACTCGCTAACCGCTGAACCGATATGGTTCTTCTTTACAGTGCGACTTCTTATAGGCTTTGAATATATAGTACCTAGATGCTAGGGGCCCAGAAGCTAGTCATATATAAAGATGTAATGTTTCTCTTATCTATGTTTCTCAAAATGAGACAATTAATTCGAAAATGTATCGTTTATGCTCTTGTTATAACTGCAAGATATACGATTGTAATAAGGCAAAATATACAGACAGACTGTATTTATAAAAAAATGATTTGTCTTTAACAACCTATATACAAGCATTCATTAAAATTGTTTTTAACTTAGAAGAGTACGAATTTGAATAATAACATATTCTAATGAAATGGAATTTCAAACATTTCTTTAAATATTTTAATTTGTGGATATTGACAGATATAAGTATGACAGATTCAAATCTTAAATTCAAATATATCGTTGGAAGGATAGGGCTCTGCTTTTAGTGGATTATACCTGTTGGTTTTGGGCTATTTTCTAAGGGAATAATTCACTTCCCCCTGGAAAATATTTCCATTCCCCCTTTCTGACCTTGAATTTTCTTCTCTTGTTTTAAAAGATAATAATCAACAACAACGATCAAGAGCGTGGGAAAGTGATTAATACAAATAAAGACATACAGACAGACGAAGTGAGATATAGTAATGGAAATCGGTAGTTTTCTTCAACTAGCAACATAATTAAAACAATTGTCACACTAGTACATTTGTCCCCCTAGTAAGTTTTTCAGTGGACCATTTGCTCTATGGCATAATTCTCGGAAATATTATATTTGAGTAGCTGTCTTATAAATTCAATTTCTCAGGCAAAGAACAGAAAAAGTGAGTTATTAAGTAGCTTGGCTACTAAAAAATCAACGATAATTTGAAATATTAAGAAAAAGTTAAAATCAAGAATTTCACGACAATATTCTAGGTATCTTATTCGTTTGTATATCTGATGTTATTTTGGCGCCTTTATTATTCTTTCAGTGATGCATCTACTGAGGCCCAATTCAAAGATAAATGAAGAACCATTGTGCGTGGCCTATACTCTGGAAAGAAGAGATAAATGGCGATGATGATGATTATTCTATACATCGTTAATGTAGTGTGTTTATTTGTCTAAATAATCAATACATATACATATTGAATTAAATTTTTAAAAATATTCTTCAAATGCGTAGTTTTAAAGAGCAGTTAATTACCTATGAAGTACTATTAAGATATACAAACGATAATTAATAAATTTATTTTAAGCACTGTTGACTTTTACAAAGCATATAACAACAATAAAAAACTAATTTACATAATTCTAAATTTTTTATAGTAAGTAATGGAGGCAACAAATAATAACTAAAACTATTTTACATTGAATAGGAAAATTAAAGAATTCTTTCCATTTAAAAATTAGCAAATTTAACTATTATCTAAACAGACTGATTACTAAAAATTCTTACAGGGAAGTAGGATATGAGTCAATGGAAGAAAGATTAATCTTACTGCTTGCCGAAACAGACAATTCATCTTATCTAAGTGTGCACATATTAACATTACATTTACCTAATCCCATTCGAGACTTTAACAGTTATTTATGGCATCGTATTACAGACAGCCTTCCGCAGATATTAAAATGAGAAATTTTAAGATTAGAACCAGTTTTGTTAGGCCCGGGCTAACAAAACTGGTATTAATTTTATGATTTTGATTACATTATTCCTGGAAAATTGTTTACTATTTCAATTGATATAAATTATTCAGCTGAAGTGTAATCTTAAATATAACTTGTTCCTATTATTCGTCTAAGATTAGTTTGTCGTCAAGGCTTTACATTATTTAAGAAGACTAGAAGTAAAAATAGTTTGAAGAATTTCTGGTAGTTTCTTTGTATCCAAGCAGACGAAGGATTTTCCCGACGGAAGGCGGCGAATCAGATCATCCGCTTGGTTGCCCAGGCTTCCAATAAATATTGCGTAGGCTCCAACGTTGTCGTTCCTGGAAAAAAAGATCATAATTAGGGATCATGGAAAGAAAACAAAGTTGCCGGTTTTTATCGCATTTTCACAGTAGCTTTTGAAGGGTTATTTTAGGTTAGGTTAAGTAAATGTTAATGATTGCCCCGCAGGGTTAGAAAATATGCCCCGCAGGGCTAGAGCCCCCCGCAGGGGCTAGAAATAGGAGAAAGGCTACTGTGAAAAAACCACAAAACCGGCAACTTCGTTTTCTTTCCATGATCCATAATTAGTTTAAACAAAATTTTAAGGAAATAAAACCCGTTACACATATTTGTTCCATGGAGCCTTTTTTCTAATTTTGAAAATTCAAAATTCATTCATCAAGGATGTTCAATAAAAAAATGAAATTTAATAATTTTGGGAAAATGTTAATTTCAATTTTATTTTCAAATAAACTAAATAATAAATACTAGGATCTGTAAAACAGTTATTTAGGAGCAAAGCAACTCTAGAAGTCATACTATCGGTCTGTCTGTTCATCAATCAATTTAAGGTTATTTGAAGGTACTATTCCTCTAGCTTTCCAACTATCATACACTATATATAAAAATGACCAATCATAGTACTTAAGCTGGTTCAAAATAAGAAAAAATTACCATCTAAATAATTGATATAATACAAAACATCGCTAAACAGCTTTGCTGCTAATAGGAAATATTTCCTTGTTTAATTATGAATTAATCAAGAGTGATGAAATTTTAAAAATTTATTAAATTTCATTTATAATCAGAAATGCTGTTTTAATTTTAATCAAATATAATTTACATTGCAGGATGTATTATCACTCATGAAAAGTCTTTTGAAGATAAAAAAAAACTTTGGGTTAAAAGGGGTATAGTCCCTTTCGCGGTAACGCACCTTAAGGGGCGATTCTTCGTATTTTTCACAGTAGCTTTTCTCCTATTTCTAGCCCCTGCGGGGGGGTCTAACCCTGAGGGGCCAATTTCCTAACCCTGTGGGGCAATCACCTAACCCAATATAACCAAACCTAACCTAAAATAACCTATAAAAAAACATTTTAAAAATATGACGAATCGCCCCTAAAGAGGCGTTTCCACGAAAGGGACTATTCCCGTTAAAAGTAACTAAGTTAACCCCGTTAAGTCTTTGGTGTATCTCTGAACCAAATCATACAAGTTCATGATTACATCGCCAAACACCTGACAACGAAACCTACAATTTTACGACCTTTGTTTGCAGGTTCCAACAGCGCCTGATATTCCACAATCGTGGCGGTGGCCTTATTCCTAAAATTTTTTATTTTCATAACCGGGGACAATCTTTACCAGAAGTTAACATAAGTGGTAATCTTACTTAAATTACAACTTCCATTGTACTTTCAAATCAGCCATGATAAATTTATTCATAAAAAATATATAGAAACTAATTAAAAACAACAGTATAAAGAAACATTTACCTACGTCAATTTGATGCAATTAAAAGAAACAAAACAAAAACTTTGCCACATTAATTTATAATAAAAACAAAGGTGACAACATTCATAAAAGCGAAGCTCTTAAATCAAACAGGAAAACAAACAAACATGAACACTTGTCGAGTGTTAAAACTTAATCAATTAAAATTAACATAAAGGTGTATTCAGTATCCTTTAAAAAGGTAACAAGATATCTGTCTGTCTACTGTTTGTTTTTACCAAAGGATCTCGCTAACCGCTTAACCGATATTCTCCTCCTTTACAGGGTAGCTTCTCATAGGTCCTGGGAAGGTTTATTTTGGGGGAGGGAACCAGCACCTTCCCAAGAGAAATCACCCCTAGAAAAAATTCCCCCTCAAAAAAAGGATGATTTTTAAAATTAAAATTGTAAATGTGGGGGGGGGGGGAGGTTCACCCAACATACCCCCCCTCCCATCCTTAAAAAATCCTCTCCCGCAATTTTTTAAATACGGGGGAGGGAAGGAACTACGCACTTTCATGGAAACCGCCTGTATTCCTGAAAGTTTACCTGTTCAAAATCTTTCCAAAGTATTCAGGTCTGATACCATACCGATCAAAATTAGCATCAGATAAAATTATCACAATGCTCTCGTCATGCTAAACAAGATAAATCTTTTTCATGAAATTTTCTAAAAATATTTAAAACACCAACAATCATCTTAAAACATAACCTATATGTAATAAATATTGATGACACTTTAAACAAAGCATTTTATTATGAAGACTAGATCTATAAATGACAAATTCAAAAATAGGACAATAATTGAGTCATTTTTGACCTCTATAGATTTACTGGGTAAAAGTTGATAAGATTGCATGATACAGCACTAAAGGAGGTTAGGGGTTTAAAGTAGATTCCCACAGGGATTAATATAATCAATAAATAAAAGATTTATCCCTGTTCGGCAGTCAGTCCCAATTCATTGATGGCAAGAACCGTAGCGGACAGCGTGTGGTCGCCGGACATACAGAACTGCGAGTGAGCTGCCATTTCTTTCAATACCTGGATAAACATTTAGTTAGATTGTCTTATTGATAGATAGATATTGATAATTGGGAAGAAAGATAAAATGATAGACATTAATAATGATAGATAGATAAATAGAAAGATTGAGGTAAACAAATAGATTTAAAAGTTTTAAGAATAGAAGAAGAGCAAAATAAGGTTGTTGACAAATATATTTCTAGAAAGTTAAACCTTAATAAACTTTAGCATTGGCAGATTAAAAAACACATATACGTTCTTAGTAAGAATGATACTTTTATTATTTCATTTGTCCTACTTATTTCATTTTAAGTTTTTTTTTCTGTATTAAAAAGAGCAAATATAGATAGAAAGATAGTCAGGAGGTTACCTTTAATATTTGTTTTTCGTTTTCCGGAGGTTTAGCAGGATTCACAAACAGAACATTATTATCCTCTCCGCTATGTCCAACAATATCATACTTGAATCTAAACAAGGATGAGATTATTCATTATCATCAGGGGAATCTTCCTTAAAATTTCAGTAGCCTTTTTAAAATAACAGTTAAATACCTAAATAATATTTTTTCATACAATGCATAAAATACATTTTTTGGCTAAGCAATTAATAGGTAGTTCCTCTTTGAAATTTGTCACAAAAATCATTTTTCAATGGCAAAAAAAAGATTGCTTATAAGATTACCAAATATTTTTTTTCAAAATTAATTCAGGTGTTGGTTACAGCTGATCCAAACTACTCAATTTTATCCCTTCTTAAATAACCAGGGGAAGTTGTGTGAATGTATTGAGAAATTCTAGTTACTACAAAAAAAATGTCAGGACTTAGTCTTAGATATACTATAATTTACACCTATAATATAGCCGCATTTCCCACTTATCTCAAACTTTTTTATCTTAACTTAAACTTGTCTAAAAACTTTATATTATATAGAAAATATTACACAATTACTTATACATACACAAAATTAATTTATGAGTAGCGTTTCTTCTGCATAATTCATTTTGTATCTACTGTTTCTTTACTAAGTAATACAAAAGTGATATTTAACAATTTCTTATAATAAACCTCACATTGGTACAAAAAGTCACTACTGGTGATTAAAAATGCTTGTTCCTACCCCACTGTGAAATACAGTAGTAACTTTTGACAACCTATTACTAAAGATTAAATAAATACTTTTATAATTTTTCATAAATTTAGACTATAGCTTGCAATGATCTGCTAATAATTGTCCTTGTTATTTATAAAAGTTAATATAATATTTAGAGATGGAAATAATATGTACAAAAGCATCAATAGACTAGGAAAAGTTGTATACAAATATTTTTATATTAGTTTGTCTCTTTTATTAAACAATTTCTTATTTATTGCATTACTTATAAAACTAATCCTACTTATTAAAGCAGTAAGGATTTTTTGTTTTTCTGTTAAGATCTAGTTGTTGTTGTTGTTGTAACCCTGATTCTCTGAAGTTAGGACTCAGGTGCACACGGAGACTGGAAGTGAGAATCCTTTGGCCAATCTTAGATTGGTAAGCTTCGTGCACAGCTGATTGTATTCTATGTTATAATACAAGCTGACCCGCTACTCAATTTTTACATCACCCTGGCCTAGAGTTTTGGCAGGTGTTCCATATTAAACCACCCTAATCAATGGCACTTTCATTCGAGGAGCATGGAGGAGTTCACCACTGATCCGTATGAGATCTTAATTTAAGGTATTCTTTATATATAGGTCTAATATATTTTTAGGCTGTTTTAATTTTAAGTATTAGGATGGTTTTAAATCTTTTTTTTCTTGCAAAAAATTGTCTTCCCGAAGGTCGGATAATGCCTAAGATTTTACTATATTAGTGTGTTATTTCTAATGGACGACTTTTTAAAAGCGAAGCTTTTCTATAATTAGGGTCGGTCCGTCCGTCCACCCGTCCGTAGCGGATAACTTTTTTCGTTAATTTAGGCATGTTAGAATTGTCCTATTGATTTCAAACTTTGCATGGTGATTCCTGTAGTAGTTAGTTACGATTTAGAAAGCGTAGCAACTCTATAATCATTACCAGAATGTCCGTACGTCCATTTTTCTACTTTTTTAACAACAAATTTTTATGTGATCTAATAATCCGATTGATCTGATTTTTGGTATATTGATTTCTGGGACAACAAAGTACAATATTATAAGCGAAGCAGCTCTATAATAAAGTCCTAAAAATGTAAGTATGTCCATAAACATTATTCTGTATCAAGCAGTTTTTCAACAATTTTACTTACAATTTTGCTTCGACTCTTATGCATTAATACTCCGATTATTCAGTTCTGACACTATACAAGTGTTAATGTCCGTTTGTCCTAACGTTTCAGTGCTTCGCTTTTATGGATGTTGTCATCCTTGTTATATGAATTCCTTAAAATGAAGAATATTGAAAAAAAAATATTTAAAGCATTCCTTCTAATGTTATTATATTTACAATCATTGCACCAGTAGGAACCATTTTTAACCCCGTAAGCTATGACACAGATTGGGCTGAAGCTTAACCCCTTAATCTTCCGAAATTACTGATCCAAAACCATGGATATTTAATGTGGGGGGAGTAATAATCCTGTTAACACATCCCCCAAGGACTTAATAAAAACCTTACCTGTCCCCGAATCCGTTAAGGGCCTCCATGACCATCAGAGATGATTCCATCATTCTCTCCAACCTCTGGTCATGACCGTTGAATCTGAATTTAAATTAGTTTCGTATAATGTTTCTATCTAGTCTCTACACTCATTATTTTAATCCGTTATTATCTGATAAAAAATGAAAATAGCTCGCATACAACATTTTAAAAAAATAATGAAATGGGGAGGAGGGGGTGTTTACTTGTTTATTACTTTAAGGATTGTTTGATGAGGTTATATAATATTTGGTACTGCGCAGCCCCACAGGTTTGGAACACTGCAGTTATAGGTACAGCAGGGTTTTGGCCCACTGTAGGGGTTGATCCTAAAAAAATATTTCCCTTTATTTATTAATAAAAAAAGATGGGGGGGGGGGAGGGGAGGGGGTAGAACTCAACAGTGCACTTTATGGGAAAGGACCCAAATTATTAGTAAAAAGTTGTTACCTATACATAGAGCCACTGACATCCACAACAAGCTTCAAACGTTTAGGTTTCTCCTGCGGAGTTCCAAGTTCAGGTTCCTTGAAACAAAAAATTATAGGATTTACCTCGAAGTGCCTGTTGAAGCACAGCCTATGTTTAGTGATCTCCGCATGGGTTATGCATGACAAAATTCTACATCCCCCCTTTTTAGACAAAGTGGGAGGTGGGTTGTGCTAAAAGTCCGTAAAGGTGTGAGTTTTAAGGCTTAAAAACAGTAGTAGAACGATAATATT
Source organism: Acartia tonsa (assembly GCF_053477335.1). NCBI lineage: Eukaryota > Metazoa > Arthropoda > Copepoda > Calanoida > Acartiidae > Acartia > Acartia tonsa. The sequence goes on from NC_137264.1 coordinate 6,343,465, forward strand.
TACTAAATATGTGTATTCCTTATTTTTTGCCTATAATTCTTTTCAATAAGAAATACACATATGCTCTCTAGCCACAAAGAATGGAAATACTCAAAATGCTAATACTTAGGCTTAAAATTTTACTAAACTCTTAACAAAACGTTTGCAAGATGACTTATTATATTTTGTTCATGTAATACTTTTTTATATGTATACTTTATGCACAATGTTAGGCATTAATTATTTGTGGTTACCATTTTGATTAATGAAAGTTTAATATTGGTGAAAGGTAGGTTTTAAGCTATATAAACGTATTAGGAGATATGAGATAAAATCCAGAAAAAAATCAGCCAAATTTGCGAGCTTTACCTAAAAACTTTTATATTCCTTAGATAAACATGTTATTGCAAAAGTGGTTAAATTTTGAGGAAAATTTTTTTTTAAAAATAAATGCCATGTATTGTTCATTTAACTTTTTTTTCAATTGCACACAACAACAACTTCTCAGTTGATATCAAGTTTTCAGAGAGATAACAGTGTCAATATGTTGTTATCTAGTTCCACAGTGTTGATTTTTATTTTTGTTTTTACACTGTTGCATTACATTATTAAATCATATAGGTAAGTTTTTAAAAACGTTTAGACAAGTACTTACAAAATATTTCCCAATATTTTTACGATATCAACCTTTTTTTAAGGGTCGCAGCCACCAACTTTTGATAAAAGAAGTACTATACAATACTAACTTAAATATTGTTATAAATGACACCACATATATTGTTTGTTTGTATTATAAATGTTAGTTTACAGTATTACCTATGCTTTAATATTTCATTATTTCCTCCTATAAGATTTTAATGTCAAAGATGAGATATCTTTATTTTAAGATTTATAATCTTTGAAAAACTGATCATTAAATAATTTCAGAAGGCCTCCAAAATTTCCACCAGGTCCCCCGTATATTCCAATTCTGGGTTCAATTCCATTCCTCAAGGGAAAGGGTATTGAGATATTTGTTGATGAGTACATCATGTCATTTGGAGATATAGTTGGCACATTTGTTGGAACTTATCCGTTTGTGCTTATAAACGATTGGAAAACTGCAAAGGAGTTATTTACTAAAGAGATCTCTACTGGAAGATTAGAGAATTACACAACAGCCTATGCAAGATCTTCTTTGGGTCAAAACATGGGGTTAATAACCACTGATGGACGCTTATGGGGTACTGAAAGATCCTTTGCCCTCAAACAGTTAAAAAATTTTGGCTTGACAAAAAAGCATTTGGATTCTTGTATCCTACCACAAGCTAAAGAATCTGTACAGTATTTGGAAGGTTTGAGTAGAGAAAAAGGACATGTACGTATGGATGGAACTATATTTTCTGTTCCTGTTCTTAATGTAATCTGGCAAATGATTACTGGAGTATCTTTAGAAAGAGAGGATAAGGAAACACAGAAATTTCTCTCAGACTTAAATATTCTCTTTGCAAGGAAAACATTTATCATAGCCTCACTATTTCCCTGGTTCAGATTTATTTTTCCAACTTTAACTGGATATAATGAAAGATTGGATGTTCTTCGCATGGGAAAAGATAACGTTAGAAAAATTATACATGAACACAAAGCTACCCTTAACAAACAGTTTCCAAGAGATCTGATTGATGCATACTTGATTGAAAAAGAAGAATCCTTTGAAGATAATCCTGTAGCAAGTGAAGAACAATTAACCATGGTGTGCTTTGATCTTATGGCGGCTGGGGCTGAAACTACTTCAACAACTCTGCTGTGGATTATTGAATACATGATTCTGTATCCAGATGTTCAAGAGAAATGTTATGCAGAGATATCCGAGTTGATTGGAGCAGCTGATGTCACTTTAGCAGATGCAGAAAAACTAACTTTCTGTTTGGCAACTGTGGCTGAAGTACAGAGATTGTCAGCAGTAGCTGTTAGCCCAATACAACACAGGTATTGTTTATTATATTGAAGTAGATTGTAAATACTTAATTAATAGTCTTACAAAAGTAAGATTATGTATTTATTCTTCAAAGCTAAATCAAAAACTTTCTCAAACTATCTATAATCTAAAGTGAATGTATAATCATTGTACAGTCCTTTTATTCTTTTGTTTACAATTTTCTATTCAAACACTTTTATAAATGCAGGCTTACACAAGAGACAGAAGTAAATGGATACATCCTCCCACAGGACTGCCTGGTGATATCAAACATCAAACACTTCATGACAGATCCCAATCTCTGGGATGAGCCCAAACAGTTTAATCCCAGCAGATTTATAAATGCGAGTGGTGAGTTGTCCAAGCCTGAATATTTTGTTCCTCTGGGTCATGGTAGAAGAATTTGTATGGGAGAATCTCTTGCAAAGGAAAGATATCATAGACACCTAATATTTTGAGAGGGGGTGTCTATAGAACCCCCTCCACCCCTTGCTCCAAACGCCAAAGTCCTTTAGAAAAACTATCTCCCTCCAAACTCTAAGAACTAAAGATGGTGGCTTAACTTCAAAGAAAGTCTTTTACGTTTTAAAACTTAAAAGAAAGGTGATGGTTCCCTTAATTAAAGTTCCCATAGAGGCCTGTACAGTGTAGAGGTGTTGCCGCTAGTGCATATAATAAAGATGAATTTGATGAATTCCCCGAAAAACTAAAAACTAATACTTCTGTTTTCATTGCATATTCAAAATAGGTGCTAAAATAACTATCTTGCAGGCAGAACTGAGTGTGTTCTTTGTAACTCTAATACAAAATCTCAAGTTTGAATGTGTTGAAGGAAGGAGTCCAAGTTTAGATGATTATACGGCTGGATTTACTAGAATTCCTCTTCCGTATTATGTCAACATCACTAGAAGATAAAATAGACAGCTGACAAAATAAATTTTTTATAAATAATAGCCTAAAATTTTAAGAATATTATCAAAAAATGTAATAAAATGTATAATTGAGCATAGCGTTTCTACAATTTAGTCTTTAAATCATAATCAAATTAGATCTAGTTTCGTTTAATGTAAGTCTACCAAAGAAAGCCTTCAATAATCTACAAGTTACAAAAGAAAGAAAGAATTAAAATGTAGATTAATTATCTAATTTCCTATCCCTTCAGCTCAGACTCTAAAATCTTTTAATGATCAATATTTTTCAAAAATATTTCCATATTATTAAAGAATTAAATTGGGGATTGGATAAAATTCTCAAATAAGACAACAAATTGCGTCATTGTATTAAACCTAAAAAACATCTTAATTCTAAAAATATTTGTCATCAATTTTCAGATGTTCATTCATTCTTCATTTCATTAAGTATTTTATTTAGGTTCTTTAGATAGCTTAATTAACTCTATGTGATTTAGAGCTGTAATGATTATTTATCCATCATTAATAAACAGTATATGTCTTTAATAAAGACTAGCTGCGAATAAAATGATCAAACTTTCCTATTATCCTCATTTAAAGGTAACAGGGCGTCCATGTGTGTGTTTTGTGGTGCGATAGATCTCGCTAACCAATAAACCAATATTTGTTTATTATTATACGTCAAAATCTCAAAAATTACTAAACCGATAGACATCCTAATTTTATAAAGATTAACAAATAAATGGATTGTAGCGAAGCTACTAGATGCGTAGTGCCTGTAAGTTTAAATGACTGACCGTCCGGACGCCCAAAAAATGTACACTATCTTTTCTGTTAATTGATCTAATAATAATGGAGGAAAAAATATACATAATTAAATGAAAAAAGATATCAACAAGGATGTTGAAAAAAATCTATAAATAGCGAAGTACAAAAAAAAACACAGAACGGACAAACGGACAAATTGAGTAATAGAGCTAATTGTCATAACAAAGAAATAAAGAGAGATAATATGAAGGAAAAAAAAGTTTATGTCTTTTGAAACATCGCCGACAGAAAGACGGACAAAACAATGTATAGACTAGAAGCTATCTATCTTAAACAGCGGCCGAGAAAATTACATTTCCCTCCATAGCGGCGTCACGGACTGACGGACAGACAAAGTGAATTCTAGAGTAGCTTCGCTGCTATGAAAAAAGAAAGTAATCAAAGAATTTCCTGTAATATATTTCCAATTTCCTGAATATAAACGAGAGTTGTAATTCCTATATAGAATTATGGGAAAACAAGGACAGGTAATGGCCAGGGAGGAAGGGCGCTATAATTGGACTATAAATTATAGGGAAAATTTATACAAAATATAAAAACAGGAAAAAAGTCTAAAAAATACAATTTCTATACCTTTATAAGCTAGGTAATGATTAATGACACATAAACATTTTTTCCTGTGTCATTAGCTTCAAGTGTACTTATGCTGTTAAGTAAGAAGGGTTTGGCTCGACTTAGTAATCTAATAATATTTATGACTTACAATCTAAGGCTTTTTGTCTGTTGACTGCTTCTTAATCTATTCCCAATATTACAATACATACTGGGAGGGATGGGACATTGGATTGTAATTGCACTGGTATCTAAATTTTTTATAAACACGTTTTCTCATTAGTTGGCTTAAAAACATTGGATACTTTTATTTAATCTTAATTGGTTGGTTCAAACTAGAATTGTCCAAACATTTCAACCAATGATTGTAATACATAGAAAGAATAGTCAATCAATTTATCGTCTAATGTCATATCACTCAAGAACCCTGACTATATCCCATATAATGTCCCTGCGGAGTATCATCTTTGCTGTACAGAACAGTTATTCATCGTATCGTATCGGAGAGCCACAGGCCCTGGCTAACAAAAACTGGTATTAATCGTATGATCTCTATTTTAATTTTCGTAAAAAATAGTCTGTATTGCGATGCTATACATGATTTTTTTAGTATGAATGTGAAACGTTTCTTATCCACAGGATGTTAATCGGTTTCGATGCCATACTGGAAAAAAAGACTACCTGGTCGCCCCGTTTCTTGTAGATACTTCTCTCTCCCGTTAATCCATCAATCAATCTGTTATCATCCAATTCCCCTGGGAAATTAAGTTTTTATTTCGAAACTGGGCGCACAATTGGTTTTATACAATTGCTTTATAGGGTTACAATATGGAACAGTGAAGAAACGGCGGCGCAACCGCCGAAAACCGCCGAGAAATTGCAAAAAAAAATTCGGCGGGAAACGGCGGTTTTCGGCGGTTGCGCCGCTGTTTCTTCACAGTTCCATATTGTACCCCTATAAAGCAACTGTCATGCAAAATCTCAGACCTGTAACTCTTTTTTTAGTTGAGTTCCTTTGTTGACTTTTAGTTTTGGTTTCAAAAAGTGGCACATCCGCCTCCCCCCTTTTCATAAACTATTTCAAAATAAATTGCAGTTCTTTTTATTACCCTTTTTCCTTATCATAGCTTTCCTAACCAACAAAAAGGCATACACATAATGGATGAAGATGATACGTGGATAGTACGACAGGTTGATATGATAAAGGGGGTGGATTAGTTATTTTAGCCCGATGCAAGTTTTAATTTATTAGAGAACATGAAGATTCAAATATTAATAAATACTTTATTATGCACATACGATTTGTAGAGATAATTTGCTGGACATTTTTTTTAACCTGATGTTTGATTCTTAAGCCAGGTTCTGTCTTGTGATTTTGCCTGCAGACTCTGTAGAATTGTTCGCAATACCTGAAACAAAGTCTAGGTAACGTCCAGAAATTATGTCAAGACATGTAAACAGGTACAAGTCCCTGACATAATTTAATTATCAATTTCTCAGTCGCAATTCATTCACGCAACTTCCCCTTGGTTGTGTAAGAAGAGTGACAATTGGGTAGTTTGGATACCCAATAGTCTCGTACATAATATCAGTGCAACCATGAAGCTCCTCTGTAGAGAGCGTCAATAATTACGGTGACTTAATTTGGGACACCTGCCATACTCGGCGAGGGTGAGGTAACAAAGAGCAAGTCCCTTGAGACAGCGGGTCAAGTACTTGTACTTGAGCGTTGACCTTGAGCTGGCCCTGGTGCTAGCATACAAAAGTGTCTCTTCCCCCTCCATGACTACTTAGGTCCAAACACTAAGAAACTATGGCTACACACTGCACATTAATCTAAATAATCTTAATTTTGTTCAGCATAATTGGGGATGTACATTAAATTATCATCCATTGTCTTATCCCTTTAATCGACTAATTAAAACTTCTAAAATGATGAAAATACATACTATAATAAAAAAGATTTTATATTTCATACCATTAATAAAAAATCTATAATTGAAAAATAAATAAAAACTTGATAATAAAAAACAATGACTTTTAAAATAAAGAAAAGACATTAGATAATCTCTAATTAATTTAGACATAAAAGGTCTTTTGTTGTAACCTTTTGTATTAATCCCATAAAAGTAACTAACAATAGAAAATGTTCTTCTTTAACTAAATCAGGGAAAACAAACAATGGAGGCAGTTTCATTCAATACCGACAAGTAGGGCTCTTGTATCCTTTCTTTAGAATTAAATATTTATGTACATCCACTTTTTTGACAAGTTAAAAAGTAGAAAATTATATTTTGTCTTTTAACAAAATGTTCCTCCAAACTTGAACTTGCCTTTTATCTTAAAATAAAAATAACGTGCAGTTTACGGTAAAATGTTCCTGGTATCTAACGATTATCTCCAAAAATCTGTGAATTTTAAAGGCTACTAACTGCCAAACGGCAAAACTTACATATCATCTCCGCACAACGTGTTAAGTGGTATAAGAAGGCCTACAAATAATCTGGAATACCCAAGATCCAGTTATGCACAGGGAAAGCTTCACTGAAGAAAAATTGTCGATTAAAATGCGAGCATAATTTATATGATCCACCATTTGGCCGTCAGCAGCCTTTAAAGTTCATATATTTTTGAAGATAGTCGATACCAGGAACATTTTACCGTATACTGCACTTGACCCAACAAAACTATGTACTGTGCGTACAAATATGCGTCATATATTCTAGCATCTCAATCTTACCTGAATTTGTTTACTAACTCCAGCCTTGTACTGTGCGTACAAATATGTGTCATATTCTAGCATCTCAATCTTAACTGTATTTGTTTACTAACTCCAGTCTTGTACTGTGCGTACAATTGTGCATCATATTCTAGCATCGCAATCTTACCTGTATTTGTTTACTAACTCCAGCCTTGTACAGTGCGTACAAATATGTGTCATATTCTAGCATCTCAATCTTACCTGAATTTGTTTACTAACTCCAGCCTTGTACTGTGCGTACAATTGTGCGTCATATTCTGACATCTTTATTTCACGTAACCTTTCTTTGAAAGCTGATCTAAAAGTATTAAAAAATAAGTATTTAAAGAAAAAAAGATTTTTCTTGGTACCTAATAAATATATGTTTACAACTGAATTCTCAGGCTAGGAGAAATATATCTGAACAAGGATGACAACATCCATAAGTAGCGAAGCACAAAAATCGTAGATTGGAATACGTACAAGTAGATTTAAAAGGTATTTATTAAATCAAGAATAGATTTATTGGATAAAATAAACACGAAACCTTGTTTTATTTTGTATGATGACGATAGTCAAAGTAAAGTACATAAAAGATGCACATAACAATGCACATTGGGGCAAATCAACCAAAAAGGGGATTTAATTATTTAGTACCCTTAAAATTCATCTCACAAAAATTTCATTTTATACTTTTTTGTAGGTAATTTAACAACAAACAAATTTGCTTTTATGTTTTTTTCTGTCATTTGAAAGGAACATGGAGATAAAGGTCATTTTATGAAGGTAGATAGAAAATTACCAGATTAATCCCTCCCGAAAATAGCCCCCCCTTACCATATCCATCTATCTATCCATCAATCTATCCATATATCTATCCATATATCTATCCATCTATCTATCCATCTATCTATCCATCTATCTATCCATCTATCTATCCATCTATCTATCCATCTATCTATCCATCTATCTATCCATCTATCTATCCATCTATCTATCCATCTATCTATCCATCTATCTATCCATCTATCTATCCATCTATCTATCCATCTATCTATCCATCTATCTATCCATCTATCTATCCATCTATCTATCCATCTATCTATCCATCTATCTATCCATCTATTTATCCATCTATCTATCCATCTATCTATCCATCTATCTATCCATCTATCTATCCATCTATCTATCCATCTATCTATCCATCTATCTATCCATCTATCTATCCATCTATCTATCCATCTATATATCAATCCATCTATCTATCCATCAACTATTCATCTCTTTATCCATCAACTATCAATTTATCCATCCATCAATCTATCCCTCTATCTACCCATCCATCTATCTATCTGTCTATCCATTTACTTATCCATCTATCTATCTATATATCTATTCATCTACCTATTATTATGAAGGTAGATAGAAAATTACCAGATTAACCCCTCCCGAAAATAGTCCCCCCTTACCCTATCCATCTATCTATCCATCAATCTATCCATCTATCTATCCATCTATCCATATATCTATCCATCTGTCTATCCATCTGTCTATCCATCTATCTATCCATCTATCTATCCATCTATCTATCCATCTATCTATCCATCTATCTATCCATCTATCTATCCATTTATCTATCCATCTATCTATCCATCTATCTATCCATCTATCTATCCATCTATCTATCCATCTATCTATCCATCTATCTATCCATCTATCTATCCATCTATCTATCCATCTATCTATCCATCTATCTATCCATCTATCTATCCATCTATCTATCCATCTATCTATCCATCTATCTATCCATCTATCTATCCATCTATATATCCATCTATCTATCCATCTATCTATCCATCTATCTATCCATCTATCTATTCATCTATCTATCCATCTCTCTATCCATCTATATATCGATCCATTTATCTATCCATCAACTATTCATCTCTTTATCCATCAACTATCAATTTATCCATCCATCAATCTATCCCTCTATCTATCCATCCATCTATCCATCTGTCTATCCATTTACTTATCCATCTATCTATCCATATATCTATTCATCTACCTATCCATCTATCTATCCATCAACTATCTTGAATTTCGTGTTTAAAATGTCTAATTAGGGGTTTTGGTCATCAGAGCAATATGAGAATTTTTTAGTAGCGCAGCTACCCTATCACTAGCTTTTTGGGCCCTTTAAAGTGTAACTAGGTTAATTGTAGTCCGCAAAGTGTCAAATTTGGGGTCATGGAATTCATTTCAGTAGGAGGGGAGGGGATGGTGTAAATGGGGGTGGATGGGGATCCTTATTTTAGCAAGCTACAAGTTTCACTTTATTTTTATGTTTAATAAATCCATTATAAATGTGGGCATGATTAACATAAATTTTTATTAACTAATATCTATATTTATAATGATATTATGATTCTTGTTTACTGTTTATATGTATTTTAGCGGCTTTGCCCCTAGCCTCTAGGGGATTTGCCCCAAGAGGTAATTAAACAAGGATGACAACATCCATGAAAGAAGCGAAGCTCTGAAATGGAAGGACAAACGAACATTAACACTTGTGAAGTGTCAGAACTGAATATTAATGCATGTCTATACAAAATTGTAATTAAAACTGATTAAATATATGTTACTGTTTAAGGACATACTGACGTTTTTAGGACTTGATTATAGAGATGCTTCGCTTATAACAATAGACATTATTGAAATAGGAATCAGTATTCAAAAAATCAGATGAATAGGATATTTTTAACATTCAAAACCATTATTTGTTGTCAAAAAAGTAAAAATCAGCTTGTTATAAATGGATGTACGGACTTTCTGGTAACAATTATAGAGTTGCTGTGCTTTCTAAGTCGTACCTAACTGTTGTAGAAATCGGCATGAAAAGTTTGAGATCGATAGGACAATTCTAGCCTGTTCAAGTTAAGTAAAATAGCTAACTGTACCAGACGTACGGACGGACTGACCCTAATTATAGAAATAAGAAAAAATTGAGGGGGATTTTTATTTTTGAAAAAGATCTTTAATCAACCACAGGACCAGTAGATATATTCCCTGAAGAGTAGAATTCAATCAGTTTAGTGGTTAGCGAGATCTTAAGGGATGGGCGGACAGACAAACAGACATCAAGCTACTTTGTATTATATATTAACACCTAGGGATCTAAGGAACAAAACAATAACCGATTAATATGTACATCCCCAATATTGATACATATTTAATAAATACATATTTAATAAATTATATTACAAAATTATTTGTCTGTAGATGACAATTAGTGGTTGAAAAGTTTTGACACTCATCTTAATTAACCAACCAATAAAAAATCAATTAAATTTCCTGAAGTTCATATGCTAACGAATATAAAATTGTTATTATAAAACTTTGAAGTTTGGGGACTAGTGTAATTAACAGTCCCCTCCCTTTCTAAATAAAACTGCTGACTTTAAACATGAATACCCTGTAACTACATAATTTAAAAACAAAGCATTACCAATAGACAGATAGATAGACTACTTGCTAATTCCAATTTAGAATAATTATAAGAACCTCACGTTATTTGCATATTAACTTTATCTTTCCGCAGTGAGGTAGGGGACATTGGGCTGTTTATAACACTAGTCCCCAAAGTTTTACAGTTGTGTGTTCAAACGTTTTAACTACTAACTTTAATCTACACAAGGGGTAATTTTGTGTATTATCATTGGGGATGTACAACAATTTATTGACCTTTGTCTTATCCCTTTAGATCCCTGATATTTGTAATAATCTATAAAAACGATTATTTAGTTACATTAAAACATCAAACATAAAGAGGTTTAGATTTAGGTTTAGCCCCCCCCCCCCTCTCCTCCCCATCATTTAGTGCTATAGAACTTGAAAATATTTATTATTAACTTTAATTCTAAGTCAGAATAAATATTTCCCAATATGTCTATGTTTTTGTGTCTTTTATTTATTTGAATTATATCTTAAGTTTTGACTTTAAAAGCGCATTTAAACGCCTTTTCTTACAAGCTTTTCGTGCACCCACGTTCAGAAAACGGGCTAAAAACCCCTACGGGGGCGCGGGGGGGTAAATGAAACCAGTACTGGCGATTAAAATATGTCTTTGGGTAATCAAATATCGTTTTTTTAGCCGGCGACACCCGGCGAAAACATGTTTCCTCTCACTGTCTTCTTAAATGTTGATCAAAAAACAAACAAATAAAAACTAAAATCTTGACTTCAACTAGAATTATTTAGGACTAATTTCTTCAATTTGTGTTTTTTTCTTTTATACTGTCAAAATATATGTAATGCATGACTCATCAGAAGTTATTTTGTCTAATTACGTTAATTCTAAGAGATTTTATAATACTTTTAAAATTGTTGGTGAAACACAAAAAGTATGCCTTTTTCTGTAAGAAAATTTTTGCATTTCTTGACTTCCATGCATTAGAATGCTTACTTAAAAAGCGTATTTTTACGATTCCTTTGAAATCTGATGTACATTGGGTATGATAATACTCATAGAATGTTTAAAACTTGATTTGGGGGTGGTGAATTGTTGCCCCTTGTTGCCCCTATGTGCAATGGGAAAAATTATTTTGATACTGATATCCCAAAAAAGTTTGAAAATTGGATAAAAAAAACAAAGATATGGGGAAATATGTAAAACATATAAAAATAGCCAAAAACCTGATAAAAGGCAGTATGGCCGCTATGGTTGTTTTCTCAAAACCACAAAAAATTTAATTTTTACATCCTTAACTTAAAAAATTTGGAAAATCGGACCATATACACTGATGATATGGAGAAAAATGATAAAAATATAAAAAATAGCCTAAAACCTGCAAAAAGGCAGTCTGGTCATCATGGTTGTTTTCTTTGAAAGACGGGAAATTTAATTTTGATATTTATAACTGAAAAAATTTTTTTAATCGGACCATAAACACTGAAGATTTAGAGAAAAATGTGAAAAATATAAAAATAGCCTAAAACCTGCTAAAAAGGTAGTCTGGCCGTCATGGTTGTTTTCTTTAAAAGACGGGAAATTTAATTTTGATATCTGCAATTGAAAAAATTTTGAAAATCGAACCATAAACACTGAAGATATGGAGAAAATGTGAAAAATATGAAAATAGCCTAAAACCTGCTAAAAAGGTAGTCTGGCCGTCATGGTTGTTTTCTTTAAACGACGGGAAATTTAATTTTGATATCTATAACTGAAAAAATTTTGAAAATCGGACCATAAACACTGAAGATATGGAAAAAAATGTGAAAAATATAAAAATAGCCTAAAACCTGCTAAAAAGCGGTCCGACCGCCAATGATGTTTTATAGTCAATTGTGCTCCTTAATGATGGGAATGTTGTCAAAAAATTTTAGCATTCTATCTTTCATAGGAGCTGAGTAAATCCCATTTCCCCCATAGCGTTACGGACTGACGGACGGACTGACGGACGGACTGACGGACTGACGGACGGACGGACAAAGTGAATTATAGAGTAGCTTCGCTACTAAAAATGGTCTATAAAGCTATATTTAAATTGAGATGAAATTTTACTATTAAAAGCATAGACTAAAAATCTGACGGCGAAATTATGTTGCTAAATTTTTCAAAATCTGTTTTACCTATTCATATCTCTGGCTGCTTTCTTGATGTGGTCGGGCACAGCCGCCTTTTCAGCGTCTGACAGCTGGTGTACATTGTGTCCTTAAATAAAATAGCCTAAAACCATCTCGGGATCTATTTGAAGCTGCTCTAAAATGGAGAAGTTATAAAAATCTTCGGGAATAGTCCCTTTCGTAACATAAGGGGCGATTCGTCGTATTTTTAAAATGGCTTTTTATAGGTTATTTTAGGTTATATTGGGTTAGGTGATTGCCCCACAGGGTTAGGTAATTGGCCCCGCTGGGTTAGAGCTCCCCGCAGGGGGCTAGAAATAGGAGAAAAGCTTCTGTGAAAAATACGAAGAATCGCCCCATAAGGTGCGATGTTACGAAAGGGACTATATTCAAATCTTCAGCTAGAGACAAAAAAACCTTTGATATTTTTTATAATATTTGATAGGTATACTATGATTCAGTAAAATTTTACCTTTATTTACTGATCATGTTTCCCTTGTTTTTTAATATAAGATATTTTCCACCGAATTGTATCGATAGTATCTATTATCTATTAAACCTATCCAAATTAAAATTAATTCACCGGAATTTAGAAATAAAAATATTTTATAAATAAAACAGATTTTATATGTATAGAATGGTTATTTATCGCAGCTATTATAGACAGCTTTCCGCGGATATCAAAATAAAATATTACAAGATCAAATCTTCGGGGCTAACAAAACTGGTGTAAATCTTCTAATGCAGCGGATATCAAGCGGTTTCGAAGCCATGCTGGAAATGATATTGAGGTTTTATAGTCAATTTGACAAAAACAAAGCATTTAATTTTATAATTAGTAAAATCATATTTTGCAGGATTAGATGTTACAATGAAGAAAAAAGTATCCTCTTTATTTTTGCCAAATCTTTATTCTTGCTGGTATTCATTGGGGTAAAGAAAGGTTTGTTGATTATATTGTGTCAACTTGAACAATCGTGTAAAAATATTCCCTACGCAAGGACCTCCAAGCTTGGAGGTGCCAAAGGCTTTGCTACTTTTTAATACGTCAGTAGAAACGAAAGGCTTCGCCCATATCACATTAGTACAAACCTGCATCAAGTCTATAGGGGCCGCCCTTGCCACCCAGACCCGCCGTGTCTCTGCCCCCCGTGCCCCCGGCCCATGTGTTGCCCCCGACATGGGGTGCATTTTCTCCGTCAATCTTGCCGTGCTTGGGCCCATCCGTGTCTGCTCCGCTTGTTCTGGAAAATTAAAAGGTACTTTCACTCAAATATGTTTCTAGACCACTAAACCTCACAGACTAATTTTAAATTTTTAAAATAAATATTTTAACCCGACCGTGAGGGAAGAACCTCAACCCTCCTAATTGCCCCTACTTGTTTATATACCTGTCAATGGTAAGTTGTGTATCTGATTCAGCACCAACCATCCGTTGCCATTCGGACAAGGATCTTTCAAGATTTGCTACGCCTAAATATTAATAGAATTTCTGACTAAAATATATTTTATTTCTGACTAATACAGGCCACGCTTTCTAAGAGCACCAATTAGTATCATAAAAAAATATCAATGTTTAATCTAAAAGTTTCAAATTAATCGGACGCTTCACCTGTTTCCCAAAGGCGAACAGTGCCAGAGTTGTCGACAGTAACCAGACCATCGTTGGATGTCTCACAAACGCTCAATACCTTAAATAAGAAATTGTTATTGATTGCAGGGGGGTTGTCGGTTTAAGTCCCCCACTACAGCATTACAAATATGTGTTAATTTGAATTCAGCCCAAGGTTAAGTAATGGGGGTGTGAAATCAAATCTGATGTTTGATTATCCATCTGATATAATTTTATGAATCTTAAATAACCTTCCTTCGCATCCTTTATCTGTATCCCACTCCTATACAAGAAACGACATAGTATATCGTTAATGAGTTTATTATAGTTATGAAATTCTTAATTTTCTAAAAATAAGACAAGTTACGAAAGATCGGGAAAAATTATTAGAAAAATCTCCATGAAAAGAAAAAGTTTGGTAACTGATGGAACTAATAATGAGAAACTTATATCATAGTTATTTTTATTTTTAGATGATGTTTTGAAATCTTTTTAAGTTAACATAACATGTTTTTAACTTCTTTTCTTTTTAATAATTTTTTTTAATGATAAAAAATAAATATATGCTATATATAAGCCTCAGCCGTTTCTGATATTTAAAGTAGCATACAGTAAGACAAACTTATTTACCTTGTCAGGATAGGTTGCTTTGTACCACGCACTGTAACCAGAGGCCTGACTACTTTCTGGTACAGGTACATACCTGGACAATAGAGTTAATATAATAGATTAATAATTCAGATTTATATTATCACACTAGGAACTATAACCCATGGTAGGACTACTCTTTAGTGCACGAAAATACCTGGATAATAGAGCTAATAAAAATTATAATAGAGTATTCATTATTATACTAGGAATTATAACCAGAGGGCTGAATTATTTCTGGTACAGCAAAATACCTAGACAATTAAGCTAATATCATAGAGTATCAATTAAAATATAAGAAACTATAACCTACAGTTTTAATAGTTTGTGGTACATGAACATAATTGAATAATGGAGTTAGTATCATAAAGTAACAATCAGAATCATCTTATACTAGAAACAATAACAAATAATTTGATTAATCTATGTTACAGGAAAATTACTAGACATTAGAATTAATGTAAAATGATCATAATAGTGCTATCATTAGCATGCCATTAGATAAATATATAACTTATATAAAGAGAAGTTATTAGATAATCCATACCTGACTTTACCCGCCATAAGGTCAGTAACCTCTAGGAATGCAACTGTATTACCTAGCACCACATGATCAGCTATACCTGCAAGATAATCAATACTGTTAAAACTTGGTTGTAGTTCATATGGATAAAAATAGAAGTTAGATTAGACAATATATTCAATCTATACAAAGCTTGTTTCAGTAGTAGTACTAGTGACTGCACCCCTATCATCTATGGATTCCGTAATCTTATGTTAAGAGTTGGGAAGAAAAATAGCCAAATCATCCCAAGGCTTAAATCTAATAATAAAAATCCTAAAAACATCCCAATGCCTATGTAAAGCTTCCCTAAAAACAAGAACTCGTTATTTTCAGTAGTTGTCGAAATCTTAAGGTACAGACAAAAATATCTTTCTACTTTAGGTATATAAAAGGATTTTTAAATACAAAGAAAAGTAAAATAATGAAATGGTTACCTTCTTTCGGTACGTCTGCAGGCGGTACTGGTCGTACAATTTGACAGCTGTCGTTCAGGAATATGTAATCACGTCCTAGAAAATAATTTTTATATCCTCATATAAAACTAGCGGTTACGCGCCTAGAGGTCTCTAGGGGCACTTTAGGAGGGGAGAGTCGAATTACATGACCCAATTTATTATTTTAGATTTTAAAAGAAAAAGTAAATCTTTTTTGACGATTTCTCTTGGGAGGGTGGTGGTAACCTCCCCCAAAATAGTTATAAGCCTTCCTGGGAACTATGAGAAGCTACCCTGTTAAGGAAAACCCGATCGGTTCAGCGGTTACCGAGATCCTTCGGTAAAAACACACAAACACACAGACAAATAGACAAACAGTCAATCTTCCTGTTACTTTTGTATAAGGATTAACAGGATCTGTGTGTCTGTCTGTACCGAAGGATCTCGTTAACCGCTGTTCTGATATAGTTGTCCTTTACAATACAGCTTCTCATTGTTCCTGGGAAGGTTTATAAATATTCTGGGGGAGGGTACCACCACATTCCTGAGAGAAATCGTTCAATTAAAATGTGAAGGGGGGGGGGTGGGTCGATAAAGTAATATAAAGTAGCAGGCAAATATTTAAGAACGGTTTGAGTACCAAATTGCACTTACCCTTGTCCATGAACTTTTTGTTGTTGAAGTTTCCATGAGTTGCTTGCTTACTATTTGATTCTTCTGTTGACTATAATATCAAATTATGTCAGGGATATAGAGACGGGAAAATGAGCAATTAATGATATCTCCATTTTCTTCAAAACTAAAATTAATTCTAGACCAATTGCCCCATTCCTATATCCCTGAATTATGTAAAAAAAAATAACAGTTTTTCAAAGCAAAGCCTTTACTTTTAGGTTTGGTCAATAAATCATAAGATTGCTCTGGCAGTTAATTAAGGCAAGAGGAGTGCAGAATTTTGTTAGGATAGTGTTAAGGAGGTGAAAAAAGGGGGAGGAAAGCCTCCCAATTTTAGATTTTAAGGTGGTTTTTGACACCCTCCTTCGCACATTTTCAGAACCAACTTTTTATATCCTAATATCTTGATTTATAGAATGATGATTATTATTACAATTAGGTACAATGTACTTAATGAAGTATTAAATTTAGTAATCTTTGCTTTATAGATTTGGCATCCTTGTTTATAATTATCTAAAATATACCTACTTAATCTTATCTTAGAGCTTGTTAGTAAATTATTATCTTAGTATAAAAGGTTCAAATATGATATAATATAAAACTTTTTTTGTGGGAATCTTTTTGTATTGTTTCCTAATTAAAAAGGTCAATCTATTATCTAAATACTTAAAGATTTTTTATTGGTTAGTTTAATGTAAAGAATAGATTGATGTAAACAAGATTTCTTTCAAAATAATTAATAATGCGTTTCAGGTTCTTTTATACTTTTTTTTCTTTGTGTATTTTTCTTATATTATTTTTTTTTTTTTGGGGGGGGGGGAGTTATTATGTAATATGTAAGTAAAAGAAACTTATTCTTTTGTAAATTTGTTTTTTTTAACCAAAACTTACTTTACAAAGTCCCTAGAGGCTAGGGGCGAAGCCGCTAGTTTAATTAAAAAGTATTTAAATATATTCAAATTGCTTATGGAGATTACTTTTCAACGCTAAAAACTTTATTATACTCTCTTAACAAAAGTTAAATCTATAGAATAAAACAAAATTAAATTAGTTCAAAACATTATAAATAAAAAATTTAAAACTTGATCTACAGACTGGTTATAATCCAGCGGATATTATTCGGTTTCGAAGCCAATTTGGAATAGTTATTTTTCGCATCGTATCATAAACACTAAACAGCTTTCCGCGGATATAAAAAAAGGTACAATTATAAGATTAAAACCAGTTTTGATACCCCCGAGATGCCGAAACAGTTTTAAATATTTAAGATTTATTCGTAGAAAATACAATACACGATTTTTTAGCATGGCTTAGAATCAGTTCTAATCCAAAAGATAGGTAATAAACGTTTACGAAGCCAATTTAAAAAAATAATTTTAGCAATGTACCTGTTTTCTTGGCCAAGAGAGAACTTCATTTTCAGAGAATTCAAGTTCTGGAAATCCCATGGCAATGTTTGCATAGGAGTCAGGGGTAACAAACATTGTATTCGATACTGAGATCTTTTCACCTGACAACAAATATTAAGGAATTAAAGAACGTTTATGTAGTGGACAGATCTGAAACTTAGTAGCTACGCTGCTTTAGAAATCGTGATAATTAATTGTTGTAACTATGTTATTGTAATGAAGCCTATTTTTTAATTATTGACCGTTGTAGATGTAAGCCTTCCCTCCAAAATACATATAAAAGGTAAGGCACTTAAACCTATATATACACTTGTTGAATAACATAATCCTTGTTTGTTGATTTCAGAAGTTTGTCCACCGAACGTGTACCGCGTCTCCAACCCCCCCCCCCCCCCGCCCCCGGTACATAAGACTCAATTTAATAATGAAACCAGGGTCGGCAGCCAAAGCCACAGAGCACGCTCATTATTATTTGTAGATTTGACACTGCAGCCGCCAGTAATTTTTTGAACAATTTTCCGCAATGCAAGAAGCAGCGGCCGCCTCAATCTAATATTTTCTCATCTTTCCGAACAAATATAAATATGTATTATTAGAAACTTTCCCTATTTGCTTTATGGGCAAAATAACAGCTGCTTGGTGTTTCTGGAGTAAAATTAAGGGGGTGGTTTTTCTATGCTTGGTTGAAGTACTCTCACCCAAAGTAGATCAAAACCTTTTCATGTATATTTTTAATATTATATAGAATTAAAATACAAAATTACATAAAAATTACCTATTCATTTTATAGATTTGAAAATATTATCTCTAATAATTCAAATATCACATATATTATTATTTTTCAACTTGAACGTTCAAAACAAATAAAAATTTATTACCTAAACTTTTAATTGAAATCTGAGCCAAACAACTTTATGTTATGTAACTTTTATAGTATTATAAATTAATTTCTCATTATAAATATATTAAAAGTTGTCACAAACATATCATATGCAATAAATAATTTTACCTAGAGCCATAGAAAGTCCAAAATTTGAGAGTCCTCTTTTGTCCAAAGCTGTTATTTTATCAACATCAGTTGTCTTAAATATAATAAATTTATCAAAAACTCTATTTTAGGGGCACAGTTCATTACTGTAAAAATTAAATTTGAAATTTTTATTCTTGACTAGACCAATGATATCTAGCTAAACAAGATGTGTAGATTTCTTTCATGACAACCAGAAAATCCAGCAAATAATTTTTTTGAGAGAATGAAGATAAAATATTAAGTTGAAAGGAGGATGTGCACTAAAATGGTTTGGGCAGGGGGGGGGGGGGTGGTTTACTCGAGCACCCTTAGAGCTAGAGTGAGCTAATTTGGGGTTTAAACTTTTGTAGGGCCAAAGCTTTTTTAAAGAATATTGGTGACCGCCGCTACCGTCGAAATCTGGCGTTTTCCGCCACCGCCAATAATTTTTGTTTGCTTTTTTCGCCGAATTAGGCAATTTGAAATAATTTGAGGCCATGTTTTTTTTTCAAAAATTTTCCCTCTTAAAACTAACCCTGCTTGGTGACCGCCGTTCATCGCCGTTTTCCGCCACAGCCAAAACAACAACATAGTCTCAAATGATTCCAAATTGCATAATTCGGCGAGAAATGGAAAAAAAATTTGGCGGCGGCGGAAAAAACGGCGGCAGCGGCAGTGAACCCGCCGTTTTTTATATACTAATCTTTATTTACTGACCCACCAAACAAGGATTTGTTACAATATCTTCAAAAGCTCAGGAGAAGCACTAAATTTCAGATATACCTTGATAAACAAGAATTTGATAAAATTGACTAAGTTCCTCCGCAGGGTTAGTTTTAGGGGGAAACATTTTTGAAAAAAAAAACATGGTATCAAATGATTCAAAATTGCCTAATTCGGTGAGAAATGCAAATTTTTTTTGGCGGGATCGGCGGTCACCGATATTCTTAAAAGTAACCTTGGCCCTAAAGAAGCTTAAATCCTAAATTAGCTCACTCTAGCTCTAAGGGTTCTCGAGTTTTTAAGGTTTTTTTATCGTGATTGTGCGGGAACTCTTATAGAATGAAAATTGAAATTAAAATTTTCAAAATTATTTTTTTTTGATTTTCTGGTTGCCAGAAATGAAATCTACGCTTTTTGTTCAACTAAATGGCATTGTTCTATTTTAGATTAGGTTCCAAACTTAATTTTTGCAGTTATAAACTGTGGAGGAAATAGGACAAAAGAGCTCTTGAAGGAATCCATTTGTTTATATTTTCATATCAAATAATAAAAAGGTCGTCCTTTTCTAGGGAGTGTAGATGAATAGCCCCCTAGAATGGTGTATCCACCCTCCCATTGCCTCTGGTTGCAATAAACTAGTGATGGCAATCCGTCGAATGTTTGGGCCGGATTCGGATTCCGGATTCTAAAAGAATCCGCCAAAAAAAGTGGCGGATTCTTGCGGATTCCGGATTCTTATTTTTGGCGGATTCAGGATTCGGATTCCGGATTCTAGCAATATTTTAAAAGGATTTTTAAATTTTTTTTTTTAAATTAAGTGCTACATATGTCCTATTAATTAATGTTCTTGATGTTCTCTATAATTCATTTCCGAGAATCGAACCAGATTTTAAAAGATATTATATATAATGATGAAAATCTTTGCCTTCAAAGAGGAAAAGTTAAAAGAAAAAACTCAAGACGCTAATTTTAGCCTACCAAATAAGAATCCGGAATCCGCTATTAGAAACGGATTTCGGATCCGGATTCGGATTGCAAAATTGGCCAAAAATTGGGTGGATTCCGGATTCCGGATACGGATTGCCAACCCTAAATAAAACTATATGTTATTATGGTAGCACTGAAAAGTACCTGGTTTATAGGATTTAGAATATTTGGTAGAGGATCAGATTGTAATTCTTTCTTCAGCAGATACATGTTGCTGGAGGCACTTGGAATCGGGGCGGAATCCTGCAATATAACAGTGATAAAACAGTTTAATTTTTTTGCGGGGGGGGGGGGAGTTTCCCTCATATGACACCTGACTAAAATACAAATTTATTATTGGTTAAAGCATATTATTTATGTTTTTTAAACAGCATAAAATTTTTTTTTTAATGCTAATGTCTTTTTAATAGACCTTAATTTCACCCACATGCCATTTTTATTCCGAGCCATTGAAGAAAATAAGATACTTAATATAAATTTCTGTCAATGGTAAGTGGGTTTAATAAATCAACACTTTTGTTCCATTAAATAAAGAAGCATAGTTTATTTATTTACATAATATAATTGCAATGTACTTATTTTTCAACCTAAAAATAATAAGACGAAAAAACAGCGCACTTCTATCATTAGATAAAGAGACAAAAATTCTATAAACGAGAAACAGTTTGATAAATCAAATATAAAAACGGCCAAGATTTCACAAGGACAGTTAAATACATCGTATTACTTAATTCGATGCATAGACGTCGTTTTATCTCTATTTACTAAGAGTTATTTTCCAAAACTCCGAGGAAAGGACGGTTAAGATAAACAAATATTGTCTTGTTGTAGACCATAGATTTATTGGTTCTAGGGAGCATAAAAATGTGAAAAATAAAAAAATAATTCATTAAAAATGTAAGAACTAAGAAAATTCGGGACACAAAAACTATTTTAGTTTACAGAACAATTATTCCTGCCCTTATTTGTGTGGAACATCAAATAACAAAAGCAAGCAATTTTCTTCTCTCTAGAAGATATAAATGCATTGTCTAGCAACGAGAATAATAATGTCCAAAATTGGTACCGTTGGTTTTAATACCATTTGCTTAAATTTGATCTTTAACTATATAGATTCTATTCTCCAATTTAAGAAAATTACGTTTATATTAATTCAATGTTTGTATTTGAAGGCATTATGAAGGCTATTAGACTATATAGAAGGAGAAAGACTAGTATAATAATCGATATTATTACTTGGATGTTGCACCTGATTTTCATGTTCTCTAATTAAGTGGTACTCGCAGCTGGCTAAAATAACGAAAACCCCCTTTACCCCATTCCTTCCCAACTACTGGATGAACGAATTGTCCAATAAATATAATAGCACCTAAATTGACGACAAATTTTCAATATATCCACTAGGGTGGGTCCATTTCCTCCTTTTTTTAGATTTTACTGTTATCATAAGTTGGGGAAGTCATATATATGTATTAGGGTGGGTTCATATCGGAATTAGACAAAGCGGGGATATGCAACAGATAAAATTAACCTTAAAAACATTTCTGACCGAAAAAGAATTTTAAAAAATTGAGTTTTAGAACACGACCACTTAAAAATATAATTCATTACTTATTAGTATGCAAAGACGACATTCAAAATTTTTTTTGAATCAGAACTATTGCTTCATGGTGCTCCCTGGAAAGGCCTTGAGGAGCTGAATCAGGAACTTTTGTCCGTTTCAAAATATCTCGTTCCTAGCCTTAGAAATCACTAAAAAACCAAATTTTATTAAGGTTTATTGAGAATTGTCCAATTTGTAGAGGTTTTTTAGATTTTCTCAGGCTAGGAACGAGATTTTTTGAAACGGACAAAAGTTCCTGACTCAGCTCCTCAAGGCATTTCCAGGGAGCACCATGAAGTCATAGTTCTGATTCAATAAATTTTTGACTACCATTTACAAATAGCTATACAATTGAATGTCTGGTCGTCAGCGGTTTTAAGACTTAGGATAAATTTTAAATCATCCAGAGGTGTATCATATCTATATAAATTGAGTGCAGATCCCCGCTTTGGCCTCAGAAAAAAAATGTCCAAAATCGACCCACCCTAATATGTATGGTAAGCCCCATTCAAGTTTCAAAAGTGACTTGGCTCCTTTGGCTACCGGCGCGCGGGGGGTATAAAAAGTGCCCACCCCCTTATAAAACCAAAAATTTAAATTCCTTCAAACACAGGCATGTTGCATATCAAAATGACCGCATTGAAATGAATTAATATTTTTCAAAACGGTTTTCAGATCTGTAATTAGCATTTCAATGCAGTCATTTTGATATGCCCAGTAACCCTGCCAATGTCTACTAATGTGAAATTCCAAAATCGACCCACCCTAATATCCACATATATTCTAGTAGAATAGATTCTCTAGAAAAAAATAGGTTATGAAAATAATCATTTATTGTTAGGAAAAAGAGAAAATTCGTTCTCATAGAAAATTACCATTTACGGAGATCTCTGGGGGCCATTTTTTTGACTTTTTTTTATAAAGTTACCTGGTTTGGATTGTGTGTATCCTGTTGAACAACTACAAGATACTGGTGTTCAGATAAAGGATTGATTGTATCTATGTTGAATGGTAGTTCCATTGTATAGGCATCTCCATTCTCTAGGTCCAACAACCTGACAGTTTGGCCACCTGGCAACAAGTATGTGATTTTACAGGTATGTCTCAAAAAACGCCACCATCGAAAACGCCATTTACCAGTATTTATAACATCTCCTTAACCCCTAAGGTCTTCGAATGGAGGGATGGGGGAGTAAGAGTATAAAAGAAAATTTCTTCCATCCACTACTGAACTACCCCCTCCCCTCCCCACTAATTCTGGAGATTTTACCTCATACGGGCAAGATTGCTGTCTGTCCATGCCACTCTAACGTCTTGTCCAACAAACCAGAGCTGGATCTTTAAATCAATTTAGTGGTGAGCCAGATCGGGGTGCGCCGAATTTCAGCCAATCACAGCGTGGCATTTCATAAAATGCTGTGCTCTCATTGGTGGAAAGTTGGCTCAACCCGATCTGGCTCACCACTAAAATTATTTAAAGATCCAGCTCAGGATAACTATGGAGAGAAAAATTTCTCCATTTCTGTCAAAACACTCGGGATATAAGGTTAAGTAACACAAACAGTAATCAGACAACCAATCCTTTGATTGTAAGACCTTTGTCTAGAAATCCTAAGTGTGGGCCAAAGCATGTTAACCTACTATTAATATAAATATCATGCACCTAAAATAGCAGCGGTAGGAACCATTTTTAACTTCTTTAGTTATGACGTGGTGTTAAGCCGTGACTCAAACCTATCACCTCCCCGACAACGGGCTGATGAGCTACGTGTTGAGCCACGGTCGCGACTCGCGGTTATTCTGATGATGAGCGACAGACTTCCAACTAACCTAACCTAAATTGTTTTTGGAAATTTAACCTGGAGAAAAGAAGAGTAACTTGTTATCCGCGGCAAAATCCGGAACCATTCGTAAGTGTTCATGTGTCGATTCTGTCTTTCCTAAATAATGAAATTTGCTCTAATCCATGGGGTAAAGAAAAATACAAATTTTGTATATAATCCTGATCTATATACAATATACAAATGCATTCTAAGCAATCCTATAATATAAAGCAGTAGGTAAGGTTTGCTTGTCTGAAGTCAAAGATCTCTGAAAATATTGATTCGTAAGTCTGTACTTTTCAAGGAACCTATATATGTGTCTTCGGGTGGTTTTATACTTTCCCTACAGGCTAGGGGTGAAGCAACTAGTTAAAAAATAAAATAATTTCTTTTGCTAATAAATCTAGTTTATGCAGATATTGATTTTAGTACTCTGCTTAAAAACATTCTAACTCTACTTCAACATTTGATATTTATTTTATGTTTCTGGGGGGTTAAGAGAGATCAGTTGGGTAAGCCAAATGCCCTAACACTCAGGGGTAGCTATTCTAACCAACAATTCTACAAAAAAAATCACGAAACCTTATAAAGTATCTGGTGGTATATTTTGTTATTGTCATGAAACTGAAGAGGGGTGGGAAAGAAGGGGAGGAAAAGGGGAAGGGGGTTGTGGGGAAATTTTCATTTAGAGTTGTTTGTCAGAATATCATTCCATTGTCCTTGCCTAATACTAAAATGAAATTTGGATCATAGAAAGAAAACGAAGTAATGGATTTCGTCGTTTTTCACAGTAGGTTTTCTACTATTTCTAGGTACTGTAAAATAAAACGACGAAACCCGCTAATTAGTTTTCTTTCCATAATCCTGAAATTATACCCGGCGCGGAAAAGATATAACCAAGAATCCCATTTAAAATAAATAATTGGGGGCCCGGAAATGTCATTATGACTGCTAAGGAAAAAACAAAACATTCTTAATAATCCAGTTAAACTTTTTCCTGCATCTAATCATTATATATCAAAATATTTTCAACTTTAAATACACAAAAAAATCCATATGTCAAGAAATGAATTTTATGTAACTCGTATTTTTCATATTTCATTAATTCCAGATGAATATTTTTCTTAGTTAATTAAAACTTAAAAGTAATCTTAACTTATTAAAATTTGTAATTATATTTATGTATTTGTACTGTCAAAGTATCAAGGATCAAAATAATGAGTAGGTAAAGAATAATTTCTTAATTAAGGCTTTGTAACCGATTACTATTTGCTGGACTAAAACCGGTTCTCAGCCATACTGAAAAATCATGTATAGCATCGTATTAGACAATTTTTCGCGAATATTAAAATAAAACAAGAATGACAACATCCATAAAAGCGAAGCACTGAAACGGTAGGACAAACGGACATTAACACTTGTATAGTGTTAGAACTTAATTATCATAATATAAATTTATAAGAGTCAAAGCAAAATTGTAAGTAAATTTGTTGTAAAACTGATTGATACAGGATAATTTTTATGGACATACTTACATTTTTAGGGCTTGATTATAGAGTTGCTTCGCTTATTACATTATACTTTGTTGTCCCAGGAATCAATATACAAAAAATCAGATCAATCCGATAATTTGATCACATAAAAATTTGTTGTTAAAAAAGTAAAAAAATCAACATGTTTAAAATGGACGTACGGACATTTTGGTAATGATTATAGAGTTGCTACGCTTTCTAAATCGTACCTAACTACTAAAGGAATCACCATGCAAAATTTGAAATCGATAGGACAATTCTAACATGCCTAAATGAACGGAAAAAGCTATCCGTTACGGACGTTCGGACGTACGGACGGACCGACCCTAATTATAGAAAAGCTTCGCTTTTAATAATTATAGAAAAGCTTCGCTTTTAAAAATATATAATTAAAGCCAGTTTTGATAGTACGGGCCTTCGGCCCCTCGAGGCTTACATAACTAGTTGTAATTTTATAATTCTATAATACGATGCGATAATAGTTATTTCTCGCATCGTATTATAAACAGTTTTCCGCAGATATAGAATGTACCTCGGGGCTAAAAAAATTGGTTTTAATCTTATGATTGTACATTTTTACATTCGTGGAAAGCTGGATATAATACGATGCTAGACATAGTTTTTTCGTATGGATGAGAACCGGTTCCTATCCACCGGATTCGAATGAATAAGAGAAATAACTATACTTGACTTTTGACTTCTCTTTCTACTTTCTCTTAAAATTTGTAGATTTAAATAAAAAAGAAACACAAATTAGGTTGTTAGAGTTTTACCTACAGATACTATAAAAGACAAGTTTATTAGAAAAAAGCTTTGTACCTTCTTTAGTATTACTAAATGACGTCTAAAAAAACTGTAACATCACAAAAAAATGCACATTTCCATTTGCCGCGCGCTCTATACCTGTGAGTCTGTTCTTCAGGTCCTTGACACTGTCCAGGACTCCGGATCCAAGTTTGACTGGCAGGATACTTCCAGATGTTGGTTCCACCAGTACTAAAGCTCCTGTTACCTTTATATTTTGATGAATATAAAGGGAAATAAGAAGGAAAACTAAAAAAGATTAGTGGTGGTTTTCCTCAACGTATTTACTTAAGAACAGAAACCCACCACTCCCTTATTTATAAAAAAGAGGCTCGCTAGGTACTTTGAGTAATGCACCAGAATAGCTTTCATCCACAGAGCGTCTAGAAATTACTTCCATTACTTTAAGCTTATGCAAATGTTATTAATATGAAAGATGGCCAAGATAAGCAAAACTAAATATAAACATCATACATAATCGTCCTACTCCATGACTACTTAGGTCCAAACACTAAGAAACTATGGCTACACACACTATGGCATAAAATGAGAAAAATATTTTTCTAATCTTATAGCAAAAGATTTTACATTCGATGAATATCGGATAAGATACGCCAAATTTAAAAATGTTAGGCTAAAAGACAACAAACAACCTTTTTGGAGACTCTTGTCTTAGAAGTCCTTTGGAACCAAACAAATGGCAAGAAATAGGTATTCAAAATCAAATTCTTATTAGGTGGAAAATAAAAATGCTAATTTTTTAAGGAAACAATTTTCTACTAGCCTAAACAGCCACTGAAACTGGTTGAGCTGCAGCTGAAATTGTATTTACCTCATCATGGATTGCGAGAATGTTGCTGAACTTCCCTCCCAAAGGTGTCATTCTGTTCAATTTCAAAAAGTTATTAACACACCTCAAATCCACTTTTATAGTAGCTACTCTAATAGGTATCATGTGTTGACGTACATTGATCTGTAAAACCAAAACGTTCAATATTTAGAAAGGAGAAGTAGGAAATGGAAGCTCGTTTCAAGTTATCAAAAAATAGTGAGACTTAAAAGATTGGGTATAGTCCCTTTCGTGGCAACTCACCTTAAGGGGCGATTCTTCGTATTTTCACCGTAGCTTTCCTCCTATTTCTAGCCCCTGCTTGGGGCTCTAACCCTGCGGGGCCAATTGTCTAACCATGTGGGACAATCACCTAACCCAATATAACCTAACCTAACCTTATAACTTATAAATAAAAAAATATTTAAAAAATACGACGAATCGCCCCTTAAGGAGCGTTGCCACGAAACGGACTATTCCCAAAAGTTTAGTAATAGACATGATTTTATAACTGACATAAAAAGTCTAGGAAACTTAAAACATTTACATCTCTTTATTCTTCGAGGCAAAAAGTAACATTTATGTAAATCTGAACACTTAACTAGAAAGACATTTTTTTGTCATAAAATTGTTAAAATAGTGAAGTAGAACAAGAACAAATATGTTAATATCTCTCTCCTGGGTCTCGCCACAAGGTTATGTCTTCTTGTATCAAAATATTGATGGAGTGTCATACCTGTGTATTTATCTTCACACGTCTGACATAGCAACAATATCAATACTTTTGTAGTAAACAAGGATATCTACGTCCATAATAGTGAAGCTCAAACAGTATAGAGTTACAACGCATTTTAAATTTTAAATTACATAGAATTAGGAACAAAAATTGTTTATAAATCTATCCTAAAAGGGGAAGGTAGCTTTCGCAGAACTCCGTATAGGTGTGTATTTTAAGAGTTAAAACAGGAAATCAAATACTTCGATTAGGTCAAACTTACAAAATTTCAATTTTAACATAGTACAGCAAAATTAGAGCATATTTTTTTTTTAGATATTAGAGGCATTACCAATGGTAAAAACTAAAAGTAAACCCTAGCCCATTTACAGAAATAAAGCTATGTGGTGAATATTAGCGTTCTATTCCTATTTCAAAGTCTTAAACACATACCTTATCGGAATTCTGCGAAAGCTAACTACCCCTTTGTTAAATGCAGGCTGCCTAACATGGACATACTTACATTTTACTAATTTATGATTGATAAAAAGCCTAAAGTTCATCCTTACGTATTTAGTTATGATTAAAGAGTTGCTACGCGTTCTGAATTGTACCCAATTATTACAGGAATCAGCATTACAGGTATAAAATGAATAGACATTTGTGACAAACCTAAAAGACTATCACAGCTATTTGTTACGAACGGACCGAAGTACTGACAGACCGACCCTAAATATAGAAAAAGATTTTCTTTTTGAAAGGAATAAAGGGTTGCATCTTCCATAAAAGAATAAAATATTAACAAATCAAATAACATTTACAATTGAAGATAAAATGTACTTTGATTTGCATATACTTATGTACGTATGTTTGTATTATAACAAGGATGACAACATCCATAAAAGCGAAGCTCTGAAACGATATAACAGACGAACATTAACTTTTGTTGAGTGTCAGAACTGAATATGCAAAATATGAAAATATAAGGTTTGACAAAATTATACGTAAATTTGTTGCAAAACTTCTTAAATACAGAATTCTGTTTATGGACATACTGACATTTTAATACTTGATTATAGAGATGCTTCGCTCATAATATTGTACCTTATTGTAATAGGAATCAGTAATAAAAAAATCAGATCAATCGGATGATGTTATCACATAAAAAATTGTTATTAAAAAGGAAAAAATCAACATGTTTAAAATGGACGTACGGACATTCTGGTAACGATTATAGAGTTGCTACGCTTTCCAAATCGTACCTAACTACTACAGGAATCACCATGCAAAGTTTAAAATCGATAGGAAAATTCTAACATGCCTAAATTAACGAATAAAAACTAACTATCTCGGACGGACGGACCGACCCTAATTATAGAAAAGCTTCGCTTTTAAAAAGTGCACAAAACAAGGATGACACCATCCATAAAAGCGAAGCTCTAAAATGGTAGGACAAACGAACAAAAACACTTGAGTAAATTCATTGAAAAACTGCTTAAATACAGGATAATGTTTAAGGACATACTTACATTTTTAGGTTCGCTTATAACATTTTACTCTATTGTCTTAGGAATCAGTATTCCAAAAATCAGATAAATCGGATAAATGTATTACACAAAATATTAGTTGTTAACAAAATTTAAAATCAACATGTTCAAAATGGACGTAAGGTTATTCTGGTAACGATATACCTAAAAACCTAAAAACTACAGGAATCACCATGCAAAGTTTGAAATTGATAGGACAATTCTAACATGTCTAAATTAACAAAAAAGCTATCCGTTCCGGACGGACGTACGGAGGACCCTAATTATAGAAAAGCTTCGCTTTTAACAAAACAAAGATAAATTGATATTCCTTGAGTGTAAATAGAAACACTGGATTTACTGTCAGTACATTTATTGTGTCGTACAACTGTCTCTTGTGTTTATCCCTGAAATATAAATTTTAAATTATTCATGTCAGATGTTAAAGTTTTAGAAGACCTTAATGATTTTAAGTCATTGTTACCAATTTGTCATTTCAAAATTGTGGTAAAATTAGGTTTCCCAAAAGCGAAGCCGTTTAATGCAAAGGAAAATGGCTTATTGGACTGTACATTATACTAGTACTCTTACATGATTTCCTATTTGTTGGATTAAATTTTTAGGTACCGTTATCAAATCTTGATTAGTTGGTTCATCTAGCAGTGTCAAAACAACCAAAAATTTAGAATAGTGGTTATATTGTTTATCATCATTAAGAAGAGCCACACCACTGAGAGGTAGTGACAGACCCAAATTATTTACCTGAAAACGGCCACATCTCCAACGATGGCCATTTCATGGAAGGGAAGAGAGAAGTAGGACTGCAGCTCTGAAAAGCCAACTCCTCTGATCATAATTATTTCATTATCAAAATGCAAGGATAATTCATTAGCAAAGAATAATTGATTATCACGTTCTTCTAAAAAAAGAGCTATTTTCCTAACAGTAGCTAGTCTAGCATATAACCCCCCAATCCCATCAATTTTTTACATAAATCTAAAATCAGGGGAAGGGGTGGAGCAGTTGTGTTTATCTTTCTACTTTTGGTCATATTATAGCAGTTGCTGGGGGGTAGTCATGCAGAGTTAGGACTCCCAGACGGGAAGAAGGTAGGAAGAAGAAAAAACTACCCTCACCCCTCTACTACTTTCAATTTCTGTGCTTGTTAGGAACTCTGAGGTAAAACACCTAAATAGTAATAAACTTCTTTCTTATGAAACTAGTAAAGCATAAAAAAAGTGTAGT
Organism: Acartia tonsa; assembly: GCF_053477335.1. NCBI lineage: Eukaryota > Metazoa > Arthropoda > Copepoda > Calanoida > Acartiidae > Acartia > Acartia tonsa. The sequence goes on from NC_137264.1 coordinate 6,374,196, forward strand.
AGATTACCTACAATTTACTTTTTTAATTAGGTTAAAAATACTCAAATTACTAACTTCGAACAAGCAACATAATAATGTTATTAACACTACTTTTTATATTTTTTTATTCCATACTTACGGAATAAAGAAAAATAATATTAATTCAATAAAACCAGCTATCATAATAAGAAATTCTATTATGTATAATTCTTACTAAATAAAGATTATTATTTTAATAATAAAATTCCTGGCTTCGATTTTATCTAGAAGTCCACTACTCACATTCACCTCCTGTGTAGTCGTTCGTGGATTTTTTTTCTAAGGATGACAACATCCAAAAGCAGCGTATATCGAACACTTTTATAATAAGTACTAGTGGCTTCGCTCCTAGCAGTGAAAAGCTCTGTTCATAGTGGAAGTGAAAGAATAAAAATAGTCTTAACCTATTTAGATCTAAAAATCAAGTGACCGACCCCGAAAAGAAAATTTTAAACTTTGCATGATGATTCCTATAACAGTTAGGTACAATTTGGAAAGCGTAGCAACTCTATAATCGTTTTCAAAAAGTCCGAACATCCATTTATAGCATTTTGATAACATTTCTAAAATGATATAGTCATTCTATTAATCAGATTTTTTGAGTAATGAATCTTAGGACAAGAAGGTGCAAAATTAAAAGCGAGGCATCTTTACAAACAAATCCTAAAAATTAAAAAAGAAAGTAATGAGCTTTTACTTTTTATCCTGTATTTACGCAATCTTGCCGTCTAGACTTGAAATTAATGTTCTGCTTATGAAGTACTACACCCTACAAGAGTTATTGTTCGTTTGTGCTTCCTTCAGATTTCAGAGCTACGCATTTATAGATGTTGTCATCCTTCTTAAAGAAAAAAACTACAAAAAAAATTAGATAAAATAAAATTATCAAATATCACGTAGATAAAAAGATCATAAGAAAAGTATATTATTTTTTTCGTGTATTTTATTATCTTATTATTCAGAATAAACCTTAGTTAATCTTTTTGTTTCAGAGAAAAGTCAAGGTAACAAGAAATTAAATATATATCATTAAAACAGGGATGACAACGTATTTTTAAAATACAGGGCGTTTGATATGGACATACTTACATAATAAGACTTGATAATACAGAGGCTTCGTTTATAATAGTAAACCTAATTGTCCTAGTAATTTATATCCCAAAAATCAATTATATCTAACTGTTACAGGAATCAGCATGCAATGTTCGAAATTGATTGGACAATTCTATTTTTCTTAGTTACAAATTGTGGCTGAATTAAATAATCTATCATTAACCAACCCTTTGATTTCGCAGCCTATGCATACTAAGTTGGGAATGTTAATAAGCCAAGGCTTTCCCCTTATTGTTATTGAAATCACGTCTCTTACATGGCAGCAGTAGGTTACCACTTTTAATCGTCGATTCAATCACATTTGGTACATTTAATTGCTAAACCTTTTCTATTAAAGATTTTAATTTAGCACAGGACTCAGCTACAGCCATTAGCAGCCGCACAATAAGCCTCACTGCCAGCCGCGCAGCTTACTAAGCCGCCTAGTAAGCTTTAGCCTCAGCTCAACTAGTCCAAGTTACACTCAGCCTCAGCTGCTTTTGCCAAGCGGCTTTTTAGCAGCTGTAATATTATAATCATTCAAACAGCTTAGGCAAAACAAAAGGAGCGAGGAAAGAAGTAAAAGTGTGTGTACTTTAATGTCATTGTCTATATAGATTCTTATCATTTGGCCTATTAGAGCTGAACCCTTGCATTTCTAACAGTTCTAACTTATTACATTGATAGGTAAGGGATGGAAGAAAATACGTAACATAATTACTTAGTGAAGCTTCGATACAAAATTAATCCGCTATCTGCCAATTTTTTTCTAATATTTTAAAATCCAAACTTTCCTGTGTGTTTCCCATGGAGATTTTGGACTGTTCAACTGGTATTCTTTAATTATTTAACAAATAGAGGATTAAATTAAGATATCAAAATCACCTCGAATGTCTAAGATATAAAATGAATGATGCCTAGCCAAAAACGCTTTTTAAATTTTTTTTTTTTTTCTTTAGTATCTGACTATCCGTCCATCTGTTTGTCTGTTTTTTCTCTCTCGCTTGTACGTGAATTCTGCGTATTTTTAAAGCTTCGCTAATGTTGGACAAAAATGCGCCAGTACTTTTTGACTGGCAAAACATATAATATTCCATCTATTTTTGGTTTGTTTTCCTGAAGAATCGTTTAGCTTTGTTGGCAGGTCCTCTGGCCAGAGCCCAGGTTCCTGATACTTGGTGATGCGGCAATGAGATTTCCTGAAAGTTGGAGAGCATCACCATTTGAGGGCAAGATTTATGTTTGTACTACCTTTACCCCAGGGGAGCATCGCCATTTGAGGGCAAGATTTATGTTGGTTCTACCTTTACCCCAGGGGAGCATCGCCTTTAAGGGCAAGATTTATATGGCTGTGGCCATTTACGCGTTGAGATTTTATACCAATGGTAAATTAAAATTGGTAATATAATGAACAACTTTCCATTGTTCCTTAAAGGAAGCCTGAAATTAATACACCACTTGAACTGCTGAAAGACTAAGATAAATTTCATGAGTGATGGAAAACTTAAAAAATTTTCAACTACCTAAAACATCATTTTAAAATACTTTTTTTGTCTTTTTAGTCAAATTTGGGGTAATGGGTCTTCTTGTGGCAGTCTTTCACCTGTTAGAGCGGTGAATTTCTTGCAGGCTTCCTTTAAATTTCCAGATATTTTTTTAAAATAAAAGGGTGATTATGTCAATTGTGATCTATGCACAGTCACAAGAAACTGACAATTTTACGGCTAATAAGATAAATTGACCAATAATTAAATTAGTTGATCATTATTATTTTTGTTTATGGTTTTGTCTTTGTAAGCTTTTACTTCTAATTAAAGTGTGTCCTTTACAAGCGTGAGCGAGCCTAAGGAACCTAGAGACTCATTGTAAACAAAATAAACCTAACTTTCTCTGACATAGTGACAAAATTAAGGACACAACCTAGTTATAGAGTAGCTGCGCTATTAAAAAGTAAACCTTGCAAAGTTGGTTTCAAATTACATTTATATTCCAAATCGAATTTGTATTTTAATTAGAAAATAAAAAGTCCTACCTTTGCAAGGCTGACTTTTCTGGGATCTGTACCAATAGGAACTCCTAAACATATAGAAATAAATGTAGAAAAGTTTTGCTTTCAAAATAATTAACAAACAATATCTAGCAGAATATATTTCAAAATTGACTAGGCAATAAATAGTAACAAGTTATACATAAAAATATAGTCTCAAAAAATTTCATCAAACTTTACATTTCTAATAGCTTTTAGGAGGATTTTTCCTTCATTTAGTTGGGTTAGGCTAGGTGATTAAGGGAAGCCCTGCATGGGTGGGGTTACAACTACATACATTAAATATTATTCCAAGTTAGGGCACCGTAACGTTAAGGCATTGCAACATTATTGATCCTCAAAGGGTTTAGAATCAAAATTTGATGAAATGATCTAAACAAAATATTATTACCGGAGCTGGATCTTTAATTGTGTAGCCGTTGTCGTTGCCGCTGCCAGAGGTCCTGCCACTAACCCAATAGCGATCTTTAAATCAAATTGGCTACGCGTGGCCACGGCTTTAAATCTTTAAATCACAACCACTTTTTGAATTTTCAGTAAAAATATGAAGATAAAAATAATACGTAAAAACTTCAAACATTTAAAAATCCATGTTTTATTGGCAGTACTGGAGGTGGCTATGGCTACGGCTACAACTACGGCAACGGCTACACATGTAAAGATCCAGCTCAGGAAGTTTGGATAAGGGAACCGAAGAAAAACCAATAATATTTATCCATTTTTTCCGTAAGTCAAAAACAATATAGTGCATATTTTTCATATGAAAGGTCAAAGAAAGATAATCAACCTCATAACCTCAATCCAAAAATAGGTTACCGTATGTTTTATTATCTGTATAAATATTTTGTTTACATGATTAATACACGACATCTACAAATTATGTAAAACACTATCCTCCTTGTTATACTAAAATTTTTCATATTACTTATCCCTGCGTTATGTGGAGGCTATCAAGAATTTTTTTTTTGTTCCACTGGCCATAAAAAAATAACTTAAACTAATAAGGTATTTTTTTTCTTAATTTGTTCTAAGAATTACTTTTTATTTTAATTTATATTGAACTTAAATTTATTTAGCTTTTTCTTAAGGTATCTATTTTTTGCATTAATTATGACACTGGTTACCCAATTAGCCCTAACATTTCCTCTGTTCCCATTTATCCTTAACCTAACCTTTCCTTACTTATTACTTTTATTTTACCCCTAAAACAACATATTATATAATAAATAACATTTGTACTAAGTTGCATCTATTCAAAAACATTGTCTATTATTTTAAGGATAGGCCATTGATAGAGATATATAATCCTTTCTTCAAATTTAAAAGTTGAAATATTTGAAGTTAAGATTAATTGGAGGCTAAACTATCTATCAATTTCCTTTCCCTATTATTAATTACACTTGATGACTTGATATAGTCTCACATACCGTGTTTGTGTAAGACTTCAGTTAACGTATCCCTGACTTCTTTGCTGTAGGAATCAAAGTCAAACACATTTCTAACAACATTGCCCAACCCGTCATCTGGAAATTTCTGAAATTAAGTTTAAAATCAACTAGATTATTTTTCACAAGAAACTGAACAAAATTGTATTTTAAAAGGTCAAACTGGAAATTCAATAGTCTTAGATACAAAAAAAATATTAGGATAAGAAAAAGCCAAAATTATGCCAATTAATAATTTATAGATATTACTTAACAGCTAGTTCCACAGACTAACTTTATAGGAATTTCCGTTCTATAGGTCTTAATTAAATACCATCAGTTATAATAAAAACCAAACTATTTTCTCTCCATTAGAGTAATCGTTAACTCTTCGTATATTTTTAACAAGATACATGCTTAAATTATTGTCAGCCAGCTGAACTTTTAGTTTACCTAACGGATTTATTTATAATTTTTCAAAAACTAAATTGGATTTCAGGTAAATGCGAATTATATGATTAGCCCACCTGTAAATGTTTAACAATGTTGACGACTTCTCTTGTTGAGTATGGATATTGAATTTGTCCTTCATCTGCCATGGTACGCAGTTCGGAAAATGTTCTTACCAACCTGAAACAAATAATCCAATGATATAGCTTCTGCACTGTTTTGTTTATATTACCAAGAAGTAAAAAAATATTTAAAAACTGTATTTACAACCTATACAGTTTATATTAAGACATTTTTAGAATTTGATTAATTTTAGAAAATAATAAACATTTTACATATCTATTCCTAAGCTCTGAAATTTTACAAACTATTTTAAATCGCCTTTTTTCAGCTGTATTGGTATAAAAAACGCGCATAGTTAAATAAAATTTGAAAAATGCGCGAAACGCGGCATCCAAGAAAACAATCAATCAATCACCTTCTCATAATATCCTCTGACACGTCAGGCCCATACTGCTTGAGCATGGCCAGCTCCGACTCCATGGAAGGGTTGTCGATGGCGTGGCAGGAAAACAGGTCGCCCAAGGACCCGAAAAAGTCGTTTCCAAGGAAGGGGAATCCAGGCCTAGAAAGGAAAATTTTAAAACAAAAACACACTACAGCACAATAAATCTTACCTTTTTTTTATCATTTTAATTGCATAAAACAATCTCAATTCTTTAATATTTGTATGAATTAGTGTTTAAATATCTTGAGCTAAATTTTTTAGTATTAGTTGCTTCACTCCTATTATTTAGGGGAATGTTGTCAGAAAATTAATCTAAAAAAAAATAAAAGGCTTCCGTATAAAGTACAACCCGTGTATAACAGAAATTTTCGAGATTTTTAGCTTCAAATAAAAACCTTATACTTTATATTTTATGATAACCGCAAATAGACAAACCTATTGGCTAAAACCATCATTCTAAAATCTGGATGCATCTTTATAATATTGTCTCCTATTTCTGTTGAAGTCGGGGGCACAATTCTTCTTCCGTCTAAATTAAAGTAAAGAATTAGGTAAATAACTTTGGTTTGCAATTTTTCTTGTTTCTTAGTTATTATAATTACAAGCAGCTACGCCCCCTACAGGCCTCTAGGGGCACTTGAGGAGGGGGAAGTTGAATTAGATAATCCATTTTTTTTTCATTTTAGATTTCTTTGGAAGGGGATTAGCCCCCAGACCCCAATTTTCAATTTTAGTTTAAGAAGAAAAAAAATTTGGGGTGGGGGGGGGGATTTTCTCGGGGCGATTTCTCTTAGGAGGGTGTTGGACCTGTTGGTACCCTCCCCCAAATAAAATATAAACCTTACCGGGACCTATAAGAAGCTACCTTGTAAAGAAGAACCATAACGGTTCAGCAGTTAGCGAGATCCTTTGGTACAGAAAACAGACAACCTGTGACTTTATAATATACTAGCGGTTACGCCCCTAGAGACCTCTAGAGGTACTTGAATTTTTGTTTTAGAAAAATTCAAAATCAAATTAAAAAATTTCGGAGTGGGGGTGGTTATAAACCTTTCCAGAACCTATGAGAAGCTACATTGTAAAGGAGATCCTTCGGTACATACACACAGAGATCCTGTTACTTTTATATAATGATTATCAATTTGTGTTAGTTTGACTTTATCAAAATGTTTGATAATGCAATATTTAGAAGGCCGATATATGTAGGTATATTATCTTGTGAAACTGTAAACTAAAAAAATTTCCTTTTTTATCCAGAAAGTTTGTGATAAGTTGAAATTTGTAGTTTATTTAGGTAAATTTACTTAATCTTTTCAAATAATTTCTTTTTCACAGAGCTTTGTTATATTTGTATGTAATGAAATAATTACAAAGGCACAGACCTGAGAGAATCATATGGTTAGATTCAATAAGACTTTTCAATATGCAGGTCACGTTGGTGGGAGCTTTATCTGCCTCGTCTATCACAAGAATATTTCCACTTCTTACCGCCTGGAAAAAGTAAAGATTTTTTCAGATTATAGACAGCTTTCCGTGGATATCAATATATGATAATAACGATTATCGGTTCTGCAGTCGCAATTGGCATTTCTTAAACTTAAATATTCTGTTGTTTTTTTATAGTCAAGCTATACAGCAGCCGATTAGGGAGAAAGAAATGCAGCTACAGGCAAACTAATATATTTTTTTTTGTAAAAATTTAGGTTAAATACGAACATAAATTTCAGCAATATTAAAATAAAATATTTATACTTCTAGTATCAAAAGTAAAACACTGGACTTAAAAAATAAACAGTCTAATATGAAGAGAAAAAAATATCTATCAAAAAATCAAACCTACATTCCTTAAAGTATTAAAATGTGTTTTTGTTTGCCTGGTTAGATTTGCACCATCATTTTTTATAGGTATTTAATTTTCATTATAAAATCAAAATTTATAACATCCATTCCTAGTTAGATACTAGGTGTCCCGCCAATATTGAAAAAGGATCTCTGGGTCATGTGAAGGAAACGAAATTGCGGGTTTCGTCGTATTTTCACAGTAGCCTTTGAAAGGTTATTTTAGGTTAGGTTAGTAAGTTAGGTTAGGTGATTGCCCCGCATGGTAAGAGAACCCCGCAGGGGATAGAAGTAGTAGAAAAGCTACTATGAAAATATGACGAAACCCGCAACTTCGTTTCCTTCACATGACCAGAATCTAGTATAGACAGATAGACAGACATTCTATTACTTTAAAGTAAGGATAATTAATAAATACTTACTTGTACTAAAGGACTGTCATCGTATACAATGACACCATCTCTTACAGAGGGCTGCAGAGTCAAAGTCTAAAAGTAAAGCTCAGTTATAGGGGGAATTAAAAAGGACCTTGTAAATTCAAGTTTAATCCTATAAATTAGGGTAATTAAATAAACTTGATATGTGTTTTGTGTTGCTAACTTGCTTTCCCTCAAAATGTCTGACGAGCACTGAAATCCACCCCCTCTCCATATATTAAAGGGGAGGTTCGTTATTTTCTCCCTATATACCTAACCCTCTGCGGGGAATATACATACATCATTAAATGGAATATACTATTCTGCCTTAGTAATATGCATTGAAATACCTAGGACATTTTAATCTCTAAATTGCTTATTCTTTATATGGAATTAATAGGAACTTAGGTATGTGAGGATTGGGGAATTTCAAATGGGTAGTTGCATTTAAACATGAATTTAGTAAACTGTATATTTTATCAGTTCAATATTTTAAACTACATCTATAGGACATATATTTTTTTTAAAATTTACATTTTCTACCTGGTACTTACCTGTTTTCACAAAAAACAGCATGATGACTATTTTGGTGGTGCCAAATTGATTGTTATTTATTGTAATACAAAGTCATATATGTAAAATGGCATTCTTGTAACTTATGCTTGCATTCAAACTTGTTAAATGCACTTCATGCAACTATCCCTTTAGTGATTTGTTGACATTAGATGCAATTTTTCAATTTTTAACCTTATTATTACTTTTATTGCTATGCTACTTTTGTATATTATTGTCTTGCTTTTTATTACCTGGACGGTTGTATCTCTGTTAAGCTGGATATATTCTCTTGGTCTGTTCAGAAGGTTCAGCATTCTATCAATCAGTTTGTTCTTTCCAACACCCTTAATAATTAATATTGATACCTTTGAGAAAAAAAACAACAATGTAAAACAGCTATTAAATACCTACCTACCCGATTTTGTTTTGAAATTATTTATTCCTAAGATAGACAAGACAACCCTTACTTTCGATTTCATACAAAACACGATTCTAACCCATGCAACGGGTTTTCACCCTACATGGACGATGCTGGCAGGGCTTTTCTAACTGTTACTTAATATGGGCATCTAAATGTGTTTCAATCAAAAAGGGGGAGTTAGGATGTGCTAAAATTCCGTAAAGGTGTGAGTTTTAGAGCTTAAAAACAGTAGCAGAACGAGAATATGCAATGCACTAAATATGTGTATTCCTTATTGAATAAAACCATAGACAAATTTTTTTATATACTTATATAATATTTAGTGAATGTTATCGTTCTACTACTGTTTTTAAGCCTGTCATTAAGTAAATCTATCCTTAATGACAAATCAAATTGTACTTGTACTCAAAATATTCCCATTTAAAAAGGTTCTATTATCTAATGACACCTGATTTCCAATAAGGAGTAGATGTTCTCCCATGAGAAAATCCTGCAACATCGCCTCCATAACAGCAAGATTCTGGGGGGTGTCATAGAACAAAGTTTCGGGGATTTTACCCTGGACGTCTGGGTTGTACAGTGGGGCACTGGTTTTACCTAAAGTTATGAGACATTGATTATTTACAAAACATTTGACAACTAAAGGGATGACTTTAATTTAGGACCAATTGAAACAGCCACGGATAGCTTAAGTGCATGATTAATGATTATATGCAAACGCTCTTCAGAAAACCAACCCTTTGGTGTACGAACTTTGTCTGGAAGTTCTAACTGTGCATGGTAAAGATCTTCACATATTTTGGGCAAATGTATTGGGGGGTGTAGAGGGGTGTGAATACTCTCCTAAAAATTTAAATTAGGAAACATACATTCCTCCTTTTTGACCCCTAATGGTTTCACATCCCCTTAGTGAATCGCTGTGCACGCCACTAATCGAATACATACAACTAGTGGACATTAACATTCTAAATATTGCTTTATATTTTCTTTAAATAATTTCAGGGGTGTATATTCTGCACAAGATTTATTTTTTTTTCTCCTGCTACAAAATTTTTTATTTTTTTTCCCCCCTAGATTTTTCTTAAAAAGTAGGGGGGAAAATAGAAAAATATTTAAATAACTCTATATTTTATTTATTTTATCCCTCCTTCCACACATTTTTTTAGTTTTTTTTAACCAAGGAGGGGGGCGAAATTGAAAAAATGTTTTCAGTTTTCTTAATTTTTACATTTTTTTTCCCTCCAACCACTTATTTTTTATTTCCCCCCCCCCCCCCCTGAGCCGGGGATCCCATGCAGAATATACACCCCTGAATAATTTAGTCATATATGATAACAATCTTACCAATAGTGAGCATTTTATTTTCAACAATACATTTGATAGTGGGGTCTTCTTCAATACAATCTTTCTCAATACCTCCCTTCTCCAGCATTTTTGACAAGGATTCCTTGGCTAATGCTGGTAAAAACCTAAATAAGTATAAATGTAAAATGGTAATCAAAAGGATGGAATTGGAGGAAGAAAGGGCTGTAGTTTCATCACACAATGATTCACCATAAAGTCGATAGGGTTCTTCTTTACAGCTAGCTTCTTAAGGACTCAGGAAGGTTTAAAACTAATTTAGGGGAGGTACCACCAAACTCTCAGTACAAATTGCCCATGTGGAAAATTACCCCCCCCCCCCCAATCATCCTAATTTTATTTCTTGTTAATTTTTAACAACATAAATTTAAAAAGGAGGGTAGAGTTCCCTCCCCCTTCCCATAAGTTCACCTAGAGGGGACTAGGAAAGAATCCGCTATTGTGAAATAAAGTTCTTTTTTAAGAAAAGACGTTTTAAAGTTAACAGCCTGTTTCCATCCCCTGACTATTTTGTCATATTTTCTGCCTATTTGATCTTTCTTATTCTATGATATACCTTGACAAACAAGCTTTGTTGATGGCTGAATAGGTAGATTCATCTGGAAATTTCTGTAGCCGCCTAAATTTCAAGATTGGTAAAATTAAAGTTTAAGTTAAATGAAAAAGCACAAGTCCTCAAAAATTTCATACAGTTGTAATTTCTATTTTTAAGTGCAGAATATTTTTGACTAAAAGATGGTTCTCCATAATTTCGCTTAGAAGGAAATTAATGCTCCAACAAAATAACCCATGCAAAAATCCCTTACATCAGGGAAAAGGGAATGTGATTCTGACAAATAATTCTAAGTGAAAATTTCCCAACAACCACCTTCCCTTAGTTTTCACACTCTCACCCACTTCCCATCAGTTACATAAAAAGTTTTTACGCCAACTCTACGCCAACAAAATATTTAATATTCGGCAATTTCAGATGTAATTAATTGGCTGAATAGCAGCCCCTGCATAACATATAAACTAAAGCGCTCTAAAATTCTTGAAGTCATCTTACCGTACCTGGACATATGAAAGCACAAACAAGTTATAACTATTCTACAATGGCTAAAAATATGAATTAGGGTTGGCAATCCGTATCCGAATCCGGGATCCGGAATCCGCCCAATTTTTGGTCAATTTTTGAAAACGAATACGTATCCGGAATCCGTATTTTGATAGTGGATTCGGATTCTTAATTGGTAGGCTAAAATTAACGTCTAGAGTTCTTTCTTTCAACTCTGCTTATCTGAAGGCAAAGATTATCATCATTATCTATAAAATCTTTTAAAATCTGGTTCGATTACCGGAAGTGAATTATAGAAAACACCAAGAACATTAATTTTTAGGACATATGTAGTACTTAATTTTTTTAAAAGGCCTTTTAAAATATTGCTAGAATCCGGAATCCGAATCCGGAATCCGACAAAAATAAGAATCCGGAATCCCCATTTTTTTTGACGAATTCTTGTAAGAATCCGAATCCGGTCATAAAATTTGACGGATTGCCATCCCTAATAGGAATATAATTTCTACCTTGCAATTCTGATGAGTTGTCTTGTAGATAAAGAAGTTGAAATACTTCTGAGTGATGTATCTTCAGCTGATCTTAACTTGTGTGTTATTCTACACAAAAAATATAAATACAGAAGTTTTGTTAATTTGATTTTTCAAGAAAGGCACTGTATATTAAGAGATATAAGTTTTCCGGAATTGTAATGTAGGAAGTAGATTTGAAATCTGCATCAAATTTTAAGGATTTTTTATAAAATTCGTTTTTTGTAAAATTCTTTATCTAAAAGCGGAAATACAAATTAAGTTAATTAATTTTGGCATCCGTGATTGGTGGATTTAAAAAATCTGCGCTCTGATTGGATGTCGTACATCATTCAACCAATTAGAGCGCAGGTAGTTTAAAATCCACCTATCTTATTGGTCAAAATTGATTAACTTAAAATGTATTTCCGCTTTTAGATAAAGAATTTTACAAAAAACGAATTTTATAAAAAATCCTTAAAATTTGATGCAGATTTCAAATCTACTCCCTACATTAAAATTCCGGAAAACTTATATCTCTTACTGTATATAGTCAATTTAGAGTATCTCGTTCTTTTTTATATAGAAACAAGGATGACAACATCCATAAGTAGCGAAGCTCAAAATTTTTGGATAGACATCCAGAAAAAACGAACTATAGAGCAGTTTTATAAAAAAACATTAAACTAAAATAAATCACGAAATCTTTTATATTTATAATGTGAAAAACACGTTTCCCCTTAAACGTTTCAGACAGACGAACATTTCAAATTATAGAGTAGCTTTGCTACTAAAAACAAGACAAACTGAAAAGTGTGAAATTAAAAAGAGGAAAGTTAAATAGACATTAAAACTGGAAAGATTAACTTAAATACTGTAACAAACCAACATAATTCGCGACATGTAAAGAAGTTTTTCTGCTAAAAATCTATTTATACCTAAGCACTTCATCTAAACTTTCGGTCGAGTTTCCGGTAATTTCTGACAGAATTTGTCTTTCTTCCATTTTACTCAAGCTCCTCATATCATGATACACAAACATTGACAGGATTTCTGGTATCAGCCACTGTCCTTTTCCAGTTCCTAAATATTTTAATAGATGTTCCCATTATGTTTTCGCAACTGATTATTAACATCTGGATTAGAGCCAGTTCTCAGTTAAACTGAAAATCATATATAATCAAATTACAGCCAACTTTCCACGAATATTAAAATAAAAATCATAGAATCAATACCAGTTTTGTTAGCATTGGCCTTCTGCTCCTCAGGTCTAACAAAACTAGTTTTAATCTTAAAATTTTTTTTTTATCTACGGAAAGCTGTCTATAATACGATAAGAGAAATAACTGTTATCGTATTTTGGTAATTATGTTCAAGATGGAATGAGTATTCCAAATATTCTGGCAATGTGTGATTTAATTGAAAAACTTGAAATTTATCTCTCCCATTCATGGACGAAGAATGTAGATATTACAAATTTTGCCATGTGAGCACTAAATTGACAGAATAATTTGCAAAATTATGTGCAAAATTATAAAAATGTGATTTACAATTTGTCGGGTTTTAAGCGAATAAGTATGAATTACAGTATTTTTTTCAGATATTTTGAATATACCTAGTCATTAAAACATTATTGATTGGGCACTAAATGGTAGAAATCTAAAACCCCTCTACTTTCTTAAAGAAACTATCAATCTATCTATAACCTGTCTGAGGAGGGTCGGCCAAAGCAACAATTCTAAATGCTGGATGAATTCTCCAAACGCCTTTAGCCTCTAGTTCCTATTTATCAATTATAATATGTCAACTAGGACATTTATGTCTGTAAATAGCGAAGCTAATACCTACTATTTTAAATAAAAAAAGGACATTGAACTACTAAATAGTAAAATTTATGTTGTTTGGCAGATAACAAAAAGAAGTTAAAATCATATTATAAATATTATACATACAGTAAATGATAAACAAACTGAGGATTCATTTTTTTTAAAAGAAACAAAAGCAGTCAGTAGCTGTAAACCATTAATGTCTGCGGCTATCATGAGCGAACGTAATATGACATATTATCATTCCTTTGCTGTAATATTCTGCTCATCCAAAATAGCTTGAAACCTTTCATTGGAAATGAGACGAGTACCATCATAAAGCTGAAGCTCTCGGTCTTGCACTAGTCGTTGAATAACAGCTAAGCTACCTAAAATTCAAAGTAATACTGTAATAAAGACGATTACTAACTTTTTAAATTGCCATAAACAACAGTTTTTCTCAGCTTAATTTTTTGATAGTTATATATCATGAAGTTTTGTAAAGTTTACCTTTATGTACTCTATGTAAACCATCAAGAATGGCCATTTTGCCATGGAGCGCAGCTTCTACCAAAGAGCTCAACCTCCAAACCGTGTCACCAGTTGGAGTTGTAGTTCTTTGCTGTAGCAAATCTCGAGCAGTCATATCCTATAAAAAATCAAAATTTAAAGGAATCTTAATTTGAATAAAATACATTATACTCGAGAACCTAATATATAAAACTTATCTTTGTAAGTTTGTATCCTCAAAACTGTCCAACGAATCAAAATCTAGTCCATCTTCTATTGTACTATCCCTGTACTATATTTATGATTAAACTGACCTGATAAAGTTGAATAGTTTCAGTTCTATATCCGAGCATATCTGCTAACTCCTGAACCACGGCACTTTTACCACAACCCCTAGGGATTTATCAATCCTTTATTTATATGACCCTGGAATAGATTTCCTGGTATATCCACTGGATTAGAAAAAACATGTATAGCATCTTATTACAGACAATTTTCCACGGATGTTAAAATAAAAATTATTAAAATAAAAACCGAAGTCCCTGGCTAACAAAACTGGTTTGATTCTTATAATTTTTCTGTTTAATATCCGCGGAAAGCTGTCTATAATACTATGCGATAAATAACAATTCATGCATTTTTGTTGATTTTATCAAGTTATGTTTAAGAAGGTATTTAAATCACTTTGTTCCATTTTTGGTTGAAGGCACTCTAGATATATTTCTACCTACTATTCAAACGCTTACACTACATCCAACATTTTACATATTTACTAGGTACTTTATTTTCCCATCCCTAGATTTTTTAAAAAAGAGAAATAAAACAAAAGTGGTTAATTTTTTTCGCGTATTAATTTAGAACAGTTTGACTTAATAAGAGTATTTGACTTAAAAGAGAATTACTTTGTTGCAATTTTTTTGTTAATGTAATGAAGAATTGATGCCTGGGGCCCACAAGACAGAGGTCTGCCACTGAATGGGACAGCATGAGGTCGGCCAGCAGCCAGTTGTGATAAGCTGTCCGCACAAACTTGGCATTTGACTCTCCGAAATTATCACCACCTTAAAAGAAACTTTCGTTGGTACATGGATAGGCCAAGTAAAGATAAAGTAATATTTAAATGAACAAATGAAGAATTTTTATTCTTCCAATTATTACACATGAAAAAAATGAGTATTGTACGATAAAATAATGTGTTGAATTAGTTTAATGAAAATTCTATGATTTTATCGTCCAATTACAAAAACATAAAGTGAAATATTCGGCCAAAGTGCGGCAGTATGTTAACGATTATCTCATACTCTTTAGAGTTTTGCCCTTGATACTTACTCCACACAAAGGTTTAAGTGTCATATGCTATGAAAAACATAAAAGCTGCCATCTTGAATAATTCTAAGATATATTGTAGGTTTACCTTTTACAGTCATATAATGTTCAACACCCTTGTACTTGATACTAACATCTACACTGTTGGGTGATCCACTTGACCTGATGATTAAGGGATTAAGGCGTAAGTAGATGTGATAATGCGTGTCTATATTCGTTAATTTTTAGCTACGTACTGTTCTTAGTAATACCATAAAGGAAACTTTTATTTTAAAAATTTGTAATAATAAACTCAGTTTTCAATTTACAATAAATTAATCTTCTTAAAATATTTATCTACTAATTCTAATAAAATATATAAAATCATCAATATAAATTGTAGAAACCCTAAGAATAATATTTAATTTGTAAGGAAATTAAAGTCTCGATTTTAATGCTAACAAGGATGACAACATCCATAACAGCGAAGCACTGAAACAATAAGACAAACGGACATTAACACTTATATATATAGTGTCAGAACTGAATAATCAGAATATAAATGTATAAGAATCGGAGCAAAATTGTAAGTAAATTTGTTGAAAAACTGCTTGATACAGGATAATATTTATGGACATAGTTACTTACATTTTTAGGACTTGATTATAGAGTTGCTTTGCTTATAACATTATACTTTGTTGTCCTAGAAATCAACATACCAAAAATCAGATCAATCGGATAATTAGATCACATAACAATTTGTTGTTAAAAAAGTAAAAAGAATTTACATGTTTAAAATGGACGTACGGACATTCTTGTTATGATTATAGAGTTGCTACACTTTCTAAATCGTACCTAACTACTAAAGGAATCAAAGTTTGAAATCTATAGGACAATTCTTAATTAGCCTAAAATTAGCGGAAAAAGCTATCCGTTTGTGACGGACGGACGTACGGACCTACCCTAATTATAGAAAAGCTTCGCTTTTAAAAATCCTTACGAAAACATTTACAAATCCGTTAATCCGTGCCTAGCAATGCTCTCAATCTCCATATAGTGTGACTGGGGCTTTGTGTTGGGTGTCAGCTGGAAGTTCATAAAGGTATCCTCTACCGATCTTTGTCCTTCCTGCTTACCAATTGTCATAAAATACAAATGACGATTCTAAACTTTTTTTTAATTCAAAGCAAAGGTAGGTAGGTATTGAAAAAAGATTGAATGAAAATTTAAGAAGAACTTTTAGGTACAAAAATCTTTTGTCTACCTATACAAAAAGAAAGTTAGTTGGAAAAATCTCAATGACAACTTTCCTGTGGCAAAAACAATTTATATGGATAGAATCTATTTAGAAAATCCGCAGGTTCCAATTGAGGCACAGTATTTAGGATAGAAATGCCGCGTACAAGATTTTCTATAGGAAAATCCGCCAAACCCAGCGCCGAGCTTTCTTCTGTTAACAGAGTGTGGGAGAAGGATAGAATGCGCGAGATTATGTCTTTGTCTACATTTGGTGCCTAAATAAACATATTTCGTAAAAAAAAGGGGAAAATATTATGAATAAAGACTAAGAATTTTATTTAGGGACCTTCTAACATCAAAAAACGCAATCATTAATAAAAAAAAAACTTTACCGTTCCCATTAAAATATCCAGCTGTTGACCATATGGCAGGTGTTGCACATCCCTGGCCTGGAATCTGGACCGCAAAGGTGGATCCAATGGGCTGCCAGTGTATTTGGGGACAGGTAAACCAAGTGCAATCACTCTGAAATGTAAACGAAAATATATTTTTGAACAAAAAAAGGAAAATATTTAATAGGCCAGGTAGGTACCTATACAATTTGTTTTCGTTAGAGTTATAACATACAACTCCATCAGGGATCTAAAGGGATAAGACAATGGCCGATAAATTGATGTACATACCCAATGAGGTTACACAAAATTATCCCCTCTGTAGCGCAAAATAGTGGATGTTGAAACGTTTAGTCACTCAAAATTCGATGAAAGTCCCCAAAGTTGTTAATTCAACCAATAAGAAAACGTTATACAACTTTGGAGATCATGCGCGTTTTACTTTTGGTTTCAACAAGTGGCACATCCGCCTCCCCCCTTTATAATATTCAAAGATCTTTACTTACCTAAAATCTTGACTAACTCTGACTAATCTCCATTTGTCCATAACTTCTTGTCCATGTTCAGCCAGCAATTTATCATATCTAGCATAAAATAATATTATCCATTTCTTGAAGTGCATAGTAGGCACCCCCCCCCCCCTCTTTTATTAGATTAATATGAAATAAGACGGAGTTTTTTTTCTTTCTAGTGCTATTAGGGAAACCGTCACTATCTATAACCTGGCAGCAGGTATAAGTAGCCGACCATCCTCAAGATGCATCTCTCTGTTCTCCAGGAGGTTGTTAAGCACAGGAAGAACATTTCTTTCAACTTTCTCTATACCCTCCAGAACCAATACACGTCCTAGAGAAAATGAAGAATAAAATGATGCTTACCCAAAAAGTGCCTGTCGAGCACTAAAGCCCCCCATCCCCCACCTAAAACCCAAACCTGCTGTACCCTAATCCTTTAGAGCTACCCAGTATCCATCCTTATACTAAAGTAACAGGATGTTTGTTTGTCTGTGTGTTTGTACCGAAAGATCTCGCTAACCGCTGAACCGATCGGGTTCTCCTTAACAGGGTACCTTCTTATAGGTCCCGGGAAGGTTTATAACTATTTTCTTGAGGGGTGGGACACCCCAACCCCCCCAAAAAATGAAAAATAACCCCCCCGAAAAAAAAATTTTAACATTTTTTTAACTAAACACGCTTGGTTTTTTATTAAATGAATAAGTTAGGGTACAATGTTTGGCACTTTCGATATAAGTAAATGATAATAAAAAACCCATAGAATGCGATAATAACTTCAGAAAAATCGAAGAAAATAGTTTTAATACTTTATTAACGTTTTTAAGTTTTTCTTCAAAAAGTTTAGATAAGATGCCTTTAAAAGTCGTCTATGATTTTGTCAGGGATAAAAATGTAACTTTAAAATAAGAATTACAACATATTTTTTCAATTAGTACAAAGTAAAATTTTGAACATTTTATTGATCAGTATATTTTTTAAAATGTGAAGTAGAAACCTGAATATTTTATCATGAAAATTGTGTTATGATTTGATTGTCTGCTAGATTACAAGAAAAAAGATACTGACAGTACTTGTTGGTTCTTTAAAAATAATTAGGTAGATTACTTTCAGAACCCCTCTTTTTGCAACGTTATTTCAATAGAACAGAGCCGTAGTTTTAGTGTACTCAATATCTAGACAGCCAACCATTGTTTTAGAATTGTTCAATTTTTTTAACTTCTGATAAAAACAGAATTAATGGTATTTTTGTAAATATTATACCTCCAAGAAATGGCTATACTTCCCAATCATATGTTGTGTGATATTTAAGAGGAATTATTTTGATATAATGTCATTAAAATATTCGTTAAAAAAAGTGCTATTCTAGCTTATACTTTACATTTTAATGTGTATGATAATTCAAATAAAAGATAATGAAGATTTATATTATATTTAATTGTTTTAATTATAAAGAAAAACCTGGAAACAGTAAAAAACTGACTTTATTTTATTGACGTAGGGAAAATTTTGTCAAATATTTGAATAAAAAAACAATATAAAACAAAATAAATTATTTTTAATATAGTCACAAAAAGGCTTAATGAGTTTAGGAAATATTTCATTCACTAATCATGTCATTTAAACTCTATTACACAGAATACACTGTAAAAAGATGTTCTCGTTTTAATTTTAAGTAATTTGAAATGCATTTTAATACCTTTTAATGATTTATTTTTTGAAACATCTTTTTATAAAATGTTATTGATTTTTGAAGTTATATGTTAAAATGTTTTTAAATTTTGTTAACATTTTGTTTTAAATGTAGAAAATTGGTAATTCTAAACATTCAAAAAATGATTTTATTAAATTTTCATCACTTAAATTGCATGTTTGATGAAATTTTCAACTGATAATTCAAGAAAAATCGTTTAAGTTTTATTATATTTTACTTTGAAATGTTAAAAAAATATAATTAATGTCAAAAATGTGGAAGTTATACTTTCCTCAAAAAAAGACCTAAAACATGCAAATTAACACGTGTAATGAGATTTTTTTTCTTTCAGGTTTAATTTTAAGTAATTATTGATATTTTTTGTAAAAAGGATTTTATATAAAAAGTTTTAAAACTCGAGTTATGTAGTGGTTCTAAAAAAGGTTGCGAATTTATGCAATTTTCTTGCAAAAAAAATTTTCTAGGATTTTAAAAATAGCAAAGGGTGTTATTAGACGTACTTACAGATACAATTGCAAAGTCATTTTGGCCAAACACTAAAATAAAGTTTTGACATTTGAGGGTCCAACCGTGTAAAATTAAAAATGAGGGAGGGCAAACCCCCCCCCCTAAAAAAAAAAAAAAAATTCACCCCCCCAAACTTTTATTTTATTTTTCTTAATCTAAAATAAGAAATATGGTTATCAAATTCGACTCCCCCCTCCACAAGTGCCCCTAGAGGCCTCTAGAGGCTTAGCCGCTAGTTATAATCTAAAGTAATAAACAAACAAACGAATAAACAAAAAAAGTAGTATCTCATACAAAGTCGAATGTTTGCAACAATCTAGATAAAGAGAAAATAACTTGTTGAGGATGCTAGGCTTACCTTCCATTGCAGCTTTAACAGCAGCTTGGTCCATATAGTGAGCTGTTCCAGAAACTATTTCTCTTCTCTGCTTCAAATCAGATTCTGTTGTATCACGCGATAACGCTACATACTCCATTTCCTAAGTGGTAAAAATTACATAAAGGGGGGGGGGGGTTAATGCAACCATCTCGTAATCAGTGAGCAAATGGTACTTAGAATTCGTATTTTGATCTGGAATTTTGCATGAGTAATCCTTGGTAGGTATATTTTCCCTAAATTGAACAAAAAGTTGGAAAAGTAACGGCTAACGGCTGGCGGCTCAGCAGTTAAGCCATATTTAAAACTATTTTCAAGGGAAATCATCACGAAACCCATCTTCACATAATACTCTATGCTGCCCCAAAACGTTTTCAAACTATTCTAGCCGCTAGTTGCTGGTACTAGAAATCTAAAAATGTTTTTTTTGTATCATTTCACATGATTTAAAGTAAAAATATGTTTCAAAAAGTTGATTCCTACATAATTTATGGCAAATTTGCCCTTAAAATAGCCAAAAAACGGCTAAACGGCTGAGCCGTTAGCCGTTACTTTTTCAACTTTTTGTTCGATTTAGGGAAAATAGACCTACCAAGGATTACTCATGCAAAATTTCAGATCGAAATTCGAATTGTAAGTGCCATTTGCTCACTGATTACGAGATGGTTGCATTAAACCCCCCCCCCCCCTTTGTGTTTTTTTGCAGATTTTGTCAAAGATAGAAGCTTTTCTTCATTAGGATTAGTTCATACGTAGTTCCGTCATTAACGGATAGCGTCCTGTTGATTTCTAAATCTTACACTTTGGTGATTACTGTGCTGGGGATCCTGCATTTTATTTAAATTTAAAAATATTATGCTCTGCCACTATAATTATACGTTGGTCATATTATTTGTCTTGTAAAGCTTCGCTTTCATAGATAATTATTTGATCAAAAACAACTTTTTACCTACCTGGTTTGTTAGCTGAAGGTACTGTTTTGCTAAAAGACGTCTACTTGGACCAGGTCTACCCAATAAAAATACGTCCTACAAAACAGGTTATATTTCTAGACCTCGATGAATGACTAGTTACATATCTTCTGCCAAAAGAAATGATTTTGTAAAACAAGTCTCCATGAAGGATTTTAAAAAGCTTACCCGTTAAAATAATCTTGGGGATATGAGAAATTGAATTTAGATTTTTTTTTAATTTTTGTTAAAAATCTAAAATATTAGGTAAAACATTGGGTAAATCAAACTAAACTTTTTATGAAAACATATCAACTTTATTGACAGATATTTAAAGATTCTATGAATGTCTAGAAATTTTGCCTGTCCAAGAACATCTTTTTGCATGATCCATTTCAGATCATGGAGAGTCTGTGAAGGAACATCCTGTTATTTTAATTCATGGTTGCAAATATGAAAGATATTAATATTTTGCGAATTTTAAATGTATTTTGGTGGGGGAGGGTCCGAGGGGGGATTCTATTCGTTATTCGTAGTTCATCTGTTACGAGTGTAAGTTTGTAAGTTTTGGATTTTTTTAGGGGGAAGGTTAGTTTACATTCAGTTTAGATAAAAAAAAAAAGAATGGATTACCTATTGATTTTTTTTAGGCTATGCAATGAAAGAAATTTAGAATTTGTATGAATTATTCAAACGACGTATCTTTTCTTTAATTTACTTTCAACCATTCCTTTGGTAGATAATCTCGTGGCACAAGCTCTGGATTTTTAGGCACTCTCACTGTTTTAGATACATTTCCTATTCGAATAGTTTCCTGGATTTTTTAAAAATAACTTTTATTTGTGATTACTAGGATAATTAAAAAAGCTAACAACATAGCACATTAATAAAACTGTTTTTTATATGTTTAGCAGTTTTGGTTGCCCTCCAATGTTCACTTTTTAGCAGCGCAGCTATTCTACAATTACATTATGTCCGTACGTATGTCACTTTTTCACAACGTGAAAATACTTCAGTTAACAAGGATTTGTTATTTATATTTACAATTTCTTAGAAATTCTATCTACTTTATTTTTTAAATTTTCACCAACTTACTTTTTTAAATGTGACATTTTACTATTCTCTATTTCTATCCTATCATTAACTTCAAAAGCTGCGACTCTTATGGACACAATTTCCCTTGGTGTTTTAAAGTTATCTTTCCTGTTCTTTATTTGAGTATGTGTGGGCTGAGGTAGAAAAGTTGAGTGTGTAACGACCAAATAAACTCTGGTGCAGTCTACGACCATACAATCAATAGATAAAGGGCAAAGTAGCTGAAATAAAACTAAAGAATAAGGGCAAAACAAAAAATCTCATATTAATGCAAATATACATAAACATATAATGTGTCCATACTAAAATCACAGTAGGTATTTAAGACGAATGTTTTAGCTGTCTTCTATTTTCGACTTATTTTGCTTGATGATCATACCAACCTTATGCCTTATATTAACAATTTAATATGGTATTATTAATGCCTATAAATCGTTATCTATTGTTGTGTATACCTAAGGCACTGACGGGTTGGATTTAATAATATTGTCTTCATTTTTATTCACTCTGACATTGATGTTATCTGAAACATTCAACATTTTTCACAAATAGGTATGGTGGACAATCATTAGGAGGACAAGAACAGTATTCGATAGAACATACAAAGGAATATTTACATGAAGTGACAGATTTTAAAATACAAATTCTAGTAGGTATAAATTTCTAAAACTACATGGTGTAATATTGAAATCCAGTTTAAGATTTGTTAAATACATATCTTACAAATGTATATTGTAAAAAGAAACACATTTAAGATAACTGATTTTATATCTGAATGCTCTTCATGAAACAACCAATCAGGTTTGATTTCCAGATACAATGGTAGTATAAAAAGGGGATATCATCCATACATTTCGTAATCTTATACCTTCTCATTCTAATTCTAACGATTTACAAAACAAGAAAATTCACATATCATGCAACAACAAATCTTTCTAACAATTGTAACTTTTTATTTTGGATTTTAAATGAGAATTCTTAAAAGTAAAAACTCCCGTACTAATGTTAATAATAAGAGTACAGTACCTACTCCATACTCATTCGATTCTACCAGAATCTTATTTCTGATAAAATCAAGTTGAATTGGATCATGTAAAGCAGAAAATATTTGAAAATGGGATTTTAAGAAACTCATAAAAGAAACTTTTTAATTATCCACAAATTTATCCTAAGTCCTGAATAACATTTTGATGGGATGGTGGAAAGGGAAATGTTGTGTAGATAGGCCTGGGCTGATGTATCGGGTGCTGGGGCTGATGACCATGCTGCAGTGAATAATTATGTGGTGGCTGGTAGTAATCACGTTGCTCTTCTTTCTTGTAGTAATCACGCTGTTCTTCTTTCAGGTAGTAATCGCGTGGTTGCAGCTGTTGCTGGTAATGTTGTTGATGTTGGGTAGTTGGATGGACAACCTGAACTGGAGTAGTAAGCTCCAATACCTGTTATTAAGTTGCATTATAAAAAAAACAAAAAGTTTACCTAATTTTTTTCCGATGAGAGTGAGTCAAACAAATACACAAAGGAATCTGTAAAAAGAAAATAGTTACCTAGAGGTTTTATTAGCTTATTTGGTGTACTTGTTATATATTAAGTTACTAGCGGCTACGCCCCCTAGAAGCCTCTAGGGGCACTTAAGTTAGTAGGGGGAAAAGTCGACCTCATCCCATTTTAAATTTGAGTTTCAAAAGAGTAAAAATTATTTTTTTGGGGGGGAGGGGGTTGAAGACACCCTCCCCAAAATTAGTTTAAAACCTTCCTAGGACCTATAAGAAGCTTCACTGTAAAGTTGAACAATGTCGGTTCAGCGGCTAGCGAGATCCTTCGGGACAGACAAAAAACGCTTACTACTTTATATAATAAAAGATGGCACCCCGCAAGTGTTAAACATAAGAAACGCCCCCTCTTAATTTTAAATTAATTTTAAAAATAGGGGAGGAATTCAGTGTTCAACAGGAACTTTGAGTTAAGTACCCTTTTTTTTCCATGTTTATATTTGTTTTGATGCAACTCTTTCCTGTTTTTCATCACGTGTCATCTGTCCTTGCAGGCAGTTGGATAATATCTGCTCTCGAGTCTAGACAAAAGTTCTTTAAATAAATACTTTGTAGATATACCAGCGGCTGCACACCTAGCATCTACGAACTCAAATATGTAAAAAGGGGATAGAAAAATCATAAAATTATCTAAAAGATGAAATCTCAAAATAAGATATCATAAAACCATCCCAGGATCTAGGTGATGCTTCCCTACAAGTGAAGACTCAATGATTTCTGTTGTCATCGAAATCTTAATCTTCAGTCAAAATACCATACTGATGGCGCAATGGATAGGGTGTTGGCATGGTAATCTAAGGGTTCCCGGTTTAAGCCCCACCACGTGCAGCATAATTAACTAAACTCTGATGAATTGAGTTATACTGATGAGCCCTTAAAGGGCGAAACACTGTGTCTATGGATACTTTATATAATAGAATAAATTATGTGCAAAAAAAGTGAACCTTTTCAGAGTACCTAGGTAATAAGTTGTGTGCATACAGCTGGACCATTCTAGTGCGGTGTTATGACTTCATATTTCAAATAATTACAAATATCTGACCTGGATGCTTTTTTCCGTAAAATATTTCTGTGGAATATCCTCATGAACTGTGTGTAGAGGTTCCAGGAGCGGAGAGCTGGCAATTATTTCTGAAGGTAAGGGGTCAGACCATAGCACGGATATATTGTGCAGGATTAAGGTCGCCTTAATATTTCAGATTTTAAGAGTTTTCATTATTTTCTTGTACAACATTTGATATACTAGTTTTGTCCTGACTTAAATCTATAGGTAAGCTTTTCCTTGCATTATCTAGAGTATAACGACAGTCTATCACACTGACGAAGTAGACTATAAAATTGACTGATAATTTAAAGAATCTTAAGAGTCTCTCGATCAAAAAGCAGATCGCAGCACATACAAACACAAACAAACAACATAGATTGACTGACATAGTTTGTAAAAATTCAATATTTTATGTATTACTACTTTATATAATAGGATATTTTTTTACTAGTTAGTGTATCAGTATTACTATTTACTGTTTTTTGTCGCCAAAGGCAGTTGAATTTTGATGCGATACTTTTTTAATTATTAGAAATTGCCTCTTAATTAGTTTTTTTTACCTGAATTGTTTGTTTTATAATATTGATCCTATAATTAGGATTTTTAAGCCTTGGGAATCTTTTCATCCATAATTGAATTGTCCTAATAAATTAAAACATTTATCCAATATAAAATTTTAGTAGTTGAGGATTTGTAAATTTGAAATCTGAAATTATCATCTTGGTCTTTCCTTATTTGTCCGCTGATATTCGCAATGTTATGACCACTTCCCTACAAACAATTTTAGCTAATATGAGAAACGTTCAATGCTTCCATTAACAGGCTGAAAGTCTAGGATCTAGATATAATATATTGTTGGTGTTTACTGTGCTAAGTTACAACCTTCCCGAAAACTTTAAAGGTACATTAAAATTACTTTCTTTTGGTTATATGATAAATATATATGTATAAATGTATCTATTGTCATAGGACAGGAAAAATAATAAATATCACTGAGGTCAAATGCCTTTAGTGAAACAAGATATCCCTGTAAAAAAAATAATCTTGTTTCTGTAACTTTAGGTAAATGTTTATATGTTCCTATGGGTCATTTCACTTCGTGCCATTGAGTGCCTCAGATTAAACAAAGCTTTTCTTTGGTCCTAGAAAAAAAATAAAAGCATTATTTATCAAAGTAAAAACCAAATCAATTCCTCAAATTGGAAGCTGTTAACTTAAGTACCAAACCTATTGGACCATAGAAAAGCTCAAATACACTGTAATTATATTTTGTTTTATAACTTGTTAAAAGCTTCAAAATCAAAGTTTATGTACATTTGTTAAGTGTGTATATATATTGTATAATATGACATCTATTTGAAATCATAAATCTTGCGCAAGCTTAAAAACGTAACTAAATCAATGAAGTACGTCCAAGAGTGACAAGATTTACAGCAATAAATAGAAGCCAGCATCACTACTAAATGTATTTAAATAGAACCTGCGTACTCTCCCAGCGGCTGAAGGGCGTACAAATAGTAATGGATAAAGACTGATCCGGCTCTCCAAGCAAGTGAACAGGCGGAGCAAGTGATTCCATGTAGGATTTGGGTTCCCCTTCTTCCCAAGAAGGAACGGGCTGACCGGCAGGTGAAACTGTTGCATAGAAGATCATATTGCTCGGCCCTTAAAAAAGAATATTAGTACTGAAGCTACTCTATAAGTATGGAATGTTCGTTAAGTCGTTCAAGGGTGTATATTCTGCACAAGATTTATTTTTTCCCCTGCTACAATTTTTTCTTCTTTTTTATCCCCCCCTAGTTTTTTCTCACCAAGTAGGGGGAAAATGGAAAAATAAAATAAAATAATAAAATAATAATGGAAATGGAAAGAACTCTATATTTTATTCATTTTATCCCTCCTACCACACATTTTTAAAGGTTTTCACCAAGAAGGGGGGAAAATGGAAAAAATGTTTTCAGTTTTCTTAATTTTTTCATTTTTTTACCTCCAACCACTTATTTTTTATCCCCCCCCCGGCCCCTGAGCAGGGGATCCCATGTAAAATATACACCCCTTTAAAAGTTTCAAATGTAAGGAAATGAAGAACATTTTTATATTAAAGCCACGAGAAAAAGTCATATTTCTATATCGAAATGAAAATATAATCCTAATACAGCATTGATTTTATTTATAGAGAAGTTTTGTTACCTGAGGCCAAATTAATATTGAGAGCGTAGCGAGTATTCTTAGTAGCATCCGTCTTTTTTGCTTTGTAATTCTTCATTACATCTCCGTCAGAAAGTCCGCGAGGTTTGTGAGGCAGATCAATTTGTGTACTTCCAAGTGATCCTAAATAAGGGATCTACATTTTCAATTTTTGTTGATCATCAATAACGTTAGATTGACAATAGATAGGTATTTTAATATATAATCTCCGTAATCAGGTAATTTACTTGATTTTAAAAATATTGTCTCATAGGACGAGAAGGAACTATGTTGCAATTGACAAATGAAGCATTCAACACTTCAGTAATTTTGGGTTAAATATCTACAGAATTTCAATGCAAACTTATAAATAATGTTCAATATCAAATGTGTAATAACTCTATATATATTAGTGTTCATTTGTCTGATGGTTAGATCTGTTGAACTTTGCTTTTATGGAAGTAGTAATCCTTGCTGTTTTATACTCCACCTAAAGTATACAGTTTCCCTGAAAACAGCTTTAGACTCACCAATAAAATTGAGAAGGTGATACTTTTCCCAGATAGATTTTATACTTAGAGCCATTTCATCTACTGAAGGCAATTTGATGTACTCATCTTTCAGCTTGTTCACGGCAGATATAAAAGCGTAGTAGTGACGCATTCCAGTGGCTTTGGTGCCTTTCTTGTATAAATGCTTGAATGATACGCCACCTGAAATAAAACCAGAATACAATATCAAGTAGGATGTCAAAAGTTCAGTATGCCTATTTCAAACATAATGATAACGAGCTGTTGAATCAATTTGCTTTAGATTGAAGAAAAAAATCCACATTTACGACTCAATAGATCGGAAAGTGAGTAGGTATAAATCTTGTATTTTAAGAAAAGTAACAAAAAAGGATCTGATTTTGAAAATCTGCCGATTAAATAAAGCTGTACAGTGTACAAACCTAAATGTTTGAGAGCAGTACAAACAACTTGTTCCGGATCAAATGGGAGACCTCGGTTATTTTTCTTTTCCCCAGGAAATAATAACTTGGCCAATCTTCGGACTGAACTTTTAGAAAATCTGTGAGTTTTGTAAAATTCTAGATCATCTTTTTCGAATGGGTCTTCTCTTTCCTTTAATCTAAATAAATTTTATAATCAGATGGATGGTTTTTATTCTTCTTAGGAAATGTTGTGTCTTTCTTTTAATTACATTCATATAATTAATAAGTTTGACTTACTTTTTAGATTTAAAAGCTCTTTTCCTTCCATTCTTAGGCGTTCTTGCTTTAGCGGCATTACACAATTCTTCATACTCATTCTCATCAACATATTCATCAGTCAAATATTCATCATAAAAAGAATCAACTTCGGCGTCGATTTCATCATCGATCAAGTCGTGGTAAAACTCAGTCTCGAAATATGACGGCATTTTGGTGAATTTATTAGATAAATTACTAGAGAATTTAATTCATTTTCATTGAAGATATCTGGAAAAAAATAAACATAGTTTGTAAAAGATTAAATAAGAAAATACCCAAATATTTTCAAATATGTTAAATACAATATACATAAAATACAATATTTATAAACATTATTTTAGGTATGCAAGTAAGAAAACCACTTTAAACATAACCTAACAACAAACCCTTGTCATAAAACATTCCCCTTAAGTTCTATCATAATCATGTAACTGCTTTTAATAGTAAAATTATAAAATATGTCTTATTGAATTTGTTTCCATTATATAAGTTTTGTTGTCTGCTATTACGTCAAAGTACAATCGAAAACAATAAGTGGACAAAATAAAATCGTGAAAAATTTTTATTTCAGAATTCTCTTCTACATAATAAAAGCACACTTCATTAAAACGTCAGAATATTAAAAAATTACTAGATTTTAAAAACATGATAAATTATTTGCTTTAAAATCTGTTTATATTAAAATTAATTTATTTATAATTATGTCCTGGCCCTTATTCTTATTACTTGGCCATTTATTTGCGCGAATACCGCGGAATATTTTTAAAGGCAAACAATGTAAACAAAGAATAATTATTTAAAAATAATACTTAATGACGTATGTAACAGTTAGAATAAAAAGATAATTATTTTCGTTTATATATATAAGGCAAATTACTTCTTTTTACATTTATTATGTTTAAAAATGTAGAATAAGGAATAAAAATATTTATAAAATCAGCTGATTTCATGTTTTTTACATTAAGCCTGACTCGCAGGGATAGATCTTTTTCCTTGAAAATTAAAAAATAATTTCATCTGCGTGTAATTGGTTTTTCGTGTTATTTTCACGTTGAATTATGTGAAATTATTCGTGTAAAGAATTTTCCTCACAATAACAAAGGATTTTGTTGCTACCCCCCTTTAGATACCAATTGCATGCATAGATTTTCTACTAGAGTGGGGTGGATGGAGATTGTGTAGGAGAGAGTTAGGGTGGGGATAATGATAATAAAAAGAAAAAATAAGGAAGTGAGGGGAAGAAAACTTAAGAAGCTAGCAATATTATGTACTTTGTAATTTATTATTTAGTTTATTTGTATACTATATATGCTATATTGTAGATGCCCCTTATATAGCTTCTTAGTGGCTTTATTTTCAAAGGTGAAAGTGTAAAAATAGCCTGAAATTATCCAGACCTATATAGATTTGACTTCCCAGTTCCCTTAATTAGAAGCACATTCTATTTAAAGACCAACATTTTTGAGATATTTGCTCCATGTTAAACTTTTTATTGGTGTTATTGCAATGCGTTTTATATACAGGGTAGGGCAAATAAGACCGGACAAACTTTAAACGGCCATAGCGCCAAAACTACTTGACCAATCAGGACGTTTGACCCCACTATAAAAAGCTTAGGTAATTACCTTTTATCACAAAAAAATTAACTAGGTATATATATATATTTACCAGCCTAAAACTTACATGCCCAAATAATCCCACCAGTCTTAATCCCACTCTTGAACCTGCCTTACTCTGCCCTACCCATGTTTTGCAAGTCTTCCTCCACTTCAAAGCCCCCTGACATTAGCCCCCCTTCCACAAATCTACTAGATGACGACCCCGGACTAGGAAATGGACCACGAGCAACCAAAACAACATTTACCAGTGAACTTTATCAAATCATGTGCTGTGAATATTTTGCTTATTTCTATTAAATGCTTCTTTAATTACCCTCCTTAATACTTTTTAAAAAATATTTCAGATTATTTAAAAATGGCGGGAGTAGGTAAAACAAATTTGCCGTTTTCATATTCCTTTGACTCTGATGGAAAATTAACTATAAACAGCATAATATTTGATAGCATTGCACAGTGGCCCTGCAGCGTAGTGTAGTGTATCTTTTGTAAACAACTTTAGTCGACGCGATATTTAGGCCAAATCCCGATAAAATTAATCCTTTTAGTAGGTGTTAAAAACATCATATCTTTGTTCTTATTAAAGATAAATTAATAATTTTTTTTGCATAAATAGTTTAATTATGACCTCATTTATCGTTTTTTATAAAAAAAATTAATATTTAATTTTTCTTATGGGCAATTTAAGTCATTAAATATAAGGTATTTTTGAGCGTTTATTATAAGCCTAAAAATAGAGATACCGTTACACGCAGAAAAACGCGGCAAGAATATGCGCTTATTCGTGACTGTGCAAAATTTTATTACATTTGAACCGTGGGAAGTTCACCCCCTCTCACCCCGTGTGAGTCATACTTTAATTTAGCCGCAATTTTATGGTGATTTTTCGCGATTTGCGCTATTTCTCAGTGTAGTGTTATATAAACGGGAGATTATTATTGTATTCTTAACATTATATGTCGTATAATTGAATTTTTATTGAATAAAAAAATTGTTTATTAAAGCAAAGATTTTCTATAAAGGAGGATGTGCATAATTCCCATTAGGGCAAGGGGGGGGGGGTTACTCGAGAACCCTTAGAGCTAGAGGGAGCTAATTTTTGATTTAAGCTTCTATAGGGCCAAAGTTACTTTTAAAATTATCTTCGACCCCCCCTCCCCCCCAAAAAAAATTATCGCTGACCACCCACCCACCCCCAAACCCCTAATTTAGGGGGGGGGGGCAGGTGGATTATATTATAGGGTGTTTCTCAGAAACGACTTGAGATAAATGGAGCAAACCTTAGGATAAAACTTTTGTAGGCCTATATTTGATTTTAGAATTATTGCTAACCACCCTCCCACTCCCAAACCCCTAATTTAGGGGGGGGGGTGGATCATACTATTGGGTGTTTCTCAGAAACAACTTGAGATAAATGGAGAAAACCTTATGATAAAACTTTTGTAGGCCTATATTTGATTTTAAAATTATCGTTCACCACCCACCCACCCCCAAACCCCTAATTTAGGGGGGGGGGGCGGTTGGATTATACTATAGGGTGCTCCTAAGAAATACTTGCGATAAATGGAGCAAAAACCTTGGAATAACACTTTAGTAGTCCTATATTTGAATTTAGTACTATCGTTGACCAATGACCACTAAGAATAACTGAACTAAGTTACAATCATATATTTTATTTTGGGTCTTTCCTTCTAGGGGCTTGTGGAGCAAAAGTCCCCAACACTAAAGATAGGAGTTCTCAGCTTATTTTAGCTGGTGCCTTCGGCACCTCAGGGCTAAAAAAACAAGTTTTAATCTCATAATTGTACATTCTATATCCGCGGAAAGCGTGTTATATTATGATGCGAGAAATAACTATTTGATATCTTTAGTATAAGCTTAGAACTCCTATTTTCAGTTTTATGGGGTCTTTTTGTCCAAAAGGCCAATGATGAAGGAAAGTCCCAAAATAAAATGTGTAATGCTTACTTAGTTCAGTAATTTTGATAAAGTTTCTTTTAAAAAATCAGGTTGATATCTTGAAAAAGAAGCTCAGAACTCATATTTTTAGTGTTCTAAGGGGTCTTTTGCTCCACTAGCCCCTAGAAGGAAAATACCGAAGTTCAATTTTCTTAGTTTTACCAATACATTCAGTAACATAAGAGACTTTACAAAAAGAATTAGGTTGATAACTAAAAAACAAGCATACACGTACCACCCAAAATTTAGTAATGAATTTAATTTCCTTCAAGTGTCCAAACTTCCCTTCCTTAGGGTCAGTCCATCCGTCCAGAATGGATAGCTTTTTATTGTTAATTTAGGCATGTTAGAATTGTCCTATCAATTTCAAACTTTGCATGGTGATGCCCTTAGTAGTGAGGAACAATTTAGAAAGCGTAGAAACTCTATAAGCATTACTGGTATGTCCGTACATCCATTTTGAACATGCTGATTTCTACATTTTACTAACAAATTTTTATGTGATATAATTCATCTGATTGACCTAATTTATGGTATACTGATTCCTAGGAAAACGCAAAGCAACTCTATAATCAAGTCCTAAAAATGTAAGTATGTCCAAAAACATTATTCTGTATCAAGCAGTCTTTCAACAAATTTGCTTACAATTTTGATTATCCTCTTTTACATTTATATTCTGATTGTTCAGTTCTGACACTATACACGGGTTAATGTCCATTTGTCCTACCATTTCTGTGCTTTGCTTTTATGAATGTTGTCATCCTTGTAGAATACAAATCTAAAATCAAGGAAAAATCCAGATTTTAAAATTTTTAGGTTCTATCCCTAGTGTTTTTTTTTTTTTTTAAACACAAAAGTTTGAATAGTATTAACCACCAACCCTTTCCCCTTCAGATTAAGGGGTTTTGAGGTTGGGTGGAGGGACAATGATATTTCAAAAGCCACTTTAGGCCTACAAAAGTTTATTACTAAAGTTTGATCCATGTATCAGATGTGGTATTTGAGTAGTACACACTAGTATAAAATAGTATTAGGCCTACTAATGTTAAATCCAAGGTTTGCTCCATGGTTCTCAAGTGGTTTCTAAGTTATACACACTAGTGTTAAACACCAGCCTCCCACCTTTTTCCTTTGCCATAAGAGGGTTTGGGGGTGGGGGGTAAGCAATATTTATTTAAGTATTAAACCAGCCTCACAGCTCCCCTCAGTTAAGGGGGATTGGGGGTGGGTAAGTAGTCAACGATAATTCTGAAAATAACTATAAGCCTACAAAAGTGTTATCCTAAGGTTTGCTCCATTTATCTCAAGTGGTTACTGAGAAACACCCTATAGTAAAATCCACCTGCCCACCCCCCTAAATTAGGGGTTTGGGGGTGGGTGGGTGGTCAGCGATAATTCTAAAATCAAATATAGGCCTACAAAAGTTTTATCCTAAGGTTTGCTCTATTTATCTCAAGTCGTTTCTAAGAAAAACCCTATAGTATGATCCACCTGCCTCCCCCTAAATTAGGGGTTTGGGGGTGGGTGGGTGGTCAACAAAAGTTCTAAAATCAAATATAGGCCTACAAAAGTTTTATCCTAAGGTTTGCTCCATTTATCTCAAGTCGTTTCTGAGAAACACCCAATAGTATTATCCACCCGCCCCCCCCCCTTAATTAGGGGTTTGGGGGTGGGTGGGTGGTCAGCAATAATTCTAAAATCAAATATAGGCCTACAAAAGTTTTAACCTAAGGTTTGCTCCATTTATCTCAAGTCGTTTCTTAGAAACACCCTATAGTATAATCCCCCTGCCCCCTCCCCTAAATTAGGGGTTTGGGGGTAGGTGGTCAATGATAATTCTAAAATTAAATATAGGCCTACAAAAGTGTTATCCCAAGGTTTGCTCCATTTATCTCAAGTCGTTTCTGAGAAACACCCTATAGTATAATATTTTGTAAAAGAATTTTTTCATTAAGTCAACAATTTTTTTTTTTTTATACCTGTCCAGAGAGTCGATCTGGAAGCCTGCAGGATCTGAACCTGGAGGCCTATCCAAAAAATTCCAAAACTTGTAGATAATATATTATATAAAAAACTTTTATTATATTTAAAACTATCATCTAACTCAAAAGATAAAGCCGTTACACCATGTTTAAGCAAATTTGTCAGAACTTCTGTAATGTGATTTGAGTAAAAAAGTACGATTTTTAGTCAAAATTTGGCATATTTTGCTAAATTAACAGTAGAATTTATAAAATAAATTATTTTTTTCAGACTTTCTAATTAAAATACATGTAATCCCGTTTCTAAAATGGTAAAAATTAAGTCATAACTCCTAAAAATAAAAAAGTTATGATGTTTTCAACTGATGAGGTCACGATTTTTAAGCAAAAGATACGCTAGGGCCACTGTGATTGACAGGCTTAAATTTGACGAACTAGAAAGACAATACAAGACCAGGCCGTTGTTATTGCTTGATATTTTGTCTGTGGAAGAACAAAAATATCACGATGAACGAATGCACCGTTTGTTAGAGGCATGGATAATGGGATAAAACTGTAAAAAAATTTAAAAGTCGATCAATTTCAATAAAAATAAAAATTTTCCTTTTATTTATATTCTTTTATCGCCCAATATTCTAAATACAACATGTGTTTTTCATCATAAATACTTTAAAGACGTGTATTTCTGTGATTGGCCTTTTTTCATTTCATTTAACTATTCACCCCCTTATCCCTGAAAATGTAGGAGTATCGTAATACTGAGGACAACATAATAGCAATAAGACAGCAGGTCGAGGATTTGAACCAAGATTTTCATCCGGACGATTTTATAGGCAATGAGTATTTACGCGGCGGGTGAAATGCAGCATGTAACAGCTAATAGAAAATTAAAACTTGCATATGTGAATATATATAGGTATCTAGCAATCAAATGTTTTTAATGTAATATTTGCCCGCCGTCCGCCGCAGTTTTCCGCCGCCACCAAATTTTTTTTTTTTAAACATAATCTTTTATCTTTTAAGGTGTTATGTGGGTAAGTAAAAAAATATGGTCTCAAATGATTCTACATCGCCTAATTCGGCGAGAAATACAATAAAAAAAATTTTGGGTGGCGGCGGAAAACGGCGGCGAACGGCGGAAGTGGCGGTCCCGCCGCCATTTTCCGCAGCCTTACCTCGGCCATTTGTTACTGACCTACCTAAAAATATTTTGTTTCAATATCTTTTAAAGCACAGGAGTACCACTGAAATTAAGATATACCTTGAAAAAAAATGACCCCCCCCGCAGGGTTGCTTGTAAGGGGAAAAAATTTTGAAAAATATAACATGGTCTCAAATGATTCTAAATTGCTTAATTCGGCGAGAAATGCAATAAAAAAATTTTTTCTGGTGGCGGCGGAAAACGGCGGCGGACGGCGGGAGCGGCGGTCCCGCCGCCGTTTTCCGCGGTGGTACCTCTGCCATTTTTTATTACATATTTTTTACTGACCTCCTTAAAAAGTTTTGTTTCAATATCTTTAAAAGCACAGGAGTAGCACTGTATTTAAGATATACCTTGATAAACGAGAATTTGAAAAAAATGACTAAGTCCCCCCGCAGGGTTCCTTGTAAGGAAAAATTTTTGAAAAAAATAACATGGTCCCAAATGATTCCAAATTGCCTAATTCGGCGGCGGGAGCAGGGTTGCTTGTAAGGGGAAAAATTTTTGAAAAAAATTACATGGTCTCAAATGATTCCAAATTGCCTAATTCGGCGAGAAATGCAATAATAAAAAAATTTTGGTGGCGGCGGATAACGGCGGCGGGCGGCGGGAGCGGCGGTCCCGCCGCCGTTTTTTTTATAAGATTCCAATAGTTGGGGTAATTAGTAGGGTTGGGCCGGATACTTTTTTGGCCAGATACCGGATACCGGATATCCGGCTGATTTCAAATGCCGGATATCCGGTATCCGGCCGTATATCCGGCCAACGTCGGATATCCGGAAAATATCCGGTTATCCGGCCAAATTACCGGATATCCGGCCGGATAACCGGCTAAATTACCAGATATTAAAGTAGCAAAAAATATTTATTAATAAACTTTTGAGATTTCATATAATGAAATTTGCATAAAGATAAACATATTCAAAAAATGTTCTTCTTTCTTCAATAATAAGAAAATTATTGCCGTTTAAAATTTTAAAAAGCAGAGATTTTTGGTGTAAAATATAAAAAAAGTTATAGCCGGATATCCGGCCGGATAGTTTCAATATCCGGTATCCGGCCGGATATTGAAAATGGCCGGATATCCGGCCACACTGGATATCCGCCCAAAAGATTTCATCCAATTATCTCTAAAACTAAGGGAGTAGCACCCAAAATAAAATTACTGGTATATCGTGTGACGAGTCACCACATTTTACCCCCCCCCCCCCCCCCTTTTATCAAATATTTATTTTACATAAACATTACATGATTCACTTTTGAAATTTTAAGTATCTAAAGTTATTTTAACACAGTGTATTTTACCAGTGATATTAACATGTACAACTTACCATTCAAACTAGAACAATGTAAGTGACTATTGCATAGAACTCGTAATTAATGTATTGAGGTCACTTAAAAAAAAATAATGAAATCCAGTACCTATGCTGCCCAGAAACTGATATTACGAGTTTTTTAATTTTTGGAGCGAAGCAACTGTATAATTCCCTCTGCAAGTCCGTCCGTCCTTAAATCTATGGGGGGGAGGGGTAGTGTGATGTCCTCCGCTGATTATTTCTTTGTCCACTGATTTTTCTATAACTTGTTTTATCCGCTTGTCATCCATCTGTTTTTGTGCTTCGCTTCTTTTGGATGTTGTCATCTTATTTTTATCAATTGTATCTCTAAATACCTGTTAGGCAGTTAAACATTTTAAGTTCCTTGACATTTTAATTACGGTATGTTCTCAATTGTCACTTTCGCGTTTTTGTTAAAATAAATTTTTATACTTTTATATTTATATATTCTTTCAGATACTTTACTATAATGCCAGTTAGTATGTTGAATTTTCCATATAAAAAATTTGTTAAGGCAAAAAATGATAATAATTCTATAGCAACAAATGAAACTGCTAGAAAACAGATAATTCAGAAAGGAGAGGAAATACAAAAATTTTATGAGGAACTTATAAAAGAACCATCTGAGAAAAATAAAGTTAAAAGTGAAATTAAAATAAAACAAGAAAAAGACATTAAAAAAGAAAAATGGGTTAAAGTTAAAATAGAACCCAATACTAGGATAAAGAAAGAAAAAGATGTAAAAATTGAAGTAAAGAAAGAAAATATTAAACATGAAGAAGTTTTAATTTCTGATTCAGATGATGATTTAAGGTAAATAATAGAGTAGTTACCTACTATACATTTAGAAACATTATTAAAAAGCTACAAATAGCTTTCTAGAAAGAGGTATTGGAACATAAAATTGAACCGATTACGAAATAAAACTATATTTCAAATATCCTAAATTAAGTTTTAAATATTTTTTCACTCAATACCCAATACAGTTATGTTCATAAATGGAACAAAAAAAACAATACGGAAACCAATAAGTAACGTTTTATTAGCGGCCAGGATGTTATTCAAATATTTTTTTCAGGATTTCTTTTGATAACACTAACGGTTGTGTCCCTAAGCATCTAAGGGAGTAAATAGCCTAAAGCCATCCGAATTCATCAAGTTAAAAACATAGCCTAAAACTATTCCGTGACCTATGTAAAGCTTATTTAAAGTTACAACTTTTTATAATAGGATAACAAAGGGAAAAGAAGGTTGCGGGTAAAATCTGTAAAAGTGCGTGTTTTAAGGCTTAAAAATAGAAGGAGAACAATAATATTCACTAAATATGTGTATTTCTTATTGAAAAGAACTATAGACAACAATTTTTTTAAAAAAAGTTACCATAAATTTTTATCGTTCTACTACTGTTTTTAACTTGAAACACACAACCTTTACGGATTTTACCCGCAACCTACCATTCCCTTTATACTGAGCACTGACAATAAAATCACATGATTTATAAATCATATTCTCTTTCAGCATCGTGGATCCAAAGAGCCAGACAAAGTTATTTCAAGCTGCTCAAATCGGGGACCTGCCAGCTTTAAAAAGCTTATTAAAGTCTGGGGTGAGTGTAAATTGTGAAGATGAATTTGGATGGACACCACTGATGATTGCTGCCACTGAGGGTTAGGATTAGCTTTCTTTTTATTTGGACTCGCTCAAAGAGTACCTACCTACACAACATAAACAATCCTCTTTTAACCATATGACACGAACTTGTAATGCAATTTTAAAAACTTTGGGGACCATTAAAATTTGAAGTCAAATGTCATCTCCCTCTTATGATTTAAGACAATCTAACTATAATCCGAATCCCAAACTTTAGATGCCTAGGTATATACCATATATTATTTATTTTACAATAAACAGAATTTTGATAGAATAGAAATGCCAAAATGATATCTTATGTCAATGACAAGGTATATTCTGCAAAGTTGACCCTGCTGAAGTAGGGGGGGGGGGGGGGATAAAAAATTTTAAAAATATGTTGTTTGGGGGGGGGAAATAAATGTAAAAATTGATAGAAATGAAAACATTTTTTTTACCATTTTTCTCCCCTCCTTGGTGAAAGAACTAAAATAATGT
The DNA here is from genome assembly GCF_053477335.1 of Acartia tonsa. NCBI lineage: Eukaryota > Metazoa > Arthropoda > Copepoda > Calanoida > Acartiidae > Acartia > Acartia tonsa. The sequence continues at coordinate 6,412,558 of NC_137264.1, forward strand.
GTGGGGAGGGGGGGTAATATAAATAAAATAGAGTTCTGAAAATACTTTTCCATGTTTTCCCCTTCCTTGATGGAAAAAAAACTAGGAGGGGAAAAAATAAAACTTTTTGCAGCAGGGGAAAAAAATTAATATTGTGCAGAATATACACCCCTGGTAAATGATGAAGTATAAAAAGCTAATTTTAAAATAAATTATTGTCAGGAAACACAGATGTAGTGCAAGAATTATTAGAAAAAGGTGCGGATAAGAAACACAAAGATAAACAAGGAAGAGATGCTGCACACCTAGCAAGATTAAAAGGCAGGCACAAAATATGAAAGAGAAATAAAGGGGGGGGGGGGGCGAAAGTGACACTTTTTGAAACCAAAACTAAAAGTCAAAGAAACTCAACTAAAAAAAAGAGTTACAGGTCTGACATTTTGCATGGCAGTTGCTTTAAAGGGGTACAATATGGAACTGTGAAGAAACGGCGGCGCAACCGCCGAAAATCGCCGAGAAAAGGCAAAAAAAAATTCGGCGGGAAACGGTGGTTTTCGGCGTTTTAAATAGAGTACCTAACCAAACAAGTTGAATACTTATTTATTTTTGAAAATAGGTAAATATTTATTTACTCGAATTTATCCAACCCTCTCCTCCCTCCTGAATAATATATACCCCTGAAATTAATAGTCATTGATATACTAGGTACCCATTCATATTATTTTACCTTTGGATATTTTTTTATGTTTGACTGTAGGCAATCTTTAAGGAAACGTTAATGGAATATTAATTGATCTCCACCCATTTTAATGCAGGGGTGTATATTCTACATGGGATCCCCTGCTCAGGGGGGGGGGGGAATAAAAAATAAGTGGTTGGAGGGGAAAAAAATGTAAAAGTAAAAGAAAACTGAAAACATTTTTTCCATTTCCCCCCCCCCCCTCCTTGGTAAAAAAAAACTAAAAAAATGTGTGGTAGGAGGGATAAAACAAATAAAATATAGAGTTCTTTAAATATTCAGGGCGACCACTGCATACTATATATACTATTTATACTATATAGGATGAGTTTGGATACTATATCATACTATATGACAAAAATTTACTATATATACTATATAATATTACCTTTATTTGACCAAAATTTACTATATATACTATATGATATTAAAGAGGACTATCCACGAACAAGAGCACGTGATTCTAAGTACCTTCCAGCATTGATCCTGAGTATTTTCTTTCAGAATATAATAGGTCACTATCAATAAATAATATATTGACGAGAAAATTTATGTTTCACCACTTCAAGTTGAAGAAAAGTAAAAAAATGTCCACCAATTTTCGTTAAAATTCTATCAAACGTTTTGTTGAGTTCAGGGTGTCTTTAATTGTCCATGTTGTCAAATGATAAAAATAAAAAAAAAGTCAAAAGCACATTTACTATATCTCATATGTATGTTTAAATTAATGCTAATATGGATTTATTTACAATCTATATAACACAAGTATTCGCATATGCATCATCAAATATCCCTTTTATTAAAAGAATTAGCTTCATAAAAATTTTCAAAATCAATTAAAATACCTAAAAAACATGGTGAAACATAAATTTTCTCGTCAATATATTAATAATATATGGTGTCCTATTATATTCTGAAAGAAAATACTCGGGATCAATGCTGGAAGGTACTTAGAATCATGTGCTCTCGTTCTTGGATAGTCCTCTTTAAATAACAAAAACGAATATTGTCAGTTTTGAGACAACGCCTCTGAAGGAGCGTTTTGTCTTATTTTCACAGCAGGTTTTCTCCTATTTCTAGCCCCTGCGGGGGGCTTTATCTCTGAGGGGCAATCGTTAACCTTTGACTTACCCAACTTAACCTAAAATAACCCATTAAAAAATACTGTGATATGACAAAAATGCATAAAGCTCTACAGTAATTGAGAAAATCCTGAAAATATATTATTGTTTGTGATTATGTTTTAAATATCAGTTATTTTTCATAGAATTAACTTAACTTAAGGCAGGAAAAAGTTTTGCCACTTTTGCCTACTCCGTGATTATTAAGCTAGGTCTTATTGTGAGACTATAGGTTAGTTGGGATAAAAGTTTACTTTTGGGTATTAGTTCTCTTTGATTTATTAATTTTTTGGATAGGTTTCCAGGTTCAGGTGCTGCAGGCTGGAAGGTTGTTTCTGGACAGGTAAAAAAATTTAAAATTTTTGTTTGAAGATTTAGAGATCAATTTATCTTAAACAAAATATGCACCTTTTAGGATGTTATTAACATCTGAAGAAAAAATGAAAATTAGCCTCCAAGGTCAGGTCCTGCAGGCCTCCAGGTTCACTCTGGACAGGTAAAAAATAAAATTTTTATTTTAAGAGTTAGAGGTCAACTTTTAAAACAGAATATGTATTTTTTGATCTTATTAACATATACGAAGAAAATATATAAATCGGCTTTCAAGTTCAGGTCTTGCAGGCCTCCAGGTCCACTCTGGACAGGTAAACAATCAAATTTCTTACATGAAGAGTTAGAGGTCAATTTATATAACAGAATATGCATTTATTTGGATAATATTAACATATTATTATATATTAACATAATATTTTACCTGTCCAGAGTCCATCTGGAGGCCTGCAGCACCTTAACCTAGCCTGGAGGTCGATTGTCATTTTTTCTTTAAAACACATAAATATTATCTAAAAAAGATGCTTATGTTGTTTAATAAACTAACCGGTATTATCCTTTTAGAAATTTTTTTTTCAATTTTGAAAATTTGAGTTATTCCACTCTCCCCCCCCCCCCCCCCCCCCTCCGACAGCGAGCTATGATCTCTGGCCGCAGCGCTCGGCTCCCTAGGCTGCCTAGCCGCAGCGCTCGGCCCCCTTGCCTGCCTAGCCGCAGCGCTCGGCTCCCTAGCCTAAAACCTAACCTAGGTCCACCTGGAGGCCTGAAGCACCTAAACCTGGAGGCTAATTTTATTTTTTCCTTAAAATATATAAATAACATTCAAATATAAGCTCATTTTGTTTAACAAATATTCCATTAACTGTTCAAATCAGAAGTTTAATTTTTTCCTTCCCATAGTCCACCTGAGGGTCTCCAGCACTTGAACCTGGAGGCTAAATGTCATTTTTTTCTTCAAATGTGTAAAAAAAATATCCAAAATGATGCATACTTTGTTTTATACGTTGACCTTTAACTCTTCAAACAAGAAATTTGAATTTTACCTGTCCAGAGTGGACCTAGAGGCCTGCAGAACCAGATCTTGGACGTCGATTTTAATTTTTTCTTCAGTTATATTAATAACATCCAAAAAGATGCATTTTCTGTTTTATAAGTTCGTTGACCTCTAACTATTCTAATAAGAAATTTGAATTTTTCACCTGTCCAGAGTGAACCTGGAGGCCCGCAGGACCATAAATTGGAGTCTGATTTTAATTTTTTTCTTCAGATATGTTAATAACATAAAGATACATATTTTGTTTAATAAGTTGATCTCTAACTCTTCAAACAGAAATTTAAATTTTTTTTACTTGTTCAGAAACCACCTTCTAGCTAGCCTGCAGCACCTGAACCTGGAGACCTATCCAAAAAATGATTAAATATACGTGAAGTTCTACCCCAAAAGTAAACTTTTATCCCTAATGACCTATAGACTCATATTAATGCCTAGCCTAATAATCAAAGAGTAAGGCCCCCCTCCCCCCTTATATGTGAAATTACTTTAATAACAGCTTTGCCTTGAGTTATTATTGATGATTTATATACTATGTATTACTAAATAAAACAAAGTCCGATACTATATCATACTATATGAGTAAGAAAAAATATACTATATATACTATATGGATTTAAAAAATATACTATAAAAATACTATATTTATTTGGTTTTGGAGTGGTCGCCCTGAATATTTTTCCATTATCCCCCTACTTGGTGAGAAAAAAACTAGGGGGGAAAAAAAATAAAAATTTTGTAGCAGCGGAAAAAAAATAAATCTTGTGCAGAATATACACCCCTGTTTTAATGTTATAAAGTTTCTATTGCATGACTATTATTTATCAAAGATCTTAAGTGATGAGACAATTGACGATAAATTGATGCGTATCCCCAATGATAATAAACAAACTATAGGTTGAAAGTTTGAAACCCCAGTTTTAAACAACCCAATCATGAATAAGTAAAAGTACCCAAAATTTATAAGCTAATTCAGTACAAGTTAAATATAATAATTTATAGATCTAACTATTATTTCTATTGTTGTGTATCTTTGATATTTTGATATTTCATTCATATTTTGTCATTAACTAGGTTATTTTCATGTTGAAAATATGATCCTCCTTTACAACCCACCACAGAGAATTAAAAATAGAAGAAGAAATACCCGAAATAAAGGTGGTGAAGAATTCGATACCTGTCAAATTTGTCAGGAAATTTATCCAGCTGATAAACTTAAAGAACATCAAGGTAATTTTTAAAGCAATTTTTAAGCCATTCAGATATCTATCCCCGTTATTAAATCTCACCCCCCCCCCCCCCCAACCTCTTCCTCCTATACCAAAAAAAAGACTCATTTTAAAAATTTTACAACGCCAATAGAAAAAATGTTACCTACTTATATCCAAAACTAATTGTGACTTGTGGGCTCCACACTCCACACGCCTGTCTTGGAAGGAAGCCACTAGTACATTCATTCTAGACATCTTGGTAGCCAAAAAGTAAATGTAATAAGTACTTAACTAATAACATAACTATCTTCTACTTTAATTCATGATATTTAAAACATTTTTATTTTCAGTGTCTTTAACACATCAGCTTGAAATGGACAAAATTACCCAAGAAACGGTAGAACCTGGCTTCATTATATCTCCAAATAATATAGGTAGGATTTTTTTGACCGTTGATAGGGAATTTTATTTACAATTAAAATATGTATGCTAGGTCATCTATGTATGTAGTCGGTTTAACAAAATAACTATATACATGGCGTTTTTGCTTTAAATATCAGAGTTTGCTCTAATTTATCCTTAGCTACTCTATAATTGAAAATGCCCTTCTAACTGTCTGTAAAAAAAATTGTTAGGTGGAAACGTTGATTTCCGACTGTTATTTAAGATAAAAGCTTAATTTTATGTGTTGATATATTCCCTAATCTAATAAATAAGAACAATACAGATAGGGTTTCTGATTTATAACATATTTAATTTTTAAACATATTTATTCACTGATTATTTGCTATATAGGTGATTCACCTTGGTACCTTATCCGTTGTTCTTCCAAACTTTTGGATGTTGTCATCCTTTTTTCTGTATTTTTAAGGAAGTTAAATGTGTTATATACCAAGTAACACACCTTTTGGACGTAACTGTGACTTTTTTTTTATTTAGGATACAAATTGTTGAAACAAAGTGGTTGGGATGGAAAATCAGGGCTGGGAACTGCAGAGCACAAAGGTCGTCTTTTTCCTGTTAAAAGTGTTCTCAAAAGAGATAGAACCGGTATTCAGGTATGTTTATTGTAAGATATGTTTTTGACTGCATCTGCTCTATAATACCTTTTTTAACTTTTTGTTGATAAGTAAGTACCTAAATAAAATATAATTTAATGTTAAGTCATTATTTTTTAGAACTTTTTATGTTTCTTATCATATAAATAAATGTAACAGGTTGTCTGTCTTTCCGGACGTTAAGATTTCTCCAACCGCCTAACCGGGACAGTTTCATTCAGTGATGCTTTAATAAGTCTAAGAGGGTATAAACTTTATAGGGGAGGTTACTTCAACCCCAAGAATAGGAGTCTGTCCCCTCTAGCGCACCTAGAGGCCTCTAGGCGCGTAGAATAACCTCTAGTAAGATTTAGAGTGACTTCGTTTTTAAAAGCGAAGCTTTTCTATAATTAGGGTCGGTCCGTCCGTCACTCCGTACGTCCGTCCGTAACGGATAGCTTTTTTCGTTAATTTAGGCATGTTAGAATTGTCCTATCGATTTCAAATTTTGCATGGTGATTCCTTTAGCAGTTAGGTACGATTTAAAAAGCGTAGCAACTCTATAATCATTACCAAAATGTCCGTACGTCCATTTTAAACATGTTGATTTTTTTACTTTTTTAACATCAAATTTTTATGTGATCTAATCATCGGATTGATCTGATTTTTGGTATATTGATTCCTGGGACAACAAAGTATAATGTAATAAACGAAGCAACTCTATAATCAAGTCCTAAAAATGTAAGTATGTCCATAAACATTATCCTGTATCAAGCAGTTTTTTAACAAATTTACTTACAATTTTGCTTTGACTCTTATACATTTATATTAGGATTATTCAGTTCTGAAACTATACAAGTGTTAATGTCCGTTTGTCCTACCGTTTCAGTGCTTCGCTTTTATGGATGTTGTCATCCTTGTTATAAAGTGTTTCATAGAATTATTAAGTTTTCACTATTTATGTGATATAATAAAATTATCTTTTAAGGAGGGTGTGAGAAAAGAAGCAAGGATAACCCATTTCCAAGCAAACGATGAAGAAAGTATAAAGACTGTGAAACGAGATTATAATTCCGATGCCAAAAAGCCTAAAACAAATGCTTTTATAGAGCGACAAATTAGAGAAAGTCTTGGTGATTTGTGACAGCTTCTCAAGTTTAAGGGGTTATCGTCATGTTATGTTTTCTTTCCAAGGAACTCAAGCAAAATTATCCTTTTTAGAATTAAAAATGTTTGGAAACTACAAGTTTCGAACCAAACAAACAAAATTCAATTAAAGTACCTACAAAAAGTTATTAAACCAACCAATAACATAATGCAGTTGTAAAATCTGTGTAACAGTGTAATTTTAAGTCCAATGTCCACGGTCCCTTCCCCTCCCTCCATGGCGTTTTTGATGAGTTAAGAGAGGGGTATTTTGAAATCTACAAGATGAAATAGATGAGATAAGGGAGGGGTATTTTGAAATCTACAAGATGAAATAAGACAACTTAAAATTTTCGAGGGAAAGATTAAGTTGGATTAGAAAAATCCAACACAAAGTCTTAATTTTACTTTCAAAATTGTTTCTACTATAGATGCTATAATGATTTTGATAATTGGTGGGATTAATGATTTTTTGGCCATTTTTCTTTTTCAGTATCTCTGAAAATTATGGATAGTTTATTATGTCAGTATTCTCAATTAAACACAATATTTGTATTTTTTCCATAGACATAAAATAATTTATATTTTCAGATTAAAAAATGTTTTCTATCCCCTCATTATTTCGGTTAGACTACCGAATAAGCATGTCAACAATGAGACATATGTGTGCCTGTAAAAATACCACAAACAATTCCACGAAAAATCATCCAAATGATTCAGTAAAAATTGCAGCAAAGAAAACTTACAAGAGAAAATTAACAACTGATGGGCCAGATTTGTTTCAGTTTATGGCATCGACAGGTAGGTAAGGATATCAGGGAGTAAGGGAGGGGACAATGGGCAATTAATTCAATATAAGAGTTATCAAAGAAAGGGCATGAAATCCAGTTAAATCCAATAAATTTGTAGGAAATTATAAAGGGATTGTTAATTGAATAATAGATTTCCATAGCGTCATGTAAAGTGAAATCACAACTTGTTTTTGATGAAATATATTGAGGTTTTTTGGTGTGATTTTTATATTAAAAGATTATTGGACCCGGCCAGCTGCTAGCAAGAATATGACTGCCCCTTTTTATTCTGTTTATTTCCCTTGCCCCTTACCCCCACCTCCCTTCTCCCTTCTCCCCGTCTGCTACATTCCAAACTAACACAACGAGTGTTTATTTCCCTTCCCCCCACTTCCCTTATCCCTTCTCCCCGTCTGCAATATTCAAAACATACATAACGAGTAGCGGCATTTCATGCGCAAGTCCCCAAACTCAGTCAGAAACTGCTAAATTCTTGCACATTCCCTTTAAGCCAGTCCCCAAAGTCTGAGACTCATAAAAATTGAATATTCGATCCATTGTCCCCTCCCTTACTCCCTGTAAGGATATACTTGTATAAAAGTAACAGGATGTTTGTGTTGATATAGCTAACCACTGGACCAATTTGGTTTTCCTTAACTATATACAATATATTTTAGGTAAAACAGCTAGAAATGTTAAAGTACATCCTGAAATTCCTCCATACCTGGATCCTGCCAGCCTGCGGGCAGACGGTGCTAAGGTTTACTTGGATGTTTATGGGTGCCAGATGAATGTAGCTGATACTGAAGTAGTTTTAAGGTAGGGTAGCTATTTTCTCTAAAACCTACAGTTATTTATCGTGACCCATCACAAACCTTATAAGTGATACCATTACCTATAGTAGAGGCATCTAGAGGTGTCGTTGCTGACTTAAATAAATTTGCCTTTTTCTATCATTGCATATCTGATTTTAAGATGCTTGATCAAGAACATTATTATCTTTTAATACCTAATATCAAAGCTATTCTAAAATTCACTATTTCTGACATTCTGTCCGTCCGTCTGTAATGTAATTTTCTCTGCTGCTATTTGAGATAGATTTTCGATTTTTATTGTGAAGATTCCCCTTGACAAATATCCATTTACAATCTACTTGATCCGTCAGTCTGTCTGTTGGTCATGCTACAAAATATATTAATTTACCAATATGTAATTTTTAGTGTGCTAGAGAGTCAGGGGTATGTGAGGACCCTCAATTCTAATGAAGCAGACGCGTGGCTTCTAGTAACATGTTCTATCAGAGAGAATGCAGAAGATAAAATATGGAAGAAATTGAATTACATTAAAGCATTAAAATCACATGGAAAAGTAAGTTTCTACCAAATGTTTTTTACTTTAAATTTGGTAGATAGGATACTCTTGTTTTCTGCAGCTACTCTTTAGCTAGGAAATGTCCACAAATTAACCACTTCGCTATAAAAAAACTTCCTGTCAAATTAGGTACTTTTTTTTATTTATTCGCTTTTTGTATAGGTCACTCGAGCTTATCGAATAAGCATAATTACAACATTTATGGAATACAGTGCTATTGATTAGGAGCAGTTTCAATTACATCTTACATTTTCATTCTTTATAACCTAATGTTCTTGTTAAAAAAAAAAAGAAAACAAAGAAGAAAAAAAGTTGTTGGCATCAATGGAATGAAATCCGCGTTTAATAGCAAATATCAAAGCCTACTAAAGTAATATATATATTTAGTTATTTAAGCATATGAGTCTAGGAGTGCTGGGATGTATGGCTGAAATATATTATTATCTAGTTATCCAAGCATATGAGTGTAGGAGTGCTGGGATGTATGGCTGAAATATATTATTATCTAGTTATCAAAGCATATGAGTGAAGGAGTGCTGGGATGTATGGCTGAAATATATTATTATCTAGTTATCCAAGCATATGAGTGTAGGAGTGCTGGGATGTATGGCAGAAATATATTATTATCTAGTTATCCAAGCATATGAGTGTAGGAGTGCTGGGATGTATGGCTGAAATATATTATTATCTAGTTATCCAAGAATATGAGTGTAGGAGTGCTGGGATGTATGGCTGAAATATATTATTATCTAGTTATCCAAGAATATGAGTGTAGGAGTGCTGGGATGTATGGCTGAAAGATTGAAGACCCAACTTCTGGAGGCAAATAATGTTGTTGATATTGTGGCTGGCCCTGATAGTTATAAGGTAGCTATTCTCTTTCATTTTATATATTTTTTTACTCTATCTAACTCAAAATAAAAGAAACCATCAGACATTAGCCCCTTTATTTATTAAAAGCGAGAAAGATTGCAAGGAATAAAAAAGAATACACATCAAATAAGATAAAAATAAATGTTTTTATTTTATTTTAGGACTTACCACGACTGCTGGCAGTAAACCGTAATACAGGACAAGCAGCTATAAATGTTTTACTCTCACAGGATGAAACTTATTCAGATCTAGCTCCTGTTAGATTATCAAAGGTTAGATCTATGTTTTCATTTCAAGTGGAAAAAAGTTCAAAACTAAAAGATATACCTAGGTAAAAATTTTTTTAGTTTATTTTATGAGATTGATGTTTTTCCGATCAGAAAAAAATCAGCCTGATATCTTTTAAAATAAAGCAAAATTTTAAGATTGTAGTGTTTGGAGGTGGTGTTTATTATTTTAATCCCCTAGCTCCTAGAAGGGAAGTGCATGTTATATGTAGGTAAACACTTTCATATACAAGATTTTAAAAAAAGAATTGAATATCTTTAATAAGAGGCCCATTCAGAACGCCTAATACAATCTTCTCCCCTCCCCCTCTCCATTTTTTAAATCTTAACTTCAACTTCTTAGGACTCAGTAACAGCTTTCCTATCAATTCAACGTGGCTGTGACAACATGTGTTCTTATTGTATTGTTCCTTTTACCAGAGGAAAGGAAAGATCGAGGCCTATCCATACAATTTTAGATGAGGTAGGTAGACTTTTGTTATTTTTTGCCACAAAAAAATTAATCCATCAAACTTTTAGTATAACATCAAGTGCTGTTAATATATTCTTCTAATTCAAAATTATGAATAAGAATTTAGTATTTTCACTGTTTTTAAGGTTCGAGCTTTATCAGATCAAGGAGTGAAAGAAATAACTTTACTTGGACAAAATGTTAATAGCTATAGGTAAAAGTATGATAATTATCTTCTTATTAACACTGCTGAATTAAAAGTAAATAGATAGTTTAAATTCTACAACTTAATTATTTTGATGTTTCATAATAAAAGTACCCACCTACCTATTTATTAAGTAAAAGAAGAAAATTTATTGATATTATGAAAACATAAAGATTTTAAAGTATTAGGATAAGTATGTTCCATTAGCATCATCTCAGTCAATTATAAATACAACAAAAGTTATTATATTTATGACTGATATTGATGTTTCTTTCAAGTGGGTTGGCCTCCCACAACCAAGTTGCCTAAACCACTCCCTAAACCAATACTAAACTTCCTTGAAATGGTTATATATTAAAAAAAAATCAATATTTATAATTGTAGAGATGTATCTGAGAGAAGTCTATCAATGTATACACCAAGAGATAGTCCCGCCACTAGAAAAGATTTTAAAACTGTTTATAAAACTAAGGTAAATAAATATTAGGTACTAACATTTTTTAAAGATCAAATACTTTCTACAAAAAAACTGACCAAGCTATACTTGCTTGATTCACTTCACTAAAAGAGAGAGAGGTGGATCAAGCCTCTCATGTTTCAGAAGCCGTAAGCCCACTGAAAATAAAAAAAAGTGATCTTTTAAACTGTGATTAAAATGTCAAGGGACAGGCAAAAAATGTCGGAACAATCCTGCTGAGCATAGAGGAGCTGTGGTCGGACTGAGAATAAAGATTAATAGCTGTCTGGGGAGGCTAAAATAGACCCAGGATAAAGACATTATATTTTTTCTCAGTGATGTGAAGCTGTGCTGGGGGGCTAAGAATACTCCCGGGGGCCTGAAAATCCCTAATTTTCAACCTTAATTCTAAAATAATACCCAAAACGATAAATTAATACCCATTATAATAATATCTAATTTTTTGTTCTTTTAAATATTAATCCATTTTATGTATTTTAAATTTGTCTGAATGTTATGTTTTTATTTTAATTATGTAATGCACTAAAAGATAAATGAAAAAAAGAGAAAACAAAAAAAAACAAAACAAAAAAAAAGTATCTATAAAAGAGAAAAAAAGAGAGAAAAAAAGAGAAGAAAAAAATAAGAAAAAAATAAGAAAAAAAGTAGAAAAAAAAAGAAAAAAAGTAGAAAAAAAAGAAAAAAGTAAAAAAAAGAAAGAAAAAAGTAAAAAAAATTAAACAGTGCATATTGTTTTACTTATTGTTTTATTTTATTATTGTGATCAAAAACTTTTGTGATTTGTCTGTACTCGAATCTCACGGTGATCCTTCGCAGGGCCACCCTTTAAGGTTTCTTTGAAGCCTCGTCTAAGGGGAGATAAGAGTGCAATTTAAGTATAACTTGTAAAATGGCACCTGTTACATATCCTTGTCTGCGAGAAGCAGGTTGCCAAAAATGCTAAAGCTGTCAAATGTTCTCTGTGTTCCCTCTACATTCATATTAGCTGCACCTCTGAGATTACTGATGATGTTTACAATTTCATGAAAACACAAGAGAACTCTGGTTTTAAGTGGTTCTGTCATGCTTGCAGAAATGTTAGTGCTAAATTTTCTAGCGATATGGCAGTATTAAATGCTAGAATAGATAAAGTCCAGGATGAGGTGAAAACTAATACAACCAATATTAGTGAGAACAAAACTAGTATTGAAAACCTAAATGCCGAAATGAACAAATGTAAGGCAGATATAAAAAACAATAATGATGATTGTAAGAATGAAATATTCGTTGAGTTGCAGGAAAGGGAGAGAAGAAAAAACAACATCATTATTCACAACCTACCAGAGCCAGCACCTGAGATAAGGGATGGAAATGAAAGAAAAGAGGCGGACAAGGAGAATGTTATCTTGCTACTTTCAACATTGGATGAAAATTTCGACTATGAAAATGATGTTAAATACATGTTCAGAATCGGTGAAAAATCAGACAGAGATCGACCTGTAACAATTTCATTCAAGAAAAATGACAGAAAAGATGACTTCATATCCAAATCACATAAGTTGGCAGATTCAAACTACTCCCAAATTTCCATTAGCACTGACCTGACTAAAAGGCAAAGAAAAGAACAAAAGGACTTGGAAACAGAGGCTGCCAAGAAAAATGAATCTTTGTCGAGAGAAGATTTTTTAAAGTTCGAGTGGATTGTAGTGGGACCAAGAGGCAACAAAAGAATAGTAAAAGCTCCAAGGGACAGGACAAAGGCCAGAAAAAGAACATTCCAGGAGGCCATGGAGGACGGGCCGCAGGACAGGCACAACAGCCAAAGGGCCAGGACAGACTTAGCATAATGTACCTGAACTCTCAAAGCATAGTAAATAAAATAGAAGAACTATGCACTACAACATGTGACCTAAAACCGGACATTATATGTATTTGTGAATCATGGTGCCATCCAGATATAAATAATTCTTTTTTATCTATTCCTGGATATAAAGTTATTGAAGAATTGAGAAAGGACAGAAGTGATACTGAAAGGGGAATTGGTGGCGGATTGTTAGTATATGTGAGAGATGGACTCACAGTTTTTACCTCTAGTGACAACAATATTGATTTCATACAATATTGCAAATTTCAAGTTAAACTGAAAAGTGAAATTTTAAATACTTGTTTGATCTACAGATCCCCCAATTCTAGCCCCGCCAACAATGATGAACTAAATAATCTTATAACTTCTCTGCCTAAAAACTGTATAATTTTCGGTGATTTTAACTACCCAAATATTGACTGGAATAGTTACACTTCAAGTTCCTCAACCTGCAAGACATTTCTGGACATTGTGATAACTAAAGACTATAATCAAATAATTGACTTTCCTACCCATTTAAAAGGAAACATTTTAGACTTAGTACTTACAGATCTGCCTCGTGATATTATTTCTGCTAGATGTGAAGGCAGACTTGGAAAAAGTGATCATAGCATAATAATGATCGAAACAAATGTTACTCTAAATCACAGTGAAACTTCACAAAAAGTACCACAGTGGCACAAGGCAAATTTCAATCAGATAAATAGTGATTTAGAAAGTTTTAACTGGGACCTTGAACTACGTGACCTTTCAGCTGAAGAGGCTTGGACACTTTTTACAGTTAAAGTTAATGAAAGTGTGAAAAAAATGTTCCTTTTAGAATCCGAAGAAAAGCATCTAAACCAGTCTGGATGAATAATAAATGCCTTCAAGCAGTTAGAAAAAAACGAAGACTCTGGAGAACATATAAACAATCAAAGGCTCAACAAGACTTCTCTGCTTATAAAAAGCAAGAAAAACTGGTCCAAAAACTCTGTAAAACAGCGAAAAAAAGCTTTGAAAAGAAACTGGCCTCTGATAAAGGTAACACACGTAAATTTTATGCATATGTAAATTCCAAGAAAAATGTGAAAAGCTCTGTAGGTCCTCTAATCCATGAAGGAGTAAAAACTGACGACCCCAAAGAAATGGCTAACATCTTAAATAAATACTTTGCTAGTGTGTTTGTTGAAGAAGATACTGAGAACCTGCCAACTATCAACGAAGCTGATGTTGAACCACTCGAAGATATCTATTTTGATGAAGGTAAAATCAAGAAAAAAATTGAAAAACTGAAGGATGGATCTGCACCAGGCCCAGATGGAATTTCAGTTATTTTTCTGAAAAAAACTGTAAATATCACCTCTAAAATTTTAAAGATTATTTTTGAAAAATCTTTTCAAACCAGCTCTGTACCTAAAGACTGGAAATCTGCAAATATCACTGCAATATTTAAGAACAAAGGAAAAAAAAGTGATCCCTCCAAATATAGACAAGTTTCACTAACAAGTATACCTGGCAAACTCTTTGAATCCTTTGTCAAAGATAGTATTGTAAACCACCTTGAAACTAACAATCTGCTTAATTCCAGTCAACATGGATTTCGTCCTGGCAGGTCCTGCACAACAAATCTCCTGGAATTCTTAGAAACTGTGACCAAAAAGATTGACGAAGGTAAACCAATGGATTTATTGTACTTAGACTTTACCCCAGCCTTTGATAAAGTACCAAGAAAAAGGCTTATTATGAAACTAAAGGCACATGGAATAAAAGGAAAAGCTCTGCAGTGGATTATAGACTGGCTGTCCTGTAGAAAACAAAGAGTGGTTCTAAATGGTGAAGTTTCTGACTGGGAAGACTCAAAGTCTGGTGTGGCACAGGGAAGCCTACTTGGTCCTGTCTGTTTTACTGTCTATAATAATGATATAGACGAAGCTGTAGTCATTATTGACATAGCCAAGAAATTTGCTGATGATTCCAAAGGAGCCCACGCCATCTGTGGCCCTAATGACCAGCTGGTCCTACAGCAAAGTATTGACAATCTTGATGAATGGTGTTTAAAATGGGGTATGTCATTCAACACTTCAAAATGTAAAATTATTCATGTTGGCAGAAACAATCCTAATTATGACTACTCCATGAATGGTGAAACTCTTCAGACTAGTGATACTGAAAAAGACATTGGATTCAATATACATTCATCATTGAAACCCTCTATTCATTGCAATATTATTGCCAAAAAAGCTCATACTGTTCTGTCCTTGGTATCGAGAAATTTTCATTACAGAGACAAGAAAACTTTTGTAAATCTGTATTGTCAACATGTCAGGCCAATCTTAGAGTATGCATCCCCAGTTTGGTCTCCTTGGCTGGAATGTGATAAAAAAGTGGTTGAAGATGTCCAAAAAAGAATGGTAAAAATGATATCTGGCTTGAATGGACAAACTTATGAAGAAAAACTGACCGAAATTGGACTTCAAACTTTAGAATACAGACGAGAAAAAGCTGACATGGTTCAAGTTTTCAAAATGCTGAAAGGAATCGACAATGTTGATTATAAAAACTGGTTTGAGATATTATATGGTGATACAAGTTCAAATATCAGACCCAACACGAGACTAAGCAATGAACCTTTGAATATTATTCAAAAAAGATGTAATGGTGACATTAGAAAATACTTTTTTAGTATGAGAGTTGTTCCAACATGGAACAGTTTACCAACTGATGTTAAAAATTCTGGAACTGTTGCTGTTTTTAAATCTAATTATGACCGGCTTCATCAGCTAGACTAATTATTGTGAAAATAGTGAAAATGGATTGAAGCAGACTAAAAGACATTCTCCTCGATATTCTCACACGAGAATCCTGAGAATTATTCAATACAATACAATACAATACAATACAAAATGCCTGTTTACCTACCTATATTTTATTTTTGTTTCTAAATTAAATGTTAAAACCCATAAATGTTTTAAAGAATTAATTTAAATGATAACTATATGCTTCACCCATAGCCTCTAGGCTGGGTAAGCAGGGGAGGAAAATAGTCTTAAACCTTACCTGAAATGTACAACCATTTCGTACCAGCATTTATCGAGATCTTTAGTTTCAAACAAAAACCTTACTACTCTAGGTATATAATAGGATGATTTTTTAGGAAGGAGGTTTGAGATTTGTGGACCTATTGGACCAAGTTTCGTTGATAAACCCTGAAATAAGGAATAGTCATTTATTAAAGACTAATGGATGTAGATTTTTTGAGGATATTTTAACAGGGGCAAAATTATCGTCAATTCAGCTTGCTGACATGAAATTCGTTCATAAGAGAGGAGGGGATGTAGTAGATGTGATGGAAATCGTTATTTTAGCCCGCTGTGTATTTTGCTTTTATAGAGAAAATGAAAATCTTATTTCATTTTTAATATTTCCATTTTTAACCCCTTTTTGTCCTATAATATCTCTAACCATAAAAATCTTTTTTATTTATTGCACATAGGTAGCTTTTAAAACCCTCAAAATTGTATACAATAAATTACCTATTTTTAAAATCAGAATTCGTTTTACCTCACCACACCCCAAAGACTTTCCCTCGGAAGTTCTCTATCTGATCCGAGACAGGCGTAACATCTGTAACAGCCTTCATATGCCAGCACAGGTCGGATATGTAAATAAAGCATGTTTATTTTATTCGCAACATGTTGAAAATACATGGAAGAATTTTAAAAATATTTAATAGGAACCGGTTCTCATTCATACTAAAAAACTATGTCTAGCATCGCATTTTATCCAGATTTCTACGAATATAAAAACTGGTTTTAATCTTATAATTGTACATTTTATTTCCGCGGAAAGCCGTTTATGATACGATGCGAGAAATAAGGGGGGGGGGGAGTTTGTACAGTTATAGGAAATGAAAATTCAGTACCAAATTTTGCCCTGGCCGTTTGGGCTTGTTTTTATAGTTTTCAACCTAATTCTAATTGAATTTTGGGACTTTCCTTCTACGGGCTAGTGGGGCAAAAGACCCCCCCAAACACTAAGTTATGAGCTTATTTTTAAAGATATCGAGCTGATTTTTTTAATGGAACCTTTTATTACATAGATGAGTTGATTAGCCACCACATATTTCATTTTTGCACTTTACTTCTAGGGGCTTTTGTAGTAAAACAACCCCCTCAAATACAAAATTTATAAGTTTTGAGCTTACATGCCCCTAGAGGTAAGGTGCAAAAATGAAATATGGGATGGCTAATCAACTCATTTATGCAATAAAAGCTTCCATTTAAAAAATCTGCTCGATATCTTTTAAAATAAGCTCATAACTTAAAATTTTAGTGTTTGGGGGGGTCTTTTGCACCACTCGCCTCTAGAAGGAAAGTCGCAAAATTCAATTTTCAAAGTTTTACAGGTAGATCCAATCATATAAGAGAGTTTACAAAAAGAATTAGGTTGATAACTATAAAAACAATCCCAAACGGCCAGGCCAAAATTTGGTACTGAATTTTCATTTCCTATAACTGTACAAACTCCCCCCCCCCCCTTATTAGTTCATATTATGATTGGTTTATTTTAAAGAAGATTTTTACCTAATTTTTTGATAAGTACAAGATTATACTGATAACATTATATTATATTAATTTGTTATCTTTTTAAGAAAACATCTTAAAATAAATAAATATTACTGTTATTTTGACTTCATGAAAGCATTTGATAGTGCTAGTTATTACAAAGGGGGTTTTATTTTATCTTTATTAACATCAAACGCTTTGTTAAGTCAAAAGATTTCACTTAGATAACTAATAAATGCTTGTAAATAGGAAGCTTATTTAAGAGAATTTTTAGCTTACCAGGGTATTTAGAAACTAGAGTTGGGCTCGATATAATTACCTCGCTATTGGCTAGGTTTATTCAATGTTTTATTTACTTTCTTTTGGTTATCTGAATTCTGACTATTAACCATATTCTTCCATTATCTTCTCCCAGACAATTTCTTTCTTTAAACTATTTTAGGATCTTAATATTTTTTATTTCAAATTATCGTCCTGAAAGGATTATGTTTAGTTAACTGTTAAATTTTAGTTCAATATCTGACCACATTACGCACGTATCGCTAGTATCAAATTATTTTAAAACTAAGTTTTCTTTTATTTACTATATTAGGTATAAAGGGAGGGGGCGGAAGTGACACTTTTTGAAACCAAAACTGAAAGTCAAAGGAACTCAACTAAATAAAGAGTTACAGCTTTGAGATTTCACATGGTAGTTGCTATATAGAGGTACAATATGGAACTGTTGAGAAACGGCGGTGGAACCGCCGCTCCCACCGAAATTTATTTTTGTCTTTTCTCGCTATATTAGATAATTTTTTTTTATAAAAATTTCCCTTATTTTTTCATATAAAAAGTGTCAAGTGCAAATATATTAAACGGCATCATACCACACTTCTCTTTTACTGCATTTGCAGCCTTCCACTTTCCTGTCGTTCCTTATATTTGCATTTGGAGAGAAAAGTCGAAAAAAATTCGGCGGGAAACAGCGGTTTTCGGCAGGAGCAGCGGTTCCGCCGCCGTTTCTTCACAGTTCCATATTATAACACTTAAAAGCAACTGCCACGTCAAATCTCAGAGCTGTAACTCTCTATTTAGTTGAGTACCTTTGACTTTTAGTTTTGGTTTCAAAAAGTGTCACTTCCGCCTCCCCCCTTTAAATTTTCTGTTTTATGGATAGAAATTTAATACTTCAATGTAATTCAAATAGCAACATGAAATAAAAAATATGCATTTATTCTTCATACAGTAAGATAATGGGTATTATCGTTCTGGTCAATGAGAGTTTATTACGGATTATTGGAGCACTATGAGTTTTAAACATTTATCGCTTGGAAAACTTGAGCTCATACATAGACATTTATTTCCTATATAGATCTGTCATGGATCTTGATGCAATAAAGTAGGCTGTTTTGTAATTGTTAAAAATTGGAAGATTTCATTAAACAAAAGTTTCTGCAAATATAAGTATGAAATGATCAAAAATTCTGTATTACCTTTACCTTCCCCCCTTTAAAAAATCATCTATATCATTGGTCCCCTTCATTCATTAAAGAAATATCCTCTTTAAATTCCTAAAAATATGTTTTAGTGTGGAAGTGACAAAGTTCTTGAGTTAATGAGAAGAGGATATACGGTTCAAGCTTACCTAGATCTTATTCAAAATGTTAGGTAAAAATATTTATTCCTTCGTGTTTTTACAGAAAAAAAAGCTACTCTAAAATTTCAAAGATAATGAGTAACTTTTCAAAGGTAAGGGGACTATGATTTTGAGCACCTTCCAGCAGTGAACCTGAGTAATTTTGTTGTGAACATGCTAGGTTTAGTTATATAGACTAAAAAAGGGGGGGGGTAAAATGTGGTGACTCGTCACACGACATACCAGCAATTTTATTTTGGGTGCTACTCCCTTAGTTTTAGAGATAATTGGATGAAATCTTTTGGGCTGGGTCACTAATTACCCCAACTATTGGTATCTTTTAAAAAAACGGCGGCGGGACCGCCACTCCCGCCGCCCGCCGCCGTTTTCCGCCGCCACCAAAAAAAAATTCTCGCCGAATTAGGCAATTTGGAATCATTTGAGACCATGTTATTTTTTTCAAAAATTTTTCCCCTTACAAGGAACCCTGCGGGGGGACTTAGTCATTTTTTTCAAATTCTCGTTTATCAAGGTATATCTTAAATACAGTGCTACTCCTGTGCTTTTAAAGATATTGAAACAAAATCTTTTTAGGTTGGTAAGTAAAAAATATTTGAATTAAGAAAACGGCGGCGGGACCGCCGCTCCCGCCGTCCGCCGCCGTTTTCCGCCGCCACAAAAAAAAATTTTATTGCATTTCTCGCCGAATTAGGCAATTTGGAATCATTTGAGACCATGTTATTTTTTTCAAAAAATTTTCCCCTTGCAAGCAACCATGTGGGGGGACTTAGTCATTTTTTTCAAATTCTCGTTTATCAAGGTATATCTTAAATACAGTGCTACTCCTGTGCTTTTAAAGATATTGAAACAAAATCTTTTAGGTTGGTAAGTAAAAAATATTTGAATTAGGAAAACGGCGGCGGGACCGCCGCTCCCGCCGTCCGCCGCAGTTTTCCGCCGCCACTAAATTTTTTTTTTTTTGAACATAATCTTTTATCTTTTAAGGTGTTGGGTGGGTAAGTAAAAAAACATGGTCTCAAATGATTCTAAATCGCCTAATTCGGCGAGAAATACAATAAAAAAAATTTTGGGTGGCGGCGGAAAACGGCGGCGAACGGCGGTTTCCGCAGTCGTACCTCTGCCATTGTTGCTGACCTACCTAAAAATATTTTGTTTCAATATCTTTTAAAGTACAGGAGTACCACTGAAATTAAGATATACCTATAAAAATGACCAAGTCCCCCCACATGGTTGCTTGCAAGGGGAAAATTTTTTGAAAAAAATAACATGGTCTCAAATGATTCCAAATTGCCTAATTCGTCGAGAAATGCAATAAAAAAATTTTTTTTGGTGGCGGCGGAAAACGGCGGCGGACGGCTGGAGCGGCGGTCCCGCCGCCGTTTTCTTAATTCAAATGTTTTTTACTTACCAACCTAAAAAGATTTTGTTTCAATATCTTTAAAAGCACAGGAGTAGCACTGTATTTAAGATATACCTTGATAAACGAGAATTTGAAAAAAAATGACTAAGTCCCCCCACATGGTTGCTTGCAAGGGGAAAAATTTTTGAAAAAAATAACATGGTCTCAAATGATTCCAAATTTCCTAATTCGGCGAGAAATGCAATAAAATTTTTTTTTTGTGTGGCGGCGGAAAACGGCGGCGGGCGGCGGGAGCGGCGGTCCCGCCGCCGTTTTTTTTAAAGATACCAATAGTTGGGGTAATTAGTGACCCAGCCCAAAAGATTTCATCCAATTATCTCTAAAACTAAGGGAGTAGCACCCAAAATAAAATTGCTGGTATGTCGTGTGACGAGTCACCACATTTTACCCCCCCCCCCTTAGGTTTCACCCTGGTTTTATATGAAAATAACCAGGGTGAAAAAACCCAGAAATTATCAGCATTTTTTGATGAAATATTCTCAGATGTTTAGTTGAGTTCAAACTGTTTGTTTCAAAACCATTGACGTATACATAAGTATAATAATATTATTTTGATGTAAAATGTATATTCAGAAAAAGGGTGGTAACTTGTAATATTGTAGACAGTTTAATTAATGTACTTTTGCAATTTATGCATTTGATGATTTTTGCTGTGTTATTTTATTTTGTCCCTTGAACTCAACAAAACATTTGATGATATTGCGCTAAAAAATGCTTAACATTTCATAGTTTTTTTTTTATATAAAACCATGGTGAATTTTTTATGTCAATATAACTAGATATATTTAATATAAACCAAGTATATACAGCACACTAAAAAATTACTAAGGTTCAATGCAGGAAGGTGCTTAAAATCATTTGGTCTTGTTCGTGCATTGCATAGTCCCCGTTCGTCGAATTCTTCAGTTGAATTTCATTGCTTAAATTATTTCAGTATGAATAAATCTATGAGTAATTTTAGTCATTTGAAAGGAAACTTCTAATAAGCGTTGATCAGTAGGACAATTCTATGATGATAATTATGTTTAGGGAAATTATACCTGGAGTGGCCCTTACTTCAGATTTTATTGTTGGCTTCTGCGGAGAGACAGAAAAGGAGTTTGAAAGAACTATTGAGCTTGTCAAGACTGTCAAATATACCAAGTGCTTCATGTTTGCTTACAGTATGAGGTAAGCTATAATTGAACATATTATTGACAAAAAATATTTTATCAGTAGCTACCGAAATTACTTCTGAACTTTATATGATAGGATAGATGAAATGAAAATTTAACTGGCCAGTTTACCAAAATATTTACATATTTATCTACACGGATTGTTTCTAAACCGTGTTTTTATTGGTCTAATTTACTGATTAGATATTTAGATATAATGTATTTTTTTCACTAGTGGCTTTTAGAGGCTTATGATTTCTCTTGGGCCGGGCCTGTAGTGGCACCCTCCCGTCCTTTAACATAGTTATAAACCTATCCAGGACCTATTTGAAGCTCCAATGTAATGGAAAACTATATCGGTTCAGTGGTTCGCGAGATCCGTCGGTACAGACTAAAGAGTAAAGGAGACATCATGTTACTTTTATATAAAGATATACTTACTTTCCTCTAGGGAGAAAACCGGAGCACACAGAAGGCTACAGGATGATGTCCCGGAAGATGAAAAGAAAAGAAGGCTCAACCTTTTAGCAAAGACTTTTAGGTAAGGCTTTTTTAGGGTTATTGAAAAAAAACGCCTTTTATTAAATCTATTAATAGCTTGAAACAAAACAGGCAATTTTCAAAATAAGAATGTATTTAGCATTTTCTAAGATGAGTGTTTTTTAAGATCAGCGTTTTCTGAGATAGCCGTTTTTTTTGATTATAGCTTTTTTTAAATGTTCCTATATTTTTGTAGTTTTTATCATTTGATTGTATTCATAGATTTTAAAGCAACGAAATATCTGAAAGTTTCTAAAATTAAAATCAAAAGATATATGTTTCACATTATCAAAACTGTCCTGCCCTCTAGCGTGTCATACGCATCCCAACCCACTACCAACAACATTCTTAATTCTTTGCTATGGTGTCTTTATGGTGTCTATGGTGGCTATATGAACATAGGGAAGGGGGGGGGGGGGCATTGGGCTGATTATTACATTATTACATTGGTCCCCAAAGTTTTATAATAACGCTTAACAACTTTGGGTAGGTACTTTTATTGAATTCTGATTGTTTGATTCATTGAGTTCAGTGTCCAAACGTTTCAACCACTAATTTTAATCTACACAAGGGGTACCTTTTTAATCATCATTAGGATGTACATCAATTTATCGGCCATTGTCATATCCCTTTAGATCTCTGATATGAACAACTTTACATTTATGATACTTTAAAATCATTTATCTAGGCAAACAGCAGAAGAGTTGCACAAAGAATATATTGGAACAACACAGAAGGTTCTGGTTACAGCGGACTCGAAAAGATCATCTGATGATTTTCAGGTATAATAGTCACGTTTTGTCTATCTGTCAGTGTCAGTTCGTAACGCTAGAGGAGAAATATGGTTTACTCGGCTATCAGTTTACTCTTGCTAAAGAGAAAATTATATTTATAACTTTTAAACTATAAAATTTACTCTTTAATTCTGTTTCTACGGATTTGTTTATTATCAATTGTTTTAGGGAACAAGTGAAATGGGGACCAAAGTTATCTTTCCAAAACTGCAAGTACCTGATCATAATGGGATTTTAAGACAGGTGAGTTGCAGTCCTATTTAAATGGAGAATTTTCCAGCATTCTCCTGCTATTATATTTTTTCATTCCATAGTAGAGTTCAATAGTTGAGTAATAGGTTGGAACTTGGAGTACAGTTCTTGAGGAAGATAAATAGTATTAGTCTACCCAATGTATGTGATTATCTGACCCCAGCCCCCCCCCCCCCCGCCCCCCACACACGCCTTACTGTAAGGTTAGGGTAGATCAAATTGGGAAATCACAGCAATGAATTAGTGTTATTAATCAGGGAGTAGTTATTGATAGTGAGTAATAAGCTTGGTTGTCAGGAGGCATGCTAGACTGATCTAGTTGATATTGAATATACTAGATTACTAATTTTGAATTAAATTCTGAATATGATTTTGACTTGTTTTTCTTTTTAAAAAAATATATTTCTAGGTTGTTCCAGGAGACTATGTGAATGTTGTTATAACAGAAACAAACAGTGAAATTTTCAAGGCATTTTGTTAACTCTTAATATTTATTATTTAAGCCAAATTAGATTAATTAGGTAAAACTTAAAGAATAAAACTATTTTTTAACCTTTACATTGCTTCTGATATGTGTGCCCTTGTTAAAAAAAACATAAAAATGTATAATGTAAAAATTTAATTTATAAACATTCGTATGTCCTACTTATCTATAATACAAAGTAGAACGATGTCTGTCTGTCCGTCTGTCTGTCTGTCCGTCTGTCTGTCTGTCCCTTAAGATCTCGGTAACCACTGAACCGATCGGATTCTACTCTTCAGGGTATCTACCTATTGGTCCTGTGGTGGTTTTAAGCTATTTTCTTGGGGGGTGGGACACCCCCAACCCCCCAAAAAACCAAAAAATCCCCCCCAGTTTTTTTTTTTTTTTTTTTTTTTTTTTTTTGAAGGAGATTTCCATGGTCCTTTACGATTTTCGCCATATTTTTTTTTTTACCCCTAGAGGCTAGGGGCGAAGCCGCTAGTATTGTACATTGTATAATATCATATACCAGTGTTTCGGAGCCGGGAGCAGCAACATTTTTTTGTGGAGCCGGAGCCATATTTTTCGTTAAAAACGGCTCCGGCTCCAGATTAGCTAAAAATGATTTTTTAAAGTAATATTATAATTTGGCAACGGACTATTTCCATATAATAAACTGAAAAACTATTGTTACTTAACAAATAGACACACATCCTTCTACTTTTATATAGCTTTAATCAAATAAAAGCAAAATATTTATACCTATTATTTATTTCATTTTATCAAATTCAATAATGAACAAAAATGATATATTAATTTTACGGTAGGAGCCGGAGCCGCATCAAAATTATACGGCTCCGACACCCTGCCATATACAATACAAATAGGCAGTGATTACCTACTATTTAATTTGAAGATTTAAAGTGTTAACAGAATTCTTGTTTAAAGGGAACATGTACTGAGCTTACCACCCTGACAAATACAGAATCCTTGCAGTCAAGAAAAGAACAATATAGTGCATCTACATTTTGAGTTGTCTATTTAAGATTTAGTGCAATATAGCTATTTTGCTAAATAACCAAGAAAATAATTACATCATAATCTTTATACACACATTCTGAACTCTTTATGAAGGGTTTTTAGGGGAGGGGCCGGAGGGTTAATTGTCCTCTATCCACAGAATTGTTAAAAATATTTGTTCATTTTGTTATTAAACCTAAATGTTATTGTTAAATTTGATTATTTTGGTGTACCTACCCAATTGTGTTTAAAACTATTATGTTAATTAATTTATTTCAGATTAAAGTGATTTTAAAATTCAAACTTTTATCTTGTTGTAACCTGTCTCATTACCTTGAGCTGATCTGCTTGACAATAGCAAGATCTTGAGGGCTGCCAAGTGAGTTGAGGCTGGCGTTAAGTCACTACACTCAGGTTAGAGATACGGGTGATTGTTACATCTAGAGAGTTCCAGGACAAACATCGGAATGTCTGAAATATTAATCTAATTCAGTATTTCACTACAGGTTAGGTTAGGTTAAAATAAGAATATACAAATAAGCCCCCCAAAAGGGTTAGGAATTAAAAAAAAACTGTAAGATGGTTTAATTTTTTCATTATTCAAATTTTCAGGAGTAGCAGACATAATTGGGTTGGGCGGTAGCAAGGAGGGTTTGGCCGTTGGAGGAAGTGTTGGCGCAATGACCTCGAGACGGGCCACCCATGCAGACTCCTGGTACAGTGCAGACGCACGCACCCTTGCCAGGTATGATCAGAAAGCTAAAGTCCTTATCTGAATGGATGTAGATATACGTGGATATTATGATAGTGGAAAATTGGTCGTCAAGTTAGCTTGCTAGTTCCCCTGTCATTTATTGGTCAGTTAGTTAATCCAGTAGTGGGAAGGGAATTTAGCCCGCTACAAAGTACACTTTATTAGAAAACAAGATTATCTGAAAAGATCAAAGTAATAATAAATCCATCCTAATCTGCAACAGAATTTCTCCCTGTCTAGAGGAGAGTCAAATTAGTGCGATTAGTCGACTTAAAACTAATAGGTTGATTTTAATAATTTAACATTGTTGATGTTAAAATTAAATATTGCACACTAAAGTAAAAGATTTTTAAGGTTTTAAGATCTTGTATAGATAGTAACGAAGTGGGTTTACCTCTGTAATGCATTTAGAATTGTAGAATATCACACGACGTAACCCCTTGACCACTGAAAACCGCCCCCCCCCCCCCCACTCCCTCACTTTATTTTGAAATAGATTGAAAATAAGGGCATAGGTGTTAGTTTTTCATTTTTTGTTTATCAGGTTCTATAATATTTGGTTTGATTATATTTTGCCCCTAAGAGATAAAGCCCCTCGTAGGGGTTAGGCATAGAAAATTATCCCCTATTTATCTTTAAAATAATCGGGGGGACATCAGTGCTCTACCGACCACTTGTGGGAAAGCACCATAAAATCTGGGGCTATAAGCCTCTAACCAGGGTGTCGGAGCCGTATAATTTTGATGCGGCTCCGGCTCCAGCTCCGGCTCCGGCTCCTACCTTAAAATTAATATATCAATTTTTTTCATTATTGAATTTGATAAAATAAAATAAATAATATAAAATATTTTGCTTTTATTTGATTAAAGCTATATAAAAGTAGAAGGATGTGTGTCTATTTGTTAAGTAGCAATAGTTTTCCAGTTTATTATATGGAAATAGACCGTTGCCAAATTATAATATTACTTTAAAAAATCATTTTTAGCTAATCCGGAGCCGTTTTTAACGAAAAATACGGCTCCGGATCCGGATCCGGCTCCACCAAAAATGTTGCTGCTCCGGCTCCAGAACACTGCCTCTAACTGTGTAATAATTTTAGGGAGCTGGATGGATGGTTAGGCAAAGCCTCGCGTCTGCCCCGGCCAGCCAGGGCAGTTATCTGTCCGCATGCCGGCTACAGATATTCAGGACCCACTGCGGCTTACAGCTTCAAGCAGATCGATCCCAACACTGTTAGGTTAATTTTTTGCTTTCTTTAAAAGTACAGGATGTCTTTCTGTCTGTGTGTGTGTGTGTGTGTGTGTGTAGCGATGTATTTCTCTACTCACTGAACTGATATGGTTTTCTTTTTAAGTAAAAGCTTCCTATAGTTCAGGTCAGGGAAGAAACGGTTGTTTAAAATTTTCCCTCACTTTCTAGTTTCCATTTGTAATTTTTTGAATTTTAAATATAAATTCTCTATTTTTGACGTAAAAAGTGCCATTTTTTCATTAAGGTTGTGCTAAAAGTTCGTAAAGGTGTGAGTTTTAAGGCTTAAAAACAGTAGTAGAACGATAATATTCACTAAATATGTTTAATTCTTATTGAAAAGAACTATGTACAAAAAGTTAACATAAATTTTATCGTTTTTCTATTGTTTTAAGCCTTAAAACTCACACCTTTACGGAATTTTAGCACAACCTCCCTCCCCCTTTATCATCATGCTAATTTCCTTACCTTTTTAAGGACAATCTTTATCTTGGGACCATCTCATCATGTTCGTTTAAATGGCTGTGCTGTCTCTCAGGTTTGTTCTTGTTACTTTTTAGTTCTTTTTTTTTGCAGACCCAAAGAAAGGGATTTTAAACAAAGGCATGAAAGGCCTTGAAGCATTAAATGGTAAAAGTGATACCTAACAATATAAATTATTTATGATCAGAAAAGAATGAAATGGATATATTAATGTATTTTCAATTTTCGATTGTGATTCTTTATAGGGAGCTTCATTTAAAATAAACTTTCTATGATGTTTCTGAGATAGTTTTTAAATCCTGAGTAACCACCCCCAATCCTTGATCCTGTAACTTTTAACGTACCTTAAATACTTATTTTTAAACCCATGAAAGATTATAATAGCCTTTTAGATCAAATTAGGTTTTTAAAAGCAATGTACACTTTTTAAAGCGCAGCTAATCTATTTCTGCATTTTTAGTGTTTGAGCTATGAGACACCGTTCTATAACCTGGATATAGACACAAATATTTCTCAAGATCTCATTGATACAGGTTACAATTTTCCTTTTCAATTTAAAAATTTAATCAAAATTATCATTAAGGGGGTAAATGCGAGTTTTTTGTTGTTGTCTTGTCTGATTACCTGCGTGTGATTTTACAACGAATGCACATATATTTAGTCATCACTGCTGTGCTACTTAGAATAGCCTAAAACCAGCGTTAGCTGTTAAGAAGATATGTCTGAACATCCACACTCAGTCCCCTCATATAGCTACATCAGTAAATCAAAATAAATATTTTTACATTTAAAATGTACAGTCTTTATTATTAGCATTTCCTTTCTCTTATTCTTGGGTCATAAGGCCCATTGATACTGATAGATTGACTTTTCTCTTTATTAAAAACTAGCGGCTACGCCTCCTAGAGGCTCTTGAGGTTGGGGGGGGGGGGGGGGGGAAGTTGACCACCACCCCATTTCAACTTTAGTTTTAAAAGGAAAACGTAAAAAATTCTTGGGTGGTCATTTTTTATAGGGGCGATTTTTCTTGGGAGGGTAAAGTGGTGTTACCCTCCCACAAGATAGCTATAAATATGCCACGGTTTTCGAGATATGCACACACATCTTGTTAATTTTATAAGAATACGCAAAATCTAAGTAGTTGATAATTTAAGTCTTAATAAAAGCTGAAATATTAAAATTCCAAATTGGGGGATGATTTTTTATTTATCTCCCATTGGCATATCACTGCATCCTGTGTCTTAGAACCTGCTCACAATATTATGTCTCAATTTTATTCCTCTAGAGTATGGAAGTAAATTATCGTTGTCGACTAGTACTTGTTGGGTTTATATTTAGATAAATAAATAAATAAAAAATAGCTACATAGGATGGCTTAATATATAGGCATTATTTGCGCAATCTCCTTTTTTATACCTATGTTTTTTTTTTAAATCAGGGATTCAAAGGGATAAGACAACTTTACGTTAAATTGATGTACATCCCCAAATTTACCTCAACCGATCAAAGTTCAACAAAAGTCCCCAAAGTTTTTGAGACAGCAAATAAGATAACATCGCTTATAAAAATAAAAAATAGGCATTTGCTGAGTCTTTTAGCAATCGTACAATTATTTCATATAAAAATTCTATGAAGTAGTTAACATAATTCTTTTCTTGATTTTGTCAAAATTATTCTTTAATTATGCGATTTTTTTAATACAGAAATATTGTAATATTTGTAGACGCAGACGGTAAATAAAATTGAATTGTTAAGATATATTTGCTGACACATGATATTTTACTTGTCACGGTTACCAACTCAATATTTTATTACATTCAGACTGGCCAGAGTGTACGTTTTGTACGTTACGCATCGAATCTGTGTACGTTCTGGACGTTATTTTGATATGTGTACGTAACGTATTTTGAAATTTGTATTTTTGTACGTTTTACTTTTTTTTAAAAATGATAAGAATCAAATATTAGCAGAAAAGTAATTTGTATGTTTTGTACGAAAATTTTTGCAAAAACAATAGGTGTATTATTTAAATAAATTCAATAATATCTTCAATTTTCATAGAACAAAAATATGTATGTAAATTATGCATATATGTTATTAGAACTTACAGTTTAAATTTATGGATTTGAAATATATGTCCTATAGATATAGTTTAAACTATTGAACAGAAAGAGATATGCAGTTGACTAAATTCAAGTTTAAATGAATTTCATGCTACTACCCCTTTAATAGATTTTACGATAATTTTTTTCAAATTCTTTATATACTTGGGTAAATTTTCCGAGATATCATATGGTGCACAGTGTAGGATTAAGAAGTCTTATTTTTTGGTATCTTTAGTTTTTAAAGAATAAGAATCAAATATAAGTATAAAAGTATTTGTATATTTATTGTATTTGTACAAAAAGTATTACAAAAATAGTATATTATCTATAATGCAAAGTAGAATGATGTCTGTCCGTCTGCTTGTCCGTCTGTATATCAGAAGCTTAATATCTCAGTAACCA
Source organism: Acartia tonsa (assembly GCF_053477335.1). NCBI lineage: Eukaryota > Metazoa > Arthropoda > Copepoda > Calanoida > Acartiidae > Acartia > Acartia tonsa. The sequence goes on from NC_137264.1 coordinate 6,442,292, forward strand.
CTGAACCTATTGTGCTCTACTCTTCATGGAATATACCTATTAGTCCTGTGATGGTTTTTGCTATTTTCTTTGGGGGAGGGACACTTAAAGCTTTTTACTTTCTACTAGGATTAGAGGCTTCGTATCCCTCTTTTATAGAATCGTTTGTTGGAAATTTGTCAAAAAAAATATTAAAAAAGATTGTGATTATTTTTTTCATTTAGGCTTCGCCCCAGGGTGCGGTGGGGGTTCCCCCACCCCGCTGATTTGCAATAGTTTACAAAAATAAATTGAGGGGTGGTTGATTTTTTTTAGGGGGGGGGGGGTGGGTTTCCCACACTCTAAGAAAATAGCCTAAAACTACCACAGGACTAGTAGATATATTCCCTGAAGATTAGAATTTAGAACCCAATCTGTTCAGCGGTTACCAAGATCTTAAGCTTTAGACAGACAGGCATTGATTTACTTTGTATTAAAGACTAGTATTTTCTGAGATCTTTAGCAATAGACAAAATAACCCTATATCCTAATATATGTTTATCCTATAAATCCTTTTTTTTCTGTAACAAAGAATCTCGCTAACTGCTGAACCGACATGATCTTTGTGAGGTTGTAGGCTATTTTCTTTGTCCTTCCATATCCTTTCAAGAACCTGTATTCAAAATGGTAGAAAAATAGCCTAAAACCATCTCGGTAACTGTGTGAAGTAGTTATGAAAATCTTAAGCATCAGACAAAAAACTTACTACTTTATTTAATAGAATATACTTAGTACGTAATAACAGGATGTATGTCTCTCTGTCAGTTTATTTGTACCGAAGGTTCTCGCTAACCGCTAAACCGATATGGTTCTCTTTTACAGGGTAGCTTCTCATAGGTCCTGGGAGAGGGTACAACCACCCTCCCAAGAGAAACTACTCTTAGAAAAAAATCACAACCCTTCCCCTATTTTTTCTTTCTTTTTAAAATTGAAATCAGAAATGGGGGTGGTCTACTCCCCCTTCCCTCACTAAAAAAATTATTAGCGAAGCTACTCTATAATCACTTTGTCAGTCCGTTATGCTATCGGAGAAACGTGATTTTCTCGGCTCCTGTTTTTTGATTGAATAAGTTCACATTCTACATATTTTCATTGAGATTTGCCTTTTGGTTGGGTGCTAGATCTATTCCTAGATTTTCTTTTTTTCATGGTTTTCTCGACTTCTATTCTAGATAGACAGCTGAAATTTTCAGGGAATAAATAAATTCACATTCTACATATTTTCAAAAAGTTTCTTTAAGGTTTGTCTATTTGTTGCAGTGCTAGATCGATTCCTAGATGTATAGGTATTTGTGATTTTCACAACTCATATTCCTGATAGACGGTTGTAATTTTCAGGGATTGTATTAGTTTTCATTCTTAATACTTCCACTAAATTTCATTGAGATTTGCTTATTGGTTGGGGGGCTGAATTTATTCCTAGATTTTCACGTTATTATATATTTTTAAAAGGTTTTGTGATTTATTTAAATAAGTTAAATGCTTATTTTTTACGACACTACTCTATAGTTTATATAGTTCCCAGATTTCCATCCATAACTTTTGAGCTTCGCTACTTAAGGATGTTGTCATCCTTGTTTTTTACTTTTTATTTTTAAATAAAAAAATGGGTTTTTGAATTCAACTCCCCCCCCCCCCCCTGATCAAGTTCCTCTAGAGGCCTCTAAGGGCGTAGTCGCTGGTCCTTATAATAGGATATACTTTGTACATAATAACAGAATGTCTGTTAGTTTGAACCAAAGAATCTCGCTAACCACGGAACCGATATGGTTCTCCTTAACAGGATAGCTTCTCATAGGTTTTTGGAAGTTTTATAACTATTTTGGGGAAGAGCATCACCATCCACCCTCCCAAGAGAAATTGACTTTAGAAAAAAACTACCTCCTCCCCCCAAAAATGAATTTTAATTGCGATTTTAAGTTAATTTTTTCCAGATGTCTATAAATAACTTTTGAAATTCGCTACTTATGTATGTTGTCATCCATGTTTTTTTTATTGAATTCAACTCTCCCCTCCTCAAGTGCCCCTAGAGGCCTTTAGGAGCGTAGACGCTAGTTCTTTTGAATAGAGTAATAGGATATCTTGAGTCTGTCAGTTCGCTATGGTTCTCCTTTACAGGTAGCTGCTAGTAGACTTAAATGTATTGATAATAGGTAACTAGGAAATTATTTAACTTATTTTTATTAGGAATGTACGTTTTTTTGTACGTTTTTTTTACTTTTTTTATGTACTTAACATATTTTTTTTGTGTACGTTATGTACGTTTTTTATTTTCAAAATTGGCTGGCCAGTCTGTACATTCTTCTTTACAAGAAAGTCTTCTTCTCGTTGAAGTGTATTTTAATCTTTAATTTCTGTATGTCAAACTTGTATATAAAGAACTTTCACATTCACAATACGTAGGTATATTTTATATAGTTAGATAGTTATACAAATCACGAAATCTGCAAAACAAAATTGTCATTAGAAAATTTTGTAAATCTGTCAACCCTGAAAATAAAGTTTTCCTATTGTCAAAATATTGACTGATCAAATACTTAAAATACATAAGATATATTTTTATAGAAGAGCAGCTACCCTGTAATTCGAATATTTTATAATTGATATATTATTACTTGGAGATTTTCATGTTTTCTAATATAGTGAAACTTGCAGCGGGCTAAAATACCAACTCTCCCCTTTCACTTTTTTACCAGTTCCCCTCCCCTCCAATAAACGAGTTCCAATTCAGCAAGCTAAATATACGACAATTTTCCCTCCATCATATTACCCACATTTATTCTACATACATTTATTTGATCCTATTACAAAAAAATCTATTTGAAATAGGCAGATAAAAAATCTATTATCAATACCTACAAGATATCTAAAAAATATATTAAAAGGACTCTCCACAGAAAAATCAACTTTAGATTTTTGAAAATTTAACCTGAAATTATTATTCTCTGTTCAATTTTAGGCATTTTTGTTTTTGTGGCATCGCGATCGAAGCCCTTTGAAATTTTTTACCTCCTTTAAGTGAATCCTCCCGCCATTTAATTTGTGCTGCTTTAGTGATTTTTAGCTTCTATTTTTGCCGCCGTTGCCGCATTCATCGCACTTCTCCGCCGCTACTCCGCTGTACGTCGCTTTTTAATACATGCTCCCCTCTCCCTTGTTCAGAAATTAAATGGAGGCTGGGGGTGTTGTGTATAGCTACGTACGCAATGTATAGCGGAGTAGCGGCGGAGAAGGGCAATGAATGCGGCAACTGCGGCAAAAGATGGTTATATTTGGCAGAGGCGAACACAAAATGGAGGCGCCAGGATTGTCCAGTCAAGGAAGAGGATAAATCGTAGAGCGGCCGGTTGCAATGGAGCAAATGTTCTTTAGCGGCGAACACATATTGAGTGCAGGAAAGTGTAGTATATATTGTTATAGCGGCAGTACAAATAGGCGGCGGACAAAATTTTCACAGGGCTTCGATCGCGATGCCACAAAAACAAAAAATGCCTAAAATTGAACAGAGAATAATAGTTTCAGGTTAGATTTTCAAAAATCCAAAGTTGATTTTTCTGTGGAGAGTCCTTTTAAATACCTATTTAAAATCTAAGGCTTCTTGTTATAGTTCTAAACTGTTTTGCAATAAAATTTTTTTCCTAATTTAAGGGAAAATAGATATATACCAGTCTAGATTTTTTTTTAGCTAAATCCATTTTGAAAAATATTTAGTTTAAATTAACCACCCTTTTAGAACATTGTGTAGCTTGAAAACACACAAAAAAAATTCCTAGTCGATGTTTCATTTTCAGAAATTGTAAAGGGGGGGGGGGGGGGTAAAATGTGGTGACTTGTCACACGACATACCAGCAATTTTATTTTGGGTGCTACTCCCTTAGTTTTAGAGATAATTGGATGAAATCTTTTGGGCTGGGTCACTAATTACCCCAACTATTGGTATCTTTCAAAAAAAAACGGCGGCGGGACCGCCGCTCCCGCCGCCCGCCGCCGTTTTCCGCCGCCACCAAAAAAAAATTTTTATTGCATTTCTCGCCGAATTATGCAATTTGGAATCATTTGAGACCATGTTATTTTTTTCAAAAAATTTTCCCCTTACAAGCAACCCTGTGGGGGGACTTTTTTTTCAAATTCTCGTTTATCAAGGTATATTTAAATACAGTAATTTTCCTGTGATTTTGAAGATATTGAAACAAAATCTTTTTAGGTTGGTAAGTAAAAAATATTTGAATTAAGAAAACGGCGGCGGGACCGCCGCTCCCGCCGTCCGCCGCCGCCACCAATTTTTTTTTTTTTTTAAACATAATCTTTTATCTTTTAAGGTGTTGGGTGGGTAAGTAAAAAAGATTAACAAAAAAAAACAGCAAAGTGACCTCGCCTAAATCGCCTAATTCGGCGAGAAATACAATTAAAAAAAATTTTGGGTGGCGGCGGAAAACGGCGGGAGCGGCGGTCCCGCCGCCGTTTTCCGCGGCCGTACCTCTGCCATTTGTTACTGACCTACCTAAAAATATTTTGTTTCAATATCTTTTAAAGCACAGGAGTACCACTGAATTTAAGATATACCTTGAAGAAAAATGACTAGATTGCTTGTAAGGGGGAAAAAATTTTGAAAAAAATAACATGGTCTCAAATGATTCTAAATTGCTTAATTCGGCGAGAAATGCAATAAAAATTTTTTTCTGGTGTCGGCGGAAAACGGCGGCGGACGGCGGGAGCGGCGGTCCCGCCGCCGTTTTCCCCGGTGGTACCTCTGCCATTTTTTATTTAAATATTATTTACTGACCTACCTAAAAAGATTTTGTTTCAATATCTTTAAAAGCACAGGAGTAGTACTGTCCCCCCTCAGGGTTGCTTGTAAGGGGAAAAATTTTTGAAAAAAATAACATGGTCTCAAATGATTCCAAATTGCCTAATTCGGCGAGAAATGCAATAAAAAAAAAATTTTTGTTGGCGGTCCCGCCGCCGTTTTCTTAATTCAAATATTTTTTACTTACCAACCTAAAAAGATTTTGTTTCAATATCTTTAAAAGCACAGGAGTAGCACTGTATTTAAGATATACCTTGATTAACGAGAATTTGAAAAAATGACTAAGTCCCCCCTCAGGGTTGCTTGTAAGGGGAAAAATTTTTGAAAAAAATAATATGGTCTCAAATGATTCCAAATTGCCTAATTCGGCGAGAAATGCAATAAAAAAAAATTTTTTGGTGGCGGCGGAAAACGGCGGCGGGAGCGGCGGTCCCGCCGCCGTTTTTTTATAAGATACCAATAGTTGGGGTAATTAGTGACCCAGCCCAAAAGATTTCATCCAATTATCTCTAAAACTAAGGGAGTAGCACCCAAAATAAAATTGCTGGTATATCGTGTGACGAGTCACCACATTTTACCCCCCCCCCCCCCTTTTAAGATCATTATCTTTCATTGACTTATCCCTGAAGAAACTAAAACTAAATTGATTAATATTTTAGCTTTTTGAGGAAAATATTGTATTTGGAAATGCTTTCACTAACTTTACAATTACCATTAGGGTTATTATGGTTGAAAATTCGTTTAAGAACATTTTTTCTGAAAGAAAACAATATAATTAATATATTGATCTATTTCAAAAAGCTCAGCGTAACTTGTTAGAAATACAGTGTGTTTTTGTCGAAAGGAACAAAAGTATTGCTTCATTTAACCCACTTACCGTTGACAGAAATTAATATATAATCAATATCTTATTTCCTTCATTGTCTTGAAGAGTTTTATATGAGAAAATAATATTTAGCAGTTTTCCGCAAATTATACCTCAAAAATCATGATTTTGGGAAAATTAATGGTCCATTACCAAATTTCTGGATCATTATTCTGAATAAGTAACTTTAAATGTATCTAGCTGTCAAACGAATGGCAGAACAGTCTCTATACACACATCATGAGAAATGCAATTGATAGATCTACAAGAAACAAGAAATAGTTAAGAACTTAAAATTTAAAGGAATTTACAGCAAACAAAAACATGCGAAAAAGTTTAAAAATTTCGCGTTTTTAAGTGTTTAGCAACTTTGTCCCGAAAAACAATTGCGATTTTTTTTATTGATGACAGACAAAAGTTTTCACACAAACCTTTCATGATTAATAAATATAATTGAGTGCACGAAAGAACTAACTTACTCAAGACATTAGTTGATGAAGAGACAAGGCATTGTTGAAACTTATATTGCATTGTTGCCCCTATTTTTCAACAAAAGAATTAGACCTTAAGTAATAGAAAGGTTGTTCGAGACAATAAATCATTATTAAAAATATAGCCATATTAGTTTATATTAAAGTAAAGCAGAATCATTCTAAGGACTTAAAAATGAATAAACTATAATAATATTTTGCAAAGTGCGGGTGAGGGTTCCTGGGAAGGGAAGGAGGGTTTGGGGGGGGGGGGGGAGGTGTAAAATCTGAGACAAAGGAAGGAGGGAGGGGGCTCTGTTGGTTTAATTAATATACAATTCCCCTCCCCACAAGAAAAAAATCATGTTAAATAAAAGTGGAAAATTGATTTAACCCCTTCCCCCCACCCTCAATTGTCCCTAGAGGCCTCTAGGGACGAAGTCGCTAGTAAACATTAAACTGAAATTATTTGAAGATTTAAAAGGAACTACTTGAATTTATTTCTTGTAATTGACATTGGATAAACATTGCTAATGTTTGTTTGTTAAGTGTTAGTAGAGTACATTTATTAAAGAATTTATATATTTATTTTATATAAAAGGCATTTGTTAATTTTTTCATACGCCTTTTGATAAAAGGCTTAGAAAATCCTCATTTACAATATAACTTTTTTAGGAGCTTTCGAGTTGATGAGCTTGGAAGCTGATGAAGACGAACATAGCATTGAGATGCAGCTTCCTTATCTAGCTAAGGTAGACAAACAGACAGGCATACTTATAGATAGATAGACATAGCTATGGTAGACAGACTGACAGACAGAATGAGGGACAGTCAGGGATATACATTAATAGAATGAAGTAAAGATTGAGATCCAGCTTCCTTATCTAGCTAAGGTAGAGCTAGACAGACAGACGGACAGACAATATATGTTTATAGTAGATCTAGATCCCTTATCAGAAAATTGGATCAATTAGAATACAGTTTAGTAACAATCCGGACATATTATTGGTTATATAGTGTATACATTTTGGTACTAAAGGAAAATGCAGCTTCCTTATCTAGCTAAGGTGACAGACTGACGAATGTAGTACAGACAAATAGATAGATATAAATGTAATTAAGATGAACATTGAACATAGCGGACAGATAGACAAGATAGATAGTTCAAGAAGAAAGAAGAACTCAAGATATTTTAAAATATTAAGGTTATGGAGCCGGCAAGAGGCAACTTCAAGATTGTTCCCATCATGGTCGGTTCTATCTCTAGCTCTACTGAGGCTAAATATGGCAAGATTCTTGCTAAATATCTTGAGGTAATGGATAGCTAGGTAGATAGTAAGATAGATACTAGGAAATCTCTATCTCAACTAAGGCTAAATATGGCAAGATTCTTGCTAAATATCTTGAGGTAATGGATAGCTAGCTAGATAGTAAGATAGATACTAGGAAATCTCTATCTCAACTGAGGCTAAATATGGCAAGATTCTTGCTAAATATCTTGACGTAATGGATAGTTAGGTAGATAGTAAGATAGATACTAGGAAATCTCTATCTCAACTAAGGCTAAATATGGCAATATTCTTGCTAAATATCTTGAGGTAATGGATAGCCAGATAGCAAGATAGATATTTACTTGGATGCACCACGTGCCATTATTTTCAAATCAAATTTTTTCATTACATCACCTGGGTAACTAGTTGGGTCTATGATGGGTCAACAAAGTTTACAATAACATTTTCTTATTCGTTAACTTAACATTTTTTGTGGGACTTTGATTGAATTTTGATTGGTTGGTTCATTAAGTTAAGTGTCCAAATGTTACAACCACTAATAAATCATTTTATCATTTTATATCCCTGTGATAAACAAGATTACTACCTAATTAAAATTATTCGTTGAAAAGTTTGGACTCGTTCATTCCTAGGTCATTTGGTGCTTACAAAAATTCAATAATAGTACCCAAAGTTTCGAGTCATCAATTACGATAACGTGTATATAAAACTTTAGGTACCAGTGTAACTATTTACAGTCCAACGTCCCCTCCCTCCATGGAGTAACTTGTACAAAAATGTTAAGAAACTTCATGTCTCCTTTATATCCAATTGCCCTATTGTTGTGAAAAGTAAAACGACCTTCATACTTAAAATTTTGTGATCAGATTTGAATGAAAGGCCTTTTCAGGATCCGTCCATCTGCTTTGTGATATCATCAGATTTCTGTCACTGGGGACAAAGGTTCAGATACACGCACTATGATGAATCCTGTGGCCAAATCTATCAGTCCATTGAGGTATGTTACTTTTTTTATTTCTGCTAATATTTTATTATAGAATGTCCTACTATTACTTTAAGATCGTCATGCTTACAATATCTCTAACAAACTTATATTTTAAAGGATTTTACTGTTCTATGTAATAATATTATGTATTTGTACAAATAGTTTTAAAAAGGCTTTTAATTTGACATTGTAAAATCGTTTTAAATTATATTGTAACTAAACACAACTTGCAATTATTTATTTAAGACTTTGGACAAAGAAGGCATGGACCTGATTGAAAGACTAGATGCTCCAGGTAATTTCACATTTGGCGCCAAAGGTTTGGAATCAGCTGATTTTGCATGCCGCTTTATGAAAGTTTGATGTTTATATTTTTAACCTTTGGTAAATAATAAAGAAAGAGGTATTAGGTATGTACATTGTACAATTGTATTAGCTCTGAATTTGATTTATTTCCGCTGGATATAGAGAAAACTAAAACACAACTCAAAAATGAAATTATTTCTACCTATGTTTTTTTGCCTTTTTTAAAAAGGCACATACCTAATTTTTACATTTTACACCAATTAAAAGAATCTTATTGCTTTTACATACTTTTATTCGAGGAAAACTGTCTACATTGGGCTGCAATAAATAACTTAGATATTTCTCATAATTTTTGTTAACAGTTTTCAATTTTTTAGTATTGGAAATGTATTTTAGGATTTGCGAGCTATCTGAAGAAGACAAGCAATACTATCTGTGGTAGACATCCCATCGGGGTCTTCCTCAACATGGTCACTGAGATGCGCAAACATTCCAACGGAACCAGGATGGACTTCAACTTCCTCGATTATTCTCAGTCTAATCAGGTAAAAACAAGTTGGTCAAAGAAATATCTGTGGATGTAGTCATGCGCTTCTATGCTCATATTATCCTTTCGAATACAAAGCTTTTAATTGCTAGTATACATTCATTAGTTGGGTTTTTGCAACCCAAGTGAAACCCAAATTTTGTCCTCCTTATGAAAATTATCCCAATAAAAAGGAAGGGCCACCCTCCTCACAAGGAGTAGCCACTCACTAAAAAGGAGGAAAGGGGCCACCTAGCGCAAATGAGGAGTTGAAAAGTACTACATGTATGATTGCTAGGTACACAACCACTAGTAAATATAAATGGTGATAAATTTATGTAGGTATTTTTTACAGTTGTTTTTAAAATCATAATTTTTCTTTTTATCCAAAATTGTAAAAATGGCAATTTTAGAACTTATGTTTTTTTAGGTGAAGAATTCTCGAGACTCGTCAGTCAGTTATGCAGCGGGTGCCTTTGTCATTCACTAGTCACATTCAGCAGCAACACACACGCATCATCATCTCATCTTTTATATCCAGACTAGGCTCCGATAACTTAGCTTTTACTCTTTCTTGTTTACTTTAATTGTGAAATTAAACACTTTAAATTTTATCAAAATGTAAATACATTAAAATTTGTTGATTAAACAAATTAAATAGTTAATTTAAAACAAGAACGAATAAACAATAATGTATACATTGGGGCGTAGCCATGGATTGAAACTAGTTAAATTTCATTGTAAGTTTGTGTAATGTGTAATTGTGACTGATTGTTTGAATGTATTTTTTCTTTTATCATGAAATTTTTGGCGGTTGATTTTTGCAAGTAAGACACAATATGCTAATTATACAATTTTGTCTGTAAATAACAGTGAAAGAACAAATTTAGATTTTTGTGTCTATCATATAAAAGAATATCATAAAATAAAATAAAACTTTAATATTTTATTCTGCATCCTTTTAAAGACTTTGCCACTTAATTATTAGTATGTTAAAATCATTGAAAATGTAAGAAGCATGAATGGAAAATTGTAAATATTAAAACATAAAGTATATAGAACCCTTAATTCCATTTAAAAATCCGTTCTTAATGGGATACACTGATGGGTAACAGAAAGATGGGTAAATTTTTTTGTCAGCATTAAAGGGATAGGTTCACGAAGTGCATTTGAGCTTAATTTAGTGAACCGCATATTTTTTCCTAGTTAATGGGTTAAACTACATTTATATAGCATTTATTTGAAATAAATTCAATTTTCTACCACGTAGTTTTTAAATATCAAGACTAGAAAATTGTCTTTTTGTGATATATGCAATTTAAAAAGACGATTTTCAAGTCTTGATATTTTAAAAACTACGTGATAGAAAATTGAAATTCTTTCAAATATATGCCATATAAATGTAGTTTAACCATTTAACCAGGATAAAATATGCGGTTCACTTAATTAAGTTCAAATGCATTTCGTGAAACTACCCCTTCCTATAATGAAAAATCAAAAAATTGCCTTTTTATTGGCCCGGGACTTCGGTGTATCGGGACCAACAAAACTGGTGTTAATTTTATAAACTTTTATTTTACTATCCGCGGAAATCTATCTTATCAATGTACCCCAGTAGCTTTTAGAAAAGTCCTTTATTGAAAAGTCATAAATTTTATGGATAGAATATTGTTCATTTAAATGTAAACCCTTTTCTCTTGTATTTTAGTTTTTTTTTTAAATTACATAAAGAAATATAAAAAAAAATATTTAAAATCTTTTTTTTTGTCATTTTTCGTATAAAGATGTTGCTCATTCTTATAAAATTAAATCTAGCAAAATAAACTGAATAAAGTATACCTAATGTAAAAAGTTTATAAATAAATAAAGCAAAAAATACACATAATTTTTAAAATAGGATCTTTTCCTATTAAAGACTTCTAATCTTGTAAATTCTGATGGATTTTTTTATTTAACAAAATTCCAAATCTCATTTCTTCCTAGTTCATTTTTTAAAACTTCTTGTGATTTCCTAAAATATCATAGCTATGTATTAAGATAAGGGGAAAATGGATAGGTCAATTAAAATAAATTAGGCTTTCTTCTGATCCTTATATGAAGTATGTCCATCTGTCTGTATCGAAGGATCTAACTAACCGCATAACTGATATGGTTCTCCTTTACAGTGGAGCTTCTTATACCCCGAACGAAGGTTTCTAATCATTTTTGGGGAATGATTCATTGATTACGGACATTCAACGGATAAATAACCCATGATTAAAAGAAAATTTTCATTTAAATTTTCTTTTAAAATTAAAATCAAAAGAGTAGGGTACCCTCATCCTTACCTCAAGTGCTCCTAGAGACAACTAGGGGTGTTTCCGATAGTAATATATGAAATTAACACACCTTGCTGTGAGATATCTAGAGATTTAATTATTTTCTACCTCTAAAGATATCATTTTGTGGGGGTAGTAATTTGGTAAAAGATTAATTTATTGACCTTCCTATTTTCTATGTATTTATGATAATAACCCATACAATTTTTAATTAAGAATAAAATATTTTCTCTTTCCTGCACATAAATAAATCTTCAAATTTCAAGTAGATATAGATTAATATAGTATTATTCTTTACATGATTTTTTAGCTTTTGGCAGTAATATTAAAAATTAGGCATCTATTTGAAAATAGTTATCTTTATATGTCTAATTTTATGTATTACTGTTTTCCTTGTATTAGTATTAATAAAATAGACTAATATGTAATTGTGTTAATAATAAAGTAATTTTTTCAAATATTTCAATAAAAATTTCATTTTAATTGTTTGTTTATTTCATTATGATATAGCCAAAGCAAATCTATAGTTTGGTAACTTTTTACAAACGTTAAAAATAACCAGTTTTATTTATAATGTCTGTGAGTTATGCCTAGTGGTTCATTTTAAAAAGCGAAGCTTTTCTATAATTAGGGTCGGTCCGTCCGAACGTACGTCCGTGATTCCTTTAGTAGTTAGGTACAATTTAGAAAGCGTAGCAACTCGATAATCATTACCAAAATGTCCGTACGTCCATTTTAAACATGTTGATTTTTTTACTTTTTTTAACAACACATTTTTATGCGATCTAATCATCCGATTGATCTGATTTTTGGTATATAATTTAATTCCTGGGACAACAAAGTATATTATAAGCGAAGCAAATCTATAATCAAGTCTTATAAATGTAAGTATGTCCATAAACATTATCCTGTATCAAGCAGTGTTTCAACAAATTTACTTACAATTTTGCTTCGACTCTTATACATTTATATTCTGATTATTCAGTTCTAACACTATATAAATGTTAATGTCCGTTTGTCCTACCGTTTCAGTGCTTCGCTTTATGGATGTTGTCATCATCCTTGTTTCAGTGTGTATCGAGCAATGAACACCCTCCCCCCTTATTTTTTAATGAAAAAAAATAAGGGGGATCAGTCGATTTTTTTCTATTGCCTAACCCTTACGGGGGCTTATCCCTGCGGGCATTCCATTATAACCTGACTTACACAAATAAACGATGAAAAAAAGCCCCAACCCTCTCCTTATTTTCATTTTTTTCAAAGTGAAAAAGCTAAGTGCCTTGTTAAGCTTCTGTGCTTACACATCCCGCCTTAACCATTTAAAGGATTAAAAAAAATTTACCATGAAAACGGACAATGCAGCGTTCAAATAGGACCAAGAGACAAGTAGAATTTAATGAGAACGAAATTCTAGCTGCTCCTTCTTGGCAGATATTTCATTTTTAAGATTTTAGGTGAAAAACATCAAATTCGCTGAATATACAAGGCAATTCTACTTTGAATACAGGAATATAAGATGTGTTTCGATAAATTGTGCTCAATAGGATACTTTTGTAACACAAATAAAATCTTATTAAAATGAAATTAATGAAGCAGTTGTGATTTGACTCGAATTTGGTTAACTTGTCTTGTGTTTCTTTTTAATCTCAACCATTAGGGTATAGAATTCTTTACATATTGTGTATGTGATAATCTAGAAACACACTCTAAATCATCCAATAGGATAACTGTGGAAGAGAAATCTGGGTATTTTATTTGTTGATATGTGTACAGATTTTTACATGGAAGAGATAGATTTTTAATTTTGTGTGCAAAAAGTGTCAGATAAAAATAGTTGTATATTAGACAATAGACAAAACATATATAATAAGTCAACTATGAATAGTTGCATTTCATATGATAAAGTAAGCCTTCTGTTAATCAAATTGTTTAAATTTCTTTGCTGTATTACTTAAAATACATAACAAAAAATCTACAAGTGTTTGTCTTATAAAATTTTGACAGATTATAGAACCTATTTGACAAACTAGATATACTTTATCCATTTGGCTAAAATATAATTTACAGGTTATTTGAATACTGAATGATAATCCATGGAGCTAATATTCTATAAATTCAAAAAGTACTCTAGTCCTAGTTATTGTATACAGGGAAGCTTAGGGTTTAACACAAATCACTTTAGAAGTGACTGAGAATCCAGTTTGCCTAAATGCATGTTTTATATAATCAACCAGGCTTCATCAGATGTCAACTGGTCTTGAGATAAACTTGTATTAATTACTTTTTCAAAGCTTTGTTTACAATCAATGTATAGTTCAAAATTGACTTAAACCTCAGCTTTATTACCTAAAAAATTTCTGTATCTCCTAGAAATTCATGTTTATTAATGAAAGCTTTACCTTTAAAAGTTGTTCCATGAAAACCTTTTGAAAAAAACTACGTTAGAAAAGGGTTCTTTAACTACAAGACTTGCTTTTGCAGTGCTGTGGCAATATTTACATGATTGAGATCTTCAGTGAATTTGTGGTACCTTACATTGAGGACAGGGAAATGAACTTCTGGATGTCTGAAGAACTAAAACAATCAAATTGCTTTGTATTCAGACACTATCCAAAAAGATATACTTACTTAGATCAAATATAAATCAAAAGTTGCTGTTTGATTCAACCATATTTGGAACAAGAAATTATAGATGCTATAGGTTGGGGCTTATTGCCATCAAACATACCAGCTTCAGGATCATTATCCCTGTTAAAGTCTTGTGAAAGTATAGTAGAACACACTTAGAAGAATCTATACCTCAATCTATTGGGATTCATATTCCCACATAGTTTTTGTTATTTAGTGGAACGCTTTACAGCAGTTTGAGATAGAAGAGAACTTTAAAGAAGAAAAAGTTACTTGTAGCAAAGGCAAATTAATACCTTTAATATAGTTGGTCTTCCATTCATTTATAAACGAATATCATTCAGAAATTCTAATAGAAACAGATTGATTACAAATTGTTACTTGGCAGTTTATTAGAAACATATAGATTATTATAGAAATATTTATCATACTGTCAAGTGATCAGATTACCTGTAAAGTTATATATTAGCACAATTGAAAAAGAATATCTATTTGGTCAAACTGGTTCTATAATCCATCAACTTAAAAGAGAAATTCTAGCAGAAAAACACCTTCGTTTATTTTTTGTTATGTATGATCCATTCCAGTAATACAGCGAAGGAATTTTTTGACCATATGATTTCTAGAAAGCTAACTTTGTTGTAAGAAATGCAAAAGTTATCTCTTTCCTGTCAAAATTTGTGTACATTCCTACCAATAACTTAGCCAGATTGTTCTTCTGCAGTTATTCTATTGACTGATTTAGAGATGGTGTCTCTAAATTTTCTCTATTCTTGATAAGTAAAGAATTCTATACCTTAATGTTTGAGATCAAAAAGAAAACAATTAAACACAAAGACAAGTTAACAAAATTAAAGTCAAATCACAACTGCAGCATTGATTTCACATTAATAAGATTTTATTTGTGTTACAAAAGTATCCTATTGAGCACAATTTACGGAAACAAATCTTATCTTCCTGTATTCAAAGTAGAATTGCCTTGTATATTCGTTGAATTTGATGTTTTCACCTAAAATCTTTAAAATGAAATATCTGCCAAGAAGGAGCCGCTAGGATTTCGTTCTTAATGGATTCTACTTGTCTCTTGGTCCTATTTGAACGCTGCATTGTCCGTTTTCATGGTAAATTTTTTTTATACTTTAAATGGTTAAGGCAGGGTGTGCTTAACTAGGCAATTGGAAGGGATCCGCCAATGTACTTGTTTTATAATCCTTCTGAAAGTACAAAGTGAAACGGCGCGCGTTTTCTGTGTAAATTCGATCCATCTCAATTTAATTATACGACAAGGCTAAAGAATCTATGAAGGGAGTTAAGAACTTGAAAGTAAAAGTTTATTTTAAGGTGCATTTCATTTGGAAAACACTTTTATTGAATCATCATTTTTGACATCATTAAATGAGTAATTGCTATGATCTAATTATTATATTAGTGTAAGAGTTTAATAGACTCAAATTACTAGGGATAGTAACCAGTCTGCAGATTTTCTATTACTGAAAACATCGTTTAGGGGTATTTTTAGAAGAAAAAATCGGGTATAGTCACTTTCGTAACAACGCCTCTTAAGGGGCGTTTCATCGTATTTTCACAGTAGCGTTTCTCCCATTTCTAGCCCCTGCGGGGCAATCTCTTACTCTAAAATAACCTATCAAAAGCTACTGTGGAAATACGACGAAACGTCCCTTAAGAGGCGTTGTCACGAAAGGGACTATACCCGAAAAATCTAATGTTATTGTGTATTACCAAAAAAAATAAGGTGCCTACTGCTGTTCAAAAATCTTTTTTTATTTGGGATATTCTTATTCGATTGTCTAATATTTTGAAATATAACGAAAGAAAACTTTTGACAAGAAAACATATCGAGCTATAATAATTTTTTGTTTCATTTAAGAAATATCCTAAGATTGGTATCTTTATTTTGACTTACATTTCATAAGATGTTTCTACAAAGACACTAAAATAATCATGGGTTAAGACTTTTTTTTTCAGTAATTATTTTGTTTATCCTGCACGCAGACAAAGGACCACAAAATTTATATTATTAAGAAGCGTGCACAGAGTTTTACGCCTAAAAACTTATAATTACCTCCGCCAAACCTGTTCGCAAAGTGGATTTTACTAACATAATATAAAGAAAGGGTTACATTCTAACACAACCCTTTATCCTAGTCAGCAGCTTATACCAACAACAATATTAATTCGAGAGGAAAAAATCACGAAAACTATACGACATACGTGATTTTCAGTTGTCGTTGAGGGCAAAAGACTATCTTTATATCTGCCCCCCAAGTATCATTTTAGATTTATTTCGCTTGTTGGCTCTACCTTATTCCTGCCTTGTCAGCTATACATACAAAAAAAACTATACAAAGTATGAACACCATTTCAAAGAACTTGAATTACTAAGACATTGTGTAAGATAAAGCAGGGATAGGGCACTGGAAGCTAAACCATTTTTTTCTAGAAAATTAAAATTCAACGTGCTGAAAGTTTGTCACTTTATTAGTAAGTTTTGTTCCTGAGATTTATTAGAAAAAGACCTTGTGAAATATCTTTTTTTTTAAGGTAGAAATTTAGGGCTTATTTAATTGTTCATCTCTGTTTTATCTTTTATTTATCCCCCCCTGCATCCCTGACAAAATAATAAGTCATACCTGGTTTCTAAAGCCATGTTTACACCAATATCACATAATGAATCACAGCTAGCTTGATTTAAAATTATATTGTTATATCTGGGTATATATGAACATTGAAAATAGATTATGGTTGTGATGTTGTGCCTTACTCATAACTCATTTTCCCATAAGGAATTTTTGTATCTTAAAAATCAAGTTAGTAAAGAATAATATCCTCTTATTGTACCATGGAAATGGGAGCAAAATGTTTTGTAATTTTGTATAGTATTTTGTCCGATCTAACGGATATAAAATAAAAGTAAGATAGACCCATCTATCTAAGTTTAAGTCGATAAGATCAAAAATAAATAAAATAAACGTTTAATACAGTTAAACCTTTACGGGTTAGGTTACTTTAATTGATGTAAATTTTTCTGGGCTATATAAAAGTCACCGAATTTGGGTGGTATTCAAATGGATCTTCGGAATCTTAAAGGATAAGACAATGGACGATAAATTGATTTTAAAAATCACGTCTGTTTGGACACTGCTAATTTGAAATAACCAATCAAACAGTGTCGTGCACACCGATTCCCCATGGTGGTGAGACATCAGTAGGGGAAGGCAGGCCCTCCAACACCCCCCTACCGCACGTCACTGAAATTAATGTACTCAACTTTTTAGTCAATCAGTGAGACACCATGTTTTTTCAAACCTTTTACATTTCAATGTCCTCTCCCTGCCTTAAAGGGCGAATATAGGTTTGATATGATATGAGCTTATATCAAAGGTGCCATTACATAGTTTTAGAATATCTATGCCAAATTTTAAAAATTCAAAAAAATCCTTAAGTAGATTTTGCAATTTTCTGTTTCAATTGAACATATAATAAGTCAGGTGGCCTACAAAATCGTTTATTTTAGCCCTTTACAAGACTTTTTTTGACTAGTTTTCTTAAGTTTAATTGATTATTTCATTGGCATGCATCTTAAATGATAATTTAAATGTATATTTTCTTTAATTATATACTATTTTATTCAAATTTTGGCCATTTTTTGTTGAATTAAGAGGAATTTGATATTATTTTATTGATCGATTGCTGAAATGAATCACGGAGCATTCTCGAAAATTGCGCGTCACACGTTTCTATAACCTGCCGGCACACGAGTTGAAATCTCCTAAAACTTACTTTAAATCAAAACGTTTTTCATATTCTCATTCGTTTTCAATTCACCGATAGAGTTAGTACTCTCTCTTACATCGCTTTTTAAATACGTTTTCAACAGTAAGTTTTAGTTTTTTAGTGTATTATATATGTTTTTTCAACGTATTATTTCATTTACTATTTTCAGTTGGGGATTTTATTTGCATTTGGGATTATTCGGGAGAATTTCAATAGTAAATGGAGATTGGTTCCTAAATACTTATCGAATTCTTCGAATTTTCCCAATATTTAAACTCTTTTAGCTTATTTTTCGATGGATTCTTTAGTGATTTATGGAATATCGATCGATAAAAAATATTAATTGTAGCATAAGGAAACGAAATAAGACGTTTTTAATGGAATAACATGAAGTTACAAAATGGCCATTTTTTGTTGAATTAAGAGGAATTTGATATTATTTTATTGATCGATTGCTGAAATGAATCACGGAGCATTCTCGAAAATTGCGCGTCACACGTTTCTATAACCTGCCGGCACACGAGTTGAAATCTCCTAAAACTTACTTTAAATCAAAACGTTTTTCATATTCTCATTCGTTTTCAATTCACCGATAGAGTTAGTACTCTCTCTTACATCGCTTTTTAAATACGTTTTCACCCTCCCTCCCTAACCCTTTATTTTAATTATTGGAAAGTTTTTTATTTTTTGTATTTTATATCAATATTAGTTATTCTAAATTGACATATTAAACTATTGTGTCTCTACATTTTTTCAGATCAACGTTTTTTAAATTTCTCAGTGATCATGACACCATTTGAGTTCTATAAGCTAAGGAATGTCAAGACATTCCATGCTTGCAATCTCCGTACCTTTAAAGAGCTTTTAACTTTCACCCTTCTTTATTATGTCACTTATCAAAGTGAAACTGATAGACATTTAATAATCAGAGAAATGATTAATCGTGTATTTCGTTTTCGTGATCAATTGGAACAAATTAATCATAATTTAGAAGATAGTTTTTTAACCGCCAAATCTGTTTATGATGAATTTGGCCAGTCTGTCAAAGATTTTGAAACTGAATGTCGCAACACCATTTCCATTCTTGATTGAATAAATTCTTAACTTTTTTCTTTTTCTTTCTTATCCAAAAATTTCTTAATTTTTAATCTTCAGACGCAAATTCTTAAATTAATTTCATTTTTTCTTCCTACTTAGATTTTTCTTTTTTAAATAAATACTAATTGTTAATTTACAGCATGTATTATTTTTGATTTTTGCATGATTTTTTTCATGAATGTTTTTATTTTTACTGTTTTTTCAAATTTCTTTCCATTTATTTTTTATCTTCAGACCTAAAATGCCTGTTCCTACAGGACATGCACACAACTCCTCAGATGAGGATAATTCCCCCCCCCCCGCATCTTCTACAGTGGTTCCTACCACAAATTTGTCTAGATCCTATTCGGCTCCATTAAATACCTCAGCTCCCTCGTCGGTTGTAGCTCCAGGTCCTTCATCGGTTGCACAAACGATTATTCCCCAGGATCCTAAAGATCCGTTGGGGTTAAATAACCTCCCTCCAGCCGGCTCATATTTGCCGGGGATAGGTTTTGTGCCACAAATTAATCAGCCGCCGAAAATGACAGCGCGACTTCAAGAGTCTGCAGCTCCAGCGCGACCATCGGTGTCTGCAGCTCCTCACATTGAATCTGAGAAAGTTAAGATGCCTGTCAGACATGCTTCAGTGTCTTCAGGTAAATTTAATACTTAGTAATCATGATTTTGATTCAATGATTTAGAAATTGAAGTTCATAAAAATTTGTCTTCTTGGCAGTTTTTTACCCCCATAAAAATTTTTTCTTTCTAAACTTTAAATTTTTTCCCCCCTTTTTTATTCTTTTCCTTTTTACAGCTATTAACCTTTTTCCGCCTTATTTTATTTAAATCTTTTTATTTAGACGATTTTTCCCCCAAACGCAAGAAGTCAAAAAAGAAGAAATGCTACTCTAGTAGTTCCTCTTCATCCAGTTCTTTCTCTTCATCTTCGAGTTCTTCGGAATCAGATGAACCTAAAAAGAAAAGAAAAGGTATTTTTTAAATAGACAAAATCCTTTCTTTCTCACATTTATGAACTTTTTAAATTTTAATGATATTTATCACAGAAATTTATTTTAAGTTCAATTATTTTGAAATATAAATTTCTTGTTTTCTATGGACACCGACTGAATATTTGACATTATTCTTTGGGATTATCATGTCTTCATATATTCTTTCTTTAGGAAAGAAGAAGAAAAAGAAGAAGAGCAAGAAGCACTCTTCCGATTCTGACAGTAGCAGTCAACTAGTAGGCGGCCGAAAAGCTAGACGTCGCCTCCGGCGAGCAGCTGAAATCCTGTCAGACCCACCTGCATGGATAGGTATGACGTCTGCAGACATACATGCCGAGCGGGAACGCCTCTTCGAACATCTCAACGTAAGAAAAATATTTTTTAAAAAAATTTCCTTTGATCAATCATATATTTTTTAATATATGTAGGGGTTACTTAGTCCATCTAAACAAAAAAAAGGGTAGTTATTTTGGGTTAAGGGCATTTTCTTTTCTAAATTCCTTATAAACTTTTTTCTTTCAACATTTTTGAATTTTTGTTCTTCAGAATATTAATTTTTTGTTATTTCTTTATCCATGTTTATTAGGGTGGGCCCATTTCACCCTTTTTTTAGATTTTACTGTTATCATAAGTTGTGGAAGTCAAATATATGTATGATAATCCCCATTCAAATTTCAAAAGTGACTTGGCTCTTATGGCTGCCGGCGCGCGGGGGGTATAAATAGTACCCACCCCCTTATAAAACCAAAAATTGAAATTCCTTCAAACACAGGCATGTTGCATATCAAAATGACCGCATTGAAATGCTGATTACGAATCTGAAATTCGTTTTGAAAAATATTGCTCCTAGTTCGAATAAGATCTCATTAAGTACCTAAAAACAGCTGATTTAGTCAAAATTGTTCATTTTAGTAGATTATTTGAAAATCATTTCAGACTGAATCAATATTTTTCAAAACGGTTTTCAGATCTGTAATCAGCATTTCAATGCGGTCATTTTGATATGCACTATGCCTGTGTTTGAAGGAATTTCAATTTTTGGTTTTATAAGGGGGCGGGCACATTTTCAACCCCCCGCGCGCCCGTTGTTTTTGGATTAAAAAACCTCTTTCGAGTTTTACAGTGTTTTATATTGGCCCAGTAACCCTTGCCAATGTCTACTAATGTGAAATTCCAAAATCGACCCACCCTAATGTTTATCTTTTTTCCATTTTAAAATTCTTTTCTTGGAAATCTCACAATAGTTTTTTCTATTAAGTCTTTGGATGAAAAGAATGACGTCTCTCTCACATTTTTAAAATGCGTCATAAGAGACACCTGCCGTTCGAAGAATTATGTTGAGGATGCTGCGAAGCGTCTTGTGGCGTTGAAGGCCCCCAAGAATTTGTTATACGACCTACAGCAGTCGTTGCAAGCCTGCTATCAAGCAATAAAGGCAAGAACTTCATAAATTTTTTCTTCTTTTTTCGTCTTATACTAATCAAACCTATGCCATTTTTAATTTTCTTATTTTTACGTTTAAATTTGGCAGATAGAAACCGTTTCTTTTCTATGAAACCTATTTAGTTTTTCAAATTTGTTTTTTAAAAGACGTGCAAGTACATGATTAACACCAGTTTTATTAGCTCACGCACCACGGAAAGAATTTTTATAATATATTATGTGACTTTTAAATTATTTTTCATTTCATTTAAGTTTCATTATTTTTTCATTTTAAAGGAAAGAATAATTCCTACTACACCTTTCTTTTCATAGAGCTAGATATCAACATATTTTTATTATAAAATTATCAAGATTTTCGTTTTATCTAGATAGCTGAAAGCTCCATCGGGTACATCGAACTGGCTTTTTCGAAAAACATCGGCCACGCCAACCGTGTGGCTCTAGCAGGTAACAGGCGCTACCTCACCACCCAGCAGCAGCGCATCTCGGACTCCTTACCTGACTTTCGAGGAGACTATAGCAGAGGAGCACGTGGCGGCTTCTCTAACGGCCGGTTTAACTCAAATGGAGGCTCAAACCCTAGGGGCAGAGGATCCAGAGGACGAGGTCGAGGATCTCTTCGCTGTCACGGATGTAACGGCGAAGGACATAAAGTCGACGACTGTCCTTCCACCAACCCTAAATAATAATTCTACCCCTCTTTACGCTATTCAAGATTTAAACCTACCGATACCTACCTCAGATATTCCAAATTTTCACATTGCTTCTCTAAAAAATTTTTGTTTTACAGAAGATTATGAACATTATAAACGTTTATATGATATTCAGTCGGATTTTTTATCTAGTTATTCCCCAGCTTATTCTATTCATTCGCTTACAGCAATTAATTTTTATAAAAATATTCTTAATGCACCATCTTTTGTTTTGCAAACCCTTACCTTTGGATATCAACCAGGTAGATTATTGAGAATAATTCTTTCCACATTTACTTATATATTATTTTTGTTCAACAAAACTTTTTCTTTTTACAATTATTCTCCATAATCTATCTTTTTTAAGTTTTTACATCTCCTGTGTTACCGTATTTTGAGAAGAACAACAATAGCGCTGTCCGCAATCCAGAATTTGTTCGTCAAGAAATTCAATCTTTGTTAGACAAAGGTATTATTGCCCAAATCGATCATCAGCCTTATTGTTGTTCGCCTCTTACGGTGGCTAGTAGAACATGTAGCTTAACTAACACAACTAAACTCAGGAAAATTTTTCGACACATAAATATTATTTCAAAATTCTTTCTTCAATTCTTTTTTTTGATTCCCCTCTTTTTTCTATTCCTTTTTTATATAATATTCTTTCTTTTTCAATTCTTTTCACTACCCCTCAAAATATTTTTTTTTGAGTTCATTTTTTCAAAAATTTTTTTCATATTTATTCCCCTTTCAAATTTTTCGAAATATTTTCCTGCTTTTAGATTGTGCATCGATTTATCACGCCACATTAATCTACTTCTCCAGCCTGAGAACGTCTCTTTAAATGACATTAAGACAGTGCTGCCTCGCATTTCTCAGGATGTATTTTTTACATCTTGGGATTTGCGGGGCATGTACCATCAAGTACATCTAGATCCTGCCGTTACTGAACTTTTTGGTTTTTGTTACAAAAATGCTGATAATTCCTACTCTTTTTACAAATATTTAAGGCTTCCCTTCGGGGTTGCCTCAGCCGTATTTTTAGTTGATGCCTTGATCCGTCCAGTTAAACATTTTTGTCACCGTCACAATATAGACGTGAGTGTCTATATTGATGACGGTTTGACTGTCGAATTAAATTATTTTAAATGTCTTCTTAGTACACACTTTGTCCTATCAGTTTTACTATGTGCAGGTTGGCATTTTCAACTTTCTAAATGTCAACTAGAACCTGTTCGTCGCATACAATATTTAGGTTTTATTCTTGATAGTAGTAAAATGATAATTTCCCTGCCCATCGTAAAAATTCAAAAAGTTTTATTTCTTCTTGATAAAATTTTACTTGCTTTTGATTCAAATGACCCTGTAGATGTTACAATTTTAGCCTCTTTTTTAGGCAAACTATGTCATGCATATTTTAGTCATGGAGATTTTATTCGTGTTGTAGCTAGAAATTCTAATCATGCTCTTGGTGTTTACACCTCACAGTATGGTTGGAAAGGAGCTTTGTTTGTCAATGCAGATATGTTTCAAGAATTGTCCCTCTGTAAAGAACATTTTGTTTCTTTAAACGGACAACCCATTCGTACTGAATCTAAAACAATAGAAGTTTTTTCCCCCCATCAAACATCTTTTTTAATTGACAACATTGATCCTAATGACTTAAACAAACATTGTAATGTTTTTGTGTCAGACGCTTCTGACCACTCAGCTTTTTCATTCAAAGCTGGAGACTGTAAAATTATTTCTGATTATTTATTTACTCCACAAGAGGCTGAATTATCTTCAGGCCATAGAGAACTTTTAAGTATAATTAAAGCTTTTGAACATTATAGCAATTATTTTGCCACCCTCAAAGGACAGTTGGTTATTTGGATAACGGATAGTATGTGTCTTTACTCTTTTTTGCGTATTGGAAGCCGTAATTTAGTTATTCAAAAATTATTAATTCAATTAAAACTTTTAGAGTTCCAATACGCAATCCGTATTTTACCTAAATGGATGCCCCGAGACAGCTCACTCATCACTTTAGCAGATTTAGGCTCTAAACTTTTTAAATCCTCTAATGAATTTGGGATTAGTTCTAATGATTTTCAATTTCTTCAAAATTATTTTTCTATCAAATTTTCAGTTGACTGTTTCGCAACATCTAAGAATTGTAAAGTAGAGAAATTCATTTCCCCTTTTCCACAACTAAATTGTTTTGATATTGATTTTTTCACAGTTTCCCTGACTAGTTCAGAATGTTACTACATCCACCCCCCAATTTCTCTCCTTTCTCGTGTCTTTAATAAATTAAAATTGTATGAGGATATAACAGCAGTAGTAGTTTTGCCCTTATGGCCGACATACCCTTTTTGGAATTGTATTGTTAAAGGATCTTATTTTAATTCTTTTGTCAAAAATTTTCTTCTCTGGGATCCTTATTATATTGCTTCTACACCTAATAATTTTTTCAACGGTCATAAGACGTTTAAAACTCTCGCCTTATTGATTCACACCGGTAAAGACTATGCAATTCCTTTACCGAAATTTTAATCAATATGTTTTTTTTTTTTTAATGAATTGTACAAAATTTTTTCAGCATTTTACAATGAGAACATCTTTCAAACATTCAGCTGTAAATTATCATAAGTTTAATGCTCCTTTACAAACTCTTAAAGACAATAGACCTCTAGAAAAGAGAGGCCCTCTTTATTTTCCTTCAGTTTTAGAGAAATACAACCTTACGGAAAAAAGGAAACGTCATATAAAATTGACAGCGTCTTCAAGAACTAAGTCCACGCAATTACTTCACAACCGTACTTTACGCCGTTTTGAAATTTTTTGCGAAGACAGAAATAAAACTCTGTTAAATTTTTCAAAAAAGGATTTAGCCGCCTACATAGAATTTTTAGAGGACTCCGCAGCTAAAAAATCCGCCGTAGTCGGTTTGGCAGGCGCTATAGATTTTCTCGCCAGCGCATTGGATATGAAATCCCCCTGGACCCCCCAAATAGAAAGAATGTATCAAGGTATCACGAGAAGAGCCTCTGCAGAACAGCCTTTAACCAAGAAAGCGCCTAAACTGCCCATAAAATACCTGACCTTGGCCATTGATAAGCACGTGACACCTTTCTTAAAGAATCCAGATCAGGTAATCCGCTTTCATATGAATCATAAATCTTCTTTTTTGAATAAATTTTAGTTAATACTTACTATTTAGCTATTAGAAGTTTTCGGACCAAACTACCTTTAATATACGGAGTTTTACATTTCTTTCTTTTATCTCGCATTAATACTGATTCTAATAGAAATCTTATTTCTTAAGATTCCAATTTAGTTTTTCGGACCAAACTGTTTTTAAGATATGGAGTTCTACACTTTTTTATTTTCCATCTCACATTAATATTGTTTTCTAATAGAAACCTTGTTTTCTTAAGATTCCAATTGTGACCCTACGAGCAATCGTGGCTCAACACCTTCAATACAGCTTGTGTGCGCGCATATCTGACCTGCTGAGATTGAGAGCTTGTGATCTAGCGGTTACCACACTAGGAGACACGCCAGCAATGTCCATAACCTTCAGATCTTCTAAAACTGATCCTAGGTACTTATTTTTTGACAAGAAAAATCTCTTTAAAATTTTTCTTTTTCCCAAAAAATTTTAAAACTTTTAATTCAAGATTTTTTCAAATATTATACAAAATTTCTTTTCTACCTATTTTTCTTGCTTTCTATTAAGTTGAAAATTGAATTATAGTTGCAAAATAATTTCTAGTTATTTTTAAACAAATTCCTTTCAAAAGTTTTTTAATTTCTTAGTTTGAAATTTTTAAATTATGATTACAAACGATTTTTTAGCTATTGTCTAATCTCCTATACCTTAAAATTGTTAAAGAAATTTCCATGGAAATCTTTTTCCAAATTCCAAATTTTTATACATTCTTCAACTCTGTATTTCATCTAGAACATCATTGTTTTTTACACAAAGACATAAACATTATTTTTCTAGATTCGAGGGCTCCACCAGTTACGTGATCTTCAACGGATCAGAGTACTGTCTTTATTCATTGCTGGTCCTGTATTATAATAGGCTCCGGTTATATTCATCAGATACATCCTGTTTGGATACTAGCTACCTGCTGCCACGTACAGGGAATGGTACCACTTCGAAATCTTCTAGGCGAGTTTTTAAGCATAATAAATTCACACATTTCTTTGTTCCTTTTTTAAGTTTCACAAAATTTTATTGGTAATTATTTTTTTTAGAATCCTAGTCGCAGATGGACGTTATGCCATTTCAGCTTCCACCTTAATGAAGGATGTAAACTTAATTTATAGTAACTTAGGACTTAAGCATAAAATTACATCTAAATCTGCTAAAAGCTTAGGAGTGTCATCTGCCTTTAGATTAGGTATGAGCGATGATCATATCCGAGTCTTAGGCAGATGGCGCTCCATAGCTACAGCTCAACATTATCGAGCTATTGATGATACAACGCTCATTGAAATATTTTCCAAGATTATGCTAAAATCCTCGAGCACAGCAGTCCCCAGGTCTTTAGCAGCCCTTACAGACCAAGCCTCCAACTCCATCACTTCACGGACGACACCTTCTTGGTCCTCCGCCCATTCGGCATCTCTGAACCGCGCCCTTATCTTCCAAATTTTGTTAGCTTCGGGCTATCTAGACCCCCAAGGATGCCCTCTCAACAACGAAGGTTATCCTCTCCCTCAAGACGTTCCGGAGGTTAGAGCCAACGGCGAGGAACTTCTAGCCATTGAGTCCTCTCAAACTTTCATCGTGACTCTGCCTAACTAAGTTATTATACACTTTGTATTATTTTTTATATATATTTATGCTTTTTTATTTAAAATGCTTAAATAAAACAAAATTTTTTAAAATTGCATATTAGTTCTTTTCTCAGTATTTTTTCAGATTACTTAAAATGTTTCTTTTTAAAAGAAAAAGAATTTTTTAATAGCTACCTACCATAGAATTTATTAATCTTTCGATTTCGAACTGGTTTATTTATCCGAATATTCTCATGAATTTCTTCGTTTCATTTCGATTGGTTCCTAAATACTTATCGAATTCTTCGAATTTTCCCAATATTTAAACTCTTTTAGCTTATTTTTCGATGGATTCTTTAGTGATTTATGGAATATCGATCGATAAAAAATATTAATTGTAGCATAAGGAAACGAAATAAGACGTTTTTAATGGAATAACATGAAGTTACAAAATAAATAGCATCAAAAATTTTGCTTTATAGTGCATCATAAAGATAAATATTAAGTTTTTAAATTTATTTTCTCTACTAAGATTTTAGATTGATTCATGATGAATACAATATATTTATTTAAAAATATATAATATGTAAAATATATTTACCCTATGGAGCCCACAAACATGATGCAACTTTTAGCAAACAAAAATAATATTTTAATTTTGAAATATTTTTTTAAAATTAGTTTTCAGCCCTCCCTTTTTATGTTATGTAAAATTTATTTGATCAAAAGTAAAAGTTGCAGCATCCTTTTTCCCCCCATTCCTTTCGTCTTCATTATGACTATGATTGAACAGAAGCTTTATAATACAACCTTCCGACGCAGTCTTGTGTGATGCAGGGATGTTTGGATTTCTTAGGGAACCACACTAGTACGCGAAATGGCGTAATTATATCAACGAATCAGTTCGGTTTTAGGCTAGAAACGGACTTATATAGTTAAATATGTCAATTTCTTTAAGTTATTTATAATCTATATAATTGCACGCTTGAAATAAGCTCATATCATATCAAACCTATATTCGCCCTTTAATGGAACTGCTATTTTAGTAGGGTTCAAACCAACCTCTGAAGAAACTACTTTTAGATTAAGACGATATATTCCATGACTTTATATCTATCCCCCAGTTATCTTGACAGAAGGTTGGTGGAATGTGGTCGAAAACAACTTATTTAACTGGCGCTATTGTAGGCACTATTTTTAGTGCCTTAGTTGTAAAGGTCTGTCAAGCTTTTTTATTGTGACAGAAAATATATATCAAATTATGTGACGATAAAAACAGTTACATTTTGGTATTGTATAAAACAAAACCATAAACATGATTTATAGATATTTAAAACTTATTAAGCTTTAAACTTAAATTACAATGAAACAAGGATGACGCCATCAATAAAAGCGAAGCATTGAAACGGTAGAACAAACGGACATTAACACTAGTATAGTGTCTGAATTGAATAATCAGAACATAAAAGTATAAGAGTCGAAGCAAAATTGTAAGTATATTTGTTGAAAAACTGCTTGATACAGGATAATGTTTATGTACATACTTACATTTTTAGGACTTGATTATAGAGTTGCTTCGCTTTTAATATTGTTCTTTGTTGTCCCAGGAATCAATATATCAAAAATCAGATCAAACGGATAATTAGATCACTTAAAAATTTGTTGTTAAAAAAGTAGAAAAATCGACATGTTTAAAATGGACGTACGGACATTCTGGTAATGATTATAGAGTTGCTACACTTTCTAACTCGTACCCAACTACTACAGGAATCATCATGCAAAGTTTGAAATCGATAGGACAATTCTAACATGCCTAAATTAACGATTAAAAGCTATCTATCTCGGACGGACGGACGTACGGACGGACCGACCCTAATTATAAAAAAGCTTCGCTTTTAAAAATATGTTTTATATGTTCTTTTACATAAAGTGATAGTTACGAACGTTAAAACATTCCATTATATTTAAATAAATTTAGGATATTTCCTATGCATTACCCCTGCAGGTAGCTCTTGCGTTATGGCGCCTATACCTACGTTGGCCTAACCCTGTGGAACTTTACAGTAACGAATAGACCCTAACCTTAAATGACTTTAAATCCCCTTTTAAAATTTATTTTAAAAATAAGAGAGGGGGGTGATCAACAGCCTACTAATATTTTTAGAAATTTGTATTCTTTAAATAGCACAATTTTGCGTAACTAGGAAATATCATGCCTACCACAATCAAGTTCTAATCCCTGTTTTCCTGACCCCTGCGGGGCCGGAGCTTTGTGTGAGAACAGAGGTGGCAACAGGGCTATCTGTACCTGCCCTGATGGATGGTTAGGTAACAAGCATGTTATTTTTTCTTTTCTTCTAATGTAATAGTTTACAACTAGTATAGCGGCTAAGCCTCCAGGGACACTTAGATCGATTTTTTTAAAAGTTAAAAAAATGGGGTGGGGGGATTTTGTTGGGTTTAACCTCCCCCAAAATAGTTAAAACTTTCCAGACCTATGGGAAGCTACCCTGTAAAGGAGAACAATGTCGGTTCAGCAATTAGCGAGATCTTTCGGTACAAACGAACAGAGAAACATCATGATTTTTTACATCAATATTGAATGTGTGAAATTTAGAAGAAAAAAAGGTTAACTTGATGTAAAGGTGGTGGATAGAGGGTATCGTTATTTTAGCCAGCTGGAAGTAACATTTTTTTATAGTAAATGAAAATCTGGTACAACATTTAAGTAATTATAAATCAATTGGTTTAGGTGATCCTACTACAAGCTGTGAGCCTGAATGCCTCAGACTTTCTGATTGTAGATTTGATCAACAGTGTCAGGTGTGTAAAAATGATAAAATAACAAGGCAGATAAAGGTAACTCAACGCATAATGGGAAAAAAATAAATAAGAGCATTTTTAGGTATCTTTTTGAGTAACGTACCTATTCTATACCTAACTTTTAATATACCCTCAATAATTTGAATAATAGAATATTCAAAATAATAATAGGTCAATTAAAATCAAGACAAAAAGGGAGATTATAAAACGTATACACTATGTTTTCTTTAAGCCGGCTTAATCAGCCATTGCTGAAAAAAACACGAAATCATATAGTAAGTTTATTAAGTAAAACTACACTAATATGCTCTAATACCTTTCACTCAAGAAGCATATACTTTAATACGCCATTCAGCAGTTTTGTTAGAATTATTAAGTCAGTGAGGAAAGATGATACTTATAGAGATACAACGAATGAAAAAATATGAGCCTGAATGTCTGAATATTTAAATTATAGAGCACAAGATAGACATTGTTTTACTAATAAAAAAAAACGCAGAACAAAATGTAAAACTAATTTGATAAATAAAACAGGGTTAACCCAAATTTTTCTTTTCTTATCTTAATTTTTGTAATATTGTTTTCGCTTTTATACATTTATGGACTTTATTATCCTTGTTCAGGGTACAAGATGTGTAGATCCGTGTACAAATAATGTAGAAACAGGAAGACCTCCGTGCGGCACTGACGCCATCTGTGAAAGGTAATTTTAACTAATTTGTTGTTTTTTTATTATATCCCCCCAAAACGCCTGGTCGAGCATGGAAACCCCCCTCTTCGTTTAAACAAATTGAGAATAATTAGGGACGTGTGGTGGTGGGGGGGGGGGGGGTCCTGTGTTTGTGTTTTAGTTTAGGTTAGGTAATATTATGTACAGGGTACCCTTGCAGGCCTTGTACAACGCAGGTAAAGGCCCTGTAAATTTCTAGAATTGTATATAAAAGTACTTTAGTAGTTCTTTCTTTCTTTCAAGAACATGTAGAAAATGTATTTTAGAATTATTGTCTTAATATTCTAGGATTCGCCACAAGGCAATTTGTTCCTGTCCAAAGACCCACACAGGTATGGCTTTATTTTTTTCTACTATTAACACAAGCCGCACAGATTGAATTTTAAAAATGAACCCTTTTTTGCGAGACAGCGTAAAGTGGCGCCAAAAAAAATGACGTCATACAATAAAGTTGACCAATGAGAGGCCAGTATACACTGTATTTGACCAATGGTAAAATTCATACTAGCCTCTCATTGGTTATTTTATCGTATGACGTAATTTTTTTGGTGCCACTTTACTCTGTCTCTTTTTTTTGCTCTTCCCAAAATTGATCATTTTTCCTGCTACAAAATGCTCCCAAGTCAATGAAGAAAATGATTTATCTAATATTAACTTCTGTCAAAGGTAACAGTGTTAAATAAAGCAACACTTGCAATACTATAAAACGTCTTTTACACCATAAACAAAGACAAGATTATTATGGAATCTGTGTAACATGTGTGTCGACTCTTTTTTTTATGTGAATAGTCATGATTATTTATTTAGGCGATCCATTCGTGCACTGTCGTCCCTTTACTTCAGCCGACCTTTGTAACCCCAACCCCTGCGGACCAAATGCCTTTTGTGAGCCAGGTATTGTTATTATTACGGATGATTTTGTCTTTTTTAATGAGGCTTTGTAAAAATACAGAAATTAGATTTCTGCCCATCGAGCGTCCAACCTTTGCGGCAGTGGGGAGCCCTAGCCGCGTGGGGCTAAACTGTACTTAATATAACCTAACATAACGAAAAATGATAAAAAAATACATAGAAAAATAAAATTAAATCAATTATAAATTAGCTAAAAACATTAGGACATACACACAATCATCATAATACTTTTTATTATGTCTATAAATATGATAATTATCTAAACCAACTATTGTGTTTAAGTGTCAGACTATGAAATCTTCTTGTATGGAATAAGTATTCTCAATAACAGATCTTGTTAAGAAGACAATAAAATCTTTTTAATATTAATTGGTAGGAAGAAGGGTTTAACTAATTTTTATGAAAAAATAGCTGCAAAAAAAGTATCGTTTTTTTTTTAAATTCCATTAACTCTTAGATGATTTGAAATTGGAGGAACCCTTTTTACTTAGATTTTAAAGCCTACAGCAAAGCAACATTTAGACACTGCATGGCTGCTGACCATCGTATCGTTTCTATTTTATGAATTCTCTCTACGAAAATTTAAATTTTTTTTAACTTATAAGCAAGGCTACTCTTTAATTCAAAATATTTGTCTGACCGTCCATTAATTGTGGAGGTTACTTTTTTCAGGTAAACAAACTTTTTGTCAGGTAAACAAACTTAATTTATTTTAGGTACAGAGTTGGATCTGAAAATGTGTATCCGTAGCCGTAGCCGCTGCCAGAGCTACTAACAGCCACTAACCTAATAGCGATCTTTAAATCAAACAGCCGTGGCCACGCTTAGCCAATTAATTCAAAATTAGGCATAATGATTTTATTCTTTGATAAAAATTATTTATTTTTTGGATGGGCCATAAAAGATTTTTTCGTATTCATTCGAATCCGGCGGATAGGAACCGGTTCTCATCCATACGAAAAAACTAGCATCGTATTATATCCAGTTTTCTACGGATATAGAAATGTACAATCATAAGATTAAAACTAGTTTTTTTAGCCGGTGCCTTCAGATAATTAGAGTCTCTCCCCCTTATTTGATATTCATTTGTAAAGTAAGATGGGTGGGTCAGTGCTCGATAGACACTTTAAAGGAAAGCACATAGAAAATTTTATGCGGAATTAGGTTTTGATCTTTTTCTAGTTCAATCTTATTCCTACACCAGCTCTGTTCTTTTGTTCTACATTTATTTGAGAGGTTCCACTAATTTAACTCACAAAATAGAGATAGAAAATGAGAGAATATTGTTAAGTTTTTGGAAAATTTGTTTAACACAAATATGACAATGCCTATCTACAATTTATTTAATTATTGAATAAAAAATCTACATTGGACAAAGTAAGTTTTTAAATAGATATAACAACGGATTTTTTTTTTGGCGGATGGAGTCCCATTTCTAAACCTTTCTAAGCTAACCTATAATCAGAATACAAAATTACAATTTAAAAATAATTAATAAAAAATTATTGAACTGAAAAGGCCAATTTATTAGTAAGTAATTGTATGTAATATTAATTTAATGTGTTGCAGGTTTTGACAAGAGAACCGGGGAGGAGAGACCCGTATGCCTCTGCAATGAGGGATACACAGGTATATGTTTACCAGGAATCTAAGGAATAAGACAATGGACGATAAATTGAAGTGTATCCCCAATGAAAAAATACAAAATTACCAATTCTGGAGATTAAAATTAGTGGTTGAAATGTTTGAACTTCCAACTCAATAAAACAACCAAACAAAATTTCCTAAAGTCCCCAAAGTTGTTAAGCCAACGAATAAGAAAACGTCATTACAAAACAAACTTTTGGGACTAGTGTAATAAACATCTCATTGTCCCCTTTCTCTCTGGGTATATATACATATCAATATTCATGTGCAATATCCATGATCTTCAAACTTGGCAAAACCTCCACTGATTTAAGGATTTATTCAGGTATATAAAATATTGCTGGGATCGAATCTTTCCAAAAAATAGTAGATATTTCAAAGTCTGCTTTTGGCCAAACGGCTGAACGTAAATATTATTTTTAAACAAGGTTTTAACCGACAAAGGAAGGCCTTCTAATATTCTTAAAATACAAGAATAAAAAAGGGTTGAATAAGACTTATATTATAAGTCTTTTCTTCAGTCAAGCATTCCCTGTGGATCATTGGACCTTTGCTATTCCAGATTATGTAATATGTATAGTCCTTCTTATTTTCCTATAACGATTACAGCCTCTAAATTTAATAGATTTTTTTTATAAATAATCGATCCCAGGAACTTTTTACTTTATACAACACCAGATCCTTCATTTTGTTATATGCTATATTGTATAACCATGAGGCCAATTTAAATCTGTTTAGATTGAACAGCTTGAAGTTACAGAGGGCTAAAGTCAATTTATAATGAACATTATATAATATTAATGTTGAAATTAATGAATTTTGGTCGATTATTACTGTTAGATTTAAGTTTGATAAATCAAGCAATTTTATTAAATTGAACACACCTGAGAGTAAACATCTTGCTGAACATAAAAAAATAGGCTTTCAATATAAGTTAGGTAATAAAGGATAAATATTGCATAGAGCATGAATCGCAATACTGATTATCTTATCTTATCTTAAGAATATTAATATACCATAGATAAAGTGGGATAAGACCCAATGATGATCTACGTAGATTTCAATTTTCAATTCAGGTTGCTAAGCTTTAAAGAATATGTCGAACAGCAAGCTTTTTTTGAAAATATTGAAATGCAACTTCACATCACTGCTCGAAATTTTGCTTCAAATATAAATTTTTGTTCTTATGATCCTTATTATAAAGTAACTAGATGTTTGTCTGTCTGTTCAACCCCCCCCCCCCCTCCTTGTGAAATGCCCCTTTGTTCCTCTAGGGGCGTAGCTGCTAGTTATTTGATTATAATGACGAGGATTTGGAATTATTTAATTCCTATTTTTCCACAAAACAGCAATGTACTTTAATAAAATATTTTGTACAACTAAGTCAATTTAATTTATCTATGATTTGATTTCGTATTAAATTTGCTAAGGGAAGTAATTTCAAGTTTAGATATTTCAAGTTCATGGATTATATATAATTGCATTTAATACATTTCTGCGGTATGAAATGTAATTCTAAATTTAACTCAGCATTTATATATTTTTGAATTACATAATCATTTCTAGGGGTAATAATTTTCATCTTTTCGAGGTTTCAAATTGGAATGTTTAACAAAGCTATTGTGTTGGAGTCTGGACAACACAGCATCACGCTTAGAAATCATCCGCTACTATGTCAAGCAAATGACATCAATATTAAGATAATCTAAAATCCAGAAACTTGTGCAATTCGTTACTTTGCACAATCAGGACTTCCAGACAAAGGTAGTGCAATTAAAGTGTTGGTTGTCTAAGTGAATTGTTTCGATAGCTGAAAAGGCAAGAGATCTCAACATATATAGGATTAAAATGTCAATGGAAAAAATGGCAATCTTGCAAGTGCCATGGGTGAATGTCATGCATTTCCCTTCAAAAAATCAACACCCTATCACTTTACCTATCTGGTTATTGATCTATCTATCTATATGCATATTTCTTTTTTCTAAGGAAAGTTCTCTTCACAATCAATATCTTAACTTTTTATCTATCTGGTTATTAATCAAATAGTTTTTTATATGGAAATACAGTGAGAGGCAATACCAGTGGTGGCTTTAACACAATCAATGCCACAATTATGTGTCTATCCATTTACTATCCTACTATCTAGTTAATGGAGTAAGGGGAATGTATTTAAGACCAACAATTCCCTAATAAAAGTGCTTGCTATCTATATATATCTATTTATTATCTTATTTTCTAGGTGATGGAGTAAGGGGATGCACCAGAGGTGAATGTATTTCCCTCCAACACAATCAATGTCCTGATAACAGAGCTTGCTATGATTCTAAATGCATAGGTAAATAATAACTGAAGTTACTTAGAAGTAATAACAACCTTTAAAACCTTACTTTAAAGCAAATTAGGTTGGTTATATTAAGAGCCCAGTTTACATAAGACTTTAAAAGGTTGTTCTAATATTTTCTTTAGGTTAGCTCAAACAAGTAAAACCAAAACCAGGGGCGTCCAAGCTTTTTTATTTGGGGGGGGGGGTAAAATTTTGAAAATAAAAATCTTTGTTTCATAGAGGCATTTTTTTATTTGGGGGAGGGGGGGGGGGTAAAAATTGAAAATCCAAAATTTTTTTTTTTGGGGGGGGGAGGTAATCACCCCTTTACCCCCCCTTGGACGTCTATGACCAAAATAACTTTTAAAAACGGTTGATCTAAAATTTAATAATTTGATTTTTTTCTTTTGTAAACCAGACTTAGAAGTATAAAATATGATGTTTATAGCTAAAGCATTACAATAATTTTACAAATAAAATCTTAATTTTGGACAATGTATCAACAAAATAAGTTGGTATATGATAAAATTTTTCTATATCTTAAAAAGTCAATACAATTGAATAAACCAAAATTTTAGTTTCTAAATATACAAAATATTTAAATATTATCGTCCGGAATAAGTCAGGAATTTTAACAATGTTTGGCATTATTTTCATATTTGAAAACAACTCATAAAAGTTATTTGGCATATTTTATTAAATTTTATTTTGAAACCTTACAAACAAATATTTGATGTAAAACAACTCAACAGAAATTAATTTAGTTTTCAAAAGCAAAGCTTTTCTATAATTAGGGTCGGTCCGTCCGTACGTACCTAACGGTAAGCTCTTTTCGGTAACTTAGGCATGTTAGAAATGAACACAGTATAGTGTCTGACTGATTATGACGTAACAAAAAAAATTAGCCAATGAGAGGCCACTATAAATTTTACCATTGGTCAATAACGGCCTCTCATTGGCTAATTTTTTTGTTACGTCATAATCAGTCAGACACTATTACTGTGTTCGTTAGAATTAACCTATCGATTTCAAATCTTTCCCCAGATTTTCATGTTTTCTGATAAAGTGATCCTTCAAGCGGGCTAAAATAATGCGCTCCCCCATCCTCCTTACCCCATTCTGCCTTTTTACTTTATCTAACTCTTTAAATTACTCTAATTTGATAAAAAATATGAAACTTCTTTAAATGAAATAAAGAAAATGTATTTGAGTATTGAGTTGAGTTTATAATGTACATAATATAATTCTAAACATGTGAGTGAAAAAGAATTTATAAGAGTTGGGTGTCAAGGCAGCTTATAACTTCAAGTTTTCAACTTTCAATGCAAAAATGACAAAACTTTACTGATAAACTGGATTCAACTTTTTTTTTTCAAGATGATGCATTGCTATTGTCCCTCCACCCCTTGTCCATCCCCTTTAATTTTTCTGTCCACTGTTATCTATATCCAGAACTTTTTTCTTCTCACTATTCAAACTTCAGCATGATAAGAAGTATTTTTTAATCACACAAAAGTTTCAATTGAAATCATTATTATTATTTGATTCTTTATTT
The DNA here is from genome assembly GCF_053477335.1 of Acartia tonsa. Classification (NCBI taxonomy): domain Eukaryota; kingdom Metazoa; phylum Arthropoda; class Copepoda; order Calanoida; family Acartiidae; genus Acartia; species Acartia tonsa. The sequence goes on from NC_137264.1 coordinate 6,479,290, forward strand.
GTCTTAATTATATACATAAAAAAAAGTTTACATCTGAATTATAAGAGTTATTATAACAATATTAAATAAAGATTATTCCAAGATATTCTCTTTAAAAAAGTGTTAGTTGATTTTAAACCAGAAGTAAAAAAGAAAGAGAAAAATTGTCGTTTATCATAAAAGGTGTACATTTAAATTAAGTCAAGACTTATTCAACATAATATATTCTCAAAATATGTCAATTTTATACTAAAAAAATAGAAGTTCTATAAAGAAAAATAAGCGTCATTAAGAATTAAAAAAAATGTTTATGATACAAATATTAGGTCAATACTAATCCTAAATATATACTGATTAAAACTGTGTCTGAAGGATACAAAGCTGAACTTTAAATTGTAACTGATGGATAAATAACAGCTTATACCAATAACGAATCTAATTCGGGGGGAAAATCAAGAAACCTATACATGTTTTTCAGCTGTCGTTGGGGGGCAACACATCGTAATATTGACGACCTCTCCATTTGCCCCCCAAATATTATTTTAGAATTAAATCCATTGTTTGTTATACCTATCCCTGGATAAATAAGTGTGGCCTGTTAAATTAAAACTGCAGAATGCTTTAATGGGCAGACTACCATCAATTGAAATTGAAATCACAAAATAAAAATGTAATTTTTTTTTATAAATACCACACAAAATCATCAAAATTGTTTTCAAAGATCCATGTGGACCTGACTTCTGTGGTGGGCAACCCTGTTGCGCGCCAAATGCGCAATGCCGCGGTGTAGAACACAAAGCTGAGTGCTCCTGCCCACCTGGCTATGAGGGAGATGCTAGATTTGATTGCCGTCCTTCCAGAAATGGCGGATCTCTGACACGTGGTGGAGGAGGAGGCTCCTCTTCAGGTTTGATAATTTCTATTTGTAATTATTTTATTAAACTTAACTGAATTACAGTAATGTAAACTAAAATGCCAATTTTGATAAACTTATTTTAGGATCTCTGTGCAGTCCTAATCCATGTGGGACAGATGCCATATGTACACCTGGATCAGATAATACTGGCAAATCAAGACCTGTTTGCACCTGTCCGTAAGAATAATTTATAGCTAGATATATACACACAATTTGCTACTAAAAAGTAAAGCCAGTTGTTTGATTAGATTGGATTTTAGAATTCAATACAATAATAAAATTTCTTCTTAGAAATGGTTACAGCGGCAATGCGCTAGTGCAGTGTAGGAGAGGAGAGTGCTTTAGTGACTCAGAATGTCCCTCCCACCTGGCTTGCTTTGATTTTAAGTGCCAGGACCCTTGCAATGGAGCTTGTGGCAGGAATACACAATGCAGGGTAGGAATTTATATAGCTATCTATCTATGCTATTCTAAAGTCTAAGTAACAAAAAAGTACTTTTGAAATATATTTATGCTAGCAGCTTCACCCGGCCCTAGAAGCATCTAGTGTTACCTAAGGTGGAAGTTACCAAATATTTTTTTGAGGGGAGGGGGGGGGGGTCATTTTTATTGAGAGGGTGTAGATACCCTCTTAAAAAATACTTTAAAACCTTCCCAGGACCTGAAAGAAGCTTTACTGCAAAGGAGAACCATATTAGTAGAGCGGTTAGCGAGATCCTTTGCTACTGACAAATAGCTTACTATTTATGTAATAGGATAATATATTTATTGAATTTTTTTTTACTGTATTGCAAATTAATAAAATTTAATTCATGTTATTGTTCATAATAATAATGAATAAAAGATATTTCTATTTTAGTATCGGAGCTACTGTATTACTCAAATGATCGTCTGTCAGTCAGTCCGTAACGATATAGGGAAAATTATTTTTGTTGCTGTTAATTATACTAATAATCTTATTTAAAAGATTTCCCTGGCTTATGAGCATCTTTCTGTAATTTAATTTGTGATTGCGCTTTGTTACTCCTGACAGTTATCATCATAAACTATCAATTATCTATCTTTACATCCAGGTACACAATCATGGACCTGTGTGCGCGTGTGAGTCTGGTTATGAAGGAGATGCGCTAACCAGCTGTTTCAGATCCAACCTCAGATCTGGTTAGGGGACATAGTTACAATTTATATCAGATGTTTGTATATTTAGTTTAAATAAAGTTTTTAATTCATCTTAATAGTAATAATTAAAATTATTTCCAAATAGAAAATTAAACATATGACATTAAGAAAATTAAAATTTTACTTTAAAAGCCAACCACTTAACCCCCCCCCCCCCCCCACCAACTATGGGCGTTGCTACAAAAGACCAACTCTACAAAAGACCAACGCCTACAAAAGACCAACTCTACAAAAGACCAACGCCTACAAAAGACCAACCCTACAAAAGACCAACGCCTACAAAAGACCAACGCCTACAAAAGACCAACACCAACATAAGACCAACAACTACAAAAGGGTCGATTTTTTAAAAGCAAGGTTGTATCGTGTTCGAAACTATTCCGTTACGTAGCAAACACAGACTTTGGACAAACTGTCGGACGGAATTTTAAAATTCAGCCTGTGGACAAAGTTATTCAAGAAAGAAATTTCGGTTTTGAATTTTGTCCTTGTGTTTTAATCGCCATATTGGATATCATTAAAATTGGAAGATTTTTTCTTTAAAATTTAGAAGATTTTAAAGCCATTATTTGATTACATTGATACAAAAAAAATAATTACAATTTTTTTCTTGTAATTGTGTCGCTTAAAATCTATTTAAAGCATACATTATATTCATTATATTTATTAATTTGATAAATACAAATATGATGCTACACCAGTTGCAGCTATAGACCTTCCAGCTCTACGATTTTTTGTAGTCGTTGGTCTTTTGTAGGCGTTGGTCTTTTGTAGGGTTGGTCTTTTGTAGGGTTGGTCTTTTGTAGGCGTTGGTCTTTTGTAGAACCGACTAGTTGGTCTTTTGTAGGCGTTGGTCTTTTGTAGAGTTGGTCTTTTGTAGCAACGCCCAACTATGGTTTGACAAACATTGAAAAAAGGGAACTTTTTATACAAAATTCTAATTAATTTTGCTTAAAAAGAACAAAAGAAATATTCTAGAGCAGAAAGGATAAAGGGACACTCAAAATTGATAAATTCAATGAAAATAATATATTCTAAAATATAATAATTAAAGATTAAATAACCTGTCCTCTGTTGATATAGATAAAATTGCCTTAGTAGTGTAATCATTTGGCGTATAGTTGGTAAAATATTGTTCAACCTTTTTTGTGAGGCCTAATTTGAGTCTTTGTGGTGGTTGAAGCGCGGCTGCCGAGCTTTAGTTTTAGTTTACCATACCATTTTCCCTGGAAAATTCGCATGAAAGATTTTGATTAAACTGACTGCAATTAAATCAGGTTTCGAGAATTCTTTTATTCCATACATCACTACAAAACTTCAGACATTGACTAGTCTGCTATTGTTGTGTTATTGAAGTCTTGCAAAATGACTTTAAGAATAGTCCTAGATGAGAAAATTTCTTCTTTTTGTTAGGAGCTATCCTTTGGTCCTACAAATGGCAATAATAGCTTTTCTCGTATTCATTCGAATCCGGTGGATAGGAACCGGTTCTCATTAATACGAAAAAACTATGTCTAGCATCGTATTATATCCAGCTTTCTACGAATATAAAAATGAACAATCATAAGATTTTAAAAAGTTTTTTTAGCCCGTGCCTTTGGCACCTCAGGGCTAAAAAACTGGTTTTAATCTTATAATTGTACATTCTATATCTACGGAAAGCCGTTTATAATAAGATGAAAGAAATAACTATTAATAAGTTTGAGCAGTTATTTCGATAAATTAACTTTAAAAAATTGCTTAAAAGATTTCACCTATTTTAACGTTATCTTTAAGTTACTAAAGATCTTTGGAATGGCCTAACAGATTAATTCTTAGTGCTAAAAATTCTTGGTTCCAGAAAGAAATTTTGTAGGCTACTTTAAAGTAAAAAAACTACTTACTGAGATTTATTTTTTCATATTGTGTAAATTAATTAATTACTTAATCTTCCTCAAATATTTAAATGCCGAAATAGTTCTATAAAATTTTAACATTGAACTGATAAAAATACCTTGTGAAGAGTTATATATTATTTTTCTATTCTCGTATTTCCAGTAATCCAAAAATTTTCTTATCTCCCCAATTTCCTAACCATATTATTTCAACGATTCCCTTACAATTGTATTGAAAAAAAATGCGCCAAACATTTTACTAAATTCGTGTTATGAACAGTTCTAATCTAAGAATCATAGAAACTATATAATAGTAAAATTAAAAGAGTTTTAAGTCCATTTGAATTATTTTGATTTACAGCTTTACCTCAAAAAGCCCATTGATCACAGAACCCCCCCTCCCCGCCTTATTTTGACATAATATATTGAATTTTGCACTATTTCTGCAAAAAACAAAAAAACTAATTTACCAGGACGTCGAAGCAAATCTAGGAGTTTCTTAGGCACGTGAATTTACTCCCCTTTCCTCCCCATTGTCTGTCTCACACCCTATGGCTTACATCCTTATACAACCCCCTGAAGATAATTTAATTTTATTTTGTATTACAACCCCTAAATTTTTGGCTTGAAGAGGGGTCATAGGTCGATCATAAAAAATACTTACCCCCCCTGGCACAACCCTGTGTACGCCAACTTTTCCAAGGAAGATTTAGTTTAAGCATAATACATCAAACTGAAAGCAAGACCAAGTGGCTCCACTGATTATAACGTCATACGATAGAATAGCCAATGAGAAGCCAGTATACACCAATGGTAAAATTTATGCTGGCCTTTCATTGGTTATTCTATCGTATGACGTCATAATATGTGGAGCCACTTTCTCTTGCTTCATCAAACTGTAAAATCTACTCGCTAATTTTGTTTCACAATGTTTTATTACATTTAGACGGAATCTTGAGGAAAATTAATTTCTATATTTCTAATGTTTTTCTAAGTCAGATATTTGTTCAAAGTCGGGGCAAAGTTTGCTTCGCACATTTTTTTCTTAAAAGTTTGGAAATAGAGACTTTAAAAATTCATATCATTGATATTTATGGTTTGCTAACAAAGGATGACAACATCCGTGAAATCAAAGCTCTAAAATCAGTAGAAAAAACAAACATTAACACTTGTAGAATGTCAAAAGGTTATAATCAAAATATTAATATATAAGTCTGAACAAAATTGCTTAAATACTTTTTAAGGCCTACTTACATTTTAGAACTTTATTGAAAAATGCTTCGCTTACAATATTGTCCTAAGAATCATTGCTCAAAAATCAGATAAATAGGACAATTATAAGATACAAATTTTTTTTTTATAAAATTATCATGTTTTAAATGAACGTATTGACTTACTGGTAATATACAGTTACCCCTACTTCTAAATCGTACCTTACTGTTATTTCAAACCTTAAACCAACAATCTATAATACAAAGTAGCTTATGTCTGTCCGTCCGTCTGTCTGTCCCTTAAGATCTTGGTAACCACTGAACCGATTGGATTATACTCTTTAAGGAAATACATACTGGTCCTGTGGTGGTTTTAGACTATTTTCTTGGACACCTACAACCCCCCCCCCCTAAAACAAAAATTCCCTCACCTAAATTTTTAAAAATTTGATAGACATTGTTGCACCAGTGCAGTGGTACTGAATTTTTTAAAATCACCTCTTGGGGCAAAGCCCCTAGAGGCTAGGGGAGACGCCGATAGTGTTAACATAGAGAAGGTGGATATTAGGGGATGCATATCAATTTATCGACCATTTAACTTATGGATAATTAAAAAAATATTAATTTTCTATTCAATTTAACAGACCTTATATCTCTGTTATAAATGCACCAAAACGTCTTCTATCCACATAGCACAGTTTTGTCTCAATAAACTTAAAACCTCTGCTAACATGTGTAACCTAAAAAAAAGTGTGTTGTGTATTCTAAAAAATGTCAAAAATAAAGTATTAAAAAGAAAAATCTAAACTTTTGTTTTTAATTTAACCTAGGGTTGCTTGGAAATTATGAAAATAGTAATTCTTATATAGTTATTTATCGTTCTATATTATAGACAGCTTTTAGCGAATTTTAAAATGATAGTTTTGTAAGTCAGTGTGAAATGTCAGAAATAGTTTATTTTTTGAATTAATAAAATTCCTGTAACACAATTAATTATAATTTTACTATATTTCAATAAAAAACTATGTTAGTTTGCTATCAGGAATCTAAATTGATAAGACAATGACCGATGAACTGATGTACAATTACATCCCCATTCCCCAACGATGATACACAAAATTAACCCTTCTGTAGATTAAAATTATTGGTTGAAACTTTTCAACACTTAACTTAATAAACCAACCAATCAAAATTCACTAAAGTCCCCAAAGTTGTTAAGCCAACGAATAAGAAAATATTGTTATAAAACTTTAGGGACTTTGTCCCTTCTCTCTCTCTGGTTTGCTATTGCTGTGCTACATATGTACTTATAATCTCAGGATAACAAGGATGACAACATCCATAAAAGCGAAGGTCTGAAACGGTATGACAGACGAACATTAACCCTTGTAGAGTGTCAAAACTAAACATACAAAATATAAATATACAAGTTTTTTTGACAAAATTATACGTAAATTTGTTGCAAAACTCTTTAAATACAGAATACTGTTTAAGGACATACTGAATTTTTAGGACTTGATTATAGAGATGCTTTGCTTATAATATTGTACCTTGTTATAATAGGAATCAGCACTCCAAAAGTCCGATCAATCGGATGATTATACCCCATAAAAAAACTGTTATTAAATAAGTTAAAAATCAACTTGTTTAAAATAAATGTACGGACATTCTGGAAACGATTATGGAGTTACTACGCTTTCTTAATCGAACCTAACTTCTACAGGAACCACCATGCAAAGTTTGAAATCGAAAGGACAATTCTAACATGCCTAAATTAACAAAAAAAAGTTTTCCGTTACGTACGGGTACGGACCGACCCTAATTATAGAAAATCTTCGCTTTTAAAAAGAAGGACAAAATATGGAAAAGTAACATTTTGTCTTTACCAATGCAAGAAGACAAATTTTTGAAAGAAATACTTGAAAACTATTCATTCAGATATAATATTATTCCAAAACTTTTAAACAAAAAGAAAAATAACCTTGAAAAAAGGAGAGGGATAAATATTCTAAAAATAATAGTATGATCCATCCCTGTGACATTTTTAGGATTTTAAGAAATGGGAAATTATATCCCTATCTATCTTCAACGAAGCTCTTAATAATGCCTATAAAAAATGACATCATAAAATACATTATATAAATGACTAATAATAGGTCAATACACAGACTAAATTACCAATGGCAGGCCAGAATACATTTTGTTTGACCGCTGGTAGGCCAGTACGCCGTCATTTTTTTTTATAAAATATAAAAAGGTTTATCTTTAATTGTGAGTTATGGAATTTTTTCAGGTCTAGACCCTCGACCAAAACATCACATGAAAATATCGATGGATAACAAAAGAGCCTAATCAAAATATGCCCTACTTTTGATTCCTGTGACGTCATAGAAATAAGGGATTATCCATCTCTTTTTTAGGGGTTTTCTTTAAAACTTCTGCTCTCATCTCTCTCATTTTTATGACGTCACAGGAATCAAAAGTAGGACAGATTGGGCTTCGTCACAAAAGATCACGCGAGGTTGAAAATAGGAATGTAATTTCCCACCAAGTTAAAACCTGACAAAGTCAATGGGATCGGGTGTAATTTTCTTCTCGTACCTTTATGGTTTATGAGAAAAAATTATTTAAAAAAAACAAGGATGACGCCGTCCATATAAGCAAAGCTCGGAAGTGCTCGAACAAACGAACATTAACACTTGTAAAGTGAATAAGCAGAATATAAATGTATAATTCTAAACAAATTGTAGGTAAATTTGTTGTAAAACTACATAAATACAGGATACTATTTCAGGAAATACCTACATTTCTGGGACTTGATTATGGATATGCTTCGCTTATAACATTGTACCTTGTTGTAATAGGAATCATTACAAAAATCAGATGAATAAGATAATTTTATCACATAAAAAATGTTATTAAAAAGGTTAAACAGCAACATGTATTTAATGGCTGTCAAAATTTCTGGTAACGATTCTTGAGTTGCTATTCAAGATTTTCTACAAGTGTTACAATAATGGGATGAGAATAAGAGATCATTTACAATACAGTTTTAAAAGTTTGTTTAACAGAATACCCAACCATTTCTGTTATTTGAACAATGCATTTTAAGCAAATGGGACAAATGTAACACTAGGGCTAAGAATTTTATAACACAAAAATACAGAGTACTAATATCTTTTTATATAAAGTAGTAAGCTTTTTTTTGCCTGTAGCGAAGGATCTTGCTAACCGCTGAACCGATATAGTTTTCCTTTACAGTGTAGCTTCTCATGGGTCCTGGGAAGGTATCACTAACATCCCAAGAGAAATTGCCACTAACAAAAAAATTCTTTTACTAAAATATAAAGTGGAGCGGGTTGACTTTTATTCAAGGACCACTAGAGGCGTAACCGCTAGTATAATAAACAAGGATGACAACATCCATAATAAACAAGGATGACAACATCCATAAAACGGTAGGTCAAACGGACATTAACACTTGTATAGTGTCAGAACTGAATAATCATAATATAAATGTATAAGAGTCAAAGCAAAATTGTAAGTAAATTTGTTGAAAAACTGCTTGATTCAGGATAATGTTTATGGACATTACTTACATTTTTTAGACTTGATTATAGAGTTGCTTCGCTTATTAAATTACACTTTGTTGTCCCAGGAATCAATATACCAAAAATCAGATCAATCGGATGATTAGATCACATAAAAATTTGTTGTTAAAAAAGTAAAAAAATCAACATGTTTAAAATGGACGTACGGACATTTTGGTGATGATTAAAGAGTTGCTACACTTTCTAAATCGTACCTAACTATTGAAGGAATCACCATGCGAAATTTGAAATCGATAGGACAATTCTAAAATGCCTAAATTAACAAAAAAAAAGCTATCCGTTACGGACGGACGGACCGACCCTAATTATAGAAAAGCTTCGCTTTAAAAAAGAGATTGTCTGTATGTGTGCCTGTCAGTGTCTTCGAATCCAACTAATTATTGGCGATTGAATTCATTGGAATTGAAATATAGAGATAGGTCAACACCCTAAACATATAAGATTACTTAAATCAGATAATTCACAAAATTTAATAAAATAGTTAGATGGCAATTAAAAGAAACGATATTTGTATGAGATTTAAATTTATTTAAATAGCAAAATGATCTTTACTGTAAAATTATAAATTCCATCTTTCCCTCTTACAAGAAAAGGGATAATTATCATAAAAAAAGTATTTCAAACATAAATTTATATCACACAAGACATGTCCTTAAAATCTATGCTTCTATTATTACTTATGGGACAGATAAAAACCATCCCAAGACTTAATTTTAAATATAAAATAGCCGCAAACCATCCTTGGACTTTTATCTTTTTTATTCTCGATGTTATAAACGTCGTATATCCCCCGCCCCCCCCCCAACGAAAAAAAATTAAATGATCCAATTTTTTTAGATATCATGTCCATTTCCTTGCTAGGACTTGATAATTAATAGTTAATGTATTCCTTCTTTGAAATGTCTGACCGTAAGGGCTTTAATTAGCTGTGGTCACATTTACCAAAATATTTCCCAAATGTTTAATTTGACCCCCCCCCCCCCATAAAATGAGAACAAAGTGCAAATTTTGTTTTGTGATAAAACAATAACCCCTTCAGAATATTCAAATTATTGGTGAAAAAGTTCAGACGCTGCTAGTTTCAACTACCGATAGTACCTTATCAAGATAAAGTGTCCAAAGTTTTTAAACCAACCAATGAGATAGCTTGTTTGGGGCCCTGTTTGATTTGCAATCCAAAAACCTTTCATCCCATCTATTCTTATGGTGATTTATAGTTACATAATATTTTTAAATCTGCAGTTATGATTTAGTTTTTAACAAAGACTAGTGGCTACGCCTCTAGATATCTCTAGGGGCAGTTAAGGTGGTGAGGGGTTGAGTTCGACCCTCCCCCCATTTTTGTTTTTTAGTTTTTAAAAGAAAAACCAAACAAATTTTGGGGTAGGATATTTTTTAGAGGGGTAGTGGTACCATCCTTCAAAATAGCTATAAACTTTCCCAGGACCTATGATAGTGCAAAAGTAAACCGATCTGGTTCAGCGGTTCGCAAGATCCTTCATTACAGACAGACACACAGCGATCCTGTTACTTTTATATAAGGATATGAGCAATTCGGAGCGAAAACGTAATATTATTTTGTATTTGATTTAACATTGTTAAAAAATCGAAAATTTTAAAGGATGGGGTTTGGAATAACCATATTAATTATATTTGGATATTATAATTTTCTTGATATAATTTCTTGGTGATGAAATATTATATTCCCAACAGTCAGAAGGAAGAAATAGTTATTTATTGCATCGTATGATGAACAGCTTTCCATGGATATTAAAAGAAAAGTAAAGATTTAAACATCGGCTCCACGGGGCTAACAAGTCTGGTATTGATTTTTGAATTTGATTCTAATATATGTGTCTGTAATAGGATTCATGTTTATTTTTAGTATGGCTGAGACCCGCTCCTATTCCAGTGAAAAAAACAGATTAAACATAAAACACATTTTTGTCCATAACATTATAAAAATTAGATGATGAAAGAACAAATAAATCAATATATTGTTAAACAAGGATGACAACATCCATAAAAGCGAAGCACTGAAACGGTAGGACAAACGGACATTAACACTTGTACAGTGTCAGAACTGAATAATCATAATATAAATGTATAAGAGTCAAAGCAAAATTGTAAGTAAAGTTGAAAAACTGCTTGATTCAGGATAATGTTTATGGACATACTAACATTTTTAGGACTTAAAAAAAGTAAAAAAATCAACATGTTTAAAATGGACGTACGGACATTTTAGTGATGATTATAGAGTTGCTACGCTTTCTAAATTGTACCAAACTATTAAAGGAATCACCATGCAAAATTTGAAATCGATAGGACAATTCTAACATGCCTAAATTAACGAAAAAAGCTATCCGTTACGGACGTACGGACGGACGGACGTACGGATGGACCTACCCTAATTATAGAAAAGCTTCGCTTTTAAAAATGATTTAACAAAATATGGGGGAAAAGGGAAGAGGAAAAAGTGTTTGTTCCCTCTTTAAGTATTGTATGAGTGTGTTGGTCATCCTTGATTTCATTTATAAAGTCCATGTATTGGACATTATACATACATACCCTTATTGTAGAGTAGTTGCGATATCTATATACAATGTTGCTTGATGTCTGTCTGTCTGAAGCTTAAGATCTCGGCAACCGCTGAACTGATTGGTCTATACTCTTTAGAGAATATACCTACTGGTCCTGTGGATGTTTTAAGCTATTATCATGAAGGGGGTTAGACATCCTCAACCAACCCTTTAAAAGAAAAATACCCCCCCCCCAAAAAAAAAAAAAAAATATTCTTCTTTTTTTCCCAAGAAAAAAAGCTCCTAGAGGCTACGGGCGAAGCCGCTAGTTAATTATAAGAAAACAACTTATTTTTTTTTATGATATTCGATAAATATTTATAATCATTAAATATAGAATATTTAAATTCCAGCACACTAAAATATTACAAAAAAATATCTAAATTTAGAAAAATACGAAGAAAAGATTCTCTATTATACAAATAAGGTATACAAAATTTATAACAACAAAAGTAAATAAGTTTTTAATTAATGAATAAATATATCAGTCTTCACTATTAAATAAAGATGTTATAAATATGTTAGACTTTAGCAAAACGTTTAGTTACGCTCAGTTAGCAATTGGTACGATTTTTGATTTATTATAAACTAGCGGCTTTGCCCCGAGAGGTTTGATCAAACCAATTTTTCGCATTTTAGATTTAGAAGAAAAATTAAAAAAAAAAAATTTTTTTGGGGGGGGGGGAGGGGGTAGTCGACCCTATTTTTAGTAGCGAAGCTACTCTATAATTCGAAATGTCCGTCCGTCTGTCCGTCCGTCTGAGACAAAGTGGGGGAAACGTGATTTTCTCGGCTCCTATAAAAGATAGACAGCTGAAATTTTTAAAGAAGATTCTTGTAACATATGCCCATCTAATCTATACATTGTTTTGTCCAACCGTCTGTCATTTGGGGTGCTAGATCGATTCCTACATTTTCATCTTTTTCTGATTTTCTCAACTCCTTTTTAAGATAATGGGCTGAAATTTTCAGGGATTGCTTAAATTTACATTTTACATATTTTCCTTAAGTTTTATTACGATTTTTTTATTAATAGGGGTGCTAGATCGATTCCTAGATTTTTAGGTTTTCTATTGTTTTCTCAATTCCTATTCAAAATTTACGGCTGAAATTATCAGGGATTGAATATGCTAATAGTCTACATATTTCCATCAAGTTTCATTAAGATTTGTTTATATATTGTGGTGCTAGATCGATCCCTAGATTTTTAATTTTTTGTGATTTAAAGGTTGCGTGATTTTGAAGTTTTCGTCATTTCCCTATTTCATCAAATAAACATACAAACCAACAAACAGACAAACAGTCACACAGACATCATTCTACAAAAAAATTTTGGCGCGCTCTGCGCGCATTATTACTACTTAATATTTAATACTTTTTACATTAATAGCGGCTTCGCCCCTAGCCTCTAGGGGCTTTGCCCCAAGAGGTGATAAAAAAAAATTATGGTGAAATTCGTAAAAGGACGAAGAAAATCTCCTGCAAAAAAAAAGGACCAAGGAAATCTTCTGCAAAAAAAAAAAAATGAAGGGGGATTTTTTGTTTTTTGGGGGGGGGGTGGGGGTGTCCAACCCCCAAGAAAATAACTTTAAACCATCACAGGACCAGTAGGTATAATCCCTGAAAAGTAGAGCCCAATCGGTTCAGCGGTTACTGAGATCTTAAGCTTCAGACGGACAGACAGACGGACAGACATCGTTCTACTTTGTATTATAGATTAAACTACCCCCCTCCCCCAAACAAAAAAAATTCTTTTACCCCGGGGGTAAAATAAAAAAGCTTGGACGCCCCTGATCTAGTGATCTAATTACAATATTTCTTTGCCTTAGTTGTCATTGTTTAATCATCATTATGATGTTTGTCTACTGCGCTGGGTTATTCATGCATATAGTTGTCCTTGTTAATTCAATCCTAAAATTGAAAATATTTCTAAGCTTAAATAAATTGTGTATAAAATTGTGGCCATATAGACACACAATAATACATAAACACACCATAACAAGATTAAACATAAACTTATACTTACAATTTATGTCACTCTTACACACACACACACACACACACACATCCCTTACTTGCATACACAATCACACACACACATTCACATAAACACATGGTTGTAAAATATATAAAATCTGATGTAATACTAAAGCCTGAAATCTTTGATAAAGCAAGCTAAGAAGGGAATATTCCTACCAATCTGTTAACTGAATTATTTGAGAATATTCTGAGATCAATAACTAGATAAATCAAGAAATCCTATCAACAGTGTTGTTTAAAAATCATACTTTGAGATAAATATTTATAAAGAATCAAGAATAGTTTTTTCTTGCAGTGTATTATGAACAGCTTTCCATGGATATAGAATGTACGATTTTAAGATTTAAACCAGCTTTTAAGCCCTGAGATGGGTTTTTAAAAAATGCCGCGTTTTTTCGACAATTTTTTAGACATTGATTGATTGAACGAAGACGATGGGAGAGTATACAACTTAAGAATTCAAAATTTTAAAATTATTATTTTAGCCATTTGGATAATGTCTAATACAACTTAAATCCATTTACGCTGGATATTTATTAATGCATCTTTTTAGAGCTGTATTAGATATTATACAAATGGCTAAAATGATAACTTTAAAATTTTGATTTCTTAATTTGTATACTCTGTTAAAATCGTACGGGGCATTGATCTTCAAGATGAAATAAGGTTTAAAACAGAGTATACAACTTAAGGATTCAAAATTTTAAAATTATTATTTTGGCCATTTGTATAATGTCTAATACAGATCTAAAAAGAATCATTAATAAATATGCAGCGAAAATGGATTTAAGTTGTATTAGACATTATACAAATGGCTAAAATGATAATTTTAAAATTTTTAATTCTTAAGTTGTATACTCTCCCATCGTCTTCGTTCAATCAACCAATGTCTAAAAAAATGTCGAAAAAACGCGGCATTTATTAAAAACCCATCTCTGAAGTGTTGAATGCAAGGGCTAAAAGAATGTGTTTAATCTTAGGATTGTACATTTTTATATTTGTATAAAACTGGATATAATACAATGCTAGACATATTTTTTTGTATGGATGAGAACCCGTTCCAATCCTCCAGATATTAACCGTTTTTTTAATGAATACAAGAAAAGTTTTAAAAACCTAAAAATGGAAATAAATGTAATAAAAAAGGTGGACCAATAAAAGTACTTTTTTGGCAAACATACCAGTGTGACAAACCCTCCACAGGATAAACATACTAGGGGACAAATGCATTAGGGAGGAATCCTTTTAATAAAATGCTTTAGATGTTTTTGCACATAATATCATACAAAAAAGCGCAGTAAGTGTATCACCGTGAAGGCTTCCCCTGAGTTTTTTGTCTGCTCTGTGTGAAATCCCATTGGACATCCAACCCTTATCCCAAATGCAATAAAGATGACAATTTCTTTTTTCCTCCGGTCCCTGATCAGCTCCACATGATGCGCATTGTTTTGCCTCCGACGCTATTCTTTTGTTTCTAACAGAGAATGCGCTTAATGGATGTGTTGTGCCTTTGAAAGTGCACTTGAACGTGAAAGAACCCTACTGTAAGCCTGTTCAGCTTGCAATAGATATACCCAGGTAATGATTATTCATGCGTGTTGTGTATAAGGCTTAATTGGATCAATTACGATTAGTAAATGGCAATTATCTGTTGGTTGTTTATGAAAAATAAAACTTGAGTATTTTAATCTGTGCATTCATTATCATTGATGTATTATGTTCAGTCAAGTTATTATGATATAATTTTTTGTTTTATCTGATTAACGTACGTATATATTGATTTAATGTGTTTTATTTTGTTTTAGTTCCTTGGTTTTTCATCCTTTTTGAATAAAGAGATTCAAAATCAGTCTAGTTGTTTTTATCTATCGAACAGCAAGTAACAGTTAAAATTCATGTCCGTGGTTTGACTCTCATTTAAAATCTCAAGCCTTGATTAAATATATATTTACCTCTTTCAAATTTCATTTATGTACTTTTTAATAGCATTTTGATTGAGAAAATAATTCAATATTACTCTGTAAACTCATATGAAATATGTTAACTGGAAAACTCTCCATATGATTTGGTGAAATAAATTTCTGAAAATCTGAGTTAAACAGTTTTCATTGTTCCCAGAATAAAAAATAAATTTTAAAATTGGAACAGGAATTTTTAAAATATGTAGAAATCTTGTAGTATTTGTAAAATTTCTAATATTAAAGTAATAGGATGTCAGCAAATTTGATTATTGATCTGGTTGCAAAATAGCTTTCATAATATTTGGCCACTTCATCTCTCTCTTTTGGAAAGCCTTTTAACAATAAGACTAATTTTTAAAGCTACATTATAGTTTCATAGCGGTATTCTTAAATTGTCTTTAAAATTCATAAACAGTTATAGTTTATACAAATTTTTGAAAGTTATTGACAGAATATAGTCTTTTGTAACAAATGTCTGCAATATGATGAAATGGATTTATGAAAGTTGCTTTGAAAACAAAAAAAATATTTAAAAAATATTAGCATTTCTTAAAGAGAGAGGTTTGATTTCTTTAAAGTCAAACTTTTAGTATGATCCAATTTGACAATGTAGATAATATTCTTTAATATTATATTCTACAATTAACCTTAGCAATGTGTTTAATGGTATTGTTATGAAATAATAAAGTTGGATTTATTTAGTGCTTTAAAATTAATCACTTTAACTGAGAAGCAAGAGAAATGGAGCAAGACCTAATATATTAAATGCATTATGAAGCACATATCAATTTTGGAAAGTATATACTTTCCGGATTCCAATCCTTATGAGGAAGGTATTTTTAGAAAGGGGAAAATGTGTAGAAAACACCCATGTAAATTAGAAAATCCGCAGAAATCATTTTTAAAAGTTATTGGCAAACATTTGCAATGTTAATTTGCAAAATTAATTTTATGCCCTAAATGACAAATTCTGAAATAAATCTTTAATGAAAGTTTATTATCTATGAGTTTAGGACATGCTTAAGACAAAAAAAATATTTTCAGTGTTACTTTTTTCGCCCTACATGTGAAAAAAGGCATTTCTCACATTTTATTATAGAAAATTGCATATAAACAAAATAATTTTTTTTTTCTACAGTCAACATAATAATTGGGATAAAATCTTTCATTTTAAATGTAGAAGTCAGATAAAGAATCCTTTTTAGAGCAAATATAGTGCAAAAAGTAACCAAGACGTTTTAGCAAAGTATGAATATCTAATGAAATAGATACTTTTAAATTTTGATATACATATCAGATAAAAATATATAAAAAAAGAGATCAAAAACTATAAAACAAGGTATATATTTTTTTCACTCTGTCACTGAATAAAGAGCACTTTTAGGTTTGATTTTAACCAATGCAGCACTTAAACACTCATTTTTCAAGGTAAATAAACAAAATGAATGCAATTATACAATTAAGTCAGTTTAATAATACAGTAAGCCTTTTTGTAGCAATTTTTTTTTGTTGAAATTATTCTTTATTTCTATAATAAACTGTATTAAAATCTAATGATTTGAAAATTCGTAATTAAGAACTTCATTTTTACACTGTTTAGACATATAAATTACAAAGAAAAAGATTAAATCCTTTAAGTTTGAATAATACTTTATATATTTACATAATAAAAACATTAAAATTGTTAAAGATTAAAAAAAAAGATAAAAATAAGTAATTTTTAAAATCATTTTGTGTCGTCTTCATAAACTATTTCCCCTTTTATATTTTAGTCTGGTAGAATTCATAATTATAAATAACCTTTCTTGAGCATATATATGTTTTATTGAAATTAATTATAAGAATGTAAAACATTTTTTGATTGATTTAATATTAACAATTCACCTAACATTTTGTTATTTTACTATTTTTTGAAACTCTTTTATTCTTATTAATAATTCTATTTAACACAAAAAGCTCATAGGGAGTTGATAACCTTTATTTCTTGCTTTGTATTCTAATCAGGTATTTTATTTGACTAAATTTTTTAAAACTATACTGCATGCATGTTTGTGTCAATAATGAAGACATTACAGGTTTTTATGTACAAAAAGTTGTTTTAAAGCAAGAAAAAAAATATAATCTTTCTAGTAACTAATATACAATTTCGTAGTTTTAAATATGTCTGTATTTTGGTTTCTAAAAAAAGTACTTTACCAACAAACATGCATGCCTGAAAATTAGTTTTAATATTCGAATTAAACAGGAAAAAGAAACTAAGTCGTCGTTATAATTATTGTTTGTTATTTTTGGTGTAAGGTTTTTTTTAATGAAACTTTTTTGGATCTCGTTAATTCGATTTCTGCGGATTTTCTGGTTGCCAGAAATGAAATCTACGCATCTTTTTTAGCTAGATGGCATTTGTCTGGTTAAGATTGGATAAAAAATTCTTTGGTTGGTTAAATTTAATAAGTGTGGAAGGGATGTTTTCTAAGTGAAACAGAAATAAACATTTAGCATCAAGTGGACTTCATACATTTACATATGTCTAATGTATACTTTAAGACATGATAAAAACTAACATATCATCCTAGCAAAAGTTAGTTATTGCACTTTATTAAAGACAGTGAAATTATAAATAATAAGATGATTTCAGTTTTGCTGAACCTAATGATTTTGGTGCTAATCCAGCACATATTAATTATTTTTGAACCATACTGGAATAGTTTTTATTTATATTTTTATTGTATTATAGAAAGATTCTGGTTTAGATCTTATAATTTTGGTTTTAATAATTGTGGAAAATTTTCTGTAATACAATGCTATTCTTGATTTTTCTGTATTGCTGAGAACTGGTTCTAATTCAGCAGATATTAATCAGTTTCAAGTCAATATTGGAAAAAGATTCCTTGATAAGCAATAGTTGTAAAGATTTGGTTGGAAAAATAAATACCCTGCAATATACACATTACAAATTTTTCCTGGAAATTTTGTGCATCAACATAAATGGACAATATTGTGCTTGCTTTACTTATTTACTGTGTGTTCTTACACTATTATTTGACAGATACTATGTCTTTATAATGAATTCATTGGAATATAATGTATCAGCTAAATAAAGACTTGAAATGTGGAAAAAATATTAAGATTTTTCAATAATAATTTTAATGATATAGCTTTTCTTAGTTTTTCTTAAAAGCTACTGAATTAGTATTTTACCCTAGGTTTAGGCACTATTAGTTTAGGCCCTGCTGGGTTTAACCATAAAAACATTAATGATGAATGATCGTAGAAAATCATGTTTCATTTCTAAAATCTGGTTTTAACTTTAGAGGAAGCGTAGAAATTACCCCCCCCCCCCCATCGATTTTCCAGTCACTTTATAACCCCCCCCCCCTTTAATTTTTAAAGCTAGGAATGTGCTATTAAGATAATATTACTTGATTATATGCTCATAAGGTTAGATTTTGACCTTACTTCAAAAATGATTTTTTAGCAATACACAGCAAAATATGAAACAAATTGTTGATTTCAATCAACCTTGGTAAAAGAGAGTCCCTGGTAATAAAATACAAACTTTGACTCATCTGTAAGAATATGAAGTAATTATTGACAAAGAATTAAGCAGGGTAAAAATTGGTCAAAGAGTTCGAACTTTGAAATAAGATGTTATGTCCGACCAAAGAAATTGCCACCATCTTATATTTCCTCCCCTAGTTTCTGCTTAGATTAGGCACATCTTTCAGAAAAAAAAATGCAAAAATGTTTTTTAGAACAAAAAAAAGTTTTTCTTTAACTTATCATTTGATTGTAAAGAATGATAAAAAATAAGCAAATTTTCACTACTTTTTCCTAAATTATTTTTTGCACATTTTCTGTTGAATCATAGCTTTAATTAATTTCATCTTGTATAATATTAGACCAGCCATTTCCGAGATCAATTCATCTATACTATTCTTACCTAATATACAAAATATTCTTCTTACCTAATAACACAGGACTATAATCTATTTATCTATTTTCCCATTTAGTTTTGCTGTATCCTTGTAATAAAGTAACTTGATTTTTGTCTGTCTGTCTGTGCCGAAGGATCTCGCCAACCCCAGAACCGTCATGGATCTCCCTTACGGAGTAGCTTCTAATAGGTCCTGGGAAGGTGTACCACCCACCCACCCAAGAAAAATCGCCCCTAGAAAAAAATTAACCCCCTCAAAAAAAAGTATACTAAAATTAAAAATGGAGATGTGGTCGAATCCCCCCCTCTCAAAAAAAAATCTCCACCCACAACATTTTTTTCCTTTTTAAATCTAAAAAAATGGGTTTTCGAATTCAACTCCTCCCTCCTCAAGTGCCCCTAAAGGCCTCTAGGGACGTACCAGCTAGTATGGACTAAAAGTACTAAATGTTTTAAAATACGTCTATATCACACTTATATTCAGATCTGAATGTGTATTTTTGTGTGTTGGGATTTGTAAAGGGCGTGCTAGTGTAGTTTTAAAAGAGTCAATATTTTTACTTTGTTGTACAATATCTAGTGTATAGTCCCTTTCGTGGCAACGCCCCTTAAGGGGTGTTTCTTCGTATTTTCACAGTAGCTTTTCTCCTATTTCTAGATCCTGCGGGGGGCTCTAACTCTGCGGGGCAAAATGCCTAACCCTGCGGGGAAATAATCTAACCAACTGTAACCTAAAATAACTCATTAAAAGCCATTTTGAAATACGACGAATCGCCCATTAGGAGGCGTTGCCACGAAATTGACTTTACCCCATATCGGGTAAAGATGTATATCCCTTAAGATCTCATAAAGACTGGACTGATGATTGCTGCACAATTTTCAGGGAATGGTCTAAGGAAGGTTTTAGTCTATTGACAAGTGATGCAACAAAGTTTGCAGACACTAGGCGTAATTATAGAGTAGCTACACCATTAAAAATAAAATATGTTGCCTGATAAAACTTTTTGGCCTATATTTTTTAGATTTTGTCTATGTAATAAAGGTACTAAGAAAGAGAGGTAATGTCTGATTGAGCCAATAGGAGAATCGCATCGGTACATACATTTAATCTCATTGGTTTAAATTGTATACACATTTTGTTACGAACACATGTTTTTTTTCATTTCATACATAGATAAAAGTCAGCTGTAAACAGTATATTTTCTTAGTAGAAAGCTTTGCGGAATTAGAATTAATTGCCCAAAAATTTCGTTCAATGTAAAAGCTTTAAACAAAGGTGGATTCTTTAAAAAAAAGTTAGGCTCCAAAATCGAATAAAAAAATTTAAAAAAATTAAATAAAATCTTAAAAGGGTTATTAACATATGATTTTGTTTAATTTTTGTAGATTTTAAATGTGCTTTTGGATGATTTTTCACAAAAATAATTTTGCCTCACTATCGAGTAGCGAGTCTATCATTTTTTAAGAATCCACATCAGCTTGAGTCGAAAGTAAACAATACTTTTGTCTGCTAGAAATGTTCCTTCTTAGATTTTACGAAAAAAGGGTTCAGAATATGCTTCTATTCTTATATTTCTATTGTCTATGTATAGAAGCAGAATGTTTTAGACTCTAATACTAAAAATTCTGTTTTCTAATAAATTTAGTCTTTCCAAAATCTTCTTATAGTGTTCAACCTTAAATGATGATTACCGTAACGATAAGATATAATAATGAAGAACATCGAATTTAGATTTTTTTATTTAGCTTTATGATACTAAATTTTGATATGATACATATATTTAACAATCTAATCTTCGTTTTGGTGTATGTTGTCATCCTTGTTTTAAATACACTCCGAATAGTCCAAATCGTCCTAGAGCCTCTGTATCTATTGTCTCCTAGTTGTGATGCATTATGATATATTCTGATATAACTGTTAAAACTACCCGCGGGTTTTAGAGGCATTCAATTCCCTGATTTTTAGTAAAATGTTGACCAAACAAGTCTGCTACAGACGTGTGATTAAAGGTCTTTAGGGCACATGTTAAATTTACACTTTTTATGCCAAATATTCAGACTTTGCATTTACAAAACTTTTATTACTATTTGCAACATATTTTACAGTTTGGCGTTTACATTATATATCATAAAATGTACAATCATAAGAATAAAACCAGTTTTTTAGCCCTGCGATGCCAAAGCCACGAGCTAAAAAATGGTTTTAATCTTATGATTGTACATTTTTATATTCGTAGAAAACTGGAAGTAATATAATGCTATACATAATTTTTTTCAGTATGGCTAAGAACCGATTCTAATCCACCATATTAATCTGTTTCGAAGCGATACTGGAAACAATTTTCTGCTGAACATACAATTGCAATACTGATATCTATATTATAATGTGACTTTATCAAAAGTTTAATTACAGACAATTTTGCAGGCATGCAATATGTGAAATTGTCAAATATACATATCCTATATTACGTCGTAAGGTTTTTTATCTCGGAAATCGCTGGTGCAAAAGAAAAGAATTAAACTCTTAAAAACTGAAGTTTAGGATAAGATATATAGGTTAATTGTAGACAATGAGTAACAATGCAATTTATTAGATTATATTTTATTGCTTAAGTATCACAGGAGGTTTGTCGTGCATATAGTAGAGCATTCAGAACATTAAAAAGTCCGGCAAATCCCATGAGATATAATAAAAAGTTCCATATTATACAAACTTGGTTTTAATTAGCTTAGCTTATAAAAATAAATATTTATTATGATCAAAAACCAATTGAAATACTTTTAGGTCTTAGATTTATTAAATAAATTTAGGTTAAAACATTATAAAATAGATAAAACTTTGTTCAAACATCAGTATGGGCCATAAGTTGTATGAGCAGGTGCATAGGCAGGTCCATAGGTGGTTCCAGCAGTTCCAGCAACTGGAGCAGGACGGATGAGCCTGTAGGTTCCAAATGACCTAGGCAAATATCCTCCATCGGCAGAGTATCCATTATAATAGTGGGCAGGGTTGCCAGAGGATGGGAAGACCGGGGTGTAGGTAGAGACACCTGTTCCCCTAGCATCTCTCAAGGTATTGAGGTTGGTCAGGCCAACTCCATTCACATTGACAACTCCATTGCCGACAAGTCCTGCAATTCCAGTTCCCTGGGCGTTGACAAGACCAGTTCCCACGGCAGCTGCGGCTCCAACTCCCTGGAATCCACCCTGACCAACAAAGTTCTGGAAGCCACCAACCACGCCAACACCGGGAACAGTAGATACCTAAACATTAGCTGGTTTGAAATAC
Source organism: Acartia tonsa (assembly GCF_053477335.1). NCBI lineage: Eukaryota > Metazoa > Arthropoda > Copepoda > Calanoida > Acartiidae > Acartia > Acartia tonsa. The sequence continues at coordinate 6,501,863 of NC_137264.1, forward strand.
AGAAGTGGTAAAAAATTGTTTATCTTTAATTTAGTCTTTGTCTTACATACAAGAAAAAGCAAAAATAAAATTGTACAATATTTATCGCATCGCATTACAGAAAACTTTCAGACTTCATATTAAAATTAAACCTAACAAGATTAACACCAGTTTTGCTAGCTACGAGGGACAACCAATTTAGACCAGCAATTTAAGACATCTTTAGAATCTAACAGTAAAAAACCTATTATAGGTTTTCATACCTGGATTTGTCCAGCTCCATCAAACTGTGCCTGTCCTTGTCCCATGAAAACACCAGCAGGGAAATCTCCAGCAAAGTCTACCTCTCCCTGGCCAGCAAAGAATCCAAGTCCAGTGCCAGCAGCGCTTACATCACCTGGAATTTTATTTGTAATAATTGAACATGATTTGACTATTACTTTTTGATTTGTCTGTTTCTATGACGAAGTATTAAGTTTTTAAATCTTTTTGAAACTAAAATTAAACAAAAAGGGTAAATCGAATCCCCCTCCCCATGTTCAATTGCTTCTAAACTAGCAAACAAACCATAATTAAAATAAAAAAGCTCATAAATTAAAAAAAAATTAGGGCATACTTTAGATAGATTTTTTAAAAAATAGTTATGAATTGTAGAATAAATTTAATCTATAGATAACATCGTGCATTAGTCTGAATTAACAATAACCTGTTCCAGTGAAGATGACAGATCCACCTGGAGCTCCAGGAGCCAGAGGACCAGCAGGACCAGTAGGTGCTACGACAGCAGGTCCTGTGGGTGCTACGACAGCAGGACCTGTGGGTGCTGCAGGAACTAAACCATTTATGGGAGCACCTGCTAGTGGCAGACCCCTGTAGGGATATTTTCCATAAGGGTAGGAGGCAACAGTCTCATAGGGGTACTTGAGCCCAGGACGGGTATACTGCTCCCCATATACAGGAATGTAGTTTCCAGCTTTAACAGCGGCCACACAAAAAAATCCTAAAATAAAAACCGCCAACATTAAATATAATGTGATCAAAGTACTTTTTTATATTTTATATGTTAACATCTTATAGGATATGACACTAAGGATAAATTAATGTACAACCCAAACCACTCGTATTTACCAATGTGTTTAAAAATAACAAAAAAATTTAGTCTAATTTAATTTCATGCAATAATGAAGGCTATACCATGGATATTATGGGATATGACTATCAATAATTAATTCACATTACCAATAATGATTAATATAAAACACATTTTAAAATTGAAAAGTAATAAAGAACCCGGAGTAATTACAGTCAAATACTCCTCTTCCTACCTCAATATTGTACTTATAGATAACTAATGAAACGCAAAGCAATTTAAACAAAAACAAAACGTTAATTTAACAAGGATGACAACATCCATAAAAGCGAAGCATTGAAAAGGGTAGGAAAATCGGACATAAACACTTGTATAGTGTCAGAAATGAATAATCAGAATATAAATGTATAAGAATCTAAGCAAACTTGTATGTAAATTTGTTGAAAAACTGCATAATACAGATTAATAGAGTTGCTCCGCCTATAATATTGTACTTTGTTGTTCCAGAAATCAGTACAAAAATCTTATCAATCGCATAAATAGATCACATAAAACTTTGTTGTAAAAAATTAAAATATCAACATGCTTAAAATGAACGTACGGATATTCAAGTAACAAATATAGTGTTAATACGCTTTCTAAATAGTTCCCAACTACTAGAGGAATCACCATGCAAAGTTAAATAATAATATGATAATTCTAACATGCCTAAATTAACCAAAATAACTATCCGGTCCAAACCATATTTATAGAAAAACTTCGCTTATAATAATTATAATTACCAAATAAAACCAATGATCTCATACTGCAATCTAATGTTGAACTGATTACGATAGTAATAACAAGACCTTTTATATGATTTTAGAATTCAAACTGTGGTGTGCATGGAATTTTCCAAAAGAGGTGCATGAAATGCAGCATATAATTTTGACACCAAAATCAAAGGGGGATTTAGGAAGAGTGAACTTGAGAGACTTCAAGAGGAGTGAAATATTTTCGTTTTTTTTTTTGGGGGGGGGGTCAGATTTTGACAAGGATGGGTTTATCCACCCCCTTTTTGTCCTTTTTTGCACGAAATAAAAAAAAAACATCTCTGTAATCATTCTAGTAAAGGTTGTTGTATAAATAAGTATAAAGTTTTTTTTTTGATTTTATATATAAATAAATAGATTCATTTTAGGGAGTCGTACAAATATTATCAATATTTCTTCGTGGGTGTTTTAATAGTTTTAAATAGATAAGCATAAAGTTGACAATGCTATTTCAAGTAATTTAAACTACATAATTTGAAATGTTTGTCCATATCTCCGTTCGTAAGATGGAGGAAACGTGAATTTCATGGCTGCTATTCAAAATAGAAGGCTGATTTTGTAGTCCGTCAGTCTATGGAAAATCAAATCTATTTGGTTGTTCCTTAGCAAGGGTTTGATAATCAAGAGAAATTAATGAATACTTCCTAAAGATAGACATATGATTTACATGGAGTATCTGAATTGTTATATTCAAATTATTTATTGAATAACAAGGATGACAACATCCATAAAAAGCGAAGCTCTGAATCGGTAGGACCAACGGACATTAACATTTGTATAGTAACAGAACTGAATAATCAGAATAAAAATGTATAAGAGTCGAATCAAAATTGTAAGTAAATTTGTTGAAAAACTGCTTGATACAGGATAATGTTTATGGACATAATTACATTTTTAGGACTTGATTATAGAGTTAATTCGCTTATGATATTATACTTTGTTGTTACGGGAATCAGCATACCATAAATCAGATCAATCGGATAATAAGATCAAATAAAAAATTGTTGTTTAAAAAGTAAAAAAATTAATATGTTTAAAATGTACGTACAAAAATTCTGGTAATGATTATAGAGTACCTAACTACTACAGGAATCGCCGTGCAAAGTTTGAAATCGATAGGACAATTTTAACATGCCTGAATAAACGAAAAAAGCTATCCGTTTCGGACTGACGTAATTACAGAAATCTTCGTTTTAAGGATGACTACATCCATGAGTAGCGAAGCACAATAAAATCCTGGATGGAATTACGGACAAGGTGATTAAACCAGCATTTGCTAAAATCAAGAATATAATATATAGAAAAAAATGATGAAACCTTAATATATATTTTTTTTATATTTTGTATCATGACTGGCAGACCGATGGACAAAATAAATTATATACCGGATGCCCCCTCGGACTGACTGATTGATAGACAGGAGAACAAAGTGAAATATAGAGTAGCTTCGCTTCTGGAAACAAAAGTTTTATTCAAAATTTTTACATTTTATATTCTGCGCCCAAAGTATCTAGGGACTCTGTATTTGAAGAAGCAGAGAGGAGCTACAAAATCAAATAGTTTAAAACCATCTTAAGCCTTAAATCTAAAATTAAATAGCCTAAAACCATCACATCGGTGCAGTAGTTATTGGGATCTTAGGCTTCAGACAAATAAACTTTATATAATAGGATAATGGAAAAAAACATGAAATTTAAATCTTTACCCTACCCTGATATTGAACTAAACTAAATTAATATTTTTCGTAGCCTCTCCTTCCCTGAAATTAATTAAAATGTTTGAAAAATTTAGTTTGTGTGACAAATAAATTGCTGTCTCAGAATTTTCCCAAAACCTTAATCCCTATGTATGAATGGAACAAGGAAATTAATTTACAAAAGTTGCGCAAATGGAATTGTATTTTAGATCATGTTTTTAAAAGTTTTTAAGTTTTTTAAAAAAAATTGGAGGGGGGGGGATTCTCAAATTAACTCTAAAGAAAAAAGGGGTATTGTCCCTTCATGGCAACGCCTCTTAATGGGCGTTTTGACGTAATTTCACATTAGTATTTACAGGTTATTTTAGGTTAGATTAGGTTAGGTGATTGCCCTACAGGGTTAGGCAATTGGCCCCGCAGGATAAGCCCTCCATAGGACTAGAATAGGTGAAAATCTACTGTGAAAATACGATAAAACGCCCCTTAAGAGGTGTTGCCACGAAAGGGTCTATACCCGAATAAAGTAAAACAGTTTAATGAAAATAAAAAATTCCATTTCTAAATTAAAGTCAATTTAAATTTATTTAAATGACTAAATTTAAACGATATTTGTATAAACTATAGAGTAGTTTTGATATAAAAAAAACATTTATTTTGAAAAGAAACTAGATATTTGTTTTTAAAATACAATTTTGCATAACACAAAAGAAATTTAATTAAATTAGATATGGTTATATAAATAACATAAAAATTAAATTCTTTATTAGAAATATTTAGCCTTTATTAGTTGTTTATCAATTATTTTCCTAATTCTGGAAGGGTGTTGCACCAACCTGCATTAAAATTGCTCTAAACTTTATTTTTTTTAGTAGTACGTGGACGTTGTAAAAGATTCTCGCATACCCTGATAAAATGTTTATCCCAGCTGGTTAATTTAACAATACCCCAAATCCTACCCCCAAGGACGTCCAAGGGAGGGGAGGGGGATAAACTAATTTTTAATCCCCCCCCCCCTCCCCAATAAATGAAAGATGGACTTCTTTGCCTATATATATATTATATAAAGATAACGCTATAAATTCCTTTGACACAATCTCAACATATTCTATATTCATTGCTGACGTATACATATCTTTCGCCCTGTGAAATGCCTAGAAAAAAATTAAAGAATATTGGAAATTTGTTAATTACTGCTTTACAATAATTATAAACTTGTTATGGGGCCAGGTTGCTTCAGTGTACTGCACTGCAACAATATGCAGAATACATCAGGGAGGGAGGGGACAATGGGCGTTTATTGAATTTTCATTGGTTGGTTTATTAAGTTGAGTGTCCAAACGTTTCTACCACAAATATTAATCTACAGCATGGGTAATTTTGTGTATCATCATTGGATATGTTAATCAGTGCAGTGTATTAGCAATTGTCTTATCCCGTTAGATCCCTGAGAATACATATAACATATATAGATAGTGGCGTGCACAGGATTTTTGACTGGTTGGTTCCCGATGCGCAATCAAAAAAATGACGTCATTCGATAAAATAGCCAATGAGAGGCCAGTATAAATTTTACCATTGGTCAATTACAGTGTATACTGGCCTCTCATTGGTAAACTTTGTTGTATAGCGTCATTTTTTGGTGCCACTTTACGGTGTCTCATAAATGGGGAGTGGACCCTGTGTCAGTGTAGTGAACAAACCCAAAATATTATCTAGCTTCGCTCCACATGAACATGTTTTACTTGTAAAAATTACCTAATTTATACTATTTAACTGTTGTACAAAGTTTAATCAGGACTCTTCCCCTCAAAACGTGAGAAGTCCGCCATGTATTCTGTTTAACCTACCCTAACTATAGTAATTATAGACCGGCCCTCAACTCTAACTTGGAGGAATAATTTTTAGTTTTGTAATCTATCCTAAATAGTGGGCAATCCAGGAAGACTAAGGGTGACTGATACGCACCCTTCTATGTCCAAACACCAATAGATATTACACGCTTGGACCCTCAGATGTCAAAACTTTATTTTAGTGTTTGGCCAAAATGACTTAGCAATTGTATCTGTAAGTACGTCTAATAACACCCTTTGCTATTTTTAAAATCCTAGAAAATTTTTTTTGCAAGAAAATTGCATAAATTCGCAACCTTTTTTAGAACCACTACATAACTCGAGTTTTAAAACTTTTTATATAAAATCCTTTTTACAAAAAACATCAATAATTACTTAAAATTAAACCTGAAAGAAAAAAAATCTCATTACACGTGTTAATTTGCATGTTTTAGGTCTTTTTTTGAGGAAAGTATAACTTCCACATTTTTGACAATAATATATTTTTTTAACATTTCAAAGTAAAATATAATAAAACTTAAACGATTTTTCTTGAATTATCAGTTGAAAATTTCATCAAACATGCAATTTAAGTGATGAAAATTTAATAAAATCATTTTTTGAATGTTTAGAATTACCAATTTTCTACATTTAAAACAAAATGTTAACAAAATTTAAAAACATTCTAATATATAACTTTAAAAATCAATAACATTTTATAAAATGATATTTTAAAAAATAAATCATTAAAAGGTATTAAAATGCATTTTAAGTTGCTTAAAATTAAAACGAGAATATCTTTTTACACTTTATTCTTTGTAATAGAGATTAATCGTCATTTGCTGAAAATGAAACATTTAATAAACTAATTGAATCTTTTTGTGACCATGTTTAAACTTTTTAATTTTTACACTAAGGTGTTTTTTAATGAAAATCTTTGTTGAATTCTCTTTTGCGACAAAAAAAGAAAGGGAATTTTTTACTATTTCTAGGTTATCTTATGTAATTTAAACTATATAATATGAAATAATTTTTAATTGTCTTTCTTTTGAGCCACAAAACACTGTAAAATGTAACATATATGCAAAAATAACAATTTTTTTAATGAATATTATAATATCCTTATATGACATTGCGTCAGAGCTTATTCTTTAGATCATATGTTCATGAAAAGTAGTCATAAACTTGGAGGGTTGCGCTATTTATTAGAATTTTAAATAAACTTGAATGGTAAAAATATTAGCATAGCCTTTGTCAATTCAAATGCTTTAGGTATATTATTCGAAAAGTTAGTTAAAAAAGAGAGAATTTGCTGTGTATACTGTTGAAAGACTTTCAAAAATGTAAATTACAAAGCAATCCTAAAAGATCGTGTTGTAGGTGAGTCTTAGTCGGGGGTTTTCTGATAGCAAATATTGCGTTATTGGTATACAATGTAAAAAAAAAACATTTTAAAGAAATTCTTTAAATAAAACCCAACGTGTATTGGCAGTACAAACATCTTAATGCTAGCAGACATATGTTTATCAACATTTGCAGAAAACTATTTCCACAAGAAAAATTATTCAGGTTTCTACTTCACAATTTTAAATATTTCTTTCTGATAAAATGTTTGACATATATCGTATAATCATTTACCAAAAAAATATTTTGATAATTTAGATTTCAGAGAAGATTAATCCTTTCAAAAAACTAAGACGACATTTTGCATCTTCTGTCATGACATTTTAGAAAAAAATATAAAAAAACAAAATTTAGTATGAAAACTATTTTCATCGATTTTTCTGAAGGTATTATCGTATTCTGTGGCTTTGTTATTATCATTTACTTATATCGAAAGTGCCAAACATTGTACCCTAACTTATTCATTTAATAAAAAACTAACCGTGATTAGGTTAAGTAATATCCATCAGACAACCAACTCTCTGTGATGCACGACCTACCTGTGCATGGTAACGAGTTGCGCCTGTTTTGTGCCAAGGCAATCCCCTCACAATAACTATTTACGTCGCGCATCTAACATAGTAGCAGTGGAAACCGTTTTTAACGTCTTTAGTTATGACGCGGTGTTGGTCCGAGATTCGAACCTATCACCTTCCCGACGACGCTACGTGTTGAGCCACGGTCACGGGTGCCTACCTTACTTTAATAAACGTGGTTGGGTTTAGAAGTGAAGCTTCTCTACAACATTAGTTACCTGTTCCGTATGTCCAACATGAACAACGGCTTAAGTCGGTGTCATTATATTAGCACCGTCATTAATTTTGACAGGGGAGTGGATACTTATACATAAGCTGAATAGAAATAACAAGTTAAATTTTAGACCATTGTAACAATTACATTTAATATTGACAGACAAACCAACTGGTGCTAATTTTGAAAAAGAATGGCAATAAAAAACTAAATCCAATCAACAGACAAACATTACTTTTACAAAAACCATATCGATACCAAAGCAAATGATTAACAAAAATGATAATGGGAACGAACACATATTCGTTTTTTTTGGGCTCAAAAATATATAGTTTGCAATTATTTTTCCTTTTTTTACCTAATACCTGGTTGGGGTTAGTTCCTTTTTGACTTCAAGGACCTTAGGGCAACGCCCAGAGAAAAGGGTTAAGTAACATCCAACTACGAATTAAGCCTTTGGATTTGAGGACCTTTATATGCAAGTTCCAACTGTGCAATTTAATGATTTGCACCTCTCTGTAGGCTCAGTAATTTTTGTCATAAATTCACTTGTCATAAATACACTTGTCTTAAATATACTTGTCATAAATACACTTGTCTTAAATATACTTGTCATAAATATGTACACTTGTCATAAATATACTTGTCTTGAATACACTTGTCTTAAATATACTTGTCATGAGTACACTTGTCATAAATACACTTGTCTTAAATATACTTGTCATAAATACACTTGTCATAAATACACTTGTCTTAAATATACTTGTCATAAATACACTTGTCATAAATACACTTGTCTTAAATATACTTGTCATAAATACACTTGTCATAAATATACTTGTCATAATTACATTTGTCATAAAGGTACACTTGTCATAAAAACATTTGTCATAAAGGTACGTTCGTCATAAATGGTACACTTGTCATAAAGACATTTGTTATAAAAACATTAGTCATAAAAACAAATGTCAAAAAGGTACATTTGTCACAAACGTTTTTATCACAAACGTACCTTTATGACAAATGTTTTTATGACAAGTGTACTTTTATGCTAAATATATTTATGACAAGTGAATTTATGACAAAAATTACTGAGCCTCTCTGTGAGCCAAGCCTTCCATCTATCCTAGTGTAAGAAGCCTTACATAGCAGCAGTAGGTACCATTTTTAACGTCTCACATATGACTCAGTTTGGTCGAAACTGCAACCCCCTTTACTCTAATGCCGCAGGTTATTGCTTATTTAACTTAATCAAACTACATTGCTACAATAATATTTGAAAAGTGTTGATATATTCTAGTATTTGAAATAGTTGTCCTTGTTTAATTGTAATAAACACCCTTTAAGCTTGAGTAATATTAGCCTAATTTAGAAATATTTCATTTGTATTATAATTACTAATTATCTATATATAGTTCTTCATTTATATTTTTTCCAATTTTGTCCAATTAGCAGTAGATTTTGTTTACTGCTCTTTGCTTTCACAAAAGATTTAGAGAATAGATTACCTTGATAAGCATCAAATCTGAGGTGGATTCTTAAAAAAAAATTGCCCCACTTTTCGGTTAGTGGGGCAAAATTGTTTTCAAGAAAAGTCCTCCAAAATCACATTAAAAATCTACAAAAATTAAATAAAATCATAGAAGGTTTATTAACAAAAGATTTTATTTAATTTTTGTAGATTTTTAATGTGATTTTGGAGGATTTTTCTCGAGAACAATTTTGCCCCATTAACCGATTAGTGGGGCAAATTTTTTTTAAGAATCCACCTCTGGTATCTAAAAAACAATACCGTAAAAATTTAAACCACCTTTCAAACTGTTCCAGAGAATCATACATATTTAACCTTATACCATGTTCGTTTAGTAAGTTTATAATGTAAGAATGTGCAGTAAGAACCAGTCTATATAGGTGTGTGTGTGTTTATGTGTATGTGAGTGATTTTGTGTGTGAGTGTTTGTGTTTGTTTATGTTTGTTTGTGGGTGTGTGTGTATAGGTATTCAGACGAGTTAAAGCAAGAGTGTTTTCTATAATACTATTGCTATATTCCTTTGGCAGATAGCAGTAGCTGATTTACTAAACAGTACTCTAGACTTATTCCTCTATTGGTTGGGTAATAATTGGGAAACCAGATAAGAGAAATAGAATGCATTGTATAATATTGTCTTCACTCAAAACAGTTGGAATTTGTTGTTTTATTTGCTTGTGAATTTACAGTAGTTATTAATAAAAATATATTTGATGCACTATCTACAAAATTTTGAATTATTATTATCTTTAATCATTTAATATTAAAAGGTAACTTTACAAAGTGTCTAAAAATTCAGCCATGTGACGTTATAAACTGAGGGAGAGAGGAGAAGTGGGACAAAGACAAATGGACAATTCTTCATTTATATGACGTCTTATGGCTGATTTTCGAGACACTTTGTAAAGTTACATTAAAAGCAGAAGCATGCTCAGGTTTTGCTAGGGGGTGTGCAGGAGGCACACTAAAAAAATATTGACAACCCCTCTAGGTGTCCACCCACTCACCCAAAAGTAAAAAAAGCTTCCCTTAATTGCTAAATTGACGCGCAGAGCACGCAATTTTTTTTTCATTACTCCTTTTTATTTAAGGAGTGTATGGCTTTTTTACCTTGATAAACCCCGTGGCTGTATTAGGGGTGTATCAGGGCGGTGGTGTAAGCCCTTGTCAAGAGGGATTTAGAAATATGTATAATTTTGCCAGGAGGGTTAAGATACTACCTTCTGCTAGGTTCTTATTGAAAGATTAAAACATGCAATTACTTAGAATTCTCTCTACTTATCCTCATTGTTTAACTCTTCTCTATATCATTGTTTCTTGTGGACATAGTTTTCCTTGTTTCATTATAAAGACAACAAGGGTGACAACATCTATGAAAGCGAAGCTCTGAAATTAAACGGTAGAACAAACGAACATCAACACTTGAAGTGTCCGAACTTAATACGCAGAATATTGATTTAAAGTTTAAAAAGGGGTTAGGCAGTTAAAAACCTATTAGATAGTTTAAAATAGGTTAGGTTAGATCAAGTTTCCACTCCGACGTTTGTCCACTCCGACGTTTGGGACTCCTGTGTTTGTCCTAGGACCTAAAATCCTTTTTTAAACTTGTAGCAAACTTGCATAAATTATTAAATACAGGATCATTTAGGGACATATTTACATTTTTAGGACTTGTTTATATAGATGCTTCACTTACAAATTAACCTTGTTGTCTTCTTTGGATTATTGTTCCAAAAATAAAAATAATAGGATAATTATATCAAACAAAAAATTTAAAAATCAGCATATTTTAAACCGATTTTTGTTTACGATTCACAGAGTTTTCAACCTTCCGTATTAAAAACTGTTCTATTTTATAACTCGTCCTAATTTTTCATTGGTCTCAAACTTTTAATGCTGCAAAATAATGTGATTCAAAAAGACTTTTTGATAGACTTTTAATTTCTATAATTTTTCTGGAGTTAGTCTCATCTTAAATCAGGAGTAATTGTTCCTTTCTTCAGGAAAAGAAAGGACTTTTTCGTATTCAATCGAATCCGGGGGATAGGAACCGGTTCTCATCCATGCGAAAAAACTATGTCTAGCATCGTATTATATCCAGCTTTCTACGAATATAAAAATGTACAATCATAAGATTAAAACCACTTTTTTTAGCCGGTGCCTTCGGCACCTCGGGGCTAAAAAAACTAGTTTTAATCTTATAATTGTACATTCTATATCCGCGGAAAGCCGTTTATAATACGATGAAAGAAATAACTCTTCTCGTATTCATTCGAATCCGGTGGATAGGAACCGGTTCTCATCCATGCGAAAAAAAACTATGTCTAGCATCGTATTATATCCAGCTTTCTACGAATATAAAAATGTACAATCAAAGATTAAAACCAGTTTTTTATAATTGAACATTCTATATCCGCGGAAAGCTGTTTATAATACGATGCGAGAAATAACTATTAATGAGTTGTGTTATCGAGGGGTCTATTTGGTTTGAAATCATTTTTCGTCGGTTAAAAATAAGGGCTTGGCAGCCACTTATAAGAATAAGAGAAATCAACTATTTTTTCAATTTCAAAAATCAGCTTGAAGTCTGACTAAACCTTATCAGATATTTGAGGCTTTTAAACTATAAAGACACATTACAATCTTTCCCAATTTTGTATTACTTTTGCGGAAAGATTGTAATGTGTCACTATAAACCTTTAATAGTCATTCACAGCGAAAAAAATCTATTATCTTCCACAAGTTAGAAATGCATTAATTTAAAGAACAAGGATGACAACATCTATAAGTAGCGAAGCACAAAAAATCATAAATGGGAATATGTACAAGTAGATTTAAATTGTATTTATTAAAATCAAGAATAGATTTATTGGAGAAAATGACATCGTCGTTTTCTTTAAGATAGGATATTTAATTTTGATATCTATAACTGAAAAAATTTTGGAAATCGGACCATAAACACCAAAGATATGGAGAAAAATGTGAAAATTACAAAAATAGCCTAAAACCTGCTAAAAATCGGTCCGACCGCCATTGATGTTAATTGTGCTCCTTTATAATGGAATGTTGTCAAAAAATATCAGGCTTTTATCTTTGATAGGAGCCGAGATAATCACGTTTCCCCCACTTCGGACGGACAGACGGACGGACATTTCGAATTATAGAGTAGCTTTGCTACTAAAATTATACGTACATGATAATATATTTTTGACGTATATAAATAATTGGATATAGTCCCTTTCGTGGCAACGCACCTTATGGGGCGATTCTTCGTATTTTTCACAGTAGCTCTTCTCTTATTTCAAGCCCCTGCGGGGCCAATTGCCTAACCCTGTGGGGCAATCACCTAACCTAATATAACCTAACCTAACCTAAAATAACCTATAAATACGACGAATCGCGCCTTAAGGGGCGTAGCCACAAAAGGGACTATTTCCAAATATTTTTTTATAAAATATTTTAAATATCGATTTACAACATCAAATTGATTACAAGAATACAATTATATACAATTATTACAAAATAACAATAACAAATTAACTTTATTCTTAAAATGTTCTTGGTAATGATGATTATCTCCAAAAATAATTATTTGGATATAATCAATACCAGGAACATTTTACCGTTGACTGCAATACAAAATACATGTCTAACTGGACAATTTTTAGGTGATTCAAACGTAAGAACATAACCAGAGCTGTATCTTTAAATCGTTTAGAGGTGTGCTGAACCGGGGCGATTCATTTCAGCGCACCATCAGATTATTAATACCAATCTTTAAATCGAATTGGCATGGGCGATTTATTGCGGCCAGTGGCGCGGTACCAGCGCGCCAATGGTACTCAACTAGTGGCATTGCCGCGCTAAATCAGGGTGATTCATATTTAATAAATAAATATTTTTCAAAAATTAGTTTAATATTTTATTGCAAAACTATCGTGAAAACATTTTTATAGTTATTTTTGAAATAAATTATATATTGTTTTATATAAAATACCGTACTGACCCAGCTTAAGTTATAAAATTGTACCGGCACGTATGGATATGTTATTGAGTGTCGCCGCGATCTAGCAACACTGAGCCGAAAATCTTTTTAAAGATCCATGTACAATATCAGTAGCTGTGGTGCACCATCAGCGCACCTCCGGTTCACCTCTGAATCGCTCCGATTCAGCGCACCATCACAACGATTTAAAGATCCAGCTCAGGTTAAATGATAGCTATGGTCTTGATATCCTTATAATAAAGTAAAAAGATATTTGTCTGTTTGTTTGTCTGTACCGAAGTATCTCACTGAACTGCTGAACCGATATGGTTCTCCTTTACAGGGTTGCTTCTCTGAGGTCAAGGAAAGGTTTATAACTATTTTTGGAAGGGTACCACCAACCTCCGAAGAGAAATAACCCCTTAAAAATAATCCTCTCCCCAAATTTTTTTTTAAAATCTAAAATAAAAATTGGATATTGAATTCTACCCCCTTACCCCTCAAATGCCCCTAGAGACCTCTAGGGGGCGTTGCCGATAATAAAAAATACAGTATTGTTTCAAAATTAAAATATTTACAATATTCCAATATTTTACATCCTACAAGTTTTGACTTATATACACATCACATGTTTAATAATTCTTATTTATCGCATAGTAATTAAGACAGCTTTCCGCGGTTATAACTATTTAAAATTAATTTGAGAGCAAAGATTATTTCTAGATTTGTTACTCCCGTAGATATTATTTTGGAAAATTGTCTGTAATATGATGCGATATATTGTTTTTCAATATATTTAGTTGAGGACCGGTTCTAATCCATTTAGGTCCCTGGTATAGTTAAAGGATGGTTTTCTTCCCCTATCAACCACTTTCAATTACAGATCCCCTAGATGCTATGGTTGCAGTAACTATTGTCAATAAATATATAGAATTTATATTTATAAATACATATACTTAGCTATATTCCACGAGAAGCTCTTTATAGAGCCTATAAACAATGACGCCATACAAAACAAATGACAAATGATAGCCCAATATACAGACTATAATAGCAATACACAAACTAAATGACCAGGTAAGTAAACATTTTAATTGGCCAATAGTAGGCCAGTATGACGTAATTATTTAAAGCTTCGTTACACGACATATATTTGATCTAAATCTTAATAATCTAGATCTAGCATTTGTGATTGGACAACAAGTTTTTAAATTTTCTACGAGCATACTCAACGTTGGACTCAGAGTTGAGCAGTCTTGTGATTGGTAGAATGTGGACAACAAATGAGGTGATAGCTTGACCGGTATACAGAGGAACTGCTGACTTTCTTGTGTACACTGTTACCACTATTCCCATTACTAAAAAAGTAGGCATATTAAGAATATGAAGAATCTTAAAAATAAGTAAAAATGAAATAATTTGTATAGATGAAGAATATATGTAACTATAAAACTAGATTGATTTAAAAAATATTCGTAATTTTTTTTTTTTTGGGGGGGATGAATCATTATAAAGACGACCTTTTTATCTGCTTTTTGGTTATACCTTATTCATTTGAAGCATATCTATCTGATTCTACATAAATGTAAATTATTGAATGCTTGTTTCTTTTAAACAGGAACATTGTTTAATGTGATTTTCAATGTACTCAGATATGGACGGACACACCTAAGGTAAGGGGTAGCTTAATAACTCAAAAAAACTTATTGTTATCAAAATATAGAACTCTACCTGCCACAAATGAGCAGGTAAAAACAGTAAGTTTCATTTTCAGGTCTTCAGTAATATTTCCTAAATTAACTTAACTTTTAACTTTTTATATACAATGATTATGTTATAAGTTGATATGATTTTTCAATACAAACATCTAAATAAATATGAGTTTCAATAGAGTTAAAATGGATGTAATTTATACCAGGGTTCGGAAGCCGCGCCTCAGCCGCGCATAAGCCTCAGTTTTAAACCTGCTTGTGAGCAGAAAAAGAAATTTTTGAAAGAAGGATTGTCTACTAAAGAGACAGTTTTATACATCCAGCTAAATTTTATAGTGATAAAATGACTATTTCACTGAGGCTTACACGCGGCTTACGCGCGGCTTCCGATCCCTGATTTATACATTAAATTGCATATCAAATAATCATATTTCTTAAGTTTTAGATAAAAGAAGTTCCCTTTTATTTGTAGATTCTTAGTAGCATCTTTGAACTTAGTAATCTTCAGATTACATTCTTGGTTCTTAACTATCTTCTCTGGATCAATATTTAATATTGAGTTACTCTGATTAGCTGTTTGCTTATATTGTATGGTATTTTCTTCACGTAGAATAACAAGTTCATTTTTGTATTCTTCAATTTTCATTATTTTAGCCAGTGGTATTTCTTTGTCTTTTGGATTAGTTGTTTGTCCAGAAATGATTTCAAATGAGTTTTTTGGAAAATTTTTCTTTTGATTAGGTTCTTCTATGCTTGTTAGAAAATGATTACACTTGGAGGGTGACTCATTGGTATAACTTATAGTGCAAATGTTATTACTGACAGCCAATTGTTTCTTGTTTCTTAAATTTTCATTTAGAATTGTCACTTTTGTTTTCATTGGGATTAATATCTGTTTAGGTGAAATTTTGTTTGAATATATCACTTGCGGATTAACCATTGTTGAAAATCTATCTAGTCTTTTTCTCTTTCTCTTTTTCAACACTCCTAACAAAATAGAAGCCACAAGAAGAAATAAAGTATAGAGCAAGTAAGGTGAGAACCCAGGTTCTATTTCAGAAATTGACACCTTAATGCCATTAAACATTTCATATCTTAAAAATCTTGTTGTAGTACACAATGTTCTAGTATAGGTTCCTCTCAAGATATTTCCACCAAAGAAAATAAAACTACTAAACATTAAAATTATTTTGAATGTATTTTCATGGTTCAGTTTTTGAAATAAAAAAGAATCATAAACTATCAGAGCTTTTAGTAATTGTACTAATGTAAAGCCAACTAAAAGCATTTCACCGAGGGTTTCTGACCGTAAAACACTACAGGTCATATTTGGGTAGGTATCAAACCATGGTTGTAAAAGATCAGGAAATTCCAGGATTATAGCAGATATGTTGTACCATAACAATGTCAATCCACTAACAAATGACAAGAACATGATTGTGTAGGAAAGAAGGCTTTTTTTGGCATCAGCAAATGAATCATAATAACAGTATACAAAAAAGTCAGATCCAACTGAAACAAGGCAGCTCAAAAAATGAAGAGGAATATTCAGATAAGCAGGCAAAATATAGAATTCTTTGATAACAACTATTATCACAAAAATAACTAGAATTATTTTAGATTTATTCATGTTAATCTTATTTTGCTGCCAAAGTTTGAAATTGTGTAGGTGTATTGATTAAAAAAAGATATTGATTATTAAGTATTTAATCAACCTTTACTCTCCACTTGTTATAGCAGACTAAGATCATATGATAATCAAAGTAGCTCTATAGAATAAATAGTTCTGTAATAAATATAATAATTTGAAAAGTTTTTATAGTGTTGCCATATTATATTGTTTAGGCTTCATATCACTGAAAAGATTTTACAATTGGTAGCTAATTGGTTACTAACTGGCTTTATATTCAAATCATCTAAAAACCTAGCCTTTTCAATTAATTTTTTTAGCTTTTAGTCAAGATTCATCACTATTTATTTTTGGTTAGCTCTATATTATGAAAGTATTTATAGGCAGTAGATGTAAAATTAATGGTAGTTTTGGTCTCATATATTATTAGTAAAAACCAGTTATGAGAACTTTAATTTAATTATCCATTTATGCATACAGATAGAATTGAGAGAAAAATTCCTCTAACAATATCAATTAGACATATTTTATGAAAGTTAATGTTGGTATTTAACACATTGAAACATTCCAACCGTACAAATATTTTAAAATTCAGAAACAAGTTGAACCTTGTGGAATGTAATTTTTATAAAATGAATTTGTTGTCACTTGTCAGAAATATCAGCTTTTCCATTTTTTCCTTTATTTATATGATCTCATTATAAAATAGTTTTTTTTCTCCTTCAAATGGGGGTACTTGCACCACCCCTTCACTAGTAATATGGTGTTTGCCTTAGGTACCCAAATTTAAATCTGAAACAAGGACTATTACAGCTAATACAAGCAAAGCTATTCAAAATTAAAAATATAGTTGTCAACCATTAAAAAAATGAATAAAGAGAAAGAGTATAGTCTTAACTTAGGACATATGTATGTAGAAAACAAGACAACATCAAAGAAAGAAAAATTGGTTCTTTTTTCTGTTACTGTATTTATTTTACTAGGGGCTACGCTGCTAAATACCTCTAGGAGCGTAGGAATCTCTATTAAGTTTCTACGATAACTTGCAATGTTACGTAGGAATCTCTATTAAAAAAAATTCAATTTATTGTGATTTCTCTTAGGAAGGTGGTGGTACCCTCCCCCAAAATAGCTATTAACCTTCCCGGTAGGTATTAGAAGCTACACTGTTAAGGAAAGCCTGATCGGTTCAGCAGATAGCGAGGTCCTTTTGTACAGACAAACAAACAGATATCCTGTTACTTTATTGTAAGGATTATATTTATGTAAATTAACGCCCATAACTGTATATTATAGATGGATGGATCATCCCTGATTTTAGAAAAGCTCTGTAGAAAGAAGAGAAAAGAAGTTTTTTATTATAGAAATATTGTATATTAAAATATTCAGATATTTAATTGTACATGAAAATATAATGATAAAGAATTGTCATTATCCTCTTAGGATTTGTTTTCAATTCTAAAAATTTTATACCCCTTACCCCCCCAACGTTCGTTAATTTTTTTTACAATTGGGTTAGGCTATATGGCTAGAGGACCGAGCACTGCAGCTAGGTAGGTCAGGGGGGGGGGGGCGGAAAATAATTTTTTTTAAATTGAGAAAAAAAAATCTAAAGAAGATTATACCAAAGGGATAACAAGGATGACAAAATCCATAAGTAGTGAAGCACAAAAAAAGGATTGACAAACAGACAAGCAAATGAATGAAGCAAATGTCAGTGGATGTTATATACTTAAATTTGCCCTATAAAGAAGGGGATGTTGAATGTTTAAAAATGTTTAATTCCATCTAAATTTTATTTCCCTCCTAGCAATACGGACTAATGGACAGATATACAGACAAACGGACAAAGTGAATCATAAAGTATCTTTACTACTAAAAAGTTGATAAGATTATCATTTTAATATATACTAGCGGCTACGCCCCCAAGAAGCCTCTAGGGGCACTTAGGTAGGAGGGGGAAAGTCGAAATCATCCCATTTAAAATTCAGTTTCAAAAGAGTAAAAAAAATATTTTTTGGAGGGAGGGGGGTGAAAACACCCTCCTCAAAAATAGTTCAAAACCTTCCCAGGACCTATAAGAAGCTTCACTGTAAAGGAGAACAATATCAGTTCAGCGGTTAGCAAGATCCTTCGGGACAGACAAAAAACGCTTACTACTTTATAAAATAGGATTTCGATTATATTATTAAGTTAAATTTTTAACTTATTAATTTGTATAAGAGTAATTTTGGATTAAAATAGGATAACACTTTCTTCTATCATAAATATAGTGATAGAAAATTTTAAAATTTTTATAATTGAAAACATTTAAAGAAGCTTATAACTGTCGTTCAGGTTTGGTTTTGTGTCAAGATAAATTTTTATAATTCCACAGAGATTAACTTTTTACAGTGCAGTTTAGTATCAACTTTTTGTCTGTTTATTTTTAAAGTTTAACTTAGGGATCTAAGGAGATTAAAGATTAAGATATTTAGACCTTTTCGAAGATAAAATACCAAACTGATAGGTCCATGGTCCGATAATCATTACTTTAACAAATATTTTTTTCATAGATAAAAAATTAGCTCTACCTGACAATCAAAATAACACTTGTAGAGTAGGAACGTAAGTAATAATTGCAGCGCACACAATGATTTCAGATTTCATGATTGTACGACACAACTTTGTAAAGTGCAACAACATTTTTATTTGGACAAAAAGTAGAAAAATTTCATATCCTGACATTTGGAATAATGAAATATATTTCATTGGGACTCTATACAATTTTTATTTTTGTTTTAAATTGTAAAAGGGCTGTACTGTAGTTTAAATTTTTATCCTGTATTGTTTTCATTTTATTATGCAGGAATATCTTAAATACTATTACTAGCGGCTTCGCCCCTAGATGCATTTAGTTTTAAATTCGACAACACAATTTTCTTAAATTTTTAAAGAAAAAGTAAAAATTTGTTCCGGGGGTAATTTTCTTCTAGGGGCGATTTCTCTTGGGAGCATGTGGGGTACTCTCCCTTAAAAGTGTTATAAACCTTCTCAGGACCTATGAGACTCTGTCGGTTTAGCGGTTAGCAAGATCCTTTAGTAAACACAGAGATCCTAGTACTTTATCATAAGGAAGTAACAAAAAATAATAAACATTTACAGATTACACTTCCTTTTTAAAAGCGAAGCTTTTCTATAATTAGGGTCGGTCCGTCCGTACGTCCGTCCGTCCGAGATAGTTAGCTTTTATTCGTTAATTTAGGCATGTTAGAATTGTCCTATCGATTTCAAATTTTGCATTGTGTTTCCTGTAGTAGTTAGGTACGATTTAGAAAGCGTAGCAACTCTATAATCGTTACCAAAATGTCCGTACGTCCATTTTAAACATGTTGATTTTTTAACTTTTTTAATAACAATTTTTTATGTGATAAAATCATCCGATTGATCTGATTTTTTGATTACTGATTCCTATTACAATAAGGTACAATATTATGAGCAAAGCATCTCTATAATCAAGTATTAAAATGTCAGTATGTCCTTAAACAGAATTCTGCATTTAATAAGTTTTGCAACAAATTTACGTATAATTTTGTCAAACCTTATACTTTCATATTTTGTATATTCAGTTCTGACACTCAACAATAGTTAATGTTCGTCTGCCATATCGTTTCAGAGCTTCGCTTTTATGGATGTTGTCATCCTTGTTTTGGAATGATTAACAAATATAGATTTTAAATTCTATATGTATGTATCAGATTCAGATATTGGGCTGTTTATAACTCTAGTCCTCAAAGTCTAATAGTAACGTTTTCTTTTTCGTTGTCTTAACAACTTTGGGGACTTTTATTGAATTTTGATTGGCTTGTTTGTTAGTGTCGGAACGTTTCAACAACTAATTGTAAAATAAAGAAGGGATAATTTTGTTTATAATCATTGGGGATTTACATCAATTTGTCTTATCCTTTTTGATTGCTAGCAAAAAGACCAGGCAAAAAGACCTGGCAAAAAGTCTAAAATGTTTTAGAACGCCTTCAACAAGCCCAATCATGTTTCTTTCTGTCATATGTTCTTAAAAAAATAAACTGAATTAGTTTTAACAATTTCTAAAACTACTCTCCTTTTATTAGATGCAAAATGTAAGGTAAAGTTTTTATGCATTATTGGCAATGAAAGCTTCTCAACTAACAAATTTAAGTCCTTTTAATAAAAATATTAAATCAATTTTGAACTAAACAAACAAAATTTGAATTCACTAAACACTAAAATGTTATCATCTTAATGAGAAAAATAATATTTAGTAATTTATGTCTATGCCTTTAAATTGATCAATTTTAGATTTAATTTTCAGACATTTAACAAATATTTTCAATACATATCTTTAAAATTAATGTTGTTTATAACGGTAATATAAACAAAAATTTTATATGAATTATATAATTATATTTACATTAAACAGGGACATTTTAGGTTTTAATTTACGTTTTGATTAAGATCGATGATCCAAAAATAAGTTCAAGGGAAAGCAGTTATTGATTTGGCTATTTCTTTATCCCCGAGGTACTTTTTAAAGGAATTATTTTGATAACAAACATTTTGTTAAAGTCACGAATCCATTTTTTACTTAACTTATAGTTAATGCAAAGGACAATATGAATAAACAATATTTAATGTATGGAAATTTATGAAATCATCACGCAACGCAAAATTGACATGCTCTTTTTTTGCTAAATGTTTATTTAAGGCTCTTTTTTATATTTGAGTCTGCACGACATAAATCTGTTGGTGTTTAATTTATATATATTAGTTATTTAAACTTTCCACAATCTTTAGCTTAATTTTATGAGTTGAATAGTTGTCTGGACGTGAGATTTATAAGAACTTCTATCTTTTTTAGTTTTATCTTAAACCCTAATTAAACATAATGGGTTTAGCCACCACCTCTCATTAAGATTAAGAAAGTTATAAAATTTCTTGACAAAGCCCATATTGTCCTGTTGTGACGTCATAAATTTGGGGATAGGAGAAGGGAAGGGTGAAAGAAAATCTCTTAAAAGGAGTTGACTGAAATGGGGTTCTCCTTTCCCTTTCCCGAAATTTATGACGTCACAACAGGACAATATGGGCTTTGTCGATTTCTTTTTTACACAGGAAAAATCTTATGTTGTCAAGTAAGTATCGTAGTTTGCTAGTTCAAACTTTCTTGAAGTAACTTTTTCAATATATTTGATTTCCTTGCCACGCTTGTATTAATATTTGAATTCTTGTTTGATGAATGTTTATTGAACCATGCATAAAAAGTTTTCTATTTTTTGCCCATTGTTTGCAATATTACAGGCGCAGGCCATTACAGTGTTTTATGTCCAGATATTCGCTGTATATGGAGGTTGTGCTTGAAATCAGTGCATTTTATTTTGGCTACATTATTTATAAGTTCTCTAGCGAAAAATTGTCTCAACTGAATAATTAAAATATGCACATTTTTAAGACAACTATATACATTACATCTGAATAATACTAGATATAGGCCCTTTCTCATCAATTGAATGTCCAAATATACCTAAAATTTGCAGCTTTTAGATTAGCTTTAAAAAAAATTTCATATTTTTTATTGCAAAATAAAAAAGGCGCAATATTTAAGTAAAGCTTGTCACTAAGTTACAATATAAGAGAATTTTTTGTTGTTGTGAATATTTATACATTTTAGTTCGTATTTATCTATTTAAAAGTTATTTTTACAAATCCATTATTTTTCATACTCTTTAGCACTAACAGTCAGAATCCTTTTTAGACAGTTTCATCAATTAAATCATACGGGCGGGGATACTGTCCATGACACTCAAACTTCTGTCCAAACACCAGGAGTATTTGGTTAGGTAACACCCATCAGACAACCAACTCTTTTATTGCACGACCTTTGTCTGAGAAGTTCTAACTGTGCATGGTAATAAGTTGCGCCTGTTTTGGGCCCATGCATTACTCCTCCTCTAACTATCCATGTCGCGCACCTTGCGCGGTGCAAAGCCGAGAATCGACCCTATCACCTCCCCGACGACGAGCGGATGCACTACGTGTTGAGCCACAGTCGTGGGTTTTTAAACACCCCCTTTATCACATCGTATGATCTTATGATAGAGCTTTAGGGCTAGAAATTTTCATGTGGTTCCCCTTATTAATAAGGAATAATCGACTTTCAAAGTCATAATTTTTTTCCTTTGCCAATTTATTTAGCTACCTTTATTGAAGGTTTTTCCTACATGAAAAAGACCGTAATTATTTATCTTTAAAGCTAGGAGTAAAAATGTCTGGGCATTTAAATCCTTTAATGAACGACCCCCCCCCCCCTTAGTTGAAACTTCAATGGAAGAATAATGTTTTTTAAAAAGGTTTTGACTCTTTTATTTAAATTAAATAATCATAGTTATAATTTTAATATATTTTTGTCAGATTAAAATCTATGAATGCATTGAATTCAGAAATCTATCTTTTAACGCTTTTAATTTTATTTCCAAGTTTCAAACTACAACTCACAGGGAGAAAGAGATAGGTAATATACGCCTTCATAATATCAATTTCTTCGAAAATGAAATCTCATTTTATACAGAGCTTTAATCATAGTGAAATATTTGTAAAAACGAACCATAATTGAATATATTTAAATATTAAACTGCACATCTTTATCTTGAAGTCCTAATTGCTTGGCAATAATTTGTTTTGTGTCATATTAGGTGCTATGGCATTCCCCATCAAAAATTATACTATGCTAGCGAACAGCAAAATAGCCTAAAACCATCTCAATATTTTAATCTGTTAATGAAAAAACAACATCCGGAGCCTATGTTAAGCTTCCCTTAAATGGAAAACTCAATCGGTTCAGTAGTTATCGAAATCTTAAGATACAGACAAAAGAACTTACTACTTTATTATAATAGGATATATAAGAATCTATAAAATTCCGGCAAATACTAAACTTAGTAATTTGACACTTCAAGCCTTTTTGGCCAACTTAATTATCCCTCTATTTGTAATGAAATTAGCATTACACTCCGATATTTCTCGCCTCTGAATGCAAAAACAAAACAACTATTTTCAACTTTTCTAATTTGTTTTTGTTCCAGTGTGACTATGGGTTGTGCTACAAATTATACAAAAAAGGAATAAAAAATGCAAATTGAAACCAAATTTTTTTTGTGAAAATAATGTACTTGACGTCATAAAATTAGGGATGAGAGGAGAGGTGGGAAAGAAAACCCCTAAAAATAAGATAGATAATCCCTCATTTTTATGACGTCACATGGTTGATTTTTTGAGACACCTTGTAAAGCTTCTATTACCACACTGTCGAATATATGGCAGGTGTCCTAAATGAAGTCCTCGTAATGAATAGCACACTTCGCAGATGACTTTGAAAAGGAATCTATTGATATCAACTATAACAGCTCAACAATATCCCAACTTACACAATTTTAAGCACCGTTTAATTTAAAAGCATTAAATAACGGAGAGAACGAATAGGAAGGAAATAATTTTTACAGAGATTTATAGGATGATGCATATTCAATTCATTACCCTTATAGAATGCTTCTCTGTCTTATCTGGAAGTGTGTGGCAGAGGATCTCGCTAAACACTGGGCTGATATGGTTTTTAAATACAATGAAGCTCCACATAGGACAAGAAAAGGTTAATTACTATTTTGGGGGACTGAACCTCCAGCCTCTCAAGTGAAATCGCCGTTGAAAAAAATTCCAACCCGAGTTTCCCAAGAGGCCTCTAGGGGCATAACCGCTGGTAGTTATGAACGTGGTGGGATGCATGTCCATACCAAACCTTCATAATCTTTATAAATTAAGGTGGGAGGTCTTGACGACTCCCAGCCAAGAGAAGATACATTTCCATATTGGTCTATGCACAATTCCCCTTCAATTCCACCAAGGTCCTAGCCACTGCAAGGGGCTAAAACCTTACCGTACTTCAACCATTGCATGTAGATGACCTAATATAACTAAAATATACATTTAAAAAATATAACCAAATCTAAATATAAAAGCAATGAAATGGAAGAAAGCTAACACACCTTGTGATAAGTACCTGAAAATAAATATGGTTCTTAATGATTTTGTCCACCCAGGAAATTCCTGTACATGCGCGTAAATGATACCTTTTATTCCTGGAATTAAAATTTTGTTGCCTTGTATTTTTTCCTTATGGTAGTTGTGAACAATTAAACAAGTATCAGAACTTGCAAACATGGTAAATTTATCTTTTGCTTGTCCAAGAATCAAATTGTATTATCTTAAATATATATTGGTAACTGTGTACCTAATCATTTATGTCATTAATTTATGAGCCTTCTTTTTTTTTATTATAGTAAAAGAAACAATACAATTAAATTTAGGATTTTAAATGTAATATTTTTAAACAAGGATATTACAATCCACAAAAAGCAAAGCTCAACAAATAAGACAGTAAATTAATTGTTCATCAACAATATACATAGAATGACAATACTCTTAGTATTGAATAGATTACGGAGGGATGAGACGTCGGATTGTTAGACTCCAACCTTTTACTGTTCAAACTTGATAAACAAATCGAAATGTAGAGAAGGAGTAGTTAGGTAAAAACTAAAAATATGTTATAATTTTTAAAAGCGAAGCTTTTCTATAATTAGGGTCGGTCCGTACGTCCGTCCGTCCGAGATAGATAGCTTTTATTCGTTAATTTAGGCATGTTAGAATTGTCCTATCGATTTCAAACTTTGCATGATGATTCCTGTAGTAGTTTTGTACGATTTATAAAGCGTAGCAACTCTATAATCATTACCAGAATGTCCGTACGTCCATTTTAAACATGTTGATTTTTCTACTTTTTTTAACAACAAATTTTTATGTGATTTAATTATCCGTTTGATCTTATTTTTGGTATATTGATTCCTGGGACAACAAAGAACAATATTTAAGCGAAGCAACTCTATAATCAAGTCCTAAAAATGTAAGTATGCCCATAAACATTATCCTGTATCAAGCAGTTTTCCAACAAATTTACTTAAATTTTGCTTCGACTCTTTCGATTATTCAGTTCAGACACTATACAAGTGTTAATGTCCGTTTGTCCTACCGTTTCAGTGCTTCGCTTTTATGGATGTTGTCATCCTTGTTTTCAGAAGGAAGGAGGTAAAAATGTATGTCTATACATCTATAACATGATAATGGAGATGACTTTTCATTAGACTCATCATTTCAATGAACAAATAAGAGAATGATTACATCAAGTAGATTCTTTTGTTCAAATAACTAAAAAAATATGCCTTTCTGACAATCATTGTAAAAAGTTTAATTATTATAATATTTCATCTGATTTTGTTGTTGTATTAAACCAAAGTAAACTTAAAGAAAGGGGAGAAGACCTAAGCATAAATTGTGGCAATTCAGATTTGCCACGGAAACGAAACAACAAAGAGAGGGGTAGGTTTCTGGTAAAATCCGTAAATGTTATGTGCTATAAGTTAAAAACAGTAGTAGAACGATAAAAATTTATGTTAACTTTAAAAAAAAAATTTGTCTATAGTTCTTTTCAATAAGAAATACACATATTTAGTGAATATTATCGTTCTACTACTATTTTGAAGCCTTAAAACACACACCTTTACGGATTCTACCAGAAACCTACCCCTCTCTTTTCAAATAATAACGAGTATAAGATGCATCATGATTAAATAGAAACATAGAGATTCGAACAAGGACTTTTTTCTATAACACATTAACAACAATTTAGATAAAAATTCTCCGTCTAGTAATATTTACAAAAAGAATTGGTTTAATTTTAAAATGTGGCTTTTTGCAAGGGTACTCGATCGGGCAGACTGTCATAATAATGAATTGACGGACGCTTGGACATAACCTTGTTGTAGAGTAGCTTTGCTATAAAGAATTAGTTGAAATGTTGCAACGCTATAATTGAGTGGTCTAAATATCTAAATATATTGAGATATAAAGTTTACAATAACAAACACATGACACATCACACACTTATACACACACATACACACACACACACATACTCACACACACACATACCCACACACACATACCCACACACAAACATACTTACATACATTTGTTTACACTTTAATATTAGACCGATTATAGATAGACCTACACTTTAATATTAGACCTATCATAGATAGACCAATAATAAAATAGAAGAATTTTTAAGTAAAAATTGTGGCTATTCCTATATGTTCAAGATCTTACTTCATTGTTACAGAAATCATCATGCTAGATTTATAATCAAGAAGATCATTTTAATAAGTAAAACCTTATGATGAGTTACGAAAGATAAAAAAAAATTAAAGAAAGCTGTAATTTTAATATTACTTACTCTATTATAATAAATCGCACACAGATAAACACACACACACACAAACTTAATATAATATAATATTTGTTGGTCAATATGTTTAGTAGTAAAATTTGAACAATATTAATATGGCTTTGTTCTACTAGTACCAAGGACAAACATACTTTGCCATATTTTATTATGATTTGGTCTTGAATTTAAGGAATAAAGATAGAATAAATTATATCAATACCTGAGCTGGATCTTTAAATCATTTTAGTGGTGAGCCAGATCGGGGTAAGCCAACTTTCCACCAATGAGAGCACAGCATTTTATGAAATGCCGCGCTGTGATTAGCTGAAATTCGGCCTACCCCGATCTGGCTTACCACTAAAATGATTTAAAGATCCAGCTATGAAAATTGTATTTAAATAATTATAAAAAGATATTGATCATCCTCATGTTTGGTTTTAGATTGGTAAGATGATTCTACATTTAAGACCAGCACCTACAAGCCTCGCTTTAAAGAAATGTAAATAACAAACGCTTTACTCAAGTCAAACTACATTAAATTAGTATGTTGCATTAGATCATATATCAATATCTATTTAAATTTAAGTATTAGATAATTATTAGATATTACAAAAGTATTCAAAGTTTTGAGCTAAAGAAGAAGAGAGAGCATATTTAAAAAAATTAAAGCATAGGTCCAATTTCCCTCCCGAGACAGCGTAAAGTTTCACAAAAAAATGACGTCATACGATAAAATAACAAATGAGAGGCCAGCATAAATTTTACCATTGGTCAATTACAGTGTATACTGGCCTCTCGTTGGTCAACTTTATAGTATGACGTCATTTTTTGGTGCTTTCCCTCCCCTCCCTCCATGGCTATTAGAATCCGTTTATTTTCATTCTTATAGCTTCATTTGAACTACAAAAACACATTACACACAGTCAAACACATGCACACACACACACACACACACACACACATTCAAAATATCAACTTAAAAATGTTCCAAAATTTTTGAATTATTAAAAATCCATTTGCATACATTTTACATAATTGAGATACAAGAAAACAATAAAAGACTTTTATAGCTGTGAAAAAGGGGTTAACATTTAAATTCAACATTTTAAATTGCCTTCTCTTGTAAATGTCTTTATTCCAGGATTTAAGGGAAAGATATTTATCTAAAAATTTTTGACTTGAAATTGTTTTAAATAGTAGGTTTTTAAAGCTAGTAAAAGTGGCTGACTCAGTTTATGAAGTCAAAAAAGATTAACTAATGAGAGGCCAGTATATACTGTAATTGACCAATGGTAAAATTTATAGTGGCTTCTCATTTGTTAATTTTTTTGACGTCATAATCTGAGTTAGCCACTTCTACTTGCTTCTAGAATTTTACTTAAACAGAGTGACATACGGACGTGTGGACGTGACTATTTTCAGAGAAACTACAAGTTAATAATATAATTCAAAATTTTCCGGATCAGCAAAGAAATTAAGCAAAATTGCACATTTGAAACCATAAATTATTAAGTTATCTAGCAAATAAGTCATATTTACCAGTTTATACCAACAACGAAATTAATTCATGAAAAATAAAGAAACCTTTACGTGATTTTCAGCTGTAGTTGCGGGTCATCACATAGTAGAATTGACGACCTTTTTATCTGCCCCTCAAATATTATTTGGATTTATTTCGCTTATACCTGTGTTTATTTACTTATCAAAGCTACAAAAATTTGAGTTGGTCCCTCCATTCAGAACGGATATAGCTTTCTCGTTAATTTAGGCATGTTAGAATTGTACTATCGATTTCAATACTGATTCTTAGGACAATAAAGTACAATGAAAATAACGAAGCATCAAAATAATTAAGTCCTAAAAATGTAAGTATGTCTTTAGACATTATCCTCTATTTAAGATGTTTTTCAACAACAGTTTTATTTAGACTTTTATACATTTATACTCTGATAATTCAGTTCTGATACTCTACAAGTGTTATTGTTTGTTTGTGCTATGGATGTTGTCATCCTTGTTCATAATATAAGCTTGTTATTTCTGAACATAATTGTCCTAGTCAAACATAATTTTAACTATTCCTTTATTTCTGGTATATTGAAAGCGAGCACAACACCTATTAGAGACACACCCAGGGTTAAAGGTATAGGTAAAAGAAAAACTGAACTAAATTCAAAATCAAGCCTTGGTTAGTTTAAAACATGTTGGGGATAAATCTGGAACAGAATTATTTATATTTTATTTGCTAATTAAATTTATTTGCCTTAGTTAAGGGATAAGTTTAAGTAATACGGACAGCGATAGAGTTTGTATTGATTTACAAAGTTTGTACGTTGAAAATTGTTGTTTGTATTTTTGGTCTTAGGAATTTGGTATTTGGAACGCATATCTACGATTTTAAACTTTATGATGTGATTTGATCAAACATTTTGTAAGTCTTCAATCTGGCATGTTATCTGTAATTATCATTAAATTGATTTGAAAGATTTAGAATTAGCTACATTATCAAGGCTTTGAAATCAAACAACATTATTGTCCTAGTAATCATTTTTCTAAAAATTAGATAAATAGGAAGTTCAGACTTTCTGGTAACGATTATAGATTCTACCTTATTGTTACAGGACTCATCATCCAAAGTGTGAAATAGAAAGGACGGTTCTTGCTTACATGTGGTAGACTGGAGCACCGGAACCCCTCCACCCGCTTAATTTTGAAAAAAAATCAAAAATAAGGGGGGAGGGGGGTAGTTCCCCCAACCCCGTAATTTTGAAAAAATCAAAAATTCTAATATGCTTAAAAAACGAAAAGAGCTAACTGTCAATGACTGATGGAATTACAAACCCTAATTATAGCTTTTAAAAACAAATGCATTGCCCTAAGCGATCCCGTTTGAATTTGAGGGTATAATTATATGAATGGGGCAATAAATATCTCTTATTGTACATAATAGTCTACATTTAAATCCATCCACCAAGATTTCTCTAATCTAATTGAATTCAGGAATCTACGGATTGGTAAAAAACAAGGTTTAAAAAAATAAATATATCTATAATACAAAGTAGCTTGATGTCTGTCCGTCCATCTGTCTGTCAGTCTGTCCGTCCCTAAGGATCTCGGTAACCACTGAACCGATTGGATTCTACTCTTCAGGAAATATACCTACAGGTCCTGTGGTGGTTTTAGGCTATTTTCTTCAGGGATGGGACACCCACAACCCCCAAAAATAAAAATCCTCCACCATTAAAAATCTCTAATTCTTTTTTTAAAATTACCCAAAGCTCCTAGAGGTTAAGGGGCGAAGCCGCTAGTATTTGTTTAATCTCTTAAAAGCTTTGCTTTACTGGGAAGCTTATGTAGCGTGACAGACTAACCTTTAGAGTAGCTGAACTCCCCAGATTATGATTTTTCCTCGTATAATATTTTGTTGTAGTTTTATTATTATCATTGTAATTTATATTTAGCGTTAATGCTTATTCTTTCCCCAAATATACCAAAGAAAGGAACATTCGTTAACACCTTTTTAACCCAACCTAACTATTGTAATCTGTATACATCTAATCTAATATTGTTTGTGCTTGCCTAAAATAACATACCACTCTGTAACCTGTGTTATTGGTTTGAAGCTAAGCTTCTCTAAAAAAAACTAGCCGTTAGCGATTACCGTACAGCGTGTCCCCCATCACGCTCCTGACATTCCACTTAGAAATAGTCCTTTTGGGGCAAAGTTTTTTATATTTTCAAGAATTGTGAAAAATTTGTACTTTTGATCTATCTGTGTCCGGCTGACTGTTTGTCGCAAAAGATCTCAGCAACTTTTTTACCT
The DNA here is from genome assembly GCF_053477335.1 of Acartia tonsa. NCBI lineage: Eukaryota > Metazoa > Arthropoda > Copepoda > Calanoida > Acartiidae > Acartia > Acartia tonsa. The sequence continues at coordinate 6,532,489 of NC_137264.1, forward strand.
AGAAGGTTCTCTTTTGGCAAGAAAGTTATTTTTACTTGCCCTGTTATGCTCTTTTGGGGATGTGACAATGGACTTCTAAGAAAATACAGTTTTCAATAAAAGCTGTGGACGAGGCTGTTGAAACATTAAATGTATAATTAATCAAAATAACTACCTTACTACAGTGCAGTGTTGAAAACCTTTTTCGTCAGCTAGCAAAATGCTTTCTGCTCTTTTCTATCAACTTGGCTGTGTGAATATTCCCGACGCTATTGGCTGATTTTCAATAACCCAATTTAAAGCCTAAACAAGGTCAATGAAATGGGAAAATACAGTTATGTAACTCAATTTTTTTACTTTAAAGTTGAATGACTTTAAAAAAAATTTAAAACTAATCTAGATTTTAATTAATAACTAAAGTAGAATAAATGTTAAAACTAAAAGTTTTACACCATTAAAGATATAAAGAGTTTCTTTTTTTTACATATCCTTTTTTCTCATTAATGAAATTGGTCCTTACCCTCTCTTTCTCTTTAAAACCAATCCAACACTTTCCTGTAAACAATAAATATAGAAGTCTAGATGAACATTGCCTTTATTGGATCAATAGTGTCACAGTTAAGGAACAATCCAACAATATAATTGGTAAAAGGTGTACATATTTAGGAAACTACGAGCAGATTTTAAGTCAGCTATAAACTATTAGTTTTTAAAAGCGAAGCTTTTCTATAATTGTTAAAAGTTAAGCTTTTCTATAATTGTTAAAAGCTAAGCTTTTCTATAATTAGGGTCGGTCAGTCCGTCCGTAAGTCATTCCAGAACGGATAGCTTTTTTCATTAATGTAGTCATGTTAGAATTGTCATATCGATTTCAAACTTTGCATGATGATTCCTGTAGTAGTTAGGTACGATTTAGAAAGCGTAGCAACTCTATACTCGTTACCAGAATGTCCGTACGTCCATTTTAAACATGTTGATTTTTTTTATTGTTTTAACAACAAATTTTTATGTGATCTAATAATCCGATTGATCTGATTTTTGGATTTTTGATTCCTATTACAATAAGGTACAATATTTTGAGCGAAGCATCTCTATAATCAATTCCTAAAAATTAAATAAAAATTTCTGGTGCTGCCATTTTATGTGAAGTTTTTTTCCAAACGTTTTTTTTGGGGGGGGGGGGAAATTTTCATTTTTTGAGGGGTTGGGGTTGTCCGACCTCCCAAGAAAATAGCTTAAACCACCACAGGACCAATAGGTATATACCCTGAAGAGTAGAATCCGATCGCTTCTGTGGTTACCGAGATCCTAAGGGACGGACGGACAGACATTAAGCTACTTTGTATTATAGATATAAGACTTCGTCTGCTAAAATATGTAATTTAGACAGATTGTTGTTTCTGATTAAACATCTTGGGTAATAAATCTATTTTGTGGAATAAACACAGTAGAAAACAATAGAGTTTCCTTAAGTTACTCTATAAATCCAAATTTTCTGTATGTTTATTTATCAAAACTATGTAAGAATTTCAATTTTCTAAGCAGTATATTCGCTGTTCGCTGTTCTAAATGAATAAACGAAAAACTACCCCCTTGTTTTCCAATAATAAAAAGCGAGGGGGGGGGGGGGTGTGTGATCAACAGTTACTTTGAAGTAAAAATTCTTAAGTTTGTTGTTGTTTAAATTCTGTTTTTGTTTTATTTTATAACACTGTGATCTTTGACAGGGAGGGAGGAAACATTAAACTATAAATTATACTTTTATTCTCTCATTCATTGGCTTAAAAATTGTGTATAATTTTATTATATTTTGATTAGTATTTTCATTGTACATTCACTTTACATGTAAACCAATCAATCCTCCATTGTCTTATCCCTTGATATTCCTGGATCTATGCACAGCCACCACTTATGTTCTGTTCTCATTTCAAATTGAATATTCTCTCCCTCTCGGGGAGGTATATTCTACAAAGAAGGACAATTTTGTTCATAGTAAAGTAAATTAAACGAGGGGCCAACAGCTACATTTTATTTTTACCCTCAGCCGCCTTTAAAACTCAGTGACATCGACCCTTTATAATTTTAAAAATCAGCTGAAATTTTAAACCTGGCCAAAATATGGCAATTCCTTTTTTTAAAATTTGTTCAAAGCATACAAACGTTTTTAAATTTAAGGCTTAGTCTCTGCTGCTGAGCCCTACATTTACCAAATGGCAAAGAACCTGTTGTATTGGGTCATTAGTATGTCAGCTGATAGCTACTTATACATCGATTAAGTTCAACCTAAAAATTTTTTTATAGGAAGAAAAATAGATTTGAAAAGCAATCTTGAATTATTGCATCTTTAAATCTTTCTAATTACAAACAAGAAAGTTTTTTTAGAAAATGATCGGATTAGTCAGGATTAATGACATGGTGATGTAAAGACGTACAACCAGACCCTAAGAAACTCCGCTTCTCTTTAGTCACAACACAGGAATGACATAGATTAAAATCATAATTGCTCCAATCTACAAAAATATGATCACAAATAAAAGCAAACAGGTTGCCGTCACAGGGAATCTTTATAAGACTTAAGAAGCCCATCTCAATTTGTGTTCAATTGCAGCCTATTAATCTTTACTTTATGTGTCAAGAACCTTTATGACTGCTAAAATTAGATTTATGAATACATCTTCCTTGCTCCTCTATGAAATCTTCATTATACTTTTTATTTTGCCCCCATGCATTAAAACAATTCTGGTTTTAATCATTAATTGAAATTTAGGTTATAATTTGTGTATATTCGTTAGTATGTTAGGAGGTTATTACATTATTGATTTGAATATGCTTTAAAAATTAGTCTAAACAATCCTTTCTCTATTATAAGCCACATTTTTTATTCACAACAAAACAAAAAACAAACTTAGATTTTATTTTAATTTACAAAACCTTTAAATGTTCAGTTTTGTAATAAAGTACATTATATTTAATTAGTTTTATTCAAAAAAGTTTTAACTTACATGCTTTGTAAACTATGAGTCACCTAAATAATTTAGCTTAATACTGATTGGTTATATAAAACAAACTTTTTGTATTTTTTTAAAAGCGAAGTATTCACTAATTAAACCTGCTTCCGTTCGCCGTTTTGTCCGTTTGTCCGTAACAGATTACGACAAATTTAAATAGGCATGCTAGAATTTTAAACACCATGACAATATAAAACAGGATATTAAAATGATTTTAACAATATAATGTTATTTAGGTACATTGACTCCATAAGTATTATCAGAAAATCTGAATTTTTATTTTTTATTTTTATTTAAGTTTGCCTTTAGAAGCTTCGAGTTAGTTTGTTCTATGAACCTAGAGGCAAATATAGAATAGATCTGATTATAAATATTCGCTCTTAACACGAAAATGATTGTGATTATAAAAGTTTTTTGTTATAATTACTGGGGATCAAAGTTTTCGGCTAATTATCTGGGATTCAGGGATTAGACAATGGTAGCAAATTACAAATACAAATTAAGTACAAAACAGTAAGTACTGAGTAAAAATATTTTCAATTGAAGAAAAATATCTTTCATTGGCTTTTCCCTGTATTCCTCACCATCTATATTAGTAATTAAAATCCGCTGGATTTCAACCGGTTCTCAGCTATACTGAAAAATCATGTATAGCATCGTCTTGCAGACGATTTGCTAAAAATATTCAATAAAATCGGGATTAACTAAATGTTATCTTATAATTTTTATTTTAATATCCGCGGAAAGGTGTCTATAATACGATGCCATAAATAACTATTAAAATACCACTGACCTATCCCTATATTCCTCACTAATTCTCTGTTGAGTAGCAGTTATATAATAGACAAACAGGAAACAAGTACAAAACACATAAAACAAGGAGAACAATATCTAAAGGTAGCAAAGCACAAAAGAAATCATGAATAGATAAACAGAAGTTATAGAACAGAGGTTCAAGTGCCATGACTAGAAAAAAGAGTTGGATAGTAAATATGTAGATATATATGTCTTTTGTAGCGTAACCGACAAACCAACTCTCATATACTGGATGCAAATTGATATGGGGCATCATATAAAAACTCAGCAGCCTATCTTTAATAGATCCTGAGATAATCATGTTTACTATAAACTGTTTGGACGGATAGACGGACGACATTTTGAACTGTAGAGTTTCTTCTCTAAGAGATAGACTAAACTACATAACTTTTGTGTCACTTTTGAGGAAGACGATTCCTATATGACGTCATATAAAGGGAAAAGAATAAGGGAAGGGGAGAAGAAAATCTTTTCAAAGGGGATGGGAGAAAAGGGAATCGTCTTCCTCAAAAGTGACAGAAAAGTTATGTAGTTTAGTCTTTCTCCTTCTTTAAAAAGTAAGTAAAAGTTCAGCCTACCCTCCCACCCTCTACACCCAATGCAAAACTGATCATAAAATTTCTAAAATGGAGACAACCATCTCCACCTCATCTTTCAATTATTTTCAATTCATGGTGACCTGTTTGTAGCCAGCCCCCCGCACAAACTCGAGATAAAGGGCTTGAATAAAAAACTATACTATCAAAATGACTGTTTCATAATGATTTATGTAACCTAAAAAATCATTTAATTAATAATAACTTTATTTATTTATTTACTGAATAACAATCGTAAATAATTTAATATTTATTATAAATAATATTCATCCTATTTATTATTTAAATGTAACTTTGCTTTCAAAACAAAATAAAATTATTTTTAAACAAACACTAAATAATTTGAAGAGATTCTTAGTAATAGATAACATTTTAAATAAAATATCTACTTATTTACATATTTTAGTTAATTTTGTTTTCAATTGAAAAAAACCCTAGAATTTATTTAAATTTTGATAAAACAAATTTTTTTAATAGAAATCAATTTTAATATGTACATAGTATTTAAAATAAATTAAGGTAACTGTAGATTATTTTATTAATTTCTCATGATAGATTCCATATGTTTTTTTTCATCAATTTCAATTTTTACAGTCCAAAAAATAACATATATTTGAAAAGGAATTTATTATAACAAACTATTTGATCTAATAAAGATGTTTTTTTTACTTTGGCTCAAGATTTAAAAGAAATTAATGAGTAATTATAAAGTAAATTGTTATTATTAAAAATCTTAAAAGGCAGCATATTAGAATATTATTTTAAAACCCCCAAAAATGTTAAAGAACAATACATTTGATTAAAATTAAATGCTTGGAATTTAACTTTTAAGTTTGTTTGAATTATTTTCTTCTAAAACTTCAATCACTGGTTTGCTGTGCCTAGAAGAAGAATCAATTAATTATAAGTAAAGATAATTTCAATTTTTTTATTTTAACATGTTCTATTTTGTTGGCTTAAAACTTTGGGAACTTATATTAAATTTTAATTGGTTATTATTAAGGAAAAGGGAATGTAATTCTGACAAATAATTCTAAGTGAAAATTTCCCCACAACCCCCGTCCCTTATTCTCTCCTTCTTCTTACCCACTTCCCTTCAGTTAAATAAAAAACAAGTTTTACGCCAAACTATACGCCAACAAAATATTTAATTTTCGGCAATTTCAAATGGACTGAACAACTCCTGACTCTGGTTATTACGTATTTTGGAGTCAAAAATCAAACATGTGACGTCATAAAAATGAGGGAGATAAGAGGAGAAGTGGGAAAGAAAACCCCTAAAAAAGAGATGGATAATCACTCATTTTTTTATGACGTCACATGTCTTATTTTTGAGTTACACTCTCCGTTTACATTATTAGAAACCAGAGGTGGATTCTTAAAAAAAATTTGCCCCTCTAATCACTTAGTGGGGCAAAATTGTTTTCGTGAAAAATCCACCAAAATCACATTAAAAATCTACAAAAATGAAACAAAATCATAGAAGGGTTATTAACATATGATTTTGTTTCATTTTTGTAGATTTTTAATGTGATTTTGGTGGATTTTACACGAAAACAAGTTTGCCCCACTAAGCAATTAGTGGGGCAAATTTTTTAAAAGAATTCACCTCAGCAGTGCCTAAACTTTACTACCCTACTTTTAGCTTATATTTAGGATTATTGGAAGTGTACAACACTTTATTGTCCATTGTCTTAACCCTGGCTGCTGGAGACCCACCAGACCTTACCTGTTTTGTATGGAGGCTTGTTTTTCTTCCTGAGAGCTGGGATATGTTGGATTTAACAGAAGTAGCAATCGGGATAATAATATCTTGAAACAAATAACAAATGTATTTCAAAGTGGTGAATTATTTTAGGTAGCATTAATTTGTTGCTTTTCCTTAAAGTGTCAATTTAAAATAGCGGAGTGGGGTCCTAGGCTTAGCCCCTTCGAAGGGGCTCTAACCCTGAAGGGCTATACCTGCGGTGGCCTAACTCTATTAGGCTACCTATTACTCAATATAGACGACAAAGCCCAAATTGCGTCAAAAAACATCCATGTGACGTCATAAAAATTTGGGATTATCAATCTCTTTTTTTAGGGTTTTTTTTCCCACTTCTCCTCTCATTTTCCTCATTTTTATCACGTCACAAGGATCATTTTTGACACAAATTAGGCTTTGTCAATATAGACTAACCTTTCATGACACAAATCAATAAATAAATAAAAAACTACCCACCCCCAATATTTTCTATTTTTTTTCAAAATTAGCTTTCTATGCTTCATTAAGCACTTTGAGGGACACCACTGGTATGCCAGTCCATAAGCAAAATATATATTTTACCTTATCATCTGGGCTCAGAACTTTGTCTTGTGGGTTATCAAAACTTGATATCTCTCCTGTACTAATCACGGCATCCACTAGGTATCCTGTAATAAGATATCTAATTATCTATCTGGGTATCAAAACTTGATATCTCTCCTGTACTAATCACGGCATCCACTAGGTATCCTGTAATAAGATATATAATTATCTATCTGGGTATCAAAACTTGATATCTCTCCTGTACTAATCACTGCATCCAATAGGTATCCTGTAACAAGATATCTAATTATCTATCTGGGTATCAAAACTTGATATCTCTTCTGTACTTATCACTGCATCCACTAGGTATCCTGTAACAAGATATCTTTAAGTATATCAATCTACAAAACTATAAATCTATCCATCTAATCATAGATCTATAAAATTATCTACCTAATTCTTCATCCACAGAAAGTGCAGTTAGTTGGAAGCCAGTAGCAGAGGCCTCACCACTTGAAAACTCCACCCACAGGTTCCCAGAGTGACCTTAACAATCAATCAATCAAGTTTCTAAGTGAACACTTCAAAGGAAACTTCTAGACATTAAGCTTTAGGTTTCCATAAGCAAAAATGATCAAAATTTTCAATTGTACATAATTTTAAAAGGATGAATTTATCTAAACGGACATACAAAAGGAAATTGTTTTACATATTAATTGTACTTTATTGATTATGAAATAGAATCTTTCAAATAATGACTTTCGTACTGTCCCATTTAACAACTAAGTATGTGGAAAAGTTTTTAAAGTAGAGAAAGCGCCCTGAGTAGAATACGGAAAATGATATCCTTAAACGCTGAAAATACAAATCTTTTCTATAATATAAGCTTTAGTATAGATATGACAAAATTATCCATTAAATCTAAAATTTGTCGACTGCCATTAAATGTGCTAATTGATTTATCTTTTAAACAAATTTAAATTAAGGTGAAAGGGTTAGTTGCGGTGCTACCCTGTACCAAATATCACCTAACTAACCCTAAGTTAGAACTACCCCCATCCTAAATTTTTGTACTCGAATAGTCACTTTGAGGGAATTAGCCGATTAATTTGAACCTATTAGAATATATCTAAAATAATTGAATAAACTATAAGCTTCATGTTCTTAAATTTAATTAATTCAATGTTCCTAATTATATATCTCTGTGTGTGTGTGTTTGTGTGTGTATGTGTATCCTCGCATTTAAAGTGCAAAAAATAACAATTTTCTGCAAAAGTGTTGCTTCAACATGAAGAGCAAATATGGCATAGGTTTTTTTTTTAAATTCTGCAAAATTATAAATTAGCGAAATAGCACTGGTGGCTTAGCTACTAGACTTCAGGGGCTTGCCCAGAATGTAAACCCTATAATTAATAATTGATAAAAATAAAATTTTGTTTATGATTATAGATCTTACTGTCAATATGTTCATTTTTAGTCGATAGGGAAGCAGTTCTTTTGGAGAGATATATCCCCTCAACATCAAAGAAGTGCAGACTCGAGTCTAGAGGTTAGTAAGATCGAGGTACTAATGGAATGTCAGACATCTTTCTATTTTGGAAAATAGAAATGCTTCCTTCTTTTCTTTTTTGTTTTTGAACCATTATATCTCTTTTCTTTTTCATTGCTCCTTTTTTTCTCACTCTTTCTCTTTCTTTTCTCTTTTATTCTTCAAATATCTCCATTTTGTCTTTGCTCTCTTCCTTTTTTTCTTCAACATTTTTGTTTTCCTTCCTCTTATTCATATTTTAAACTATTGCCCCATTTTAACAAATTGATTATGATAATTGAAAATAATAACTTTACTTCTTTACTGACCTCTAATATAATCATATTACTAATTACTAGTTATGCACTTAATTATAATTATCTAATTAACCTTTCATATACTTTCTTTCAATATTAATTTTACATAATGCAACCTTTCTCGAGGGAGACTGAGCTGCAGCCTCCCGTTTTTTTTTCAAGACATTCCATAGCTGCAGTCAAAAAGACCTTTTTTGTTAAAAAGCTACTCTATAATTCACTTTTTCTGTCCGTCCTTAAAGCTACGGATGAAATGTTATTTCCTCGGCTGCTATTGAAGGTAGACAGCTGTATTTTTTAGTTAAGATTCCTAAGACGTATGCGTATCTTATCTATATATTTTTATAATTGGCTGTCGCTCATGCTTTAAAAGACAAAAGCCTTATTTTTTAAAGGTTTCGTGCATTTCTTTGAGGTATTGCATATTCTCACTTTTTTCTCTTTGTTATGAGACCTGAACATCTGCTTTTAAACCTACTACGTCCATTTTCTAATTCAATGATTTTTCAATACTTCGCTAATTATGGATGTTGTCATCCCTGTATCTCTCTAAATTTCGCAGCTTCACTTCGATGAACGAAAATAGTCAGCTGCCAAGTGAAGCTTTCGCTGTTTAAGTTATGCCCCTTTTTCTCTTGCTAAATTTTCCATTCTGCAAGATGCTTAATACTTAGTAAAGATTTTTTATAAAACCACCAATCATAGATTTTAAAAGATAAAATTTATTTGTACACTCACGCATTGCCATCGTTCCAGACTAGTAAATACATATACATACACACACACACACACACACACACAAACACACATTTGGAACTGTATTTTTGTTACATACATACTTTAAAAAAGCTAGAATAACAAAAAAAATTCATTGTTGTTGTTCTTAAAAATGATTTATATTGTTATGTCCATAATTGTCTTTTTTAATATTATAATTAACATTCTGTTGTATTGTTTTGACACTAATTCTTAGTGCATTGCTTCAGCTCATAATTAAAGATAATTAATCAAATTTTCTTCATAAAATAATCTCATAGCCCCTTTTTCACCCAACATTGTTACCCCTTTTTTTGCATTACCCCTTGTTTTCTCTTTATATCCTTGAAATTAATTAATATGACATGATTGCTTTAGCTGTAGACTTCACAAGGGAAGGGTGTGTTGGTCAAGGTTTCAAGATCGAAAGGGTTAATTATATTGAGTTAACATAAAATTAAAGCAATTATGTTTGCAATTTAAATTTTTAATATAATTGTGCAGATTTGATAGAAATCCATCAATAAATAAACTACATATAATGTAATATAATTAAATTTCTTCATATAATTTTTTTGGCTACTCCATTAATATAAAGAAAAAATGAACATTTTGACCATTTAAACTTAAACTAATCTGCACTTTGATCTTTTTAATTTATTGTTTTCTATGTTATAGTTTGAGAATTTTAATTTATATTATATTATATAGAGCAGTTAGAGCTTATCAAAGCCTTTGATAGTAAATTATTCACAATTTTTTTAACTACTTCTGAACAAAATCTAAGAACTGGGAGAAAAAAGATATCCCAGAATTTTGATAATAAAAAAACAAATATTACACTTAATGTAAGTTTCTGTCATTTTTTTATTTCTGTTTTTCAGAGAAACATTACTTTGGTCATGAATTAACAATTAATTATACCTGTAACAATATAAGGTTCCTTTCTGGAGCTACACGAGTCCAGAACTGGTTTAGAGTCCTGTCGAATTACCAGTTTAGCTGAACAATCTGAAATACAATTTTTGTTACTTTAAAAGGTTTAAACAAACATACAAAAATTTAAATAGTTAACAATCTTTTTTGTCATTAGATTACAAAAACTTAAGTGATACATAAAAGTTATTAATTCTTATTTTCTAAAAGAAAAACCTTAATCCAATAAAACTTCCACCCATTTCTTATCCCTCAAAAAAAACTATATATAACAAGATTAATGCTTTTTACTCTGTTGTAAATAATCAGTATGTATATTTATAAGTATATTATCGACATATTTATAATCCCACTTAGCATCACAACTTTGGCACTTTTTATCTTTTTATATACATACATAATACATATTAGGTAATATTACTGTATATTTTTTAGAAGTAACGCTACTCTACAAGTATTTTAGGTTAGTCAGTTAGTTAAATCCCAATCCTCAATTTTATTTACGAGAAAGCCTAAGATACTGCTAAAATGCGTGTGACGTCATAAAAATTCACCTCTTTTTGGGGGGTTTCCTTTCCCACTTCTCCTCTCATTCTTCCCTTTTTATGACGGCACACGTGACATTTTAGTAGTATTTTAGACTTTTTCTTATTTACTTTTATTTACATTTTATTTTAGGTATTTTACTAAAAATAAATTTCAAAACTTTAAAAGTCTAAAAATTAAACCCATAGTCTTCTATGTATATTAACTGCGTTATTACTAAGCCCTGCATGCGTTTACGTGTACAATTACTGGTTCTTATTATCAAATTTATGCTTTTGTTTCTGTCTTGCATATTTTGCATATCATTTCCTTCTAGCTAATCCTATGGGTATCCTATTTAAGTACTAACCGAACCTTTCTTTTTGGAAGTGAAATACTGCTCCCCGGAGTCATAAAAGCCCTTAATTAATCCTACAATTTTTCTTCCCCCAGCATCAAACAACTGTCTACTTACAAAACGACGCATACATACTCGACATACTAACCCAGTAAGACGTTAGTAGCATCTGATTTTCATTGTAATCAACCCCACAGAGCTCCTGGCTTTGTTTCCATATACCATACGGGGTTATTAGCTGGACTTAACCAACCCTGCGGGGTTCTAAGCTGTATTTTAACCAACCCTGCGGGCTTAGCTGTGTTTTATAAACCCTGCATGAATCCTACCTGGTGGAAGAGAAAGTTGTGGTAGAATGAGGATAACCCGTTTGCTGTGTCCAGGTCTCACCCTCCACCGACATGATATTGTTGACTATAACAAGAACAATTATGTCTACAAGTAGCACAGCAATAACAAGCTGATTGTAATATTGTAATAAATAAATAATTAACAAAATGACAACATCAGGATCAAATGTTTAGATGTCATTAAAAAATCAAAAAGTGATAATGTGAGGAAAATAAGAAACTTTAATAAAAAATATTTATGTGTGTTTTTGAAGTTATTTTTTAAAGAACAGTCGATTATTATAAATTCCTTGGCCCAAAACAGGCGCAATTCATTACCATCCACAGCTAGAACTTTAAATCAAAGAGTTGGTTGTCATCTAAGAAGTTTGACCACGTAATAATTCACTGTATTTTCAGAGATACATCAAAATGAGACTTAAAGGTGTATCCTATCTTCCATAGGTTATCTAATATCCATGTCGATCAAATGTTAAAAATAAAAGTTATAGGATCTGTGTCTGTCTGGGTCGACTTTCACCCCACCTCTAATGCCTCTAGTGTTAAATTAATTACTTACTGGAAATTCTCTTGGAAAATTAGGGGACTCCATTATTCCAACCCCTTCTCGTGTATAAAATGGACACTCCTAAAATAGCAAAATAATGAGGGTAATTCAAACAGGAAAAAACAAAACAAATATTATACAAAAATAAGAATGATGAACAAATGTGAAACATTGACTTAAAAATCTTCCATTTTTCTCGCCAGTTTTCTGTCAACTTTTACATGCTTGATAATTATTTCAAATTAGCAACTTACTCTTAGGCGTAATGTTCCTTGAGTTTAAAATAAAAATAAACGCAATAAATAAAGTTTCGTGATAAACTCGCCATAAATAATTATTTATCACATCGTCTTATAGACAGCTTTCCGCGGATATTATAATTAAAGGATTAAAGCTAGTTTTTTTGTAGCTAGGGGCGGTTTCGAAGCCATACTGAAAAAAAGTTTACCTGACTTTTACAGTCGGATAGTTTTGAAGCACCTGATTATAAAGAAGACATCAATAATAATATACGTAATTTTCTATTTATCATCAATTTTAGGATTTTTTTCTTTTAAACAATTTGTCTACAATGAACACGAACCCCAATTGGTTACGTCGATTTTGAGATGTGAAGGGGAATAATTAAAAGACAAATTTACATCCAAAAACCTTTTAAATTAATGTTACATATTTCTACATTATATTTTCGTTTTTTTTCTTTTTCTTTTACATTTTTGTTCTTAAGAAACTATTTTTTTGTCTAAGTAGGTAATTGTAATGTTTAATTAAAATGTATCTTTTTGTTCAAAATATAAATTATTCTTTTTTAAATATGCACGCACACACATTCATATTTATTGATAAAAAAAAACTGGGGTTTAGTCTTTTGTGCAATTCCCAGTGCATATATTTTACCAGGGTTTAAGGGCCAGGAATGTACCTAAACATGTCTACATAACTTTTTTTAGATTTGGTCAAGCACACAACAACCTAGCTTCCTTTTTTTAGTTCATTTATATTTGCAGTAAGAAAGAAATAAACAAAAAACAACTGGTTTAACAGCCTTGTTAAACAAAATATTTAATCAAATACAGCCACTTTTTGAATTTCAAAATTCAGCATCTGGTATGTTAACTAAGCCAGCTTTACTAACACAAAATTTTTGTCATCTACAATTATTTCGAACACAGAGCAACGAAAACTAATTTACTAATTTGAATGTTATGGTATTGCTTTTACATGATTGGCTAAAATTTACAAGGTGGTCTTTAAAGATAGGTTAAAGAATAATATAATGCTGATTCTAATTTGATAATTTTGTTGATGATTTTAAATGCCTTATCTTATGTTATTCTGCCATATTTAACACCTAATTGGTTGATATCATAATTATTAATTTTAAATAACTTTTGCATTTCCCTTTATCCACATATTTTTCTCTCTGTCTTTCTCTGTACCATCTCTCTTTCTCTTTTTATTCCATCAGAAAAATGATGTATGTTTGCTTTCACCTTCAGCTAGGCTTCTTACAAAATAATATCTGTGCCGTTCAAAATCTCTTAAACTACAGGTTTCGGGAATAGTCCTGTTCGTGGCAACGCCCCTGAAGGGGCGATTCGTCGTATTTTTTAAATGGGTTTTGATAGGTTATTTTAGGTTCAGGTGATTGCCCCACAGGATTAGCAATTGGCTCCGCAAGTTTAGATCCCCCCGCAGCGGCTAGAAATAGAAGAAAAGCTACTGTGAAAAAAAACTAAAAATCGCCCCTTAAGGAGCGTTGCCACGAAAGGGACTATACCCCAGGTTTCAATTTTTAAAGAGGTTAGATGACTAATTCTGTCCTATTTTTTAAGATCTAGGGCCCAACAACTGATCGTAATCCAACTGAAAACCGAAAAAAAAATTAACGTTTGATAACCTAATATTCAGCTGCAAGTATTGCATAAAAAGTATGGATTTTATGTGATGTTCTTATCAGTCTTTGTAAAAAAAGTATTGATTTATCATTATAAACCTTAACTGTTTTATAAATCTTTTTTTATGAAATTCTAAAATGATTAAAAATCTATTTTCTGTGTAACAATAAAAATCATAATCTCATTTTCTTAGAAAAGTTTTAATATTTTAATTTTCAGTTAATTCACATAATGGAATTTTTGCAAATTTTTTAACGAGCTAAACCTAAAATTAATTTCCATTCTTAAAAAGAAAATTCTAATAATTTTTATACCTAAATGATTATCATTTTTTAACTTTTGAAGTATAATAAAAAAGGAACTCAAAAAAGGATTTTTTTAAGGTTAACAAGTGATTATATTTGAAGGGAAGAATTGAATTAGGTAGGCATGTTAAAATTATCTTATTGATTTAAAACTTTGAAAGAGGGCTCCTGAAACAGTTAGGAATAAAGTAGCAAACCATTTTTAACCATGAAGTCTGTGGGTTTTGGACGAGTACATTATTCAAACCCAGAATTTTGTAAATCCAATAAATTTGATTTTATACATAAAGAATCCTGGAGTGAGTAGGAATAATTGTTCTAACCCTATTCAAATGCATCCAAAATATTGAAATAGAAGTTTAGAAATCAAAACTGAGGATAAACTCGGATAGGTAGCAAGAAACAGAAAAAAGTTGATTCCTTAAAATAACTAAAATTTTTAATGCTACAGTAATGAATTTATTTTTACAAGTTTCTTACACCAGATTAACATATACTCTAATGAAGAGAAACTTTTAGCTGGCTAAAATAACTATCCCCTCCACAACCTTTACCCCATCCCATCCCCCCTTACTGGATGAACGAACTGACCAATGAATTAGTCCATGTTAGGAAGCTACATTCCTGATTAAAAAACAATTTTTATAAAATCATATCTCTGTTTTTATAATGTAAGAATATGTAAATATGTTTAACCTTTTTTTTACTATACACAATTCCTTATTTTCTTTTTATTAAAGATTATCTTAACTGTAAACTTATTGGAAGTATAGTATACAATAAAACTATAAAAATACAGAACAGACTATTTTATCGTCCATTGTATTATCCCTTGATACCTGTAAGAGTTAGTCTTCCATCATGTTAAATATTCTGCATATGACTGAAAAGTTTGAGGCTTTTTATCTACAATATTAACTTAGCCAAATCAGGTCATACAAAACCAAATTTTATATAAACCCATGAGACCCTTTCTTAAATTTATTTGGATTCTAACAAATGTTTTTGCTTCTAATATAACTAATCTAGGAAGAATTTATCATTAATCTGTGTTCTTTTGAATTAAACCAGGTGATTGAAAAACAGACCGAGCACAGAATATGTAAAGAAAAGGCAAGCAGTTGCAGATAAAATTCTGGTATGCCATATAATGTCTATATATTTGCGGCGGTAGCTGTTAAAAGATTGACCATTTAAGGTTTAGACTGTGGTTGTAGGGCTTGTTTTTTTGTTATTCCTGTAAAATAAAATCTACATTGCTTCATATTTCTTGTTAAATTGGGATTAATAACGCAGTTGATGTTTTTCCTTGTGAATCAGTAGTGGTATTAGCAGGACAGGGCCAACAACTTGTCTGTCCCCAGTGAGGCTGGTAGCTTCCCTGATAAATAGAAATAGATGTAAGTCAATGGATATATTAATAAATTAATTTATGGCTAGTCGGAGAGATAGATGAATTCCTAGTTGTATAAATTTATGGACTTATAGTTAGATAGATGGATGGATAGGTAATGTTAAAGATATAGACAGACAGACAGGTAGATAATTTACGTAGGTGGATAAACAGAAACAAGTATGAAAAGTTAGAGGGATTTATAGAATAATGAACAACTATTTATTTATAAATAGATAGATAGATAGATAGATAGATAGATAGATAGATAGATAGATAGATAGATAGATAGATAGATAGATAGATAGATAGATAGATAGATAGATAGATAGATAGATAGATAGATAGATAGATAGATAGATAGATAGATAGATAGATAGATAGATAGATAGATAGATAGATAGATAGATAGATAGATAGATAGATAGATAGATAGATAGATAGATAGATATATAGATAGATAGATAGATAGATAGATAGATAGATAGATGGATGGATAGATAGATAGATAGATAGATAGATAGATAGATAGATAGATAGATAGATAGATAGATAGATAGATAGATAGATAGATAGATAGATAGATAGATAGATAGATAGATAGATAGATAGATAGATAGATAGATAGATAGATAGATAGATAGATAGATAGATAGATAGATAGATAGATAGATAGATAGATAGATAGATAGATAGATAGATAGATAGATAGATAGATAGATAGATAGATAGATAGATAGATAGATAGATAGATAGATAGATAGATAGATAGATAGATAGATAGATAGATAGATAGATAGATAGATAGATAGATAGATAGATAGAAAGAAAGATAGATATACCTGTGGACAAGGACGACACTCAGCATAGACGCAGTCATAGAACTCTCCAACTTTACAAGGAACTGAAAAAAGAGAAGTATATTCACAAGTAGCGTAGCCATGTAAGAGTCCCAATACTATAAAGTTGTTTGTTTATTGTCCACTAAGATTTCGTAAACGCCTTGAATGATCGAGTCCAGGACAGGTTTTTTTGGCGAGAGGTCACCCAAGGACGTCCAAACTTTTTTTGGGGTGGGGGGAGCCAGTGTACAAAATTCAAGTTTGGGTGGTTAGTTCAAATTTTATTTGAAGGCGGGGTAAATTTGAGATATTTATAAATTCACCCCAAAAAATCATTTAGTATGCAATTGGTTTGTCAAATACTGTGAAAGGTTTTAATGGATGATTTTTAAAAATGTTTCTTGTTTAGGATATTTTCGACTGTCGGTCAGTCAAACATACGGACAAATGGATGCAATTAGATAGCTGCGCTGAAAGGACAATTTTGTTACCTGCAACTAAACATGGAGTAGTGTAGGAAAAGCCTAAATTCTTGTCTTTTATAACAGGCTCTAAAACAAGAACAGATTAATATAAGCAAACCATTGTAAAGCTTTTAAGTTTTGAGTTGTACTTGAGCGTTACGGACTGACGGACGGACAGTTACTCAAAGTGGATTTTTTTAGCTTCACTAAAGAAAAAATATAATAAATTTATTATTTATAATCTTAAAAACACTGAGATAAAATAATTGTTATTACTTTATTTCTCTGTCTTAATTCTTTTCTTTTATTCTTCAGAAGAAGAATTGTATTAATCCATTTACTAACAATTTCCTCTTTTTATTAAGATTTTATAAACTTTATTTTATAAGCCCAGCAGTGTTTTTTCTCGTTTTCTCTTCATAATTTTTCCAAATTCATTATGTTAAAATCATTTATTAACCAATATAATGAAAAGAATATACATATTTATATTCAAATTTTTTAAAATGTTTTTTAGAATTAAAATCAATGATTTTTCTTATTTTCATTTAATTAGGAAAATCATAAAAAAAATAATTTTGAGAATCGTATAAAGTACTATATGGTGGTTCTTTGTGCAGGTATTAACTATAAATTGCTTTGTCATATCTAGTGTTTTTTTCATAAAACATATGTATATAAGAAATAACCAGGAAGGGAGAGGGGGACATCGGACCAAAAATGACACTAATACCCTTTGTAATCACGTTATTACATTCGTTGGCTCGTTGGCACTTTTTTGAATTTTACATTTTGAATGGTTGGTTTCAAATTTTTCAACTTGTAATTTTAATATTTTTTGCTTATCGTCATTTGGGATTTATGCCAAATTATAGCGGCTTCGCCCCTAGCCTCTAGGGGCTTTGCCCCAAGAGGTTTAATCAAACCAATTTTTCATATTTTAGATTTAAAGATAAAAATATAAATTTTTTTGGGGGGGTGACAAATTTTTTTTTTTTGGGGGGGGGGGGTAGTCGACCCCACTATTTTAATTTTAGTTTTAAAAAGAAAAAAAAAATTGAGGGGGTTCGGGGTGTCCCACCCCCTCAAGAAAATAGTTATAAACCTTCCCGGGACCTATAAGAAGCTACCCTGTAAAGGAGAACCCGATTGGTTCAGCGGTTAGCGAGATCCTTCGCTACAAACAAACAGACAAACAGACACACAGACAAACACACAGACAAACAGACAGACATCGTTCTACTTTGTATTATAGATTGTAATAACCCTTAAAATCCCTGAAAATAACAATACTCACAAAACTTTAATTGTAATACTGTTGCCGATATAAACCCTTAAGATTAATTATTAACATAATAAGTCTTTCCTATCCACCTCTCCTCTCATTTATGACGTCACATGGCTGATTTTTGGATCACTTTGTCCCACTACGCTTTTAAATTTAATAACATTTAGTATGGATGTACCATAGTTATAGAGTAACTAAGCTCCAAAAATAAAATAAGATCAAGTTACCTTTTTCGGAGGTGGTGGATTGAAGAAATGGAAAATCTAATCCAATATTAAACACTCATAAATCTTTTTCAAAATTGAAAAATTAAATTTTTTCAATTTCTTATATCGAAAATTTTCTTATTGTTTGATCTGGGTTAATCCTATTATAAAATAGATCTCTGTAACCGCTAAACTAATTCATATATATACCTTTCTGGAAAATTAGAAATCCTTACCTAGGCTTCAAAAGCAAAAGAAAACTATTTAGATATTTCAAATTCAATACACTTTATGTGAATATAAAATAAATAGACTTGTAATTCCAAAGACAAATAGCTCAGTATTGGTCCAGGTCAGGTTTAATATTCCATTCATCACCTAAACAGAATGAACAGGACAATGTAAGGCATATACTAAAATTAGGGAGGGGAAGAAATTCTTTTCTGTTTTTTACTTTAGATTAGGTTAGTTTTCATTGGGTTATTGATAGCTCCGCAGGGTGAAGGCAACGTTGGAATAGGCCACACAAAGTTAGGTTCCTCGCAGAAACGTTAAAAAACTAGCCCCCTCCCATTTTCCATTTATATAAAAATTTAAGGTGGGTTTTGAGTGCTAGTTAGGAGCTTAGAGAGAAAACGCCAAAATATTTGTTTTTTAAAAGATGCCAGAAAAGGATTCTACTTAGAATTGCTGACAGGGTTGTCCAACCAATTGACATTCATGAAAACATGGTTTTTAAACTTTGGGCACTAGATTTACAAACCATTGTCCCCTCCCTCCTTCCCTGGAATTTATGCATATCTTTTAGTTTGTTTATGATGTGCATATAATATAAACATATAAAACATCTTCTAGATGAACTCAATGGCCAGAGGTAAACAGGAAACAGGCATGAACGAATAGTCAAACAGGTTTAAAATTAGTTTTTAAAACCAGCTCAAAATTTATTTTTTTAAATATAAAAGTAGACATTCCACTCAATAGCTGACTTTTCTGTCTGTCTGTAATGCTACTATCTCTATATAACTCATATCAATTCTTTATTTTTAACCTCTTTTCTCTCTCAATTACATAAAATCATCTTAAATTTTTTAACTTTCTTATTCCTTACCCCTGAGAGGAGCAAGAGAGTAAATTAACTTGATGAATTGATGTGTTCCTTCAACTTTACTAATATACTTTATTAGATTATTATTTATAAAAATTATATAATCAGGCTTTTTTACATTTGTCATTGTGTGTGTCTTTTGGAACTTCTTTTCCTGGTAGTATATTTACTAATATTGTCATGTTTAAGTATTTTGAAAGTTAAGAAATCAACCTCCCCAAGAAAAAGAGGGATTTAACACTAGTGCATAAATAAATAAATATCTGAGAAAATTATTATCTTTACATAAATGATTTCCAAAACGTACAAAGTTAAATTTTTTACTGTTTCTTTTAATTCCTTTAAACTTTTAGAAAAAAGGTTGCATTCTTGCTTTACTGTTTAATCAAATATTTGTTTTTTGTTTGCTAATAAATAATTATGGTTTGATTTGATGATATAATTTGATGGATCTAAACCTGGGGACCTTTCTGTCATGCAAACATTCATTTACATTAAAAATAAAAATAACTTTTTCATAATCTTTTTTGTGTACTTGTACTTTAAAGTTTATTCTATACACTTAAGTAAAAGGATGTTTGTCTATATGCCACATTGTCAATTAAGATATCATAAATGGCTAGACTGATTGTAGAAGATTATTATCATTAACAAATGTTTTTTTGGGGGGATAACTTGCCTTTTTCATAACAAAACAAATTAGTTTTGAAGATTATTGAACTATAAAAAAACAACACTTATTAGGAGTAGTTATGCTTTTTTTTACTTATTGTTAATTTAATTACTAACAAATTTAGGTTTTCAGCAATGTCTTTTTTTGTTAAAGCTAAGACTCATTAACAAGTTTATTTTTCATAAAATAAAAACAATATATTTTCTTCCTTTATAGACATTAAGTAAAAATTTTTGCCACCAGCTAATTATTTAGACACATAGCTAGAAAACTTTATGGAGGTCCCAAGGGTCATATAAATGATGAGAAATCATGAAAACAAATTTTAATAGGTTAAAAAAGTAAAAACTATATACATTTATTTTTTCAAAAAGGTGTAAAAAGTTTAAAAGAATCAATTTTTTATGAATAAAAGGACAAAGTAAATAATTGTAATGTAAAGAATGGAAGGAAGAAAAGATGACAAATTTGATTATACTACTCAAGCAAATCTGCACTAGGCACTGTGTTCATTCAAAATTACAAAATATTTCAATCTAATTTTATGCTAATAACATATCACGATTTCAAACTTGACAAAGCCCAAATTGTGTTAAAATTGTGTCAAAAATGACCCATGTGACGTAATAAAATAAGGGAGATGAGAGGAGAAGCTGGAAAGAAAACTCCTAAAATAGAGATGGATAATCCCTCATTTTTATTACGTTACATTGATCATTTTTGACACAATTTAGGCTTTGTATTCATTTAAACTTATTTTATTTGCATATTAAATCACTTGCGGTTACGCCCATAGAGGACTTTAGGAGTAATTGAGGAAGAATTGGTAGTCGACCCTTCGCTTTTAATTTTAGGGAAAATAAGTAAAAAAAAATAGTTTGGGTCTAGTATTTTTCTTGGGATAATAAAAGTTCCCTTTTCCAAAATAGTTATAAACCTACGATTGTACCTATAAGAAGAGGTTAGGGGCGAAGCCGCTAGTGTTTTATATAAGGATAACTTAGACATATACAGAACCACCCCTCCCTCCAAACCAAAGACTAACATTAAGCTTCTGTATAAAAGTAAAGCTATTATTCCAGCTGTATATTAAATCTTACTAAACACACATACACACAACTATATATCCTTTTTTGTCGCAAACCGGTGAAACGATATGGTTCTCCTTTACAGTGATTATTCTGATAGGTCTAGAGGCTAATTATTTTAGAACTAAGTCTGGGTATAGTTTTAGGCTATTTTTCTGCCCTTCAATATCCATTCCAATATAGAGCCCTTTGATGCTAGGGGCGCAGTGGCTAGTATTATTATAAAGTGTAATTATTTTTGTAATGAAATTGAAATTAAATTTTATTTGTTGTCAAAGTGAAAGAAATTATAGTCACATTGCAAAAACACTATGGAAATCTAAAGGGGAGGAGCGAAGCAAATATATACATTGCAATAATATACTGTGCAAAATTTCCCACGAGTACAATTCAGGTTTATAGACCACACACAGTGGTGTGTACACAAGTATGCAGAAAAATTTCTAGAAAAAAATAGAAAGCTTTCTTGCCAAGAATTTAAGTAGTCAAAACTTTTTTCTATTGTTATATTAAGATGTACTGCAGTTATAAAATTATTGAACCTTCACTTTGACAGTAAATCAGTTATGGCTACGTTGAAAATAACAGCTATGACAAATTTAAACAGACACTATAGCTAACAATTTATGCAACAAAGTTTAGTTTAAATACAGGAAATTATCAAAATGAGAGTAACTTTAAAAATAAGCTTTTTAAAGTATTTGCTATAATTTTCGTTTGGTTGGACTGTAAGACCACTGAAATATCAAGGGATGACAACTTTATATTGGTCTTGAAAGAACTTTTCAATATAAAAAGATTTACTTTTTATTCAAAGATAATTTTCAGACGACGCTTTTCCTCTTTTTATATTAATTTTAAATTAAAAAGAAATCCACGATATATGAATTAAGTTTAAATAATAAAAACAACAAATAAAAAGCAAGAATTTTATGATTTAAAAGTAGAACTTTATTTTAAAACTAAGTTTGGTATCAATTCCAGAATAATTTTTATCAATCTTTTCAATAATACAAGAATTGTTATTTATCGCACCGTTATAGATAGCTTTCTGCGGATATTAGAATAAAAATTATAAGATTAATACCATTTTTTAGCCGGGGCCTTTGTGGAAAATTGTCTTTAATACAATGCTACAAATGATTGTTTAGTATGGCTGTGAACCGGTTCTCATCCAGCGGATATTAACCGGTTTGGAAGCCATACTGGAAATTATTTTATGTCTTGTGTTTAAAATTCCTGTAGTAATTTGTGCATCAACTGGATTGTTCCGCGTTGGGGGTTTCCTAAAATCAAATAAATTAATTTCTCGTATTCATTTGAATCCAGTGGATAGGAACCGGTTCTCATGAATACGAAAAAACTATGTCTAGCATCGTATTATATCCAGTTTTCTACGAATATAGAAATGTACAATCATAAGATTAAAACTAGTTTTTTAGCCGGTGCCTTCGGCACCACGGGGATAAAAAAAAACTAGTTTTAATCTTATAATTGTACATTCTATATCCGCGGAAAGCCGTTTATAATACGATACGAGAAATAACTATTCTCGTATTCATTCGAATCCGGTGGATAGGAACCGGTTCTCATCAATACGAAAAAAACTATGTCTAGCACCGTATCATAACCAGTTTTCTACGAATATAAAAATGTACAATCATAAGATTAAAACTAGTTTTTTTAGCCCGTGCCTTCGGCATCTCGGGGCTAAAAAACTGGTTTTAATTTTATAATTGTACATTTTATATCCGCGGAAAGCCGTTTATAATACGATGCGAGAAATAACTATTAAAAACTAATATGAAGTTTGTTTGGCTTTTATCATCTTATCGAGGTAAGATCCTCTTTTAAATTCAAAAGATCTTTTAATTCTTATGAATGTGTTGGAAGCTTTTTATAGTGAAAATAAAAATGACGTCATACTGACCTGCCATTGGTAATTTAGTCTGTGTATTGGCCTATCATATTGTATGACGTCATTTTTTATAGGCACTATAAAGAAAAGAGCTTAAATGTTTTGCTTTAACACTTAGAAATATTAAATTAAATAACAATCCACCCTTTAATTGTATGACCTTTGTCTGGAAGTCGTAACTACGTATAGTATTGAGCTGGGCTTGTTTAGGGTTAAAGCATTCCCCTCCGCTTACTCTTACAGCGTCTAGTATGGCGTGGCAAATCAAGACTCGAACTTAATACCTCCCCGACGACAAGCAGGCACGCATCCATTTACAGTAATGCTGCTTGTCTTTTTTGTTTGCAATTTAAGATCTCCATTTTAAATCGTTTTGGTTTAAATAAATACAGAATTTATTCTATACCTACTGAAAATATGCATTTATTTGGATCTTGAATACATAGAAAATCTGAGATATTTTGACATTTATTTTATTTTATTTTCCGGGCTTGATTGATTAGAAAATCAAAAGGTAGAAAATCTATCAGGTGGAATTTAAAAATTTAAGTTTTAAGAGATAGAAATTACAAAAAGGAAATAACTAAGATATGGCTTTATATATATACTAGTGGCTACGCCCCTAGAAGCCTCTAGGGGCACTGGTAGGAGGGGGAAAAGTTGACCTTATCCCATTTTAAATTTAAGTTTCAAAAGAGTTAAAAAAAACATTTTTTTGGGGAGGGGGGTGTAGAACCCTCCCAAAAATAGTTAAAAACCTTCCCAGAACCTATAAGAAGCTTCACTGTAAAGGAGAACAATATCGGTTCAGCGGTTAGCGAGATCCTGTGGGACAGACAAAAAACGTTTACTACTTTATATAATAGGATAGATAGAGAGTTAATGAAAGAGAGATTACGGGAGGGAGAGAGAGAGAGAGAGAGAGAGAGAGAGAGAGAGAGAGAGAGAGAGAGAGAGAGATAGAGAGAGAGTGTGTAAAAGAGAGATAGCGAGAGATAGGGACATAAGATAGATAGCTAGATAGATAGAAAGAGAAAGAGGGAGATAGAGATAGATAGATAGATTATTAGATAGATAGAGAAAGAGAGGGGATATATAGAAACTGTAAAGATAGAGAGAGGGATAGATAGATAGATGAGGAAAAGAGAAAAAGAGAGTAAAATAACTAAACTAATATAGCAAGTTTTGACATTTAAATACAGAAGTATTGGTTAAATTCACCAATAATTGATAGTATTGTAATTTTAATTTACTACAGTTCATTTAGTATTATTTTGCTAAGAAAATAAAAATTTAATCAAAGTTAAGTAAGATGATATTAGTTATTTATTGTATCGTGTTACAGACAGCTTTCCGAGGATATTAATATGAAAAATTGTAAAATTAAAACCAGCTTTGTTAGCCCCGAGGGTCAGGGGACCGGCTAACAAAACAAATTGTTAACTTTAGGATTTTCATTTCATAATTTGTGTAAAATTGCCTGTAATACGAAGCTATACATAATTTTTTAGTATTAGTGATTTCATGTATGTAATTTTTATATAACTCCACTTTATTCTCATTTCAGATATAATTTTTAGGGAAATCAGTACAATAACAGAAGCAAAACATTTGACTATGTCCTTATTATATCAATTTTACAACCAAAAATATTGGACAACCTTTAATGTGGTTTGACTGGCCTTAACTTGACAAAAATATACCCCTCCCCTCCACCATAATTAATAAACAATTATGCCCTTGAGTTGTGGCAAATCTGACCTACTTAAACACACTTGAAACTATGGATAAAGAAAGATATTCATTTTATCATTGATATTTTGACATCGAGTGATTTACATAGCAAAAATATAGAGAAAATCTGATCCCCATATTCATAAATGTTATGGTTTTCAATCTTACAATCCTTATAAAAAAGTAACAAGATGTGTGTTTGTGTGTATGTACCTAAATATCTCGCTAACCGCTGAACCGATCGGGTTCTCCTTAACAGGGTGCTTCTTATAGGTCCCGGGATGGTTTATAACTATTTTGGGTGAGGGTACCACCACCCTTTCAAGAGAAATCGTCCCTAGAAAAAATACCCCCAATTTTTTTTTTTTAATTTTTTGTTTAAAATCTAAAATAAGAAAATGGGTTATCAAATTCAACTCCCTCCTCCTCAAGTGCCCTAGAGGCCTCTATAGGCGTAGCCGCTAGTAATGGATAAAATATTACTTGGATGTTACACCAGATTTTCATTTCTAATAAAGTGAAACACGCAGTGGGCTAGAGCAACGAATTTCCCCCTTCCATTTCGTTACACCATCCCCTACTGGAAGAACGAACTGACCAATAAATGAGCTCCATGTTAGCAGGCTAAATTAACGACAATCTTATCCCCTGTCACAATATCCAAATTAGAAATGTTCAAAGTTAATAAAGCCAGAACTATGGTTTTTCCAAAATGTACTTGTTGATTGATTAGCTATAGTTTCTTAGAGTTTAGACCTAAGTAGACACTTTTGTATAGCCACTAGGGATATCAAATTCCATGTTCAAGCACATTATGACTTGACCAACTGTCTCATGAGAGCTCATCAATATTACTTCACTCTCGCCGATTATGACAGGTGTCCCAAAGTAAGTCACCGTAATGAATGACGCTCTCCGAAGAGAAGCTTGGAATAAGGGTAGTACTGATACTATGTATATGACTATTGAGTATCCAAACTTACTCAATAATCCCCTTCTTACAAAAACAGTGGAAGTTGCGTGATTATTATTGCGAATGAGAAATTCGAGTCAACACATGGAGAATTGAACTCGAACTCACACCACTGTAGCTCAGTGTACTGCCACGACGCCTTTAAAAAACGTACTTGTTCTTAAATTTACCTAATCCCTTATCCCTGCATAACACACACATGTTGTCTTCATCAACTCAACACGTCCTTTGCTTACTTGGCTACTTCGATGCTGTGGCCAACTTTTAAAGTTTGGTCGCCTCATACAGATTTTACTTTTATGTACTTTGTCTTAAAGCTAC
The DNA here is from genome assembly GCF_053477335.1 of Acartia tonsa. Taxonomy (NCBI): domain Eukaryota; kingdom Metazoa; phylum Arthropoda; class Copepoda; order Calanoida; family Acartiidae; genus Acartia; species Acartia tonsa. The sequence continues at coordinate 6,558,703 of NC_137264.1, forward strand.
ATTGGATGGTGGCTACTCAAACTTTAGTTATATATAAATTAATTGGATTGCAAGGAAGTACTAATTTCGGACCATGGAAAGAAAGCGAAGTAGCGGGTTATGTCGTAGTTTACAGTAGCTTTTGATAGTTTATTTTAGATTAGGTAAAAGTTAATTATTGTCCCACAGGGATAGATCCTCCCGCAGGGGCCAGAAATAGGAGAAAAGCTACTGAGAAAATAAGACGAAACACGCTACGTTGCTTTCTTTCCATGATCCCAAAGTGCTTTTGAAAAGTTTAAATTTCAATGTAAACTAATTTTAAAAAGCATACTCTAATTGCTTATATGTACAATTAATGTAAAAAAAAGTCCCTTAAGTGACTTAATGATATTTACTTGCTTTGCTTAAACAATAGTAATACAGATTTTAAAATTATAAAATTAAGTTTGCCATGCACATTCTGTACAAAATATAATCTTTTGTGGTTGATTGTTGTGTGTAATGCTTGTTAGTTAACTTTACTGATGTTGCTAACCAAAATAAAATCTTAATTTACAGGAAAAAGATTAGTTGCAACTACAAGGATAAGGTATAGTTGCTGTCAAATCTAATACTAATTTAAAAACTTTTCATAAAAAAAATATTCTTAATTTTTTTTTGTTATTTTTGTTGATAAAAAAGAGATGATTATATCATAAGCTTTATAGTAATTTTGCAATACATATATAATACTAGCGGCTTCGCCCCTAGCCTCTAGGGGCTTTGTCCCAAGAGGTAATTAAAAAAAAATAAGTATTTCTGGTGCTGCAATTTTATGTGAAGTAGTTTCTCAAGAAAATATTTTTTTTTTTTTGGGGGGTAAATTTCAATTTTTGGGGGGGTTGGGGGTGTCCCACCCCCCAAGAAAATAGCTTAAAACCACCACAGGACTAATAAGTATATACCCTAAAGATTAGAATTCGATCGGTTCAGTGGTTACCGAGATCTTATGGGACGGACAGACAGACGGACAGACATACGGACAGACGGGCGGACAGACAGACGGACATACATCAAGCTACTTTGTATTATAGATTAATTAAACAAAATCAGTAGAATGAAAATAAAGTTGTATAATGCAATAATCAAATTATGCAATGATGTCCTGTGTTGAAGATTAAAATTTAAAGGCTAGAAATGAATGTTACCAAAAACTATGAAAGAAACATTGACCCTAAACTATTTATAATAAAGAAATCTTTACTTTTGGTCTAGACTTTACTGGTTGCACTTGTAATTCTAGTTTATAAAACTTCACAATCATATTTTTGGTAAATTATTCAGGTTTGATACATAAACACGCTCATTCAACTTAATTCACTGTAAAATTTTTTTATCTGTGAAAGATCTCTTTCTTTCCCATATAAAATTCTTTCTTTTTTCATCAAATAAAAGGTTCTTTATATTTCTTTTTTTTTATTTCCAGATACTAAACAATTTGATAACAATTTGCAAATATATAAATTTAAGGATTGAACTGAATGTTAAATCAGTGGGGACTAAAATTGACCAACCCATGAGCACTCAACTCCCTTGAGAGAGATCTAATAAAAAACTTTACTATGTGTGAGTGTGTGTGTGTGTTTGAAAAGTTACCCTAAATTGCAAACTCAATTTTTGTGTTAGCTGTGTTTAAGTGTGAGAAAATCAGTGAAAAACAAGGATTAGAGGTTTCATTAGAAGCAAAGTAAAAAGAAATATTTCATTATCTTAATTGTCTTTTGGAATTATTTATGAGTTAGATAGTTTCATTCTTACATAAAATTGATAATTTGTAATTAAAATTCTTTTATGCGCATATAATTAATAATTAGGACACAAAAAGAATTTATTTTGTAATTTTCTTAACTTTTGATGTAAAATATTAATAATATTATTCAATTTCTTTACCTTAATAGTAAAGACACATTTAATGAGAAAGAAGCCAGAAGTCCCACATAGAGTAGAACTATGACCACCAAATACCACTTTCTTCCCAATCTTTGTCTGTGCAGTTCTTGTTCAAGCTAAAATTAAAAAAGATAAATTAAATATTCATAAAATCAAAGCATAATTAAGATTTATATGAAGTCAAATTGTATTAATATTTTTCGGAAATAACCCAAAATTTCATAGATTTTTCAATATTTATTTATATATTAAAAATATTCCTAAGATGTTACCTCAAAAAGTCTTCTGGTAAGCTGTGCCCTCTCCTCGCTCCAGGAAGGGGATGAAGAAAGGTTGGCTGACTCCTCACCCCACAAATCTGGAGATTTCACCTGAAAAAAAAGTAGACTCTGAGGTTTTAAGTTTGAGTCTGCTAGAAAATATAGACATTAAATGTACTTACTGATGTTATGGCAGGTGCTATATATGAATAGTTATCGTAGTTATAAAGATTAAATTAAGAAAAGATACATTAATGACATACAGACAAAAGTTAGCAATCAAAGGGTTGATTGACATTAGATATTACTTTACCTAACTCCCTTTGGTGATAGGCCAACCCTAACAGTTAACTGTGTGATTCAATTCATTGAAAAAAGTTTTCAAGTAAAAAAAGTTGAAATGGTCATTGTTGTTCAATATACAAGACAGATAATACTTTTTCTCGTATTCATTCGAATCCGGTGGATAGGAACCGGTTCTCATCCATACGAAAAAACTATGTCTAACATCGTATTATATCCAGTTTTCTACGAATATAGAAATATACAATCATAAGAATAAAACCAGTTTTTTTAGCCGGTGCCTTCGGCACCTCGGGGCTAAAAAAACTGGTTTTAATCTTATTATTGTACATTCTATATCCGCGGAAAGCTGTTTATAATACGATGCGAGAAATAACTAATATAACAATTTTGTAACAAGATATGTTATCTCTCAAGAAAATTGTATTGTTGAGTATTACATTACTGTTTTGTGTTTTCTGGAGTATAAAGATTTAAATCTTAAATATTTGAAGATAAAATAATATTTGTTTTAGAATTCACTTTAAGAAACTTTTAAATATGATGACTTCTCTTTTAATTAAGCATTAACACACTATCTTTATATAAAGAATTGGTAATTAACAAAAATAAAATGCCTAAGATGGAATGAAAATAAATTGTTTTTGGAATCATTTTGAAGTTAGACTCTTTATAGACTAAAATGCATTGTAAAACATGTTTATTGCACTCCAAAATAGGAAAATAGTTATTTCTCGCATCGTATTATAAACAGCTTTTCACGGATATAGAATGTACAATTATAAGATTAAAACCAGTTTTCTTTAGCCCTGAGGTTAAATCTTATGATTGTACATTTTTATATTCGTAGAAAGCTGGATATACTACATAGTTTTTTAGTATGGATGAGAACCGTTTCTTATCCACCAGATTTGAATGAATAAGATAAAAATATTTTCTGTTATCTTAATAAATGACTTGAATTGTTAAGTTGTATCCTTGACACTTCCTGTGAATTATGATCATCATCTTAGTCTCAAGTTTCAGTCAATTCAGGAATATTAGGATAGGTATACAAGAATAGTTATTTCTCGCATCGTATTATAAACAGCATTCCGCGGATATAGAATGTACATTTTTATATTCGTAGAAAGCTGGATATAATACGATGCTAGACATAGTTTTTTTTCGTATGGATAAGGACCAGTTCCTATCCACCGGATTCGAATGAATACGCGAAAGATGATTAAAATTATAAATAAAAGAAATAGTATTAAAATATCAAAATTGTAAAGGTTACAGTCTCTCTTTTACATCACAGTTTTAGGGTAATGATAATTAGTTTTAGAACAAATCAGTTACTGAAAAGGTAAGGATTTAGACTAATACCGGTCCTAGGACAAACGCAGGAGCCGAGAACGTCGGAGTGGACAAACATAGGAGTTGACACTTAACCTAACCTAACCTATTTTAGACCATCTTATAGGTTTTTAAAATACCTAACCACTGCGGGGGGCTTATTTGTACATTCATATCTTAACCTAACCTAATCTGTATAGAAATACTTAATTAAATTAAAAATTTAACACTCCTGCGTTTGTCCACTCCGACGTTTAGGACTCCTTCGTTTGTCCTGGAACCCTAATACCTTCCTAATTTAAACCTTTTAAGTACAAGGTAAATAAGATTACTTAAGGTAAAATAAAAATTATAAAACTTCTCCACTGCCAAAGTGTTTTGGGTTATACAATTCTTTGTTTTTTTTAGTGTAGACAAGTCAAATTAAAATTTTTATCAAAATGCCCTTTGTTAGAATTGACCTAAAGCCATAGTATAATTATTTATTCCATTTTCTAAATTAACCGAGAAATGAAAAATGTATTAGTTACTTATCGCATCACATTATAGACATCTTTTCGCGGATATCAAAAAACGAAAAATTATAAGATCAAAACTGGTTTTAATTTCATGATTTGTATTTGATATTCGTGGAAAATTGCTGTAATACGATGCTATACATGATTTTTTAGTATGGCTGAGAACTGGTTCTTTTAATTGGTTTCAAAGCCATACTGGAAATGTTTATTATATGGAGTTTTTTATTGTGACCCACCCTCCCTGTACACCATGTAAAGTCTCACTAGTCTGATGTAAAAGACTTTGCAAAGAAAAGAAAACTTTGTTTCTGTGCACAGGACATGAAAAGGAAAGTTTTTTTCTAAACAGGACGATTATGTCTTAAAATGGTAATTTTTTTTTTAATTCCAGGTTAAAAAGTGGAGAAAAGGGCAAAAATAGTGCTGAAAGTTTGCAAAATTAAAAATATTGGGATTAACTAGTTAGTAAAATAATTATTTAAATTGAATATAAGAGAGTAAAAAAAAGTCAAGAAATGGTTGTCAGGAATGGTTGTCTAACTTTTTATGTTTGTGACGTAACAAAATCCATCTCTTTTTTTAAGGGTTTCCTTTCCCACCTCCCCTCTCATCCTTCGATTTTTGTTACGTCACAAAGTAAAAAAGTTAGACACTATTACTAGGTTCGTTGTCAGTCTTAAAATAAAAAAGGTCATCATAATTAAAAATTAAGATTATAATATGAAATAAGGAACTTTAATTGTTGTTTAGAATTGAAATGTATGTCACTGTAGAATACTATCACACCATTGTTGAACAAAGTGTAAATGACTACCTTATCCAAGAAAGCAAGGATATGGGTTCTAATAAAAAATAAATACAACTCTAGAGAATTGAAATATAATATATCACATTGCATGTAATTTGTTGACCAACTCCAAATAAAGATTAGCGTTCATAACCGGAGCTTAATACTAATTACTATAACAATATTTAAGTATGGCAATTATCCTACCTCTATCTCAATAGTTTGACTTGTAGAGAAAATTTTTGTATATTTGTCATTAAGACAGCCATAAATCTAAGAATATTCAATTCAAAGCTTTCATCCTTATAATAAAGTAACAGGATGTGTGTCTGTCTGTGTGTCTGTACCGAAGGATCTCGCTAACCGCTGAACCGATCGGATTCTCCTTAATGGGGTAGCTTCTCATAGGTCCCGGGAAGGTTTATAAATATTTTGGAGGTGGGTACCACCACCCTCCCAAGAGAAATCACATAAAAATAAAATTTTTTTTATCTAAAGAGACTTATACGCAACATAGCTAGGAGTCGTAGAAACTACATTGATAGGTATCGTATTATTAAAAAAACATTTAAAGTGCCACTAGAGGCTTCTAGGGGCGAAGCCGCTAGTAACTTAATATTGCATTAATTTCCTTTTCATTGACGTTTGCTTTTTAAAACTTATTCTATAAATATACCTCTTTCCTGGTCTGCTAATTTTTCTCTTTTTTCATTTATCATTTTTTTACTATTTTTTACTATGCACCTTTCACCTTCTTCTTTAACTTTCTTTAAACTTATTCCTAGTTGCAAAGATTGTATTTTTCAATTTTATAAATATATACATAATATGCACTTTAAATTAAGTTAATATTCGCTATTTAGCAATGTTAGAATGGTTCTAAAGATTTCAAACCTTGTGTAGAGATTTTTGAATGTTGTTTTTTAGAAATAATAGATTTAATTTTGCAATAGTAGCATTCATTTTTTCTCTTTGAAACATTTTCAAAAAGATGAGCATTATTCTTTTTTTTTACAAACTTAGAGTTTTCTATTTCTATTATATAAAAAGTGCTGCCAAATCCAATCTATAATTGTTAATGTTCGTTTGTATGATTCTTTTATTTTATGAATGAAAGAAAATAAATTGTAACTTTATTAAAATGATAAAAGATTTGTCATTTTTCCTAACTTCTTGTAATATATGTGATACACTGACGGACTTACTGTGGTTATAAAGTAGCTACGCTACTAAATAAAAACAAGGATGACAACATCCCTAAAAGCAAAGCTTTGAAACGGTAAGTCAAACGAACATTAACACTTGTATAGTGTCAGAATTGAATAATCAGAATATAAATGTATAAAGGTCAAAGAAAAATTGTAAGTAAATTTGTTGAAAAACTGCTTTGATACGGGATAATTTTTATGGACATACTTACATTTTCAGGATTTGATTATAGAGGTGCTTCTTTTATTATAACATTGTACTTTGTAACCTAGGAATAAGTATTTTAAACATCAGACCAATCGGATAATTTTATCTCAAAAAAATTTGTTGTTAAAAAGTTAAAAAGCAACATGTTTAAAATGAACGTACGGACTTTCTGATAAAGATTATAGAGTTGCTTCTAACTCGTACCTAACTTCAGTAGCAATCATCATTCAAAGTTTGAAATCGATAGGACAATTCTAACATGCCTAAATTAACTAAAATAGTTATCCGTTACGTACGAACGTTCGGACGTACGGACGGAGCGACCCTAATTATAGAAAAGCTTTGCTTTCAAAAAATTTTATTTGTGTCTAAGTTGTTGATATTTAAAAATGTGTACATTCATAAGTTTAGACTCTGATACTAGTCAACTTCTTTAGTAAAAGTTTAATTTTCCCATTGAAACTTAGTAGTTTTCAAGGAGGGAAGGGATTGGTCAACGTTTTTCTAATTTTTCATAATTCTTTAATTTTCTTAATTTATTTAAGAAGATTTTAATGTTTTAATGAAAGTCTAGGTTTTTGTAAGTGTAATTTATTGGCTTCATTGTGGGATTTCCAATTCTCTAACATAATGCACAAGAGTTTTTGTAGCTTAAAATGTAAAATTTGAATCTATTTCCCATACTTTTTTCTCTGATGTTTCAGAAATATACAAAACAACTTTTAGGAATAAAACTTAAAAATTTAAGCTATTCATTTCATGTAAAAACTATATAAGCAATAAAAAATTATTTTGGTTTAATGAAAATTAAAGTTAAAATTATGTAAAAGCGACATATCCCTAAATTTAGCTATTTTGCTTCGGGTTAGAGTTAAGGAGAGTGTTTATACATTACTGTACTGCAAGTTTTTACACTAGTTAATATACTTTTGGCAGTCAGGATTATTTACATTTTAGACTCTTGCTCCAAATATAAAGTTGCAGTTGGTTGCTGTTTTAGTGTCATTATTTTAATTAGCCTAAAATATTACTTAATTAATTAACAGGAAAACAAGAATGACAACATCCATAAAAGCGAAGCTCTGAAACGGTAGGACAAACGAACATTAACGCATAGGGAGTGTTTAAACTGAATAATCAGAATATAAATGTATAAAAATTCGAGATAAAATTGTAAGCAAATTTGATGAAAAACTTCTAAAATGTAGGATAATATTCAATGACATACTTACATTTTTAAGATTTGATTATAGAGATGCTTCACTAATAACATTGTACTTTGATGTTCTAGGAATCAGTATTACAAAAATGAGATCAATCGGATGATTATTGATTATATCACATAAAAGTTTATTGTTAAAAAAGTCAAAATCAATATGTTTAAAATGGACGTAGGGACATTCTGGTAACGATTATAGAGTTGCTACGCTTTCTGAATCGTACCTAACTTCTAGATAAATCATTATGCAAAATTTGATATCGATTCGACAATTCTAACATGCCTAAATTAAAGAAAAAATTTTCCATTCCGGACGGACGGACCTACCCTAATTATAAAAAAGGTTCGTTATAAAATTCTAGTTTTTTATTAGTATCTTCTACGTACTGGCAGGAATAAAGGCACACCTTCAGATGAAAAGTTTATAAGAATTCAAGTTGATGAGACAGAAAATTCCTCTTTCATCTTAGCAGCGACTAGGACACAGGGATGAGTTAATATAATATCTTCTTTAAAACCAGTTATAAATAATATTTTGATACTTTGATCAAGTAATATTATTGGTCAAAGGACCCCGCTGAATTAAATGTAAATCTAACCAAATATTTTTTGCTTTCTGAATTGCTCAACAATTACATAACTTTTCATTGACATATACCTCCATCCTTGCTTTTTAGCAGCATAAGATTTTACAAGAAAAATTATGTCAAATCTACCAAGAAGTTAGGTATTAAGAATCTGTAATATTTCTGGCTTAAATAAAATCTAAATACTAGAGTCAGTTCATTTTTTAGGCTGAACAATATTTCAAAAAACTTTATTAGCTTTTTATGTCGGAATTTCTTTGTCGGTGCGTCTTCGGCTTGAAAAGTGTGAAACACAAATAATTCAGACAAACTTTTTAGAAACCACTGTTTTGGAGTTAAATTGGACAATATGAATGACATAGTATCATTAAAAAATTCTAAGCTTTAAAAGAAGTAAAAAATCATGATTTTTATTTAAAAATTTTTTTTAAAAAAATCAATATGACGTCTCTTATCCCTGATAAAAACTTAAATATTTTGTTGAGCAACTATACGCATTAATAAATCCAAATATGAATTTCAAACTTTTCAACAAAATTCATTTGAGGTTCATTTTGATAATCTGACAAAGATAAATTTAACTTTAAATAAGTGAAATAAAAAAATGTAATATATCCTAATAATAAGTAAAAGGTTGTCTTTCTGTACCGAAGGATCTCGCTAACTACCAAACCGATACGGTTCTCCTTTACAGTGTAGCTTCTCATAGTCCTAGGAAGGTTCATAACTATTTTGGGGGAGGATACCACCACCCTCCCATGAGAAATCGCAAAAAATAACTAACCCCGAAAATATTTTTTAGTAAACAGTTGATCTTAACATATATAAATTGAAAAGAAATCATTTTACATGTCTCAAAAGGCCACTAGGGGCTTACCCGCTATTGTATTCTTATATTAATAAAAATATTTTCCAATAACAAAAGAGTTGTTTTGGTTGAATTTTTTCTTGGTCCCATTTGACCAATCAGAAGTTTTACTGTAATGAGAACCATATCTGTCCAGTGGTTAGTGAGAAACTTCGCTGTACAAAGACAGACAAAAAGACATCCTTTTACTTTTATTGATGGTATAATATGAACAACCTACCTTCATAATTGCTAGTCACTTGGTAAAGGGATTTTCGTCTATATCTTCCATTTTATTATCTGAAAAATATGAATTTAAGTTTTATTGAAAAAAAAACATTGTAAATGTTATTTCATATTAAGTGATTTATTTACTATACTGACTGAATTTTTCTAAAGTTAAAAATTAAACTTGATTTATCTATAAACGTTAGATATTTTTTAGATAAAATAGTTTTCCTTCAGATGCACCATGACCAATTTAGGAGGTGCGGAAAATGTCATGTGTGACGTCATAAAAAATCCATCTCTTTCCCACTTCTCCTCTCAGCCTTCCTTTTTAGACGTATTTTTATGACGTCACACATGACACTTTCTGTAACTCCCCAATCTACAAATAAGTTTATAAGTTTATGTATTATAAAAATTACCTCAAGACTTGCATAAACATGATTGATAATCATAGCTTTGGCATCTGACTTTGACTAATTATATTATTACATAAGTAAATAGTCTGGATTAATATCAAATATAGTTATGAAATTATATATATTTATAGAAACAGATATAAACAAGAAGACAATATTAATATTTCGCGCAGCTAACAGAAAAATAAAAGAAATGCATGAATAGCAGTGAGGAAAGGGACATTTGGCTGTGAATTACGCTGGCATCCAAAGCTTTAATAGCCTGATTTCTTATTGGATGGCTTGAAAGCATTGGAACTTTTTAAAAATCTTGATTGATTGGATCAAACAATCACTGTCTAAACTTTTTTACCACTAATTTTGATCTAGAGAGGAGTAATTTCGTGATTGATCAAAATTATATCGTACACTGTCTATCCCTAATTAAGACTAAGACACATACCTAATTGTAGAGTAGCTGGAACAAAATATCATCGAATATTTTACTAATATCTAACTACTAACATGAAGTACACATTTGCCCATTATGTAATTTGTAATTAGGCATTTGATTCTACCATTTCAAAATACTTTCACCTTCCTAGATTTTTGCTTATTTCTTATGTTTTGATGATACTATAATACTTTATGTGAAACTGTGTTTATTAGTCAGGCTAACAATGAAAACAAACATATTAACAAAATTGTACAGAAAAGCATTGCTACCTCAAAATATTAGTTTTGATGGGCTTTAAAACACTTGTTCTACGTAAAACTTAAGACATAACTTAATTTTTCATATTGATTTTCCTGTATCAATGATTTTACATTAATAAAGTTGAAAAAAATATAAATCAGATAAATCATAGGGAGTAGAATATATATACATCAAACTTAGAAAACTTTGAATTAAATTCTTGAGAACTCTAATAAACAATATTCCTGATTTTCATCTTTTATTGATTAGTCTAGCAATCACACAGAAAAATGGATAGACAAATTACCAAAATACTATGAATTCGATTATATGAACGATTACTTTAAATTACTTACTAGCGGCTTCGCCCCTAGACTTTAGGGGCTTTGCCCCAAAAGATATAATTACATCTTTTATTACCTAGAGATTTTTTCAGTTTTTTGGGGGGGTCGGGGGTGTCAAACCCCCCAAGAAAATAGCCAAAAAGCACCACAGGACCAGTAGGTATATTCCCTGAAAAGTAAAATCCAATCAGTTCAGTGGTTACCGAGATCTCTTAAGGGACAGACGTACAGACATCATTCTACTTTGTATTATATATTACCACGCTCCACCACCAACCCTAAAAATAGAAAAATATTTATGAGGAAAATTATGAAAGGATTATTATGTACATTAGTCAACGAGTTTTTATATGAACAACATGCCAAAAACTGTATAGATAGCATACGCCTTCAACAGTAGGAGAAGTTATGCAGATTTTGCTTGTCTGTTTAATGTTGGATTATCTAATACATATCCCTTTACACCTGCTAAAATACTTAGTATAGCTCCATATCAAAAGTTTGGAAAGTGTCCAAACTGATTTTCCCACAGATCGCTCTTCACCAAGAGTTCAGACGTGGAGGGGCAGGTACAAGTTTCAACGAAAACAAGTTCCACCACAAAGTTTAGTCAAGCACAAATATAAATTGAAAATAATGGGGGGGGGGGTGGGGGGTTAGGGTCTGTTTTCAGTGTTTTATTTTAGATTAGGGTAGGTTATACATATTTAGGGTACAGGGTAGCCACCCCCACTGGGTTAGGACCCCGCAAGTATGGGCACAATAAGGTTATATTTTCTCGCATGGGTCAGTTATATGAAAAAAATAATGGTTGAAGAGATTGTGCCACTTTGAGGAAAAGCAAAAAATTTTTCACAATATTTGTACCTGTATTCATGTCTCTGTCATTCAGACATTCTTCGAGACTTAGGCAACAAATATTTATTATAGGTTCATCATAAAATATTTACATTAATAAAGTAAAAAAACGTTTCAATCCTTTACCAGAATCTTTACTACTGGCCCTATAGAGTTGCTACGCTTCTTTGATGATTCTTTATCTAACACAACTAACAAACAAACGACTTTTAACTAGATGTTCTAACTGCAGATGGCAATGAGTTGTTCCTTTTTTAGACCAAGTCATTCCCCCTAAGAGTTAAGACTCTAGGGGCTAGGTGACGCTTCGGGTACTAGACCTCCACGCACCTTGAAACATAAATGCAATACTTATGATTGCGTTGTAAAGCGTCCATTCACCCATCAGACAACCAACTCTCTGAGATGCACGACCTTTGTCTGAGAAGTCCAAACTGTGCATGGTAGCGAGTTGCGCCTGTTTTGGGCCAAGGCATTCCCCCCACTCTAACTATTTACGTCACGCAAATGACATAGTAGCAGTGGGAACCATTTTTAACGTTTTTAGTTATGACGCGGTGTTGGACCGAGATTCGAACCTATCACCATCCCGACGACGAGCGGATGCGCTACGTATTAAGCCACTGTCGCGGGTTAATTCCCCCTACTTTACTATTAATGTCGCGCATATGACAAAGGTGATTTTAACGCTTCTAATTATGATGTGGTATAGGCCAAGATTAGAATCAATCACCTCCCCAACGACGAACAAATGCTATAATCGATTGTATTTTTCTAAATAACTAAATGATGCTATTTATTTTTTTTATTGATTTATATGTCACAAGAATTTTTCTTAAATTCCTTCACAAAACTTTGAACAAAAATTAAACTTTAAGTTTTTGACATTTTAACTTTTTCTCAAAAATGGTAAATTCGAAAATAAATATTTTAGATATTTCTAAATATAAATATATTTCTTGCATCGAAACTACTCTGTATAATAATTTGGTTTTCCATGTTTTCTTTTGTCATCTTGCTAATAGCGTAGCTACTCTATACTTAGAGTATTTCTGTCTGTACGTCTATTTGTACGTCACTCAGAGAAAAAAAAATCACCCCAACAAAAAAAATTAACTTTTCATCTGAGGGCGTAGCCGATAGCACAAATTTAAAGTAGCTTCCTTATACTAAAATAGGTTGACTTTACATGAGAATACAATGATACATATTTACTAAAATGACCCTAATAATTCTTTTTATTTGAGGAAGAATATCTTATTTATCATTTTATGAATAGAACACAGATAAGTAGAAAAAATACATTTAGGATGCTTTTTACATTTCATGTTTTCTGTCTGTCTTGGAGATCTTTTCCACCATACGGTTATCAATGAAAGTCTTTAATATCGTATTGATTTAAATTTTATTTAGAATTTAAATAATTTGGGCGATAAGTAGAATAGAATTTATAGAATAGAATTTATTAACTAATGCAATACATTTAAATTGTTAAATATACATATAAAGTAAGGTATTTTTTTAAGTGGAAAAAGGGTATATTTATGTCTTGAAATACAATCCTTCTTTGATTTACATTTTAATAATTAATATAAATAAAAAATATAATTCAAATATTTAAGCTTTTTTATGTCATTTTCATTCATTCAGTTTTGTAAAGAGTCCAAGCACCTCTAGAAATCATATTTCTGTAAAGTGACCAACCATCCAAAGCTCTGAATATTTAAATTTACAATTCCCCCCATCTTATTCCTGATTGAACATTCTCATATTATTCGTCCCATATCCCGGAATTACTTATGTTTTTTTTTATCTCTAATCCCTGAAAGGGGCAAGTGTTAATGGAGTGAGGTCCATTATATTTTCCTCTCAAATAAGAAATATTTTATCAGAATTGTAACGCCAGATCACAGAATCAAAGTTCTACAAGAATAATTTTCATACAAATATTTCTAGTCCTCAATGTATATCCTATTATACATATAACGTGGAATTTAAGATATCAATAACTACTCAACCGATTAAGTTCTCCATTTAAAGAAAGCTTTACATAGGTCCCGGTGTGGTTTAGGCTATTAGGCTACCTTGAGATCCACGGGGCAAAGTAGCTAAAAATGACAGGATCCTTCCAAGAAAAATCACCCCACGAAAAAATGCCCCTCCCCCCCCCCCCGAAAAAAATATGGAGTATAGTCCGTTTCGTGATAACGCCCCTTAAGGGGCTTTTCATCGTATTTTCACAGTACCTTTAGATAGGTAATTTTAGGTTAGGTTAGGTGATCACCCAACAGGGTTTGGTAATTGGTTCCGTAAGGTTAGAGCCCCCCGCATGGGCTAGAAATAGGGTAAAACCTACTGAAAAATACGACTAAACGCCCCTTAAGAAGCGTTGCCACGAAAGGGACTATGCCCAAAATTTGTTCTTTTTTAATCATCGGTATCTGTCGTTCTACAACTGATGAATATTGGATGAAATGAATCTATAGTGATTATTATTTTTACCATTTTCTTCTTTTTATTCAGAAATGATAACATCATTTACATATAATACTGGGAAGGGAATATAAACTAGGATGGGAAGGTTATTGGAATCTTCAAAACTTGTTAAATACATAACAGTTTTTCGTATGATAGGCTACGCCACTAGAGGTCAACATGGCCTTAATGGGTGGGGGTTAAGTCGACCCAACCCCCCCATTTTTCAACTTTAGTTTTAAAAATATAAAGTAAAAACAATTTTTGGAGTAAGGGGGTGTTTTTTCTAGGTGCGGTTTTTATTTGGAGGGTTGTGGTAGCCTGCCCCAAAATAGTCATAAACCATTTCAGAACCGCTGAGAAACTACATTGTAAAGGAGAACCATATCGTTTCAGCGGTGAGCGAGATCGTTCGATACACACAAATAAAGTTAATTTTAAATAAGTATCAAACTATTTCTTCTCTTTTTTGTTAAAAATCATAGTTTTGAAGATACTAATTTTTGTAATCTATTAAAATTAGTTTCCTATTCGTCTATTCAAAGAAAATCAGCAAAAGTGTAAAGAAATATAACTAGACTTTTAATGAGAGTATTTGTAAAAGAACTTTAATGTACAGCAAAATGTTAAACGACAGCTACTCTTTAATTTGGAAATGTAAGTAAGTCAGTAATCTAATTGGAACTTTAGATTAATCAAACGCTTTGCGAATATCATACTGATTTTATACAAAATCGAAAACTTTTTACATTGCGAACGAGGAAAAAAGACTTATATTTCAAGCCAGAAAAAGCTAAAACAAGCCATTTGAGAGATGCTATGGTACACACAACCAGAACGATGCCATATTTTCCTCACTTTCTACTTGAAGAAATAGGTGCAACATTGAAACTAAAAGTATTTGAAAGTTTTTATTTGGATATTTTGCCAGGAGACATATAGAGGCACATTTACATTGAAAAATAAAACTATTTACAATTTTAACAAGGAACAAAACATTAAAAACAAAAAATCAAAAGAAGTTGATTATTTTATTACTGAAGGAAAAAGGCATTTCTTTTTAGATCAAAATAGAGTTCAGTTAACCATCGGAATTTAAATTAATCCTTCAGCTGGGCGTGAAAATGTTACGCAACTAATAGTAACCCCCAACTTGTATTTTTCTTGAAATGAGGAAAGATGTTATTTTTGGCAGCTCTGCAAAAATGTTCTCAAAATGCCAAATTGAGCACTAGCCACTCGCCTCACTAAAATAGAAATAAGGAGGGGGGGGGGGGGGGAGGTGGGATATTTCCCGCTTGTTTCTTTATTATATCAAGTCAGGTTAGGTTAGGATATTTTTGGTGCTGAGTAATAAGTAATAGAAATAAGGAGGGGGGGGGGGGGTGGGGGAGGTGGGATATTTCCCACTTGTTTCTTTATTATATCAAGTCAGGTTAGGTTAGGATATTTTTGGTGCTGAGTAGCCCCGCAGGGGATAGCCAGAGGAAAAAAATTCAACTCTTCCACTCATTTTTTATCAAAGTAGGGAGGAGGGGGGGGGGGTTTCAGTGCTCTATATGCACTTTGAGGGAAAGAAATGCATGATTATTATGAAAGACTCCTTGTTTCTTATGCTTTAATTTTCTTGATATAAGAAGAGATTAGAATTGTAGAAAAGGTTTGGTAACTGAAAGTATGATACATTTACGACTTTAAAACTTTATTTACATTGGTATTGAAAACTTGGTATTTTGGAAAAAGGGATGGGTCAATGAAAGAAAATCTCAAATTACCAAAAGTTCTTTAAAGTTTTGTTGTTAACGTTTAAGCACTTTGTCGATAATTTTATATGTGCTTGCAGCTTGAGCTTTGGCAAAATTGGTACCTGCTACTGTTCGTACAACACGTATGGTACGAATAGTAAAGTTATATAATGTCATGTTCATACATATGTAACAAACTTTTCATTTTTTAGTTATTTCATTATATGATATGATAAAGTCAGTCTAACAATTCTAAAATTTGACTAAACATAAGTATTATGTGATTTATTTCAAATAATCAAATCAATTTTATTTCAATTTTATAAGTTATCTTTCAAACTTTTGGCTTCTAGAGTATCAACATGAGAATTTTTAAATTTAAAAGATTTATTTCAAAGTAAATTATAAAATTCTTCTCTCTCTCTCTCTCTCTCTCTCTCTCTCTCTCTCTCTCTCTCTCTCTCTCTCTCTCTCTCTCTCTCTCTCTCTCTCTCGCTTTTTCTCTCTCTCTAGTATTACCTAAATACTTTTGAAAGTTTTCAAAAGTTTTGTAAAATAACTCATGTCTTGTTTAAAAATGCCATTTATAGCCCTTATTCCAAAGAAAATGATAATAACTTAATAATTTCAATAAAAAAAAGAAATTAAATTTACAAAATAATTCAACTTAAGTTATTCATTTACAATACCTACCCAAAATTTATGTTCTTATAGTTAAATTATATTTTTGTGTTCTAATTCTTTTTTAAAAACTAACGGGTGCGCCCCTAGCATATAGGGGATTCCATATTCGAAGGAATATTGAAGGGCAGAAAAATAGCCTTAAAACAAACTTATCCAGACTTTTTTATAAAAATAGAATAGCCTGAAACCATCCCGAGAACTATAAGTAGCTTCGCTGTAAATGAGGACCATATCGGTTCAGCGGTTAGCGAGATCCTTCGCTACAGACAAAGAAAATCTTACTACTTTATATATTAGGATTACTAGTTTGGAATTCCTTCCTTAATTTTTAAGATTTACCCAAATCATGAATGCAGTTAATTTCTTCTCGTTAAAAGATAAACTAAAATATTCTTTATATAAATTGCTTTGGATTATTCTTTGTGGGAAATTATTTTATTTTTCATTTACTTATCCTTGTGTCTCCTGTCTAAACAATGATGAAAGATGTTAAAGATATTATTCTTGGCAAAATAGTTGGAAAATCAGTCATAATTCCCAGTGTGTCTGTCTGGATATATAGATATCTATCTATCTTATTATCTATCTAAATATTAAGAATATCAGTCATAATTCCTAGTGTGGGTGTCTGGATATATAGATATCTATCTATCTTATTATCTATCTAAATATTAAGAATATCAGTCATAATTCCTAGTGTATATATCTGGATATATAGATATCTATCTATCTTATTATCTATCTAAATATTAAGAATATCAGTCATAATTCCTAGTGTGGTTGTCTGGATATATAGATATCTATCTATCTTATTATCTATCTAAATATTAAGAATATCTTATTATATATCTAAATATTAAGAATATCAGTCATAATTCCTAGTGTGTATGTCTGGATATATAGATATCTATCTATCTTATTATCTATCTAAATATTAAGAATATCTTATTATATATCTAAATATTAAGAATATCAGTCATAATTCCTAGTGTGGTTGTCTGGATATATAGATATCTATCTATCTTATTATCTATCTAAATATTAAGAATATCTTATTATCTATCTAAATATTAAGAATATCAGTCATAATTCCTAGTGTGTATGTCTGGATATATAGATATCTATCTATCTTATTATCTATCTAAATATTAAGAATATCAGTCATAATTCCTAGTGTTTCTGTCTGGATATATAGATATCTATCTATCTTATTATCTATCTAAATATTAAGAATATCTTATTATCTATCTAAATATTAAGAATATCAGTCATAATTCCTAGTGTGTATGTCTGGATATATAGATATCTATCTATCTTATTATCTATCTTAAAATTAAGAATATCAGTCATAATTCCTAGTGTGTATGTCTTGATATATAGATATCTATCTATCTTATTATCTATCTTAATATTAAGAATATCAGTCATAATTCCTAGTGTGTATGTCTTGATATATAGATATCTATCTATCTTATTATCTATCTAAATATTAAGAATATCAGTCATAATTCCTAGTGTGTATGTCTTGATATATAGATATCTATCTATCTTATTATCTATCTAAATATTAAGAATATCAGTCATAATTCCTAGTGTGTATGTCTGGATATATAGATATCTATCTATCTTATTATCTATCTAAATATTAAGAATATCAGTCATAATTCCTAGTGTGTATATCTGGATATATAGATATCTATCTATCTTATTATCTATCTAAATATTAAGAATATCAGTCATAATTCCTAGTGTGTATGTCTGGATATATAGATATCTATCTATCTTATTATCTATCTAAATATTAAGAATATCAGTCATAATTCCTAGTGTGTATATCTGGATATATAGATATCTATCTATCTTATTATCTATCTAAATATTAAGAATATCAGTCATAATTCCTAGTGTGGGTGTCTGGATATATACAGGGTGCGCCACATATCTAGGGACTTTTTCTAAATTGTAAACAAATGAACATAAAATCCTCAATTTTAAAGATTTTATTAAATTTTTAAAAATGGGGAGCAAATTAGGTATATGACTATTAGATCATTGAATAAAATCGCCGCCCACATCAATCACCGCCTCTACCCACCTCCTCAACCGCCGGCAGGCCAAGGTCAGAATGTAATTGTCCAAGCTGGGGAAGTTCTCCTTGATAGTGGCAATGAGGGAGGTCTTTATGGTATGGGTACGTCTATTGGTGCAAGCTTCAAAGTAGCCCAAGGTCCAAAAGTCCATTGAATTAAGATCGGGCTGCTGGGAGGCCCCATTTCCTTAGGAATGTGAGTAACCGCAGGATCCAAATTCACCCAACTTTCAAGCTACCCTTTGACATGGAGGCTCTTATTTGGACCACAGTTGAGTTAGAACGACTTTCTATACCTTTTTGGAAATGGCAGGAAGATTCATCTAGGGTTGTCATCGTAATTCATAGTCTAAAATGAGTTTTAAGTTCCATATGGGTCTCTGATGTCGAGAAACGAGAAATTTTCACGATTTTACACGATTTTTGACGTTTTTGACATCTCTAAATCTGCCATGTTTCATTTTGCCGGAGTACTAAAGCCAAGCCATTTTATATAAAGAGCTGTAGTCTTTTCTAGTGTCTTACTTATGTATCTAACAGTATTCCCAGCAAGTTGCATAACTCTAGCTCATCTACAGATGGGCTGAGGTACGATTTAGTGGGCCATAGTTGAGAATCCAGATTATACCACCGGCGCACTTTGAATCTGCCTTGTTGAACATAAGCGCGGCCAGCTCGGAGTACGAGCCCATCTTCGCCCAAAGATTTTTTGTGCTAAAAGGTCATTACCTAAGGTTTTTATAGTGGGGTTAAACGTCCTGATTGGTCAAGTAGTTTTGACGCCATGGCCGTTTTAAAAAAGTCCCTAGATATGTGGCGCACCCTGTAGATATCTATCTATCTTATTATCTATCTAAATATTAAGAATATCAGTCATAATTCCTAGTGTGTATGTCTTGATATATAGATATCTATCTATCTTATTATCTATCTAAATATTAAGAATATCTTATTATCTATCTAAATATTAAGAATATCAGTCATAATTCTTAGTGTGTATGTCTGGATATATAGATATCTATCTATCTTATTATCTATCTAAATATTAAGAATATCAGTCATAATTCCTAGTGTGTATATCTGGATATATAGATATCTATCTATCTTATTATCTATCTAAATATTAAGAATATCAGTCATAATTCCTAGTGTGTATGTCTGGATATATAGATATCTATCTATCTTATTATCTATCTAAATATTAAGAATATCAGTCATAATTCCTAGTGTGTATGTCTTGATATATAGATATCTATCTATCTTATTATCTATCTAAATATTAAGAATATCTTATTATCTATCTAAATATTAAGAATATCAGTCATAATTCTTAGTGTGTATGTCTGGATATATAGATATCTATCTATCTTATTATCTATCTTAATATTAAGAATATCAGTCATAATTCCTAGTGTGTATATCTGGATATATAGATATCTATCTATCTTATTATCTATCTAAATATTAAGAATATCAGTCATAATTCCTAGTGTATATATCTGGATATATAGATATCTATCTATCTTATTATCTATCTTAATATTAAGAATATCAGTCATAATTCTTAGTGTGTATGTCTGGATATATAGATATCTATCTATCTTATTATCTATCTAAATATTAAGAATATCAGTCATAATTCCTAGTGTGTCTGTCTGGATATATAGATATCTATCTATCTTATTATCTATCTAAATATTAAGAATATCAGTCATAATTCCTAGTGTGTATGTCTGGATATATAGATATCTATCTATCTTATTATCTATCTAAATATTAAGAATATCAGTCATAATTCCTAGTGTGTATGTCTGGATATATAGATATCTATCTATCTAAATATTAAGAATATCAGTCATAATTCTTAGTGTGTATGTCTGGATATATAGATATCTATCTATCTTATTATCTATCTAAATTTGACGAATATGAGAAAGACTAAACTGCATCACTTTTGAGAAAGACGATTCCCCTTTTCTCCCATCTCGTTTGAAAAGATTTTCTTCACCCCTTCCCTTTTTCGTTCTCGAAATGTATATGACGTCACAGGAATCGTCTTTCTCAAAAGTGACACAAAAGTTATGCAGTTTAGTCTTTCTTGACGAATATTAGTCATACAAAGTAAATTTTTTGTATAATGATTGTCTATTCCTTTCTACTATAAGTAGCAAGCTAGAAAAACATTCTATTGGACAGTAAAGAGGTGCCACAAAAGTTAAAAATTTAACATTTTCAAACCCTTAATTTTTACCATATTTTTTGTAAATTTTTATTTGCATATTTTAACAAAATAAAGTAAGTTTTTTTGTTTATTTACTTTTGCGATTTGCGCTTGACGTAAAAACTTCTATTTGGTAAATATATTTAGTTTTTCAATGTAAATAGTAACTTTCAACATACAAATCTAGAAACTTTAAAATTTAATCTTCAAATAAATTCAACTTATTTTTACCTTTTTTATTTTTTTTTTGTAGGATCCCCGTCTAAGATTTCCCCCCCACTTTCCATCAAATGTAAATAATAAGATTTATTCATAAAAAGAAATAAAAGAATATTCTTCAAATTCTCAGTAAACATTATATGTTAGCATCGTTTTAGCTGTTTTAAACCTTGTACATATCCTATTGGATAGATTATAATCTAAAGCCTTTCACCCGTAGCTGAGGTATTTTCAAAGTTTTCTTAGTATAAAAAAAACTGCATGCAAATATTGCGGCAGATGCTTAAAACGGCCTAAAAACTAGAAAATATTTGCACAATGATATTGCAGGCTTTTGGTGAATTGGGCCCCGATAAAGAAAGACTAATTTGGTGAAAATGGGATGGACATCTTATTATATCATTCATGGGCAAGGTTCGGGGATAGAACTACGGAAGAAAAACTTAACGAGGGCATTTGATCCTTTTCCAAAATTCCAAATGAAGCTAGTTGATATCATAGAGAATAATAAAACCAGCCAGTAAAAGTCTGATTTTTAAAGTAAAGTAATTAAGAAGTTGTTCTTTTGTCATAGAATCTTTAAAAATAAGAGTTTGAATCTTCATAGAAACACTTCGTAGGTTTCAAAGGCAGAGCTTACCTGTGTGTGTCCTAAAACTTACTGGCAATTGATTTAGAATATACGTGGATGATACAACAGGAGAAAAATTGTCTCGTCAATTTAGGTTGCAATTTTCATATTATTTGTAAGGGGAGGAAAAGTAAAGGCCAAGGGATCATTTACCTGACGAAAACCCTTTCACTAGACATTAACTTCGAGGAAGATTGGTAAGCTTCTTTATCCTATGTTTTTAGTGTTCGTATGTCTATCTGATATTTTTTTGTGTGAAAATTTTCATTCCTGTTATTATATTTACTTTTTATCTAAATTATATATGAACCAAATTTGTGTCTACTCTTATCTCACACATCTATATATCTCTATAAGGTTGGATTTAAACATTTCTACTCATCAAAGTCTTACAAATTTTAGACGTTCATACAAACTTGTAAAAATACTAATGAATAATAAAGCATTTCATTTAAGGGTTAGTCTATAATCTGCTATTTAGCTTTGTGTAAAACAACAAGGATAGTGCAATCGTAGATATTTTTATCTTACATTCCAAAAATTAAAAAAATAAAATACTATGAAGGTTAAATTGAAAGAAGAAGAATGAAGCAAGAAAAACTGTATTTAACATTACTCTAGAGCTGAAATTAATGTCCCAAAAGGCATCTTGGGGAGAGTCTCTATCCTGCCCAACTTTCTATTTAAGTTATAAAAAGAAAAAGTAAAAAAGAACTGTGGAGAAAGGCATTTTTTACTGAGGCGATTTTTTTGGGAAAAGTGGAGGTTCCAGGGTAATCATATCGGTCCAGCAGTTAGCGAGATCTTTCGGTATAAACAAGACAGATAGACACATAGTCATCCTGTTTCTTTTATTTCAGGATATATTGTAGATATTGTTGCAACGCCCAAAATTTTGGAGGAAGGATTTCAGATCAAAGATTAATTTGATTTAAAAGTTGATTATATAAATTCTATCACATTACTGTTATACTTTAATCTTTACAGATAGTAGTTGTAAGTGACCAAAATATTAGGATTTAATGCATTTTTGAATTTAGCAAAGCTTTTGACGATAATTTAATATACTACACACCAATTCAGGAATCATGAGGGAAAAGACAATGGAAATTGATATAAAATCTCAATTATGATGGACAAAATTACCTCTTAGTTTTTTTAGGGTTTCAATATAATTTTTGGTACATTGTCCACTCCCTGACATTAATCGATGAAGAACAACGTTAAAAGCGTCGAATCTCTAGATTAAAGTATATGAAGTACAAGGATTAACATCGAATTAATATTGAAATTTCTAAATAGTATTGTGATAGTTCAGCATCAAAAGTAACTTTGTCGTTTTTCTGATAAATGTTGTCACCTTTGTTTTTAATCTTTTAATTATTATTACTTTTACTTATATAAAAGTAACAGAATGTCTTTGTGTGTTGCTTAAGATCCAGGAAGGGTCAATAACTATTTTGTGGGAGTGTACCACCAACCCCAAGAGAAATCGCCCCTGGAAAAACCTTCCCCCAAATATTTTTCTTTTAAAAACTAAAATTAAAAGTTTAGGGTCGACTCCTTCCACCCCACCCTTCTCTTTACTCATGTGCCCCTTTAGGCCTCTAGGGGTGTATCTGATACATGCATAAGTAAGTATTCATAATGAATAAAAAAGTAATTATTTAGCTTATTGTCTATGTATGACAATTGGCACCTAATCAATAGGAAGTGAAAGTAAAATGTCAAAATTAGACGCACACACTAGAGTATTTATCCCACAAACATTGCTAGGTTGAACAATAAAACACCTACTCCCCCCCCCCTCAATTTCCCCTAGGAGGTTGTTAAAACCTGAATATATCCAAATGTAGATAACTGTAAATCGTATACATACAGTGAAGTTTCAGCTTCCATTAGGTCATGCAAACATTTTAAAAATTCTAATAAGGTGGAGGGCGACTCCACACTCACAAGAGAATTTGCCAAATGAGAACAATGATACCCACCCCCCTAAATTGATTTTAAAACGAAAATTTTATCAGTTTGAACAATCCTCTTCCTACTAGAGTCGTTAGGGGCGCAGCAACCCATATTATTAAATTAAGAAACTGAAGAAGGTAAATAGTTTTTTTTAAATTGGAAACAAGATTTAAAGGTTGGATTTATAAATGTTTTTTTGGTTTTTTAAAACTAATTCTTTTACAATTATTTAACCATCCTTTTCATCAATACAAGAATAGTTATTTATCGCATCGTATTATAGACAGTTTCCGTGGATAAAAAAACAGATTTGATAGTCCGGAGGGGCCGAAGGCAAACAAACTCATATTAATTTCATGATTTATTTCAATATTCGTGGAAAACTGTCTATAATATGATTCTACACGATTTTTCAGTATGGCCGAGAAGCTGTTCTAATCCAGCGGACATAAATAGGGTTCGAAGCCATATTGGAATATTAATTATCTATAATACAAAGTAGAACGATGTCTGTTTGTCTGTTTGTAACAAAGGATCTCACTAACAGCTGAACCGATCGGGTTCTCATTAACAGGGTAGCTTCTCATAGGTCCCGGGAAGGTTTATGACTATTTTCTCGAGGGGTGGGACACCCCCAACCCCCCCAAAAAAATGAAAAATACCCCCCCCCCAAAAAAAAATAAATTTCTTTCAAATCTAAAATACGAAAAATTAGGTTGATATATCCTCTTGGGGCAAAGCCCCTATGGGCTAGGGGCGAAGTCGCTAGTACTCTATTTATTAAAGTCTATTATAAGTCAAGAATGGGTCAATGTCAGAAATATAAAACTAATGCTACTACAATCTTATCTTAAATATACAGACACTAGTTAGTGAAATAATCTTAATCTGTTCAATTTAATAACAAGGATGGCAACATACACTAAGATCAAATATATATGATATTTGGAAGCACAATGAAACTTTTATTGAAGAATCTCTTGAAATTTGAGTTAACAAAGTTTTAACAAAAATCGTCAAAGGTCACTTATCAAATAATTCTAGTCAACTCGTTTACAAATATTTGAATAGACATTCAAAAAATTTTCAATGCTCCTTTCTGTATAAAATATAATTAAAGAAAAGCTTTATATTTATTTTCATACAAGAAATTTTGATACAATTAAAAGCCAACTCTCACTATTAGATTATTTAGGTTTAATAGTTTGAAAATTGAAGCTGTTTATAGTGCCTACAAAATATGACATCATACAATACAATGAAAGACCAACACACAGACTAAATTAACAGTAGCAGGGCAGTATACATTTTAATTAACCAATGGCAGACCAGAATGACGTCATTTTATAATGACACTATTGAAAGCTTCTAATAATTTTAATCAACTCGTTTACAAATATTTGAACATTTCAGAAATTTCCAATGCTCATTTCTGTATAAAATATAATTTAAAAAAAAATGTTTTACATTCATTTTTATGCAAGAAATTTTGATACAATTAAAAGCCAACTCGCACTAATAGATTATTTAGGTTTAATAGTTTGAAAATTGAAGCTCTTTATAGTGCCTATAAAAATGGCGTCATATAGTACCAATGTTAAGCCAATACACAGACTAAATTAACAGTAGCAGGGCAGTATACATTTTAATTAACCAATGGCAGACCAGTATGACGTCATTTTTTATATAGACACTATTAAAAGTTTCTAATAATTTTAATCAACTCGTTTACAAATATTTGAAAAGACATTTTAAAAATTTGCAATGCTTCTTTCTGTATAAAATAGACCAAAAAAGACCAACACATACTAAATTACCATAACCGGCCAGGATGACGTAATTTTTTAGGCACTATAAAATGCATCTTAAAAATTATTTAAATGCAAAAGTACACATTGTTCCTATTAAAATCTTACTTTTTAAAGCTACAGACATAACTAAATACTAAATTGTTCTTCTATTAATAGTAACCTTAATAATAAACCTTTTACATGTGTACTTCTGAAAACTTTCTGGTAACTTTTATCTATTTAATGGGGCATGATATATTATTCTAAAACATACCACAGTGCAAATGAAGGTGCTTTGACTTTTGTGTCAGAACCTAAATTGGGACATAGTGCATTTCATTACCCTAGGTTAGGTAACTTCATTTCACTTTTCAATAAAATCTAAAATGCAGCCGTTTTTGAGAAAATTAGATTTGAAAATTTCAAGTTAAATTTTCACCCACTAGGAGTTACCGCAAAATCATGACAAGAAAAGCAAAGATTATTTATTTAACATTTTGAACAAGTTTGCTTTTATAAAGTTCTTCATAAAACCACTCTGAAGTGAGTTAATTAATGGCCATTTTTATCAATTGCTTTGCTAAGGTCACGGAAATTCAGCCTTAAATAAATCATATATAGAGAGGTTTTATGCCTGACTTTATAAAAGCAAAGTTGTTCAAAATGTTAAATAAATAATCTTTGCTTTTCTTGTCGTGATTATGCGGTAACTCCTAGTAGGTGAAAATTGAACTTGAAATCTTTAAATCTAATTTTCTCAAAAACGGCTGCATTTTAGATTTAATTGAAAAGTGAAATGAAGTTACCTAACCTAGGGTAATGGAATGCACTATGTCCCAATTTAGGTTCTGACACTAAAGTCAAATCACCTTCGAAGGCACTGTGATACATATACGAACACGAATAGATATTCCAAAAAAGAAAAAAATGTACATAGACAATTAAAAGCTTAATCTATTAACACATATAACAAATATAATACAAAGTAGAACGATGTCTGTCTGTTTGTCTGTGTGTCTGTGTGTCTGTGTGTCTGTTTGTCTGTTTGTTTGTAGCGAAGGATCTCGCTAACCGCTGAACCGATCGGGTTCTCCTTTACAGGGTAGCTTCTCATAGGTCCCAGGAAGGTTTATAACTATTTTCTTGGGGGGTGGGACACCCCCAACCCCCCAAAAAATTTAAAATATTCCCCACCAAAAAAATTTTTTTTTTCTTTTTAAAACCAAAATTAAAATAGTGGGGTCGACTACCCCCCCCACCCCATAAAAAAAAATTCCCCCCCCCAAAGAAATTTTTTTTTAGATTTATTTTTAAAAAAGAGGCTAGGGGCGAAGCCGCTAGTAACAAATATTTTAAGAAGAAACTCCAAAGATCTGGGCAGGGCACATTTGACTGTATATTAAACTGGTACCCAAAGTTTTTTTTTAAACACAGGCACAAAAACCTTAGGGACTTTTATCAAATCTTGACAAATGTTCTAATCGAGCCCTCCCCTTTCAATATTAATTTTAAAAAAGCAAGTTATTATTTTTTTTTTTTGGGGTGGGGGGGTATTGAGGGATTTTTTCTTGGTAGATTTTTTTTCTTGAGAGGCGAGGGCTACCCTCCCCTCAAAACAGCTATAAACCTTCCCAGGACCAGATGCTACACTGTTTAGCAGAACCATATCGGTTCATTGGTTAGTGAGATCCTTTGGCACACACAAATAGACAGACAAACATAGATCATGTTATTTTTATACAAGGATTTATCGCAACTTATCATAAGCAGCTTTCCGCAAATATCAAAATGAAAAATTAAAAGATTAAAAGTTTTGTTTGCCCAGAGGGGCCGATGATTTGCATGATTTTTCAGTAAAGGGGCGTCGTAGCTCAGTGGTAACGCACTGAGTTACGGTGATGAGAGTTCGAGTTCTAGTCCCCATGTGGCAACTCGAATTTCTCAGTTGAATACATTCACGCAACTTCCCCTGGTTGTGTAAGAAGGGGGTTATTGAGTAAGTTTGGATACTTAATAGTCAAGTACATAATATCAGTACTACCCTTATCCCAAGCTCCTCTGCGGAGAGCGTCATTCATTACGGTGACTTAATTTGGGACACCTGCCATACTCGGCGAGGGTGAGGTAATAATAAGTAGCTCTCATGAGATAGCGGGTCAAGTCATAATGTGCTTGAACGTGGAGCTTGATAGCCCTAGTGGCTATACAAAAGTGTCTCAGCCTACTCCATGACTACTTAGTTCCAAACCCTAAGAGACTATGGCTAATCAATCAATCAATCAATGATTTTTCAGTATAGCCAAGAACCGGTTCTGGTTCTAATTCTGCGGATATTAATCGGTTTCGAAGCTATACCGGAAATTCAAGACAAAATCTTTATTATTCCAAATACATTTACCTGTCGGTAGATATAAACAAAGTAAGTCAAAGTCAAAGGGATAAGTTCTAAAGTTATAAAACCACATCTCTCAGCATATAATATATATTCCCAGGTACATATATAGAGATAGGATAATGAGTAAGAAAAAAAGTATTAAGTCAGTTATAAGTAGGAGGGTCATTTTTTTTACAGGATGTTAGCGGGCAAACCGTCCAATGTTCGATCATAGTAGTGAATGGCCTTTAAACATGTTATTCACAAAGACGCACATAATTCGCGTGACTGAGGAAAACTCGCGCAAATTTGGATTTTTTCAGGCATTTACGTGCACTAGGAGCTATTACAGATTATATTTAGGACTTTTTTGCGCGTTATGATGATGTACGAACGTAGGCTAAATTTAGGGTTGGGCCGGATATCCAGTTTGACCGAATATTCAGCCATTTTCAATATCCGACCGGATATTGAGACTTTCCGGATATCCAGCTGATTTCTAATGCCGGATATCCGGTAATTTACCAAATATCGGGCAGTTTTAAATATCCGGCCGGATGCCGGATATCCGGTATAAAAAAGTATCCGGTAAAACCCTAAGGCTAATACATTCTGGCGTTTTGCCGCCCTCTGTCAATGCCAAAAAAGGTCTATTTACAGGGAAAAATGAATTATTTATCTTTTATTTACCCCTGCATCCCTCCATATCTCTTAAGTCTGTATACATATTTAGCTCCCTTTTCCTATTTAGCTCTTGAATAGATTTTATCAAAATTATTTTTATGACTACCAAAAATGCTTCTAAGCCATATCCGCAATTTGCATTTACAACAATGTTTTTTTTCCATTCTTAATTCTTTCTTTTGTACAAATATAGCATCAAAATGTTCTTTATTATTAGCAAAGGTACTCTATAATTCACTTTGTCTGTCCGCCCGTCCGTAAACCTATTGGAGAATGTGATATTCTTAGCTGATATTTAAGATATACTGCTGATTGTTTGTTACTTACCACTAACTAACCAAAGAACATCCAGTACACATCTTACTTGGTCTATCAGTCTGTCATGCTCCATCATACATTTAAATTCATTTATTTTATCAAAACTCATGAAAACTTTAATTAAATTACTTGGAAATAGTCCCATTCGTGGCAACGCCCCTTAAGGGGCGATTCGTCGTATTTTTAAAATGGCTTTTGAATGGTTATTTTAGGTTAGGTTAGGTTATATTGGGTTAGGTGATTGCCCCAAAGGGTTAGGCAATTGGCCCTGCAGGGTTATAGCCCCCCGCAGGGGCTAGAAATAGGAGAAAAGCTACTGTGAAAAAAAACTAAGAATCGCCCCTTAAGGAGCGTTGCCATGAAAGGGACTATACCAAATTATTTATTATAATTTACATTCTTTATATTATTTAAGACCACTAAACAAACATCTTCTTTAAAACTCAATCTGTCCCTTTCTGTTTTATTTTGTGCTTCGATACTTATGTATATTTCATACATACATTCTTATTTTTCATGAGAATCTATTTTTGTCCTACTTGAATAAAAAGGGTAAGATCCAATCCACGTGGTATCAACTTATTTTTACCCACAAAAATCCAACCTCCCTTGTCAGATTTTCTCGGCTGTTATTTAAGATAACCAGCTGAAATTTTTGGTTTTTCGGTATTTTTTACTTAGTCTGCGGCAACTGTTACTTAAGCACAAGCGCGGGTGGTTGCTGGTAACTAATAACAATGCTGCTATGCTCCTTGACGCCGAACGAATAGTTGTTACTTGAGCTTTAGAGCTTTTATTTCGGCAGTAGCTGCATCTTTTTCTTTTAAAGCTGGGTGGTTTGTGTAGCTGTTGCTGAGTCTGACTTATTTTTCACTCAGCTGCGGGGTTGGATGTAGCTGTGTCTTCCATACCCTTTCTTTAATTCTCTTTCATACTATACAAGTGAGCCTTAAAGTGGTATTTTTATGTGGTCTGATTTCAAGTTTACCTACAATGCTGTTGTTATGTTTTGCCTGCAAAAGAACTTGTTTTTCAACAAGGATGACATCCATATACAGATTTAAATAATTCATAACACGAACTAAATTGACCGAAAGAAGTGTGTTATTTATGTACATTGGTTGGACTAATCTAAATAGCAAAATACATTCTATCTATGATAGCAGTTCAGATATAGACCGAAGGACAGAATGACGTGGATTTTGGGGGATTTTCACAATGACTTACGGACACCCCCAATGATGATAAACAAAATTATCCCTTGTTTAGATTAATATTCATTTAAAAGATGTTACACTAGTTTTAAACCAACCAATATAAATTTAATAAAAGTACCCAAAGTTCTTTAGCCAATGAATAAGATAACGTGGTTATAAAACTGTGAACACAGTAATAGTGTCTGACTGATTATGACGTACCAAAAATATTAGCCAATGAGAGGCCACTATAAATTTTACCATTGGTCAATAACGGCCTCTCATTGGCTAATTTTTATTTTGTTACGTCATAATCAGTCAGACACTATTACTGTGTTCTAAAACTGTGGGAATCAGAGTAGTTTTCTAGACCAATGTTCCTTCCCTCATGGATTTTGGGGGATTTAATCGAACACCAAGATGTGCACTTACTAATGATAATACTCAAATTTCCTTGGGAAAAAGCATATACAGACACAGGTGTGGACCATGGTGATTAGGTATATCTTTCTATCTAATTATCTAGGCATATTAATATAAGAAACAATTTACTTTTTTTTATTTATGTATTTATAGAGTTCTAATTCGAAACTTTTTATTGTAGGGATTTTTATGTCTAAGAAACAGAAATTTTAAATCCTTATTTTTTAATTTTAAATTATCCTTTCCGGAAACAATTGTCTATTAAACATGAAAATTTAATGAAAATTTAGTAAAAAATGGTATAAAATGTAAAATATTTCTTTTTAATCACAGAAAAAAATACATCATTTTCATTTTTTATTGATTTAATACTCAAACTTCTCAACTCTTTAAAAAATTCCTCAAACAGTCTTTTTGGCATTTCATATTAACTGTACTGAAGATGAAAAATGACCAGTGACCAGTGACTTTGTCAGTCTTATATACTCTAATTTGGATATTTATTATCATACATATAAACACAGGTTATTTCTTTAGCTTTTTATTGATGGAATACAATTGTTTCACTATTATCAGTTCCAATTAAGGTGTATAAAATAAGAGTTAAAAAAATATATATGTCCTTGCATTTTAATCCTTTTAATAGAAAGAATTATGTGTTAGAAATTTGTACCCCCTGCAGGGTTTTTTACAACTTATATCCTACATGGGCTTGGAGGGGATTAGCATCTTTATATAATTTTCTCAACTTTAATTTAAGAGAGACAGCAATAGGCATAGTTTAAAAATCGAATTCTAACAATTGAGGTTTTTTTTTCTATGAGGCTTAAGATTTCATAAATATCTGAACCGATTGAGTTCTCTAATTCAGCATCTACTCTATATTTCAATTTATCTGTTTGTGCTGCTTGTGGCATTAAACAGCTTCAATACTATTTTTTTCATCCTTGTTGTACACAGTGCATTCGAAGATGCTTTGATTTTTGTCTCAGAACCTAAATTGGGACAAAGTGCATTTCAATACCTTAGGTTAGGTAACTTCATTTCACTTTTCAATAAAATCTAAAATGCAGTCGTTTTTTGAGAAAATTAGATTTGAAAATTTCAAGTTCAATTTTCATCCTCTAGGAGTTACCGCACAATCATGACAAGAAAAGCAAAGAATATTTATTTAAAATTTTGAACAAGTTTGCTTTTATAAAGTTATTCATAAAACCACTCCTGAAAAGAGTTGATTCATGGCCATTTTTATCAGTTGCTTTGCTAAGGTCACGGAAATTCAGCCTTAAATAAATCATATATAGAGAGGTTTTATGAAAGACTTCATAAAAAAAAACAAAGTTGTTTAAAATTTTAAATAAATAATCTTTGCTTTTCTTGTCATGATTATGCGGTAACTTCTAGGGGATGAAAATTGAACTTGAAATTTTCAAATCTAATTTTCTGAAAAACGGCTACATTTTAGATTTTATTAAAAAGGGAAATGAAGTTACCTAACCTAGGGTAATGAAATGCACTAGATCCCAATTTAGGTTCTGACACAAAAGTCAAGGCACCTTCGAACGCACTGTGTGTATATCAAATACAAATATAACCACTGATAAATATTTCGTCTACTTATTTTTTTCTTTTTTCTTGTTCTAAAAAAGTTTCTTATTTAACTTTTTTCCTACTTTTGTTTCGCAGCGTAATTATCACAAAACAAGGAATAATATGTTCATTGTTAATAAGTAGCGCAACAATAATAATCTACCTATAATTTTTTTGTTACAAATAATGTATGGAATGGAAGATGAGATTTTTATTATCAAAAAAGAAAGTCACTTTTAATGAAGATATGGGAAGTGTCATTTGTGACGTCATAAAATAAATCTAAAAAGGAAGGATGAGATGACAAGTGGGAATGAAAACACATAAAAAAAAGAGATTTAGTCGTATTTTCATGACGTCACACATGACACTTATCTCCGTATCTCCCCATGTATGATATCAATACATCTCCTAACCCAGGTTCTATAATATTTTAAGCGTCTTTTTATAAGGACTAAAAAATGATCACCTGCCATACTTGGCAAGGGTAATGTATTTACTAGCAGGTTGCATAAGACTTATTGTACTTGAAGCGGGGTTTGAACATGCCATAATACTATTAATATGATCTCGTGCTATTTCATGATTTCGTAGGTCTATTTCATGGAAACTATGGCTAATCAAACTAGCAAAACGTTGTAAAGAAAAGATATATCCTAGTTATGGTGCAGATGCGCTAATAACAAGAAAGTTAATATTCATAGCAGAGAAATACGGATATCCCTATATAATAAAGTAAATAAGTTTGAGAGTTTTTTATGCTAATTTTTATTCAGGTTAGGTTAAGTTAAGGTGAAAAGAGTCCGTAGGGGTAAAAACCCGTACGAATAGGCTTCAACCCCCCCACCCCCATAAGGATAGAAATTAAAAATTAAAATCAAATGTTAAAAAAGAGGGTAATGATGGTGATCCAAAAATGGGTTTTAGTGAAAGTACTGAAATCTTTTTACCAAGACATGTATGAAAATCATGTCCATTAGCTTATTATGCTTATATTGAATACACTAAGGATAATCAGAATAAGAATCATTGCTCTTAATATCATATGCCTTAAACTTACTGACTAACATATCCATAACAAAGCTTCGCTGATAGGTAGAGTAGTAATAAGTTAAGTTTGTATTTGTCTTACCTAAATGTACTAAAAATAATCTTTTTTCCTTTTTCTACAACCATAAATAAACTTTTTGATAATTTCTCATTAGTTTAATTTTTAACCTGGATTCTGAATGTAAATATTTATATTTGAATAAATAGACGAAATAGAAGAAATATTCTTGTAATAACTAGTTAAATTATTATGGAAGAAATAAAAAATATTATCCATATGTCATTTTTATTTGACATTTAGAACATTAATAATGTTATTTGATCACTTTAATCACATATAAAATCACTTACTCCCAGGATTGGGCAAGATTTGGGTTTGCAAAGCTGTACCTATTTTCACTTCTGTAAGGCAACTCGCCTGAAAAATCTAAACTTCAACAAGTTCGAGAGAAAGAGAGAGAGAGATAGAGAGAGAGAGAGAGAGAGAGAGAGAGAGAGAGAGAGAGAGAGAGAGAGAGAGAGAGAGAAAGAGAGAGAGAGAGAGAGAGAGAGAGAGAGAGAGAGAGAGAGAGAGAGAGAAAGATAGATAGAGAGAGAGAGAATGAGATTTAGAGAAGAAATAACATCTCAATAGGCAACCCAACGGAAACCAAAGCAAGAAAAAGCCCGGGAAAACCTCTGTTGGCGAGGGGGCCTCCCAACGGAGATTTAACAGAGACAAACTTAGTAGGAGGGGGTGAGGAGGGGGTAGTGGGATGAAAAACAATGGGAGGGAAGCTAAGTCAGATTGGTCTCACCCGGAACTTTACAAAAAGTTTTTAAAGCTTATTTTCTTCTCGGTCCTTTCCAAAGTTTTGCATTTAACAGCACAATATCAATCCTTACAAGGCTTTAATATATTTGTGTTACAATTGGTTTTATAACTATAGGACCATTCTATTGTTGGGCATGTGTAAGGTTAGCTGGACATCTATATTACCAAGAACAATAGAAATATTTTTCGGGGCCACTTTGGGGGTTTGGGTTCCCCCTCTGGGGGAGGGTGGCCGCCAGAATAATAGAGAAGATAAGATGTTGATACAATTTAACAAAAATTATACCGATAGAATTTTATTTAGCTAAATTTCTTTTATTATTAGCAAAGCTATTTTATAATACAGTACGTTCATAACGCTATGGTGGAACTACGATTTGATTAGCTAAACCTCTTATTTTGCCTATCTATGAAGTACTAGGTTGTTTGTATGTTTTAGTGTAATAAGTATAGGCAAGATAGCTGCTAGTATAAGTATAGGCAAGTTAGCTGCTAGTTAGGTAGAGTTAATAATAAGATTTTCTAGGATTTCTTTATAACAACTTTGTTTTAACACCGGAATAAGGGACTTGAGTATTCAATAGGTAAGATAGAGAGAGAGAGAGAGAGAGAGAGAGAGAGAGAGAGAGAGAGAGAGAGAGAGAGAGAGAGAGAGAGAGAGAGAGAGAGAGAAAGAGAGAGAGAGAGAGAGAGAGAGAGAGAGAGAGAGAGAGAGAGAGAGAGAGAGAGAAAGAGAGAGAGAGAGAGAGAAAGAGAGAGAGAGAGAGAAAGAGAGTTTGAAGAAATTAACTTACTCTGGTTGTTTGTCTTTCCAATTAGGTGTAATCCAATCCGTGGCAATATACAGGGGTGGCAAATATTCAAGACATAAGGGATATGACAATTTAAATTAAATAAAATTCAATTTCTCGTATTCATTCGAATCCGGTGGATAGGAACCGGTTCTCATCCTTACGAAAGAACTATGTCTAGCATCGTATTATATCCAGCTTTCTACGAATAAAAACCTCAGGGCTAAAACACTGGTTTTAATCTTAAAATTGTACATTCTATATCCGCGGAAAGCTGTTTATAATACGATGCGAGAAATAACTATTATGTAACCTAAATGAAGGGTCATCTAGCTTCTTTAGTTTTGTTGGCATTTACTTAACAAAAATCAAGGCATAATGAGGACATGCATACATTTTATTAATTGATTATAGAGTAGCTTAGCTTATAGCATTGTGCCTCATCTTCGTAGGAATTACCATAGAAACAATCAAAATGATAAAACAATCATATGTTAAAAGTAGGCGTAAAAATAGCTTACCAATAAACATGTTCAAAATGACCCTATGGACGTTCTGCTAATTTATTTATACAGTTGTCGAATTTTACCATTTTATGATAAAAATCATCAGATCTGATTGGATGTACTGACCCTAACTGTAGAAAACCGCCATCATTCAAAATTGTAATTTTATCTTTTGGATAATAGAAAGAAAACGAAGTAGTGAGTTTCGGCGTATTTTCACAGTAGCTTTTTATAAGGTTAGGTTATGTAAATGTTATCGATTGCCCCGAAGGGTTAGGAAATTGGCCCCACAGGGTTAGAGCCATTGCAAAAGCTATAAATAGGTGAAACTCTACTGTGAAAATACGACGAAAAACGCTACTTTTCATGATCTTGTCTTTTTAATGATTATGAATCGTTGATATGTCAACGCTATTTTCTCAATAATCGTCTTTTGTCAGAACTGCACACAGCATCCCTGTGCATCCATGGGAAGAAAGAAAATGACTCTAGGGGTGTTTGCTGATGTGGGACAAATTTGCTATTATATACTCATTGATATCCCAAGTAGCGAAGCTATTCTACAATTCAATATGTCCGTAAGTCACCTACGTTTAGGGGAAAACGAGAATTTATCTTCTGCAAAATGTAAAAAAAATTAAGTGAATTCGTTTTCATAAATTTATTTTTGATTTAGATTACCTTTTCAGTGTGTCTATTCATGATTGTTTTTGCTTCGCTACTTATGGATGTTGTCATCCTTGTAGTTCTTATTTTTTAAGCGTAATTTTTCTTTTACAAAGGTTCTCAATTTCTGATAACTCGTTTATTCAATATATAATCAGTTTTAAAATAATGAGAAAAAACAATGTTAAAATAATAAGATAAATCTTAAATAAATAGACAATTATCAGCAAAAAGTGAAGTGTTTTGTTGTAGTTTCAAAACAAAAGAGGGATTAGTTTAACAAAACAATGTACTTGATGCTCTTATTTGCAGTTTAGCATTACAGTAAAACACCAGAAGGGGAAGAGGTTTAATTAATAACTATATCTCCCCATCGCAATGACCTTGTTCCGACTCTATTTTTGGTCAACCAATTATGTTGGAAATATTAACACAGCCAAGTAGCAGAAAACAATATGCTAGCAGACGAAAAAAGTTATTGAAATAGTGGGGCAGGTAGTTATATGTATATACATCTATACTATAGATCTGTTAGTTTAGGTACGAATTTAGTCAGGTTCTGTCTGTTTATCAATTATAGTAGATTAAGTGCCCCAAGAGGCCTCTAACGGCGCAGCCACTAGTCTTGAAAAAGATTATTTTTCTTAAATCATTAAAGTACATAATATAATCTCTTGCAATAAAACAATACAAAATCTTGATTAGAGCAAAACATTTATAAAATAGAATAGCCATCTTTTTATATAAATTATAATCAATTTCTTATTATGAAATCATAAGAAAAGAAATTAATTGAAAACAAACAATGTATTTTCAAGTAAATATGTAGATTCATTCGAGGATTTTTACTTTTCGAAACCATTCTGTTATAAATATTGTAAGATGTACATATATGTGTGTCACAAAAAGTCTCGCGAACAGCCTTATCGATTGGTCTTCCTTTGGCAGAAAAGCTACATATAGGATAGGTTAACATTGTTATGTTGAAAGACCCCTCCCCTAAATAAGTCCATCTTTCCTTCTCATTAAAAAAAGATTAATTTAAAGATCCTGGATAATACAAAAGGAGGGTAACCCCTCCTTCTCACCCCTAGCAATGTTGTTCTCTAAATGCCCAACGAAAAGGGTTAAATATGAACTTAATTTGAAATTGATTTCTACATCAAAAGAACAAATAATCAAATGAAAAAGTTGTGTGAAAGTACAAGAAATAGTTAGTAAAGAAATGGTAAAAAGTTATGATTGAAAGATTTTTACAATAACAAGAAAAAATGTGTACAAAGGAATTCTGAAATTAAATTTCTTTCCTCAAATTGTGTTTTAAACTTTTAATAATTTTGTTATTTTTGCATGAAAATAGAAAAAGTCTAACATGCTATTTAGGATTTGATAAGAAACTTAAAACTTTAAAAAGATTTATTTATAAATTTTGTAAAGAGTTGCTACGCTCCTAAAATTAAGATTTGATTATAATTTGACTTCTCCCAAGAGTTAGATTCAAGGTTAAACAAAAAAAATCAATTTCTCATTCATTTGAATTAGTCCTAATTCTGTCAGACCTAGTACCATTCAATTTTATTGGTATTTAAGATTAGTCATGGTTGATATAGTTGCGACGTACCATTTTTAAGCTTCTTCTATTTAATCGTACTAAAAAGAATTGAATAATAGTTATTTTTCGCATCGTATCATAAACAGCTTTAATTGCAGAAAAGTGTTAAAAAAAACTAAATATATTTAATTGTGTCATGGTATAAAAATATTTAAAATCATGAGCAAGGATAGCCAATATATATTTATAGTAAATAATATTTGTTAATGAAAAGAAGGGCTTTAAGAAAATCAATTGAAAACATTGTGGTAAATGCCGACAATTCTACAAAAAGCAACCAATAATTGGATTCTAGATTCGTTTCTTCTGTAATAGATATCAAGGTCACGGGTGCCACAATTGAATGTTCCAAAACCCGTAAATTGAAAAATATCAATATAATACGATAGGCTTCATAAATTAGGTTATAGCTTACATACGTAACCTATTACAGGCAGCATCCTAGTTTAGGAGTGGAGATACCCGGTATCATGAAAATTAAACCCCCCCCCCCGGGGGTATGCATCTATTTTGACACCCGGTATGCATCAATTTTGACCCGGTATATATTAATTTGGTCACCCCAATTTTTTTTGCTTAAAACAGACAAATGGGTAATGAACAATACATAGTGGGTCAAAAATAAAGCATACAGGGTACAAAATTAAAGATAGGGGGTAAAAAGATAAAGGGTCAAACATATACCCCCCCCCCCCGGTATGCATCAATTTTGACCCGGTATATATTAATTTGGTCACCTCAACTTTATTGCTTAATAAGACAAATGGGTAATGAACAATGGATAGTGGGTCAAAATTAAAGCATACAGGGTATAAAATGAAAGATACGGGGTAAAAAGATAAAGGGTCAAACATATAGCTAGAGGCAAAGAAGCAAGCTATTTGCAATAAAGCAAAAAAATTGGGGTGACCAAATTGATACATACCGGGTCCAAATTGATGCATACGGGGTGTCCAAATTGATGCATACAGGGTGTCAAAATAGATGCATACCGGGGGGGGGGGGGTAAATGTTTGACCATCTATCTTAATTTTGTTGGTGTCATAGGAAAATGTTATTATAAAACTTTGGGGACTAGTGTAATAAACAGCCAATTGTCCCTCTCTCTCTATTTCTACTGGTGCAATTAATTCTTATATTAAAGTAACAGGATGTCTAACTGTCTTTCTTTTTCTCATAGAGAGATGAGACAACGGATTGTTTATTACATTTGTCCCCAATTTTTTTTTTAATAATGTTTATAAGAATTTTGGGGACCTGAGAGAATTTTTTTTGGTTGGTTTATATTAAGTTGAGTTTTCAAAGTTTAAACCACTAATCGTAATCTAAAGAAGGGTTAATTTTGTGAATCATGTACATTAATTTATTTTACATTGTCTTATCCCTTTATATACCTACTTTTTTTCTATGCAAGGATCAGCGGACCAATTTGGTTTCTTTAATTCATTGAAGCTTTGGTCTGGTTTTGAGTATTTTTAAAAGCGAAGTCGGTCCGTCTGTCCATCCGTCCGTCACGGATAGCTTTTTTCGTTAATTTAGACATGTTAGAATTGTCCTATTGATTTCAAATTTTGCATGGTGATTCCTTGAGTAGTTAGGTATGATTTAGAAAGCGTAGCAACTCTATAATCATTACCAAAATGTCCGTACGTCCATTTTAAACATGTTGATTTTTTTTACTTTTTAAAATATCTTTTTCCGTTAATTTAGGCATGTTAGAATTGTCCTATCGATTTCAAATTTTGCATGGTGATTCCTGTAATAGTTAGGTACTAGTTAGAAAGCGTAGCAACTCTATAATCATTACCAGAATGTCTGTACGTCCATTTTAAACATGTTAATTTTTTTACATTTTTAACAACAAATTTGTATGTGACCTAATTATCCGATTGGTCTGATTTTTGGTATACTGATTCCTGGAACAACAAAGTACAATATTATAAGCGAAGCAACTCTATAATCAAGTCCTAAAAATGTAAGTATGTCCATAATCATTATCCTGTATCAAGCAGTTTTTCAACAAATTTACTTACAATTTTGCTTTGACTATTATACATTCGCATTCTGATTATTCAGTTCTGACATTATACAAGTGTTAATGTCCGTTTGTCCTACCGTTTCAGAGCTTCGCTTTTATGGATGTTGTCATCCTTGTTTAAAAACAATTTCTATAAAAGTACCAAAAGTTTTTGAATACAAAAATAAGGGAGTATGTATTCAAAACTTTGGGCACTAGTATAATTAACAGTCCAATATCCCCTCCCTCCCTGTTTATAATACTGATAACCAGTGGACCTATTGGGTTTTTTATTCAATAAAGATTTTTCTCGTATTCATTCGAATCCGGTGGATATGAACCAGTTCTCATCAATATGAAAAAAACTATGTCTAGCATCGTATTATATCCAGTTTTCTACGAATATAGAAATGTACAATCATAAGATTAAAACTAGTTTTAATCTTATAATTGTACATTCTATATCCGCGGAAAGCCATTTATAATACGATACGAGAAATAACTATGAACAGTATTTTCTTAATTAACAAATCTTTATATAAAAGTAACATAATCAGTGCATATCTGTCTTTGTGTACCAAAGGATCTTGATAACCGCTGAACCGATATCCTTCTCCTTTACAGTGTAGCTTCTCATAGGTCCTGGGAAGGTTCATAACAAAACAAAACATAACATAATAACATAATAAAAAAATACACATATCCTCCCCCCCTCCAAAAAAAGATTTTACTTTATCTTTTTAATTTATAATAAACTAGCGACTTCGCCTCTAAGGGCACTTGAGATGGATAGGGAATTGACCCTCCCCCCGATTTGAATTTTAGTTTTAAAAAGATGAATTTGGAAAATGAAATGTTTTTTTTTAAGAGTGGTGCGTGGTACCCTTACACAAAATAGTTGTAAACCTTCCCAGGACCTATGAGAAGCTACACTGTCTATAACGGTTCAGTGGTTAGCAAGATCCTTCGGTACACCTAGACATACACAAATCCTTACTTTTTATATAAATAAGAAATGATTATCTAAATTCTTTAATTTAAAAAAACAAATTGGTCCACCGGTTATCATGATTTTGTATATCCGTATCATAAACAGGGAGGGAGGGGACATTGGACTGTAAATTAAACTGGTGCCCAAAGTTTTAGATACATACTCCTTTATTTATGTGCTCAAAAAACTTTTATTAGACGAAGCCCAATCTTTCCTTCTTTCGATTCCTATGACGTCATAAAAATGAGGGAGATGAGAGGAGAAGTGGGAAAGAAAACCCTTAAAAAGAGGTGGATAATCTCTCATTTTTATGACGTCACAGGAATCAAAAGTAGGACAGATTGGGCTTTGTCCTTTTTATTATATTCTAATTGGTTGGTTAGCATTAATGAAACACATATTTCAACCAAAAGAGTTCATTTTGTTTATTATTATAAGGGATGTACATCAATTTTTCTTATACTAGCGGCCACGCCCCTAGAGGCCTCTCCCCCAAAATAGTTAAAAACCTTCCCGGGACCTATGAGTAGCGGCCCTGTTAAGGAGAACCCGATCGGTTCAGCAAGATCCTTTGGTACAGACAGACAAACAAACAAACAGACATCCTCTTTATGATAAGGTTTATCTAATCCCTTTAAATAAAAGTAAAATAATTTTATTTCAATAGGACTATTCAATCATCAAATATCGGGACTTTGGTACCCAAAATTATATAACAAGGTTAGTAAAAAACTTTGGGTACTCTTGTTAAATTTTCATTGGTTGATTCTTTTAAGTATCTGATATTAGTGTCTAAACTAACCAACCAATAATTTACATCTACAGAAGATATTATTTTTGTCTATCATCAAAGGGTACGTACATCAATTTACTGTCCAAAGTTTTAAATCCCGGACTTTGGACTCTAAATTATACTGGTACCCAAAATTATATAACAAAAAAAAACTTTGAGTACTCTTAAATTATTAATGGTTATCCAAATTTTTCACCCAATAATTTTCATCTACACAAGGGGTAATTTTGTCTTTCATCAATGGGTACGAACATCAATTTAACGGCCATTGTCTTATCCCTTTAGATCCATTAGTAAATCTTTATCATATACACACATACATAGACATACACACACACGCACACTAACACACACACACAAACACACACACACACAAACAATCTTTATCAAATATCTTTATTGGATAAACAAAATTAAAAACAAGGATGACAACATCCATAAGTAGCGAAGCACAAAAATCTTTTTTTTGACGGGTGGTGATGTAAAAAATCAGGATAGGGAGGGGGGGATACCGGGTATGTCCACTCCTAAACTAGGATTATCCCTTTCTTTTTTTTACAAGTTTAAATACAATTCTTTTAACTTTTTTATAGGAAACTTTTATATATTTCTTTAAAATCCAGTATTTAGAGTAAGTCCTGTATGAGACTAGGTGTAAAGATATCAGTTATAAAACTTTGGGTACCAGGTGTAGTTTACAGTGAAATGTTTACTAATGGTTATAAAACTTTGGGTACCAAGTGTAATATACAGTCCAATGTTTACAAATTGTTATAATACTTTGGGTACCCAATGTATTTTAAAGTTCAATGTTTACTAATGGTTATAAAACTTTGGGTACCAAATATAACTTACAGTCCAATGGTTACTAATGGTTATAAAAGTTTGGGTACCAATTAGTCCTGTTAATATCATTAGCCTTATTCATTACAGGTTTATTAATTGAGAGAAAATTGTCTGTAATATGATGCATTTCAGTATGGCTGAGAACCGATTCTAATCTAGCGGATATTTATCGGTTGCGAAGCCATTTTTAACGTTAACTTTTCTTGCAAAAAAAAACATTTAAAATAAAGATAGGAGTCTGAAAATTTTTGTGTAGATTCCTTAAACAAATTAGAATCGCCGCTCTTTTATGCTTTGTGCTCGATTTTTAACTTTAAAACCCTTTAATTATGCGATGTTTGTCCGTAGGTTATTTACGTTTAAATTTCGTATCAATTAAATTTCAACAAAATTAACGTTAACTTTTTTTTGCAAAAAAAAACAATTAAAATAAAGATAGGAGTCTGAAAATTTTTGTGTAGATTCTTCAAACAAATGAAAATCGCCGCTATTTTATGCTTTGTGCTCGATTTTTAACTTTAAAATCCTTTAATTATGCGATGTTTGTCCGTAGGTACTAAATGACACTAAAAATATCTCCTCAAATCACGATCCCCCTTTGAATGGCCCTAACTCGGTAGTTTTTCATCGCAAATCAATGAAATTTTAAACATAGTTAGTTTAAGTAGTTTCTAGTACACACAAAAATTTTTATTAATATCGAAGCAATACGAAAAAAGTTATCGCTTTCGTAAAAAAGGCACTAAAAACGATAAGAAAACAGCATTATAAACTCTCTCAAAACTGGTTTTTATCTGTACCTATTAAATTAGCTTAAAAATAGCATTAGATTTGACGATTTTAACGTTAAAACAACGTTGAAAACAGCAAAAAAGGCCGTTATTCTATAGCCATTACATTACTTTAAAAGTATAGTCAAAAAAATGTTAAAAATCACGTTTTTTTATTCACCTATTGGTCTGTATTAATTCTCTATCTTGGGACTTACATCTATTGGGAGTAAAATCAAGAAAAAGTTAAAATATTTGTTTAGTTTAAAAATTTACACATAGATGTCTTCAAGTTTTAAGGAAACTTAGACTTGCCAAATTACAATATGACCATACAGGCATTAAAAACACATAACAAACACTTATAAACAAAGGCCAAACTATTTTATCCTATACTTTTATCATTTTAATCATCTTTTATATGTGATCAGAGCCTCCTGCTACTTCTATTTAGTCCTTAACAAGGTATTAACCACTCCTAACCAACCATTTCCCCTCTTTGAAATAGAATTGGGGTTAAAGATGATTATTAGTCTATCCATTTTGATACACACTGGGTGTCAAAATAGATGCATACCCCCGGGGGGGGGGGGGGGGTTTAATTTTCATGATACCGGGTATGTCCACTCCTAAACTAGGATTATCCCCCTATTACAAAGATACTTTATGATAGTCTCATGTTAAATTTTTAAATAAGAATAGACAGTCGTATGTTTATATATATATACTTATTATAGAGAAGCTGCGCAAATAATCCTTATGAAAAAGTAACATAATGTTGTATGTCGTCAGTCTGTTTGTTTGTACCCAAGGAACTCACTAACCACTTAACCGAAAGGGTTCTCCTCTATAGGTCCTGGAAAGGTTCATATTTATTTTGGGGGAGGGTACCACCATCCTCCTAAGATAAATAGCCCCTAGTATGAAATAATGCAACAACTTCTACCAAAGTCTGAATTATCAATTTTATAGATTATATTTTCCGTACTTTACGCCAAATATGGAAGTATGTGGCACCCTGTAGCAAGGTCATTGTTTCCAATAGTCTGTATGTAGTAGGAGTAAATTACAATCATATAGAAAATATATCCAACAATTTATATTTTTATTTGATTCAATAAAAAATGAGCATTATTAAAAGCACAGCTA
Source organism: Acartia tonsa (assembly GCF_053477335.1). Classification (NCBI taxonomy): domain Eukaryota; kingdom Metazoa; phylum Arthropoda; class Copepoda; order Calanoida; family Acartiidae; genus Acartia; species Acartia tonsa. Next base: position 6,602,823 of record NC_137264.1, read on the forward strand.
CTCAATAACTAATATATGGCCATTCGTCAATAAAAGATAATTTTGATAAAATAAAAGTTCATATCCTATTATAAAAGTAAGAGTGTGTGCACCGAAGGATCTCGCTAACCAGTGTAGCTTCTCAAAGGCCCTGGGAAGGTTCGTAACTATTTTGAGGAAGAGTGCCACCTTCCTCTTTATAATTAAGAGAAGTCGATCCTAGAAAAAAATCACTCCCCCAATATTTTTAAATTTTTTTTAAAAACTAAAATTGAAAATGGGGGATGGGTCGACTGCACCACCCCCAACCTCAAGTGCCCCTAGACGCCTCGTATTTAATTATATAGTACCTCCAAAACATTTTATGTATGTTTGAACTCAACAAAGCATTTGATTATAAACCATATTATACAAGACAATGAAAACTTTAAACAGTGAAGCAGAAACTTCTTTACAAATGATTTATAAGAATTAAGAAAAAAATTCAGACATATTTAGAAAACAAAAAAACAAAAAGGCTAATTTTGAAATTTAATTTAAGTGTTTAAGTTACATAAACTCTGTATATAGGTATCTGCACTCTTTACATTATAAGTTGTTTATACCGAGTAACAATTATTAGTTAGTTAACCCGCGACCGTGGCTCAACACGCAGCGCACCCTCTCGTCGTCGGGGAGTTGAAAGGTTCGAATCTTCGCTTAATACCGAGTCTAACTAAAGACGTAAAAATGATTCCTACTGCTGCTGTGTCAGATGTGTGACATTAATAATTAGAATAGGAAGAATTATTTTATATTGTTTGATTAAACAATTAATTTGCAATTTGGAAGCAAGAATCATAATATTAATAAAATCCCTCCCCCATCTAAAAAAAGGAGAAAAGTAAAGATATTTATTATTTTTAATCGAGGATTGACACTATGCTATATTCATTTGATAATATCCATCTTCTGATTAACTTTGGGTTGGTAATACCCCCATTACCATCACCATAGACATTCTCGGTAGAGACCTTAATGTAGAAATTTTAAAGAACATAAATCTAAATTTTAATCGAGGATTGGAGCCATATTTAATTGACAGTCCCAATTAATATATTTATAAATAGCGGCTACGCCCCCTAGAAGCCTCTAGGGGCACTTGAGGAGGGGGGAGTTGAATTTGATAACCCAATTTCTTATTTTAGATTTTTTAAAAAGTAATCATTTTTTTTTTGGGGGGGGGGTTGGGGGTGTCCCAACCTCCAAGAAAATATTTATAAACCTTCCCGGGACCTATGATAAGCTACCCTGTTAAGGAGAACCCGATCGGTTCAGCGGTTAGCGAGATCCTTCGTTACAGACAAACAGACAGACAAACAGACATCCTGTTACTTTATTATAAGGATTTGCTGTAATACATGGCCTCCCCATCCTTGGGCATAAATCTTTCTATACAGACATTTCAATGAGGTTTTTATGTTTTTCATTCAAAATCTTATTTCAAACACATTTTTTTCATGAATACATTTGCGACTTCTTTATAAAACAATTTAAACAACGAAACTATTTTAATCAACTGGGAAGCAGCTAATAGTGCCTATAAGAAACGTCATACAATACAAAGACTATGATGATAGGCTAGTATTTATTTTATATTGGCCTATCATTTGTCATTTGTATAGTATTACGTCATTTTTTATAGGGACTATAAGCTGCTCATCAATTAGGATAGTTATATCCAAGTTAAGATATATTAAAACCATACATAAAGACTTTGAATAAAGTTTTATGCCTGTTACTACACTGTTATAACTGTTGGCATTCTGTAAATATCAAATTTTAATGATCACTAAGGACAAATCGTCATATATAATTCAATATCAATAAAAATATTTTTTCTTAATATTTGCGTTGCTATATAACAAAAACTAAAAGAAAGTCTGGAAGCTCTTTACAGTTCCTATAAAAAAGGGTATAAAATTTAAAACTGAGGTAAAATCCATGGGACCCCTGTGTTTATAATTAATAGGTAGTAAGAGGAAACTAGTGAAACCAGGATCCTGTTTGTATACTCTACTGCTGTAAAACCTGTGGAACCCCTGTGTTTATAATTAATAGGTAGTAAGAGGAAACTAGTGAAACCAGGATCCTGTTTGTATAGTCTACTGAGGTAAAATCCATGGGACCCCTGTGTTTATAATTAATAGGTAGTAAGAGGAAACTAGTGAAACCAGGATCCTGTTTGTATAGTCCACTGAGGTAAAATCCATGGGACCCCTGTGTTTATAATTAATAGGTAGTATGAGGAAACTAGTGAAACCAGGATCCTGTTTGTATAGTCTACTGAGGTAAAATCCATGGGACCCCTGTGTTTATAATTAATAGGTAGTAAGAGGAAACTAGTGAAACCAGGATCCTGTTTGTATAGTCCACTGAGGTAAAATCCATGGGACCCCTGTGTTTATAATTAATAGGTAGTATGAGGAAACTAGTGAAACCAGGATCCTGTTTGTATAGTCTACTGAGGTAAAATCCATGGGACCCCTGTGTTTATAATTAATAGGTAGTAAGAGGAAACTAGTGAAACCAGGATCCTGTTTGTATAGTCCACTGAGGTAAAATCCATGGGACCCCTGTGTTTATAATTAATAGGTAGTAAGAGGAAACTAGTGAAACCAGGATCCTGTTTGTATAGTCTACTGAGGTAAAATCCATGGGACCCCTGTGTTTATAATTAATAGGTAGTAAGAGGAAACTAGTGAAACCAGGATCCTGTTTGTATAGTCTACTGAGGTAAAATCCATGGGACCCCTGTGTTTATAATTAATAGGTAGTAAGAGGAAACTAGTGAAACCAGGATCCTGTTTGTATAGTCCACTGAGGTAAAATCCATGGGACCCCTGTGTTTATAATTAATAGGTAGTATGAGGAAACTAGTGAAACCAGGATCCTGTTTGTATAGTCTACTGAGGTAAAATCCATGGGACCCCTGTGTTTATAATTAATAGGTAGTAAGAGGAAACTAGTGAAACCAGGATCCTGTTTGTATAGTCCACTGAGGTAAAATCCATGGGACCCCTGTGTTTATAATTAATAGGTAGTATGAGGAAACTAGTGAAACCAGGATCCTGTTTGTATAGTCCACTGAGGTAAAATCCATGGGACCCCTGTGTTTATAATTAATAGGTAGTAAGAGGAAACTAGTGAAACCACTTAAGATTTGCTACTTCTCAACTTTGTTAGGTGTTCAAACAAAAAAATTATTTCTTTTATGAAAGTATCAGGATGTCTGACTGTATGTCTGTCAGTGTCTATACAGCGATGGCCCTGAGAAGGCGGAGAATGAACTTGCCCTAAATACTAGGTGCATTCCCTCAAGATGTCTCTCGAGCACTGAAATCCTTCCCCCTTTACTTTTGAAACAAATTTAAAATAAGAAAAGGGAGAAAGGGACAGTTTATGCAGTGGCCTACACCCCGGGATCTATACCTTGGGGGTTATCCGGTGCTTAGTAAATTTTTTTTATTTTGTTGGCAAATCTTCCATATTAATTGATTTATATTGTTTTTGAATAATTGTTAATTAACTGAACAAAAATAATCAAAATGATTTGTTGGTTATGTTGTGGGAATACTGTTGTTATGTAAAGTGAAGGTAAATGGAAAGTGATGTTTCTTAATCATTGATGCTTTGTCATTCATGACTCTTTATTTTATTTTTTAGTCAAAGCAATAATGTATCTTTTTTCTGTATAGTAGTAAGGTACTTATGTTTCTATTAAGATCTTAATAACCCCTAAACCCATTGATCCCTCTATTTTATAGAGGGATGATTCTAGGCTATTTATTTGCTTATCCCACCCTTATTTTATGATGAGCTCCTATATGCTAGGGGTACAGCCGCTAGTCATATATAAAAGTAGTACGTTTTTTGTTTGTTTGTTAAGAACTTGTTAACCACTAAACCGATTGCATTCTCCTCTATTTTAAACAAGCTTCATATAGATTCTGGGATGATATATGCTATATGTTTGTTCCCTTTCTTTCAAATACAAAGCCTTGAATACAAATGCATCTGACGACAGTATTTAGTGGATTAAAATGGAAAGGTTTCTAGGTATATGAAATTCTTTAGTTGTTTTGTCCGGTCGAAGCCCGGGTGGTTTTTACCATTTTATTTCTAAATTGCTGTATTCAGATGATTTAAAGCAGATTTCCTGACCCTCTCTCTTTATTTGAACCGAAATATAAAATTAGGTAATGTAATCTGTAAATTTTAATAATTAAACTAAGATTAAGATAGTAAACAAGTAGCGAGGTATCCATGAATAGTTTTTTTTGAATGTGCTCCATAATCAAGGGAAGCGTTTACAAGAAAATCCAGAGTTCTAGCTTTGATAGCAGCTGAGTAAATATCATTTTACCCAAAGTGAATTATAGAGGATATTTCTTTTATACGAACCGTTAAAATCACGTTTCCCCAAAAACGTTTCAGACATACAGACATTTCGAATTATAGAGTAGCTACACTACTAAAAAGTTTGAGAAAAATGGAATTCTTATAGAGTTGCTGCGCTAGGAAAAATGTGACTAAAAGTATCCTGTAAAGAATAAAGGTCTAAGAATAATAGAGTAATATTCTGCCAACAAGTAAACAAAACATACACTTTACTTCACGAGTATAGGGATACATAAAAAGGAAAACATGTTTTAGTAACTTCCCTTCAACTGTAAATGAACAACGCACACGGTTGTACTTGAAGCTCATCTAAGGTTAGGTTAAGGTTACATCCAAGAAGGTTTTGGGTAAAATAATCGTAATAAATAACCACTTTTTGGAAAGTTTTAGAAAAAGTATTAAGTAATTAAAGATTACTGAAAGCCTAAAATTAATGAAGACATCATTCTAGCATTTTTCTTTTAATTTGAACATCCCCCCCCCCCCCACTTCAATTTAGAATGGAGCAAAATTTACTCAAACATCTAAAATGCCCTTCACCATAAGGAAAGTGCTTTGCAAGCTACAGTCTCCTTTTCTTTAAATCATTTGAATTAAATCACGTAAATATACTATATAGTGAACTGAGCAAGAAAAAATATCTTATCTTGGTTTCCTTTCCTTTCCTCTGCATGGTAAAAAGTTCTTTTGGACATAATACAAGATAATAATTTCCATTAGTTGCGCAGTAGGGTGCAATACAACAAGGGATGGACGATAATTATGATATCTTTGAAAGGCAATAAACGAGGAAATATTTTTAGATAACTTTGAAGACATGAAAAAATGGCTAATATATGTATATATATTACTAGCCGATTAATTAATTCCATTTGAAAGGTCAGGATGTAAAGTTGCTATACTAAGCTAATTGTCTGTCTATTTGTTAATTTAGGTTTGTGCTTTTTTATGAAAGCTACATATTAGAAGTTGGTCATTTTTGCTTATCATTATTGGTATAAAGTTAATGTACAATGACATTTCAACTGTAAAATAATAACACGTTAAAGACGATAAGAAAATAACATATTTATGAGTTGATAAAATGATTATATAGTGTAGATTCGCAATGCATAAAAAATATGTAAGAAGAAATAATGGAGGTATTTCTATAAAACTGTAAAAAAATATTAAGCTTATGTAAGATTAAAAGCGCACAAGTAATAAGCTCGATATAAAAACTAACTTGATAAGAAGGACAATAAGGTTACTTTTTGGTCAGTACTCAGTATTGCCGATAAGTATTAACATAGGTAGATATTTAATTGAATTCTAATATATTTAGCATTTATAAATAAACAGTAAACACACTGTAAATATAATGGGGATACTTTTAGCTCACCCTAAATAGGGTGTGCATTTACTGCCCCACAAGGATCTAATAATAATAACCACATAATAATATAACAAGAGCAGCATAACCTTACTTACTTTATTGTAAACTGGCAGCTACGCCCCAACAGGCCTCTAGGGGTACGTAAAATGTTTTCCAAAAATATTTTTTCAACGCTAGTTGGTTTAAATTTTTTTCTGTTTTAGCTGCTTACCAAAAATATCCGCAAGGCAGCATTTATACTTTTTTTTATTTTTGGGGGAGGGTTGTGGTACCCTCCCCTAAAATAGTTATAAACTTCCCAGGACCTATGAGAAGCTATGCTGTAACGAAGAATCATATCATATCAGTGGTTTCCTAGAGTTCGGTACAAATAGACAGGCAGACATTCTGTTTCTTAATTACAAGGATTTGTTTTTGTCCCTTTTCGCAAATAATGAACCTGAAGCAGATATGATACTAAGCGGAAATGCATACACACTTCTGAATAGAGGTAATGTTCCGTGCACTAGTATACGGCAAAACAATCACCCCTATTATATTTGACTTTTTGGCACCTTATAAAAGATTATTAAATGGTTTTTATAAAATAGTTTATTGTATATTCAATCCCTCCATAAATAGTAGCCAATCTATGCAATAACTAACATGGGTTTTAAGGGATACAATAATGGGCGATAAATTGATGTGCACCTTTAATTTTGATGAACAAAATTAGTTAACTTTTCGGTTGATTAAAATTGTTGGTTGAAAAGTTTGAACACTGCTTGTTTGTACATTACAATCAAATTTATCAATTTGTAAATCGTGCATTTTTATATTTCTTTATTATTAAAGATTGTCTTTGATTTTGAAAAAAATATTTTAAAGACAGAAAATTCTGAAATAACAAAATGGGCTATAACAGGGAAATTATTAGCTTTAAAGATTATTTCAATTCAGCTTCTAATAAGCAAATACCTTCTTTTTAATATTCTCAATTTTTCCATCATATTTTTGGCATAACTCTAAAAATTTTCTTTGATAAGCAACTCATATTTTGGTAAAAGTATTATAGATAAGGATATTAGAATGTTTATGACCCTGTGCAGCGTAGTCAAAGAAGCCAAAAAAGATTATTTATATAATCGTATTGTAAACACGGATAGTAAAATGAAAAATTCTTAAATTGATTTCAGTTTTGTTAGCCCAGGTCTATTCCAGCAGATATTAATCAGTTTTAAAGCCATACTGGAGTCCTTAATCTTAGTGATAAATGTTAAGACAAATTTTCACAAATATAGTTTTTTAATACTCTATTGGTGAATTTTGCTTTTAAAACACCATTATAAATATAATGTTTTTAATCCTGAAAAAAAAAAGTTTATTTATCGGAATAATATAAATCGGAGTTTGATTATAGCTCTCTCTGGTGTGAAGTAAGATTTAGTACGCTAGGGCTGAGAGCATAGAGATTTATAGTCAACTTTACTTACTACATCACGGTGGGGCAATATTGCATTAACTCCTTTAAATTTAATATTTAAATATTATATTTATGTACTGTGGGGCGAGTATGATCTGGAACCTCAGTTGTGGAGTTATTGTAGGGCGAGCAAAATCTATTCCATAGTTGTGTATTTATGACGCCCATGGAACACTGGGGCGAGTTAGAACAAGAATGAAATTTTTAGTCAACTTTATATATACATATATTTAAAATCAACTTAACTTACAATACCACGTGAGTCAATATTTCATGTATATTTATGCATGGGGTGAATACGATCTTAAATCTTCGGTGTAAAGTCTAAACTTTATCATTAACTTTAGTTATTACAGTGTGATGAAGTAATATATCATCATATCCTTTAACTTGAAAATTTATAAAAAGTAAAAGTTTGTTTACCAGAGGTGCCACAGTGATTACTCTGTCCCTCGGCACCCTAAGTTAATGGAACCAAAATCTAAATCAACTAGTCCAATAAGGGTCACGGATATATATTCTCTAAACAAAGAAAATATCAAGGCGATATCAATATTTATTGGGAAAGGAAGCAAATCATGTGTATAAATTTAGTACTAAACTTTTCATAGTTTTTAAGTGTTTGTGTTGTATTTACTGTGGTTGCAGTCGATTCTTATGGAAAAAAGAAAAAAACGGCTACATATTGAACAAAGTCAAGATAAGATGATATAAATTGACGGCTGTAATAAAATATGCAGCCGTATTTGCAGCCGCGAATTAATAAAGGCGGCACAGCTGCTTTTGGCCGTGGAAATTGGCGGAAGTCTTTGACTAAGGGATTTTATAAATGGATGGTAGATAAAGGTTGCTGCGGTTTGTGCCCTAATAATATTTTTTTTCACAAAATTTGTCCATGTGCTTTCTTCACTTAAAATCATTTGTATGTACATTTATTTAACAAATACTAACATATTGGTCATTAATATTGAGAATTAGATTATTTATAAAGTAAAACTTTACATTTCAAAACATCTAACAAATAACAAGGATGACAACATCCATAAAAGCGAAGCTCTGAAACGGTAGGACAAATGGACATTAACACTTGTATAATGTCAGAACTGAATAATCAGAATGCGAATGTATAAGAGTCAAAGCAAAATAAGTAAGTAAATTTGTTGAAAAACTGCTTGATACAGGATAATGTTTATGGACATACTTACATTTTTAGGACTTGATTATAGAGTTGCTTCGCTTATAATATTGTACTTTGTTGTCCCAGGAATCAGTATACCAAAAAATCAGACCAATCGGATAATTAGGTCACATACAAACTTGTTGTTAAAAATGTAAAAAAAATCAACATGTTTAAAATGGACGTACGGACATTCTAGTAATGATTATAGAGTTGCTTTCTAACTCGTACCTAACTATTACAGGAATCACCATGAAAAATTTGAAATCGATAGGACAATTCTAACATGCCTAAATTAACGAAAAAAGCTAACCGTTACGGACGGACGGACCGACCCTAATTATAGAAAAGCTTCGCTTTTAAAAAATGTATGTGCATACCTAAGTTTTTTTTTTAATTTTGTTGGCAACTTTCAGGCTTATAAAAGAAAACTTAAAATACTGAAAATTTACAGAAACAAGGATGATAACAACATAATAATATTGTACCTTGTTGTCCTAAAAATCATTTCTTTAAATCAGATGAATGATTTTGTCAAAGAAGTTAAAAATCAGCACGTTTCAACTAACTAGCTGTTATAGGAATCATCATGCAAAGTTTAAAGTCCATAGAACAATTCTAACATGTCTAAACTAAGGATAATAGCAAATATTTGCTGAAAATAGAGTGAGTACGGTAATATAATGTATATCTCCAATTATAAAAAACAATAATCAAAATACCCTTTTGTAGATTAAAATTGTAAAAGATTGGCCACTGATAGTTAAATCAACATATCAAGATGTATCAAATGGAATCAAATTTTTGAGCCAACGATTCAACGAATTCAAGAACGTGTCTATTATACTGGGTAGGTACATGAAAATAAGAAATCATTTAGTTAGGAAAAAGTACAAAAGAATATTTTTTATATAAATTTTATTATAATTAACACATGATATTGTTATTACATTAATGGTTAAATTATTTCATGATGGTCAAATTAATTATTTCCATTAGTTCCAAATTAGTTGCAGCACTGAAAAAAATTAGATAATTAATTTATAATCATTTCGTGAAAATATATTAAATAAAATTGTGCTAATAGTAGCGGAGCTACACTATGAGTAAAGTATGTCTATACGTCGGTCCCTAGTGGCACTATTTACTATATGCACTGAATAATTTTATCTCTTTAAATGACTAACAGTTAACTGTTCTTTTAGAATTTACTTTGCTAAGGATTATGTCTTGTAAATATTAAGAAAGAGAATTACATTTTTCTAATAAGGCTTCGAAGCCGATTAATATCCGCTGGATTAGAACCGGTTCTCAGTTATACTAAAATCTCGTATGATGCTATACAGACAATTTTCTCCGAATATCAAAATAAATATCATTAAGATTCGGGTTTATGGCCTCACGAGAAAACTGGTTTTAATCTTATAATTTTCATTTTAACATCCGCGGAAAACTGTATATAATACGATGCGATAAATATTATCTCCATTAGAAAAGAAAATATAGAATAGACAATAATAAAAAAAATTCTCCCCCTAGGACTAAAAACGATCTTTTAGAATAGCAGGTTTTATAGACAGAATTATTTCTTCTGTAGATTAAAAGTTATTGGTTGAAACGTTTAAACACGCAACTTAATGAGCCAACTAATCAAAATTTAGTATATCCCCTAAAGTTGTTAAGCCAACGAATAAGAAAATGTAATTATTAAACGTTGGGCATTAGTACAATAAACAGTCTATTGTCCATTCTCTCTCTGAGGAAATGACAGTTGCCTACCTCACATCTGCAGGACTCACACTTGCACTCAGTACAGGAGTCACAGCCGCAGCTGCAGCCAGCGCAGTTCTGATTCTTCAAATCTAAATAAAAATAATAGTTAAGTCAAAAATATGTTGTGTATATCGATTAAGACAACCTAAAATACTTTGGATTTAAAAAGAACATTTATGTTAAAAACAGAAATATTAAAGACTAGCGGTTTCGCCCCTAGCATCTAGTGTTAGTATGGGAATCATTACATCTTCTATTACCTACCCAGCCGAAAAAATTGCGAATGAATTGCCAACCCCAGCTGAAAAAATTGCGAATAAGTCGCCAATTTCCGCGAATAAATGGCGAATTTGCAAAATATATGCAAAAAAAATTATTTAAAAAATTGGAGGATCTCTATTTTTGGGGGGTTGGGGGTGTCCCACGCCCCAAGAAAATAGCCTAAAACCACCACAGCGGTTATCGAGATCTTAAGGGACGGACGGACAGACAGACGGACACCCGGACGGACAGACATCAAGCTACTTTGTATTAAAGATAAACTAGAAGGTTCTGCGTAGACACTCTACATCCGTTTAACATATGAACAAATTGAGATACAAATATATATAAGTTATATGTATAGAGTAGCTGCGGAAGTATCATAGTATGTTTTTAGAGGTAAGAGGTACCCTACTCCACACACTTTTCCTCAACAGTTTAGCGGATTTAAAACCAACACGCAACAAGCGGTCAATGGATCCTATAAATAGACATATTTGCTGAATCAAAACTGGTTTTACCTAAATTGTATCTGTTCCTTATTCAGGATTATAGAATTTCAAAGATTTTAACCAAAAATGTGCGATGATTTGACTTTAAAATAGCATTTAATGTTAATGTTCATGGCTTGTTAATATAAGTTTGTCATATTTGTTGAGGTTTTAAAACAATATTTCTATAGACAATTCAACACTGCATATTTAGGATTTATAACAATGGTTATTTTATGCATTATTAGTGATATAAAAAGTCATATCAAAAGTACTTTTTATATATTAATTCTAATTGTTTAGATACTTTGCCGTTTATTACACAAAAGTAAATATTTCTGTTCTAAACCATTTTGAATTTTATATGGATAAAATAATTGATATAATGAACAAGGATAACAACATCAATAAAAGCGAAGCAATGAAACGGTAGGACAAACGGACATTAACACTTGTATAATGTCAGAACTCAATAATCAGAATATAAAAGTACAAGAGTCGAAGCAAAATTGTAAGTAAATTTGTTAAAAAAACTGCTTGATACAGGATAATGTTTATGGACATACTTACATTTTTAGGAATTGATTATAGATTTGTTTGTACTTTGTTGTCCCAGGAATCTATATACCAAAAATCAGATCAAACGGATAATTAGATCACATAAAAATTTGTTGTTAAAAAAGTTGTTAAGTTATCAACATGTTTTAAATGAACGTACGGACATTCTGGTAATGATTATAGAGTTGCTACGCTTTCTAAATCGTACCAAACTACTACAGGAATGACCATGCAAAGTTTGAAATCGATAGGACAATTCTAACATGCCTAAATTAACGAAAAAAAACTATATATCTAGAAAAGCTTCGCATTTAATAGTTATAGAAAAGCTTTGCTTTTAAAAAGTAAGTAAGTTAATATATGACGCAAAAGGTTTTATTAAAAACATTATTTTAAAAAAATATACTTAAATTTTAAACTTTTAAAATTTTATATAAATTGAATTAAATTTGGCAAAAATGTTATAATGATCATCTGATATGTACTGATATGTCTGTATCTTAAGATTTCGATAGCTGATTAAATTCTTCACTTCATTAAAGCTTCACATAGATCCCAGGATGGGTTCAAGCTATTGAATTTTAGATTTAAGTCTTTGAATGATTTTATGCCTTACCCCTTAGAAAACAGACCAACTAGATGCAGGGGCACAATCGCTATTTTTTATATTGAGCTAGTATATCTTAATTAATTAAACACCAAATTATTGTCTTGTGTATTTAAGATTATTTAGCAATTGAAAACAATTATTATTTAATTTTGTATCTTGTTTAAGACATGGCAAAACCTTTTTTAAAATGTGATCATAATCTAAATAGGTCAAAGATTTTGGTCCTTGTTGATCTATAATTATATTTTTTTATGTTAACAAACTAATAAAGGCTAGTCTTTAGGTTAGATTAGAAAACCTTTACATCTCATTTCTGCTGCTTGATTTTAATTTCTTTTAAAATCAAGCAGCAGAAATGAGATGTAAAGGTTTTCTATATTTATTGTTCGTCTGTCTGTCCATAAAGGATAGATCTTATCGTTAATTTAGGCATTTTATAATTGTCCTATTGATTTTATACTTGGCATGGTTGGTTATTTCTGTAGTAGTAAGGTACGATTTAGAAAGCATAGCAATTCTACAATCGTTGTCTATTTACAAAAAGTTGATTTGAAACATTTTTTATATTCCTACTACAAGAAGGTAGAATGTTATAAACAAAGCATATCAAAAATGTAGGAATGTCCTTAAACAGTATCCTATATTTTGCAACAAATTTACTTACATTTTTTAGACTTTAGATACATATATATTTGCTTAATCAGTTATGACACTCTACAATTGTTAATGTTTTTTTGTCCTACCCTTTCATAGATTCACTTTTATGGAAATTGTAATCCTTGTTATTTAATGTATAATGAACTATTAAGTTGTTAACTAATTTGACTAGGTATACTTATTAATAACATTCCTTTGATATAATCAATTAAAGGCCTAATGTCTTCAACAATCTATTGTTTATGTGGTTGATAACTTAATACTATCGTGTCTTTTTTACATACAAAATTCGAGTGCCAATGCTAATTGTTTCTATATAAACAAGGATGACAACATCTATAAAAGCGAAGCTATGAAACCGTAGGACAAACTGACATTATCATTGTGCAGTTTAAGAAGTGAATAATCAGAATATAAAGTTATAAAAGTCGGAACAAATGTGGAAGTAAATTTGTTTAATTGTTTGTAATTAAAAAAACTGTATAATACAGGATAATGTTTAAGGACATAATTACATTTTAGGACTTGATTATAAAGATGCTTTGCTTTAAACATTGAACTTTGTTGTCCTAGGTATCAGTATTCCAAAAATCAGATCAATTAGATAATTTTTACACTTAAAAATTTGTTGTTAAAAAAGTTAAAATCAACATATTAAAAATGGGCGTATGGACATTCTGGTAATAATTATAGAATTGATACGCTTTCTAAACCGTACCTAATTAGTACAGGAATAACCTTGCAAAGTTTGAAATCTATAGGAAAATTCTAAAATGTCCAAGTTAATGAAAAAGGTAATTGTTCCACCTAAAAAGCTAACTGTAACTGACGGACGGACAGACTAAACGACCCCAATTGTAGAAAAGCTTCAATTAAAAAAAAAATATATGTTGTAAATCAATTGTGCCAGTATTTTTAGTTAAATAATATGTTGATTTTTTATTACTGTTTTTACTTTCTAAGTTTAAAATTTCCAGGTAATTTGAAGAAAAACAAGCATTAATTAAAGTCAGAAGGTACCCCCGTCGACAATTTTATAAGTTATAATTATTCTACAAAAAAAGGTTTTTAAAACAACTACTGCTTTCATGTGTTAAGGGTAATATACAGCATCTATATTTTACATCAAAGGCCATTTTAAAGTCAAATCATCACACATTATTTGTTAAAATCTTTGAAATTCTATAATCGCGAAGAAGGAACAGATACAATTTAGGTAAAACCAGTTTTGATTCAGCAAATGTGTCTATTTATAGGATCCATTGGCCGCTTGTTGCGTGTCGGTTTTAAATCCGCTAAACTGTTGAGGAAAAGCGTGTCCAAATTAGTTATAAGGATAGAAAATATAAAGAAACTTACCAATACCTTGCATTGTGTTTGTTTGTTTAGAGTTTAAACTCAACTGATTATGCGAACTAATTTCTAGATACAAAAATAACATTATGGAAAATTCTAGAATGTTTTTTTGTGTTGTACAAATTTACGTCGTAAATAAATAAATTCAGCGCATTTTGGCAAAGAAAATTAAATTAGAATTATTTGCAGACAGTGTGTAGTACGCACAATAATTGTCAATGAAACAAGCTTTATCGATCGTGATGGAATAACTAAATTGATTTTTTCAGTATGGCGTAGAAACTGATTAATATTCGCTGAATTAGAACCGAGTCTTCTGCTATACTGAAAAATAATGTATAGCATCGAATTACAGGCAATTTTTCAAGAAATAAAAATCACAAAATTTATACCAATTTTGTTAGCCTGGGCCTGCGGCCCCTCGGGGCTCACAAAACTGGTTTTAATCTTATAATTTTTCATTTTAATATCCGCGGAAAGCTGTCTATAAAACGATGCGATAAATAACTAAGGGTGAAAAGTAAAAATTCTGAAAAATCCTAAATTTAAGCATCTTTTTTAATAATCTTTATTTTCTTTTTCTTTTATTCACATTGCAATTCGTTGCTACCCTATCCTATTAATGATTCTTGTTTTATGATTGTTATGAGCATTGTTTTTGAATATTATTAATATCTTTGCTTAAAGTCATTAAATATAAAGGATTTTTAAAAAATCTCTCTCAAATTTTATCATTATACTTTAATGTTAAGTGGTCTTATTGCTTAAACAGTAACACTTAAACTTGAAATTAAAAAAGAAAATATATATTGATCTTGTATTCTTGGTATAGTATGTTTTCTTTCTAGCTTATAAGCTTACTCGCGGCTACGCCCCTAGAGGCCTCTAGTGGCACTTTAAATGTTTGGTGTTTTAAAAAAATAATGCGATACCTTGCAATGTTGCGAAGGAGTCTCTATCAAATTGCTACGATAATTTGCAATGTTACGTAGGAGTCTTTATTCGAGGAAAAAAAATTCGATTTGCTGTTATTTCTCTTGGGAGGGTGGTGGTACCCTCCCCCAAAATAGTTATAAACCTTCCCAGGACCTATGAGAAGCTACCCTGTTAAGGAGAACCCGATCGGTTCAGCGGTTAGCGAGATCCTTTGGTACAAAGACACAGACACACAAACACACAAACAGATAGACATCCTGTTACTTTATTATAAGGATTATAAGGATATTATTATAAGGATAGACAATCATCATTGTATATTACATATTATGTATATATGTTTCAAATGTATAAGATTAACATATATTTGATGCTCTATTAGCCTTTAGCCTATGAATCAAGCTTTACATTGAAGTTGTTCTAGCAATGTGACATAACATATTTTAACAATATTTAACTACAATATAATTTATGTATTACAGTTAACTAACTGTTGTAGTTGCTACTCTTGACACAATTGTTCTTGTTTTGCAACTTTAAAATATATCAATTGTTATGTTGTGATGTATGAACAACAAAAAAATATTTGTTTATTTATTTTTTGTAGTCTTTTATAGGGCATAGACGTACCCAGGGGTGGGGTAAAAGAAAGTTTAACCCTCTCAAATTTTGAAACCTCTTATTTAAACCCCTAAAAATAACAAAAAATAATACAAAAAAAGGTTACCCCCCCAAACCTTATAATCACCTTATTTTACCCCCCTCAAAATAAAAAGCTTTGAAGTCCCTATAATATGACATAGAAACAAGACTTGATTTTATAAGTATTTATCTTATTTGAAATGTACCACTTTTAAAACTCTTCTTTAGAAACCTATCAATATTAAATCTTGCAAGATGATTCCAATAAAAGTGAGGTATAATTTTAACTTTTAAATTACCACAAATATTTTTAGCTAAATCTTTCAAGATAGATTATTGAAATAGATATTCCTAATATGTTTCATTTAGAGTGTCTTGGGAATGGTAACTTGCTTTATCAGACAATTTAATACACAAAAAATATTTGTTTATGTATAATAGATTTAGCATAAAAAAACATTAGAATATTTGTTGTAAACCGGTTCTCATCCATACGAAAATTTATGTCTAGCATCGTATTAATATAAGCTTTTCGCGGACACATAATATTTAATTTATTAAGATTAAAAACTGGTTTTAATCTTATGATTGTACATTTTTATATTCGTAGAAAGCTGGATATAATACGATGCTAGACATAGTTTTTTCGTATGGATGAGAACCGGTTCTTATCCACAGGATTCAAATGAATACAAGAAAAGTTATTAACATATTATAATTCTAAAAGAAAACAACTTGTCCTGTCCTAGGAAATATTCAACTTCTTGTTAAAAATCTAACAAATGTGTACACTTTCAGTTTGAAAATACAAAATCGTTTTTATAGATAAAAGATAAAAAACACATTAATTTTGTTATACTATAATACAAAGTAGATGGATGTTTGTCTGTCCTTCCCTCCTCTTGAGGTAATGGCTGGCATGATAACTTACGATGACATAATAGCGACACATTTTTTGACAAGAAAACAATAGCAATACATGCTTCCCGTTCCCTCTTTAGATGTCTATAGAAGTCGAGGTTTACCCCTCATTGGGGCAAAATTCCTTCAGGCTAAATTCGAAGCTATTGTTAAGTAAATAAATGACACAAAAATACAAATAATCGTTCATATTGCTGACTAAACAAGGATGATTATAATTTGGCGTAATACTTATATTAGATCCATTTGGAAGTGGATATCTAAATTACCAAGCTTGGGCGGCCTATGGCACCTGAGCTGGATTTTTAAATCATTTTAGAGGTGAGCCAGACCGGGGTGCGCCGATTTTCAGCCAATCACAGCGCGGCATTTCATGAAATGCTGTGCTCTCATTGGTGGAACATTGGCTCACCCCGATCTGGCTCACCACTAAAATGATTTAAAGATCCAGCTCTGAATATTTGTCCCTAATATGGATAGAACTAAAATTAAATGTATAGTAGCTGCCAGAGAGAGAGAGAGACAGACAGAGAGAGGGTACAATAGGCTGTTTATTAGTCTTATCCCCAAAGTCCTATAATAACGTTTTCTTTCTTTTGCTTAACAACTTTGGGGACTAGTGAATTTTGATTATTTGGTTAATTAAGTTGAGTGTTCAAACTTTTCAATTTTAATCTACAGAAGAAGTAATTTTAGTGTCATAATTGGAGATGTACATCCATTTATTAGCCATTATCTTATCCCTGTAGATCCCTGAGTAGAGGCACTAATAAAATGTGGTAAGACGGCAGCATACGGACGGGCATTATACAGAGTTGCTACGCAACGGCTTATCAAGTCAAGCCTTCTGCACTAATCCTATTATCACCATTCACCCCTGCCCGCTGAGACCCCACAGGCAGCGGTCAGATTGGACTGGCTAAATGGGGGAGGGACGCTGCCACCTTACAACCCCGCGCCCCAGGCAACTATCCTACCGGGAGGTGGTTACCTTCCCCTTTACTGCAGCTTACCCCACAGATGCCTACCGCTGCAGGGCTACGCCCTTGTCTCCCCACACCCCCTTCAACCTAACTTATTGTTATCATCTATTTTTGTATATATAGTAATAACCCTATTGTAAATGTATTCAGTTTTAAATATATCTTTGTAGTAGTAAATACTGCTAGTTTGTTATTGGTAGAATTCTTTAAGGCTAGGGGCTTGTTGGATTCGAACTCGCGACGGTAAGCTGAAACGCTTCAACTTACCACATCTTGGTGTCAGCGTGTTTCAATCGAGCCCTGCTAAAACTAGCCAATTCTACCTCTGATTGGACCCTTTTGCAAGTAAGGGGACAGTCAGCCGCCAACTGACCCGCGAGACGGCCTTTTTAGGTCGATTTTCCATCATTTTGAACGCATTATGTAGGCCTCTGGCCTAGGGCAAGCAGATTTAGCCTGCTAAAAGCGCCAGTTGACGGCGTTTTCCGTACCGTGTGGGAGCGGCGCTAGGTGCGCAACCACGGTAATCGGATAAATTAGCTCAGACAGCTACAGAACTGAGTCTAATTTGGCACGTGTAGCTGGGACAAGCCCCAGGACACCCAGGCCAAATCTAGGAGACGGACAGCTGCATAGTTGGTCTCCCTGAGAAGGCGATGTGTGGCTGTGAAGCTTCAGCACACAAGTAAGGCCTACCACTGCGACGGATAGCAGAATTCGAGCCCAAGGAGCGGCAGGACGGGACATTCCCTGCCGTCGCCACTCCAGACGCAACCCATCGGCGCTTGCAGGACGGACATTCCCTGCTGCCATCGCTTCCAGAATCACCTCTCTGGATTCGAACCCGCGGCGCTGCAGGACGGGACATTCCCTGCCGCCGCCACTCCAGACGCAACCCATCGGCGCTTGCAGGACGGACATTCCCTGCTGCCATCGCTTCCAGAATCACCCTTAGAGCTCCTAGTGATAACTACACATAAGTGTTTATAAATGTCAACCCAGTGATAAAATATAAAATTGTTGACCCAGTGATTTGATAAGCTCTAGTGATTCGAAGCTCAAGTGTAAACCACCACCAAAGGTTTGCACCCACTATGGTAGGCGAGAGCACCATAGCTGCGGCCTGGCCGCCGCCAAAATTTCGCCCGACACCGGCAGAACGGGAGGCCCCCTTGTCCAATGGGCAGGACCTCCACTTCCCCTGCCATATCAGGGTGAGGTTCCCCACTCACGACCCTGCCCAGCACGTACAGGTTGATGCCATGGTAGATTCTGGCAACCGTGTACCAGGGTCTGCTGTTATTTCCGAGCACCTCATGCACGCAATGGGCGTGCAGAGGATGTTGGTTCCAGAGGAGGAGGGCAGCCCCTTCAGGTAATTGGAAAGTTATATGAATTATATATGGCAGTCTCACACACTCTTATACTCCATCTGTACCACGTGACCGTGGTACGGAATCTCTCGCACCCCCTGAACTTAGGGGGGTACTTTCTCAAGGAGTTCGGAACTAGGCTCTGTTTCAACATGCAACCCCCCTGTCTGTGGGTGCGTGGGGAGTTTATCCCACTCCGCGGCGTCCCTGTGGACCGGGAGACCGCCGAGAGAGAGTTGAGTTACGAGGGGCCCCTGCCAGGCCCGCTGCCGGAGCAGCCGCGCGTAGTCGAGCGAGGGACACACTGGGTGGATACCACGCTGAACGCCCACAGGGGGACCAACCTGCTAGCCATGGGGGTGCCCCCAGTGCCCCGGGTGCCTCTGGAGAGCCTGCCAACGATGTTCCCCGAGATTTCCAGCCCTCCAGAGCCTATCTTCTCCGCCGATACCTTTATCAACGGCCAGCCGTGTCCACCTGGCCCCCTCTACCTGGGGCCCCCAGCAATCCAACCTGCTAAGTCCGAGACCAGGCCTGTCAAGTCGTGGTCTGATGCACTCGGAGCCGCGCCCAACCCCCAGGATTCAGCCTCTCCCGGCGCTGAGCCCGTCAAGTTGTGGCCGGACGCCCCCGGAGTGAAGGCTGGCCCTGACAACCCGGCCTCTCCCAGCGCCGAGCCCGTCAAGTCGTGGCCGGACGCCCTCGGAGCCACGAATGGCTCTGATGCCTCAGCCACTCCCGGCAACGAGCCCGTTAAGTCGCGGCCGGTTGCCCCCGGAGCCAAAGCTGGCCCCGTGCCAGCCACCACTTACAAGCTAAATGCTGTCACTCCAGCAAATGGCCAACCACCCCAACTCCGTACGGCCAAGCGGGTGGCCTTGCCTGGGCGCAGCGTCATGGCTGTCCCTGTTGAGCTAGTGGGACACCGCACCAAGGATGCCATCCAGCTGTCTGCTCCGGAACAAAGGTTTGGGGAGTATCTTGTCATACCAGAAGGCCTGTATGCGCACCGGCCTGGCTCCGCCAACGTGTTCCGAGTACTGATGGTCAATGAGGGGGAGATGCCTCTTCTGCTGAACGCCGGCCTCCCCGTGGCTGGGGAGCTGGTGAAGCATTCTGGAGGTCTCAGACGAGCCTCCCCCTCGCATCCATTCCTTCCAAGAGCCTGCTGAACCCCCAGATATGCAGCAGCTGTGGGCGGATCTTGAGATGGAGGAGAACGAGTTTCTGCGCAAGGAACCCCTGCTCAAGAAGGAGGTCTTGACTCTGCTGTCGGAGTACAGGGACGTCTTCTCCAACTCTACCCCGGGCTGCACCGACGTCGTAGAGCTACAGCTGTGCCTCAAGCCAGGGACCCAGCCGATCCGCCAGAAATTTCGTGATTTGAACCCCCGACAGGAGGCTGAGCTGGAAAGCCAGCTGGATACCTGGCTGAAGGAAGGAGTCATAGAGCCCTCGGACTCAGCCTGGAGCAGCCCCCTGGTGCCCATCAAGAAGAAGGACGGGAGCACCCGTTGGGCGGTCGACTACCGGGCCCTCAACAAGTGCCTTGAGCTAGACAGCTACCCCTTGCCCAAGATCCAGCAGCTGGTAGAATGAGCTGGGGGACACCGCGTCTACAGTGCCTTAGACGCGGTGGCTGCATACTACACCATCCGAGTGTCCGAGGATAGTCGGCCCTGCACAGCCTTCACCACCCCTAGGGGCTTGTACCAGTGGAAAAGGATGCCCTTTGGCCTAGCCACCGCACCTTCCGTCTACTCCAGGTTCATTGCCGGGGTTCTGAACCCATTGGGCATGGCCAATCTCCAGTCATACCTTGATGATGTCCTGTCCTTTCACAACGACACCTGGGCCCACCTGGCTAGGCTCCGGGAAGTCTTGGAAGCCCACCGCAGGGGAGGAATCCGCCTCAAGCCCTCCAAGACCAAGCTGTTCCGAGCCAAGGTAGACTATCTGGGCCACACCCTCAGCGGTGAGGGCATAGCCATGCAAGAGGATTACATTGACTGCATCCTCGACTGGCCATCCCCCAGCACCCCCAAGGACCTGCTGGCGCTCCTGGGGTTCTTTGGCTACTACCCGCTGTTCATCCCGGAGTATGCCGACCTCACCTACGAGATGAATCGGCAGAAAACGGCTAGGACACTGACCTGGACAGCTGAAATGGAAGCCCAGCTGGTACAGCTCAAGGACAAGTTTCGCTAGGCCCCCATCCGAGCGCCACCCATGTTTGACCTGCCAGCCGTGTTCCAGCTCACCACGGATTACAGCAGCCGGGCCATCTCTGCCATTCTCAGCCAGTGCCAGGACGGCAAGGAGAGGCTCATTGCCGCCGTGGGGCGCAAGACGACCAACCCCGAGACCCACTACCCGTCCTGGAAGGGAGAGATGGCCGCCATCATGTATGGGATCCGTAAATTCCACGGCATCTTGTCCTACCGCAGTTTCCAGATCAACACTGATTCCTCGGCCTTGCTACAAATGAAGTCACTGAATGCATCCACAGGGATGGTAGCCCGCTGGCAGGAGGAGCTAGCGGCCCTAGACTTCACCGTCTGCCATCGCCCCGGCACCCAGAATACCAACGCTGATGCCCTCAGCTGCCGGGAGGATGACAACATGCCGGCCCCGTCCGCCGAAGAATTAGCAGAGCAGGATGAGTATCTCCACCACCTTTGCCAGCTAGGGGAGCCTGCAGCTGGCAGATCCTCCGCAGTACGGCTGGATCCAGCACGAGTCTTGGAAGCCCAGACCCAGGATCCCCTCCTGCTCCGTGTCCGCCAGTGGGTGCCTGACAGGAAGCCCCCAACTAAGGCTGAGCTCTGGGGCAAGGACCGAGACAAGCAGCAGTACGCCAGCCGCTTCGCAGCACTTGGACGGCACGTACAGAAGGTCACCAAGGAGAGGCTAAAGTTAGGGATACACGTGCCCTCCCGGCAGGGGTATCCACAGCAAGTCCTGTTCATTGATCTGGTGGGGCCCCTACCAGAGACGCCAGCCGGGAACCGCTACATCCTCACCTGTCAGGATGGGTTCAGCCGGTTTGTCAGCCTCCACGCCATCCCCAACAATCGCACCCTCACGGTGGCCGAGACCCTACTGCACCGCCACCTGGCCACGTTCGGATGCCCCCTGAAGATTCACTCCGACAATGGGATGGAGTTCACTGGCCAGGTATTCAAGGAAGTAGCCTCCAAGCTCGAGATTGGCCTGACACATCCACCGCCCTACAACCCGCAGTCCAACCGGGTCGAGAGGTTCCATCGGACGCTCAACACAGGCATGCGACTGTTTCTGGATAGAGACGACAACAACTGGGAGCCACACTTGCCTGCTATTGCCTTCGCCTACAACACCAAGACCTGCAGGTCCACGGGCGTGACCCCCTTCCTGGCCTACTTTGGGAGAGAGGCCAAGCTCCCGGTGGACTTGGTACTCCGGCTGCCGGACACTGAGTATGCGTCAGTCCCAGCCAACGTCCAAGCCCTCCTGCAACGATACCACGCCGTGTATGACGCAATCCAGCAGCGAGAGGATGGGACCATCCGAAGGAGTGCGGCAGCCTACGAAGGAACGGCCAAGTACGAGGTTGGAGACCTGGTCTGGTATCTGGCCCCCCGCCTGGTGCCAGGTAAAGCAGCCAAGATTACCAAGAGATGGACCGGCCCCTGGAAGATAGTGAGACGGGCCACGGACGTCCACTACGTCATCAGACCCGCCTCTCCGACAGCCAAGGTCTCAGAAATCACCGCGCATGTTGGCCGACTGCGCAAATACACAGGAGATGTCACCGCCCAGCAGATTCCAAGGGACATTCAGGACGACCTGGACGGCGACGAAGACGCCACTGAGCTGCCGGCCGGAGCCGCGGCGGTGCCATCTAGTGAACCAGGGCAGTTTCCAGTGTATCAGCCGGCGGCCGCAGCAACCGAAGCCCCACAGCCTAGCTGCCAGGATCGTGACCCGGTGGAAGAGAACCTGCAGCACCAACCCAGCGAGCCACAGCTAGCGCCGCCGGCCCCAGAACCACCCACGGATGCAGTTTGGAACCCCGACGCGGACATGGAGCCCCTACCTGCCAGCAGCGAGCCCCCAGGAGGAGAAGTTGCCACTGAGATGGAAGTCGCGGCCCCAGAAGGTGAAGCAGAAGCGATGTGCCCCCTCCAGATGACAGCCGTCCCCATCCGGGTGGGAGCTAAGAGGCGGAGTAACCTGGACAAGATGGGCGCCCCTATGGAGTTCTACGCGCCTTCCACCATCGTTGTCCCTCCCCTGGGAGCCTCTAGAGTGAGCCTAGGCCTCCGTGTCCAGCTACCAGCCAAGACAGAGATAGTCCTGCAGACAAGGCCTAATTTCCAACGCCGAGGCCTGGCCGTTGCCAACCCTCAGCTGGGAACCAACCGGGAGCTGACAATGCTGATATCCAACCACAGCCAGACCGAGCAACGAGTATCCCGAGGAGCCTGTGTAGCCCGGGCTGTCCTACACCGAGCTGCGCCCCAGGGAGAAGCTGCCGTCCCCCATGGTTCAAGGCCTGGCGGCCCGGTGGTCCCGCAGCCCTTGAAGGGGAGGTTGTGGTAAGACGGCAGCATACGGACGGGCATTATACAGAGTTGCTAAGCAGCGGCTTATCAAGTCAAGCCTTCTGCACTAATCCTATTATCACCATTCACCCCTGCCCGCTGAGACCCCACAGGCAGCGGTCAGATTGGACTGGCTAAATGGGGGAGGGACGCAGCCACCTTACAACCCCGCGCCCCAGGCAACTATCCTACCGGGAGGTGGTTACCTTCCCCTTTACTGCAGCTTACCCCACAGATGCCTACCGCCGCAGGGCTACGCCCTTGTCTCCCCACACCCCCTTCAACCTAACTTATTGTTATCATCTATTTTTGTATATATAGTAATAACCCTATTGTAAATGTATTCAGTTTTAAATATATCTTTGTAGTAGTAAATACTGCTAGTTTGTTATTGGTAGAATTCTTTAAGGCTAGGGGCTCGTTGGATTCGAACTCGCGACGGTAAGCTGAAACGCTTCAACTTACCACAAAAATATCAATTTATAGCATTTTGCATATTTAAGTACATAAATATTTAAACTAAAATACAAAAAAAATTCTATATATTTAATATCAAATCAAATTCTTTTGAATTAGAATTTAATCATATTGTTCATATTTGTATAAAGGTAATTGTATTTATTTTAGTGGTAAAATAAAACAAACATATTTTAATATATGTTTTATTATATATTAAAATCAAACTATTTTAAAAACTTAATTTAAAGATATATGAAACACGATTTGCTCGGCTTTAATCAATGAAGCTTAAATTTTAAGCAAATATTCCTAGGCCTAATAAGCATAAATTTGTCATTTAATTTGTATTGGATAAATTTTTTTAAAACTGCTACTTCCTTTCCTAAATATAGATTTAATCTTTAAAAGAAAATTGTTTAACTTTTCGTTTTCAAATAGGGATATCCTTCAATTTGGTTATGACCAAAGCGAATCTCCCACAAAAAATGCAAGAAATCTCAATGGATTGACGAAATTGAGAAAAGTATTTTTATTTAAGACTATATATGGTTCCATCTTTATATATATTTTTTTATTTATATATCTCTCAATTTTTTTTCTATAGTCTATAATCGTCTATAATTAAAGAAAAAGACTTTGATAAACAAACAAGAATTGATTATAGGCTAAAATATAAACAAAGGTCATATAAAACGATACGAGAAACAAATGGAATATATATGAAAATTAAGTATTATAGACTTTTCTAGGTACATGTATGATAAGAACAAGCATGTCCACAACAAGCGAAGGTATTCCCACGAGAAGAATGTAGAAGGTTGTTGAGTGTCCAAATTTTTCAACCATTTTTATTGTAGTCTGTTCTTTGATGATTATTGCAACATTAAATTTTGTTTTATGCTATTATCAACACAAAGAGATGGATGGAACATTGGGTGAAACACTAGTCCCCAAAGTTTTATAATAATGTTTTCTTATTCGTTGGTTTAACAACTTTGGGGACCTTTGTTGAATTTTGATTGGTTGCTTCGTTAAATTGAGTGTCCAAATGTTTCTACCACTAATTGTTATCTACAGAAGGGGTAATTTTGTATCATCATTAGAGACACCTCAACATATAACAATTATAGAGTAGCTTTTCTATCAATTATGACTTTATATGTATATATACATACATACATATAATAATAATAAACATAATAGGTCGAAGGAGGTGGTAAATAAAAATAATGGATCTTGTACTCTGCTACATACATATACTCTCCATAATAAATATGCCTTCATTATTTGTTTACTATACATGGTACTCTTAAAAATTATATAAAAAATAAAAAAAAACGTAATTTATTGTTGGATTTTGTAATCTTTACTTCTCTAAAACTACAAAAGGTTAAATTTCATTCTCTAAACTACTTCTTAAACAGACAAAACTTAGAGGTTTCGAGATAAAAACAATAATTTTTTATAGTATAGTGCATAAGTATGTTTATTATATGTATACTTTTCTCACTTAATAAACCAATATATGATTTTCTTACCCATACCTATGTAAAGTTGTCATATAAAATCACGGAAAATTTATATTTAAGGTGGACGTACTTATATTTTATGATGAAATTGTAGAGATATTACACTAATTGATATAACATAATAGTTCTAGGAATCAGTATTTGAATAATCAACTTAATAAAATGTTGGTGTACATCAGCCAGGGTTGGAGGAAGGGGACAATGGACTGAAAACAATTCTCGAATTTTATAAAATTTTCTTTCATTTGTTGGCTATAAGACTTTTGGAGCATTTGTTAAATCTTGACAGGTTAGTTCAATCTTGCAGTGTCATAACTTTTCCTCCATTAATTTTACCCTGCGGAAAGAATAATTTTGTTTGTTCTAATTGGTAGTGTATATCAACTTATCGTCCATCTTATCCCTGCAAAATAGCCTTAATTTAATATTTTTGTTATAGTAATCCTAATGCATAGTTGACAACAATTCTACGATTTTTACATGCCTAACAAAGAGTATTTTTAAAAGCGAAGCTTTTCTATAATTAGGGTCCTACATTTTCATGTTTTTCTGATTTTCTCAACTCCTTTTTAAGATAATGGGCTGAAATTTTCAGGGATTGCTTAAATTTACATTTTACATATTTCCTTAAGTTTTATTACGATTTTTATATTAATAGGGGTGCTAGATCGATTCCTAGATTTTTAGGTTTTCTATTCTTTTCTCAATTCCTATTCAGAATTTGCGGCTGAAATTATCAGGGATTGAATATGCTCATATTCTACATATTTCCATCAAGTTTCATAAAGATTTGTTAATAAATTGTGGTGCTAGATCGATTCCTAGATTTTTCATTTTTCGTGCTTGAAAGGTTGCGTGATTTTGAAGTTTTTGTCATTTCCCTATTTCATCAAATATATAGGATGACACTGGTATATTGTAAATATATTCATAACATACATTCATAATTTCTGAGCTTCGCTACTTATGGATGCTGTCATCCTTGTTTAACAACAAATTTTTATGTGATCTTATTATCCGTTTGATCGGATTTGTGGTATATAGATTCCTGGGACAACAAAGTACAATATTATAAGCGAAGCAACTCCATAATCAAGTCCTAAAAATGTAAGTATGTCCATAAACATTATCCTGTATCAAGCAGTTTTTCAACAAAATTACTTACAATTTTGCTTCGACTCTCATACTTTTATATGCTGATTATTCAGTTCTGACACTAAGCAAGTATTAATGTCCGTTTGTCCTACCGTTTCAGTGCTTTGCTTTTTGGATGTTGTCATCCTTGTTTGAGGAAAAAGCACGTGTAATTTTGATTGAACGTCAATTTCTGATATCCATTTCTAGACTCTAGAGATTGGTTAATGTATATTGCTAAAAAAAATACTATTATTATCAAGAATATGTTAGGTTGTTTTTAAAGATAATATTATTTTTATATTCATTAAAAAATTTGAATATTTGGGTATAGTCCCTTTCGTTGTAACGCCTCTTAGGGGGCGATTCGTCATATTTTCAAAGTAGCTTTTGAGAGATTATTTTAGGTAATGTTAGGTTAAGATTGATTAAGGGATTGCACCACAGGGTTAGGTAATTGGCCCCGCAGGGGCTAGAAATAGGATAAAAGCTACTTTTAAAAAAAGATGAATCGCCCCTTAAGAGGCGTTGCCACGAAAGGGACTATATCCGATTATTCAATACTTTTACTTGATAATTTACTTTAATACTTTTAATTTAAAACCTTCCCTTAAGCTATAAAATCAAGGGAGGGATGAGTCTTTGCCCTTAATATTAAAGTTTTAAATAATCAGATCTTTCATACTTTGGTTTCAAAATGTTTGGATAAGGGCCCGGGGTAATTTTGTTTAAAGCTGTTTCCATGATTCCTTCTGTATTGATTTTTAGAAATATAGAATTACTAATCGTCCACCTTTTATTTATCGATATTATGGTTTTAGCCTATTTCCAAGGGAAGTTCAACCCCCCCTAACAACTACCAAAAAAAACTGAGAAAAAATTTTAATTTTTTTTTAGCTTAAATCTATGTTTTTTTTAAGGCTACAGCCATTAGTTAATGATAAATTATCTAATATATGTAGTATGTATGTAGGGTAATATCTATAATTTTATTATTTCACACAATTTATAATAATTATAATAAGAATAGATGATTATTTAATATTTATATTATATCTTACTTTTATTTATAGTTTATTATCATTATGATGCAAAGTATCTCTATAATCACGCCTCAAGTAACTGTAAAATCAATTATATAAATAGCTGAATAATTTTTAAAGCACAAATTGTCTCTTCCCACTAATCATAGCGCTCTTTTATACTTTTTAAAGCGAGGCTAATCTATAATTAAGGCATGTAGTCTGTCCGTCCGTACGTAACAATTAGCTCTTTTCGGCAATTTGGGCATGACAAATTGTGACACACAGAAAACTGTCCCGAATTTGTATTAATTTTGAGGAACAAGACTCCAGTGACGTCATATTTTTCTTTCCCGAAAAAGGGAAGGGGGGAAGGAAATCTTTTCAAAAGAGATGGGGAAAACCCCCTTTCCTCCCATCTCTTTTTTCTTCCCCCCTTCCCTTTTTCGGGAAAGAAAAATATGACGTAACTGGAGTCTTGTTCCTCAAAATTAATACAAATTCGGGACAGTTTTCTGTGTGTCCAAATTGTCCTCTCGATTTCATACTTTGGATGCTGATTCCTGTACCAGATTTGTACGATTTAGAAAGCGTTTAATCGTTACCCAAAACTAAATATAAAACATGCTGATTTTTATCTTTTTGGACAATATTTTTCGTATAATATCATTATCCTTAATGTCCTTTAATTGATTTGATTTCATGGCTTTTATGGATGTTGTCATCCTTGTTTTTCCCACATATTAAATAAATTATATTGAATACCTATATATATACATCCCTATATATAGGTACTAGCCTCTATGAGCTTTGTCCCAAGAGGTAATAAAAAAAATAATAAGTACCTCTGGTGCTGCAACCACTACATTCTAAATTCACTACCTAAAAAAACAGCTACTGCTGCAGCCTACCTACTGCTGCAGTCTACCTAGAAAAATTAAGGGTGATTTTTCTGTTTTTTTTTTTTTTTTTTTGGGGGGGGGGGGTTCGGGGTGTCCCGTCCCATCCCCCCAAGAAAATAGCTTAAAACCACCACAGTACCAGAAGGTATATTACATGAAGAGTAGAATCAGATCGGTTCCGTGGTTACCGAGACAGACAGACGGACAGACATCAAGCTACTTTGTATTTTAGATAGTAATAATAATGACCCTACTCTACTAGTATTACTATCCATGTTTACCTAAACCTATAATAACATACATATTAAAGTTTTTAAATAAAAATTCTATGATGTATGTCTGTGTATCCGTCAGTTTGCACCGAAATATCTCGCTATAACTACAGAACCGATATGGTTATCCTTTACAATAAAGCATCTGGGAGGTTCAGAAAAGGTTTAAAATTATATTGGGGGAGGATACCTCCCAAAAAAAATCCGCTACAGAAATAAAAATTATTTTCTATTTTCTTGACGGACTGAATTTCTAAATTAGACACACAAAAAATAATTTATCTTACCCCCAATTCTACATAATTGTATAAACACTATCATCCACCCTTTTACTTATAATCTTAAATCTTGGATACTTGGATAGATAATTCAATATATATAATATTCCTCAATTATTTGAAGGTCCGTCCGTCCGTAAATCACAGTTAGCTCTTTTCGTTAATTTCAACAGGTTAGAATTGTCCTATCGATTCCAAACTGTGCATGATGATTCCTGTAGTAGTAAGGTGCAACTCTATTATCAATACCAGAATGTCTATGTGTCCATTTTAAACATGTCGTTTTTTGACAACAAATTTTTGTATGTTAAAATTATCTGATTCTTCTGATTTTTTGACAACTGATTCCTATTACAACAAGATACAATGCGAAGCATCTCTATAAACAAGTCCCAAAAATGTAAGTATGTCATTAAACAGGTTATTCTATTCATGCAGTTTTGCAACAACTTTACTTGCAATATTGTTTGTACTGATGCATTAATATTCTGCTAATTCAGTTCTGACAATCTACAAGTGTTAATGTTCGTTTGTCCTTACATTACAGAGCTTTGCTTTTATGGATGTCTTTTAATCAGGGTTCTTTAGAGATAAGACAAAGGACGATAAATTGATGAATATCCCCAATGATGATAAACAAGATTACTGTTTCTATAGATTGAAATTATAGTTTGAAAAGTTTCTAGACTACTAGTTTGACCAATGAATAAGATAACGTGGTTTTAAAACTTTAGTTTGCAGTACAGATAAATGTAAAGTATAAAGACCCCTCCCTCCTTGTAACTAATAATCGTATGAAATAGATGAAAATTATTCATCTTTCATTGAACTACCCATTTATCCCTGTAATATTGTATTGTATACATTGGGGAACCAAAGGAACAATATTATTAATGAATCTTTAATGCAAAGACCACGGATAAAGTAATTGTTACTTTTAATAATGAAAAATTACATTTCAGCCATGAAAATATGGCTCCTAAACTATAAGTATAGATGTATAATCCAGACAGCTACCTGGCCCTTACCTTTGGGACCTTTCGTCTGCTAGCAAATTGCTTTCTGCTCTTTTGTAGCGATTTTGCTGTGTTAATATTTAATGCTGATATGCAAAAACTCAATTAAAAGTCGGCAAACACTTCTTGTGAGAGGTTGGGGGCGTGTTTCTTAAGTTTTGCTTTCAGTGAGGAAGGGGACATTGGGCTGTTTATTACACCTGAGGTGGATTCTTTAAAAAAATTTGCCCCACTAATCGCTTGGTGGGGAAAAATGTTTTCGTGAAAAATCCGCCAAAATCACATTAAAAATCTACAAAAATTAAACAAAATCATAGAATCAAAAACATAAAATTTTCTTTAATTTTTGTAGTTTTTTATGTGATTTTGGAGGATTTTTCACAAAAACAATTTTGCCCCACTAAGCGATTAGTGGGGCAAATTTTTTTTAATAAAATCCACCTCTGTCCACAAATTTTATAACGTTTTCTTATTCGTTGGCTCAACAAACTATGGGACTATTTTAAATTTGGATTGGTTGATTTATTCAAGTTGACTGTTCAAACGTTTCAACCACCAATCATAATCTACAGATGGGGTAATTACATATTACTGTTATTTTTCTATTAATGGTAATTATTGCTATGCATTTTATAAACATATTCATTATTTTAATTTTAAATCTATTTACTTGTCTTTTTACCCTAAGAGATAAATAAATGTAAATGGTAATACTGAACAATCAAATATATACTTACAAAGATCAATGTATTCATATTTTTCGAAGCAGAGCTACTTTATAATCTTTGTATTAATTTTATAAATTAACGAAAAAGCTATCCGTTCCGTTCCGGACGGACGCACCGACCCTAGTTATAGAAAAGCTTCGCTTTTAATAAAGATTTGCATAACTATTGATTGAGTTGTCTGTTTTAGGGAATGTTATCTGAGTTCCCTCCCACAGTGTTTATATATGCAAATTATTCTATACCTCTATGAGCGACTACTTTTTCTGTTTTTTACCATATGAATTATTTTCGATAGATTTTTTATAAATCGGCTTGATTTATTGCATCAAGATCCATGACAGATCTATATAGGAAATAAACGTCTATATATGAGCTCGAGTCTTCCAATGCAATGGTAGAGTGTTTATTACTCAAAGTGCTCCAAAAATCCACAATAAACTCTCATTGACCAGACGATAAGACCCATTATTTTACTCTATAAAGAATAAATTCATTTTTTTATTTCATGTTGCTATTTGAATTATATTAAAGTATTAAATTTCTATTCTTAAAATAGAAAATTTAAATTTATAAAATAGTAAATCAAAGAAAACTTAGTTTTCAAATAATTTGATACTAGCGACGCTTCCGTAATGTATTCAGATATTAAACTAAAATTTAACATTTAACTTAACATTTTAACCCCTTGAGGACGATAATTTGAAACAAAAAAATACTAGGATCCTAAAATATTTTAAAGAAAGAGAGACAAAATTATAAATACGGTTTTATTTAAAAGTAATGAAATTTAAACAAGGATGACAACATCCATAAGTAGCGAAGCACAAACAATTAAATAAGAATTTAGATATTGGTTGTCAAAAGCATGTATATTAGGAAAAAAACCACGAAACCTTTTCAACATTTGTTTTTAATTTCTTAATATTTATATTTCAGTACTATGACTAACAGACTGACGGTCAAAGTAAATTACATACTGGATGCTCAAAACAAAGGAAAATTTAATTTTGATATTTTTAACTACAAAAATTTTAAAAAACGGACCATAAACACCAAAGATAGGAGGAAAAATGTGAAAAATATAAAAATAGCCAAAAACCTGCATAAAGACAGTCTGACTGCCATTGATGTTTTCTTGAAACGACAGGAAATTTAATTTTGATATCTATAACTGAAAAACTTCGGAAAGCGGGCCATAAACATCAAAGGTATGGAGAAAAATGTGAAAAATGCAAAAATAGCCTAAAACCTGCTTAAAGGCAGTCTGACCGTCATAGTTGTTTTCTTGAAATGACAGGAAATTTCATTTTGATACTACAACTGAAAAAATTTTGGAAATCGGACCATAAACACTAAAGATATGGAGAAAAATGTGAATAATACAAAAATAGCCTAAAACCTGCTAAAAAGCGGTCCTACCGCCATTGATGTTTTATAGTTAATTGTGCTCCCTAATAACGGGAATGTTGTCAAAAAATTTCAGCCTATTATCTTTTATAGGAGCCGAGAAAATCACGTTTCCCCCAAACTAAGACGGACATACGGACATACGGACTTACGGACATACGGACAGACGGACATTTCAAATTATAGAGTAGCTTCGCTACTAAAAAGACGAAAGGAAAGGTAAGTGAGAGAGAGAGGAACATTTAATCTTAAAAAATAATGAGAAAACGAAAATTCAGGGATATGACAATTGAAAAAAAAAGATTAATATTCAATCTAGCCTGTAGCGGTATAATTTTATAACGCATCCTCTAGTTTGTTATATTTAAGTCTTGATATAGTTTTATGCTATTTTCCTGTCCTAGGGGCGCATCCGCTAGTATGTTATGGAGTAGGCTGGCTTTTTTTATTACTTTAAAAAGTTTAGTCATAGGGGAACGTTTTAAAACCGAGATTATGAAAAATGTTCGCTGGTAAAATTGTACTTTTGACCAAGAAAAGTATTAAATGCATTAGTATTATTACTTGTTGATATATTTTTCATTGTTCTATCTGTAAACGATGCTACTTTCGTTTTTGTTGAAAATACACTTTGTTACTTGGATATTTTAGTTTAAAATCCATCTTAAAAGTTGGTATTGTAAGTCAATCGACAACCTCCTGGTCACATTAGCTTAGTACCTTTGAACAAGGAGGTTCATGTGTTTTTTTATGGGGTTGGGGTAAATAGTTTCAATATGAGAATAAAGATATTTTTATCTATTAATGGGAGGATAAAATGGCGCAAAATCATTATTTACCTTCTTCCCCCCGAAACTGTTTAAAATCTAGGGGTAAAACTTACAAAGGGGGGTGATTACCTCATTGAAATTTTTTTTTGTAAAGGAAAGGTAAAACATGTTCTAATTTTAGTACTGCCATTATTTGAATGTTAATTTTCGTTTTTGCAGCCGTACACGATATTTAAATTATCATATACGAAGAATTTAAAACAACTATCTGCTTTTGCGTATAAAATATATTTGAACCAATAAAAAAATTGAAACTAAGTGTCCTTTTAAAAATCTCTTTCTCTCGCTATAATTTACTTTAATGACTCCTTTGACCCTAGGGCTCTTTTTAAGACTGAGTGCTTCATTCAAAATAGATAAAATATATTTTTAGCTTAGGTAAAATAACAGATCAATAGTATAGATGTATATACAGACAACTACTTCCCTTCCTTTTTCAAATACCTCTTTTGTCTGCTTCTAAATAATTTTCTGCTACTTGGCTGTGTTAATATAAGCGACACCATTGGTTGATTTTCAATGATCCAAATGGAAAGGTTGCACAAGGCAGTTGCGATGGGGAGATACAGTTATTTATACCTTTCTCCCTCTAGTGTTTTACTCTAATAGTAGAATTATTTTTATTGAATTTGATGTATTTTATAGAATTAAATATAATTTCTTTACCGAGATTTATGGGCTTGGTTATAAAACAGGAATATGACTTGCAGACAAAGATTATACAATAAAAGGGTTGTTATTGTCTTTTGGGGGTTATGTTTTTTTGTTCCCTGGGTTGATGGACTTTTGACCTGTTACAGAGTCATGATAACAGGGGCATATAATTGTTTTTGTGTGGCTTTGTTTAAGTTTACTAAGATCTCGTAAACGAACGAACCGACCACTCCAGAATTTCCAGGTAAGTGGATTTATGGTCCATGTTAGGTTTCAAGCTATTTGAAGAGAGGATTCGTCACACCCTCCCCCTTCCCCCTACGATTTATGACCCATTAAAAAATAAGACTTCTAGAAAGATATATTATCAAAAAATAAATTTTGGGGTTGGATCGACATATTAACCTCCAAAATTTATTTTTAAAAGTTAGATGTAGGTTAATAAATAATATCTTTAATTCGAAGAAAGCTAATCCATAATTTTCTTTCGCTTTTATGTAAGACTGTCTTATCTTTTATAGAAACAAAGATTTTTTTCATATATCATTATCACAGTAACTTTTAATCTTGCAGTAGCCTGTTGTCATATTGTTAGTTAAATTAACATTATGACCTTAGAAGCCAGCATAGGACTGACGCACTCATTTAGTGTAAGATTTGCGTAAGTGCATGTGTGTCTGTGTGTGAGTGTGTGTAGATGATGGTTTTGTGTTTGTGTGTGCGTATGCGTTATAACTGGTTCTATGTATGCTCTAGATAGGTCGGTCTATCAGTAAAGTAAGGAGAGATACAATTTACTTTTTCTTTAGTAGCACAGCAACGCAATAATTGTTTATTCAAGAAGTTCAATTATTTTTAAGACTTAAAAGTAGATCATCAACTTAAACTTTTATGTGGATGTGTTACAAGCCTTTCATGTATTTGTAATAGAGGAGTAGGCATACATTTTTTTCTAGGCGGTTTAAGTTCTCCTTTCTCACACAAAATAGCCTAAAAACTGTCCTTAAAAAACATATGTACATACAGACATATATTAAACACGCCCCTAGAGGCCTTTAAGGCACCTAAAATATTTTCTTTTTAATCTATATGAAGATCAGCTGTTTACAAAAAAAAATCGCCGCTAAATGGAGTTAGTTATGTTTTTGTATTTATTGCGATTTTTCTTTGGAGGGTGGGGGGGGGCCCGGGGGGGGAGCACCATCCCTCGAAAAAGCTATTAACCTTCCCAGGAAATATGAGAAGATATACTGTAAAGAAGAACCATATAGGTTCAGCGATAATCGAGATCCTTTGGTACACACATTTAGACAATTCAATTTATTTTGTCAGACAAATTGTTCTGATGGACTGTACCCCTATGCATGCTCAAGTCTAATCTAAACAAAAATATTACGGTCAGTATTAACTCAACCTACTATAGCCATATCATGTTACTACTAAAGGAATAGTGCTTAATAACTGTTTATTTTATACTTTTAGTAGCAAAGCCACTCTATAGTTTGAATTGTATGTACATTTGTCTGTATTAAACTTAGCTGTATAAAGTGATATGGATTTAAAATGTTAATTTACTAATAAAGAAATAGTGCTTAATAACTGTTAATTTAAATTCTTAAAGCTGCAAAGCAACTCTATAATTTGAATTGTATGTACATTTGTCTGTGTTGACTATTGCTTTATACAATGATATGGCCACAATATGTTACTACTAAAGGAATAGTGCTTATTAACTGTTAATTTTATGCTTTTGTAGAAGTAAAGCAACTCTATAGTTAATTGTATGTCCATTTGTCTAGCTATAATTTGTTTAAAGATAAAATGTCAAACAAGGTATTTTTGTCAAAATTGATCATCAATTACCATTAACTGTTGGGTTTAATATGTCGTTAATCCTTATTGTTACAGGAATACTTTTTTTTTGTTAGAATGATTCAAACATACCTAAATTTGCGATTAAAGTTAATAATAATGTAAAAGCTATATGTAAAAAATCATCAGTATTTGATTGACTAAATTTTGAGAAAACAAGGATGACAACATCCAAAAAAGCGAAGTACTGAAACGATAGGACAACCGGACATTAACATTATATAGTGTCAGAACTAAATAATCATATTATAAATGTATAAGAGTCAAAGCAAAATTGTAAGTAAATTTGTTGAAAAACTGCTTGATTCAGGATAATGTTTATGGACATACTTACATTTTTAGGACTTGATTATAGAGTTGCTTCGCTTATTACATTATACTTTGTTGTCCTAGGAATCAATATACCAAAAATCAGATCAATCGGGTGATTAGATCACATAAATATTTGTTGTTAAAAAGTAAAAAAATAACATGTTTAAAATGGACATACGGACATTTTGGTGATGATTATAGAGTTGCTACGCTTTCTAAATCCTACCTAATTATTAAAGGAATAACCAAACCATGCAAAATTTGAAATCGATAGGACAATTCTAACATGCCTGAATTAACGAAAAAAGCTTTCTGTTACGGACGTACGGACGGACCAACCCTAGTTATAGAAAAGCTCCGCTTTTAAAAACTTACCAAACAACTATTATGTTGATAAACTGGACAAACCAATAGAAATAAACTTCAGCAAAATAAAGTAACCGTACATCAATAGTTATAAAAAGCGAAGCTTTTTTGCAATCAGGGACTGTCCGTTGGTTTAGACATGTTAGAATCAACCAATAATTATTTCTTATTTTTTATTATCGCGGATTTTTATGATGATACATAGGTTGATTAGGCACAATATTATAAGCGAAGTGTCGACGTTTTACCTTATTTTGGCGTATTATAAAAAGAAGATTAGATTTCTTTTTATGTTTTCTTTAAGAGTATTAATTTTGTCAAGTGTTTTGGTACACTTAAAAATTAAATACAAAATACTTAACACAAAATAACAAAATTAGTATATTTTTGTAAAGAAAATTTGAAGTGGGTTTTGAGATTTTTCTTGCTTATCTTTAGTTATTAAAATTGCCGTAACAGTGTGATAAATTGAAATTTTAAATAAACGAACATATTTACATCTTTAAAAGCTTCGTAGATTTAAAGTGCCTTAATGTGTAAAACATGTTTGCTTAAGAACTGTGAAACTGGCTTATTATTATCCTTAAAATAAGATAAGAAATCTGTAATAATGTTGTAAATTCTAGTTATCAAGTACTATTATTGTTTGTATAGATCATATTGATCTGTGTATTATGCCTTCATCAGGCAAACTCTTCCCCTCAGGTTTGTATTACCACAGAATTTCTTGTATTATGTGTGATAATGTTAACTTTATCAAATAGCAAAAGTGTGTTGCTATGTTTAGCTCTGAAGGGCTCCTATTTAGTTAGCCTCTGTTGACCTTTCTCAATTTGGAACAGACGAAATCTTTAATTTATTTTTTCTAGGTTTCTAAGAAACTTTGAATGGCTCCTGTGCTCTCATATTTGACTTCGCGACTAAAATTTTAAACATAATTATTTTAGAAATTCTGTATCTTCTTGCATAAGATTTAAAATTTCACAATTTGACAATCAACCTGTATGTCATTTGTAAAGTTTTATAAAAAAATATCTTTAAAATAGTTAAGAAGAAGACAACCTTTGAATAGAAATGCACAACAACAGCAACAACAACAGCTACAGCAGCAACAACAACAGCCACAGCAGCAATTCTTTTCAACAGAACCTATTGTTATTGGTAAACAACAACAACAGTTTTGTCAGGTAATTAGAAAGCTCTTTTTGAATGATCTCAAAAGGATATATATCCTTTTTGTACCTTGGTGATTTCTCATTGAAAATCTTTTGACACATTAACCAACTTATTATGCTTTGTATCAATATTTTTGATAAAGTCACTGTATTTTGTCTATCTATTTTCTATTTATCTAAGCTATGATTATGTTTATCCGCCTATATCTATCTATTTATCTATCTATCTTTCTAGAATTCTATCAATATATTTGTCTGTCTTGAATTTATATCTATCTATATACTTATCTGTCTGGCATTTCTATCTACCTGTCTACTTTTCTGTCTATATCTCTATCTATCTACCTATTATTCTATGTATGTAGGGAGATGATATATATGTAGCAGAATAAGCTGATTATCTATCTATCTGTCTATATCTCTATCTACATGTCTATCTATGTTTCTAGGGAGATGATATATATGTAGCAGAATAAGCTGATTATCTATCTATCTGTCTATATCTCTATCTACCTGTCTATCTATGTTTCTAGGGAGATGATATATATGTAGAAGAATCAGCTGATTATCTATTTATCTAGGGTGATGATATACATGTAGAAGAATCAGCTGACTACCTATCTATGTTTCTAGGGATATGTATACATATGTGTAGAAGAATCAGCTGATTGTCTATCTATGTTTCTAGGGTGTTGATATACATGTAGAAGAATCAGCTGATTATCTATTTATCTAGGGAGATGATATATGTAGAAGATTCAGCTGATTATCTATCTATGTTTCTAGGGTGATGATAAATATGTTGAAAAATCAGCTGATTATCTATTTATCTAGGGAAATTATATACATGTATGTAGAAGAATCAGCTGATTATCTATCTATGTTTCTAGAGAGATGATATATATGTAGAAGAATCAGCTGATTATCTATCTATGTTTCTAGGGAGATGATATATATGTAGAAGAATCAGCTGACTCGTGTAATCAATTCTTCCTATGTGCCAATGGAACTGTTACTTTAGAGGAAAATACAAAAAAAACCATAAATTATCAAAGTAAACAACTGCTCTATTGCTAAATAAATATCTTAATAAGCCATTTCATAATGCACTAATTAATTTAGGCTAATCTAATTATTTAATTCATAGTATATTTTGTGGACTTACTTAAATTGGAATTAGAAAAGGATGAATTTTTGAAAATTTTGTATTTGGAAAACAGACCTGTGAAAATGGTTTACTATTTGACCGTGAGATGGCGTTGACCGATGCTGTGCACAATTATTGTGTTTACAATTGGAAAGTGGATTGTGGTAAAAGGCCCAGAGATGACACGCCCATTTCTTCCCCAGGTATATTTTCAAATAGGGCTTAGCAAACATTTACACACAAAAAGTTCTATAATATTT
The DNA here is from genome assembly GCF_053477335.1 of Acartia tonsa. Lineage (NCBI taxonomy): Eukaryota > Metazoa > Arthropoda > Copepoda > Calanoida > Acartiidae > Acartia > Acartia tonsa. The sequence continues at coordinate 6,641,766 of NC_137264.1, forward strand.
CATGGTATGAAGGCCGCTTTCCGCGGATATCAAATGAAAATTTATTTTGAAAAGATTAAAACTGGTATGAATTGTATGATTTTTTTAATAATCGTGGAAAATTGGCTGTAATACGATGCTACACATTATTTTTCAGTATGGCTGGAAACCTTTAATCTAACGGTTTCGAAGCAATACTATAAATTTTTTTGTGAAGTTAATTCACTTATTATTTTTACATATTTACTTTTTTCAATCTGTGTACATTGTTCTTTTATAAATCTAACTGCTAACAGGATGTGAATACAGATTTGGTATCTTCCCAAATGGAGATGGTTGCAAACAGTCCTATATACAGTGTGCTTTTGGACAGGGGACTAAGGTATGCATATGATACTTTCAATAGGCTTTTGTCATATACAGACAAAAACAGACAAGCAATCAGTTAACATAGTGACAGACAGAATTACAAACATAAGACAAAAGAAAAACATACTGACAAACATAGACATAGAAAAACAAACAGACAAACATCCTCTCCAACATGAGACAAATATAGAGACAAACATACGGACAAACATTCAGACAAACATACAGACAGATATATAGCCAAACATCAGATGAACATACAGACAAAGATATAGAAAAAAATACAGACAAACATACAGACAAACATACAGACAAACATACAGACAAACATACAGACAAACATACAGACAAACATACAGACAAACATACAGACAAACATACAGACAAACATACAGACAAACATACAGACAAACATACAAACAAACATACAGACAAACATACAGACAAACATACAGACAAACATACAGACAAACATACAGACAAACATACAGACAAACATACAGACAAACATACAGACAAACATACAGACAAACATACAGACAAACATACAGACAAACATACAGACAAACATACAGACAAACATACAGACAAACATACAGACAAACATACAGACAAACATACAGACAAACATACAGACAAACATACAGACAAACATACAGACAAACATACAGACAAACATACAGACCAACATACAGACAAACATACAGACAAACATACAGACAAACATACAGACAAACATACAGACAAACATACAGACCAACATACAGACAAACATACAGACAAACATACAGACAAACATACAGACAAACATACAGACAAACATACAGACAAACATACATACAAACATAACACAACCATAAAAACAAACATTCAGTTATGTAGACAACCAAACATACAAACTCACAGACAAATATATAGACAAACTTACATAAAAACCTAGAGAAAAACACACAGACAAACATACAGACAAATCTATAGACAAACATACATAAGAACATACAGACAAACATACAGACAAACATAGGGACAAACATACAGACAAACACACAGACAAACATACACTAAAATATACAGACAAATATACAGACAAACATACAGACAAACATACAGACAAACATAAGACAAATATATATAGACAAACATAAGACAAACATAAGACAAACATACAGACAAATAAGGGATAAGACAAGGAAGGACAAATTAGATTATTAGTTGAAACGTTTGAACTCTACTAATTTAGAACCAATCTAACAAATTTCTTTGAAAGTATCAAAAGATTTTTTTGGCAACAAATAAGACAACATGGTTTTAGTTATAAAAATTTGGGTACCAGCGTAATCTACGATCCAATGTTCCGTCCCTGACTGACTTGTTTTGATTTTAGCTGCCCTGCGAGAACGAGAACAGCAACATCCCAACGACATTGATGTTGTCCTATGATGCCAAGGCACACAAATGTGATTGGCCTGATCTTCTCCTAGACATCGGGTGCAACCCAGAGGTAAGTAGCGCAGGACGTCTAAGCTTTGTTGAGGGTGTAAATTGAGGGTTTTAAAGGCTTGAGGGGTGTAATCTTATGTATTTCTTAAAATTTTGAGGAGGATTTGAGGGATTTCATAGTTTAACAACCCCCTTGGACGTCTATGGCTACTATATAAGTAGGCTGATCATACATACAAATATAAAGTTTTAGTACCGGAACTACCATATAAATAAGATACGTGATCTGAAATAAAAATCTTTAAAATTAATCCCTTCCCTCCACCCCCCCCCCCCCCTCCCCCACCCAAGTCTTACAAATTGTCAACGCCTAGTTAGCCTGTAATTTGAAGTCAAGCTTAACCTTTAAACATTCTAAATAAACTATTTTTTTATATAAAAAAATTTCAATTTTATTTTTTTTAGTCTATGGTATTTATGGAAAGTACAACCAATGAAATAAGTAAAAGTTAACAAAAAGTGAACAATAAAACTTTTCTGAACCCTAAAACAAGCGTTGTAAATAAATATTGGTGGCTAGTTTTAAACTATTATGCCCATACAATGCAGTTTACAAGACAATAATATCCAAGGACAACGTTATTTACACTGAATAAAGAATTATATTATTTGGTCTCTTAGTGAACTACAATTACACAAGCTGTGTCTTTGTCCAAAGTTAAACCGTTAGACGGACTGACGGAAATTTACAATTGTAGAATGAATGCGCCACTAAAACATTTATAAATTATTTTTTAGCTTTTTTAAAGAAACAGTTTCTATAAGCGAAGTTACTCTATAAGGAATTTTGTCTTTCCTTCCGTCCGTTAATTATGACGCTATGGGAGAAATCGTATTTTCCTAGCTGCTATTTAATACAGATTGCAGATCTTTTGTCAATATATTCTAGATACATCCAGTTTATATCTACATGATCTGTTATGCTAAAATTTCATGTTCATATATCTTATATAAAGTTTTCATGATTTCCAATAACGCATTGCATACTTCTTTTCCTCTCTCTCTCTTTTCTTTCTCTCTCTCTCTCTCTCTCTCTCTCTCTCTCTCTCTCTCTCTCTCTCTCTCTATCTCTCCCCCCCCCCTCTCTCTCTTTTCCTCCGTCCCTCCCTCCCTCCCTTCCTGTCTCTCTCTCTCTCTCTCTCTCTCCCTCTCTCTCTCTCACTCTCCCTCTTTCCCTTCCTTTCTCCCTCCCTCCCTCTCTCCCCCCTCTCTCTCTCTCTTTCTCTTTATGACCACTTAACATCTCTTCTTATAACTCAGTATATTTGTTCCTCCATGATTTTTTATGCTTCGCTACTTATGAATGTTACCATCCTTGTTGTGTTGTATACCCAGCGCTGCAAATATTATTGGTCCTGTTTTTGTGCAATATCGATCCAACTTTTCATTAGCTTCCCTCCCACTCCATACAACATTATAAAGCAGATATAAATACAGCAAAAAAACTTTGCATAAAACCCTTTTAAAATAGGTAAATGTTTTTTTTTATTTGAAAATTTGGGTATAGTCCTTTTCGTGACAACGCCTCTTAAGGGGTGTTACGTCGTATTTTCACAGTAGCTTTTCTTCTATTTCTGGGGGCTCTAACCCTGCGGGGCAATCACCTAACCTAATCTAAAATAACCTATCAAAAGCTACTGTAAAAATACGACGAAACACTCCTTCAGAGGCGTTGCCACGAAAGGGACTAAAACCGAAAACTTTAAAGAATCATTTAACATTATTTAAAAAACTTCAACAAATTTTTTTTAAAAAAGGAAAATTCTAAAGTGATAAGATGGAATAAGTCAGGAAAATTCATCCATAGTTTTTTTTTAATTTGAATAAATTTGTTCTTGTTTTATCTGTAGGAGATGTTCCAGTTCCAATGTCCCTTGACAAGAGATTTTGCTGGCACCAGAAACGAACTCTTCGCCCCTTTTCCTAGATTTTCTGTTGAGGTAAAATTTAATTATTTATATCAAGGTGTTTTCCCTCAAAGTTCTTAGCAAGCACACAAACCTCTCCTTATTTTAAAATAAATTGAAATAATGGGATGGGGGGGGGAGGGGTTTCTTCTATGCCTTTCCACTACAGGACCTACATCTCTAGAGTGCACTAACCCTGTGGGGCTATCTCTAACCAATATAGCCTTACCTTACCTAGCCCAAGGTAACAATTAACACTAGAAAAAAACTGATTCCGGCCCTCCTATTCTAAATTTATATGAAAATAAGTAGGGGTTTCTTTGCTCGACTAGGCTATTGAATGATACCGCCTATATCTATATATCTGTATTTTGAATATATCTATCTATCTTTTAATATAAAAATACAATCATATATGTCGAAGTTTCTATTAATCTATGGAGGAGGCTATTTTTTCTATTGGGTAGGATGAGGTACCCTCCCCCAAAACTGATATAAACTTTATCTGACCTATGAGAAGCTTCACTATAGATGTGAACCATATATGTTCAGCAGTTAGCAAGTTCTAAAGGTCCACACAGAAGACAGACAGACATCCTGTTACTTTTATATAAGGATTAATCATTTTTACACAGAGGACTCTAAAGATTTGTGTTAACATTAATGGATGTTTTCAGCTCCTAATGTTTTTTTTAATGTTTTCCTGGGGATTTTTTCAATGTTTTTGACCCATGCAAAAAATATTTGAGCGAGAGAAAAAATATGTTTTTTTCAGGGAAATGAGAAAGTGTACATCATGTGTGTTGACAACCAGCCAAGGCTTCAGAGTTGCGGTGCTATTGATATCTGGAATCCAGAGACCCTGCAGTGCACCAGGCCCAGAGCTTTCTTTGGTTGACCGTCATCATACATCCGGGAGGGAGGGGACATTGGGCAGTAAATCTAAATTTTATCTTATTCGTTAGCTCAGAAAAATTGGAATTTTGATTGGTACATTCTAAACTTGTAGTTTAAAATTTTTTAACAAATTATTCTAATCTTTAGAAGGGGTTATTTTGATGATCAATATTAGGGATGTATTTTTTATTTATCGTCCATTGTCTTATCCCTTAAGATCTCTGTCATACACTTATACACACATTACTGCGGAGTTCTATAACTTCAAGTTACTAAACTAGTTTCATTTGTACAATAATATACCTTTTATACGTTTTTACTTAATTTGCCTTATAGGCAATTTAATTTAAATCATGGTATATATTAAGATTTAATATTTACATGTTGATGTAATTATTTAAAATCTATATTTAATGCAATTAATATTCTTTTTCACCCTTAATATGACCAATAAAGAAATGTATATTTAAGTTACCTAATAAATTCTTACTATTGAAATTGTTTTCAGTTCTTAATTTAATAGAAAAGCTTCTTAAATAAATCGATCTTTTATGATGATTGAAAAGCATTCCACTTTTTTCATTAAAATGTACTTTTTAACTTAAAAACTTGGCAACCTTTACCAAACTCACTTCATGGTCAATTTTTCCTATTTTACAAGGCTTGGCACCCGCACGCCAGCTACCTGTCAAGAACAGACAAGTCGTCATTCAACTTCAAAATTCTGCCGACTGTTTAATCATGCTCCTTATAAAGCAGTCATTCATTTTTTTAAAGCTAAACTGCTTTTAATTTTGCCCATTATTAACAGCTGATCCACCAAGCCGCGGCTGCCAAACCCTTTTTTTCTCTTTTGTGTACATTATAAATTTGTAGTGCAAATACACAATTCAATATTCCTCCTCAACCTATTTCATTGAACAAATAGAAAGAAAAATTTGGACTTTTCCTCTGAATGTTATTTAACACATCTCACTAACCCCTCTTACAGTGCCTATAAAAGAATGACGTCATACAAATGACAAATGACCAATGACAGGCTAATATACAGACCAGGCCAGTGTGCATTTTAATTGACCAATTGATGTCATTTTTAGGCACTATAAAAAGCTTGTATCTTTCCAGGGCTAAAAAAAGTATGGTTAGCGAGACCTGCCAGAAAGTCTAAATAATCTCGATGCAGTTGGAACCAGCAGGAACAACGTTTCCAGTATGGCTAGATTAGAACCGGTTCTAAGCCATACCGAAAAATCATGTATTTTATCCAGTTTTCTATGAATATAAAAATGCACAACCATTATATTAAAACCAATTTTGTTAGCCCGTGCCTTCTGCATCCCTGGTATAACATTACTGGTTTTAATCTTGTACATTTTTATATCCACGGAAAGCTGTTTATATACGATGCGACAAATAACTATTACTTTATTTATATACAACCCCTGTGGAAGCTATACTTCTTAACCTAACCTCTGTCAAACTTTTACAACCAAGACATTAAACATCTTTTATAAATATACTTTAACTGCCACAACACAATAAGCCTTAGGAGGTAGGAAGGGGGGTGGTTGTTATTGGTGTTGAAATAACAATTATAACGAATTTCCAATAGATAATTCATCATATGATATTGAGTAGTATTGGGCCGGATACTTTTTTGGTCGGATACCGGATATCCGGCCGATTTATAATGCCTGACATTCGGTAACCGGCTGGATATTGAAAATGGCCCGATATCCGGCAAATTACTGGATATCCTTTAAGTTACCAGATATCCGTTTTTTGAAAGCAGCCGGATATCCGGTATCCGGCCGGATATTCGGCTAAATCCTAATATTGAGGATATATATTTTAACATCGCCTATGATAACAGGTAACAAAACCAATAAGTGATATGATCGTGAATAGCAGCCGAGAAAATCACATTTTTTGTCAAGCGTTACGGATTTACTGACTTTCAGACGGAAAGAACAGACAAATAAAGTGAATTATAAAGTAGCCTTGCTACTAATAATGTTAATTTCCAAAACATCTTTATTTTAATGATGAAAAAGGTTACTTTTGAACTTAAAATATCAAATTACAGCATTTAGAAAAGAAAAGAAAAGAGTTTTTCAATGATATCAATGAAGAAGCTGTCAGTGTCTTCAGTTTCTTTACATTCAAGTTCTTCCTCAAAAAATCTGCCATTTCTGCTGTTATGCTCCAAGGTGCATGTCTAAACAAATATTCATCTTTATTGGTAGTCTGTCCGTTTGTCCAATAAAATATCGCTAACCACTAGAATTATTGTGTTCCTCTTTTAAGTGAGTATTCCTTAAGAAAATGTTTGAAACCCAAACAAATTAACTTCCTTCTCCCAATCCTCATAATAAAGTAACGGGATGTCTGTTTGTTTGTCTGTCTGTACCAATAGATTTCGCTAACCGCTGAACCGATCGGGTTCTCCTTAATAGAGTAGCTTCTCATAGGCCCGAGAAGGTTTATAAATATTTTGGGGGAGGATACCACTACCCTCCCAAGAGAAATCGCCCCTAGAAAAAAATTACCCCCCTCCAAAAAAAAATAAAAAACTTTTGGGTGCGGTCTCTAGGGGCGTAGCCGCTAGTAAGTAATAAGATATGATGGGAAAATGTTACTTTGGGGTTTTAAAGCCACCAACCAACAATCTTAATTTGAACTAAATAAAAATTGTGTTTGATAAAATCTGTTTGTAATAATACCTGTCCTTCATAGGAAACATCACAAGAAAAGTCAGAGGTTGGGCCACCAAGCCTTAAATAAAGCCACATAAATTCCAATAATTTGTCTACTTTCAATAAAAAAAAATGAAGGTAAATTGCATTACATGAATATTTAAAAATTAAAATCATTCTTGATAAAGAATCTACCAAACGGTTAACCGTATTCCCTATATTTATAAATACCATTTCACTTAATTTTATACATTAATAAAGCTACACAAGTACAAAAAAAAATTTATAAATGTTTTGACTTTTGTATTACTTCCCAGGTTATGTCATACCGTTTAGAAATTTTCATAGAACGTTTGGAATCAATTAGACGATTCCATCATTCCAACACATATAACTCTGTATCAAATAACCAACAGTGCTATCAATAGCGCCATACTAACAAACGGACTAAGAATCATAAGGGTGATTTCCCTGAAATTGCATAGAGAGCACATGAACCCACCACCTTGTTTTAAGTAAAATGGAGTATTTTTCTACTTTAAGTCAAGATTCTATGGGAGCTATAATATATCCAATATACCTCACCTAAAAAATAAACCCCCTTATTATTTACTTATTTGAAGGGAGGGGCGTAGCGTTTCTGTACTCTCTAGTCATTTTGAGGGAAACCGCGATTAAACAACTTACTTCATACACAGCCATACTTTGTCAACAGGTACCGTGGCTTTGCAGGAAGCTATGAGCATTGTCCCTTAAATAAAGTAAATCATTTGACTTCGATGAAACATTCTTGACAAAATTGAAGTAAAAAATTTGCAAATTAAATGTAAGGAAAATGTGAATTTATAGAAATAAATATAACAGATAGAAACGCAGTCGTATCTAAAAAAAAATAAAATAAAATTACATTATTTGGTTAAAAAATGAAAGACGTTTAATTCCTTTTATACAAGTGAATTACAAAGAGATTATTGTCTGTTATTCTACGTACTAGCGGCTTCGCCCTCAGCCTCTAAGGACTTTGCCCAAAGAGGTAATTTAAAAAAAAAATTTAAGTACCGCTGGTGCTTAAACTAACTGCCTAAAAAAGGGGGGGGGGTGGGATTTTATTTTTGGAAGGGTTTGGGTTGTGACACGCCCCAAGAAAATAGCCGAAAACCACCACAGGACCAGTAGGTATATTCTCTAAAGTAGAATCCGATGGGTTTAGTGGTTACCGAGATCTTAAAGGACAGGCGGGTGAACAGATATCATTCTACTTTGTATTATAGATATAACTTTTAAGTGTATTTGAAATTGCTCTCAGCCATTTGATAACTTAAATTAAAAAATGAATAGCTTAAATGCCATCCCGTGTCCTAACTAGTAAAAAACTATTAAAAAAATTTTGTTTGGGGGGGAGGAAATTTTTTTTGGGGGTGGTGTGTCTAAACCCCCTGTTTTAACTTTAGTTTTAAAAATAATTTTTTTTGGAGGGGTAATTTCATTTTTTGGGGGGGTTGGGGGTGTCCCATCCCCCAAGAAAATAACTTAAAACTAGCAGTAGCAAGGGACCAGCAGGTAAATTCTCTGAAGAGTAGAGCCCTATCGGTTTAGTAGTTACTGAGATCTCAAGCTTCAGAGAGACGGACAGACATCGTTCTACATTGTATTATTGATGATATACTTTGATTTTTGAGCCACAGATTCGTCAGATTCACAGTTGTCACACAGGTGTCTGTTCAAGAAGTTCTCGTTAGGACATGCACTCTATACAAAAAAATAAGATGATTTTATAACATTTTATAATTTATCATAGTTTGACAAAAACAAAGCATTCAATTTACCAATAAGAAATAGGGATCATGGAAAGAAAACGAAGTAACGGGTTTTGTCGTATTTCCACAGTACCTTTTGATTTGGTATTTTAGGTTAGGTAAACATTATGTATATAGAAGATTGCCCTGCAGGGTAAGGAAATAAGAGAAAGGCTAATTTGAAAATACGATGAAAGGGGGTTTCGTTTTCTTTCCATAATCCAGAAATAGTATAGGATAGATAAAATGGACATACTTATATTTAATATTGTATTATAGAGATGCCTCGATTATAGACCTATGCCTAATGGCACTAGTAATCAATTTTCTAAAAATTAATTTACCACCATTATCATCTCATATAAAAATGTAGTCAAAAAAGCTAAAAATATGCTGTTTAAAATAATTAACTTAACGACTTTTCTTGTAATTTTTATAAAGTCAATTGTGGTTGTACCTACAGGTTAAAGGACGCCTGCAAGAAATAACACGCTTTAACTGCTGAAAGACTGCCACAAGAAGACCCAATACCCCAAATTTAAAGCCTTCAGCTTCAATAATAAAAAAGTTCTAGGCATTTCAAAATAGCATTTTATGTACAATGGAATTTTTGAAAGATTTCCAATGCTCATAAAAGAAAAAACAATATTAAATTACGTCGCCTAGACACAAAATTATAACCTTATCTTTGTCAGAAACTTAGATTGCCTGTAACTGATTACATTTTTACAATAAAAACACCACATTTCATTGTCAAAATCTATGAAAAAAATTCGATTTAGATTGCATTTTTAAACGAAAATCATAGCGGAAACAAAGGGGTAAACTAATACAAGCTTAGCTGTGATTGGTTGTTAAGCTGATTCAGCCTTCTGATTGGCTACAGTACATTCGGTACAACCCAAGTAAAACTAAATTTTTTTTAATGATTTTGACTATAAAAATGGGTATTTTTATTGTAAAAATATAATTAGTTACTGGAAACCTAAATTTATGACAAAAATAAGCTTATAATTTTGTTTCTAGGCCACGTAGTTTAATTTCAAAGTTTTCAACATGAGCATTGCAATTCTTTCAAAATTTTCATTGTACATAAAATGTCATTTTAAAATGCCTAGAACTTTTTTGTTATAGAAGCTAAAGGCTTCAAATTTTGGGTATTTGGTCTACTTGTGGCAGTCTTTCAGCAGTTAAAGCGTGGTATTTCTTGCAGGCTTCCTTTAAGGAACATTCATGCCAATTCATGTTTATAATTTTTATAGAAAGCTTTTTGAGGGGGTTGTCTAAAGTGATCAAATTTTGAGGAGGAAACACCCTTTTATCCACACTCTCTTATGACGTCTATGGAAATTAATTTTTAGGCACCTTCAAAATAAACCTAATTTTGAGGCTTATTTTAACACCCCCCTCCTCTACCTTTTTTCTGAATATGGTTAGAATATTAATTTTACCTGAGCAATGACCGCTAAGAAATAGACGAAGGATAAAACCAAAAGTGTTTTCATTTTGACATTCAATTGTAAAATATTCTAGATATAACAGATCTATAGTATAGATATACAGATAACTACCTCTCCACTTTTTTCAATGAACTTTTTCGTCTGGTAGCAAATTGTTTCCTGCTAACTGGCTGTGTTAATATTCCCGTTACTATTGGTTGATTTTCAAAGACCCAATTGAGAGTCGGCACAAGTTCAGTGCTATAAGGAAATACAGTTATTTAACCCTTTCTCCCTCTAGTTTTTTACTCTAATCTAAATATGTTTTATAAAATTATTTGTACTAATTTATTGTAATTTATAAATTGACCTTTTACAAGGAAATTGATAAATTGGACATACAGAATGATAAAAATATAAATTAAAATTTTTAGTAAAATATAAGTGTAATTGTTACTCTTACCTTATGAAAAGCTTGCAAAGAACAAATGCTAAAATAAGGCATAGTTTGCAATTTTGATTCTAATAAAATCTTGTTTTTTTAACAAGGATGAAAATATTCATAAATGCGAAGCATAATAGACATTCAATAAATATTATATGAAAACCTGTTGAAAAATTGATTCAATATTGATGCCCTCTTGTGATAAAATATGTACATCTTTTTTCCAATTATGAGATCGGATTGTTAATTTTGGTCCAATCATAGATGTCATAGGAATCTATACTAAAGAGTTCAGCAGTCTACCTTGAATAGGTGCCGAGTAAATCAAACATAGCGTTACGGACGGACTGACGGACAAAGTGAATTAAAAATTACGAATTGTATTCAAATTAACTTTCCTATTTAAAATCATCAAGTAAAGAGATAAAAGATAAAAACAAGGATGACAGCATCCATAAAAGTGAAGCTCTAAACCGAAATGACAGACTCCTATATAGTGTCAGAACTGAATATACAAAATATGAATTTATAAAATTTGACAAAATTATACGTAAATTTGTTGCAAAACTTCATAAATACAGAATTCTGTTTAAGGACATACTGACATTTTTAAGACTTGATTATAGAGATGCTTCTTTCCTTCGTACCTTATTGTAATAGGAATCAATAATCCAAAAATCAGATCAATCGGATTATTTTATCAAATAAAAAATTGTTGTTATAAAAGTTTTAAAAAATGAACATGTTTAAAATGGACGTATGGACATTCTGGTAATGATTATAGAGTCGCTAAGCTTTCTAAATTATACCTAACTACTACAGAAATCATCATGCAAAGATTGAAATTTATAGTACAATTCTAAAATGCCTAAATTAACGAAAAAAAAGCTATCCGTTACGGACGGACTGTCGGACTGACCGACCCTAATTATAGAAAATCTTTGCTTTTAAAAATTGTATATTTATCTTTTCTTAGCTTTGAGCAGGAAAAGCAATTGAAAAAAAAACAAGATTAAATATTATTTTAACCCACACATGTTGAGAATTAAGAAGACACTTAAAAATAAAAATAATGTTTCTTTAACAGGGATGAAAACATTCATTGAAACAAAGCTCAAAAATGACACGAACTAGTACAAACATAGAGTAGCTGTACTTTTAATGAAGAAACATAATACTGTTTTGAAAACAATACTTGGGTATTTTCGGTTTTGTGACATCGCCTCTTAAGGGGCGTTTCGTCTTATTTTCACCGTAACTTTTTTCTCCTATTTCTAGCCCATGCGCGGCTATTATTACCATTAACCTTATGCTTACCAACCTAAAACAACATAATAACCTTAAGAGGCAATACCCCAGAACTTAAGGCTAACATATGTATCAATAACAAGCAAATATTTGTTAGGCTCCTAGATGAAACTTATCATTCGACTTTATTCTAACTAGCAGATGCGACCCTTGCATAAAGGAGCTTTGTATTCAAAGAAGAGGAAAGCAAAAAAATAGTCCATAACCATCTAAAAACTTCCATAAAAGACCAACAAATCAGACAAATCTATAACAATAAACAATGCATAGAATTAGCATACTTCATATAATAATTAAAAGTAAAACAGTGGTTTAAGTTAACAATTTATTCCAAAAAGTAGTTCAAAAATGTAAATAAGCATATATGTATTTTGGTATTTAAAATTATTTAAAATTCTTGAAGGCACTTAAGTGTATCATATAGTAGGTATCCAGGGTCTGACATCAGGTGTTCAAATTCACATTCCTATATAAAAAGATCATTTATTTAGAGTTAACAGGAATTAAAGCTAAAGACAGACAAAATCATAGATTAAAACATTTTCTTTATAAAAGGTGTACAAAAAAAATACACGGCTTGTGTTAATGGTAGAAAAATGGTTAGAACCGCTATGAAGTCTACTTTTAGGAAATATAAGAACGGTTTCTGTGCTATGTATAGTTAGGGAGCTACGTGTTAAAATGTCTCAATTGACGTAAAACTTGACTTGCGAGTATATTACTATATATTAGAGAATAGAGTGTGCAAAAAGAAATGTGTACATTTTTAAATTTCAAATTGCGCGGCTTGTGTTAATAGTAGAAAATTTTTACGCCTACTTTTACAACCGCTATGAACTCTATTTTTTGGAAAGAATGGTTCCTGTGCTACAACAAATTTAGGAGCTAGGTGGTAAAATTTCCAAAATTTACTCGCAAGTCAAGTTTTAAGTCATTTGGGACATTTTAACACGTAGCGCCAAAACTATCCATAGCACAGGAATTGTTTTTACATTTCCTAAAAGTAGCCTTATAGCGGTTCTGACAATTTTTCAACCATTAACACAAGCCGCGCAATTAGAATTTTAAAAATCTACGCATTTTGTGCACACCTTTTAGATAAAAATAAAGTAGTAAAGAAATTATAAATTCAAAAGATATAGGAAAACAACAATTTATAAACTGTGAATGAAGACATAGCCTGACAAAAATTATATCCACATTTTGATTTTAAAATACTATAATTTGAAACACAATGTTTACCGCGTTAATTGCCTTTTCTATACATGTCCATTCACAGCTGCAAGCATTTCTAATTATAAAGGAAAAAATTAACAAAAGGACTAAGATTGTAATAAAAATGCAAATATTTAAACGACTGTATCCCTTCTATTAAATCATAATTAACAACATAAATAATGAGTATAATTTAAACCTTTATTTTATACCATGACTTATCTGACAACAATAAGACTGGAACTTAGAATTGTACAGTAGGGAAGGGGACAAAGTGTCTCAAAAAACCAGACATGTGACTTCGTAAAAATGAGTGACTATCCATCTCATTTTTAGGGTTTTTTACTCTTCTCCTCTTATCTTTCTCTTTTTTTATGACGGCACATGGCTGATTTTTTATACACTTTCTCCGGTACCCTATTGTGCAATTCTTAGTTCCAGTCTTATTGTTTGCAGATAAGGTACATGGTGTAAAAAAAAGGTTTAAATCATAAACATTAATAATTTCATGTTTCAAGGTTCCCTACTGTACAATAAGACTGGAACTAAGAATTGTACAGTAGCTTCGCTGCTAAAATAATCTTACGTGCATTCCCAAACTATTGGAAAGGTATAGCTTCCTAAACAAGTAGCTCCTAAAAAATACATAGATTTTTTATTAGTTTATTCAGGTATAAACCCTTTCGTGGCAACGCCTCTTAAGGGGCGTTTCTTCGTATTTTCACACTATCCTTTCTCCTATTTCTAGGCCATTACGGGGGGGTCTAACCCTGCGGGGAAATCGCCTAACCTAACCTAAAATAACCTATCATAAGCCATTGTGAAAATTCGGCAAAACGCCCTTTGAGAGGCGTTGCCAAGAAAGGGACTATACCCATTAGTGTGGCCCAAATGAAGGTCTAAATCGCTTTTCAATGTGCGTTAAGTAAAAAATAGGTTATGCATTGTTTGTAGATTTTAGCCCTATAATTGATTTTAAGAAAAAATCTATCGCTATCTCGTCATATGCATTTTTATTTTCATTCTTTCTTCCCCAATTAATATAGCTTTACACAAGATATAAAGCAAAACATCAAATTTTCTGTCTGTTTGTTTACAAACATTGAAATAAAATATTAAAATCACCAGGAATAAACATATGAAGAAAGAAAGTATTTAATTTTTTTTATGTACAATTACAATAATTTGGGAAAGCTAATTCATACAGCAAAATCATTGAAGAAAAATAATTAAAGATATGCCTTACTCTTTATTCCTGGTTTGATAATAAAGAATCAAATTATTTTTTGCAATATTAATTTTTTTATTAGTATCCTTTTTTTAAAGTTGGATAAGAGAATAAGTGTTTTACATATTTTTTTACCTTCATATTTAATTTCTTATTTAAATAAATTGTCTCTTTATTGGCGATAATGTCTGTTGAGACATGAAATTTATTAAAAACTCTTTTTCCTATTTTATGTCTTTAAAATGTAGATTTTTTAGAGTTTTTCATCATTTCTCTTCTCATAAGACTAATGACTACTGTTTTAGTTCAATTTCTTACACAAATTATCATTTTAAATGAAACAATGTTTTTAGACGTTTTTTGGAATTATTCGGCAGGAATGGCGGTTCTGCCTACTTTTTATAATTGCTTCATATTTGAACTCTTGTTACATTATTTTAGGTTGGCAGTTCTTTACTTATTTCTTGTTAAAATCATGAAAATATGAAGTTTTTGATAAAAAGCTTAAGATTGAAATTTCGAGATCAATTTTCATTGTACAGAGATCTAGTTGTCACTAAAAGGTCTACTTTTGAGCCGGTAACAACTTCAAGGTATCCGCAAATTGATATGGTAAAGATTTAAAAATTCATGTTTTTTTGGGCCAGTCTAAATTACCCATTTATTCAATAGAGAACATGGATTAAAATATTCTTAAAATAAGGATATACTTGACATCTCAACAATTATCAGGCATCTTCTTTTCAATCATCAAATCAAATCAATCAATCAGACAAAATAACTTTTCGATATTTTTTTATCTCCATTGGTAAGAATAGTCTATAAGGCTGTTACTCTGTTCTTTTGTCGTAAAAAAAGTAGTATCTTTTTACCTTTTGGTGGCTCATAAGTTTTAGATGTCCATTCCACTTTAGTGATTTCACTTTCAGGCAGGTAGAAAATAGTAATCATATTATCTCTTTCTGTTTGGCTAAAAATAAAAGAAGCAACTATGACAATCCGACTGGAAATTTAATTTTCCTATCATTATCTACAAAAATTTGAAAATCGGACCAAAAATACTAAAATATGTGGGAAAATGTGAAAAATAGCAAAAAAAATCAAAAAAGCAGTCCGACCGCTATGGATGTTTTGTAGTTAATGATGCTTCTTAATAATGGAAATGTTGACAAAAAGTTTCTTCCGTGAATCTTGAATAGGGGCCGAGAAAATAACGTCTCCCCCCCCCCCATTCGTTTCTGATGGACAGACGTACGGACGGAATTATAGAATAGCTTCACTAGTAAAAAAACAAAAACATAAGTTAATTATTTAGAACGCACATGTTTAACACAAATAATACCTAGCAAATAATTGTGCCTTTTCTTCTGTATCACAATCTTTGCACCAATGCTTTTTAACAAAATTTGTGTTTGGACATATTGCTGTATAGGTTGGTATCGTTGTTGTTGATGGAGGACAGGTGGTTGTTGAGGGAGTTGTAGTTGTTGCAGTGGTAGTGGCAGTGGTAATTGTAGTAGTTGTGGTAGTAGTTGTTGTTGTAGTAGTGGTTGTAGTTGTGGTAGTAGTTGTGGTAGTAGTTGTTGTTGTAGTAGTGGTAGTTGTTGTAGTAGTTGAAGTTGTTGTAGATGTATGTGGACAAGGTGTTGTTGTTGTAGTTGTAGTTGTAGCTGTTGTTGTTAAATTTGTAGGTGTTGGCTGGGTAATTGAAACAAAATTTATAAATTGATAGTTTTAAATGTTTCTTCAGTATAAAATTTTTAAAAGGAGTAATAAAAACTTTTTAAAAGAAATTATTTTCAACAGGGATTGTAAATATTATACCTGTCCAAAACAACTATAACAAACAGTCATTGAAGAAACCTAAATGTGTAAAAGTGTATTCAAAATAAGGGAATCAAAGCTTAATTGAAAATGTGGGTATAAAAAAACCAAAAGATTTTAGTAAAGTGTTCGTTTACTTTTGTGTTTCAATCTGCTAAAAGTTAAGACAATTTTAAAATTTTAATTGACATCTATCTATAAAAACAAATAGTATTGGCATTTAAAGTCATTTTGAATAGTACAAATAAGATACTTTAAAACTCATTACCAAAAGAACAATTCTAAATATTAAGCCCATCATTGTTAAGAGCCTTATTTAAAACTAAAATTTTTATTAATTTTTTTGCATTATAAAAACTATAGTTTTGTAAATTTATTAGCACTTGTTAAATTTGATTGTTATCTTATTTTACATGACAAGCAGTAAATCTATTAAAGGTCAGGTGCAATTTTTGACATTGCATCCTGTAATTATGAACAATAAATGTAATTTTTTTGCATGTATTATATTTTGATGTTTTGAATTTTTTATCATACGTACTTGTGAAGGAGAGACTCCGCCTCTAGCATCTAGGGTAGTAAGGGTACAGTAAAATCTCTTTAAAATATATAGTGATAGACCTCAATCAGTTAAGTGTTTAAACTTTAACAGAGATTTTAACGGTCAACAAAAAATCGTACCACTTTATAAAAAATAATTTATAATTTGAGACGGAACCACTTGAATGTCCAATTTTCTCCACAATTATAGCCTATTAATCGTAGGTTTCTTTAAATATTAGATAGACAAAATGAGTCTTGTCAACAGCGTAGCTACTCTGTAACATAGTCTAAGAACCTACATCTCCCAGGGCTCGTAAGCCGCCTGTAAGGAAATCAACCTTTTTACAATATAAAACATCAGCTGGAAGTCTAAACCTGACCAAAATATCTCAATCCCTCCTTAATAATATTTTGCAAAGCATCAAAGCAGTTTTAAATCTGAGGCTTAGTCCCTTAGCTGAGAAGTGGCTTTTCTATCCTTAACCTTAATGTTTTGCTTAACGTAATTTTTTTTAATATAAATCTTGTATTCTACAAAATTTTTCCAAATATATTATTTACTTTTCATTTTTTAACAGAATTAAAATCGAGTTGTTCTACACGTAACTAAAATGCTTCTGTGTTGGAATGATTTTCTTGTATTCCCTGGCAAGTTCGAACCCATTAATTCCCTTTTCCTTATACCAGAGAATGAGTGTGTTACGCGGCATTCCTAACTATCTCCGCGCTTAGCTTGTAAACAAACAAAGGCGCGCACATTTTTTCCTTGTTGATTCCCATGTGAAGAGCTACGTGAATAAAAATAATGTATTGGATGGATATACATGCGCTCTAATCCGTGGAAGATCTCAAATAAGCCTTCCTGCTTAGTTTGACGTATAATGTGGTAAGAATTTATCTTTAATTCTTAATAATAAGTGTAGTATGGTATATTTTTACGAAGAAATTTAAAACATTAATTTTTCAACAAATAGACCATTTAACTGCTAACTTTTGACATACGAATATTTTCCTTAATTTTATTGATCATTTGAACCTAAAATTATCAATTTCTGATGCTATTTAATATGTTTCGTGCCAATTTAAAGTTTTTTAGAAATTTTATATTTTTAATTAAATTGAAATCACGCAACCTCGATATACAAAAATAATAAACCATTAATATTATGTTATTAATTTTTATATTTTTGTTTTAGATGCACCGTTTTCATGGTAATAAATACACATTTGTAAACATTCACATGTTGGTCATTCGGAGGGCTTGGAGATTAAGATTTCGTGTACGGCAAGGCATGCGTACCGAAATAATGAAAACGAGACAGAACAGATGCGGCTAAGAAAATATCTGTGAAGTTTTGTGAATGTGTTGGTTGTGATACCTTACCACACACTATTATAATCGTAATCAGTACAGTTAATTATTGTGACAATCATGGGTCCTAAAAAGAATAAAGGCGCTCAACTGGGACTACGGCTGCGCCCAGCCGTCGAGGCCCTAACCAGTGAACTAAATAAAGTGATGAAGTTGGTCAGTGAATCTTCAGAGCTTGATGTTAGACATTTCACTAAGGAGTCAATCCTTGTCCATGACAAGTTCGAGACATTCGATAGCATTATGGTCGGTTTTAGCAAGCTTGGAGTGAGAATCCAAGAGCTTGAGGAGTTTAGTGACATTTATTCTAATATAATTACTGTGCAAAAGGATTATAACGCTCTGAAAGATGCTCTAGATGCTATGGAAGAGCTCAGTGACATTCAAAGTGTTGTTGATTTAGTTGGTGATAATTTGCCTGACCATAAGGCTGAACTATATGATCGATGCATAAAGATTGTGAAAGTTATTAAAGGGTCATACTTTCCCTTACCAGAACCAATTATAAACACTTTGTCTGCTTTGATGAAACGGCTGGCCGAGGTTAAGCTTGAACCTGTGAAGCCGCCTACAACGACGGCGGGTGCTTCGACAGCATCGCCATTTGTGTCGCCGTTTGGCACACCACAGTTCGGCACCGGTTCTATATTCACGCCAGGATATATGAATCGTGTCGACGAACGTCTTCTTCCAAGCTTTGACGGCTCAGAGTCAGCCTACGTAAGTTTCAAGGACAATTTTAAAAAGCTTACCGTAGGACAGGACCCGTCATATTTACAGTTATTGTTGAGCAGTGAAAAGGTCTGCAAAAATAAAGAGTTGAGACTTCAGTTAATTCAGATTCAATCACATGAATCTCAATGGGCTTACCTCGACGCACGTTTTAAGTCCAAAACACGTCAGATGCTCTGCCTTTTCAACCAATGGGAGAAGAAGCCTAAACCGTCGGACTCCAACCAGATTGTGACAGTCTTAGCAGAGTTTGGTGGTGCAGTTAGCCAGCTCGAGCAGCTGACTAAGGATGATGATGATGAGGAAGTCACCACAAGCCAGTGGTTGACCATTATTCTTTTGGAAATGTTATCCAAAAAGTTGCCACGTGATTTCCAGGACAAGCTCAACCTGGCGTTGGGCTCAATGGATACCCCAAATATTCCTAAGCTGTTGAAGATTATAGAGGAACAGCGTGGCGCCATTTTGATGAGGTGTTCATTCGATGTAGACACCCCCTCCAAGAAGAAAGGTAATCCTGCGGCCGCAGCTACAGCCGTTGGTAAACCTGGGTCTCCAGCTAAGACCAAGAAGAAACAGCCTTGCCCGTCGGAAGGTTGTAACTCTGATCACCTGTTGTTCAAGTGCTCCAAGTTTAGGGATATGTCTGTTCCTGAACGCAAGGTCTTCATCAAGAAGATAGGCGCCTGTTTGCTCTGCTTACAAAAAGGGCATCGGGTGGCCGATTGTCCCAGAGCCGATAAGCTTGGCAGCTGCACCATTGACAGTTGCAACCAGCCTCATAATTCATTATTACATGAATCGGTTGCTAGTGGACAAGTTGCGGCAGTGTATGAATCACAATTGTTTAGCAAGAACAATTTTATGCTGATGTTGCAACAGGTCCCGGCGTTGGCGGCTGACAAACGTCAAGTCACCGTCAATGCCATGTGGGACAGCGGAGCAAATTTGACGTTGATTTCGAGAAGTATTGCCAAGAAGTTAGAGTTGCCATCTACTGGTCGCACAGCTACTATTTCTCTGGCAGATGGAAAGAGCCAAGCATGTCCTACAGTCAAGATTTGTTTGGTTGACCGCAACCGGAATTCACATATTCTGGAGGCGGCGGTAGTGCCCAGCATTGGTACTGAAGAAGGGTTGCGTTCTATTGATCCTACAGCCGCCGCCGACATTTTCAACATGAAGCCTGATAACTTTTCTATGGTCGACGGCAAGATTGATGTTTTAATCGGCCATTTAACACCAGCTATGTTCCCGTGTGCAGATAAAATGGTTGGTGATTCTAGACTGTACAGAAGCTTATTTGGTACAGGCTATTTAGTTGTGTCTGCAGATGGCAGGACTGTTGCTAATCCTGTCGCCTGTAAAGCTGTGAAGTTGGAGGTCAGCAAGATGGAGTTCCTGAGTACTGAGAGTTTGGGAATACAGCCGCCATCAATGTGCAGCGGTTGTAAGAACTGCCGTCATTGCGCCGCCATAGCTGCCGGGCAGTCCGCCTTGGATGTGCGTAAGCGGCAGCTGATTGAAGAAGGTCTGACATTAGATCTTGAGAACCATATTTGGACGGCCTCATATCCCTACAAGCAGCCGCCAAGTGTGTTATTTGACAATTCAGAGCAGGCCTATAAGATCTGCTTACGTGACCGGCAGAGAATGATTAAAAAAGGTGAATACAGCACCTTCTGCCAAGTGTTCCAAGAAGCTGTGTCTCGTGGAGTGTATCAGAAAGCTTCGCCAAAAGACCTAGCTTATACTAAGCCCGTGTATTACTCGAGCCTAGTTTGCGCATATAAAGAGTCTATTTCCACACCGTTGAGGATATGCGCTAATTCTAGCCTCTGCTGCAAGGGGCTAAGCCTCAATAGTATTATGATGGACGGCCCAGTTTCATTATATACTCTGATGCACAATCTTATCCGGTTCAGAAGTTTTAAGTGTGCATTCGTGGCTGATATTCAGAAGTTCTATAATTCATTATTAGCTACCTATGAAGATTCTCAGCTGAAACGTGTTTTTTTCGCTGATACAGTTGATGGAGAGCCAGAGGTCTACCTTACCAAAACCATCAACTTTGGTGAGGCCTTGGCTGGAGATATGGCCGTGACCGCCCTCAGACTCACTGGTCGTATTTTTGGTGGACGTTCCCAGCAGGATGTTCAAGATGTTTATGGATCTGAGAAGATTAGAGGTTGTGACGTTGTAGCCCAGCAGGATGTGTGGAGAGATGTTCAGCAACCACTCAGTTCTGAATTTGTTTTGTATCAAGATCCTCCATCGGTCAAATTGGAGACTTGTACTTACGTGGATGACTGTTTGAGCGGTCATAACAGTAAACCTGAAGCTGTCCAGCTGGTCCAAGAGCTGGAGGATATGATTGCACCTGGCAATTTCAAGTTTAAATCTGTTGTTTATTCTGGAGATGATGTTGACAGTGTAAAAGTTCTGGGCCTCGTTTGGGACCCTAAACAGGATAAGTTGTTCCTACCTGTCAGAGCCAACCACGGCGAGAAGATTAAGGGTAGAAAGTTACTAGAGGATCTGGACCTGGAGGATCTCTGGAGAAGTCTACCTGAGTTGATAACTAAACGTGAAGTTTGGAGAATTGTGCAACAACTTTATGACCCAATGGGTCTAGCAGCGCCATTGCTGCTTAAGTCCAAGCTTTGTCTGCGCTCAGTTTGCATACATGGATGTAACTGGGATGATGTTATACCTGGAGAGTTGAGGTCGGAGCTCGTGTCCAGCCTCCAGGACCGTTCGGCACTTGGAAATGTGTCGTTCAGACGTTCGATGGTCCCTGATAAGCCGTTGGGGCTTCCAATGCTTGTTGGTTTCTGCGATGCATCTAACCAGGCCTATGCAGCCATCACCTACCTGAGATGGCCAGTTCCTGGAGGATATGATGTAGTTTTGTGTTGCGCCAAGTCACGTGTCGCACCAGTGAAGATTGAGTCTATACCAAGGTTAGAAATGCTTAGTTGTCTAATTTTGGCCAGGCTTGTGGATACTGTAGCCAGAGCTCTACCTTTCAACATTTCTGGCAAAGTATTTTTTAGTGATAGCAGCTGTGCCCTAGCTCAGCTATCCAGTGACAGTGTTATGTTAAATGTTTTTAACAGTCATCGTGTTTCTGAGATACAACAGTTGACAAGCCCTGAAGATTGGAAATGGGTTCCAACCCAGCACAACATTGCCGATCTGGCAACGCGTGGTTTGTGTACGATTGAGGATGTACAACCTGGATCTACATACCAAGAAGGTCCAAGCTGGTTGCGCCTGGAACAGGACCAGTGGCCCGTTAAGACGGCGGGTGAGGTAAATGCATCCATTCCCGAGAGCGAGCTAAATCCCAAGATGGCGAAGCTCAAGGTAATGTTCACACAGGTAGTGGACAATGATTTCTGGAGGTCCCTGGCAAGAAGGACCTACAGGCAGGCAAGGAGGACTGTAGCCGCAGTTCTTAAGGCTGCCAACTGCTTTAAAACGCTGCTTATCAAGAAACGTGGCGTTACAACAATTGAGGATGATGTTAGCAACAATGATAGTTCTAAGCATTATGAGAACTATACTTTCACAAATACATACATGGATTCTGTTTGTGACCTGTTTTTGACTTCCTTCAACCAAGAGAAGGAGATGACCATGGACGCCGAGGGGAAATTCGACTCCCTTCAACCTTATCATCACAAGGTCCAGGTTTGTTGGCCCATTGTAGGTCATGATGGATGTTATCCTCTTAGGACATTTACAATATTGAAAATGTCCGGGAGAGGAGATGAGGCTCTTGAGGCCGCTGCTGGAGGCCCCAGGAAGATTATGAAGGACAGCCCAGGTGTTGTCTTGCTCAGCCGCCACAACAGGCTGGCGCGGCTCATCCTTCAACAGTCCCACGATGAATTGGGGCATGGAGGCCATCGTAAGACGTTGGCGCAAAGCCGCAGGTATGCATGGATCACACATGGCCGCATGGAGGCTATGAAAGTGGTCAAGAGTTGTGCTGCATGTTCCATTGAATATGCCAAGCGTTCGAGTCCCGCAATTGCTAATATTCTGCCTGATCGTGTCGAGCCCTCTATGCCCTTCAAGGAGGTGCATATGGACCTTGCGGGGCCGATCGAAGTTACGAAGCCTGGCGTTGGTACCAGGAGTTCCAAGACCAAGTACAAAGTTTGGTTGTTGATTGTGGCCTGTAGATTTACACAGGCTGTGTTTGTTGATGTGTTGACTGATTATTCAACTGAAGCCGTGCTGGTCGGCTTGAGAAAACTTCAGGCGTTTTACAATATGCCTAGAAGGGTTACCACAGACAGAGGCACCAATATGGCCGGTGCCAAGCGAATTATGGATGAACTTTTGAAGGATACCCGAATGCATTTTGAATGGCATCTGGTGCCCACCGCAGCACACTCGTTCGTGGGTACTGTGGAGAGGCAGGTTGGGCTGGTCAAGCGTGTGTTGAACAAGAAGTTGGCTGGTGCTACTGTAACCTTCAATGATTTATTGGTGTTGTGTGCTGAGACTGCAAGAGTCCTGAATTCTAAGCCATTGACCTACGCCACCCAAGGAGATGACGTCAATTGCTGGAGAATAATTTCACCTGCTGATCTGTTAGGCGGCAGGACCAACGATGCAATCTGCACCTTTGAGACAGGTTGTAAAGAGCCCATCACCAGGAGGCTGGAGAACTTGGAGGAGTTGACCCGTCAGTTCCATCAGGTGTACAAGGAGCAGCTCATGCCTGAGCTACTCAAGTCCGTCAAGTGGCGCAGCAACAAGGTGCTGCTCGAGCCGGGAGACGTGGTGCTGATCGACGATAGCACAAATTTGATGAAGAAGTTCAGATTGGGGCGTGTGGAAGAAGTGCGCCCAGGTGGGAGGACCGTGGTTTGCAAGTTCAAATTATCAGATGACGCAGCCGCCACGAGTAACGAGACTTCCGCAAGACGTCTGCTCAAGATCAATCTACCCAAAGTTTAGTATAAGTATCGTTCTTGTTTAACTTTGAATTTTATTTTACGGTAGATTTATCAGATTTTTTTCGAAAGACAAAAAACGCAAATCTTAACTCAATTTCGTTTAAACTTTCAAATCGACGCAAGATTTTTTTCATTTGAAATGCAAACTTAAGTTATTTATACGTTTACGCAAGTTTTTTCAATGATTTAAGTCTTTCCGGGACCAGGGATTTTTTTCGCGGAAATTTTCCTAGGTACCTACGCAAATACGAACATTTTTATACTCGTTTGATTGAAATTCGATATGATAAAAAAGTAACACAATGAGATTTTTTTACATCATATAAATATTTCTTAAGATTTATTATAATCACATAGATAATTTAATATTACATATATATTAAAATTATTTCTATTTACCTTTTAACCGATGTACCTAAAGAAAAATGCAGATTTTTTCGTCTTGAATTAAGTAGATTCTTTGAGTTCGAAGATTTAAGCTTAATAAGACCGCTCTATAGTGTATCTTAGCTCTGTTACCTCGGCCAGACATACTACAGAACGGCAAAACTAAAGCATAAGATGATTTTATTTTGATTGCTTTGATTGATGATTCTAAAGTTTCTTGAATTATTCATGATTCTTTTAATTTTTGATTTGATTTAAACATCACTAATTATGTTTATTTTCAGTTGATGGAGCCCTGCGCCAGAAATCCTGTCGGAAATTATGCAGTATCAAAAAATTGTGATGGAAAGACATAACGTCCGTCAGGATAGCTGGAACATGGCATTATTAATATTTGAAAGATTGGTTAGTTTGTATCTTGAGGGGTACATTCTAACTGAGGCCCCAAATTGCCTTAATTTTGACTGTATGAATATGTACAAGTTGCTTTCTTCTTAAAACAGAGAGAAATTGCAAACTCAGCATTTAAAGAAGTTCTTTTCTTATAATTGAGCTTTTGTTTTATTTTGGTAATTTAATTTGCATATTTCAATTGCAATTTTATTTACGCAATTTTGATTCACGAAGATTTAAAATTATGAAATTTTAATTTTCCGATGTTTGATGATTTTTTTTACAGTCATATTTTATTTAGATTTAAGTATCTATTTTATTAAACATGTTAGATTTAAGGATTTACCTATCTTATCTAAGAATGTCTAGATGTAAGCCGAGTATTTTTCCGCTGGAGAAATGCTTAATTTTGAGAAGTTTTTTATGAAAATTCTATTTTTCTTTTCTAGCAAAAAGATTTAGTAGAAAAAATGTCATTATTTAATCTTTCTTTCTTTTGATTAAAAGTTTGAGTTGATTATTTAATTATTGATGCGATTTTTAATATAAAAATCATTTGCCTATTATTATGTAGGTACCTAATCAAAGTTTAGGTACTATTGATTATTAATTCATGTATTCGCAATTACATGGTCTGTAATTCTAACTTTAATTGAGATTATGAGGCCATGATTAATGAGATGTGTGAGTGGTAAATGTGCATTTCATGAATGTTGAATGCTTTTCCCATTCCTTATTCCTATCCTTATGTGGTAGTGGAGTCGGTTTGAGTTATTGTGGTGTTCGTAAGTTACCATAATTAATTTTAGGCCTGATGGCCATGCCATTTTAAACTCTTGTAATTTATGCGTTATGAGATTGTGATTTTGTGGACACTGTCTGCACGCATGATGTTAAGATGAGTTATTGTGTTCGATTCCCAGTGACTAGACGGGTGTGTGTTGGAATGATTTTCTTGTATTCCCTGGCAAGTTCGAACCCATTAATTCCCTTTTCCTTATACCAGAGAATGAGTGTGTTACGCGGCATTCCTAACTATCTCCGCGCTTAGCTTGTAAACAAACAAAGGCGCGCACATTTTTTCCTTGTTGATTCCCATGTGAAGAGCTACGTGAATAAAAATAATGTATTGGATGGATATACATGCGCTCTAATCCGTGGAAGATCTCAAATAAGCCTTCCTGCTTAGTTTGACGTATAATGTGGTAAGAATTTATCTTTAATTCTTAATAATAAGTGTAGTATGGTATATTTTTACGAAGAAATTTAAAACATTAATTTTTCAACAAATAGACCATTTAACTGCTAACTTTTGACATACGAATATTTTCCTTAATTTTATTGATCATTTGAACCTAAAATTATCAATTTCTGATGCTATTTAATATGTTTCGTGCCAATTTAAAGTTTTTTAGAAATTTTATATTTTTAATTAAATTGAAATCACGCAACCTCGATATACAAAAATAATAAACCATTAATATTATGTTATTAATTTTTATATTTTTGTTTTAGATGCACCGTTTTCATGGTAATAAATACACATTTGTAAACATTCACATGTTGGTCATTCGGAGGGCTTGGAGATTAAGATTTCGTGTACGGCAAGGCATGCGTACCGAAACAGCTTCTTTACAAAATGATTTTTTTTAAAAATATAAATACAGAATTAGTAAATAAAATATTTCTACAGATAAGAATGAATTTATTTCCATGGCATAAAATTTAGGTACACAATACAAATTTTTAAAATCTATAATTACTGTAAATGGTATAATATAAAAATTTTTTTCTCGTGGGGCAGCTGCTATAAAGCCAGCGTTTTACATTTGTTGATTTCCACATCGAAGTTGGCGATAGAAGTAGTGTCCAGAATTTTCTGAATCATGCTCAAACTCACACATCTAGAAATTAAAAGTTGCATTGGGACTCAAAACTAATTGTTTGATAAAAGGTTCTATTTATCCTTATTTCAGGTTTGGTTAGGTTAAGTAAAGTTTAGAAGAACCCCGCATTGTTAGAACCCGCACAGTTTAATAAGATTTATAACGGAGTGGTATTTCATATTTTTAGTAGGGTTGGGCCGGATACCGAATACCGGATATCCGGCTGATTTCTAATGCCGGATATCCGGTATCCGGCCGGACATTGAAAATGGACCGATACCTTGTATTCAGATAGTTTTAATATTCGGTATCCGGTATGATATTGAAAACGGCTGGATATCCGGCCAAACCCTATTTTTTTGAAAATAGTTTTAATACTAGATAGATAATTAAGTGAAGTAAATTAGTTAACTACTAAATATCTTTATTTATAACATGAAAAATCTAATTTACCTCTCCCTGATATAACATGCGACAAGTAAAATCAGCATTCTGAAATTTCCTAGAAAATATTTTTTTCCAATTTGTAAGAATAAAATTAATAGGATATACGTAGAAATATCAATAGTGAAAAATTTGTCTTCAATTTAACTTGCTAATGTGGTAAATATTCATTGTGAAGTTCGTTTATCCAGTAGAAGGGTAGGGGATGGAGTAAAAGGAGTTGATGGGGAGTATCGATATTTTAGCCAGCTGCGAGTATCACTTTATTAGAGTATATGAAAATCTGATGTAACATACAAGTAATAGTATATCAATTTAGAGAAGTTGCAATGCTACATTTAATTTGAAAAAGAAAAAATAAGGGGGGGGGGGGGGGGGGTTAATGCAACCATCTCGTAATCAATGTATAAATGGCACTTGGAATTCGAATTTTGATCCGAAATTTTACATGAGTAATCCTTGGTAGGTATATTTTCCCTAAATCGAACAAAAGGTTGAAAAAGTAACTGCTAACGGCTCATGTCTTAAATTACGTAGGAATCAACTTTTTGAAACATATTTTTGCTTTAGATCATGTGAAATGATACAAAAAGACATATTTTAGATCTCTAGTACCGGCAACTACCGGCTAGAACCATTTGAAAACGTTTTAAAGCGGAAAAGAGTATTATGTGTAGATAGATTTCGTGATGAATTTCCCTTGAAAATAGCCCAAAAATGGCTGAGCCGCCAGCCGTTAGCCGCTACTTTTCCAACTTTTTGTTCGATTTAGGGAAAATAGACCTACCAAGGATTACTCATACAAAATTCCAGATCAAAATTCGAATTCTAAGTGCCATTTATACATTGATTACGAGATGGTTGCATTAACCCCCCCCCCCCTTTAGTATTTTCTCTAACATATTTTTTAAAAATAAAAAATGTGAAGAATCAAACCTACTCTTTAGTAAGTTTACCTGCACTGCCAAACAATGTGGACATATTGCCTTGCAACACATGATTTTACTAAAAGTGTAGTAATACAAGTGTTAAAAAATAATTTTAAATATTTGTAATTCGGTGTTTAGATTTTATTTTATTACTACCAGCTACGCCCCTAGAGGCCTCTAAGGGTACTTGAGGAGGGGGGAGTTGAATCCCAAAACCCATTTTTAGTTTTTAAAAAAATATTTATTTTTTGTGAGGGGGTTAATTTCTAGGGGCGATTTATCTTGGGAGAGTAGTGGTACTCTTTCCCAAAGCAGTTGTTATAAACCTTCCCGGGGCCTATGAGAAGCTACCCTGTTAAAGAGAACCCGATCGGTTGAGCGGTAAGCGATATTCTTCGGTACAGACCAACAGACAAAAAAACATCCTGTTACTTTAGCATAAGGACAAGCTATTCTTTTTTTACAATCAGTCCTTCCGTACATCCGCAGCGTTTAGTGATTTTGAAATTTTAATTATGATTTATTATGTGTCAACGCAGTACTTTTGTGAAAGCCTGGCAACATTACAATTATTAACAGGAATGTCAAAACATGTTGATTTTTTACACCACTTATTTTCTACAATTTTATTGTGGATTGTTTTATTTCTGAAGGTTTCTTTTTATGGATGTTGTCATCCTTGTTTATCAAATGACTTACATCCACTGTCATATCTTCTGGCAATCCATTGAATTCTGTTCATATTAGGAATGTACAGCACATCATTTACATGACTCTGTGGTATTCTATTTCTATAATATAATAGTTATTTATCGCATCGTATCATAGACAGCTTTCCGCGGATAATAAAATGATATATTACAATATTAATTCCAGTTTAGTTGGTTTCAAGGGATCGGAGGCACGAGCGAATTGAATTGGTATTGATTTTTTAATTTTGTTTTGTTATTTGTGGAAAATTGTTTGAATTACAATACAATACATGATTTTTCAGTGGGGCTTAGAACCATTTCTAATCCAGCGGATAATAATTGGATTAGAAACCACACATTTTTACCATTCTGGGAATTATATTTCTATACCTGGAAACTATCAACCTATCTTTATACAAGGAAACTATCTACCTATCTGTATACCTGAAAACTATCTATCTATATCTGTATACTATGCTGTTATGTAATATTTATCCCTGAAATACAGGTTTTTTCAGTTTTTGGTTATGTTTTGTATGATTTGTTTGATATTTTCAGTTTGCGTCTTTTATTCATAGCGAGAGTTTGGTATTATAATCTGGTGTTTCTGTTATGTAAAGAAATACAGATAAGTTTTCATATTATTTTATTCTATTGTTTAAAAAATTGAACTTATTATGCAAGAAATCTATTTAAATATTTTTAAGTACATTGTTTATTTTCGGTTTAAGGCTTTAGTTTTATTAAATAATTGTTTTAAAAATTTTCATTTTACTCTAGATATAAAGTTAATATGAATTAAGTATGTAAAATGTTTTGTTATGTATCTGTCTTATGTTTTAATCCTGGGCCATTTTTCAAAAGCTCAACTAATTATTATTAAATCTTATTTCAATTTGGTAATTGATATCTGTTTTGGATTTTGAATATCATGGAAAATTGATACACACAAGATTAAATTGAAATTGTTTTAGGGTTAAAAATTGTCTTACTCGTAGGAAAGCAGAAACGTATATTAGAATAGCAATTTATATTAGTGTCACTTCTTAATAAACTAGGGGGGGGGGGGGGGTAATATTTGGGTAATTTTAAGGTTGATTAATTGTATAATACATGTTATTTTGAGTGTAGAGCTGTTTGGTTTCCAGTGTTAGCCGGTTTTACAATATAATGTAATTATTATAAAAATATAGGTTTGGATTAAAATCTACGACATTTGAAATAAAGTTTTTTGTTAGTGGCTACAGTAAAAGAAACACTAGAGTAAGAAATTTACATGCCTGACTAGTAGTCTGTTTATTTTCGATGATTATTATTTTTTTTTCTTCAGAATATAAGTTGTTTAAAGATTTTTGTTTTTAACTTTAAAAATAAAGAAAGAAATTTTATTTTGTTGCTTTTTCTCACATTATTATAGTGCACAAATTCAAATTATTGTTTTGTCTGGTTTTAAATGAATATCTATTAAATGCCTAGAATATCTATTTGTTGCATCGTATTATAGAAGTTTTCTGCAGATATTTAACTCAAAATTGTAGCAATAGAACCAGTTTCTGTTAGCCACGATATTATACAGCTAATTTAGTCTGTTTTTCTTTTAGGCAATAGTAGTGCTAAAAGAACAAGGCAAACTGCAAATCTGACAAAGAGTTAAGATGCAGAAGAAACGGCAGCTGAAATTTAAGGTTAGAGAAATAAATTTGTTTAATAAGGTTTTGGTCTAAAATAAGTTGTTTATTATTTTTATTATCATTAGATTATTATTTGTCTTAATTATATAAATAAAATGTTTACATTTTTGATTATAAGACTTATTACAACTATATAAAATTAAAATTAGTCAAAAATATTCACTTATTGAAATGTGTAAATTGGTTGTAAAGTACTGCCTTAAAAACAGAGGTATAAAAGAAAGAAAATATAGTGCCGTCGAATATAAGTAGTGTACATTTCAACAAGACTAATTCAACATGATCTTTTATTAGAATGCATATTCGTGATAAATGTTGTTATTTGGGGTTAGACTAGTTCAAAATGCGTAAATAATCTAATTATCCTGATTTATTCTGGTTTTAAATAAACTTCTAAGCCATTCTATTTTTGTTATTCTTTTGAAATATCATCTTATCCAATATTAATTGGAATAATTGAAAACTCTAATATTTAGTTACTAAAATATCAGCAGATTCGACATTAATTGAAAGTTGTAATATTATTTGTTAAATGGAATGGATTCGATATTATATAATAAAATATTAACAGATTTAAATTAAAATATCAGCAGATTCGACATTAATTGAAAGTTCAATATTGTTTGTTTAAGGAATGGATTTGAAATTAATTGGGATTATTGAATGTTTTAAAATTATTTGTTTTATGCAAAAGAAAAAAGATTAATTGAAAGTTCAAGCATTATATGTTTTAAGGTATAGAAATACCAACCGATTTGATAGTTACTTGAATAATTGACAGTTCTATTATTATTTGTTATAACAAATTAAATATAACAGTTTCAATATTAATTGAAACAATTAAGAGTTTTTTTTTTTAAGTCAAGGAATGGAAACATCCACAGATTCGATATTAATTGGAATAATTTCATGTTCTCATATTATTTGTTTTAAGGAAATAAATATCAACAGATTTGATATTAATTGGAATAATTGCATGTTCTCATATTATTTGTTTTAAGGAATTAAATATCAACAGATTCGATATTAATTGGAATAATTGCATGTTCTCATATTATTTGTTTTAAGGAATTAAATATCAACAGATTCGATATTAATTGTAATAATTGAAAGTTCTAATAATATTTTTCAAGGAAAGGAAACATCCACAGATTCGATATAAATTGGATAATTGAAAGTTCTAATAATTTTTGTTTTACATAAGTGAAATATCTATAGATTCAATATTATTTGGAATAATTGAAAGTTCTAATATCTTTTTGTTTTGTTGTTGAAAGCTCTAATATTCTTGGTTTAAATACATGGATATATTAATAAATTAGATGTTAATTGGAATAATTGAATGTTCTAATATTACTTGTTTTAAGGAATGGATATATCAACAGATTTGATATTATTTGGAGTAATTCAAGTTCTAATGTTAATTGTTTTGATTAATGAACATATCAAGATATTCTCTTTTATTGGAATAATTGAAAGTTCTAATATTATTTGCTTTAAGGAACGGACATATCAACACAGTCTATTTTTGAAATAATTGAAAGTTCTAATATCATTGGTTTAAGGAATAGACATATCAAGAGATTCTTTATTACTTGGAATAATTAAAAGTTCTAATATTATTTGCTTTAAGGAATGGACATATCAACAGATTCGATATTGCTTGGAATAATTAAAAGTTCTAATATTATTTCATTTAAGGAATGGACATATCAAGAGAGTATATATTATTTGGAATAATTAAAAGTTCTAATATTATTTGTTTAAGGAATGGACATATCAACAGATTCGATATTGCTTGGAATAATTGAAAGTTCTAATATTATTTGTTAAAGGAATGGAAGCATCAACAGATTCGATGGTGCTTAGAATAATTAAAGCCCTAACATTATTTGTTTCAATTAAATGGAAACTTTAACAGATTTGATGTTAATAAAATCGTTGAGATTTCTATTATTAATTATTTTTAGGAATGGGCATATCAACTGATTCTATATTAATTAGAATAATTAAAAGTTCTAAAATTTTTTGTTTAAGAAATGGACTTATCAGCAAATAAAATGGAGCTCTATTATTATTTGTTTTAAGTTTTACTTCAACATCAACGGAATTGATATTAGTTAGAATAATTGAAAGTTATAATAATAAATAATAAATGAAATTATCAACAGATTTCATAGTAACTGGAATAATTAATAGCTTTATTATTATTTGTTTCATAAATAGAAACTTCAAAAGATTTGATATTTGCAGGAAACATTGACAATTTTAATATTTTATATTTACAGGTTTGATGTATATTGAAGTCATCAACAGGTTTGATGTATATATTGAAGTCATTAACAGGTTTGATGTATAAATTGAAGTCATCAACAGGTTTGATGCATATATTGAAGTCATAAACAAGTTGGATGCATATTGAAGGCATCAACAGGTTTGATGCAAATATAGAAGTCATCAACAGGTTTGATGCATATATTGAAGTCATCAACAGGTTTGATGTATATTAAGGTCCTCAACAGGTTTGATGCATATATTGAAGTCATCAACAGGTTTGATGCATACATTGAAGTCATCAACAGGTTTGATGCATATATTGAAGTCATCAACAGGTTTGATTTATATATTGAAGTCATTAACAGGTTTGATGTATATATTGAAGTCATCAATAGGTTTGATGCATATATTGAAGTCATAAACAAGTTGGATGCATATTAAATGCATCAACAGGTTTGATGCAAATATAGAAGTTATCAACAGATTTGATGCATATATTGAAGTCATCAACAGGTTTGATGTATATATTGAAGTCATCAACAGGTTTGATGTATATTGAAATTATAATCAAGTTTGATGTTTATTTAAGGCATCAACAGGTTTGATGTATATTAAGGTTCTCAACAGGTTTGATGCATATATTGAAGTCATCAACAGGTTTGATGCATATATTGAAGTCATAAACAAGTTGGATGCATATTGAAGGCATCAACAGGTTTGATGCAAATATAGAAGTCATAAACAGGTTTGACGTATATTGAAGTTGTCCACAGGCTATGTGCAAATTAAAATTCCGAACAGGTTTGATGTAAACAGAAATCCTCAACAGATTCTATGTAAATGGAAGTCATCAACAGGTTGTATGTAAATGGAAGTCTTCAACAGGGTTTATGTAAATGGAAATTCTCAACAGGGTTAATGGAAGTCATCAACAGGTTATATGTAATTGGAAGTCATCAACAGATTCTATGTAAATGGAAGTAATCAACAGGTTTTATGTAAATGAAAGTCTTCAACAGGGTTTAAGTAAATACAGGTTTTATGTAATTGGAAGTACTCAACAGGTTTGATGCAAATTATTATTGAAGTAATCAACAGGTTTGATGCAAATTATTATGGAAGTCATCAACAGGTTTGATGCAAATTATTATGGAAGTCATCAACAGGTTTGATGCAAATTATTATGGAAGTCCTCAACAGGTTTGATGCAAATTATTATGGAAGTCATCAACAGGTTTGATGCAAATTCTTATAGAAGTCAACAACAGGTTTGATGCAAATTATTATGAAAGTGATCAACAAGTTTGATGCAAATTATTATGAAAGCCATCAACAGGTTTTTATGCAAATGAAAATATTGACAGTAAAATATTTTTATTATTATTAAAATAACGATTTTAAAAGTATCCTTTTTATTTATTTATTTTTTAATAATTTGACTTTGTGATTAAGTTTTTCTGCACATTATTTTTATTTTTTTTTTCTTCAAATTCTAAAATGTTCAAAGTAACATGTAATTAAAAATGTTCATTTAAATCAGCCTAGGTTTTGAACATTTTTTTTAAGACCAGAATTCTGTTAGATGTTTTCAATGTTGTTTTTGTACTTTGCTTTATATTTGAGAAATATATTTTTTTTATAGTTTAATTTGGTTTAAAATTGACATTCTTCATTTTTGACTGGATCATTTTTATGAGATCCAGAAAATTAGCATAGATTATATTTTTTTCTTCTTCTTCTAATTATGTCTAATCAAAATATTAAGTATAAGAATAGGTGTTTCTAATTGATTTGTTTGTTTAAATTTGTTTTCTTTGAACTAAAGTTTCTGTATTAGAATAAAGATGTTTTTATTTGTTATCTTTTAGTATTGTTGAATATTTATGTAATTTTTATGAATCTTTCTAATTTATGATTGACAATTTTTTGAAGGGATTCTGTAGGAATAATGAAATAAAAAGTATACATTCTTTGGGTGGACGGGGAAGATATCTTTTATGTGTCTGGTGTTTAATCATATGAGTATTATTAATATTCTTATTTACCATCCAGCTTTGTTGGGTTTGGACTAATATCTGATTGTTGTTTTATTTTGGGATAGATATTGTATAACATGTGTTATTTAGACTTGGATAAATAATATGCTGTTATGTAATATTTATCCCTGAAATACAGGTTTTTTCAGTTTTTGGTTATGTTTTGTATGATTTGTTTGATATTTTCAGTTTGCGTCTTTTATTCATAGCTTCCCTCCCTTTGTAGTTCACCCACCCTTATTCGTTGGAATAGTTTTTAAAATTCGTCCATGCATGATATGGTTATTGTCTATTTTAAGGATTTTATTTATGATTTTATGATTTTATTTATGTAATTAATTGTATGGTATTGCACATTTGTATTTTTCTATTCTCGCTTTTTATGAATAAATGGACTAATATCTGATTGTTGTTTTATTTTGGGATAGATATTGTATAACATGTGTTATTTAGACTTGGATAAATAACTGGAAACTATCTATCTATATCTTTATACAAGGAAACTATCTACCTATCTGTATACCTAAAAACTATCTATCTATATCTGTATACCTGGAAACTATTTATCTATATGTATACCTGAAAACTATCTATCTATAATCTATATCTGTATACCTGGAAACTATCTACCTATCTGTATACCTGAAAACTATCTATCTATATCTGTATACCTGGAAACTATCTATCTATATCTTTATACAAGGAAACTATCTACCTATCTGTATACCTAAAAACTATCCATCTATCTGTGATTTTGTATACCTGAAAACTATCCGACTATCTATCTCTATTCCTGAAAACTATCAATTTATCTATTTCTATATCTGGAAACTATCTATCTATCTGAATACCTGGAAACTATCTATCTATATGTATACCTGAAAACTATCTACCTATCTGTATACCTGAAAACTATCTATCTATATCTGTATACCTGGAAACTATCTATCTATATGTATACCTGAAAACTATCAATCTATATCTGTATACCTGGAAACTATCTATCTATCTGTATATCTGGAAAC
Source organism: Acartia tonsa (assembly GCF_053477335.1). Taxonomy (NCBI): domain Eukaryota; kingdom Metazoa; phylum Arthropoda; class Copepoda; order Calanoida; family Acartiidae; genus Acartia; species Acartia tonsa. The sequence continues at coordinate 6,677,752 of NC_137264.1, forward strand.
TATCTATCTATATGTATACCTGGAAACTATCTATCTATGTATCTGTATATCTGGAAACTATCTATCTATATGTATACCTAAAAACTATCCATCTATATATGCATACCTGGAAACTATCTATCTACATATCTGTAAACTATCTTTCTATATGTATATCTGAAAACTATCCACCTATCTGTGATTCTGTATACCTGAAAACTATCCATCTATCTATCTCTATAACTGAAAACTATCTATTTATCTATCTGTATACCTGGAAACTATCTATCTATCTGTATACCTGGAAACTCTGGCTGCTTCAGCGGCTGTGCTACAGTTATGGCACAAATGCTTTTCTGCAAATGCGGCATGCGGGCAGTAGATAGTTCCCTATAATAATGTCATCTATAAAATAAAGTAGAACGATGTCTGTCTGTCCGTCTGTTTGAAGCTGAAGATCACAGTAACCGCTGAGCCGATTGGGCTCTACTCCTTATAGAACATGCCTACTGGTCTTATTATGGTTTTAAGCTATTTTCTTAATACCTTGCTGACCGCTACACAGATTCTGGAGGAAATTAATATATTTGTCACATCATGGTTTTAAATTATTTTTTATAAACAATCTTTCCTGAAATATCAAATTACAAAGCCCCGCCTTAAGAAGATTAATAATACGATATTAAATGTTAATTAATACTAAAACTTTAAGATATAATCATAAATTAATGTTTTTTGGATGCTTTCATGCTTATTTAAATAATTATTACCTGACTCGGAATACAATTATATCCAATCACAGCAAAGATCAATAAACAAAATATTTTCTTCATTTCCAACTTGTCGGATATTAGTGCATAAATCTAAACAAAAACATTTTAAAAATATTTAAATATTTTTATTTTGGAAGATTTTTAAAATTTAGCTTCCCTAATTTTTTGCTTATTTGTATAAAAAAAATGAATCTTGAATTCCGCTAAAAAAGCTATCAGTTTCGAAGTTTATTCCCACAGCCCAACAGTATCTTGATATTGACTTAACTTAAACGTTTGTCATTATTGGTATTGCGTCTTTTGTCTACTATGAAACACTTATCCTGAAAAAGACTATTGAGGATGGGATATACTATGATATCTTATGATGGTCTAAACCAAATCTTGCTTGATTATATGATATGATCAAACAGTCTTCAGCTGACAACCAACTTTTTGATTTTGTGCCAAGGCATTCCCCATACTCTACCCATTTAGAACAATTTATAACGTCATTAGCTATGAAGCTCTATTGGGATGAGTTTCGAACCAATTACCTTCCTGACAACGAGCGGATAAGCTGAGTGGTAAGCCACAACAGCGGGTATCTTTCAAATACTTATCAGTTGTAACAAGGACGTCCAAGGGGTTGGGTAAAGTGGTGATTACCCCCCCCCCCCCCCAAAAAAAAACGAATTTTTGGGTGCCTACGGTAATTACCCCCCTCCCCCCCAACCAAATTTTACCTCCCTCCAGGGTAAAAATTTGGGGGGGGGGGGGTAAAAAAATTTGCGGCGCGCTTTGCGCGTCATTTCACCCCTCCCCCATTAAAAAAATGTTACCCTCCCCCCCCCAAAAAAAAAGCTTGGACGCCCCTGAGTTGTAATACTATAGCGGAAACTATAGCACACCATATTTTAGATATAAATAATACGTAGTAAAAATCAAATAAACTTTCGTTGGAAAATCTATCTATATCTTGATTTCTTGATTTATCAAATAAACTAAAATGTTATGTATAAAAGCTACGTACAAGCTTTGATTAGACATTTATAAATAGATGGACTTACAATTAGGCAAATTTTTGTAATTTTTAAGAAAAAAAAATTGTTTTCGGATGAAACTCAGGGGAAATGGGAATGACATGGGAGAAAATCCAGGAGGTGAGTATTAAATAGTTTATTGCTGTGGGTCAACTCAAAAAAGTCTTCTTTAGAAAGAGTCTGCCATTCGTTGGCGGATGGCTGTTCTTATAATTTAGGTTTCTTGTAATTTTGAACAAGTTTGCTTTTATGAAGTCTTTCATAAAACCTCTCTGTAAATGATTTATTTAAGGCTGAATTTACGTGACCTTACCAAAGCAACTGATAAAAATGGCCATGAATCAACTCACTTTAGGAGTGGTTTTATGAAGAACTTTATAAAAGCAAACTTGTTCAGAATTTTAAATAAATAATCTTTGCTTTTCTTGTCATGATTATGTGGTAACCCCTAGGGGATGAAAATTGAACTTGAAATTTTCGAATCGAATTTTCTCAAACACGGCTGCATTTTAGATTGAAAAGTGAAATTAAGTTACCTAACCTAGGGTAATGAAATGCACTATATCCCAATTTAAGTTCTGACACAAAAGTCAAAGAACCTTCGAACGCATGGTGGTAGTTGAAGGGAAGTGGGTAAGAAGAGGGAAAGAAGGGAAGAGGGTTGTGGGAAAATTTTCACTTAGAATTGTTTGTCTGAATCACATTCCCTAGTCCCTAGATATGAGGAAGTTTCGTTCAGATTTTATGTGATGTTGAATATTCAATGCATTGTTACTCTTATATTTTATTATGTTGGTTTGTTGGACTTTTATGAATGTTGTCATCCCTGTTTGATTAAAATTTTAGCTATTTGTTTGAATATTTTTTAATTATTTTATGTAAACATTTCCAAATATTTAAAATATTTGTTGCTACCCTGTATTTCAAGTACGCAGATTAACATAAACAAGGTTGACAACATTAATAAAAAACAAAGCTCTAAGATGGTGGAACAAATGAATTGTAGAGTGTCAGAACTGAATAATCAGAATATAATTGTATATAAGTCGAAACAAAATTTAAGTAAATTTGTTGTAAAACTGCTTATATACAGGATAATGTTTGAGGACATTCTTACATTTTTAGGACTTGATTATAGAGATGCTTCTTTTATAACATTGAACTTTGTTGTCCTAGGAATCAGTATTCCAAAAAATCAGATAAATAGGATCATAGACGTTCAAGCTTTTTTTGGGAAGGGGGTAAAAAATTTTAAGGGGGGGGGGGTAATTCGTATTTGGGAGGGGTAAAATGGCGCGCGAATAGCGCCAAAATTTTTTTTTACCCCCCCCAAAATTTTTACCCCGGGGTAAAATTTTTGGGGGGGTAATTTTATGAAGAACTTAGTATTAAAAATGCGCGCAAAGCGCGTAAAAAATTTTTTTATTAGAGATTTTTTATTTTGGGGGGTATTTACCCCTCCAAAATTGTTTGGGGGGGGTAAATACCCCCCCCCCCCCTAAATGGTTGGAGGTGCCTACGGCACCCCCAGGGTAGGGTAGATTTTAAATGGGAGGGGGGGGGGTAATCGCCCCATTACCCCCCCTTTTGGACGTCTATGAATAGGATAATTATATCACATAAAAATTTGTTGATAAAAATTAAAAATCAACATGTTTAAAATGTACGTACGGGTATTCTGGTAACGATTATAAAGTTGCTACGCTTTCTAGCTACTACAGGAATCACCATGCAAAGTTTGAAATCGATAGTTTAAATCTAGCATGCCTAAATTAACGGAAAAGCTATCCTTTCCCGACGGTCGGACGGATCGACCCTAATCATAGAAAAGATTCGCTTTTAATAAGGTTGACAACATGAAACATCCAGGTAGAGAAGATCATAAAATTTTAAAACAATTTACTAATGTAACAAAGCAATTGATAGACAAACGGATAAGGTCAATAGTTGAGTAGATATTCATAGGTCAATCACATGAAAATAGCTTAAAACCATCACATGATCATAAAATATATTCCCTATGAAGAACAACCTAGGTGGTTCAGTTGTTACCGAGATCTTAAGCTTCAGACGGACAGACATACTAAACACTTTGTATTATAGTTTACTTGTTTTTTTTTTGCAAATATGTGAATATATAAATCAAAAATATGCAAGTTGTACACAATGCCAAGAGGTACAAAATATAGCTACTTATCGCATCGTATTATAGACATCTTTCCGCGGATAGTAAAACGATAATTTGTTAGGTTTATTCCGAAAGCTAACTGGTATTAATATTATGATGTAATCCAGCGAATAATAATCGGTTTCGAAGCTATACTGGAAGGGACATTTGAGGGTTTGAAATTTGTTAAATCTTCAAAATTTTTGAATTGTGGCTTTGATCAAAGAGAAGCAGTTTCAGATATCTATATGGCCACAACAACTTACTCGTCTATGCAGGGATTTTTTATTACATAAGAATATAGACAATAGATGTATCATGCAAAACGAAATAAAGTTAAAGAAAAACGTGCGTATTTTGATAATGCTTCGATTAATTTTCTTAATTAATCGACTTAAAATTAGTTTTCAATATACTTATTTATAAAAAGAGAATATTAATTTCATGACAATGTAAAGTGAGCAGGACATTCCAAGTATCAGCTACTTCTGGTGCCAGGTATACCTCTCAACAGGATGCTCCAAGTAGTAGCTTCTTCTGGTGCCAGTTATACCTGACATCAGGATGCTCCAAGAAGTAGCTACTTCTAGTGCCAGGTATACCTGTCAACAAGATGCTCCAAGTAGCAGCTACTTCTGGTGCCAGGTATAACTGTCAACAGGATGCTTCAAGTAGCAGCTACTTCTGGTGCCAGGTATAACTGTCAACAGGATGCTTCAAGTAGCAGCTACTTCTGGTGCCAGGTATACCTGTCAACAGGATGGTCCAAGTAGTAGCTACTTCTAGTGCCAGGTATACCTGTCAACAGGATGCTCCAAGTAGCAGCTACTTCTGGTGCCAGGTATAACTGTCAACATGATGCTTCAAGTAGCAGCTACTTCTGGTGCCAGGTATACCTGTCAACAGGATGCTCCAAGTAGCAGCTACTTTTGGTGCCAGGTATACCTGACATCAGGATGCTCCAAGTAGCAGCTACTTCTGGTGCCAGGTATACCTGACATCAGGATGCTCCAAGTAGCAGCTACTTCTGGTGCCAGGTATACCTGACATCAGGATGCTCCAAGTAGCAGCTACTTCTGGTGCCAGGTATACCTGTCAACAGAATGCTCCAAGTAGAAGCTACTTCTGGTGCCAGGTATACCTGTCAACAGGATGCTCCAAGTAGCAGCTACTTCTGGTGCCAGGTATACCTGTCAACAGGATGCTCCAAGTAGCAGCAACTTCTGGTGCCAGGTATAACTGTCAACAGGATGCTCCAAGTAGCAGCTACTTCTGGTGCCAGTTATACCTGACATCAGGATGCTCCAAGTAGCAGCTACTTCTGGTGCCAGATATACCGTCAACAGCCTTACTGACTTTTGTAAGCTTATTATCAATGTCACTTTGTGTTTTGAACAAAAAAGACTGTTATTAAGTAATTTTTATACACCTTTTAAAATGTACATGAATATACTTGGATTTTATATTTATTGATCATAAAAATAATTTCACTAATAGCTGTATATTTGTAACTATATAACCTTTCCTACAACTTGAATGAGGGACAAATCCCCCCTACCTACCCTGGATTCACATTACGCTCTTACATAATAATATTTAACTTTGTATGATTTTTCAAGATTGTGCCTAATAGTTGTAGGTATCACTATTCCAAAAAGCAATAAATAGGACAAATTTTTGTCATAAAAATAAACAATGAACAGCTTTTAGTTTACTGAATACATTTTCTCCGTTATGGACGTACAGACCGACATTAAATGTTATAAAGATTCGCTATTAAAAAAAAAATTTACAAACCTCTTTTAAAGCAATGAATTTTACTACGAGAATGATATTTCATATGTGACATATGCCCCGGCCCAAAGTCAACTATCCATGTATCTTAGGCGTCTCAACTATGTTTCTACAATTTCACACAATTTTCATGATAAAATCAGTACTTAAAAAATTAAACAATTAAATAAATGTTCTCTTCTATATATGTATGTTTATTTGATTAGGGTATTAAGAAACAGCTGTCCATGAATAGGAAAATTGAGTAGTCGAAGGCTTGGGCCAACTAGGGATGGATTTATCTTAAGACTTACAATTTCTATAAAACTACAAGAAGTGTTTTTTCAATATGGTTCAGAACCAGTTAATTAATATCCAGCAAAAAAAATCTGTCTGAAGCATTTCAGTAATATTTTTAAAAACGAAGCTTTTCTATAATTAGGGTCGGTCCGTCCGTACGTCCGTCCGTAACGGATAGCTTTTTTCGTTAATTTAGGCATGTTAGAATTGTCCTATTGGTTTCAAATTTTGCATGGTGATTCCTTTAGTAGTTAGGTACGATTTAGAAAGCGTAGCAACTCTATAATCATCACCAAAATGTCCGTACGTCCATTTTAAACATGTTGATTTTTTTCCTTTTTTAACAACAAATTTTTATGTGATCTAATCATCCGATTGATCTGATTTTTGGTATATTGATTCCTGGGACAACAAAGTTTAATGTAATAAGCGAAGCAACTCTATAATCAAGTCCTAAAAATGTAAGTGTGTCCATAAACATTATCCTGAATCAAGCAGTTTTTCAACAAATTTACTTACAATTTTGCTTTGACTCTTATACATTTATATTATGATTATTCAGTTCTGACAATATACAAGTGTTAATGTTTGTTTGTCCTACCGTTTCAGTGCTTTGCTTTTATGGATGTTGTCATCCTTGTTAATCTTTGTGTTATGTGCGTTTTTGAAAGGATTGATGTTTAATAAAACTATATAACAGCCTTGGATTTGATATTTGTATTTCTTAGAAATAAAAGAAACACATTATGAAAGAAATTGAATGATTTGGACTGTATATCTTTTTATATAAAGTAGTAAATTTCTTTTGCCTGTAGCGAAGGATCTCACTAACCGCTGGACATTTATGGGTCTCCTTTACAGTGAAGCTGTTTATAGGTCACCCCCCACCTAAAGTGCCCCTAGAGGCCTCTAGGGGAGTAGCCACTAGTATATTTTAAAATGAGATGGAAAAAAATAATCTTTAAATTAAAAATTATTTGCATATGCAGATTATTGTACCAATTTTCATTAAAATTCTTGTGGTATTTAAGAAATTGGCGATTGTAGGAAAGGGCCGAAATTTTTGTAAAATTCATCTATTCATTATTTAAAGATTTTCTTACTGCAATAATTTGAAGTATGTTAAATTAGTTGTAATCTATAAATCTATAAGTAGCGAAGCAAAAACAAATTTTAATAATGAACAGAAAACCATTAAACCCAAAGATTCTATGTCAATTGTAAAATCATCCAAAATTCTCAGTGTACAGATGTACCCTAGTTAAAGAACATTTGCTAAAATAAAAAAAAATAAGGACATACAATTTCATTTTCCTTGTTATTTACAAATAAATCAAGGGTGTGCATCCAAAGAGAGTAGGGGCAATGGGCTGTTTATTACACTAATCACCAACGTTTTATGATAACGTTTTCTTATTCGTTGGCTTAACAACTTTGGGGACTTAATGAATTTTGATTTGTTGATGTATTAAGTTAAGTGTCCATACGTTTCAACCACTAATTTTCATTTACTGAAGGGGTAATTTTGTGTATAAAATTGGGGATGTTCTGTGTAAATCAATTTATTGGCCATTGTCTTATCCCTTTAGATCCCCAGCCTTTCAGGGAAATGAGATTCGGAGATTATGTCCTGTCATTCTATGTTATTTTTTTATAATGGTATACGAAGTTTTGGGGAGTAGGAAAACCGGGTATAGTCCCTTTCGTAACATCGCACCTTATGGGGCGATTCTTCGTATTTTTCACAGTAGCTTTTCTTCTATTTCTAGCCCCTGTGGGGGGCTCTAACCCTGCGGGGCCAATTACCTAACCCTGTGGGGCAATCACCTAACCCAATATAACCTAACCTAGCCTAAAATAACTTATACAAAGCCATTTTAAAAATATGACGAATCGCCCCTTATGGAGCGATGTTACGAAAGGGATCATATTGGCTGGTGAGATCCTACCTCCATTTAAACTATTTCAATATATGGCATTCAATATCTTTTAAAGTTGAAGATCTCCTATGTTTAAAATTTTGTTTATGCCCGCGTGTGTGTGTGCGATTAAACACATGGAAAATAATACGCAGATAGACACACAATTCTTATAAAACTATAACATAGAGGCATTCTTACAATATCACAATGAAAAATAATAAGAAGTTATCTAAATTATTGAATTGACTGAAGCAAAATATCTCAGGAATGCTCGAAAGATGTTTCTCGTATTCGTTTGAATCCGGTGGATAGAAACCGGTTCTCTTCCATACGAAAAAACTATGTCTAGCATCGTATTATATCCAGCTTTACAATATAACGAATATAAAAATGTACAATCATAAGATTAAAACTAGTTTTTTATCCCTGGGGTGCCGAAGTACATTCTATATCCGCGGAAAGCCGTTTATAATACGATGCGAGAAATAACTATTCTTTCATTTAAATTTCTATTTATTTCCTAAGGCATCCCCATTTTATTCTTTTTAGCATTGAAGCTTCTTTATAATTCGCTTTGTCAGTCCGTAACGCTATGGGGGGAAATGTGATTTTCTTGGATGCTATTGAAGAAGAAGGCTGAAAATTTGAGTGAAGATTACTAAGTTTATACGTTGTTTTGTCCGTCTGTCTGTCGGTCATGCTCTAATTAAATTTAAACCATTTATTTACGGTTTTGTGATTTTCTTTAAGCTTTGGCATATGCTCTCTCTTTCTTTTCTTTTCTTTGTTATGACTATTGAACATCTGCAGTATAACTCACTGTGTCTGTTTGTCCATTCCATGATTATTTTGTTATATTATACATCAATTAAAATCTTAGTTGTATTATTGAATAACTTTAAACACCCTTCACATGTACTTTATGATGTATAAAACGTATACATGCATTCAAAAACACGGCCGTGAATTAAGAGATTATGTTAAAACTTTAAAAATTGGGGGGGTGGGGGGGGTTATGCTTTTCTTTTTCCATATTTTATTTGGTTAATTCTATTATATTTATAATAATTCTATGTGCCTTGTTGTACTGATGTTTTGGCATATATGGCCTGATTGTAGAAAACCTTTGATTGTAAAATTTTTTTTTATAAATTCATGCAAATATGCGAATTGTATTATGTACATAGTACTTATATCATGAATTATTGCATATCAACAATAAATTTGCAAGGATAACAACATTCATGACTAGAGTTTCATATGGAAATAACTTAAAAAGAAGATAATCACCTGTAAAAGCAGTCGTCAAAGAGAATCTAGCTTCTTAAACAGCATCTAAGAAAAACACAATGTCCTATAGAGTATAGGCGACAGACCAATGGAAAAAAATAGACACATAAATTTTGCTTTCAAATATTTAGCCGTCTATCTTTTATAATAGTTGAGTAAATCCGAAAAACCCAAAAAATGAAATATCGGCAGACATCATAATTTATAGACTGGATGCTTATTGGTTAGAGAACTCTTCAAAAAAAAGCGCACTATATTTTAAAACAACTGAGAAAATCTCGTTTTTCTTTAACCCTTACAGATCGGGCGGCCCCTATTTCCACCTTAATAGATCGGGGGGGGGGGGGTCATATTGACCCCCCCCCCTCTATCTCGGCTCCTGTTACAGTTAGAGACATAAATTTTTTTTCTGGTGGTTCATGTGTATTTTTAGAGAAAATTACTTTTTCTAGTCATAGCAGTCAGACCGCTCCTTAGCCGCTTTTTAGCGGCCAGCCGCTAAATATTAAAACAGCTGTAGAGCGGCCAATTTTGCAGCTAGGATGACCAAATTTTAGGACGAACTTTTATTTTTCATAACAAAAAAATTACTTTTTCAGATCATCGCCGAAAAACGGCAAATAACGGAAACCGCCATTTTCGGCGGTTACGGCGGTAAAACGGCGGTTGGCGGCGCCAATTAATGTTTTTATCTGTTTACTGTTGCTCAAGGATTTACCAAAAAAAATTTTAGACCTCTAGCTGTAATAGAAGCCATGATATTCATGATATATGTATATAGTAAAAGCTGGACAAAAATCGGTCATAAAGTCGGTCAGGGAGCGGTCAAACGGTCATAACACCACTTTTCTCAGAAGGTCATTGATATCTAAGTATTCACCAAAAAATTTTTAGGTTTCTACCTTATAAACAAAAGTCATAATGTAGAAATTAAGATTTATTTAGAATTTTTTCTAAATTTGGTTCCACCTAACCGACTTTGACCGGACGCCACGACCGACACAGACCAGATATCCTTATAAGATCAACTCTTGCCGACGTATAATTACTAAACTTAAAAAGTCATGAAGTCACAACTCTCTATCTTACCTACAAAAAAAATGACATTGAAAAAACAGAGGGGGGGGTCAATATGACCCCCCCCCCCCGATCTGTAAGGGTTAAGAAGTGCGGACAGACAGACGGTTGGTCAACAGTATAACTAAGTAATTACTTAACTTCTAGCAGCAAAGCTACAACATATCTATTTTTACTTTGCTCGTTCTTGTCAAAATAAAATTGTTTCAGTCTTATTACCATTAGGAAAACTAGTGGCTACGCCCCTAGAAGCCTCTAGGGGTACTTAAGGTGAGAGGAGAAAATCGAACTACACCCACTTTTCAATTAGAGTTTAAAAGAAAAACATATTTTTGTTGGTAGGAAGTGGTAATTTTTTATTGGGAGGGTGAAGATACCCTCCCCCAGAATACTTTAAAATCTTTCCTGGACATATAACAAGCTTCACTGTAAAGGAGAACTATTTTGGTTGAGTGGTTAGCAAGATCCTTTGCTTCAGACTTAAAATCTTACTACTTTATATACTAGGATACATAAAAAATCTTTAAACTGTTTTGACTGTGATAATTATATGAACTCATAAGGAGAAAATTTAAATTCATATGCTAAACAACATTAATCTGTGATTTGATTATGAAGTAGCCACAGATTTATTTGCTATTTTTAAACTCATAAAAAGCTGGCAATAATTATATCAATTTAGACATATTATACTTTTTGAAGAGAGAAAAAATGAAATAAATGAATGAAAAAAAGAGAAAAGAACGAAATTAATGACTTCTTCAATAGAGAAAAATGATATAGGTAAAATTGCACCGAAAATCAGAAAAAAACAGAGCTGGATCTTTAAATGTGTAGCCGTTGCCGTAGCCGTGGCCGTAGTCGTGGCCGTAGCTGTAGCCGAAGCCGATGCCACTGCCAGTGCTGCCAATAAAACATGGATAGTGTCCAAGCGTAGCCAATTTGAATGAAAGATCGCTACTAAGTTAGTGGCTGTACCTCTGGCAGCGGCAACGGCTACACATTTAAAGATCCAGCTCAGTTAAGGATTGGTCTGACAGTCAACGTCATTATATGGTAAAACATGTTAATAAGCTGACATTCTACACAAAACTCAGATGGGTATCTTTAATACATGTCTAGAAATGTTTAAAAATCATACACTTCTTTAATGCAAAACGAATTATCTTTTCCTCTTGTGCTTACGTACTTACAAAAAGGCCTAAAAGGCTAAAGTATAGAAACGATTCGGTTTATAAAAATACATATTTTTTTAAAAATAAACCTTAGCAACATGTTCTTAGACAATAGACAAGGGAATGTATTCAAAAAAAAATTAATAACAGCAGAAACAAATAAAAGAATAATGGGGTATAGTCCCTTTCGTGTCAACGCCTCTTAAAGGGCGTTTCTTCGTATTTTCACGGTAGCTTTTCTTCTATTTCTAGCCCCTGCGGGGCCAATTACCTAACACTGCGGGGCAATCACCTAACCTAACCTAAAATAACCTGTCAAAAGCCATAGTGAAAATGCGACGAAACGCCCTTTAACAGGCGTTGTCAGGAAAGGGACTATACCCGAATAATGTAATTATCGAATTACTTGTATAGGCTATACAGAACTTAAGCGAATTTATAAGATTATTAAAGAAAGATTTTGATATTTTATTTATAAAGATATAACTTCATTTTTGAAGCTTTTTTACAGTAGAAAAAAAAACAGATTCTTTTGCAACTATTTAATATTTTATCCTTGTTTTTCAGAAAGTGAATTTGACAATTACAATATTTTAAAAACTTGATTTTGTAGAAATCACAATTTTAGCGAAAATTTGCCAAGCAACAATTATAAACAGAGTAAAACACAATTAAGCAATTTTAATCGATACCATACTATGATAATTTTTGGATGCGTAACATCTCTACATGTATCCAATATCCTCACTGACTTAAAGAATCATGGACTCTTTTCCTAAGAAGTTCTGCATATCGATATTAGAGTATTTTCAATTAGAGTGTCCTGAGAGTATATGCTGTTAGAGCATATAAATTTAGCTTCAATTTAAAGATATCTTTACTTGCTTAATTTACTTAATATGTTCCCTTTTTGATGGAGAGATATTACATTTACTATTTTGTACGGGAATAGTCACTTTCATGGCAATGCACCTTAAGGGGAGATTCGTCGTATTTTCAAAATGGCTTTTTATAGGTTATTTTAGGTTAGGTTAGGTTATATTGGGTTAGGGGATTGCCCCACAGGATTAGGCAATTGGCCCTGCAGGGGCTAGAAATAGGAGAAAGGCTAATGTGAAAAATACGAAGAATCGCCCCTTAAGGTGCGTTGCCACGAAAGGGACTATACCCTTTTGTACAGTACTTTTATTAGATTGTGTACTAAAGCTTTGTAAAAATTAAACTTATTTTTTTATTTTCCAATTTTCAAGGAGGGAGAGGAAAATTAAATCAATAACATTTACGCATCTATGACCGTTTTCGGTCTTGTTTTCTCGCTGGTTTTTTTAAGTTGATCTCGATCCCAACTTTGGACAAAGTTCGTATAAGCTAGGGGTTAAGCCTCTATAGTATTTTAATAAAATTTGTATAGATCTTTTGTGAAATATGAAAAAGGAATGCAATTTTGAACCTAGTAATAGTGTCTGACTCTGATTATGACGTATAAAAAAATTAGCCAATGAGAGGCCAGTATACACTGTAATTGACCAATTGTAAAATTTATAGTGATCTCTCATTGGTTAATTTTTTGTACGTCATAATCAGAGTCAGACTTTTTTTTCAAAATTTTGTGTTTAAAAAAATTATTTTCCATGTATCCAAACCTGATAAAAATATTAATAAATCTTAAGAATGTAGACGTAAATTATTACAAAATGACTAAAACAATCATTAAGAATAAAGTAATTTATCTATTGGTAAAAGTAACCTTTTTGGTTTATTTCCGAAGATACTTAGTTTAAGAGCAGAAGTTTTTCTATAATTCACCTAAAATTCTGTAAGTTCTTTAATTTTCCTATCTGTAATATAATGATAACGGAGTGGGGACAAAACACCTAATTTAAAAATGCCTAACTAAAAATGCCTAACTAAAAACACCTAAGTTTAAAAATACCTAATGTTAAAAACACCTACATTAAAAACACCTAATTTATAAATGCCTAATCTATAAATGCCTAATTTAAAAACGCCTAACTAAAAATACCTAATTTTAAAAATGTCTAATTTAAAAAAAGCCTAATTTAAAAATACCTAATTCTAAACTACCTAAACGCCTAATTTAACAATGTCTAATTCTAAAATATCTATTTTTTTCACTAAAATACTTAAAATTTTGAAAACATTGATCCAATTGGCTGATTGTTCTTGCTGAAGGATCTCGCTAGTCATTGAACCAATATGGTTCATCTTTACAATAAAGCTTCCCGTAGGTCATGGGAAGGTTTATAACGCTTTTGGGGAGGTTACCAACACCTTCCAATGAGAAATCACCCTTTGAAAAAATCCCAAACCTCCCTCCGTTTTTTTTTTATATTTCTTCAATCTTTCTTTATATATAAAACTAGAACTAAAATGGGGGATGGTAAACTATCACCCCCCAAGAAAGCGACGCTACGGCTACTTAGGTTAGGGAAGAAACCAATAAAAATTAAAATTCATTTTCCTTGTCCTTAAAGCTTTGATTTTACTAATTAATTTATTTCTCATGTGAGGTGCCACAAACTAATCATAAAATTTTATTTTTAAAAGCGAAGCTTTAATATAATTAGGGTCGATCCGTCCGTACATCCGTCCAGTTTTCTATTTCAAACTACATTTTGAAATTTTGGAGGGGGGTTGTAACTCCCCCCCCCCCCCCCCCCCCGACTAATTGAATCTCCGCACTGCAATCGCCCCTAGAGGACTCTAGGGGGCATAGTTGCCGGTTTGACATATTCAACAACAGTTTTAAGATATGCTTAAAATTAGGTTTTTTTAAATTAGGTATTTTAAAATTAGGTATTTTTAAACTTAGGTATTTATAGTTAGGTGTTTATAAAATTAGGCATTTTTAAAATTAGGTGTTTTGTCACATTAGGCATTTTTAAAATTAGGTATTTTTAAATTAGACATTTTTAAATTAGGTATTTATAAATTAGGTGTTTTGTCACATTAGACATTTATAAAATTAGGCATTTTTAAATTAGGTATTTTTAAATTAGGTTTTTTGTCCCCACTTCATGATAACTACATGTTTTTTTTGTTTTTTTTTTAAATATACTTAATTCACTTTCCCGTAACTTCGTAGCGCGACAAAGTGTCTCAAAAATCTGCCATATAACGTCATAAAAATGAGGGAGATGAGAGGAGAAGTAGGAAAGAAAAAAAGAGATGGATAATCCCTAATTTTTATGACGTCACATAAACATGGCTGATTTTTGAGACACTTTGTCCCGCTACCGTAACTTCCCCCTTTTTCCCCTCTACTCTCCTAACCTTCCCAGGTAAAAAACATAATTTTTGGATTATAATTATTATAGTTTTTTTTTAATTAGCTAATAGATAAGATTAATCAAGTCAAGGTTATAAGAAATAATTATGATAGTTGTATAATTTATATAAAACTAGCGGCTTCGCCCCTAGCCTCTAGGGGCTTTGCCCCAAGAGGTTTGATCAAACTGATTTTTCGTATTCTAGATTTTAAAAAATAATTTTAAAAAAATTTAATTTTGGGGGGTGAATTTTTTTTTTTTTTGGGGGGGGGGGATAGTCGACCCCACTATTTTAATTTTAGTTTTAAAAAGAAAAAAAAAATTTTTACACCCCCCAAATTTTTTTTTTTCGGGGGTAAAATTTGTTCGGAAGGGGGGGGGGGGTAATTACCCCTCCTGAAATCTGTTGGCAGGGGTAAATTTTTCCCCCCCCCCCAAAAAAAAAAAAATTTACCCCCGGGGTAAAATTTTTGGGCGGGATAATTTAATAATGTAAAACCTACCTAACGATGAAACACTATTAAATATTTAGTAGTAAAAATGCACGCGAAGCACGGCAAAAATTTTGTTAGGGATTTTTTATTTTGGTTACCCCCCCCCCCCCCCAAAAAAAAAAAAAAAAAAAAATGAGAGAGAGAGAATAACTGCAGTAAATATGTAGTATCGTAAGAAAGGTAAACCATCATATTAATAAACATTATAATATTTTTTGGCAGGTTTTAGGCTATTTACATGAAGTTTAGGTCAACGATAAAATTCGATTTATCATACTTTTATTTACTTTTTTGCTCCATTTTTCCCTGTTTTTTTACACTAATATGTTAGAGGAGTACAATATTACTTATGGCTAATTACTCTTTTTACTTTGTAAGGTTATGGATCATATATTTACATAAATACATCAATATGTGTTTTACGAAGTATTTTTTACTTGTTTTCTTGTATATTTTACTAGTGGCTTCGCCCCAAGAGTGGTTAGTGTAAACTGCTATTCTATCCACCAGAAAAATAGCCTAGAGCCATCAAATGACTAGTATTTTTATTCCTTAAAAGTCACAAATTAATTATTACAGAGCGGTTAGCAAGATATTAAGGAAAATATGACCGGACGGACAGACAGATCGTTTAACTATATAAAACAGATATGGAAGGTCAAAAAAATCATCTAAGATATTATATTTCTAATTTCAAAGCAATTTATCCAAATTATTCAGTGTATAGGGTGGGTTCATATCGGAATTAGACAAAGCGGGGATATGCAACAGATAAAATTAACCTTAAAAACATTTCTGACTGAAAAAGAATTTTAAAAAATTGAGTTTTAGAACACGACCACTTAAAAATATAATTCATTACTTATTAGTATGCAAAGACGACATTCAAAAAAAAATTTGAATCAGAACTATGGCTTCATGGTGCTCCCTGGAAAGGCCTTGAGGAGCTGAATCAGGAACTTTTGTCCGTTTCAAAATATCTCGTTCCTAGCCTTAGAAATCACTAAAAAAACAAATTTTTTTAAGGTTTATTGAGAATTGTCCAATTTGTAGAGGTTTTTTAGATTTTCTCAGGCTAGGAACGAGATTTTTGAAACGGACAAAAGTTTCTGACTCAGCTCCTCAAGGCATTTCCAGGGAGCACCATGAAGCCATAGTTCTGATTCAATAAATTTTTGACTCCCATTTACAAATAGCTATACAATTGAATGTCTGGTCGTCAGCGGTTTTAAGACTTAGGATAAATTTTAAATCATCCAGAGGTGTATTATATCTATATAAATTGAGTGCAGATCCCCGCTTTGGCCTCAGAAAAAAAATGTCCAAAATCGACCCACCCTAGTATACAGTAATTAAAATTTTTCCAAGTCTTGAATAAAAAAAAACGTTGATTGCGTTTAAAAAAAATAACTTTTTAAGATGAATATAAAATAACTTCAAACATATTTTCCCATGAAACATTTAGATATACGAGTCATCTTTAATCTTTTCGTTTGAAATAGAAATATTTTGACAAAAGTTGCTTATCGTAATTTAGACACTTTTGACTTCCACAAAGCATTTGACAGCAATTATTCCTTTTTTTTTCTAACAAAGAAGTTTTTAACGTTTCCATGGATACAGGGACGGGACAACAAGTCTATTAAAATTTAATTACATTTTCGTAGACTTTTGGGGATAGAACTACTTCAAATTTTATTATATTGACTGATTTTTATAATTTTAGGGGCAAGTTAACTATATGTTTTGAATGCTGGTATAAGTTTATTATTCTACCAGACCAGGAAACTTAAATTAGACAATTAAATAAGTTTCAACTGTTTACTTACATCAATTTCAGTTTCGTTAAGCATCTGACATAGCAGCAGGAGTAGGAACCATTTTGAACATACTTTATATGATCTTTATACACTCCATTTTCAATTTTGGTTTTAAGAAGAAATTTTTTTTAAAAATGAGGGTAGGAATTTTATCCTGGGGACGATATTTCCAAAGGGGGTGAGTAACCTGCCCCTAAATAGTTATAACCTTTAAATGACTATTAGAAGGAGATTCATATTTGTTCAACGATTACCATGATCTTACTCTAAAGAAAGACAAACATCCTGTTACCTTCATATAAGAATAAATGTTTTAAAAAGTTATTTTCTTACAAGTATATTCATGTTGATGGAAACAATTATTTTGAAAACTAAATAACCTATTAAGTTTATCTTCTACCTAATAATATGTATGTTATAAGAAAATATATGTTGGTAATATTTGTTTAGTTTATTATGTTTACTATAAGTCTCAGGTCTCTTAAACAAAACTTTTGTGTGTTTACAATTACCTTCGGGTGCCTAGATCCCAGGCATAAATGGGAAATAATAACAACCAAAAAAAAAACGTACTGAAAAAAAAAATTTGATGCTTATTTTTGGTTTATTTTCCTAGAAAGGTGTAGTTTTTTTTAAAATATTTGTGAGGAGAGTAATTTATGAAGAAGATTTCTTTTATATATGTGTTAATCAGGGATAAGGGATGGGAAATGTAAGAAAATATTATTCCAGGCCTATTTTCCAACTAGGCCTAAAAAACCAGTTACGGGAGGGTGCAGCAGTTGGAACTGACAACTATCAACTAGAATAATGAAATAGCTAAAAAAGTCCAAAGAAGATAATAGAATAAAATTTAGGTAGCTAGCCTCAAGTAAAAATAGAACTTTTTTACCCAATATATAAATGGCATTTGTTAAAATTACGTTTTGATGTTTTTTATTAATGAATAACATTTTATTTGAAAATATCATTGCTAATTAAAATTGAAAAAAAATAAATTAATAAATAAGCAATGGGTAACATTCTATCAAGTTCTATGGATACTATTATGTAATAATAGATTTGTACTGTTTACAAATTAGATAATAGTACAAAAAATAAGGTTAATGTGTTTTATCCATTCTGTATAAAATTGTTAGAATTTGAAATACAACACTTCATTTATTAACTGCCAATTGAATATTCTTAGCTATGCACTTCCTAAAAAATAATCCCTCTATTTTTGTTTTTTATATAAGGTATTTTTTAATGTAAAACTCTAAGCAGATTTGATAATTAAGCAAATGTGATCAAACACCATTTCTATTATTTTTTTTAGAAGCAGACAGCTCATTATTTTTTCTAGAATTGTCTGCTTCTAAAATTGCCGCGGTTTTTATATAGCTTGCCTCCAGTTGCCCATTGGTTGATACAAAACAAGCTGATTCTTATTGGTTGAGAGCGATAGCTAATTTAGAGCTGACTCCAATGACTATATTTACTTAGGAAATGGTAAAAGTTGCAATATCTATTGTGAAACTAGGCCAGGACATAATTTATGGCCAAGTTTCCTATCCCTTATTCCTGGTGTTAAAGTGTCATGTTGATATTCAATATTTTTTTCGTAAATTAAAAAATTTTAATTTCTTAAAGTGTAATCTGTCCCTGAGAGTTTGCGTGGATATTGAGAGAACAAAAAGTTTTCAATGCTATACTTGAATATGTTAGAAGGAGTACGGCAATTGGAGATAAAACTGAATTTATGTCCTGTTTTTCAAAATCATTTAACCAAGGGGTTTACCGTTATATGCTTGCTGCCAGGGAGTTGGACCAAAAGAAAGCGTCATTCTAAAGACATTTAAAAAGGTGTGTACTGCTGTTATATCAGGCCCATGTTATCACCAGTAAGAGTAGGTGGTTATGTTTCAACGCGTAAGCAGGCACAATTCATTACCAAGCACAGTTAGATCATACAGTTAATTGATGAGGATCGAAAAATATCCTAATTTCTTATAATGTCAAATAAAAAATCTAGCCTGAATATTGTGCAGTTGTTGGTAGATAGGATTTTATATTGTATCTCTTATTTGAAGTATTAAAAATATTTATTTTCAAAAAAAACAATATTACTTTTAAAATAGAAAAAGAGAGGGTTTTAAATCTTGTTTGAATTCTTCTGAATTTAATTTGTTTATTGTAACCCCTAGTTGGAAAGCGGACTTTTCAAAATTTATTTCAATACAAATTGCAATATAAACAGGGATGACAACATTTTAAAGTAGCAAAGCAGTAAAAAATCATGGATGAACAAACAGATAAAGTGAGTTACAGATGTTCCGTAGCTCAAAAAGAGGTAGAGGCAAAAAAAGATAAGGTCAATGTAAATAATAGTATATCATGATACATTTGATTGGCGTTTGTAGCATGCCTGACTGAGAGACCGGCGGACAAGGTCAAGTTGTTTACAGGATGCTTTTGGGCAAGAAGTATCTTCACAAAAAAAACAATAACAGTTGAGAGACATGGTGAATTATAGAGACGCTTCGATAATATAAAAGCAATTGAACAGTAATTGAAAGAAACGTCGATTGTAAATTGTTTTATAAAGAAATTAGTCTTTGATTGAGAAAAATTATATTCAATGATTAAAAATGGATGATTAAATCGCAGCTGAAAAAATAGGATTCCAAGCAAAATGTGTCTGCAAAACCCCATGGAGGGAGGGAGGTGACTTTGGACTGTAAATTACACTGGTACCCAAAGTTGTATAACCACGTTATCCTATTGGTTGGATTACAAACTTTGGGTACTTTTATTAAATCGTAATTTGTAGATTCAAATTCGAACCTTTCAAAGTCAAACAATTACCTTAATCTACAGAAGAAGTAATTTTGTTTAATATAATTGGGTATGTACTTCAATGTGTAGATTGTCTTATCCCTTAGAATCCCTGCCACAAACATGATTTGTTAGTACATTTAAATTTGTGCCATGTAAACATTGCGAAATTTCAAAATCGGGGATTTCCAAGCAATATAAAAATTTGAAAAATGAAAGAAAATAATAGATAAAAATAATATTTTGTATTCATTTTTATAAGATAAACGTTTGCTTAACTTTTATTATCTTATTAGAACAAAATAAATGCAGTTCTCTATCATAACTTTCATTTTTTCAAAATTGTTTAGCTCATACATTTTTTATATTCAAAATAAAAAATTTAAAGAAATGAATCAGTTCTAGCGTATATCCTTTTATGAAAAGAGGTAAATTTTTTGCTTGTTCGTTAAAATCTCACTAACCACTAAACTGTTTGACTTAGATCCTTTTTAGATAAGCTTCCAACATAGGTTCTGGAAGTGGCTTAGCCATACTCAAAAATTTTTAATTTAAGTCTTGGAATAGTTTTAGGCTATTTTTCTGGTGTGACCTCCCATTTTAAATTCAGATACCCTGGATGCTGAGGACACAGCCACTAGTCTATTCAAATGTGGATAGCTGTACGACTAATTGAAAATTGTTTGAGAAAATTATAGAAATTTCTAAAAGTGTTGTTTATTGGTATTTGGGTAAAAGTAATATTTTGTGAGCTGTAGCAAAATAGGATGAATATACGGAAATCAAAGCATCAAGGCATTGCAAAGAATCCCTCAACCTTTTACTAGACTATCTTTACACCCTCTCTATCCGGCGTTTGTGTAGTTAGTATCACAGATTTAAGGGGATCAGACAATTGCCGATAAATTGATTTACATCCCCAATGATGATACACAAAATTACCCCTCCTTTAGATTACAATTAGAGGTTAAAATGTTTGGACAAACCAATCAAAATTTTAAAAAAATTCCCAAAGTTGTGAAGCCAATAAATAAGAAACCGTTATTATAAAACTTTATGGACAGTATAATAAATTAGCTCAGATTTTTTTAATTGTTAAAAAAAATTATTTTATGCTTTTTAATCTAAATGTCACACAGTGCGTTCGAAGATGCTTTGACTTTAGTGTCAGAACCTAAATTGGGTGCATTTCATTACCCTAGGTTAGGTAACTTCATTTCATTTTTCAATAAAATCTAAAATGCAGCCGTTTTGAGAAAATTAGATTTTAAAATTTAAAGTTCAACTTTCACCCACTATGAGTTATCGAAAAATCATGGCAAGAAAAGCAAAGATTATTTATTTAAAATTTTGAACAAGTTTGCTTTTATAAAGTTCTTTATAAAATCACTCCTGAAGTGAGTTGATTTAAGGCCATTTTTATCAGTTGCTTTGCTAATGTCACGGAAATTCAGCATTAAATAAATCATATATAGAGAGGTTTTATGACAGACTTTAGAAGAAAAAAAATTTTCAAAATTTTAAATAAATAATCTTTGCTTTTCTTGTCATGATTATGCGGTAACTCCTAGTGGATGAAAATTGAACTTGAAATTTTCAAATCTAGTTTTCTTAAAAACGGCTGCATTTTAGATTTTATTGAAAAGTGAAATGAAATTACCTAACCTAGGGTAATGAAATGCACTCTGTCCCAATTTAGGTTCTGACACTAAAGTCAAAGCACCTTCATACGCACTGTGGTCAGTAATATTAAATCAACAAAGCATTTAATCAAAACTATCAATATAGAAATCCTTAAGAAAATTTTACATAAACTATTAAAGATTTAAAAATAAGAATATTTGACTATAAAGTCTACTCTAATATTTTTTCTAAAAAGTTACGAAGTAATTGTTCAAGCTGTCCTGAAGTCACATACATATTCATATCCTAGGATAGCCTATAAAGGACAGGTTACACTACAAGCCCTTGTTAAGGAGTGACTCTAAACCAAATTTTGCTTAAGGATGAGTATATTATATAGTCAAACGTCCTTTAGAAAACTAACTGTTTGATTGCAAGAATTATGTCTTGAAGAGTCCTAACTGTGGATAGCAATGAGTTGCAACTGTTTTTTGCTGAGACATTCCCCTGAACATAAATAGAAGTATAGCGCAACTGACATATCAGCAGTAGGAACCATGTTTAATGTCTGTAGTTATAACACGGTGTTTGTCCGAGATTCGAACTTATCACCTTCTTGACAACGGGCAGATGCGCTACGCAGTCTTGGGTTCATACCTAGAACCCCAGCTTCTGTAGGAATGTTCATGGGAAAGGAGGGTTTATTTCAACTCCACAATTAAAGCTTTTGTGGAAACTGGCGGCAAATGTGAATAAAATGATCCAAATTCAAAGTTTATTCCTCCATAAGCACTTCAAATAAATCCTTAACCCTGGTATCTACCAGGGACAAGGGATGGGTAAGTTTGATTTTTAATAGCGTAGCTATTCTTTAACCAGGGTTGTAGTAAGTCAAGAATTTTAAGAAAATATTTTTTCGACGTTTGATGTTGCCTTTTTCCTGTGAATTTACACATATGTATCTGTAAATCTATATGTGGGTTCCATAAACAAATGCATAGTTTTAAATAACAGTTGGATTTTAGGGATTGCCTGCCTGTTTCTGTACTGTTCTGTATAATTTTTGGATCCAGTTGTATTCTTGTATCCTCCAGGTATGGCAAAAGGTATCCAGGTATGATTTATTCCCGGATATTGTAGGCACTGGGGTACACTCTCACTTCAGATGTAGTAGAATAATATCAATAGATAACTAGTAAACTTAACCTTACATAAAGTAACAGGATGTCTCCACTGCATCGATATGGTTTTTCTAAGTGTCTTCTGAACGAAAGTGAAGGGTCGATTTGTCCCCTCAAGTGCCACAAGAGGTCTCTAGGGACGTAGCCCCTTTCGTTCAATAAGGTAATGAACAAGAAGATAAGGATCATCGTAAGGATCCGCACCTAGTTTAATTTTTTGTAATTAAGCAGTTTTTTTCGGAGGTTTTTATCGTGTAATCTTGTACTCTTATATAATAAAACTTAACTAACCCATATCTTAGACTAACCTAACACAACTATTGGCGATTTAGCGAAATTTTTGCAATCCTGTTTGGGTGCAATTAAATGTTCATCGGGACGGGACAACGTGTCTCACAAATCAGCCATGTGACGTCATAAGAATGAGGATTATCCATCCCTTTTTTGGGAGGGTTTTCTTTCCCAATTCTCCTCTCATCTCTCTTATTTTTATGACGTCACAAGGCAGATATTTGGGACACTTTGTCCCACTACATGTTCCTCGTTTAAATTGTAACCTAGTAGAATAGAGAATCTAGAATTTAAATCTATTATTTGAATAATTTACAGAAACACATAAATATATTTTAGATTTAGATCAAGATCAAGATAAAAATACAAACAAATATTTTTTTGGGGGGAGTGAAATGTCATATAAGGAAGCTGCATATGGGTCCTGTGCTGGTTTTAAGCTATTTTATTTTTCATCAAATTCTTTCTATTGTTATAGAATTTTTTGTCACCCCCCCCCCCCCTCCTTTTTCGAATTCAGAGCCCCTAGATGCTAAGAACGCAACTGCTGTTCATTTTTGGAATAGATAAATGAATAATTATAGAAAATATGTTTTGATTTCTATTATCAGAGAAGCTTTATATGTAACGTTATGTGGTTTTAGGCTATTCGGCAGAGAACCTCAACACTTACAGTTTCTGACGGCTAATACTAATAGCGAAAATTAAAGAACTACACACTTATGAACTACATAGATCCTCCTTAAATAAAAGTAAGATAATATCTACTAATGTTCTAGATACATTTTATTCATTAAAATAAACATTATACATATTAGACAAATTATACAAAATTTACATAAATAAATAATCTTAATAAATTAATCTAAATACACATTTGTTACTTTGGGTTAGGAAAATAAGGAACAGAAAAAATTTAAACAAAATAAAGCATTAAGCGCAGCTACTCCAAAAGTTTGGTAATTTAAAAACATGTATAGATAATATAATATATTCTATACTGAGTTATTTGCTTTAGTACTAGCGGCTACGCCCCTAGAGGCCTCTAAAAAAATTTTTAGGGGAGGAATATTTTTTTTGGGGGGAGGGGGTGCCCCCTCCCCCCTGTATCTTTATTTTTAGTTTTAAAAAATGTACAAAAATTTTTTTTGGGGGGTGGGATTTTTTTCTAGGGGCGATTTCTCATGGGAGGGTGGTGATACCCTCCCCCAAAATAGTTATAAACCTTCCCGGGACTTATGAGAAGCTACCCTGTTAAGGAGAACCCGATCGGTTCAGCGGTTAGCGAGATCCTTCGGTACAAACACACAGACAGACAAACAGACATCCTGTTACTTTAGTATAAGGATTTTACTAAAATACAGACTTTTAATCTGTAAAAAAATGATAACCTTGTTATTTCTGCGCTACTTTAACAGATGATAAATAAAAATTTTAAGTTACAAATTAGACAACTTAAGACAGACGTCCAAGGCGTTTACCCCCCTAAAACTTTGAAAACCCTTTATTAACCCCCCTTTTAAAATTTTAAAAGATACATTAAATGACCCCATCCAATCATTTGAAACCCTTCATTTTACCCCCCCTCAACATAAAAAACTTGGACGTCCCTGATTTAATTAAAGATTTTAAAAATAACTTAGTAATATTTAAAAGGATTTATTTTTACATTTTTAGGAAGTTAGTAATACAAAAAAATGATAAAGCTGTTTTTTTATAGAAATTGTTTAGGTGTAATAGTCAATCTTAGAACAAGATTTTTAAAAAAATTATCAAAAAATATAAGACAGGATTTAGGAAAAAGAATGAATTAATCTCCCCCTAAATTTTTTGTCTATCTTTACGTAAAAAGATATGAAAATATATTTTTTTTGTTAATTCTCTTCATCGGGGGAAGATTATATCAGAACTTTATTAATAATTTTCTAAAATTAGAATAAAATATAAAAGAATAAAATTGTATTATGTTAGTTTACTAGTTTATTTAATACCCAACCTTTAATAAATAGCCCATGCCACAAAACAAAACATTCCAAAATCGTTACCTTTTAAACCTTACTCTGATCTTGACCAAACATTGATCTTATTAAATAAGATGGTAGTATTATTATTTTAGTGAAGCTCTTTATAGTGCCTATAAAAAAGGGGGATAAAAAAAAACTTTTGGCCAAAAAATATCAAATTGCGTCATATTAGAATAATAAACTTTTCTAATATGACGTCATTTTTTGTCTTAACTGGCCATTTTAACAAGCCTATATTTTAGGAGGTTTTAAATTGTGAAGCGGGCATTTAATGTTATTATTATAATAATAATGTTTTTTTCTCACTTTATTCATATGATAATATAAATAATTATGATTATATAATGTTTGTGTTATTATGTCTCTGTCTCTCTCTCTAAATTTCCTTGTGCTTCACTCTCTACAAATCACGTTCAGGATCTGAAATTAAAACTTTTCTTAGAATATACAGGGATCTAAAGGGATACGTCTTTGGTCTATAAATTGGGATCTAAAGGGATACGCCATTGGTCTGTAAATTGATGTATGTCCCCAATGATGACAAACACAACAATTGGTGGTTGATTAACAACCAATCAAAATTCAATTATATTCCCCAAAATTGTTAAGCCAACAAATAAGAAAACGTTAAATTAAATCTTTGGGGACCAGTGTTGTTCCCCCCCCCCCCTCCCTTAGAATATCCCATAGACTTTAAACGAGCAATACTAGACCACTTTAAATTCATTTTCAAATTTTAAATTTGTGTTAAATTCTGGCTCTAAAAACCAAAACTTTTAAGCATTGTTTCTTAAAATTTAAAGGACAGGCACATTTTATTAACTTTTTTAAATCACAATTTTACTATAATCAACCAGGAGCTGCGCCCCTAGAGGCCTCTAGGGCCACTAAAAAGCTAGGAGGAAGGGTATGTAAACCCACAACCTTATTTTAAAAAGTACACAGTCTAAACAAATTTGAGTGTTATCAGTTTTCTTTTTTTAGGGGATATTTCTCTTATAAAGGAATACTTGAAAACTCAAAAAAAAATGAAAAACAATTTGGTCCAGTAATTAACGAGAAATTTCGGTACAGACAGACAACTTACTTAATTATGTAAGGTCATTGTGGAGAGGTTGAAATAAAAGGTATCAAATTAAGTAAATGTAGATAATGACGAAAACTTTCCTTATTTTTAATTCAATATTTCAATTTTGATATATTTGGCAAATATTTCCATATGGATAATAGTGTGGCATTAGAATAAACTTTTATCAACTTGAGCGGAATGTCTTTACTTCATAGTTTTTTTATTTACATTTATAAACATTTAATTAGAAAATATTTCATGAACTAAGAAAGATGCCTACGTGTAATGAGCCAAATAAGATCTCGTAAACAGCTGAACTCATTTTTAGCTTAGAACTGTTATAGTAAAATAAATAGGCTATCTTTGAGTGATTTGGGGGTGGCGTGGGGGTGTGCATAAAAACTCTTCTAATAAATATACCTAATATATTTTGATATGTGGTGAAGAGATCCTTTAAAAAAACAAAAAAATATAATCAAATAAAAGATTTGTTTTGTATATTAATCAAAAGACTTTGATCAAAAACAAACATGTGTATGTAGAAATAAATAGCTTTTTATTGAATCTACATATATTATCAGCAAAGAAATGTGAATATATTATAAGAATATCAGATTAGTTCACAGTTGTCTCTTCAAACGCCACACTAGATAAGAGACACAAATATTGAGTAAGACTAGCACAAATCCATACCATATAGATTTTAGTAAAGTAAGGTAATAGACATATAACCAAATTTATTGTAATTTATTGTAATTTAGTAATAACAAGTACAATTATCTGCATAAATAGCACAGTAATGTTAATACTTTTTTCGCGATATTTAAGGAATCACTAAATATTACACTTAAGATATTAAGGACAAAATAGTTCACAAAAGGACACAATTTTAGCAATAGCCCCCGAAAACACCATGAAGAAATAAACAAAACAGCAATATAATATCTATTGCCATAATTATACAAAGACATCTTACTGGCTATTTTGAAAAAGAGGATACCAAAAATCAAAGTAAAAAGGCCAATTAGGTTTCTCATTCTAAAATTTTATTACTTTTTAGATTACTAGCGGCTTCGCCCCTAGCCTCTAGGGGCTTTGCCCCAAGAGATGGTAAAAAAGGTGTAAGGTGAAATTTGTAAAAAAAAAATATTCCACAAAGGAAATCTTCTACAAAGGAAATCTTCCACAAAGGAAATCTTCTACTAAGGACCAAGGATATTTATTACAAAAAAAAAAAAAAAAAAAAAAAAAAAATGGGGTTTTTTTTTTGTTTTTGGGGGGGTTAGGGGTGTCCAACCCCCCAAGAAAATAGCTTAAAACCACCACAGGACCAATAGGTATATACCCTGAAGAGTAGAATCCAATCGGTTCAGTGGTTACCGAGATCTTAAGGGACAGACAGACAGACGGACGGACATCAATCTACTTTGAATTATAGAAAGACCTCCTTAGAAATAAGAGGGCCAGGAATCCCCATCAACTGAGCTACATAATGACAAAATAGAGGTACATAGCATGTAGATAATACCAATTACTGAATATAATTAACTTGTAAATTATACATTTTAGTGTTGTCAAAGATATCTTTAATGTAATCTTTTTACCTGGTAGCAAAGTATCGTCTCTCTCCCTTCTGTTGCTCTAGTGCAGTGTACACTCCGGCGGAGGATAAAGGTCGTCGTTTTACTATTTCATCATCTTCTTTGCCAGGGCAATGCCTAAACATAAGATTTTTATAATATCACATTAGGGCAAATACAGATTTAATTGTGCCAGCTTACATGACAAACAATTTAGAGTTTTTAAAATCAAGGCTATCATTTCTCAACATTTTACAATCTCAGAAAATTTTGAATGAAAAAATTCTTAAAATTACTTT
Source organism: Acartia tonsa (assembly GCF_053477335.1). NCBI lineage: Eukaryota > Metazoa > Arthropoda > Copepoda > Calanoida > Acartiidae > Acartia > Acartia tonsa. The sequence continues at coordinate 6,705,718 of NC_137264.1, forward strand.
TATTTTTATTATAATTTTTTTTTGTTCTCAGCTGTGAAGGGTTTTAATTTATACTTAATTATCACTAAGTAGACAAGATTAATTATGTCAATAAGAACTGTATAGGAAATCCAAATTTTTTTTGAACAAATAATTGCTCAAATTTTGTTATAATTTAAGTTTAAATGATTATCTGGTTAAAAACTGAGATACTTTTCATACACTAATTTTAGAGTAGCTGGTTCCTATTTAGGGGTGTATATTTTCAAATTTGACCCTGCTGAGGGGGGGGGGGAGGGAATAAAAAATATGTGGTTGGGGGGAAAAAATGTAAAAATTAAGAGAACTGAAAGCTTTCATTTTTCTCACCTTTTTGGTGAAAAAAAAAACTAAAAGAATATGTGGGAGGGGGGATAATATGAATAAAATAAAGAGTTTTGAATATATTTTTACATTTTATTTCCTTCCCTGCTGGAAAAAACTAGGAGGGGAAAAAAATAAAAAATTTTGCAGCAGAGGAAAATAATGAATCTTGTGCAGAATATACACCCCTGTTCCTACTTGAAATATTTTACCTTATATGAGTTTCAATATCGTCAATTCTTCTTAAACACTCAGCAAGTGTGGCCTAAGTTTTTCAAAATTTTGAAGATTAAATTTCTTCATACATTAAACCATTCATTTTGATTATTTATTTTTAAAAAGTTTTTGGTTTAGCATTTATTCTGTATTACATCTTTTAGACCTAAAAGTGTCTTTTGTAGATTTTAAAAAATCCAAAATCCATCTGATTTTCAATATTTTAGAAAAAATTATTTTAAATCTCCAATTTCCTTGAGACATTTAATTTCAACATTGTTGTCCACAATAACCTTCTCTAGATCTCCAATTCTTGACCTGAAACAAACAATCATTAGAAAATGATCATCTATAATACAAAGAAGAAAGATGTTTGTTTGTCTGTCTGTCTGTCTGTCTGTCTGTCTGTCTGTCTGTCTGTCTGTCTGTCTGTCCGTCTTGTCTGTCTGTTTGTTTGTAGCAAAGGATCTCGCTAACCGCTGAACCGATTGGGTTCTCCTTTACAGGGTAGCTTCTCATAGGTCCCGGGAAGGTTTATGACTATTTTCTTGGGGGGTGGGACATTCCCAACCCCCCCCCAAAAAAATGAAAAATCCCCCCCCAAAAAAAAAAATATTTTTTTTTCTTTTTAATTCTAAAATTAAAATAGTGGGGTCGACTTCCCCCACCCCAAAAAAAAAAAAAAATTCCTCCCCCTAACGGAGAACACAGTAATAGTGTCTGACTGATTATGACGTAACAAAAAAAATAGCCAATGAGAGGCCACTATAAATTTTACCATTGGTCAATAACGGCTTCTCATTGGCTAATTTTTTTTGTTACGTCATAATCAGTCAGACACTATTACTGTGTTCCCTAACGGAAATTTTTTTTTAATTTTTCTTTTAAATCTAAAAGACGAAAAATTGGTTTGATCAAACCTCTTGGGGCAAAGCCCCTAGACGCTAGTTAATAATATAAAGAATGAGTCTAGAAAGTTATTAAAAATCTTTATTTAAGAATTAAAAGAATTGAAGTTTTGATTGGAATTTTGTAAGTTGGGACCATTTAAACATGTCGTTTGGATGTTTAAAAATACTTGCTTTGGCAAAAATAAAATCAAGGAGATTAATTTATCAAAACTGTTAAATATTTTCTTATATGAGCCTCCTCAAGCCAATGAAGAAAATAAGATATTATTAGATAATAATTTATGTCAAATGAAAATTACCCCCTCCCCCTATAACACCAAAATTAAAAGGCTTAGACGTTCTTGAAACAACTTATTCAATATTTGTTAAAATGTAGACACCCTACCTTAAATTCAAATTCTCAGACCTAAGTAAATTCAATATTATTCTCTTTCACTTGAATAAAGCTGGGAAATCTCAGGTTTTAAAATATTTTTCATCTTTTTTGCATTTTCTAGAAATAAAGATACTGGATATCCTATTATACAAAGTAGTAGGGATTTTATTTTAAAATTTCGATAACTACAAAACTATTTGAGATCCCAAATTATTCATAAATTTAAGTCTTGGGATTATTTTAGGCTATTTTTGCTACTTTCCATGTCTATAGATGCTAGGGGCACAGCCACTAGTTAAATCTAAATTCACCAGTGAGGAAACAGAGCCAGTCAAATGAATCTACAACCATTTCAAGCCCTAAAAATTTGCTGTCTATCATCAATCTATAATACAAAGTAGCTTGATGTCTGTCCGTCTGTCCGTCCGTCCGTCTGAAGCTTAAGATCTTGGTAACCACTATACCGATCGGATTCTACTCTTCAGAGAATATACCTACTGGTCCTGTGGTGGTTTTAGGCTATTTTCTTGGGGGGTGGAACACCTCCAACCCCCCCAAAAACAAAAAAATCCCTCCCCCATTTTTTCTTTCTTTTTTTTACGAATTTCACCTGAACTTTTTTATCATTTCTTGGGGCAGAGCCCCTTGAGGCTAGGGGCAGAGCCGCTAGTTGTTTTAAAAAGTATTTTAAATAAGTATAAGTGCTTTTAAAAAAATCAATTTATTTTAAAAACTGTTGAACAAAAAGAACTGTCTTTATATTCTCTTTATGCATAATGTAAAAATGTATCAACAATAGAAAAGATTTTTAACAGAGACTAGAGTCTTGTAGTTTACATGAATAACTTGAATTTTGAACATTTTTACACAAGGTGTAAAGGAATTTTTCTCTCTATTTTTTCCCTGTTTTACGTGTTATTACAGTCCTAACAATTACAGGTTAGGAAAGGTTCAGCCTTTTGAAACTAAGACATCGTAGTTTATGGTCTTTTATAAAAAAAAATTTTTATGATTTCCCAGTCAAGTTTTTAAAAATAAGTTTGACATTATTTACTTTTAATTTAAATACAAATGCATAGTGTAAAACCTGGACGTATATGTCCTTGTTGTAATTTCCCAATTTTAAATGACTCCAGGAACCAGGTTCCTAGTCTGTGTATTGATAATAAAAACAGTATTGAAATACACTACAAGTAATAGTAGTATATAGAAAGTAGAAAAAAACTCTATCACAAAATTTAAATACAAGGTAAACATAAAAAAAAGGACTCTATTTGCTTTTGAAAAAAATTATTTTGAAGTAAAATAAAAATGCATTTCTAAAGATAAAAATTTACTTTTAATGAAATCTTATCTTATTTCAAAATCAAAAAAGTCATTTCAAAGCCGTTACTTTAAAAATTTATAAACATATTTTTATGTCTTTTTATGGCTATAAGAAAATTTGTAGCACCCTGTTAAAATTTGAATAAGATAGGGAACAATGAGAAAATTTATGTAAAAAGTAAAATGAATTCGTATTGATATATGTACTATACATTGCTCTATGTATATTTTTCTATACTGTACTGTATTTGATTTTAAAAGTCAATATAATTAAATTTTTTACATATTTCTTTTTAATTTTTTTTTAACAAATCAAAAATAAAGATTGGGGTAAAGATGTTCATATTTCTTTACTCAGGAATTAAAAGGATTACGACAATTGCCGATAAATTAATGTAAATACCAACTGAAAATACACAAAACTTTTCTGTTGATTACAATTAAAAGTTGAAAATTTTGAACACTCAATTTAATGAACCATCCAATAAATTTTAATACAAGTCCCGAAAGCTAACGAATAAGAAAACTTTAGAACCAAGTGTGATGAACAGCCCAATGTCCTCTCCCTCCCTGAAATGAACTACTCTGTATATTTAAAACATGGAATTTAGAAAATTTTCTGCTAACAAAAAGTAAAAGAATAATTATTGTTTTCCTGTACATATCAATCTCTGCCGTGGCGTCGTTCAGCGAGTCCAAAGAGAAGGCGGGATTCAAACCGGTTGGATCACTCACTTTCCTCCCGTCACCGATGATTTTTGCGCTGTTATCTCCGCCTTGTGGAAAGCTTTGGGACCTTTCCAATGTATTCAATAAATCAAATATGAAGTAATCTATAAGTCGATTATAAAACTTTTGCAGGCTTAAATAAATTACAAAAAAATAATAATTTTGAAACTGTGCTACCGAAATGTTTCTTATTTGTTTAGATTATGATATAAAAATACATTCCTGTTCCATTCAGCGAGCAGTGGCGGTATTTGACGCCCTTTTTTAGGCGTAGATGACATTGGTTTATCATCAGCTGACGCTTGAGTGTCGTCTTTGCTGTGGTTCTGTTCATCAGTTACTGTGCCGTCACTGTCGCCGCCATTTTCTCCAGATGTGTCCTGCACCTATAAAATAATATACATATAATTTCATGTTGAACAGTAATCCCAAATCAATTGGTTAGGCTCCACAAATGGATTGTTGACAGTTTTATTGGAATTCTACATAAAAAAACTATCCCTGTCCTACGTAGGGCTTGAACCTTGCGGTAGCCTGAACACAGCCTGCATAGGAATAACCTAACTAATTAACTAATTTAACTAACCATTTCGCAAGAGAAACCCCTTGAGATCATCATTCTTTCTTGTTCAAAACAAAGAAAAATGATAGTGAGTGTGGGGGGAGGAAAACATTTACAAAATTTAAAATAATAAACAAAAAATAAAATTTACCTGGATTTTAACTGGTGGCACATGGATCCCATCCTTGCTGCTGGATCCTCCATGGCAGAAAGAAACTCCACTCCCACTTGAATCTTTCCGATCCTTCTTTCTATCGCCTGAGGATTTCTCTGATAGCTTGTCAGCAGTCTTGTCACCTTCATGGGGGTTGTTGTCAGATTTATCTTCAGATGTTGCAATCATTTCGTTGTCTTCGCTTTCATTGTAACTAAAATAAGGGTTGTTACAACAATGGATATAGAATATACGTGGATATTATGACAGGGTTGCTAACCTGGAACTCATTCAATGTTAAGGTCGTTCATCCAGTAAAAGGGGAGGGGATGGGGTAAATTATGTCAAATGACTTGAAATGAAAGACAGCTGAATTTACTATAATTCACAATAATATCTCCCCCCATGCAATGGGTGTTATGTGCATAGTATCTTCCAATTATGTAACACAACCAACCAATTCACAGCTAAAGAGTAAACTTTTTTATTTATTTAGGTGTATTTGAAAATTACCTTTGACTAGAATAAATATCTGCCTTGTTCTTATGCTCAATACTGATTTGACTAAAACAAAATTAGATTTTATTTGACCCAAGTTTTTAACGAAAATCAATATTTTCGTTATAAGTAAATCATTGTGATATTAGAAGCAAATTTTATGCGCACTATTAGAATGCTTACAAGTTCTAGTTGTCTAAATGATAAATAACTTTCTTTTGCTATTTATATTTTATGACTTACCTGTTGAAATGCTGAGTAGAAAATGTTGGAGAACCATCAGTTGGGATGATCAGGGTTGTTGGACGATTTACTGTCGCTGAGTTATTCATGAAGCTAAATAATAGAACAGGACAGTCAAATATTTGAATTCTTCCTATTGAAAAAGAAACAGAATGTCTGTCTATCTATCTGTCTGTGTTTCCTTTACAGTTAAGCTTCCAGGGAAAGTTAATAGCTAATTTGAGGGAGGGTACCCCCTCACCATTTCCTCTACTGCCCTAGAATGTTCTTGAGGCGTAGCTGCTAGTTATAGGTTAGTTTTGTATATGTATAAATAAAGTTTATTATGTACCTAAGATCAGAAGTGTTGGATCTGACTGCTTGGTGGTGCACTGAGCCCCTAGATAGATAGATATATAATTAGGTCAATAGATAGATTGACAAAAAATTTGTTTATTATAGATGAGTTGAAATTAGATATATAAATAGATGGATAGATAGATACAATTAGAGATTGAAATACAAAATTAGATAGATAATGGGATAGATTGATAGATGAATAGATTGATAGATGAATAGATTGATAGATGAATAGATTGATAGATGAATAGATTGATAGATGAATAGATTGATAGATGAATAGATTGATAGATGAATAGATTGATAGATGAATAGATTGATAGATGAATAGATTGATAGATGAATAGATTGATAGATGAATAGATTGATAGATGAATAGATTGATAGATGAATAGATTGATAGATAAATAGATTGATAGATGAATAGATTGATAGATGAATAGATTGATAGATGAATAGATTGATAGATGAATAGATTGATAGATGAATAGATTGATAGATGAATAGATTGATAGATGAATAGATTGATAGATGAATAGATTGATAGATGAATAGATTGATAGATGAATAGATTGATAGATGAATAGATTGATAGATAAATAGATTGATAGATGAATAGATTGATAGATGAATAGATTGATAGATGAATAGATTGATAGATGAATAGATTGATAGATGAATAGATTGATAGATGAATAAATTGATAGATGAATAGATTGATAGATGAATAGATTGATAGATGAATAGATTGATAGATGAATAGATTGATAGATGAATAGATTGATAGATGAATAGATTGACAGATGAATAGATTGATAGATGAATAGATTGATAGATGAATAGATTGATAGATGAATAGATTGATAGATGAATAGATTGATAGATGAATAGATTGATAGATAAATAGATTGATAGATGAATAGATTGATAGATGAATAGATTGATAGATGAATAGATTGATAGATGAATAGATTGATAGATGAATAGATTGATAGATGAATAGATTGATAGATGAATAGATTGATAGATGAATAGATTGATAGATGAATAGATTGATAGATGAATAGATTGATAAATGAATAGATTGATAGATGAATAGATTGATAGATGAATAGATTGATAGATGGATAGATGAATAGATAAATAGATAGATAGATTTCTGTGTATAAATATTTGATGAAGGAATGATCTTATGGTTTTGACACATTTTAAAACAAGAGAAAAACAAGGAAGATAAGTTTCATAAAAATAGGTATTTAAAATTTAAATAATAGAATAATTTTAAAACTTTTCATGTAAAGAAAAAAAGCTATATTAGTTATTTATCGCAACATATTATTGACAGCTTTCTGCGAATAGTAAAATGAAAAATCACAACATTCCAGTATTGTTGAACTTGAGGGACCGAAGGCCCGGGCTAACAACTGGTATTAAAATTTTCTAGTATGGCTTAGAACCGGTTCTAATTTAATATGCTTTAATACTGTTTAAAACTGTCCTTTAGTAAGAAAAAAAAACTGAAAATATTAATTGTAACTTTTAGAGTATCTTGAATTTTATCAAGAAAACGACAGAATAAATCAGACATAGACACTGTTTTTGGCATATTTCAAAATATCAAACAAGTACTAAATTAAGATTTCTTTATTTTAGTTTTTTTAAAATAAAATTTTGACTTAGAACTTTTTATAAAAAATCCCTCTTTTACTCTTTGTCTATCTTTGATCACTTATTTCCTTAAAGATCCATAAATTGCTAGAGCACTCGTTCCAAGGTAATTAGGGAAGTATAGTATTGCTCTAGGGCAAGTTTTAAGCTAGAAGTCCTAACTGTACATGGTACAATGAGTTGTGATTATACTGAGGCTATACTCTCCCCCCTATTCTTACTATTAGTATCACACATTTAACTTAGCAGCAGTAGGTAAAAGCTTTGAATTGATATCCCTCAGTTTGAACCTCCCTAATGAGCTAATGTGTTACACATTGAGCAACTGTCGTAAGCAGCATACCTAAGATGCCTTAATAAAGTTTGACACAAATTTTACAGCAGCTTCCGTGTCTATGCAGATCCTGCATAATTGAAGCACCAAGCCCACACTTTATATGTGAAGCGCTGATTGATTGCACTACGCGGTACGACTTGACAAGTCCGTTTTTGGAATCATTATAACAAAAATATAAATGCGACACTATTTACTTGTAAAAATAATAAAATATGATAATAATTCAATAACGAAAACACTTAAATTGAATAAACTTTTGTTACTTAATCCTTATTATTCTGAATATGTCAGATGAGAAGGCTTAACAAAAGTGTAAAATAAAATGAGACGCCTAGCGAAAAATATTCAAACTATATATAATAATCATAATTTTCTTCTTTTTAAAAAATAATTATCTTATTCGATAAGCTATAAAAATTGGAAAGAATTTTAATGAATATAATAGATTTGAAATCTGCATAAAATTTTAAGAAATTTTTATAAAATTCGTTTTTTGTATAATTCTTTATCTATAAGCGCAAATACAAATTAAGTTAAATAATTTTGACATCTGTGATTGGTGGATTGAAAACTATCTGCGCCCTGATTGGAGAAGCTTGAGTGACGTACATCATTCAACCAATTAGAGCGCAGGTAGTTTCCAATCCACCTATCCTATTGGTCAAAATTTATTAACTTAAATTGGATTTGCGCTTTTAAATAGTGAAATATATAAAAAAAAGGAATTTTATAAAAAAAATCCTTAAAATTTTATGCAGATTTCAAATCTTTTATATTCATTAAAATTCTTTCCAATTTTTATAGCTTATTATTCAATGCTTCTCTATAATTTGTTGTCAATCTACCTAAAACTGTTTTAATACTAAATGTTGTATTAATCTAAGATTATGTTAAAAGAACAACTGTATTAATTAAATAAATGTAATATATAAAATTTTGTCCATGGACAGTTCAAATGTGTCTTAACCTCTTTTCGAGGAAGCTTTGTGTTTATCAAGTTCGAAATTAATTCCTTATCATTATCCTAGAATTAAGCGCAAATGTCGTCTTTTTTGACTTTCCTTTCATAAAGTGACGCGGTATGGATTGTTTATATATTTTGATGCGCACGTTCGTTACTTTTGAATGAGATATGAGTGTGTGAAGATTTCGGAGAACAAAATTGGGCCTATCATTGGTCTCATAGTGCGTGAACGACCCTAGTATACCAGGGATTTGAAACCATAAGAACTTCAGGTAGAATTTGTTAATTTTATTAAGAAGAATGGTGTATAGGACGATTATATGTAGTTTAAAAAAGGCTTTAGCCAGCTAAACATGAAACTTAATAATGATTAATATATGTTTTAGTAATTTTTTATGTGCTTTTATTTTTGCATTTAACAATGATTTATTAAACCAAATAATTTTCCTTTAAAGCCAAAGTTTCCAAAGATTCTTAACCGTAGAGAAAAATGATTTTTAAAAAGCAATTAAGATTACGTGGTTATAAATAACTGGAATTATGAACTAATTGATTTTGTAATTTCAGGACTTTGAAATAATTTCATCAATAAATCTATAATCAAACCTGCTGTTGAAACTTGATGGTTCCTGGTATTGGGGGTTTGTATGTTCGCCAACAGATCTCGAGAACTTCCCGCTAATTCGGAAGTCATACTCAACCAAAGTGTCATGGTTGAGACAATTTCAAAGTATCTGATGAATAGGCGTTAGCATTCATCAAGAGATCAATAGCATCCAGTGATTATTGATGCAATAAACTGTGACAATTTTTTCTGTGAAATAAGTACCTAGTGAATCAATATGCCACTAACCAAAAAGCAGAAAATTGAGCGAGCTATCGCTATTGGCAGTGAACGGCTAGAGGTGTTTGACGAACAGTTAAAAGTGTTTTATGACAATCTAAAAGCCTGCCAAAGTTTTAGTTCATGTGAAAATGTGAATGTAAAATCAATTCGTGACATTTTTAGTGAGGTCAAGGACCAATCTGACCTAATAAAAAGTCTAAAACCTGCCGTGGAGACTAGTGAGCTGCGCGAGTTCAAGCGTGATTTGGATGAAGCTAGTGAGCAGAAAACTGTTGCAGATAAAGTTTATACGTCGTTGGAGCAGTGTACAAAAATTCTGTACTGGCTTGACAATGATTCAGACGATGCGAGGTCAAGCACTGTTGCCAGGAACCTCGACGTCATTGAGAAGGTGAAGATGGACATGGGAGTGCTTAAAATTTCCATGGAGTTGCGCCAAGAAGTACGTGATATGTACCGAAGGCTTAGAGAGATGGAACGTCGTTCATCTAACTTGGATGAGAGTGGGACACCTGCCATGCTCTCCAGAAGTATGTCTGCCGTGGATATTCGGAGTTCCAACTCGCAGTATGGGCGCTGGGACAACAGTTTGTTGCCGTCCTTCGACGGTACTGACACGGATTACCCAAACTTTAAACAGGTCTTTAAGGATCTATGCTCTGGTTACGGATTTGCTGACCAGAGGTTAAGTCTGATGTTGTGTATGGAGAAGGTGATAACCAACCCGGAACTACGCAAGCAAGTGTCAGCGATTAGAGATCATAATGAACAATGGTCGTTTCTCGATCAGATGTTTTTATCAAACACTCGCCGGTTCATGAGGATTTTAACTAAGCTGAACAAGATGAAACCTGTAGATAAACCTGTGGACGTGGTTAGTGCAATTGCTACCTTCAAGAGCATGATGCAGGAAGTAGAAGCCATCGTTGGTTCTGCAGCTAAGGATTACAACCACCTAACTCTTATTCATATTTTTAAAGACAAGTGCCCTGAAAATTTGAGAGAGAAAATTATGATGGAGCTAGGTAGCATGAACCAACCAAACATCCAGAAGATTGTAGAACTGCTGGAGAGGACCAGGGGAGCAATGTTGGCCGGTGATATGTCCTATGACACTAGCGCCGGCAAGAGAAATCGTGACAGAGCTGCCGCCGCGCAAGTATCTGGCCGCAGTGACAATAAGAATGGAAAGGCTGGAAAGGACAAGGCTTCCAAGTGGAACAGTACATGTCCTGTGGAAAGCTGCAAGGAAAAACACCCGATTTTCCGTTGCCTCACGTTTAAGAAGATGGATGTGGTTGACCGAAAGAAAGTTGTCCAGCAGAAGAAGTTATGTGAACTCTGCCTGTGTGACGGCCATGCTGCTGACAAGTGTAATAAATCGGATAAGCTTGGTGTTTGTGGCACCAATAATTGCGACAGATATCATTCTAGGTTGCTCCATGAGGCTAGTGCTGGTGTGAATACAGTCTACAAGTCAAGTTCTGCATCCAGCCCCTGTACCTTCTTACTTCAGTTAGTTCCTGTTGTAGCACCTGGCGGCGGCACCTGCCACGCCACTGTCATGTTTGACTCTGGTGCAAATTTGCCACTTGTGTCTGAGAAGTTATCCAACAAGTTGAAGCTGAAATCTACCGGCAGATATACAACTATTTCTGTAGCTGACGGCAGTGAGTCTTCCTGCCGCAATGTTGTGTTTTATCTGAAGGATAGGGACGGTAATTTGAGGGAGTTTGAGGCAGCTGTCATGCCTACCCTCGGTGGGGCCAACGAGATGCGCTCGGTCCACCCCGAAACTGCCGCCGAGATATTTAAAATGCCGCCAGAAAGATTTACATATATTAGTGGAGGCTTAGATATCATCATTGGAAATACACATCCTGACGTGTTTCCATCAACCTACCAGAAAGTGGGCCAGTCTATGTTGTGGCGAACCATTTTTGGTAGTGGTTTTATCTGTACGAGTGCTGACGGTGGAGCTGGAGATCAAAAGTCGGCATATAAGGCTGTCAGTGTCAGTGGAGGCACCTTGCCAGACTTTCTGACGTCTGAATCGTTTGGCGTACAGCCGCAGGCACTTTGTCCAGGATGTACTGCCTGTCAAGAGTGCAAGGCTATGGCCGACGGCACTACCTGGGACCAGCGTGAGAGGCAGAGGATAATTGAGGCAGGTTTAACACTAGACTTGCAGTCCAACAAGTGGACAGGTCAATATGCTTACATTGAAGATCCTCACACCTTGCCCTACAATGAGAGTTTAGCCCGCAAAATTGCTGAAAAGGATCGTGCCAAGATGGTCAAGGAAGGTACCTATGGAATGTATGTGGAGGTATTCAACGACGCCATATCCAGAGGCGTGTTTCAAAAAGCCACGCCTGAAGAATTGAAGTATGAAGGGCCTAAGTCTTGTTCATCAATAGTGGTTGCTTTCAAGGAGGATTCAAGTTCCACACCCATGAGATTGTGTGCAAATAGTTCTCTGATGTTCAAGGGTACCAGTTTTAATAACATAATGCTGGGAGGTCCGCCGCCAATGCAGAAGATTTTTTATCATTTGTTGCTTTTCCGTGGTTACAAGGTTGGTTTAACCGCGGATATTTCCAAGTTTTATAACTCCATCCTGGCCACAGAGTTCGACAGCCAGATGAAGAGAGTTTTATTTTCCCTGACGCCAGACGGTCCACTTGAAATTTACCTGACTAAAGTTGTGAATTTTGGCGAGTTGGCTGCGGGAAATTTGGCAGTTACAGCCCTGAAGTTGACGTCCCGCCTGTTCGGCGGAAAGAGTGAAGCAGAGGTCAAGGAGATGTATGGAGAGGGGCAGATAAACGGTAGTGAAATTGTTGCTAAACCTGAATTATGGAAGGAGCCACAAATACCTACCTACCCTGATGAGGATTTCAAGTTACCTCAGATTCCAGTTGCAGTCAAGCTTGAGAAGCACAGCTTCATAGATGACGTTATTTCGGGAGCAGGATCGGTGCCAGAAGCCAAGGAGATGATGAAAGAAGCCGACAGAATTATCGGCAAAGGTAGTTTTTCCTTCAAACAAGTCATTTATTCTGGAGATGATTGCCAGCCAACCAAGGTTCTTGGGCTGATATGGAAGCCAGCCACCGATGTGTTATCCATCGCCACAAGAGTCAACCAAGATGGTAAAGTCAAGGGAAAGAAGGTGAAAGAGGATGCTGATTTGTACAACCTCCAGGACGCCTTGGACGAGAATCTGACAAAGAAGATGGTCCACAGGTTCGCCGCCCAGACCTTCGACCCGATCGGGCTTTGCAGCCCTATTCTGTTGAGAATTAAACTTGTCCTGCGGAAAACATGTTTGCTGAATTTGGGCTGGCAAGATTTCATTCCAAAAAGTCTACGGGATGAACTTGTTAAGTCGCTGGAGGACAGAGCTGAGGTCGCTAAATTGGAGTTTGACCATTGTGTGGTCCCGGAGGAACCAACTGGCCTTCCATCCTTGATGATGTTTTCGGATGGGTCATCAGAGGCTTATGCATGTATGGCATATTTGAGGTGGCCAACTAGACAAGGATTTGAAACATTTCTGCTAGCCACCAAGTCAAGAGTTGCGCCGGTCAAGTGTGAATCAATTCCACGCCTTGAATTGATGGGTTGCCAGATGTCCACAAGGTTGTCAAAGTCCATCAGAGATGCCCTGCCCTTTGATGTTATCAGAGTGATGTACTTTACTGATTCATCGTGTGTTTTATCACAAATAGTTTCCAACAGTGCTATGTTGAACACATTTAATTCTCATCGCATTGGAGAAATTCAATCTGCAACCAACAAGGATGACTGGAGGTGGGTCCCGGGGACACACAATGTTGCAGATTTGGGCACCAGAAGCACCTGCAAGGTATCAGATTTGGGACCAGGTTCCAGGTACAGATTGGGCCCAGAATGGTTGCGCCAGGATGAAAGTGCGTGGCCGGTGAAAACTGCCGAACAAGTCAAGCAGGATTTACCACCAGAGGAGTTGAATACCAAAATGGTTAAGTTATGTTCAATGAAAGTTGCCGGAGAAGCCGCTGAAGATGTCTTTAGGTTTAAGCACAGGAGATCATTTGGACAGGCCAAACGTATTATGGCAGCTGTCCTGCAAGTAGCGAACACCTGGTTGAAGAAGCTAAAGAGCAGACAAGAAGGTAAGACTACAGCCGCTGGTAGTCATGTAGCAGCCGCAGATTCTGTGTACAAGCCGTCTTTGTACAATTTTATGGCGGCGGCGGAACTTTTCATTGTGTCATGTAGCCAACAGGATGAGTGGATAAATGACGCTAAAGGCAATTATGCGTCATTGAATCCATTAGTGCATGAAGTATCATTGACCTGGCCTGTCGTTGGTCCCGGAGGAAATTATGTGACCAGGGAGATGAGAATTCTTAAAATGGTTGGTCGTGGAGAGCCCGTCATTGACGCCATTACTGGTGGCCGTAAAATGATATTTGAAGACATGCCAGGTTTAATAATTTTGGAGCCTGGTAATTGGTTAGCTGCTGTTTTTATGAGAGAAGCGCATGTTGAGCTTCACTCTGGTGTCCGTGGAACTTTAGCTGAGAGCCGCCGTTGGTGCTGGATTGTGAAGGCAAGGAGGTTGTCCATCATGGAAGTGAAGAAGTGTTGGCCCTGCAGTGTTGAGAGGGCCAAGGAATGTCGTACTACCATGAAGGATGTGTTACCTGACAAGTTGGTCCCGAGCAGGCCTTTTGAAGCTGTGCAAGTCGACCTGATGGGTCCGCTGGTTACGAGGAGAGCTGCCGACAAAACGAGGAGTCAGACAGCAACGAAGAAGGTGTGGGTGTTCGTGGTGGTCTGCAGGTTCTCAGGGGCGTTATGGTTAGATGCCTTGGAAAAGTATGATACCAGCAGTATCCTGTTGTCCCTGTGCAAGTTGGAGGCTGTTCATTGTCTGCCGAAGGTCATAGTAAGCGACATGGGCACACAATTATCCGGTGCTCGCAAGGTTTTAGAGCAGAAGTTGGGCAGCCAGGTAGAGTTTTCTTGGTCTCAGATCCCGGCCCGAGCCCACCATTTTATTGGGCAAGCTGAGAAAATGGTGGGATTAACCAAGAGATTGCTGTCCAAGAAGTTGGTGAATAGTTCTGTTAATTTCAACGAGCTCCTGGTGCTGTTGGCAGAGGTTAGCAAGTTGATGAATAGCAGACCATTGACGATAGAAGCTGCGAACGACGTGGAGAATTGGCGGCTGATTACCCCTGGCCAGCTGCTGGGAAATGTTGACCGCCAGCCGTTGTGCAATGTGGCGATGAAACCGGAGGACCAAATTTCCTCCAGGTTGAAGTTGTTAGAAGATTTGTCTGCCCAGTTTTGGACTGCCCACCGCCAGGAGATCCTACCGAAGATATTATGGATGTCCAAGTGGAAGGATGAGATGGCGGAGCCACTAGCCGACGGAGATATAGTTCTGGTTACGAGTACCAATCCGCTGATGAGATGTTTGCGGATGGGCCGAGTGACGAGGATTGAGGATGGGAGAAAGACTGCAAGAGTCTTGTTCAGGCTGTCAGATAAATCTCCCCTGGAAGAACATGCTGTATCAGTCAGGCAGTTGTTAAAAATTATGATTAATAATTGATTCTTATTTTATGGAAATTGAGATTTTTTTTAGTAAAAAGCCACATTTTCATATGCCTATTTTATGCCTAAAATAAGAATCAAATGAAGTGCGATTAATTTTTATTCTATTTCATATGCTCAAATTTAATTTTATTGAGTTTAATTTCTTTTCAAAAGTACAATTCATTATAAAACTTACCTGAAAAGTTTACCAAAAAGAATAAATGTGTCGAGGTTGCGTGATTCGATATTTATTCTAAGAAAAAAAAAAATCAAGTATTTTTTTTAGCAGATTTTTTTAAAAAAATTATATATGAATTTCAATCAAGTAAAACATTTTATTCAGATCAAGGAATGATTGAAAATTCATATTTAAAGTCTCATATTTTTTTACAAAGAAAAATTGGTATTTTTTTTCATAATTCCGATGAAAATTCTAACGAAGATATTATTATTTTGCTATTCTTTAAGTGTTAAAAAGTTTTATTGTTGATTAAGATAGTACAGTTCTTATTCATTAAGTTTGAAAAACTTTCTGCCCAAGGATTTTGAAATATTTTTTCTTACTACTCTTTTTGATGCTTAACAAATTTAATTTTAAGTACCTATAAATCTTAATTTTCTTGTCTAAGATTTATTTCGTTTTATTTTACCATTATTGTTTACATTTCAACCTGATTTCGTAGGTACTTATTGATTTATTAATAATGATTTATTACCTATTGATTATGAAATGATTATTATTTAGTATAAGTTGTTATATTTACAACATCATGATTAATAGGATTATCCATTTTAGGATTTGTGTATGTGATCTTGTGAGTGTCATGTGCATGGAATGTTGTATGGTACAAACCAATCCCCATCCTTCTATCCTAAATGTGAGGTATTATGAGTCCTAGTGAGGAGTATAATATTGTGTATGCATTTCACGGGGTTTCATTTAGTTAGGAGCAAAAATTGTCACGGTTTTCGGGATGTGGCCATTCTCATGTGATTATGGTGAGTTGAGTTTAGTGAGAAATGTTGCTAGTGCTCAGCGCAAAAAAACCTTGAATCTCGTTAAGGAAGTTAATTTGACTTTCAAACGGGGGGTGTGTCTTAACCTCTTTTCGAGGAAGCTTTGTGTTTATCAAGTTCGAAATTAATTCCTTATCATTATCCTAGAATTAAGCGCAAATGTCGTCTTTTTTGACTTTCCTTTCATAAAGTGACGCGGTATGGATTGTTTATATATTTTGATGCGCACGTTCGTTACTTTTGAATGAGATATGAGTGTGTGAAGATTTCGGAGAACAAAATTGGGCCTATCATTGGTCTCATAGTGCGTGAACGACCCTAGTATACCAGGGATTTGAAACCATAAGAACTTCAGGTAGAATTTGTTAATTTTATTAAGAAGAATGGTGTATAGGACGATTATATGTAGTTTAAAAAAGGCTTTAGCCAGCTAAACATGAAACTTAATAATGATTAATATATGTTTTAGTAATTTTTTATGTGCTTTTATTTTTGCATTTAACAATGATTTATTAAACCAAATAATTTTCCTTTAAAGCCAAAGTTTCCAAAGATTCTTAACCGTAGAGAAAAATGATTTTTAAAAAGCAATTAAGATTACGTGGTTATAAATAACTGGAATTATGAACTAATTGATTTTGTAATTTCAGGACTTTGAAATAATTTCATCAATAAATCTATAATCAAACCTGCTGTTGAAACTTGATGGTTCCTGGTATTGGGGGTTTGTATGTTCGCCAACAGATCTCGAGAACTTCCCGCTAATTCGGAAGTCATACTCAACCAAAGTGTCATGGTTGAGACAAAATGATTTTTAAAATTAAATAGTAAAATATGTTATGTGAGTTTTATCAACTTTAAATGGGAGAAATTTCATCAATTTTTGACTACAAATTATTGACTATTGTCTATTTGTAAACTAGAGTTGGCTCGATATAACTATCTTGCTATTGGCTAGTTTTCTATAAGTACATTTCTATTTTCAATAAATCAATTTTCCTCCCCCGCCATTACTATCTAAAAAAAGAAGTAAATATTTAATAATTTAAATGATTTTAAAAAGATTTTTTCAATTATATTTTGTTTCACATTACCATCACTAAAAGGTTAATATGATTTTTGTTTATTAAATGAAGATTAAATACTTCAATGTAATTCAAATATCAACATGAAGTAAAAAGCTTAATTCATTCCATAAACAATTAGAATAAAGGTTTTATCGCTTTGGTCAATGATAGTTTAATTAGGATTATTAGACCACTAAGAGTATTATACACTATATCATTGGAAGACTCGAGCTCATTTATAGACGTTTATTTTCTATATAGATCTGTCATGGATCTTGAAGCAATAAATCAAGCCGCTTTTAAAAAAATCAGTCGAAAATATTTCATAAGGTAAAAAATATATAAAGTTTTCGCTCATATAGGTATAGAATGACAACAGGATCAACATGAAGCATCAATACCGTATCATATAAGTTATTATAATGATAACATTGTAATATAATCCTGATATCCAATAATATAAAGTAATAAGTTTTTTTTGTCTGAAGCTAAAAATCTCGGAGAATACTGGTCCAAATTGGTTTAACTTTTCAGGGGACTTTGTGAAGGTCTTTGGGTGGTTTTACGCTATTTTTCCGACTACCCCGCATTTCCTTAAAGGCCAAGGAAGAAGCAACTACTAACAGCAAAAAATTGTTTACCAGGATATATCTACTATGAATTAATTTTGCATTAACCTCTCCCTGTTTCGGATATATATCAGACAACTGTGCAAAGTTTAGATTTCATATTTCATGGGGTATAAAGGGATAGCTTATTTTAGGTTTTATCTAGCTTGAAAAAGCAACTTGTGAGTATGACTTAAGCAAAGGTTTTGGTGTTGGCTTAAAATGGGTCATAACAAAAGACGTTAAAAAAAATAGTTTAACTGCATCCTTATAGTATAGGGAATGCCTTTGAATTTACGTTGACGCATCTTTTGACCATGCAAAAAGTAAGAGTTCAAGACAAAGAAGTACAAGCTTTTTTGGTAAACTGTTTTTAATTCTGGAGGGGATAATCTTTTGTATCTTAAAAATTTTGAAGGTGGTAAAATTAAGAATTTCAAAGTTTAAGGGGGGTATAAACACACTGTTACCCCACCCCCCTTATAGGTCTATGTATCATGATTCAAATCAACATCGCAGTCAATTGCATAACACCAGAAAATAATAATTTTTCATTGGCCTATCCTAATATCTCTGTTATTGTTTAAAAGTTAAATCTAAAGATGGATGATATCAAATTTATTAAAGCTATTCCATTGGAAAACTCGAATATTCATTTCATTATTGAACAACTGCAACCTATCAGAAAGAGGATATTAATATTTATTTATCCCATCCTATTATAAACATCTATCCGCAGATATAAAAATGTACATTTATCAGATTAAAACCAGTTTTGTTAGCCCCATGGTGACGAAGGCACGGGCTGACAAAACTGGTTTTAATATTATGATTGTCCATTATTGTATTCGTAGAAAACTGGATATAATACGATTAGATACATGTTTTTTTCAGTAGGCTAAGAACCGGTTCTTATCCAGTAGATATAAATCGGTTTCGAAGCCATACTGGAAAATATTTTACCTGATGCCTCCGAGAGATCCGCCTCCGTTGTCGGAGTTGGTATGTCTGAAAATATCAATAATTTGTCAACTAATGATTTTGGGGAAACACCATATAGTTTTATTTCAATGGGACGATTCCATGAAAGGTTTTTGATTTATTTTATAAGTTTGTATGTCAGAAATATTAATAGAGGAGGAATATTTTTTTGAAAAGCAGAAATTAGTTATCTATTAACAGTATGATATTAGAGGACAGTTTGTTAAAGAATCTTTTTTTTTAACGAGTAATTTTTATTGCAATTTTTCGTAATTTTCTCCCAAAGGCTATTAGATTTTTGTCTCACTCAGAAAAAAAGCTTCAATGTCCTTATGTCTATTCGATAAGTCATAAGAATGATTGTACCTGAGTATACTTTTTGGTGCCGGGGACTCGGGTCTACTGCCAGGTCTGCTGGTCGCAGCCACGGACTCAGGACGGCTTCCCGGCCTAGATTAGATATAACAAAAGATAGATAAATATCAGGGATCTAGAGGGATAAGACATGGCCTATAGATTAATGTACATTCCCAATGACATTAAATAAAATTACACCTTCTGTACATTAAAATTAGAGGTTAAAACGTTTGAACACTGAACTAAATGAATATTAAATAAAGTACCCAAAGTTGTTAAGCCAACTAATAAGAAAACATAAATTATATTGATTGGAATAGATAGAAAGGTAGATTGACATAAAGTATAAATAAATATTTTCATGTTAAGATAGGAGAAAGATAGAAAGACAAATAAAAAAGTGAATGAGATGAAGGTTTTAAATGGAGGAAATATGCACCAAAAGAAGAAGTATTTTTATTCAAATATTGTCCTGTATCTTTCATTATATTTAGAGACAATCTTCAATTTTTTTACATGTATCTAAATGTATATAAATTATATTTCATAATTTTTTAGTTTCAATCTCAAATATAAAACAATTTTCTTAGAGATTTTCTAAAAAGTATGAAGCAAAACAGTTTTTTGGGTACCTGCTGCTTGTGTTGTTCTGACCGCCAGACTGACTTCTAAAGCTAAATACGGAGTCTGCAAATTCAACTCTTCGTGGACTACATACAAAATATACATACATAAGTAGAGTAACACAAAAAAATCAGTTGTTGGAGAACAAATTACAATATCTTATTTTTAAATTTTTAGTATTTATATTTCATAGCATGATTGACAAATTGAGGGATAATGTAAATTACAAACTGGATTCACAAAAATCAGCCATCTATCTTGAATAGCAGCTGACTGACGGATGGACAGACAAAGTGAATTATTGAGTAGCTTTGCTACCGAAAAAGGCAATTTTAGAGTATGTTCAAAAATCAAATCAAACACTAACTTCTGCAAATATCTATAACTTTGAAATACTCAAAGGGTATTTTTTTTTCTGGCATGTAAAGTAATCCTTATAAAAAGTAAAAGGATGTTTGTTTGTCTGTACCGAAGGATCTCGCTAACCTCTGAACCAATCGGGTTCTCCTTTACAGGGTAGATTCTCATATGTCCCGGGTATGTTTATAAATATTTGGGGGGAGGGTACCACCTCCCACCCAAGAGAAATCGCCCCTAGAAAAAAATTACACCCCCCCCCCCAAAAAAAAAAAAAATGTATGAAAAAAATAGGTTTTAGGATTCAACTCCCCCTCCTCTAGGGGCGTAGCCTCTAGCCTAAGATAAAGTGAGATTAACAAGATTTTAAAATATTACCTTAACGGATCTTTCATAGATGGCTCATAATCTGGACTGCGAATACTGAAAAATAACAAATGTTTGAAATGAAATAATTGTTTTAAATACACATGCATAAACAGAACCATAGCTTTTAGGAAAATTGTGGAGTAACCAATCTAAATGTTTAAGAAATCTTACTGGACACACAAGAAAACTTAATGTATTTTTTTAGGTAGGGGGGGGGGGTCAGTTAATACAATAGTTCATTTGTTTCTTTGTTCCTGTTCGGCAATAATAACCCTCCCCCCGTATTTTTTTAATGAATTTAGATAATGGGGGGTGTAGTTTAATTTCTCCTATTCTTAACCCCTGTTGGGGTCATAACCCTGTGGGGTTTATACTTGCTGTGAACTTTAACCCTGCAGGGATTCCCAGTTCTCAGTTAATCTAACCTAACAGTAACCATTAGTAAACAAACAAATTAAAACTATACTCCTCACTCTCCTTAGTTTCAATATATTTTTTAAAAATAAGAAGGAGTGGGTTTATAGTTGTGCAACTGGGTACTTTGTGTGAAACCATTTTTTTATTTATAGCTTAAAAATTTTGTTTTCAGTATTTTTGTTAATAGAAGCAGCTTAGATGGCCTATAAAAAAAGATGTCATACAATAAAATGACCAATAATAGGCCAGTAAACATTTTACTATTGGTCAATTAGAATGTATACTGGTCAATAATTAGTCATTTGTATTTTATAATGTAATTTTTTACAGGATTTCTAAGCTGCTTAGATTAGAAATCTTAATTTTAGCTTAGCTTCAGCTGAGAGTTCCTATAAAAAAAGATGTCATACAATAAAAATGACCAATAATAGGCAAGTATACATTTTACTATTGGTCAATTAGAATGTATACTGGCCAATAATTGGTCATTTGTATTTTATAATGTAATTTTTTACAGGAACTCTACGCTGCTTAGGTTAGAAATCTTAATTTTAGCTTAGCTTCAGCTGAGAGTTCCTATAAAAAAAAGATGTCATACCATACAAATGACCAATAATAGGCCAGTATACATTTTACTACTGGTCAATTAGAATGCATACTGGCCAATAATTGGTCAAATGTATTTTATAATGTAATTTTTTACAGGATTTCTAAGCTGCTTAGATTAGAAATCTTAATTTTAGCTTAGCTTCAGCTGAACGTTCCTATAAAAAAAAGATGTCATACCATACAAATGACCAATAATAGCCAGTATACATTTTACTACTGGTCAATTAGAATGTATACTGGCCAATAATTGGTCATTTGTATTTTATAATGTAATTTTTTACAGGAACTTTAAGCTGCTTAGGTTAGAAATTTTAATTTTACCTGGTTTCATAAACTTTTCCACTCTCACCGTTAATCTGAATCCGTAACTCTTTCTTTTTTCCCTGTAGAGACCAATACTGAAATTCATTTGAAAATGTATTGACTTTAAATTTTTTTTAAATACATCTCAAAGTTGACCTGCCTGTGTTATCCTTTATTTCCACTTAAAATATCTTATAAATCTTCTAGCCTCACCTTTCTTAACTTTTAAAAAGTATATTTTTTCTGTTTATTACACTAGTCCCCAAAGTTTCGTAATAACGAATTCTTATTCGTTAGCTTAACAACTTTAGGAACTTTAGTGAATTTTAATTAGTTTTAATATCCAGATGAGTATTCAAACAGTTAAACCACCAATTTTAATCAAAAGTAGGGGTAATTTTGTGTACATCAATTTATCGGCTATGGTCTAATCCCTTTATATCCCTGATATTTTTTTAAACATAAACAATTATTATTTTGACAGAAATTTAATGTTTTAACAGTTAGGGAGTTGAATCCATTTTTATAGAAGCAGAAATATAATCTATGATTATGGTTTGGACCCTCTAAAACTGTAATCTACCCTTCCACTTTCCCCTCTCTTGGTGAAGATATCTTCAACGCCGATACGATTTTTGAAATGTAAGATTCTACTTTCCCCTCTCTTGGTGAAGATATCTTCAACAAGAGAGACAAAAGTGGAATCTTATATTTCAAAAATCGTATCGGCGTTGAAGATATCTTCACCAAGAGAGGGGAAAGTGGAAGGGTAGATTACAGTTTTAGAGGGTCCAAACCATAATCATAGATTATATTTCTGCTTCTATAAAAATGGATTCAACTCCCTAACTGTTTAATGTTTAAGCATTGGGCTCATGCCTGACTAGTATCCCACCTCCCCCTGCTGGGAGAGGCTGCATACGTCTCCTCTACTCCTCCCTTTACAGGCGACTTTTTTCATTTTTGTTTGTTAACTTTACAAAGTGTCTCAAAAATCAGCCATGTGACGTCATAAAAATGATGGAGATGAGAAGAGAAAAGGGAAAGATAACCATTAAAAAAGGGAGATAGATAATCCCTTATTTTTATGACGTCACATGGCTGATTTTTGTGACACTTTGAAAGTTACTATTGTTTCAATAAAATTTTGTAAAAATTATACTAGCTGTCAATATGTTGCATATGAGGAATAACTTACAAGGAAATATTTGCAAAAAAAAATAGAAAATTTATTTTAAGTCGTCTGTTCCTTAGAAGTTGAAGTGTAATGATTCGCATTATTTTTGCTGCTTCCGACATAGGTCGAGTCCTCAAGATGCGCGGAGATACCGCTGGTCTGCGGCTTGGCGTACTGATGGTTGCGCGGGCTGGCGTACGGGTCCTCGCGGCCGCGGCTGATTAAATCTTGTTCTTGGCCGCGACGCGGCACGGCGTACTGCGGGTTGTCATACTTGGATATTCTAAATTATTATCATAATTAATGGTAGAAGCATCTTATAGTGCCTAATAAAAATGACGTCAACCAATACAAATGACCAATGATAGGCCAGTAAACATTGCAATTGACCAATAGTAAAATGTGTACTGGCCTATCATTGTTTATTAGTATTATATGACGTCATTTTTAATTAGGCACTATAAGCTGCTTCTTAAAGGTAATCCAAATAGCTTTGTTTATCTAAATACTAACTTAGATTTTATCATCAATATATCTTTCATCTTGATCTATCTGTCTATTGGACAAATATATATTTCATGAAAATGTTTAAAAGCTGGAGTTACTGAAGTCTACTGAAGTTAATATCTTTCTATCTAAAGTATGCTACTATCTATATATCTATCTTTTGTGTCTATCTATCTATCTATCCATCTATCCTACCTAGATCTGTCCCTAGAATTATCTCTAGTAGAGGGAGGACTCCTGGAGTCAATATCTTTCTATCTAAAGTGTGCTACTATCTATGTATCTATTTATTGTGTCTATCTATCTATCTATCCATCTATCCTACCTAGATCTATCCCTTGAATTATCTCTAGTAGAGGGAGGACTCCTGTAGTCAATATCTTTCTATCTAAAGTATGCTACTATCTATATATCTATATTTTGTGTCTATCTCTCTATCCAATATCCATCTATCCTACCTAGATCTATCCCTTGAATTATCTCTAGTAGAGGGAGGACTCCTGTAGTCAATATCTTTCTATCTAAAGTATGCTACTATCTATATATCTATCTTTTGTGTCTATCTATCTATCTATCCATCTATCCTACCTAGATCTATCCCTTGAATTATCTCTAGTAGAGGGAGGACTCCTGAAGTCAAAATCTGACTCAATCAAATATCCACTATTTCTCTCGGGATGGCTGTTATAGAAGTCCCTATTTTGTTAATTTTATTATTTGATCATATTTGTAAGAAATATGACAAGAAATGACAAATATTCTTTTAGTTTCAAAACCGATTAATATCTGCTGGATTAAAACCGGTTCATAGCTATACTGAAAATCAATTATAGCACTGTATAACAGACAATTTTCCACGAATATTGTAATAAAACTATTTTTCATTATAAAACCGCGAAGAGCTGTTTATAATACGATGCATATAAATGTCACGTTGACTTCTACATGGCGTTTGATATTTTTTGTAAGAAATAAAACATGTTTCTTTTTTACTTCTAAAGCATTTTTTCCTAATAAAATATGTTCCAATGCAACAACTAATAAAATTAAATCATAATCAAATAAATTTTCCTTGACGATGGTGGCCCCAAATAATCTCTCGACCCACTCCCCCCACCGCCGCCGCTGGTGTTCAAAAAATCCCGCGAACCACCATAACTTCCACTGACACTGCTATTCGGCGGGCCCAGATACTCCCGCGAGCCGCCAATCTGACGGCCGCGACGGACAGGCCGGCGCGGCTCTCGTTCCAGCTGGCGCAGGGTGTCCTTGAATTCCAGCTTACCCACAAACTTGTCGCGGACCTGGCGGTAATCCTGTAATAAAAAAAAACATAAGTTTGCATAACACTATACATCATACTCTAGGGACACTTGGGGTAGGAGAGGGGGAGGGGAGGAGAAGTCGACCCTTACTTTTCAATTTTAGTTTCAAAAAGAAAATGTAAAAACAGTTGGGTCTTTTTTTCTTAAGGCAATCTCTCTAGGGAGGGTTAGAATATCCATCTCGAAAATATTTATAAACTTCCCTGGACCTATGACTTAATGTAAAGGAGAACTTTAATGGCTCAGCGGTTAGCGAGATCTTAATCTAAAGATCTCATGTTACTCTTATATGGGATTACAAGCATTTTGGGTGATAAAGTTTGTAATACTCTAATCTTTTTTTAGTATATATATATGAATTTAATACGATTACTATTTCCCCCTGAAAAAAATATTAAGCCCTGTTTCATGGATATATAAGATGTTATGATACAGACCTGCGGTTGAAAGGACTGCCGTCTGTCAACTTTGCTATGTGAATCCTAAAAAATGGGAATATTAATTTTTATTTTGATTCTTAGGCTACAAATTCTTTAAAAATCAAGATACCTACATGATATTGTGGTCTTACTTTCTAACATAGTTTGTTAGTATAACAAAATAGTTCTTTATACATAAATTGCCAACCATAATATATTTAATTCCAATCTACATGATAAAATTTCTTGAATCTGTCATTATACATCTAGTAAAAGTCCTCAACTTGCTAGACTTGAATGACTTTCTTTATAGAAAAACTGCTCTGTCAGTCTGAATCCAAATTATTATGAAACGAGTATTTAACTTAGAATTTCTACCTTATTAAGTTTTCTGGGTAAGCTCTGGTAGTAATGGTCAATCAAAGAACCTCTGAAAATTAGAAAAACAAAAATATTAGATAATTAAGAAACATAATTTTTAAAATAGCAGTGTCGTGTGGAATGGGGGTGAGTTGCTGTGCTTGTCACTGATGTAGAGAAGATTTTGATCTAAACATTTTTTTTCAGTCACAGTTGCCTTTTTCAAAGACACCTATGGGCTAATTAGGGTAATAACCCCCTCCTCTCTCATAAATGTAAATCAAACTCTCAAAATGTGTAATTTTTACCCACCTACCCCCCCCCCCCAAAAAAATAAACAGTTTGAACATCAAGACATTTTTAACAATCTGAAGACGCCAGGAAAAGTATAAAGTAAATTACCTTGAATTTGACAGCTTTTCTGTAGACCCTGTCCTACTATGGGTGCGTTGACTGCTACTACTTATGACTAGACTTCGTCGATTTTCCTAAAAATTTGATTTTGAAACAAAGGCACTTTTAAAATAAAATCAGTAAACAATAGTCCTATATCTGATTAATACAACTAAGAATGATTGATATTAAAACGACATAAAGTTATATATATTAGCTAGCTACACTAACATCCATTTTTACCCTTTGATTGCACGACCTTTGTCAGGAAGTGTATACCTATGCTTGAAATTGAGTTGTGTATTATTTGTACCAAGACATTTCCCCTAGTAATTCAATAAGACATTACCTGATCAGCTGATTCAGAGTTTTGATTGCGCCTGCGCATAAAATCGTGCGCGCGGCTGCCGCGTCTGGATTCTGATTGGTCCATATTGTGCATCGGACAGTCGGTAGACACTTCAGACTATAAATGGTACAAATATGTTATATATATTCTGGAAAATCTCTTTTATATATGCCTTATTTAGGGTATCATAGATAAGAGGAGATTGAAAACTTAAAAGTCATTCAAAAAATGATAAATTAGTATATAAACAAAGTCAAATATCCCAATGAGTATTGACAAACTTACACAATGCTTACTTGAAGAAGTAATTTACTGCAATAATCTAGATTCAAAAAGGCTGCGCCACTAAGGAAATTATCAAACCTGGTGCTGAATTTTCAATACGACCCTGTTGAGTTCTTTGGATAGCTTGGTGAAGTCAGGACCAACGTTCTCAATTATGGCATTCGATCTGGAACCTAAATAGACAAATAAGTTTTATTCAAGTTTTGAGGTTTGCAACTGCAATCAGTACTAAACAAGGATGACAACATAGAGCATATAGAGCAGTTTAATAAAAAAAATCAAACTAAAAAGTCACAAATCTATTAAGATGTATAACGTGAAAATCTAGGAATCGAGCTAGCACCCCATTTAATTGACGAATCTTAATGAAACGTTGTGAAAAGTGTGAAGAATTTTAACATATTTAATCCCTGAAAACTTCAGGTTTCTATCTTAAAAAGGGGCCGAGAAAATCACGTTTCCCCCCACTCTGTCTTTGACAGACGGACGCACGGACGTACATTTCGAATTATATAGTATCTTCGCTACTAAAAATAGAATGGGTCATGAGGAACCCTTGAGGGGATACCAGCAAGGTTTGGCAGCTGTAAGCCACAGTGAAATCAACATTTTACAATCTTTAAAACCTGACACATATATGACAAACTCTGACTATTAGCCCTATGGGGAATGGGGATCTCATAACCGAAGTAAAAAAGGCATCAAAATACATTTGTGGTCTACTATTGCATTGGTTGAAGAGAAATTGCTCATTTTCATTAACTACCTCCATTAATAGAAATAAAATAATTAAAGAAATAAACTTGAAAAATAAATACTTTCAGTATTGCATCTAAATATAAGCCAATAAATAAAATTCATTTTTAAATTTAATTTATTGAGGAATTGACCCTCAAGAGTAAATAGATTTTTTTCTTGCAACCAGCGATGCCAACTAAGATTTTAGCTATGATTCATTTTTTATTAAACTAGCCCCCAAAGTTTTATAGTAACGTTTTTTATTTGTTGGCTTAACAACTTTGGGGACTTTCATTGAATTTTGATTGGATGGTTAATTAAGTTGAGTTTTCAAACGTTTCAACCTCTAATAATAATCTACAGAATTGATTTGTTTGTGTATCATCAATGGGGATATACATCAATCAATGGGCCATTGGCTTATTCCTTAGATTCCTGCATTCTCTCCCTGTTAAACTCGACAACCCTGTTGTAAATGAAGCAGAACTGACGACGACCCGACCCCGAAAATCTTCTGGGAATTTTGTCTCAAAATAAAACTAATTTTGATGAATTCTCTAAAAACACCGAGCGAGAGGGAAAATGGGCTGTTTACTAGACTATAATACCCAAAGTTTTATAATAACGTTTCTTATTATTTGGCTCCAATCTTTGGGACTTTTGTTAAATTTGGATTGGTTGGTTTATTAAGTTGAGTGTATAGATGTTTCAACCACCTATTGTAAACTACAGAAGGGGTATTTTTGTGAATTATCATCGTGTATGTACTTTAAATTTTGGCCATTGTCTTATCCCTTAAGATCCCTGCTAAAACATGTGTAGAATATTCTTGCTGTAGATTTATAGATAGATAGACAATTATGCAATACTTGTACGTCTGTTCTTTTTTATGTCAGTTCAGTAGAATATTGAAGGATAGGCATAGGTAAAATAAATTAAGTCCCCCCCCCCCCTTTTATTTTCAATCTGTTTACAAAAATAATTAAGGAGGTTTCAGAGATTGACTGACATTTAGAGGGAAAGAATCAAATATAACATAGAAAAGAAAAAACTCAATTTCCCCTTTATATATTTAATTTAAGATTCAGTCTTTTTGAACTTTTTTTTACTTTGATTTAAGAAATATTTTTTAAAAATATTTTAAGGACTATAGGCACCAAAATATACTAGTCAAAAATAATCTATAACCCTTTTTATAAGCTATAGGGTATTTGTTTTTATGTCCATTGTCATATCCCTAAATAATTTATTTTTCCCACAAATAAATGATACCTGAAAACTGGTCTAAATCTTGGTGAGCATTACTGTGTCCACCTGTGCTTGAGTAATTGTGGGAACTGACATCAATCACGCGACGTTAGTGGTGTTGATTATTTGTATTTTTGCATATGTACCATACTATCAAATAATCAGAAAAAAAATCAAATTTTATAATAACGTTTTCTTATTCGTTGACTTAACAACTTTCGGGACTTTTATTGAATTTTAATTGGTTGGTTAATTAAGTTGAGTGTCCCTACATTTCAACCACTAAATGTAATATGTACTTCAATTTATCGGCGATTGTCTTATGTCTGTTTTTTTTGACATTTTGCAAGTAATCCTTAAAATTCAAATATTGTAATATTAACTTTGCATGATTAAAATCAATAATAAATAACCCAATTAAAAAAACTGTAGTTAATTCTTAAATTTATATAAACACCACTAACGGCACCTGTTGGTGAAAACTGGAACTGAAGTTGTGGGAATGAGTTGCGGACTTTGGGAGGAAATGAGCGGTCGACCTACTGTTCCTGAAACAAAAATTAACAATTAGTTAAATCAGTCAAAATAAATTAGGGACAAAATATAATTTAAAAATCTATAGTTTTACAAGTAAGAATTTCTGAATGAAGTTATGTTTAGGTTACCGTTTAAGAGAATTTGGTATTATCCTCTTAGAATTTTTTTTTCAATTTGAAAATTTGAGTACCCCCCTCCCCCTTTATATTTTTATTTGGTTGTATTTTTCCTATTTCTCTTTTGATAAAATAACTACCGAAAGTGTTTCTGGACTTCCGAATTTTACAAGACAAATCGAACATTAGCGTTTTTTAGTAGCTTCGCTAAAAGACAAAGAGACGTACTGTCGTTAATTTTATTTTAACTTTTCGTGTTTAACAATTTTCACACTCAGCATCCAGTAGGCGATAAATTGGGTTGACATGGACACTTTTTATTATAATAAGAGATGAATAAAGCTTCCCTAAAAAGGAGCTCTTTTTAGGTCCAGTGGTTAGCGAGAGATTTTTGTACAGATATTTAGACAAATATTATGCACTAGCGGCTTCGCCCCTAGCCTCTAGGGGCTTGGCCCCAAGAGGTGATCAAAAAAAGTTAAGGTGAAATTCGTAAAAAACAAAATAGGAAATCTTCTACAAAAAAAAATGGGGGGGATTTTTTTGTTTTTGGGAGGGTTGGGGGTGTCCCACCCCCCAAGAAAATAACCTAAAACCACCAAAGGACCAGTAGGTATATTCCCTGAAGAGTAGAATCCGATCGGTTCAGTGGTTACCGAGATCTTAAGCTTCAGACGGACGGACGGACAGACATCAAGCTTTTTTGTATTATAGATATGATATGATATTAGAAGCATCTTAAATGCCTTTTCTACAATATGTTTTTTTAATAATTATCTCTGTATGTTATACGCAGATAGGTTGATAACAGTAGGCGTCAAAAACCTTCATTTAAAATTATAATAACGTTATGTAATAATCATTCAAAAACCAAATTGCCTTTATTCAAAAGTTTATGGATATTAAAAGGGACCGAAGTATATTTGTTTTTATCTGTATTAATTTAATGAATTATATATTTAACTAAACGAAAAACTAGTGGTAATGTCCCTTAGATCTTATCTATAATACAAAGTAGAACGATGTCTGTCCGTCTGTCTGTCTGTCCGTCTAAAGCTTAAGATCTCAGTAACCGCTGAACTGATTTGGCTCTACTTTTCAGGGATTATACCTACTGGTCCTGTGATGGTTTTAAGCTATTTTCTTGGGGGGTGTGACACCCCCAACCCCCAAAAAAAACAAAAAAAATCCCCCCCATTTTTTTTATTGCAGAAGATTTCCTTGGTCCTTTTTTTGCAGGAGATTTCCTTGGTCCTTTTACGAATTTCACCTTAATTTTTTTTTATCCCCTCTTGGGGCAAAGTCCCTAGAGGCTAGGGGCGAAGCCGCTAGTTTTGAAAAAAGTAATCATAAAAAAATAGGAAATTGTTATATTATTTTTTATGCAGAGATTTTTAGGGGGGGGGGGGACGAGCTCCGCTCCCCCAAATTAAATTGAAAGTGTTTAGCAAAGAGACAGATAAACATAAAGACATCATGTGTATTTTGCAATACTATAATACTAATAAGTTGCAAATATTGTATAACTCCAGCCAGGGGCGTCCAAGCTTTTTTATTTGGGAGGGGGGGGGGTAATCACCCCATTACCCCCCCCCCCCCTCTTGGACGTCTATGACTACAGCTTATCATTGTTAATTGAAAATTTATTATTAACTACTAAAGGTTAAATCAAAATTTACATGACTATTGAGGCATTTTATTGCTGCGTTCTTATGGATCTAATTGTCCTTGTTAATAGGTTGAATGAGCTTTTTTGAAAAGGCTTATTGTAGGCGTAGGGAGGAAAATTTAATCTTCATGCCAAGTTAGCGAGGTGTGCGCAAAAACCAGAACAAAACCTTCGCTATGAAATAGATGTCTTAGCTCAATTTTATTGTTAATATTCTTGTTCAAAAAAATGCTATTATTATATTAAAATAAGAGTACAGATAAGGGGCACTTGAGAAGGGGAGAGTCGAATTTGATAATCCAATTTATTATTTTAGATTATAAAAGAAAAAGTAAAAAACATTTTTTTTAGGGGGGGGGGGGGGTTGGTTCTCCCCCTAATTTTTAATTCTAGTTAAAAAAATTTACATTTTTTTTTGGGGGGGGGTTATTTTTTTCTAGGGGCGATTTCTCTTGGAAGGGTGGTGGTACCCTCCCCCAAAATAGTTATAAACCTTCCCGGGACCTATGAGAAGCTACCCTGTTAAGGAGAACCCGATTGGTTCATTGGTTACCGAGATCCTTTGGTACAAACAAACAGACACACAGACAAAGATCCTTTTAATTTATTATAAGGATTATAAGGATAAGGGTTTGCTTTATTTTATTTTAAGGAGCCCCTAGATGCTAAATAGATTTAAACCAATACGCTGCTTTGTACATGATTATCCTTGATATAAGAATTGCTAAGAATAATGTAAGTTTTTATAAGCTAGTTTGTGTAACAACCACGTTAGCACTAAAACTATTAACCTTTTAGTAATGGTCCCTAGTAAACAATTACATTTCAAACAACACAGACGTAAAGACAATGTAAATGAGTAAAATTCGGGAATCGTAAAGGATAAGAAAATGGACAATAAATTGATGTAAATCCCTAATAATGATATACAAAATTAACCCTAATAAAGATTAAAATTATAGATTGCAATCATGTCCAAAAGAAGCGCAGAAATAACATTTCATTTGAAAACAGTCAAAGTTCTTTGGGCTTTGAGTAGGCGGACAGATATTCTCTGTTTAAATAGCAGCTCTGCTGTCTAAAAAGCATAAAGACCAGCGTATTTAGCCTATTTCATGGCGGCTTATCAACCCGTATTTCAACCATTTTACGCCAACTTATCCCGTGTAGCTGTACAGGGATAAAAGGATAGGTCAATTGCATATAAATCAATTTCTCCACCAATTTACGTGTTTCTGTGGCTAGGTTTGAGAAATAAGACAGAGAAGAAAATAGCTAATGAACTAATATTTATTACATGAATTTAAAGACATCGCGTGGTGACGTTATTGAAAAATCATTAAATTTACTGAAAACCATTATTTGACCATTGCACATAATGTAAATATATCAAAGTAAAAGAATAAAGGGGTCACAAGATATATGCAACTATACCCATGGGGCGGGGACCCTGGGCCGAGCCCGTATTGGGTCTTTTAAATCAGATAATAGCGCCCGAAATATCAACATAGACGAGATCCATTTAATTTAGATGGTGGACAACACATTTTAAAAGATAATTTGACTGACATTTATATCGACATTGTGATCAATCACTAATATAGTTCAATTTTCAGCTGTCTTAAATATTCATAGTTTTTCTGTGATTATTTTATAAAGGGTAAATGATGAATCTTCTTGGCAAACATTCAACAATCTATCTAAAATTGTTATGCTATTAGATTTTTAAAAATATATGGATAGAGTATTTTAGGTAGAGAAAGAAATGGGGAGGGGTGGGGGGTAGTAACAGTAACAAGCCCTTTTCACTCCACAGGGGGAGCATTGGCCGCTGACAATTTGTCAATGTTTCTGTAACAATGTGGCTTTTTATGGACATGGGATAGGGTTGTCAGCCCTAAGCCCTTTGATTGCGGTGTAAAGCGTCCATTTGGTGGGGGGTAGAGGGTAGAGTAATATCCCTCAGTCATAAAATATTAAACCCCACAAAAAAATAGTTTTCGTAATTTCCTATTTCATTAAAAATCCTCGAAGGTAAAGTGTTAATTTAGCAATTTTTCCATCAATTAATAAATCCATTTTTAACCCTAGCACTATTAGATCTATCAAACGGTAATAATCATTTTCCATATTTAGTCAAGAAATAACTTTTAATAGGTTTTTATGTTGGGTGTTACAGCCATTAAGAGGACAGTCTTTGGGTTAATCATTTCATTATTGCAAAATTAGCCCATTCTGTAGATTACATTTAGTGGTTAAAATGTATGGACACTAATCTTAATGAGCCAAACAATAAAATTCAGTAAGAGTCCCCAAAGTTGTAAAGCCAACGAATAAGGAAACGTTATTACAAAACTTTGGTGACTAGTCTAATAAACAGCCCATTGTCCCCATCACTCCTGAACTGCATATGATGAAATATGACCTATTTTTCTCTTTAAAAATTTCCTTTAAACACCTCCCCCTTTTCATATCAATAGGCAAATCCCCCCCCCCCCCCAAGCCCATTCAGGATATAAGTCGTAAGAATAAGTTCAAGAGATCCTTCAATATTTAAATCATAATACATGAATTTTATCACTATACTCAATCATTATTAATTTCTTACTAAAGTGTATACTGTATAGGACTTCATTTTAGGCGCAAAGCCATAAATAGTCCAGCAGTTTGTTTTCTACTTTAAACACAATTCACATGATTATACAGGGAAAAGACTCTAAAGGATAACTAGGCATTTATAATAAATTCCTTCAGCCCCTCGGACCTGACAAACCTGGTGTCAATATTATTATTTTTATTTTATTATTCGTAGAAAATTGTCTGTAATACAATAAAATACATGATTTTCAGTAAGACTTAGAACCGGTTCTTATCCAGCTAATAATAATAGGTTTCAAAGCCATATTGGAAAGTATATTTAAGTTATTTAAAGCTGTTTTAGGGTTGAGAATGAACAGACATGCCATAAAAAGAGTTGCACTACTAAGAAACAAACAAGGAGGACAAAATCCATAAAATAAATCTTGAAGAACAAACGAAGGATTAGAGTTATAATGTAGATGTTCAGTAGTCATAAAGAAGAGAAAGATGGACATAATAAATAATAGTATGTTCATATGTATGTCTGTTGCAGTATGACTAACAGACAGGTGGTCCAATTAAGTTGTTTTATAGATACTCCTTAACAATGAGAGTGTTACTTAAAATTAGAGGAATAGTACCTTTCGTGACAACGCCCCTTAAGGGGTGATTCTTCGTATTTTTAAAATGGCCTTTTATAGGTTATTTTAGGTTAGGTTAGGTTATATTGGGTTAGATGATTGCTCCACAGGGTAAGGCAATTGGCCCCGCAGGGTTAGAGCCCCCCGCAGGGGCTAGAAATAGGAGAAAAGCTACTGAGAATTGCCCCTTAAGGTGCGTTGTCACAAAAGGAACTATACCCAAAATTAGTGGTCTATCTTTAACAGCAACAGAGAAAATAATATATCCCCCGCAACCTTACGGACAGACAAACAGACACCGTGAATTATATAGTAGCTGCGCTACTTACAAAACTATGTTAAACATACATAAAATGTTTAGTTTTTCCATAAAGGGACACAATATAGATCTTTGTCTTTAATGTGTTAATATACAGGTCTATAGATATAGAGGGACAGTCTATAAATATTTTTAGACAAAGCCCAAATTGTGTCAAAATTGCGTCAAAAATCATCCATGTGACACAATAAAAATGAGGAATTATCCATCTCTGTTTTAGAGGTTTTCTTTCCTACTTCTCCTCTCATCTCCCTCATTTTTATTACGTCACATGGATAATTTTTGACACAATTTGGGCTTTGTCTAATTTTTATTATACAGGACTACAGATATAGAGGGACATTTCATTACTTTAAATGTGTTAATATACAGGTCTTTAGATATAGAGGGACAGTCCATTACTTTAAATGGGTTAAAATACATGCCTACATATATAGAGGGACAGTTCATTACTTAAACTGTATTAAAATGTAGTGCTACCAGATATAGAGGGACATTTCATTACTTTAAGTGTGTTAATATACAGGACTATGGATATAGAGAGACAGTTCATTACTTTAAATGTGTTAAGATACAGGTCTATGGATATAGAGAGACAGTTCATTACTTTAAATGTGTTAATATACAGGTCTATGGATATAGAGAGACAGTTCATTACTTTAAATGTGTAAATATACAGGTATATGGATATAGAGAGACAGTTCATTACTTTAAATGTGTAAATATACAGGTATATGGATATAGAGGGACAGTTCATTACTTTAAATGTGTAAATATACAGGTCTATGGATATAGAGAGACAGTTCATTACTTTAAATGTGTTAATATACAGGTCTATGGATATAGAGAGACAGTTCATTACTTTAAATGTGTTAATATACAGGTCTATGGATATAGAGAGACAGTTCATTACTTTAAATGTGTTAATATACAGGTCTATGGATATAGAGAGACAGTTCATTACTTTAAATGTGTAAATATACAGGTCTATGGATTACGGATATAGAGAGACAGTTCATTACTTTAAATGTGTTAATATACAGGTCTATGGATATAGAGAGACAGTTCATTACTTTAAATGTGTTAATATACAGGTCTATGGATATAGAGAGACAGTTCATTACTTTAAATGTGTAAATATACAGGTCTATGGATTACGGATATAGAGAGACATTCCATTCCTTTAAATTTGTAAATATAAAGGTATCTATGTCGTTAAATGTTTTTTTATGTTTAAATATCTATTCTAATATGCCTATAATTTCATCCTTTCATTGTCTATACTTATCTAACTCATGTAGGAGGGTGAATTCTTAAGAAGAAAAAACAATGCTAAACAACTTTTAGGTAGTATTCAAAAAGCAGGGAAAGGTCATTGTTAGATAAAAGGGAGACTGAATTGAAGTATAGATCTTAAAAAGTTAAAAATTAATTTTAGGCAATTGGTATAGGATAAAAGTGGAGGATATGTTAACAGGGGAAAAATTGTCGTTAATATGGATCCCATTTATTTGTCAATACGTTCAACCAGAAGGAGGGAAGGATGAGGTAAAGGGGGTGGATATTATATCCAGGTGCGAGCATCACTTTGTCAGTGTACATGAAAATCTGGTGCAAGATCCAACTAAAAATATATTGATTTATGTAGCTTTCTGTCAGCAGACATGATAAAGTTTAATTTAAAAAATTTATTAAAATATTCTGAACTGCAAAAATCTGCAAATCAAATTAAAAATATCAAACGCTTTGGCAAATCAAAAGTATAACAGATTGTTTTATATTTTAACTGTGGATTTAAATCTTAATTTTAAACACTTAAAAGCACAATTCTTGATTGAAACACACTAAATTAGCAACCAAATGTTGTTTAATAAACTTGTCCCCTATGCTGGTTTCCTTATCTATTTGTTGTTAAATCATGACTTCTTAGGTTAAACAAAAGACAAATAAGAATAAATATATGAATAAGAAAGATCTTCCTCGTTTATTTATTGACAATTCCTGCAACAAATCTATTGAAAGCGTTCACTGTTATTGTTTGGCCACCTGTGGATATATTTGTTCTTGTCTGTTCTGAGCAGTATCAAATAATAAAAGATTTTAGTCTATTTGAATCCTGTAGTTAATATTATTTGTAAACCCTTTTCATTTTTGACACAAATCTATCTAAAATATATTTTTAACAAAAATATAATTAATCTTCAATAACTATATTCTTGAAAACCGTCTCTTTCTTCGGTTTTCCTTATAAAAAATTTGTTCTTTTGCCTAATTAGGAAATATAACAAAATAGTTATAGTTACTATAAAACAACTAAGAAAAGGCTATAAAAAATAGTATTACTTCCTCTAAGGCCATTCAAAATTTTATGAAATGTAAGATGCTTTAAAACGCAGCTACTCTATAATAGAGTATGATAAATAACAAGTCCAGTTGATTGACTTGAAAAGATAATTGGCTGTTACCTAATTGCATATTGAAAGTAGATCACACTGGTCTCAAAAAAAGTTAAACAAGTTATCTCATTAATTCGCTTAAAAACTTCGGGGACTTTTATTAAGTTTTGATTAGTTAGTAAAAACTAAAATTGTTAACATGTTTTCATAAATTATTATTGTATGTATTTAGAGAGAACAGTTTGTTTCTTATTATTTGGAATGTATATACATCAATCTTTTTATTTTTAGCTTTTAATTATTGTCATACTTTGACAAAATTTTATTTGTTTTTTTTTGTTACTGTTTTGTAAAAATATATTAACCAACCAAAGATGTGTTTTGATAGATTCATGACTGTTTTGGTCAATCTTGACTTATCTTTGATTTTTACTACAGATTTTTCAGACATTATTTGACTTTAAGGAATAATATCAGACAAAGCCCAAATTGTGTAAAAATTGTGTCAAAAATGATCCATGTGACGTAATAAAAATGAGGGAATATCCATCTCTTTTTTTAGGGGTTTTCTTTCCCACTTCTTCTCTCATCTCTCTCATTTTATTACGTCAAATGGATCATTTTTGACACAATTTTAACACAATTTGGGCTTTGTCATATTATAATTTTATCATTTCTAAAACAAATTATTTTAATTACAAAATCAAATAAAAATTCTGCAGGAAAATTATTTGTTATTCTATGATGTAAAGTAAAAGTTTGTTTGATATAACGTTCGTTCGTCTTTTAAGATCTCACAAACCGCTATATGTGTTTCTCAGTGAATACCCATACAGGTTCCGTGATGGTTTTAAGCTATTTTCGTAGAGGATAAGACTCTCTATAGGCTGCTGTGGTGTACACAGAGATTTTCTAGGGAGTTTATTGCTATACACCACTCCCCATTTTCTCTGGGGGTGTGTATTAACTAGGGTTGGGCCGGATACTTTTTCGGCCGGATACCGGATACCCGGCTGATTTCGAAACCCGGATATCCGGTTCCGGCCGGATATCTGGCCAACGTTCGATATCCGGCAAATTACCGGATATCCGGCCGGATAACCGGATATCCGGCGTCAAAAATCAGCCGGATATCATGTAACTGGATAGTTTTAATATCCGATATCCGGCCGGATATTAAAAATGACCGGATATCCGGCCCAACCCTAGTATTAACCCCCCGTACCCCTATTGAAGCACGCCTATAAGTTGCCTCTGTAAGAAAAATGTAGTAAATGATTGAAAAAGTTGTAGTTTAGTTGATTAATTGATTGCGTAGGAGTTGTTCAACAGGGAAACATAGTCTTTATAACAAGGACGATTACATCCAATTATTATTTAGAAAATCAATAATAGGTGAAATTTATTTAAGTAAAATTGGTATTTTTTTCCCAGACAGTCTTTTCTTAACTTATCTACTTTTACTTTAACCAGGCACAAAAGAAGTAAAATATTTCCTATTACATTACCCAAAAGAAAAGGTGTGATAAAAATGAAAAGAGATAATAGGAGGAAAATAAGATAGAAAACACAACAAGCATTACTGGTGGACAGACAGACATGATTAAGTTGTAGTAATTCAGATTTACTGCTAAAATATCAAAAAGTCTATCATTAGATTTAATTTATCCTATTTTTATT
Organism: Acartia tonsa; assembly: GCF_053477335.1. Taxonomy (NCBI): domain Eukaryota; kingdom Metazoa; phylum Arthropoda; class Copepoda; order Calanoida; family Acartiidae; genus Acartia; species Acartia tonsa. The sequence continues at coordinate 6,744,273 of NC_137264.1, forward strand.
ATAATTTTATCATTATTTTTCTGAATTCAGGTCCCTTTCTTAATTTTAGAGGAGGGCTACTTATACCTTTCCATTCAAACTAACCAACAATTAAATTTAGCAAAATCAACAAACAAAAAAGTCATTTTTTCTAAGCCTTTTTAATATAAATAAAACTGTAAAATTTGCATTTTTCGACATCCAATTAAACAACTTTATGTTGACAGATGAAGATAGTCATCATTGAAATAACATCTACAAACCTTTTATCGAGTTGCTGGATAAAAAGTCTCAAAAAAATCAGCATTGTGACGTCATAAAAATAGGAATTAGCAATCGCTTTTTAGGGGTTTTCTTTCCTACTTCTCCTCTCACCTCCCTCATTTTTCTGAAGTAAAATGTCTGATTTTTGAAACACTTTGTTCAGCTACTTTTATTAAATTATATTATAGAACATTGTTATGTCGACAACGTCATAAAAAAAATATAGATATTACGCAAAATCTTAAAGAAAATCACAAAACCTTAAAAAATCTGCCGAACAAAACAAACTAGATGCACATATGTCATAAGAATCTTCGCTTAAAAATATTAACTATTTATCTTTAAAAGTAGCCCATTATATTTCCCCCATAGCTATAAGGACGGCCGACAAACAAAGTGAAATATGGAGTAGTTTCGCTACTCTTAATTACCATTAGATTTCAACAAGTTTGCAAAAACACCCATCTACATATATATCACAAAAGATTATCTACTTTGTTTAATTAATCAAGCGACTAAATATACATATTAGGTTTTTGCTTACATTATAATTTTCTACATTAGCTTTTTAAAAGCGAAGTCTGTCCGTCCGTACGTCTGTAATGGATAGTTTTTTTCGTTAATTTAGGCATGTTAGAATTGTTCTATCAATTTCAAACTTTGTATGGTGATTCCTGTAGTAGTTAGGTACGATATAGAAAGTGTAGCAACTCTATAATCAATATCAAAATGTTTGTACGTCCATTTTAAGCATGTTGATTTTTTTACTTTTTTAACAACAAATTTGTATGTGATCTAATTTTCCGATTGATCTGATTATTGTTATACTGATTTCTAAGACAACAAAGTATATTATTATATACTTATATTAAAAGCAAATCAACTCTATAATCAAGTCCTAAAAATGTAAGTATGTCCATAAACATAATCCTGTATCAAGCAGTTTTTTATCTAATTTTCCTATAATTTTGCTTCGACTCTTATACTATTATGATTATTCAGTTCTGACACTATACAAGTGTATATGTCCGTTTGTCCTAGTTTCAGAGCTTCGCTTTTATGGATGTTGTCATCCTTGTTGTTATATTCATAGTATCTATCTTTTTATTTGGTTTAATTTTATTTAATACTATATAGACGATAGTGTCAATGTTAAAAATATCATAATATTGACCTATCAATCTAAGTCAAGATTAGCCTAATATTTACTTCGACACTATGACCAACAATATGAATTAATGTTCGACATATCAGGGAGGTAGGGAACATCGGGCTGTTTATTACACAAGTCCCCCAAGTTTTATAATAATGTTCTCTTATTCGTAGGTAACAAGTTTCGGTACTTATACTGAAATTTGCTTCGTTGGTTTATTAGGTTTCAACCACTATTTGTAATCTACAAAACGGTTATTTTTGTGTATCATCATCGGGGATGTACATCAATGTATCTACAATTGTGTGTCTTATCATAACAATACAAAAATATCGTTTTGATAAAACGAATCCACAGTAAACATGTTCAAACGTTTAATTATACAAAAACAATATGTGATTTGAATTGATTAAAACCACTGCATACAAAAAGTCACTTGTCTGCAATAAATCATTCTAGATACAGGGAATTAGTGATAGGAAAATGGAAATAAGAATAATAGGTCTAAAGAGATGAGTCAATGGTCAAAAGATGATACACAGAATTACCCCTCCTGTAGATTACAATTAGTGGTTGAAACGTTTTTTCACTCAACTGGATGAACCAACAAATAAAAATTCTATAAAAGTCCCCAAAGTTGTTAATCCAACGAATAAGAAAAGGTTATGATAGAACTTTGGAGGCTAGTGGAATAAACAGCCCAATTGCTTAATTTAAGCACCATTGACTTCCCCCTCTCTGCCTTGAATTAAACAAAAGTTTCATTGAGTTGGGATGATTTAGTAACTTTTTACAATAGCATCTTTGGTAAAGAGAAAATACTCAATTAAAAATATATTACACATGTAGCTTGCTTTCAAGGAGAAATTATCAGGGCTCGCCAGCCGCACGTCAGCCGCGACTAAGCTTCAAAGTAAAACCCGTTTGGATGCTTTGATTATTTTTTTCAAAAAAAAAGGATTGTCATATTTTGGTAACATTTAGACTTCTAGCTGATTTTAAATTGTAAAAGGTTCATTTCAATTAGGCTTACAGGCGGCTGCGCGCGGCTACCGAGCCCTAGAAATTATTAGGGATTGACAGCCGAGCCCAAGTGATGAGGGTTGGTTGTGATTAGTACACTGTTTTAATGAATGAATCAGGGTTCTTAAAGGAATAGATGATAAAGTTTAATGCATTTTCCCAATTATGAGAAACAAAATATTGACCTCTGCGTGTTTGTATTACAACCCATTCAAGATTTAATAAAGTTCCCAATGTTTTTTTAAGCCAACGACTAAGAAACCGTGTTTATAAAATTTTGGGACCTTAAATGTATCATCTAATTACCAACAGCGTAGCTACTTTGAAGCTGTGGAAAAGAGTTTGGCAAAAATGACTGTAACTTCTTATATTGCTTTACTATTATGGATAGACATAATTGTCCTGATTTTTTCTTTCTTTTTTTTTAATTAACCTTCCCTACGTGTATTTTAAATGTGTAAGTATATATTCTATCATGCAAATTATGCATGCTATATATCATATGTGCATGTTTGTATGTTAAATGTGTGTATGTTTATGTTTATCCATTATATAATATACTATACTGCTACGCCCCCTAGAAGCCTCTAGGGGCCTTTAAGGTTGGGATGGGAAGTTTAAACCCCCCCATTTTCAAGTTATTTTTTTTAATTTTTGGAGGGTTCTTTTTTTGATATAGTGGAGATACCAACCTTCAAAATAGTTAAAAACCTTCCCTGGACCTAAAAGCAGATATTTGTAAAGGAGAACCATATCGGTTTAGCGGTTAGCGAGATCGTTCGCTACAGACAAAAAGCTTTCTATTTCATATAATAGGAAATTATTTCACATATGAAATGCTTATACTTTTAGCTAATGAAATTCTTTTATATTCTACCCTTACATTATAATATGGATGTGTGTCTGTCTTTTGTCTAAGATTGCCTAGGTTTAAAGCAGGTTGACCGATATATGTTTTTATTTTGTTTTTTATGTTATCTAATTTAAGTATGAGGCTGATTTCCAGCATTATTCGAAAAAGAAAAATGGCAAAATCTTTCCAGCAAAGAGTTTAGGGGCGCAGCAACTAATAAAACAAAACAACAACAAATATCTAAACAATATTGACATTAATGTATGAACACTCATTTAATATATATTAGCTTAGATAAGGGAGTCAGAATAAACCTTAAAAAACTTTTTAACCTATATTTCTATTTCAGGAAAGCTTCTTATAGATCCAGAAAAGGTTTTTAACTTTATCAAGGAAGGGTACCTACATCTTCCCGATGGTTATGATTTCTAGGAAAACCCTTTCCGAAACAATTTTCAATTAAAAAAAAATAAAAGTTGAGGTTCTACTTCCTCTCCCTATCCAACAACTTCCCTCAAGTGCAGTGTCCATAGAAGCCTCTAGAGGCGTAGCCGCTAGTTTTATACATGGACATTAGGACCAAATTTATTTTCCTATGTGTTAAATGTTTTAAACCTAGTAAAGGTGGCATTTAAATTTTAAATATATGCCTTTATCCTAGGACATGAGTTTAGGCTAACATCGTGCCAAATCCACCTTTTCAACTAAATATCCATTGGCGCCCCGCTGAGCTAGGGCCGGACATTTTCTAAGCAACAAAAACTCGAGGATTTTTCTTGGAGGGATGGGACATTGAAAAGTAAACTCGTTCTCATAGTTTATTGAACTAGATCTCTCATTAATTAGCAATACAACTTTGTGCATTTTAATCAAATTTTTTAAACTAGCAGTGTTTAAACTTTCCAACCGATTATTTTAATCTACAAGAGAGCTATTTTTTCTTATTATTGTTAGGGATGTACGATGATAAGAAAATAAAGAGTGTCTAATTAGTTTTTTTTAAAAGTGAAAGTAGATCCTTGTCAAAATTTTTATTCATAATGTTACTAGAATATCGTTAATGTCGATAAAATGACAGATATGACCATAAAGTCGATATGAATCAATACAATTTTCATGCCATGAGAGTGCAGAAAAATCAAAATCCTCATGCACAAAAAGAAAATAATTATTCATGAAAAAGTCCCGACTCTGGACCAATTAAAAAGTTTTTTTATGTAGTTGAAGCCAGTCAGTGTGAGAGAGAGAGAAAGAGAGAGAGAAGAGAGAGAGAGAGAGAGAGAGAGAGAGAGAGAGAGAGAGAGAGAGAGAGAGAGAGAGAGAGAGAGAGAGAGAGAGAGAGAGAGAGAGAGAGAGAGAGAGAGAGAGAGAGAGAGAGAGAGAGAGAGAGAGAGAGAGAGAGAGAGAGAGAGAGAGAGAGAGAGAGAGAGAGAGAGAGAGAGAGAGAGAAAGAGAGAAAGGATTTAAAGTGTATTATACAGATAATATAACACACACCCTATTAAATTTCAGCCATTTAAAGAAAAGTAATTTAATTAAACATTTTGACATACTAACATTTACAGGTATGATATTATAGAGTTGCTTCGCCTAAAACATATTATGTCTAACCGCCAAAGAAATTTCAATTCCAAAGGCAAGTTTATTTGAGAATTATATCATGTAAAAGTTGTAACATATTTTAAATAAAATCAGATGAATCTGTTAGGGAATAATTTCATTTAATAATTTCTAAATTCAATAGAAAAAATTAAATTTTTAACTATGCCTTTATTCCTTATTAAAATCTGTAATATTTAACTGTAGGAAATGCTGAATAAAAATGTCCAAATGAATAAATTGAATTCCTTTCCTATTGTAATTAATTCATTTTCTAGGCCATTAATAAAGGTAGAGGGCATAATTTTTATTCTTGTATTCATTCGAATCCGGTGGATAAGAACCGGTTCTCATCCATACGAAAAAACTATGTCTAGCATCGTATTATATCCAGCTTTCTACGAATATAAAAATGTACAATTATAAGATTAAAACCAGTTCTTTTAGCTTGTGCCTTCGGCACCTCGGGGCTAAAAAAATGGTTTTATCCGCGGAAAGTTGTTTAAATATGATGCGAGATATAACTATTATTGACTTTAAAAATGACTTTAATAAAACGTAGTAATATGTGTTATGAATGCAAGATAATGTTGAAAAAAAAGTTGCACAGTTTTTCTGGGAGCTTTTAATTGGTCATAGATGTAAGAACAGAGGAAAATCGCCAGGGGTAGCTTTTCTAACAATAAATTCTACAAAAAATCACGAAACCTTTTAAAGTTTTCTACAAAAATTCATGAAAATTTTTTAAGTGTTTCACTTAACTGAAGAGGGGTGGGTAAGATGGGGAGGAAAAGGGGAAGGAGGTTATGGGGAAATTTTGTAATAGAATTGTTTGTCAGAATATCATTTCCTTTTCCCAAGAAAATCGCTCTTGATGAAAAATCGATGATATAATATCCATTTTAAAAATCTTAAATACTCGAAATGAACTATTTCTTGGTTATGCAGATTCAGATTCAACACAGACAGACAAACAAACATCCAAATACATCATTATACAGAATTATTTGTAGCAGATGTACCCTGCTTCATAGGACAATTTATGGCAATTCAAAATTAAATTTTGGACGACTACACCTTACATAGTTATGAATATACGTATTTATGTATATTCAAATTTTGATACACATGTTTTTTATAAATTGTAACGCAGCAATGAAGCAATGCCATGCCAATAGAATTTTATATTAGACAAGATCAGTAACCTGCTAATAAAAAAATAAGGAATATTTAGTAAAGAAAGTGTCAGTAAATAAAAAATTTAAAATGCATTTATCCACATGAAAATACGGTTCTAAACTTAGAGGTCAAATTCTTTTTCAAACGCTTTGGACTTAAAAATCCGTCAATAAATAATAATCTTGAAATCAATACAATTGTATGGACAGACGAACACCCAGGCGACGTGCGGACATGTTAAAGTAAAAGGGTAGCTATGCTACAATTTAAAAAAAACTAAATGGGCCAAGGACGTCCAAGGTTTTTAATTTGGCGGGGGGGGGGTAATCTCTAAATCTTACAGGTAAGGACGTCCAAGTTTTTTTTATTTGTGGAGGTAAAAATAAAAATAAAAAATTTGAGGAGGGTGATCACCCCTTTACATCCCCACCACAAGGACGTCACTAACATGGGACATATACAAGTTTCACAATATTTTTCAAGAGTAAAAGCAGAGGCGTGCACAGGGCTTAACGGATGGGGGGTATGAGCATTTGTAAGATGTTGTTTATTCTGATATTTATGTAAACCCTCTTCCCACAAGATTGTGAGTGAAAGATTATTATTTGCAGTCAATTTTGACACCTAAAGAAATTTATAGCTTCAAGCATATTATTTTATGTCAGGGATAAAGGTAGGGATATGTTAATTGAAGATAAATTAATATTTCGCCACTATTTTCACAATAATTAAGATGGTATGAGAAATTTTATATCTCTTTGCCAAAACCTGGATAACCTCTAGAGGACTGGATCGGTCACACCAATAAAGGATTAATTTTTGTGTATCTCTGAACCAAAACTTGCTAAATTTGCTACAACCAACCCTTTGATTGCACGACCTTTGTCTGAGGAGTCCAGCTGTGCATGGTAATGAGTTGGGCCAAAGCATTCCCCCTACTCTAACTATTAATGTCGCGCACCTGACATAGCATCCGTATGAACCATTTTTAACGTCTTTACATATGACACGGTGTCGGGTAGAGATTCGAACATATCACCTTCCCGACAACGAGCGAATGCGTTATGTGTTACGCCACCGTCGCGTTTTAAAATTGTCCTATCTCTATATCCCAGTTTGATATACATATATTAAGAGTGGAAATTTTTATGCTAACCTTTACCCTGTACTATGCATAAAAGGTGACTCAAAAATTAAATATGTCTGAATTATAGTAAAACAATAGAGAGGGAAGGGGTTAAATAACTGAATGTCCCCACCCCGTGGACCCGGTGCCGACTTTCAATTGGGTCCTTTATTATCAGCCAATAGCGTCGAAAATATTAACACAGCCAAGTTGCCACAAAAGTTCAGAAAGCAATTTGGTCGCGGACGAAAAAGGTCCCCAACACTGGATCCAGGTAGTTGTCTGGGTTATACATCTATGCTAATTGATTTATTATCTCTGTACTGTTTTTGACGTTTATAATTTGTTTAGAAATCTAAATATTTTCCAAACTACTTTTTTATTTTGTTACTTGTTTGTTAGTTAATAGCAAATTTTATTTGTTTTATGCATTCTTAAGAAGACTTTATACTGATGAGATTTATATCATTTTCTTGGCTGCTATTCAAGGTAGACGGTTAATTCCATTTTGTAGATTCTCTTAATAAATAATATTTGCTTTGTTCGTTAGTCGGTAAAAAATATAAAACCCTCAGTTTATTTTTAGAGATTTTGAAGACCACCCTTAAAATATTTCGCTAGCACAAGCTAAAGCTAAAAGGACGATAAAAGAAATCGAAAAGAATCGCGTTCATACAAAATGGTTAGATATTTTACTGGTTTTCTCTCAGAACCAGCCCCAAAAATTAACAATAAGCCCAGAAGGAAAAACAACAACAAAAAAAAAATGTTTGAACTGTATTTGTATGTACATATTATTGTTGGTTTAGTAGCGAAGTTTCTCTATAATTGCATTTTGATGTTTATTTATAGAATATTAGCGCCTGCTCCCCTAGCATCTAGGGGCTCTATAGTCGAAGGGACATGACATAGAAGGAATAGCCTAAAACCATACCCAGACTTATTTATGAAAATAGGATAGCCTAAAACCATTTCAGGACTTAGAAGAAGCTTCACTGTAAATGAGAACCATAACAGTCCAGTTACATTACAATCTTACTACATTATAAAATAAGATGTAAATTTTAGGTTTTTAAAGCTTAGAACATGTAATTTAATTAAAATTTAAAGCTTCAAACTGTGTTATTATATATTTAGTATTGTTGGTTAGCTCTGTATGTATGTTTTTACACATTCAACAGAACCATAGAATCAAGCATTATTTTTATATGCTTGTAAACAAAACCTCCAAGGATAATATAAAAAGCTGCTTTTTAAATTGACTAGCCAACTTATTATGAATAATATCATTCTTGTTCAGCATTACCATTCTCTAGGAAAGTGTGAGTTATGAAAATGGATATATTGTTACTTGGATCTTACACCAAATATTCATGTTCTCTATAAAGTGAAACTTGCAGCGGGCTAAAATACTGATTGTCCCCTTACACTCCCTTTACTCTATCCTCTCCCCTCCTACTAAATAAACAAACTGACCAATAAATAACAATTTGACGATATTTTTACCTTGTCATAACATCCACGTATATTCTGCATCCATTATTATACATTGAAGTATTAAAAATACAATACCTATGAATTTATGTAGATTAGATTAATACATTTAAGCAACTTTTCTTGATATTTTAGAAATAAACAGGGACTTTAAGGGATAAGATAATTGAAAATAGATTTAAATACATCTCAAGTGATGATATCCAAATTTACCTCTTTTGCAGTTTAAAATTGTTGGTTAAAAAGTTTGGACTCTAATAGCTTGGGACCAATCAATCCAAATTTAACAAAAGTACCCAACGTTTTTGGGCCTAGAAGAAGATAACATGGTTATACTTATAGAACTGTGGGTACCAGCAAAATTATGACTCCCCTTCTTTGATTTTCTATTAATACCTTCTACTTGGTAGGGTTAGGTAAGTATTGGACCAATAGATAATTAAATATTTTCAGGGAATAGGCTTTAAAATAATCCAAGAACATGTAATACAGACTTAAATAAAATAAGTATTAAAATGATAATCTCTGGTAGACTTTACTATTTAAATCTCTAACCTAATAAAGACGACAATTAATTTAGAATTTGATTGTACAACTAATTAGTAATCATTACCCGAGAGAGGTGGGACAATGGGCTCTTTATTTACACTAGTCCCTAAAGTTTTACAATAACATTTTCTTGTCAGTTGGCTTAACAACTTTGGGAACGTTTCTGAATTTTGATTGGTTGGTATATTAAGTGGAGTGTTCAAACGTTTAATCTATAGAAGGGGTAATTTTGTGTGGCATCATTTCGGGATGTACATCAATTTATTGGCCATTGTCAGATCCTTGAATCACTGATAGATCTCTAACATTTAGGATATTATTTAGGAAATTTAACACACAGTGGAAAATAGGCCTTTTGATAACCCGACTAATACTGGAAGTCCTATCTAGATTCTAGATTATTAATGAGTCATTGAGTACCATTACCGCATATGGATATGCTGTCCATGACATTCAAACGCCATGGTTCAACAACCCAGGATAACCAAGGGGATCCAAATGTCTCCTTTTCTGTCAAAACACCTGGGGTATTAGGTTAAGTAACACCCATCAGACAACCAACCCTTTGATTGCACGACCTTTGTCTGAGAAGTCCTAAATGTGCATGGTAATGAGTTGCGCCTGTTTTGGGCCAAGGCATTTCACCTACTATTTATAACTATTACTTTCGCGCACCTGACATAGAAGCAGTAGGAACCATTTTTAACGTCTTTAGTTATGGCGTGGTGTTAAGCCGAGATTCGAACCTATCACCACCCCGACGACGAGCGAGTGCGCTACGTGTTGAGCCACGGTCGCGGGTTAAATGAGTAAATGCTTGGATTGTTTTCTAAATTTCCTCATACACAAGGATGAAAACACAAGAAATCAGAGAGACAAGTTGACATTGACAAAAATAGAATGTTAAATAGCTTAAAAACAGAATAATCGATGTTGGCCAAAGCTTTGAGACTAAATTGTAAAGATGCTTTGCTTATTACTCGGTACATAATTATTTTTATGAATCAACATTTAAAAATAAACATGTTGAATATATAGGACTTTTATGTAAAGATTACAGTTTTGATCATTTTTTAGTAGTGTCCAAATAGTTTAGAAATCATCATGCAAAGTTTGAAATTTATAGGACAATTCTAACATGCCTTTTTAATGATCAAAGTTATCCGTTATGGATGGCCATGCCCTAAATATAGAAAAACTTTGCTTTTGAAAATTTTCTTTATCGAAATATGAAGTAAACTGGATATGCAGTATTTTATCGGATAAAATTCCTTTATCGTCATGATATCACAACAAAAAAATGGAGGAAAAATGCCTTTTGCCTAGTTTTTAGGCATACATTTTTTGGCCCGATTTTATCAGGAATAAAAGGTTGAGTAAATAAAGAAATATATCACTATGATTCTAGTAACTAAAGGATTTAGGGACACAATAAGAAAAGACAGAGGACCGGACAGACTTTAATTAAAGAGTAAATACGCTACTACACAGCTTAGTTATTTATCTACCCCTACAAACATGTATGTATTATATGCTAAACATTTTTATACCAATTTTTATTTGGTGTTCATTTTATTCAAAAACGGGTTTAAACCATTTATTTAGCATAAACTGAGTTTGTTTCATTTTTTCAGATTTTAATATCACAGCTACTCTAGAATTATGAAACTATGATCTGTCAATACGTCATACAATCCTCTGGTCAATAAACTTTTAAAGAACTATGAAAGGAATAAGACATATCAATGGCTTTATTAATTAACAATACATGTTAAAACAATTTGTAAATGAGGCAAGTATAAAATCTCAGATTAATATTCTAGTTGTTTAGGAAACATTTATAATTGTGGAAAATAAGGTATTAGAAATCAGCCAAAAAATAACCTATTATATAAATTAGTAATTTGTTTGTCTGTAGCTACGGATCTCAGAAACTGCTTGTCCATAGTGGTTGCATTTTGCAGGGAAGCTATTTAAATGTCTTAAATGTGGTTTTAGGCTATTTATAAAGGTTCATAGATAATTACTAGATATAGTTAAGAGTTAGATTTTCTTCTTTAACATGGAACTCTCTAATCTCTGAATATGATTTCTAGTCGTGAAGTGAATGTCTTGATCTTAAGACCTAAACTGTCGGGTTTTAAGCCATTTTTATCCTGCAAAATCACACCTTAATGACCAGCAAGGACCATTATACACATAAGGTGCAATAAAAGGGTCGGTTGTCTGAAAAAGTCAATATTAAACGAAAGTCTGAATTACTATAATGTTTTATCAATGCATCCGATAGCTGTAATAAATGGGTTGTTTTTAAGTTCCTATGTAAAACTATTTATCAAAATGACTCTAAAACCCGACTCAAAGAGAAGAAATCATCTTACTCATAATCTAATGGTGTGCTAATAATCAAGCAAAAATCTACCAAAAAATAGCCATAAATCCGCAATACTGAAACAATAATAAAGTTTTTTTTATCCCTTACAACAATAAAATATATTAGCTTTAAAATACAAAAACAAAATTAATTTAACATTTCCAATTACATAAAAGTATTTAATAATGAATAAAATAAATATAAAAAAACTATCTAATTTGTATAATCTATTTTGCATGTTTTTTAAGTCACATGAACATAACTCTAAAAATCTCTTTTTAACCATCCCTTTTATATTCTTTTATTCAAACCTAAAAGGACATAAGGTCTTTTTTTAAAATCCTTTAATAACTAAGCTAAATCTTTTAAACAAATAAGTTTATTTCGTCTTTATTTTTCTGTGTTTCTCTTCATTTTCTTGTGATTTAAATACTTTTTATTCTGTTGTCATCTCCCTGATTTTTCAGAAATAAATTTTTCTATTAAAACCAAGTTTCCCTTTTGCCCTTTTTAACTCGTCTTGTTTTTAATAGTTTATGGGGTTAAAACATGGTTTAAGTTTAGCTTTAAACATTAAAGTTTAATTTATTAGCTAAATTATTAGTTTTCTGATGCGTAGCTACTCTTAAGATACTCCTAGTCTGTTATTTTTTATTTGTAAATTAAATGCTCTACATTTTTTTAAGTAAGTGAACATATTTTTATACACTATTTTCTTTATATGTTTTTTAGCATTTTTTTTAAAATTTGGCTAGTGTCATACAGCCAAAAGACACAAAAGCAAACAAAATTTGCTATCCTAAAAACTGTTCAATAAAGCTATTGTACTAATTTGCTAAAAAAAAGTTGGCATTACGCATTATGAAGAAATATTGTAAGAGGATAATTGTTTTAGAGGCTCAACAAATATATGGTTCTTGTCTTAAAGTGATAGGATATTCATACGTTTGCATACCAATATATCTTGCTAACCACTGGATCATTTGGTTCTCCTTATTGGAATGTTTTTGCAAATAAAAGTAAAACTAAAATCAAGAAAATTTGTAAGAGGCTATTGATTATCTCAAATACAACAAAATTCAAGCAAAGTTTCTCTACAATTAGATCAATCTGTGATATAAACAAGTTTTTACCTGCTGCTGCTTTTTTCATAACAAGCCGGCGAAGATTTACCTCGTCTTCCATTGAACTGAAATAAGAGAAAAGTCTTAAATCCAAATATACAAATGAGGTAGAATAGAGGTTATTTTTAAAAGCTAAGCTTTTCTATTACTGGGGTATATACGTCCATAAGTAACAGTTATATCTTTTTGTTAATTTAGGCATGTTAGGATTGTCCTATCCATTCAAAACTTTAAATGATGACTCCTGTATAAATTAGAATCAATTTAGACAGCGTTGCATATCTATAGACGTTACCAGAAAGTCCGTACGTCCATTTAAATTCTAATTTTTAAACATAAAGATAATAAGGCACATCATGGAAGTGAACCATCTCTATAATCAAGTCTTAAAGATGTAAATAAGCAATTTTTATAAAGTTTCTATACAATTTAGTTTAAACTTTAAAATAAACATTCTGCTTATCAAGTTTTGACACTCTACAAGTGTTCATGTTCGCTTGTTTATCCATTTCTACTCTTTATGATAGTTTATTATAGTATAGATTATTTTTTATCTATTTGAGGGTGAGTGAACCCTCATGTTTTTTCATTTTACAACATTTGATATCACTGACTATTTATATTTTTTCATGTGTATAAAATTGCCAACTATAGTTTTATATTTTAATTATTTATGCCTATACGGTTTTGTTAATAATTATAAACACTACTGTACATTTAGTTCACAGTTTATAGAGATAAGGAATAGTATAGATTTTGAGTTAAATCGATATATCACAACAAAATTCTCTTATTTAAAAGCTTTTTATAGTGCCTTTAAAAATTACTTTAATCTGGCCTTCCATTGGTCAATTTAAGTGTATACTGGCCTACCATTGGTAATTTAGACCTATCATTGGTCATTTGTATTGTAAGACGTCATTTTTTATAGGCACTATAATTAGCTTCCCTCATTTAAATTATTAATACAATTGAACATACTAATGACTTTTTGATAATTTGCCATTAAATCTAATATTTGTTATTAGGTTTTTTTAAAGCCAAGCTTTTCTAATAAAGTATTTAAATGGTTGCAATTAAATTGTAATAAGCTGGATATACAATTATTATGGTATTTCAAAATAAACAACCAACGTATGAAAGGTATAGGATAGGGGGCTTCGCTACAAAATAAAAATTATGAAGCCATTCGTTTTAATTCCTGAGTCCGTTATTTAAAAAAAGTTCCGCCCAAAAATAAGAAAAATTTATCAAATAAACGATGAAAACAAGTATAGATTGGTGCACAGAAAGAGTGATGACGCAAATGAGCTTAAATTTACTCAAGCTTAACCCTATTAATGTATTAAGTGGGAGGGTATCGGGTTCGAGTCTGACACCTTAATAGTCTTGGCGCCAAGAGACGTCATTAATGGCTGCTGTGATATTATCAGAAATAGTATCTGGTGTTTGCCTTGGCCCATAAACAGGTAAAACGCTTTACAATAAAAGTTAAAATTAATAGACAATGCAATTAAGATATTTGTTGTCTTGTGGATGTTTCTTGTAAGTCCTAAAAATCTAAAAATTAAGAATTCATCAAAAGACTATCAGTGAAAGACAAGTTTTAAACTATGATAATTCGGATAAGTTTATTATATCAAGGGGAAGGGGGATAAATTTTGCTCGTTTTTGCTATTCTATCCACATATCAGTTGGGCCATGAAGTCTTTAAATAAAGTAGGGTAGGGCCTGATATCCGGTCTGGCCGGATATCCGGCCATTGTGAATATCCGGCCGGATACCAGATATTGAAAGCATCCGGATACCAGATATTCGGCTGTCTTCTAATGTCGGATATCCGGTAATTTGCCGGATATCGAACGTTGGCCAGATATCCGGCCCAACCCTAAAATAAAGTTTATCTTGTCGTCTGAGCCTCACTGTAATTGCGTTTCCATCCTTGTTACTAAAAACAAATATGACAATATAACGTGTAAAAATTAGAACAAATACAGTGACGCCCTTACAAATAAACATCAGTTATCCAAATATGGAAGAAAAAGTCTCAACATAAATATGCTTTCTAAAAACTTATGATTTAACTATTAAAAATATTATTTTAAAACTGTTACCTCTAATTTGTCATATACCAACCTTTTTCCAATATAATTCTTTTTTTTATTCTTTGGCCCCAAAGGTTTTAAACCGGAGGAAGATATGGATCTAATTTTTATATCTTGAAGAGAAGGTGCTTTACGTTCTTTGTCGAAGAGCCTTAAATCTGCCTAGGAATAATGTCAAGTTTCACTAATAAATTGTAAACCCATCGTTTCCCACAATCAATATTTTTTTTTTCATTTTTTCTACTATATTTCCTAAACTATATTAGTTTTTCACTATCTCTATCTTTTTCTTAGTATAGCCTAAGTTAGAAATTGACACTTGAAATATGTTCATACAGAAGGGTGTCAAAATTAGAAGATTTTTATATGAGTAACATCTCTATAAGTGCCTCTCTCCCTTTCAGAAAATAGCATCGAACAATAATGATTTAGTATTAAGGGAATTCGTAGATTTAAAGGTCATATATAAATCAATTTTCTTATTTTTTATGTTTAATTTCAGTAACCTCAATATAGTCATTTGGAAGAAAAAAAAAATGCCATTATAAAGAAAAAAGTTTGACCTATACTAATGTTGAATTTTGATGTAGAATTAGCTACTTGTCACAGCATTTATAGTAATCTTAGGTATACCCAAAATTTATGGGTATAGAAGGGTATAGGATGCATAAAAAATATGCTTGCATTATAAAAACTAAGCCACGATGTTTTAGAACATTTTTTGTGATGTTTTGTCAGGGATATATAGATAGAAGATAAAGTATTATTTATCTTCCGTTCAAAATACTAAATTAATTTTATGATTTTTATTTTAATATTCGTGGAAAATTGTCGGCAAGGCTGAAAACCAGTTCTAATCAAGCAGA
Organism: Acartia tonsa; assembly: GCF_053477335.1. Classification (NCBI taxonomy): domain Eukaryota; kingdom Metazoa; phylum Arthropoda; class Copepoda; order Calanoida; family Acartiidae; genus Acartia; species Acartia tonsa. Next base: position 6,759,961 of record NC_137264.1, read on the forward strand.
CAGAAATGGGTTTCTAAGTCATACTGGAATGGTTTTTCTATTTATCTGATTCCCTTTACCAGAATAGTAACAATGTAGATAGATAATATTAGGGGGTGACGTGAGATTATTTTATCTTCCCTTCATCTATCTCAGTATCTATAGGGGTTTTGAGGTTAAAGATCATTGACAGGGATACAAATTCTAAAAACAAAATATTTTATAAAATGGGGGGGGGGTAAGGGTGCAGCAGTACTCAGTGGGCAGAAGATCTGTCTGATCCGTTATAACCTGTCGAGACTCTTTGAAAACTTGTCTTTGCTGTTTTAATAATTTTGCATTATTCCAGAATTGCATGTAAGGGCCAATGGAAAGTGATAAAAAAATGAAGAATCTACAGAGAGGTAGGGAACATTGGACTGTGAATTACACTGGTACCCAAAGTTCAATCTATTATTTAATTTGCAGAAAGATTAATTTTGTTTATAATCATTGAGTGTATCTTTTCATGTATCGTGCAGTACCTTATCACTTAAGATATCTGAGAATCTTAACAAAGTTAGGAAATCATTTACCTTCCATTTACCTAGTCCTGTTAAACTGCATTTTTTGCTATAAATGACGGACAGACGTACCCACCATCCATTATAGTAGCTTCGCTACTTAAAATATGTGTTTGTGTCTAAAAGTTATAAAAATTGAGTTAAACAGTGTCAAATACAAATAATCTTTCTACCCACTCAAAACAGCAGGAATAAAAAGATATTCTAATTTTAAATTACATTTGTTAAAGCCACGGAAGGAGGGGACATTAAACTGTTTATTGCACTAGTCCCAAAAGTCTTATATTAAAGATTACTTTTTGTGGGCTTAACAACTTTGGGGAAGTTTTTGGATTTGGGTCAATTGTTATCTACAAAAAGTAATTTTGAGTATCATAATTGGGAATGTACATCATCTCTATCCTATAGATTCCAGGTTAAAATAGGCTGCTTTGTTGATAGTACCTACCACACTAACTCATTTGTAAGGCCAGCTACTGTATGACTAATGTAAATATATTTGTCTGTCTTTTTCTTATTACATAATGTATATTTATTTAATATGGTATGTTAGACGTTGCATTGGTTTTTAAGAAGGATATCCAACAGAAAATTATTCGAAGTTGTTTGGGAAAATCTTATAAACAATTAAATTTCCTTAAGGATGGTCGAACATACGGACAAAGTAGTAGATTTGATAAGCTTATACTAATAACAAAATTAATTCGGGAAAAAAATCACGCAACCTATACGTAGTTTTCAGCTGTCGTTGGGGGGCAACACATCGTAAGATTGACGACCTCTACATTTGCTCCCCAAATATTATTTAATATTTATTTCACTTGTTGGTTATACCTTATATCTGAGATTTGATACTCTAAATTAAAAAAAAAATACCAATATCTAAATTCCTGATTTGTGATATTTTTTAAACGTTATGTACATATTAATCTTATACAAATGGTGGCAGTACTGGGACACGCCTTTTCTATAATTTACTTTAATCAGTAGTAGTAACTGTCTTGTGAGGACAGGTAAATTCACGGACGGTTTTGTACAGTACATATTCTATTTTACAAATATATTTATAATTAAAAGTACGTTTACCAAAAACAAAAAAATGGCAAAATCAAACATTTATCCACTATTAGTAGTTTCGTACTTTATATCTTGCGTACAAACTCGAACTTTTGGGTACATGTCACCGTGTTAGTTAACAGTAACTAAATTTTGTTTTTTTTATGATTATCGACATTGTAGTCACACTATCACGACGCTGTTACAAAATTATTGAAAATAAACTTCTTTTCTCGTATTCATTCTAATCCGGTGAATAGGAACCGGTTCTCATCCATACGAAAAAAAACTATGTCTAGCATCGTATTATATCCAGCTTTCTTTCTACTAATATAAAGATGTACAATCATAAAATTAAAACCAGCTGTTTATTAGCAAATACCGTGGGAAATATAAACACGGCGATGGCGCTACAAAAGAACAGAAAGCAACTTCAAGACGAATAAGGTCCCGACCACTTGGGCCAGGTGGTTATGTGTATTATACATCTATACGTATACATTCATTTCCTCATCCAAAATAGTTTTAGTGGCGAAATTTTTTAAGGGGTAGGGTGGGGTTGGATTAAGATGTTCCTTGGGCAAAATCCTTCTTAAAATCAAAATACCTTTTCTTTTATTTTGTTAGTGTGGATTAGTGATTTCCAAGGGCCAAAGCTACAACCCCTCATAAAATATCCAAACTCCTGCTTCAGACTAAAACTAAGCTTCCTAAATAAATTGCATCCTTGTCCATTTTCATGTGTTCAGACAAAAGTACAAGGTTAATAATTTTTAAAAACTCCTACAACAAAAACCCACGAAAATATTACGACCAGGAGGTTTTTTGTACAGGGAATAATGTATAGGTCAATTAGGTTTAAATTTACACCTAATTTAGAAAATAATGGAAGATACATAAATTGTCTCCTAGCTAAAAAAAAAGTATAAAAAAAAGTCTAGATCATGGAAAGAAAACGAAGTAACGGGTTTCGTCGTATATTCACAGTAGCTTTTGATAGGTTATTTTAGGTTAGTTAAATGTTAATGTTTGCCCCGCAGCGTTCGTTTTCATGATCCAAAAGTCATTTTTAAATCTTTAAAATTTCGTTGCTAGTGTTTGAGAATGAATATTAAAATTCCAAGAGAAGAGTAACAAAACTTTTTTATTAAACTTTTGAAGGAATAATTAAAATCAAATCTTTTTCTTTTACATTTTTTTATGATGTTTGTCTCTTTCTCTGCTACTTTTAGTGATAAACAAGATGTATATTTAAGGCAAGGGCACAAAGAAGTAATTAGATATAAAGTAGCCTAAAATGTATCACATGAAGTTAAAAAGAGACTCTTATTTTTCATCTTAATATAAAATAATGTTACGCCTAAAGTTGCAAAAAACCACTGAACTTATTTAAATTGAGTCCTCCATTTTTTTAAAAAAATGGTAACATAGTGTTGAGGAAGTTTTTAAAGTCTTGAGATGGTTTTCTTTCCATTACAGAGTTCACATATGCAAGGAGCGTTGCCGCCAGTATAAAAAAGCAGGAGAGAGTTTACTTTGATACCCACAGAAAACAATTACTAGACCTGCATACATTATTTCTTCTTAACAGGGAAGCTTACTAAATGTTGTAGAATAAGAGAAAAATAGGTCAACTCAGCATAGACGTCCAAGGGGGGGGGGGGGGTAAAGGGGTGATTACCCCCCCCCCCAAATGAATTTGGGGGTGCCGTAGTCACCCCCCAAAATTTTGAATTTTAATTTTTATCCCCCCCAAATAAAAAAAAATGCTTCTATGAAATAAAGATTACCCCCCCCCCAAAAAAAAAATGAGCTTGGGGGTGCCTACGGCATTTGTATTTTCAAAATTTTAGCCCCCTAAATAAAAAAGCTTGGACGCCCATGCAACTCAGGGTATAAGGTATGACCAACAAGTGAAATAAATCTTAAATTGTATTTGGGGGGCAAATGGAGACGTCGTCAATTTTACTATATGTTGCCCCCCAAGGGGCCAACTCTCATAATATAAATAAATCCTAGAAACGAATACCTTTTTGAAACAAAAATTAAGTGGGGTTATGCGAAGTCACAAGAAACAGCGTAAAGTGTATCCAAAAAAATGACGTCATATAATAAAATTACCAATGATAGGCAAGAATACATTGTTATTGAGCAATGGTAAAATTGATACTGGCCTCTCAATGGTCATTTTTGGCAGCACTTTACGCTGTCTCAAGCCACTAGCCTTAATAATACAAAGATGTATAATTGATCAATTACCATAGATTTGATAAAGATTAAACAAAAATATAAAAAAAATCTAAGCAAAATTTAATACACTAAGTCATAGATAAATTGCTTATAGAGATGCTTTGTATCCAAAAATGGGGTACAGTCCCTTTCGTGGCAACGCTCCATAAGGGGCGATTCATCGTTTTTTACACAGCAGCTTTTCTCCTATTTCTAGCCAATGCAGGGCCAATTGCCTAACCCTGTGGGGCAATTACCTAACCCAATATAACCTAACCTAACCTAAAATAACCTATCAAAAGCCATTTTAAAAATACGACGAATCGCCCCTTAAGGGGCGTTGCCACGAAAGGGACTATTCTCCAAAAATGTATCTTACCACCGTTTATATATAGAATGCTTATATGCATATAAAATTGACAAAGATTAAAAAACAATGAGGGACAATTAAAACCCACGCTTGATGGGTGTTCATACAAAAAGAATGAATATTTTAATACATAAAAGTTATAAGGAAATTATAGCACAACTACTTAGTAACTGGGAAATGTCCGACCAATTTGTATTTGTTATTTTCTGTTCAATTCTAAATGTAATAAAGTTATTTTCATGTTTTAATTTAGTGACATAAGATTTATTTATCGAGGTTATTGTGATATATTTATTAACTAGCGGCTTTGCTCCTAGTCTCTAGGTAATTAAAAAAATCAGACGGACGCACGGACAGACATCATTCTTCTTTGTATTATAGATATATTATCGCTATTTTAATATTTTTATTACAACAACATCATAATCACACCAATCTTCCAGTTGCCATATTTAAGGCACCGTTAAATTAATTTTTTTCTCGGGAATAAAAAATAAGCGTTTAAAAGATAAATTGGTCTGCAGCTACCGTTTTGTTCAAATATGTCGATTTTTTGTAGCCACCCTCCTGCTGTTTTGGTGGTGACTTTGCCAGTAGGGTGTCCTAAATATTTCAAATTTTTCAACAAAAGAAACAAGGAGGTTAACGTCCATTAAGCGAAGCTTTTTTAAAAGAAAAGCAATTAAATGTACGAAATTTTTATCATTTCAAATATAACTTAATTCTGTATAAGACAATAACAGTAGTTTTTTTTATATAATACACAATGGAAATTTTATTTTGTGCCTCTTCTCTTTTAATCTTTGGATGTTTTAATAAATTATCACTATGTCTGTCAATTAGCTAGTCTCTCGGACCGTCCGTAACGCTATAGTGGAAATATATTGTTCTCGGTTACTGTTTAAAATAGACAGCTGAAATTTTTGTGAATATTCTCTGTAACCAATTAGCATCCATTATTCACTTTCTTTGTTACGTCGGTTTGTCGGTCAAGCTCTAATAGACAAAAAAAAAATTTTCATTTTAAAGGATTGATATTTATTTCTTCTTCAAATTATAGCATATTCTTTCTATCTCTTTATGACATCCGAAAATCTGCTCTATAGCTTACTTTGTCCGTTTGTCTATTCATAATTTTTTTGATGTGCTTTGCTACTTATGTTCTTCCTTGTTAACAACATGATGTAGGGTTGTTTTGTGAAGATTTTTAGGTATATAGCCAAAATTTAATTAATAAGAAGCTTATTTGTCTTAGATTAGCCAATAGAATATAAATTGATCTTTAACATAATTTTTAAAATATAGACCTTGAAAAAAAATTGTGGAAGGTTAAGGTTTAAGGTGCAAAAAAGCTTCGCTTTGTGGGGGGGGAGGGGGGTGCAATAATTCTTTTAACGGGTGATGCATTCCCTTGCAAACTAGCATAAAACCTGCCTATGACCATAACTTAACTTTTCTGAAAATTTTAGAATCATCAGTCCAGCTGTTTACGAGATATTACGACTCTGGCTGGACTTACACGACTGATCTTTCCAGGGAAAATAAGATGGTTTTAGACTATGTTATGAAAGTAAAATTAGCTACCTTATATAAACATACACTAATGTAGATATTTTAAAAAGTCTTAAAAGATATCATTGGGTTTTATCTATATCCTAGATTATACTCATTTGTCCTGGTTTGTTCCTAAATACGCAGGGATCTTAAGGGATAAGACAATGGGCGATAAATTTACGTGTCCAATAGAAGTACCCAATGTTTGGGTGCCAGTGAAATAGAAAATGGATCAGTAATATTTGACATAAAATCACTTCACATAAATTCATTTCACATAAAACATTTGACATAAAGTATCATTTGACATAAACTCATTTGACATAAAGGTACATTTGACATAAAAATGTTTCACATAAACTCATTTGGCATAAAGGTACATTTGGCATAAAGATACATTTCATATAAAGGTATACTTGACATAAAGGTACATTTGACATAAAGGTACATTTGACATAAAGGTACATTTCACATAAAGGTACACTTGACATAAAGGTACATTTCACATAAAGGTACCCCGAGCATGGCAACCGGTGAACAGAATCTCAGTTCTGCACCACAAGCCTCGCACGACTGAAGTTCCCATGTCTATACAGTCATATTTATATGAAAATATTTTTAGAAGATTTTTGAATTTTTTTTTGAAGATTTTCTTTTAATAATAAATAAAAAATTTTAAAATTTAAAAAAAAATGGAAAATCTTCAAAAAAAAATTCAAAAATCTTCTAAAAATATTTTCATATAAATATGACTGTATAGACATGGGAACTTCAGTCGTGCGAGGCTTGTGGTGCAGAACTGAGATTCTGTTCACCGGTTGCCATGTGCGAGGCTTGTGGTGCAGAACTGAGATTCTGTTCACCGGTTGCCATGCTCGGGGAAAAAAATGACAACCTCGGGTAGACTTTGAAATGTATCTTTATGTGAAACGTTTTATGCCAAGTGTACCTTTATGTCAAATGTACCTTTATGCCAAGTGTACCTTTATGTCAAACGTACCTTTATGTCAAATGTACCTTTATATCATATGTACCTTTATGTCAAATGTACCTTTATGTGAAACGTTTTTATGTGAAGTGTACCTTTATGGCAAATGTACCTTTATGGCAAATGTTTTTATGTCAAATGTACCTTTATGTGAAGTGATTTTATGTCAAATGTTTTATGTGAAATGAATTTATGTTAAATGATATTATGTCAAATATTACTGATCCATAGAAAATATGTTTTTGAAATCTTTGGGTACCCATATGATTTTGGGTCCAAATTTTCCTTTCTTTCTGAAAATTTGGGTCATTTTTTTTATCTGTATAACTATTTCAGTTTACTCTTAAAGTTTGTCGGAAAACATAGATTTTACAAATAATATGACAAAAAAGTTGATGTGATTATTTCCCTAATATATTTTGTAAAAAGGTATTTTTTGTCTGTAGTTTAAGATTTCGATAACCAACTTCTGAACCGATTAAGTTCTCAATTTTATGGTAGCTTCACATAGGTTCCGATGTGGTTTTATGCTATCTAATTTAAGTTTTGGTGCGGTTTTAGGCTATTTTTTTGCTTTTCATACACATTCGAATACAGAGCTCCTAGGTGCTAGGGGGGCAGCCGCTAGTGTTATTTTTAAGAATTAGGAGACCTGTCTGAATGTCTTTAAAAATCTTGGGCCATGAAACTATCCCATTATGTAAGGTAGTAAGGTTTTTTTCTGTAGCTGAAGATTTAATTACCTACTGAAACGATTCACATATGTCTTGGCATGTTTTATGCTATTTTTCTTCCCTTCCCAACCCATTCGTATACAAAGTCCCTATATATAAGTAAGGGCACTGCTATTATTTTTATGATTAATTTAAAGAGAAGCTGTGCGCCAAAAACACAACAATAACTGCATAATATTTTTAAGAAATACATATTATTTTTATGCTTTGTTTTTAAGCAAATATCTTTATGGTCCTGTTTTTTTTGCTAAACTTTTTCATTCTATTACGACTTTATTTTTAGTAACAGAGTTGCTCTTCAACTCACAATACCTAACCGTCCGTTTGTACCTTACCAGTCAGTCTGTCCATCCGTCTAAATTAGACCTAATTAAATATTATTTTTCTGGCAGCTATATGAGATAATCTTCTGATATTTTACAGAATATTCCTTGTGCCAATAATAATTAATAAGTTTTCTTGCATCAATTAACATATTTCTTTAATGTCATTTGATTTTTAATTTGCTTTATGTTCTGGGCTTAACCACTTATAAAACTGTTATTCTTGTAAAATTTCTAATGACAGTTTATATGAAAATAACAGTAGACCACTATTCAGTATAAATAAAGATAATAATTAACTAAACCAAGTAAATAATATTGAAAGTTCAAGTAATTAAGGTATGGTTGATACGAATATTAAACACAAGTTTGGCAATATCCCTACGCGTAATTTGTTCATTACAAGCAATATAAAGTAGTATTTGAATCATAATAAATTGGTTGAATCAGGTTTAGAGTTATTTTACACAAAAATTAACAAAAAAAATTATTCATTGAGTTAAATTAATCTTAATTCTTTCACCTATATACTTTTGTAAAGTTAAAAATTTGTGGAAAATGTGTCGGTCTTATAATATCGTGGTCACTGCAACTGTATAAAGCAATTTTTAGCATATTATTCGGGAATGCAATATTTTATCACGGTGGAAATTAAAAGGAATATAAAGAAAATAATATTTTAGTTCGTAAAGCCGGATTTAATTTTGAAGAAATAAACAAAAAACAGTGGCGTGCTAAGGGTTTGTCAGAGGTTGTTATTTCATTGTTAATTTATTTTCAAAGGGGTGTTAACACAAGTTTATGCAAAAAAAATCATGAACTTTTTTTTTCACTGTCAAAAGTTAAAGATTTTTCCCACTGTACGATCCTTAGTTGTGTCATAGCATTCTTTTTCAATAACACCGTTACAAGACAATGCACTACTCAAAATATTCACTGTAGCTTAAAATTGGACAAAAAAAATTAAAAGTGTTTAAATGCAATTTATCAATAAGCATAATTTCATCTGCCAATCCAACTGAACCTAAGCTAACCAATTTTGAAGTGAATTTATGTGTTATTTACCAAATTAAGGCAAGTTATTGACTAGTTTAGAAGTATTAAAAAATCCGTTTCTGCTACAAAGGATTGAAGCAACAGACCCTAAAAGGCAATAGAGCCACAAATTTATAACAATATAAAATTTTAAAATTTTGTCCCATTCTAAATGACTGTGGCTGTTAAATTGCGGGGGCAGTTGTTATTGTCTATCTATGGACCAACAACCAAAATTTTTAGACCCTTGGCCATTTTTTATTATTTTCAGATACATTGCATATGTCTTTACAAGTGTTTGTTTCCCTTACTGACTGTTTTCGCATTTTTTACATTTTTTTAATAATTATTGATTTGGTTTTTGGGTTATTTTTACAATTATTTATAGGTAAGGTATGCAAATAAGTAATTAATACCTATAAATCTATAATACAAAGTAGTACGATGTCTGTCTGAAGCTTAAGATCTCAGTAACCACTGAACCTATTGGGCTCATCCTTTAGGAAATATATTTACTAGTACTGTGATGGTTTTAAGCTATTTTCTTGGGAGTGGAACACCCCCAACCCCCCCAAAAAATGAAATATAGCCCTCCCAAAAAAAAAATTAAAAAGGTGGTCGACTACCCCCCCCCCCCAAAAAAAAAAAAAATTGCACCCCCCCAGAATTTTTAAATTTTATTTTTCTATTTTTAAATTTAAATAACTCAAAAATAGGTTTATCAAACCCCTTGGGGCAAAGCCCCTAGAGGCTAGGTGCGAAGCTGCTAGTAATAAATATGCCAATAAAAGCGCTAGAAAGTGTAATGTGTGACGTCATAAAAATACGTCTAAATCTATCTCTTTTTATGGGTTTCCTTTCCCACTTCTCTTCTAGCCCTTCTTTTTTAGACGTATTTTTATGACGTCACAAATGACACTTTCCAGTGCTTCATACCAATGCAATGTAGTAGTTCCCAAGGGCTGCACTTTAACATCCCATTTAATAACAGACAACCATACCCTTTAATAACAATACCTTCATCTGTTAGTCCTAACTGTGGTAATGAGTTGCGCCTGATTTTGGCCAAGGCAGTATATCAACTATTTAGTACAGTTCATGTAAAACTTATGACATAGTAGAAGTAGGTACACTTTTTTAAAGGCATTTGTTATGACGCAGTTTAAGCCAAATTTCAAACCTTTCAGCTTCGTGGCTTATCCAAATGAAGTGCTATCTAAGGTCCTACCCAAAACGTAGGAGTCCCAAACATCGGAGTGGACAAACGCAGGAGTCCCAAACGTCGGAGGGGACAAACTTGAAATTTGAAAAAAAAATAAAAATTGAAAAACAAATTAAAAATTTAAAAAAAATTAAAAATTGAAGAAAAAAATTAAAAGTTGAAAAAAAAATTTGGGACTCCTATGTTTGTCCACTCCGACGTTTGTCCCAAAAATCCTGCGTTTGTCCACTCCGACGTTTGTCCCAATCCTGCGTTTGTCCCACTCCGACGTTTGGGACTCTTGCCTTTGTCCACTCCGATGTTTTTCCACTCCTACGTTTGGCGTGGAACCCTAGCTAAATTATTAGTATAATGTTATTTCCAGTCGGTTCTCAGCCATACTCAAAAATCATGTATAGCATCGTATTACAGACAACTTTCCATAGAAATATAATAAAGATCATAAAATTTAAACCAGTTTTGTTAGACCGGGACTTCGGCCCCTGGAGGCTAACTGGTTTTAAATATTGTATTATATTATTTCAATATCCGCGGAACGCTGTCTATAATACGATGCGCTAAACTCTTATTGACTTTATGCAGATAATCTATACTAAATTAACCACAACTACGTTAAGTTTTAAAACAATACAAAACGAAGATGTATTTCTTTGCATCATATCAATCTTGTTTTAATTTTTTATATGAAAATGCACTGATAGTTTTATATGGATAACTCGTTCAAGTATTGCTTTTGCGTTTTAAATCAATAAACTATTCTAAAATTAATACGTTTATTAATTTAAGTATGTAGCTGTTTTTTAACAAGGATGCCAATGTCCTAAGTAACGAAGCAGATAAATACAGACGGGGGACTGCCATTTACACATACAGCAAAAGCACGGTTGAGTAGGGATAAGACAATGGATTAAAAATCAATGTACATACCCAATTACGATAAACTTAATTACTACTTCTGTAGATTATATTATTTGTGAAAAATTTTTCACACCATTGGTTGGTAAAAGATTTAATAAAAGTACCCAAAGTTTTATAGCGTGGTTATACAAATTTGGGTGACAGTATAATTTACAGTCCAAAGTCCACTCCATCCCTGATAAAAATGTATTTATTTCTACAATGTTTTATAATAATAAAAAAAAGATTTGTCTTCTTTCTATGAAGAAATATGGGATCATGGAAAGAAAACAAAGCAGTGGGTTTCGTCGTATTTTCACAGAACCTTTTCTCCTATTTCTAGCCATTGTGGAGTGCTCAAACACTGCGGGGCAATCATTAACATTTACCTAACCTAACCTAATAAAACCTATCAAAAGGTACTGTGAAAATACGACGAAACCCGCAACTTCGTTTTCTTTTCATGATCCGAAATCTACTATGGCCCTATCTCTGCATCCCTGGCTGAATATTCTCAAAAATAGTTGAATAAAGTAAAGTGTTTACATATTCTATTTTTTATAGGTTTAACCCCTGTGGGGCCGGGGTCAGCATGTCTCATGAATAAGGCCTGACCCCTGGATATTAACACATGTCCTACAACAGAAAAAAAAACATTTTAAAATTGGTAAGATGTTATCAACTTTGCCAGGGATTAGAGGGATAATTATTCATTTTTGTATGCTTTTATTTACTAAGTATATTTGCGATTACTTTTATTTAATGAAATCTACCAATTTTTAACATGTACAAAACAGCCTGTTTTATTGCATCAAGATCCATGACAGATCTATATAGGAAATAAACGTCTATAAATGAGCTCGAGTCTTCCAATGGTAAAGTGTTTAAAACTCATAGTGCTCCAATGATCCTCATTAAACTCTCATTGACCAAAGCGATAAGACCTTTATCCTATTTGTTTATGGAATGAATTAAGTTTTTCACTTCATGTAGATATTTGAATTACATTGAAGTATTTAATCCTTATTTCATAAATAAATAATATATGTTCATAATAGAGTAAATCTAAGAAAACTGTATTTTAAAAGAATTCGATTGTGGTGACACTTCCTTTGTGTTAAAATATTAAAACTAAAATTTTAATCATATTAACCCTTTGGTGATGGTAATGTGAAAAAAATATAATTGAAAAAATCTTTTTAAAATCATTTAAATTAATAAATGTTTACTTCTTTCTTTTAGATAGTAATGGCGGGGGAGGAAAATTGATTTATTGAGAAATAAATAAATAGATATGTACTTATAGAAAACTAGCCAATAGCGATATAGTTATATTGGAGTGGGGACAAAACACCTAATTTAAAAATACCTAATTTAAAAATGCCTAATTTTATAAATGTCTAATGTGACAAAACACCTAATTTATAAATACCTAATTTAAAAATGTCTAATTTAAAAATACCTAATTTTAAAAATGCCTAATGTGACAAAACACCTAATTTTAAAAATGCCTAATTTTATAAATACCTAACTATAAATACCTGAGTTTAAAAATACCTAATTTTAAAATACCTAATTTAAAAAAACCTAATTTTAAGCATATCTTAAAACTGTTGTTGAATATATTAAACCGGCAGCTACACCCCCTAGAGTCCTCTAGGAGCGATTGAAGTGGGGAGGGGAATTCAATAAGGCTGGGGGGGGGGGTTACGACCCCCCTCCAAGATTTCAAAATATAGTTTGAAATAGAAAACTGGACGGACGTACAGACGGATCAACCCTAATTATAGAAAAGCTTCACTTTTAAAAATAAAATTTTATGATTAGTTTGTGGCACCTCAAATGAGCAGGGTTGTGCAAAACCCGTTTTTTTTTTTAAAATACCCCAGGGCCGTGGGTAATAGGGGTATTTTAGGGGTTTTAGGTTTTTTTTACTGTAAAAGCTAGAATAATATAAGATATTTGATTATCTATAATACAAAGTAGCTTGATTTTTGTCCCTTAAGATCCCAATAACCACTGAACCGGTTGGATTCTACTTTTCAGGAAATATATATAATGGTCCTGTGGTGGTTTTAAGCTATTTTCTTGAGGGGTGGGACACCGACCCCCAACCTCCCCCCAAAAAACAAAAAAATTACCTAAACCCCGAACCACTTCATTATGCAATCTACATTTTCCTGGATATTTTGTCTACGGTAGTCCATAAGTGTACAGCTTTACAGTACATTGTTTCTATTTGTTAAAGCAACACGTATGATAAAAGAAAAAGATTTTTTTTAAAGTAAAATGCTTATATTTCAATCAAAATCTATATTTTTTTATTTTTTACCGATCCACGTCATTATGCAAATCAAAAGAAAATCAATGAGAAAACGTTGGTTTTGCACTTTTCTCCACTTTTAAAAAATGATTCTGATAAAAGAACAATTTTTTAAGGGATTTATGCATTAATTATAATGAAAAACAGTTTTAGGTAGATTTTAATGATTTTTCTAAATAAGAAATAATTGAAAAAAAGAAATTCTATCCTTATCACTTTAGAGGACAGCTGCTGACCCCCAGTCTTATGGATGAAGCTAAATACATGTTAAAGATAAAAATTACCCTGAAAAGTATACAAAAATGTTTTTTGATGTGTTAAAAAAATCCATTTTAAAATCTTGATTTTGAGGATGATGGCCTTTAAGATGCTCTTACTAGTGGTGATGGTGAGCTAAATGTTATCTAAGTACATGACCATTACAACAACTTGTCTATTAACCTATGTACCATTTTTTTGTAGTCATAGCAGCCTCCAGTGGAGCCTCTCGACATGAAATATAACCATTATCTAAAAACTACATTATTTACTTTATGAATTTTAGTAATTAAAATTGCAATTTTTTTTCTTTTTTAATATTGCTTGGCTGGAGGCTGCTATGACTACAAAAATTGGACCATAGTTCAATATATAAGTTTTCTTCAAGGGCATGCACTTTGATAACATTTAGCTCACCATCACCACCAGTAAGAGCATCTTAAAGGCCATCATCCTCAAAATCAAGATTTTAAAATGGATTATTTTAACACATCAAAACACATTTTTGTATACTTTTCAGACAGTTTTTTATTTTTTACATGTATTTAGCTTCATCCATAAGACTGGGGGTCGGCAGCTGTCCTCTAAAGTGATAGGGATAGAATTTCTTTTTTTCAATTATTTCTTATTTAGAAAAATCAATAAAATCTACCTTAAACTGTTTTTCATTATAATTAATGCATAAATCTCTTAAAAAATTGTTATTTTATCAGAATTAATTTTAAAAAGTGGAGAAAAGGGCAAAACAAACGTTTTCTCATTGATTTTCTTTTGATTTGCATAATGAAGTGGATCGGTAAAAAATACAAAAATATAGACTTTGATTGAAATATAAGCATTTTACTTTAAACAGAATCTTTTTCTTTTATCATATGTGTTGCTTTAACAAATAGAAACAATGTACTGTAAAGATTTACACTTATGGACTACCGTAGACAAAATATCCAGGAAAATGTAGATTGCATAATGAAGTGGTTCGGGGTTTATTAGGGTAAAGCCCATAGATGCGAGGGGCTAAGCCAATAGTATAATATATGATAGACAAGTCCAAGCGAGTTTCATAGTATTTTCACAGTAGCTTTTCTCTTATTTCTACCCCTGCGGGGTAATCATTACCTCTTAACTAACCTAACCTAAAATAACCTATTAATAGCTACTATAAAAATAAAAAGAAAACCACTGTGCCATGATACCAATTAGGTCCATTCTTTTAATCTTTAGAAACAGGCTAGAACATAATTGAGTAATTCCTTTGTTAAATACATGCAAGGGGTGAATGAAAACATATTTTTTTTATATAAATAATGAAAAATAAATTGCTTTGTAAATTTTTGCTTTTTTGAAAAAAACCCAAAAACCTAAAACCCCTGTTAGTAAAATCAAAGGTTGAAGGACAAAAAAAATGAATTTTTATTTTCATTGGTTTCTTCCCTAAACTAAGTAGCCGTAGTGTCGCTTTCTTGGGGGGTGATAGTAGACCTGACCATCCCCCATTTTAGTTCTAGTTTTATAAAGAAAGATTAAAGAAATATAAAAAAACGGGGGGAGGGGGGGGGGGGGGATTTTTTGAAAGGGTGATTTCTCATTGGAAGGTGTTGGTAACCTCCCAAAAAGCGTTATAAACCATGAACTACGGGAAGCTTCATTGTAAAGATGAACCATATTGGTTCAATGACTAGCGAGATCCTTCAGCCAATTGGATTAATGTTATCAAATTTTTAAGTATTTTAATGAAAAAAATATATATTTTAGAATTAGGCATTGTTAAATTAGGCGTTTAGATAGTTTAGAATTAGGTATTTTTAAATTAGGCGTTTTTAAAATTAGACATTTTTAAAATTAGGTATTTTTAGTTAGGCATTTTTAGTTAGGCGTTTTTAAATTAGGCATTTATAAATTAGACATTTATAAATTAGGTGTTTTTAACGTAGGTGTTTTTAACATTAGGTATTTTTAAACTTAGGTGTTTTTAGTTAGGCATTTTTAGTTAGGCATCTTTAAATTAGGTGTTTTGTCCCCACTCCGTTATATTGAGCCAACTCTAGTTGATAGATGTCCAGGAGTGGAAACAGCTATTAGTGTCCAATAAAAATTGACGTCATACAATGCAAATGATTAATGATAGTAATTAGTCAATTACAATGCATACTGGCCTGTCATTGGTAATTTGTATTGTATGACGTCATTTTTTATTGGACACTATATGCTGTTTCCCACGAGTTATTTAATTACAACTTCTTAGTCCTAATAAAAAAATAATCTTATTTACGTTTCCAAAGGCATTTTTATAAAAATAATAGTGTGATTTTTCTTAAGAATGATTTATATATTTATGAAAACAAGGACAATTATGTTTGTAATAAAACAGCAATTAAAAGCTGAAAATTAGTAAAATTTAAAAAGGTCCTAAAACTGGTATACAGTAATAATAAAGAAAAAAGGTATATTTACTGGCATAAATAAAAACTTATTTGTCACAGATTGACATTTGGATGGTCGGACGGACAAACGTACATATAGTCTTAAAGTGGCTATGCTCTAAAATTATAAGGACTTTTAGATTTGATTAATAAATAAGGAATTGATATTTTTCGCGCAATTATTTTCTATCCCTGAATTATAAGATGCATTTTTAAGTATGTTGTTACAAAACAGATCTCAAAAAGTGCAGCGAGAGTACGTGAATGTTAATTAATAGCGAAAACTACCGCATTATGCATGACAGAAGGACAGACAGGCAGTAAAGGCTAGTATCAAAGAAGCCTTGCTACTAAAAATAATAATAATTTTTCGTTTTAACCGAACACTTTACATTTTATTTTGTAATTTTTTGGTTAAAAATGCATTTTATAGTTTTACGATACCTTTCTTACTACGTACATAGTTCTCACAGTACAATTTTTATTATTCTCATATTAAACAATCTAGAATGGTTTTGTTTGCCCTCAGATTCCAAAGGCCCGAACCAACAAATCATGGATTAATTTATGATTTTTATTTTATTATACATTGAAATTTGCCTCTTATACAATACGATAATAGTTATCTTTCGCAGCGTATTATAGC
Organism: Acartia tonsa; assembly: GCF_053477335.1. Classification (NCBI taxonomy): domain Eukaryota; kingdom Metazoa; phylum Arthropoda; class Copepoda; order Calanoida; family Acartiidae; genus Acartia; species Acartia tonsa. Next base: position 6,776,558 of record NC_137264.1, read on the forward strand.
CAGCTTTAGGCGGATATTAAAAAGAAAAATTATAAGATTAAGTTTGGTTAGCCCCGAGATGTGGAAGGCACGGGCTAACAAAACTGGTTTTAATATTATGATTGTACATTTTAATATTCACAGAAAACTGGATGTAATACGATGCTAGGCATGATTTTTCAATTTGACTGAGAACCGGTTCTAGTCCAGCGGATATTAATCGGTTTCGAAGCTATACTGGCAATGATGTTCTTACCTATGACGCTAATATGATGCTAGGCATGATCTTTCAATTTGACTGAGAACCAGTTCTAATCCAGCGGATATTAATCGGTTTCGAAGCTATACTGAAGAAATAAATTTTCTTACCTATGACGCTAAGTTAAACAGTGGCCATTTCTAACATGATACTCAGTTCAGGATTTTGTCTACAGGTCGTCTGAAAAATAAATAAGGAATTAATATTACATATGTAATACGTATTTACTAGAGACTACGCAATTTAGAAGCCTCTAGGGGCACTTAAGGTGGGAGGGGGGAATTTTTACCCCCCCCCCCTCACTTTCGATTTGAGTTTTAAAAAAGAAAAGTAAAAAATATTTTTTTTCTGTTTTGGGGGGGTTGGTAGGGTTGGGATACCCTTGATAAAATTGTTAAAAACCATCCCTGGATCTATATGAAGCTTCACTGTAAAGGAGAACAATATTGGTTCAGCGGTTAGCGAGATCCATCGTGACAGACAAAAAAGCTTACTACTTTATATAATAAAATTTTAATACAGGTACCCAAAGTTTTAAAACCAAGATATCTAAAAACTTTGGATATTTTTATAAAATCTTTATACTTATAGTGTCCCAATTATTTAACCAAGTAATTTTAATCTAATTTAGGGATAATTTATTTCCTTTATTGGGAATATTAATCAATTTATCGTCCATTGTCTTATCCTTTAAGATGCCTCATTTTGTGAGTAGTTGCACTACTCTGATAAAAAGGAGAATGTATTTGCATGGATATTATGGGATCAGACAATACAGGATAAATAGATATACATCCCCAATGAGAATATACAACATTACCCTATCTGCAAAATAAAATTATTGGTTGAAACGTTTGGAATAACCGCTCAAAATTGAGTGAATGTACCCAAGTTTTTTAGATAAAGTGGTTATAAAACTTTGGGTACATGTGTAACATCCCAATGTCCCCTCCTTCCCTGGTATTTCGTGATCTGTTTAAGTTTTATAGGATTATCCATTTGTTTTCATATTTTTGTATTCAGGAACAAGTATGCCCATAAGAAGCGCAGCATTAAAAATCTAACAGCAGAAAGGATGTTGTAAAAAATATATTCTCAACAAAAGTAACAGGATGTCTGCGCTGAAGGATCTGGCTAACCAAAATTCGATATGATTACAATAAATCTTCTTATAGGAAAGGAAAGGTTTATAACCATTTAGAAGGAGGCTACCTCCACCCTCCCAAGAAAAATCGCCTTTAATTAAATTTCATTTTTTTGTTAAACTAAAATGTAAACAGGAGGTTTGACTTTAGTTATAAACCTTCCCTGGACATAAAAGAGGCATTACTGAAAAGAAGAACATAGAGCAAAATCTAAAGCTACAGACAAATACGAATACACCCGTTGATACAATTACATATAACCTGAATCTACGACCAAACCAATTGAATTATAGAGTAGCTTAACAACCCTTTATGAAAATAAATTTCTAAGAAGTGAACAATAATAATTTTAAACTTATTTTTAAACCCTAGAAAAATAAGACTAACCATTTTTGCAATTCTAAGAAAATCCAAGAAAAGGTTTTTATTAGATTTTAAGCATGTGATGTTTGTAAGAAATTATATTCTAGTATGGCTTTAAAACGGATTAATATCCGTTGGATTAGAACCGGTTCTCAGTCACAGTGAAAAATCAGGTATAGCATCGTATTACAGACAATTTTTAACGAATATTAAAAAAAATAATATTAATACCTCTTTTTATTAGCCTGGGTATTTGGTCAATCGTTGCTAACAAATCTGGTTTTGATAATTCTTTATTTGATATACGCGGAAAGCTGTCTATAATACGATGCGATAGATATCGATTACTTTCTACCTTTCAGGCAGTTAAATTTTTTACAATTATAGCATGCTAATTCTTTAAGGGTAAAAATAAAGTTTTTCTTATTTTATTTAAACCTTTAATAATTTACTGCACAAGATCAATATTTACATGTTATTAAATCATTATATACTTTTCCTGTTTTTACCTTAACCTAACCTAACGTGAAATTTTTAAATTTATGCTACAATTACTCTCTAATTAAGAGTTCTAAGTGAATATGTTAATAATAATTCATGTTAACACCCCATTAATTTGATAATTTCATGAGTAAAAAAAGGGCGGGAAAGGTCGGGAAATAGCTTATAACCATCCCAAGTTACTTTTAAAGCTTACCAGAAAAGTAAAACTAATTTGGACCAGCTAAAGCTGAGATCTTTAGCTACAGACAAAAAAAAACATACCATTTTATATTATAGGATACACTGTTACAATTAATAAAAAAATAGATGAACTATAAATAAGATAGATAGATTAAACAGACAGACAAAAACAAATAAGATAGATAGATCTAAATAGACAGACAGAATAGACAGATGGACAGATAGATAGACAAAGTTGACGCGAATGTGCGTACAAGTCCTTAAATAGATGTCACAAGACAGATAACAACAAAAATGCGCCGTTTTAGGCGTCACAAACAAAAAAGGTATCAAATATGAAGGCAAAATCCCTTTTATCGCCACCAAGAACAACTATTGTACCCAAATTAAAGTAACAAAAAATGTATTTATGATGCTTTATTTAGGTTTACTTCGGAGGAGCCCCGCAGAGCTAAGGAGCATTATTGATTCAGAAAATTCATTAAATGAAGGATTTAAAAATATTTAAATTAACTTTTTCCTTAAGTAAATACTTTATAATAATTTTAATTCTATGTATAAAATCTGACAAATTAACCATTCTTATTAAAAACTTATTAATACAAAAAAATCAGTTGTAAAAATCCATAACTTAAATATAGATAAATATATTCACAATTTTAAACCTCTTTTTAATAACTTTATTGTAAAGAAGACTATTTTTCTTTATATGTTCAATTCCTTCTATCTATTCAAGGATTTAGGGGATGGTACAATCAAAGATAAAGTGAACTTTAATACTTCAAGATATTTTGAATCAACCCTGGAACTTTCTCATAATGGTCATAGAGTTGCTACGCTTTCTAAATTGTGACCAACTCTTAGAGGAATTTAAAAGCCAAGTTTAAAATTGATACTAATAATGACAATAATAACATATCTAATGTAACCATAAGAGCTATCCGACATTGACGTACGGGTGGATCGACTGTAATTATTGAAAGGCTTCACTTTTAGTTAGAAGTTTTACTTATTGTGTTATGTGAAATCCTTTTATTTGTGAATCTTTAAAGCTACAGATATAAATTCCAAATTTGGAGTGTCTAACATTAAAAATTACCTTATTTTTATAAATCATTCTACGGCTTTAGTCAAGCAACTCTTTGACTATTTTCTGACTGTACGTCTTACTCTCTAACATTTAAAAAAATTATAAAAAGTTTCAAAGCTTCTCTATAAATATGTCTGTGTGTTATCCTATTATATAAAGTATTATTATATGTATAAACACATTTAATTTTTTTAACTATTTATTTGCGGAATACATATGTTTCTCTATAAAAATAGATCATCAGTTCCAATTAAGATGTATAAAATAAGAGTTAAAAAGATATATGTCCATGCATTTTGAATCCTTTTTAAAGACTAACTAAATGAGAAAGAAGTGTTAGAAAATTGTGCCCCCTGCGGGGTTTTTTTACTGCCTATATCCTCTTGGGGTTGGGGGGGAATTAGCATCTTTATATAAAAAGGGGGAGGTGTTTAAAGGGAATCTTTAAATAGACAAAATTAGGTCATATTTATCATTTGCAGTTTTACAAATTAATACATATTATATAAAAAAATGCTGCTTTGAATATGTTTCACGTCATGCACTTTGAAAGAAGGAACTTTTCTCTGTGTGGACACTTGCTGAAGATTTCATTTCTGGTGTTTAAAGTTTGTATGTTAGATTTGAAAGCTTTCATTATTTCGAAGCTTTCTGTCAAGCAAAGATTGCATTTTTTGGAATTTTGATTGTAAGGGTTTGCTAGTTTTTCAATTGACCATTCAATTTTATAGTTTGTGTTTTTCTGTCTTTGTGTTTTGATGAAATCAGATAGCTTTGTGCAAGCTGTGTCTCGTGCGAAAGAGGTTTTGTGCCTACTATAATAGTAAGCGTTTTTTGTCTGTCCCGAAGGATCTCGCTAACCGCTGAACTGATATTGTTCTCCTTTACAGTGAAGTTTCTTATAGATCCTGGGAAGGTTTTAAATTATTTTTAGAGAGGGTGTCTTCACCCCCCTCCCCCCAAAAAATATTTTTAAAACTCTTTTGAAACTCAAATTTAAAATGGGATGAGGTCGACTTTTTCCCGTCCTACCAGTCCTCTAGAGGCTTCTACGGGCGTAGCCGCTAGTATTTAATAAAGATATAGAAATATAGGAATAGTGTTAAATATACATATTTTATGTTGTAGGACATAGTGTCTCAAAAATCAGCCGTGTGACGTCATAAAAAGGAGGAAGATGACAGGAGAAGTGGAAAAGAAACCCCCTAAAAAAGAGATGATAATCCCTCATTTTTATGACGTCACAGGGCTTATTTTAGAGACATTTTGTCCCACTACCATTTAGGTTTTCTTTGCAAATTTTAACTTGTCTCTTACAAGTTTGAGCTGCGTAATTTTCAACAACAATTGTTCTTGTCCAGTGCTCATCCCCCCAGTTTGTTCAAAATGTACATTTTACATATGAATGGTTGAAGCTTTATAAAAATTCTAAAAACAAGGATGATAACATTAATAAAGAGCGGAGCACCAAACATGGAAACTAATGTTCATGAATATAAAGGCAAAAGTTTGTTAGACTTTAAACTTAAGTTTGTAATCCTTATTTAAAAGTAACAGTATTTCTATCTGCTTGTCTTAACAAAAAGGATCTCGGCTAAACTGCTGAACCTATATGATTCTCCTTTTCAGTTTAGCTTCTCACGGGTCCTGGCAAGGTTTTTTGGGGGGGACGGTACTATCACCCTCCCAAGAGAAATCGCAAAAAATATTTTTTTTTAATATACTAGCGTCGCCTTATTTGTTAAACAGTTGAACTTAACGTTTTACGTGTATCTAGAGGCTTCTAGTGGCGTAGCCACTAGTGTAATATTAAAAAGCTGTGATGTAGAAAAAAGCAACAACCCTTTGACTTTAAAAGGGGCGATTCGTCGTATTTTTAAAATGGCTTTTTATAGGTTATTTTATGTTAGGTTAAATTGGGTTAAGTGATTGCCGCACAGGGTTAGGTAATTGGCCCCGCAGGGTTAGAGCCCCCCGCAAGGGCTAGAAATAGGAGAAAAGCTACTGTGAAAAATACGAAGAATCGCCCCATAAGGTGCGATGTTAACAAAGGAACTATACCCGATGTTTTTCATACCAAATAATACAGTAGACGTATACAGACAATCTATATTGAAGCTTCGCTGTTCAAAAAGAATGTTTTTGTATTCGCAAAAATATATACAAAGAATTATTATTGTCACGATATTAAAATTAACTTTAACCTCTAAACGTTTTATTTTGACTAAAAATACTAAGTTTTTAGAACGAATAGCACAGCTACTTTATAACTAGACTAGCGGCTACGCCCCTAGAGGCTTCTAGTGGCACTTGAATTTTTTTTATATATTTAAAATATGTCTGTGTTGCGTTGAAAAATCGAGAAACGTAAAAAAATTTCGATTTTGTGTGATTTCTCTAGGGAGGGTGGTGGTACCCTCCCCCAAAATAGTTATAAACCTTCCCAGGACCTATGAGAAGCTACCCTGTCAGGGAGAACCCAATCGGTTAGGCGGTAAGCGAGATTCTTTGGTACAGATAAACAGACAAACACACATCCTGTTACTTTATTACAGAATTATTGTTTAAAAGTCCAAAAAATGACCTATAACGAACTTTTTGAGGAGAACTTAAATTGGTGTTTATCTAAGTTACCTTATATATAAGGGTCTGAATATATCTCTACACGGGTAGAGCTCCCTACACAGCTAATAACATATAAAAAATAAATTAGGGATGGGAGCTTAGTAACAATTGAATATGAGAGCCCTGGAGTACCTTCGTCATTACTTAGTTTTGAGATTGTTTCAAGTAGGAATTAGGAGAGCTTTGTATTAAAACAGAAAACTTTTATTTCAATTTCAAGAGTGGTTTCTATCAGGGAGTAAGGGAGGGGACAATGGGCAATTAATTCAATATAAGAGTTATCAAAGAAAGGGCATGAAATCCAGTTTAATCCAATAAATTTGTAGGAAATTATAAAGGGATTGTTAATTGAATAATAGATTTCCATAGCGTCATGTAAAGTGAAATCACAACTTGTTTTTGACGAAATATATTGAGGTTTTTTGGTGAGATTTTTATATTAAAAGATTATTGGACCCGGCCAGCTGCTAGCAAGAATATGGCTGCCCCTTTTTATTTTTATTCTGTTTATTTCCCTTGCCCCTTACCCCCACCTCCCTTCTCCCCGTCTGCTACATTCCAAACTAACACAACGAGTTTTTATTTCCCTTCCCCCCACTTCCCTTATCCCTTCTCCCCGTCTGCAATATTCAAAACATAATAACCAGTAGCGGCATTTCATGCGCAAGTCCCCAAACTCAGTCAGAAACTGCTAAATTCTTGCTCATTCCCTTTAAGCCAGTCCCCAAAGTCTGAGACTCCTAAAAATTGAATATTCGATCCATTGTCCCCTCCCTTACTCCCTGGGTTTCTATGGTTCACTTGTTGGTTGCAGGGATTTATTATTAAATCTTCACAATAAAAAATTTAATTGATACTTCTGAAATAACACAACAATGTCGTTTTTTTTCATTTTGGGGAGATTATTTATTTGTATTACATTGACCTTTCCCTATTTATTTTAAACCCATATGAAATTTACACCTAATAATACATCACATACACACACACACACACATTCACAAACAAAATCGATCTATAATTACTTGGATGTTGCACCACATTTTTATGTAATCTATAATACAAAGTAGAACGATGTTTTTTTGTCTGTCTTTCTGTTTGTTTGTAGCGAAGGATCTCGCTAACCCTAAACCGATCGGGTTCTCCTTTACAGGGTAGCTTCTCATAGGTCCCGGGAAGGTTTATAACTATTTCCTTTTAAAATTTTTTTTCTTTTTAAAACTAAAATAAATAATAAATTTGTGGGGTCGACTATCCCCCCCCCCCCAATTTTTTTTTTAATTTTCTTTTAAATCTAAAATACGAGAAATCGGTTTGATCAAACCTCTTGGGGCAAAGCCCCTATAGGCCAGGGGCGAAGCAACTATAAAGTAATATTCCCAGATGGCTAAAATAACGATAGCCCTTTACCACATCTCCCCCCCCCCCTTCGAATAAATGAGGTCAATATTAGCAACTTATTTTGAAAATATTAAAGATTAGTTTGCGATCAGCTGAAATAAATTTCCTATTCGAGCCCTAGTTTCCTAAAGTGTACAGCAGATAACCCAATTATTGCAGACCCTATTTTCAGCGACTCCGGTCAAATGGAAAAGCGATTTAATGTATAAACGATTTATACATTATACATTCAAAAATTTTAATTTTTCAAATTTTGATTTTTTTTGAAATTTGAAGCTATTTTAGCTAGTAGCAAATATTGAGATAGGACGCGGAAGCTACGCACACTTTCGGAAACTAAAATCAGTTCATCTAGTTTGCAGGATGGTGTATTATAACTTCCACTAAATGCATCTTGATAATATAATCTTGAGAAACCAAATCTATTATTACAGCACAAACTACACCTTTCTATTTGCTTGTCTCACATCTTTGAAAGTCAAGACAATGATGATTAACAAAATTACCCATTTTGTACATTAAAATTTTTGGTTAAAAAGTTTTTACACTTTTATTTTGACTCAATTATTGAAGCTTGAATAAAAGTACCAAAGATGTAGCAAATCAAAAAGTGTAATAATTATAAAACCTTGAGTACAATAATAATTTTTTAGTCCAGTATCCCCTCCCTCCCTCCATACGGCAGTACACAGATGAGTGATTATATATATTAGATGCTACATATATTCCCAAACCCTCCCAAATCAACCAGCACCACAAGGATAGGCCAATGCAAGGTAATTTTATTACTCCATTACCTATGCAAGGTAATTTTATTACTCCATTACCAATGCAAGGTAATTGTATTACTCCATTACCAATGCAAGGTAATTGTATTACTCCATTACCAATGCAAGGTAATTTTATTACTCCATTACCAATGCAAGGTAATTTTATTACTTCATTACCATTACTTCTTTTTAACATGCAGTAACGGAACACGTCTTAAACTTTTATTCAGCGAAGCCACTTTAAGATCATCAATGTGCGTCTGTCCTTCCGTAAGCTACTTAAAAGTTGATATCAAAGACACGTGTCCGTATTTATTTAAAGATTTTCCGAGATTTTCATTGCCATACCTAGAGCATTTACTATTTAACTTGTCCGTACATTTGTTAGGCTGTTGTGTTCATAATCTATAATACAAAGTAGAATGATGTCTGTCTGTCTGTCCGTCTGTCTGTCTATCCGTCCCTTAAGATCTCGGTAACCACTGAACGTATTGGATTATACTCTTCAGGGAATATACCTACTGGTCCTGTGGTGGTTTCAGGCTTTTTATTTTGGGGGATATTTTTTTCCTTCATTTGTATTTTTAAAATTTGTAATAGCTTACAAATTTTTCGGATGAGCACTGGTAACCTCCCTACCCATTTAGAGTGTTATTTTTTCATCTGCTTTACCCCTTTGGGGCTTCCCTGTACCCAATTTTACCTAACTTTACCTGACCTAGAGTAATAAAAAATAATCGAAAAATATAGTTCCTTTATTTTTGGTTAAACCCTTCAATCATTATTCAATTCTGTTACTCATTGTAAGTAATTTTCTTTTCTTTTATTTTTATTTTTTAGAGTATTTGCTCCGATTTTAGATTTCTATAGCCTATTTGCTATTATCAGTAATATTGGCTTGAAACCCCTAAATTATCACCGGCTAAGATAAGGTCTGTAATAACAGAAAATCATAGAAGATTACAATTTTAAATCATGCCAAAAAAGGACGTCCAAACGTTCAAAGAAGTGGGTGTAATAACCCCACCATTTTCAAAAAAAAATCTCTTTGTAGGAACCCTCAAAAAAGGTTTTGGGGGTGATATTATCCCTACAAAATAAAACTTGGACGTCCTAGCGTTTTGTCATATAAATGCAAAATATGAATGGAGGGTGAGTTGGGATAAGAATACTTTTCCCTATCACTTCGAAACCGATTAATATCCGATGGATTAGAACCGTTTCTCATCCATACAGAAAAATTATGTCTAGCATAGTATTATATCCAGTTTTCTACGAATATAAAAATGTACAATCATAATATTAGAACCAGTTTTTTATTCCGTGCCTTCAGCATCTCGGGGCTAGAAAATGGTTTTAATCCTATAATTGTACATTTTTTATCCGCGGAAAGCTGTTTATAATACGATGCAAGAAATAACTATTCACTATCGCTTCGAAACCGATTAATATCCGATGGATTAGAACCGTTTCTCATCCATTATTTGTAATTATGTCGTATTATATCCAGTTTTCTACGAATATAAAAATGTACAATTATAATATTAGAACCATTTCTTTTTAGTCCGTGCCTTCGGCATCTCGTGGCTAAAAAAATGGTTTTAATCTTATAATTGTACATTTTAAATCCACGGAAAGGTGTTTATGATAAGATGCGAGAAATAACTATTCCTTCGCCTGACGTGTTATAGATACACGGATTTATAAATGTCCTTCATGTAACAGAGTTTCTATAGAAAGAAAGACACCTTAGGTATAAAGGTATAGCATAGAAAAGCTTAGGGGATAAGACAAAGGACGATAAATTTATGTCCATCCTTAATTAGGACAAACAAAATTACCCCTTCTTTAGATTTCAAAATTTTATCAAATGAAGGTTTAAGGATTCAATTCTAACTGGTAAATTCAAGTCTTTCATTTAAACTTAGACAATTATATTCAGAGACATGTCTTGGCCCATAAACAGGTTCAACCCACCATCAAGACATTAAAGAATTCGATAAGAAATGGTTGTATTGTTATTAAATTAATATAAAAAACGCTAATTATCTTGCCTAATAGTATTAGTAATCTTCATTAAAAAGCACATACCAATGTGTGAGCGATCTAATCATATTGTGTAGATTGATAATCTGTCCTTTATCATATAAAATTGACACGTATATTCAGATATAAGGCACAAGATGCTAGAAAAATAAGAGCCTCTAAGTAGAACTTTCAAGTTGGCACTAAAGGGCAGATCAACCCCCTACCCAAAAAAAAAGTTGGAAAATTGTAATTACAATTGTACCAAAAGTTCTCATCTGTTTGACGGGACTTTGGATACCTTTATTACATTTTGATTGGTTGGTTCAAACTAGCAGCATCCCAACCCAGAGCTTTAATCTACAGAAGGGGTAATTTTGTTTATAATTATTTGAGAAACATTAATTTATCATCAATTGTTTGACCCCCAAGATTTTATCTCATCCATACGAGAAAAAAAACTATGTCTAGCATCGTATTATATCCAGCTTTCTACGAATATAAAAATGTACAATACTACAATCATAAGATTAAAACTAGTTTTTTAGCCCCGAAGTGTACATTCTATATCCGCGGAAAGCCATTTATAATACGATGCGAGAAATAACTATTTTACACATAATTCTTTACCAATTTCATTTTTAACTATTTTTCGGAAAGATTTTCCATTTCCCTGATTTTTTCATGCCCACCCATGAAGGGGTGGGGGCAGGGATGGGTGAATAGGGAAAGTTTCAGGCAGATTACAAGGCCTATTTCAAACCTTTTCATATATATATAATCTACTTTTTTAATCTATTTGAATCATTTAATGTCTGTAATCAAAACTTACTTTATTTCACCAAAACTTTATTAAATTTATTTTATATGAAGAAATAAAATCTCATTTTTAGCATAATTTCTACCAACACTGAATTTTGCGAAGGTGTATGTTCTATACATTTAAAGACATTAATTTTAAATAGAAATGTGCATGAATAATATGTTATAATAATTATAATTATTATTACTGTATTTAAATTTATTTCAATATCTTAACTTAAAATTAAAATGTTTCACACCTAAGGTATCAATATTCAACATATATATCATCAATGAGCTGGTTTTACAGTTGATTAAAACCTAAGAATAACAGTTGACTTTTTTATGATTTCGAAAGGACTCCAATTAAATAATTACCCAAAGTTTTTAAGCCAACGTATAGGATAACTTTAGTTACCTGTGTATTTAAAGTCTTTTTTTCTCTCCTTTCTTTTTGTACCAACTCAAATATTCCAACCTTCCTTCACCTATTATGATGATACACTTAGACCTTAGGACCCGTCCTAAAGGTATCAATGTACCATCATCAATGTCAATTCTCAGCGGGTGGAGGGTGTACGGGGGAGGGAGGTGGTTGGAGTTGGGGGTGTGAATTACAATTGTGATTTGAGGAAAATCTGTTTCTTAGCAATTTTTCCAATATGGCTTCGAAACCGATTAAAATCACTTATAGCATCATATTCCAGACAATTTCCACGAATATTAGGAAATCACCATTTTATGATAGTATTTTAGATTTATAATGTCAACATAGGTATCCGACAAATTACAAAATTTTAGGTTTGTCATGGTCTCTTTTAATAGATTTTAAATGGTTAGGCTAAAAAACTAAAGAAATTGTATGTCAATACAAGTTTCTAGTTTCAACCAGGAATAAGACAATGGCCGATATATTAGTGTACGTACATACCGAATAATGATACACAAAATTATCCTTAAAATTAGAAGTAAAAACCTTTTGACACTCTTTTGACACTAAATGAATCAAATTTCAATTAAATTCTCCAAAATTGTTCAGTCAACGAATAAGAATACGTTTTTATGAAATTTTGGGGACTAGTGTAATAAACAGCACTATGTTCCCTCCCTTCCTGAGTTGCAATAGGAATAGGTTATGATTGTATTGTCAAAAATCAGAAATTTCATTCTTACTGTGAAAACAAAATAGTATACATTATTTTTAGAGGGGAGGGGGATGCTAAAACTTATGTACTAGAATTATCTATATAAATTTTATACCGATTTTATGTTTCAAAGAATCTTCCTATCTTTCAGATTTCATAGTAAACCATATTATAACATACCTATAAAATTTAATTCTAATTAAACAAAAATCATAATATCTCAAATAGTATAAAGTGAATAAATCTTTTAAATTTTTACAAGAATCAAGTGCCAAAAATTTTTTCTTAAGGTAAGCTAGATATCTATATTGAAAAGAAATAAGAGGTTAAAACGCTTAAAATTCGGAACATAAAAAAATATTCATTCTTAAAAGCATAGCTTTACTTTAACTATGGTCGATCCGTCTGTACGTTCATAACGGATATCTCTTATTGTTAATTTAGGTATGTTCGAGTTGTTCTATTGATTTCAAACTTTGCATAATGATTCCGGTGAAAGTTTTATACAATAGGAAAGCGTAGCAACTCCAAATTCACCAACAAAAAAAGTCAATATGTCCGTTTTTAACATTTCTTTCTTTTGATTACAGTTTATTAAATGTTATGTTGATTTTTGAAGACTTGATTCCTTTGGCGAGAGACATATGCATTGTTTAACACGTAATATTACAACATAAATTAAACGAATAACAAACCATTTATTTTACAGAAGCATAGCATTAGTTCTTGCAAAGTTTAATATTGTTTTCTCGTATTCATTCGAATCCGGTGGATAGAAACCTGTTCTCATCCATACGAAAAAAAAATATGTCTAGCATCGTATTATATCCAGCCTTCGGCACCTTGTGGCTAAAAAACTGGTTTTAATCTCATAATTGTACAATCTATATCCGCGAAAAGCTGTTTATAATACGATGCGAGAAATAACTATTACCAGAATATTGGATAAAAAAACCGATAAATCAATGTACAACCACAATCAAGATAAACAAAATTACTCCTTCTATAGATTATTATTATCGGTGAAAAAGTTTGGGCACTGCTAGTTTAAACTATCTAATCAAGGTTTAGTAAATATCTACTGAAAATTTAAGTTAACGAATAAGAGTACGTGTTTATAAAGCTTTTGGAACAATGTACTTTACAGTTCAATTCCCCTCCCTCTCAGGGACGAGTTGTGAGTATTATTAAGTTATGTCTTTATTTCTGCCAAAACATCCCTCCTAATTAATATTATTACTGGATATCATTAAATAAAGTAGTTTATTCTCTAGCAAAATTAGCTAGTATTTACTTATTTTCTTTGTATAAACACAAAACTGACAAGTTCATAAATCATTTGCGATATATTTTACTCCTTGCCTAGAAAACCCACTAACTGGAATTTAGCAATTTGTATTATTTAAAGTTGTCTAAAATTGCATCATTCATTTTGGTAATAATCAGTGGAATCAGGTTGAGGAAAGGGGCGGTTTCCTTCAAAGTGCCCAGTCGAGCACTTGAAATAAAATGAAACAAGGGAGGGGGTAAATTTTTGTGTATTTGTGTTTTAATTTAGGTTAGGTTATATTCGTTAAAGGGAAGCGCCGAAGGGGTTAACTACAAAAAAAATACTACCTCTTTACAATCAATTTATTTTAAGTAAAGAGGCAATAATGCAGTTGTGCTACTTATGAATATTGTCATCCTTGTTTTTTATAACTTTATACTAACATTTAAACTGCATACTAAAACGTTTGAAACAATTTGATCTGTCCTAAAACCAATTTTTATGATGCAAAGCTTTGCATGGTTAAAAAGATGAGTAATGGTAAAATTTTGGCGCAATTTTTAAGAAAAGAACTGAAAGTTTTATAAATGATCGCTACTTTTTAGTTTTTTTTATATTAATTGATAACAATTAAAGCAAAACAATAATATGTACAAAGAACAAGGAAAATTACATCAAATCGAAGCGAAACTGAGGTGGATTCTTTAAAAAAAAATAAGATAGCTGAATCGGCTAAGGTAGCCAGATCACCAAATTGTTGTTTTTTTGTAAAAAAAAATCCTCCAAAATCATCTTTAAAAATCTACTAAAATTAAATAAAATCTTATGTTTATACCCCTTCTATTATTTTAGAACATTTTATAGATAAATTTATACAAAATTAAATGTAGTGATCTGGCTACCATAGCCGATTCAGCGATGCTTGATTTTTTAAGAACCCACCTCTGTTTCAGATTATAAGATTAATATTAAGATTAATTTACAACAACTACAATACCCCTCTCCCACACCCTTTCAAAGATACTTTATATATGTCTAAATATATAGACAGAAAGAAGACCGTAAATAAACTCGTTTTACCATTCGTCAGCTTCAATTAAATTAGCATCTAGATCCTTATGGACATAATTTTCCTTGTTTTTCAGCGGATTTGAAATTCCCTCTATTCCTGACTACAGAACGCAGGCGAGCGTATATCGATCAAATTGAGTATTGCTAAATTTGCATTTTGCATCCAGCTATCATGTACATCATATTTTTACAAGCGTAGCAACTCTATGTTTTATATCTAGCTACCATGTACATCATATTTTTACAAGCATAGCAACTCTATATTTTATATCTAGCTATCATGTACATCATACAACATAAGGTTTGGGGTAGATTTCTTTATCTTTGTTTGCCTTAATCCTGTATTGTATATGATACACAAAAATCTAATTGCACATCTTATATGCATTGTATATAATATACATATATAAATATTATGTATTATTACTTTTCTTTATTCAAATGGTTTCTTACATCATAAAATAGCGAAAACGGCTTAAAGCGTGAAGTTTCTGTTAGGAAGGAAAGGTTTCGCTTGACAGTAAAATTTAGTAAATGAGGCATGCCTTGACCCATTGCCAGGCACAGTTAAAACTACAAGACAAGGGTAGCCAAATCAAAAGGCAAGTTATGTTCCGTAGGCCTTTATCTGTCCTAATAAGTTCCTAATGGGTGTTAGATATAGGCGATGTGAGGCCTCTGAATTTGTACAGAACATAGTTTGTACATGTGGATTTTTCAGAGTTCTAATATCAGTTTTTCCTAATATTTAGTTGTAAAAAAGAAAGATTTTTTTTAAAATCTTAAACAATTAGTATCAGTATCTTAATGATATTTTGAGTTGTACTTTTTTTCAATTAGTTTGTAGATTCAGAATAGTAATAGTTAAAGGTCCAAGTACATTTTAGCTTTGAAAATAGAAACTTTATGCTTGTTTAATATTCTTTCAAAATTAGGGATCTTTCGATTTTTTTGATAAAATTAATTAAATTATGTTGGAGTCGTTTTCTTAACATGCGTCTGACAGTTTAAGTAGCGAAGCTACTACACAATTTAAATTTGTTTGTCTGTTTAAGTTTTTATGAACTGGATGACTAAACACATCTTAAATCGAAGAAATGGATTATTCTTATATAATTAGAATTTATCCTTTTGTGCGTTGACGAGTGCATTGACGAGTGCATTGAAATTCTATAGCATATATACATGTTTTCTTAAGTCAAAGGCTTTCAACCCATATGTACTGCTTGAGCTAACCGTATAATATTTCTTCAATATACTATTTTTGGAAGTAACCATCCTTGTTAAAATCAATGTATTATCCGCCCACTACATATCTATCTGTTAACAATTAAATCGAGCCCACAGCGTCGCACAAAAAGGCATAGACAAAGATTCAAAAACCTAACCATTTTTTATAATTTTTAGGAATCTCTTTAAAATGCCTGTAAAAAATGTCGTCATATTAGAATGGTTAATTATTCGGGAATAGTCCCTTTCGTGACAACACCCCTTAAGGGGCGATTCGTCGTATTTTAAAAATGGCTTTTGAAAGGTTATTTTAGGTTAGGTTAGGTTATATTGGGTTAGGTGATTGCCCCACAGGGTTAGGCAATTGGCCCCGCAGGGTTAGAGCCCTACACAGGGGCTAGAAATAGGAAAAAAGCTACTGTGGAAAAAAACGAAGAAACGCCCCTTAAGGAGCGTTGCCACGAAAGAGACTATACACCATTATTCTAATATGACGTAATTCGGAAATTTTGGCCAAAAGTTTTTAAATTTATCCTTCTTTTTTTATAGGCACTAAACGTAAAACTATATTGAATGACGTCATATTAGAATCATAGACTATTCTAATATGACGTCATTTTTTACAGGCACTATAAAGAGCTTGATTTTTGTCAATTTTTGCTACGTTACTTATGGATAATGGGAGCTTAAACCCTACGATGAGTACTGCGGGACCATACCTCTTTTAGAACACAAGAAGAAAAAAATTATGGCTTCAAAACTGATTAATATCTGCTGAAATAGAACCGGTTCTCAATAACACTGAAAAATCATGTATAACTTCGTATTACAAACAATTTTACACGAATAATAAAATAAAAATTCTAAAATCAATACCAGTTTTGTAAGCCCGGGCCTTCGGCCACTCGGGGCTAATATTTTCATTTTAATATCCGCGGAAAGCTGTCTATAACACTATTCTTATTTTACGTTAACAATGCTTTCAATTTAGTTTTTTAGAAAAATTGTCTTACTTTTGTTAGACATTGTCTTTCTGTACATGACGTGAGTGGAGAGAAGCTATCTGTTGATTCACTTTTGACTGGCTAGTCATAACAAGTTTTTTGCTTGTTTGGTAAGATCTTGCTATTGACGTGTAGTAATAGCAAGAACAAACAGCTAAATATTCTTATAAAGTGTATTAATTCAAGACAAGATAAACATACAATAATAATATTAAATATAAAGGCAACTATTCACTTTTATGTTCGTGTCGTGTTGCAGAGCAATGTCTTGCTCCGAAACGGTTGACACAAGAACTAAAAGCTAAAATACAAAATACATACATTGCTCTCAAGTCAGGAAGAAAGGGACTATACATCACATTTCTCCCTGGCTTTAACATGAACATGGATTTCAAAACTGTAATATTTCAGATTGAATATAACAATATGTTTATTACATGTTAATTATCATATATATATATTATAAGTAGCATTGAATGCTTATTAAATAGATAATAATTGATCTGGTATGACACCTGCCATATTTTTTTTTTATTTTTTTTATTTTATTTCCAGATCTTTAAACACTTCATATACATTTTTTTTCTTTTTGTTTTGGTTCCTTAGAACTCTTTTATGTTTTTTTTATATATGTTCCTTTTTTTCTCTTTATGTGTTTTTTTTCTCTTTTTTTATATTTTTTTTTAAAAAAACATTGATTAACATATAATCATTGAAAAATGCATTGATTAACATATAATGCATTGACTAACATATAAACATTGGAAATGCATTGATTAACATAGTTATTATAAATGCATAATAAATAAAAACACTGATTAACATATAACCATCAGAATGCATTGATTTAAAAACATGTCATTAGAGATGCATTGTTATAAAAGCATTAATATTAAACCTTTCGAGACTACTACTGCCTCAACAAATACTTAAACATTAATACATAAAAATAAAATAAAATATGAATTAATACACAGTAAAACTATAATTATTCTTGATCATAATATTCATTTTCTTTTGCCAGATTTTTCTTGATAATGGTAGTATCATTCATATCCATCAATCCATCATTATCCATAAATCCATCAACATCTCACAAATGACATAACCATACCAATGCTACAACACCACAAACGATATAACCATACCAGTTGACCTTAGCTTAATTATAAACTTAGTTATAAACTGGTTTCCACTTAGCAACTGTGATTTTCTCAAACAACACAACAGCCATTCACCTCCACCACCAGAAGCCTCCAATCTCTTCAAAAAATTGGGATCAAATCCTTTCTAGCATCGGCTCTAGCTACTTCCCAAAATTCACCCTTTCCTGATTCAAAATACGTTACTGATCCTGCAGGTTAGCCAACCAAGCATCTAACTCAACCATTCTAGTAGCCAAACCTGCCAAATGTTTGAGGTCTCATGTCAAAAATCAGAACTGCTGTTCACCTTTATCAACCAGGAGATTATATCTATTGCATAGTCAGGCATGACTTAAGCCTAATAATGACAACCACAATAACTGCTATTAACATCTCTGTTAGAATCCAAAGATCGACATGTCATTCAAAATACAGAAACTGCCAATGATTTTCGTTATAACAATGATGCTACTGTCGACACTCCAACCAATGATAACGTTGACAATAATGACCAGAAACAACAAACACAGAGAAAACTGCAGCCGAACAAAAGCAACCAAAACCTTCGCCATAGATTGATTCGAAATCTGATCCATTTTGTTTTTCAATACTAACTATCGACAAAAACACCAGCCATTGACAAGTAAGATATCCAACCTGGCAGTCAAATCTACAACAGCCACATCATCTTTAAGCCCCGCCTTCTTTAGAACAGCTAAAATTTCACTAACCAGCATTTTACTTTAACTGCCCACTGTATTAACAACTTACAAATATCCGTTTTATCAGTCATAAATATATTTAAGATACAATGCATGCTATTGAAAATTCTGCACAACTTCACAATAGCTTCTAGCCCATGGTGTATATCTCTGTATATCATTATCTGTCAACTAAATTCTTCTCATTTTGACAACTGTAAATACATCTCTTTGTAGCTACCTGACTCACTGTGCATTTATTTACGTTATTCTGGCACACTGTGCACATCTGTTCAAAATGTTACAATATCAACATATTTTGTTTAACTCAATGTTATTTCATTATCCTTGACATACGAATCCTCAATTTTCAAAATAAGCTTCAAAACTACTTTCCGACGTCTTATTATCCACCGCTGTTGCTTAAATGCTTAAATTTAACACCTCCAAGTCTTCAAAACTTTTCAACAGTTATTATAAATCTAGCAATCTATAAATCTAAATTACTTTTCTTCTCCTTGGCAGCAGTTGGACTGTTGATTGGAGTACTTGTAACAGGTTGAGAAAGGGTTGCAACAACAGTACCAACAGATTGACTTGCTTCAGTAGAATTATGATCATCACTATCACCAGTACTATCATTAGCTGCATATGATTTGCCACTACTGGTTGATTTAAGACTCTTCTTGCCAAGATCAGTAATAGTCTTCCCATATATAGAGATACCATATTCAAGCTCAAAGATAGCTTCATCAATCATTGTTTGCAAGTATTTAATCTGTAACATCATCAGCTCTCCTTTTACTTTCAACTCTCTTCTTCAACTCTAGTACATCATGAGGAAACATATTCTGTTGCACAATAGACAGAATATCAGTAAATCCATAAACATCCATAAACTCCAGCAGCTCCATACATTCCAAATATGTTGTCAATCCAGCACAGGCTTCCTTTGGAGTTTTGTGCAAGCACTCAGTTGTTAGCTTCAGGTACTTTTCATGATCACTAAATCTCCTTATAGTTGCCAGAGAATACAGGAACCTTGAACTTGATATCTACCTTCCTGGTGATACTCCAAGCTTCCTGACCGCATTATTGAGAGCAGTTTTAGCATCCTGAACTTCAACAGACTTCACATCTAATCTATAAACAGATCGACTACAAATAATATAATTTTCTATACTTTTTCTAATATTATTCTAACAGTAATTAAGTCCTTAAAATCATCATACATAGCATCAATATTCTCTAGAATAGGAGTCAATTTTATTCTAGTATCTTCGAAGTGATCACCATATTCTGGCCTAGCGATGCTAAAACAATTGAACAAAGCCTCTAACTTGGTCAAGTAACTCTTTGCACAATCTCTAACAAACTCCTTGGGTTCAGCAGGGTTGTGTATATGCGTAGATAAAACACTGTTAAAATGAGCAAAGAATTCACGAATATCTTCCCAAAACTCATAAGCCATTTCAAAATGCCTGTCTACATCAAATTCCGCCATTTTTCTTACTAACAATGACAATAGAAAAAGCAAATAAAAATCACTATATCATAAAACAAAACAAATCACTCACCTACAAATAATATCAATGTCAACTCAAAACAATGGCCAAATTCAAAACTAGATTTCAGTCACCACCAACTACTTCTCTTGCGGCCGATCTAAAACAAAATACAATCATTTTAGATGCCAAAACTTATTTAATACATATTTTATTTTCACTCAACAAAATAAAATAATTTCTTTAACATGTATTAGTATATATAACATTAATCAAAGGTATATCAATATTGAACATCATTAAAAATAAAATCTTAACAAACTAAAACTCACCAACAGGTAATACTGTATCTCAACCACCACAACTACTCCTCTTTTCGACCAATCTAAAACATAATACAATTATTTTAGATGCCATACTTAAATGTTATCACTTAACAAATAAAATTTCAAAATGTCTTCTTAAAAATGTATTAAGAAATATAATATTAATCAAATGTTTGTCAATAATCGAGCAACATAAAAATAATTCTTAATACAATTTATTAGTCTAATACAGTAAAAAATTTACCTAATTATTCAATGAAATATCTGAATAATAACTTATATCATCCACAACTATTTTTATGTATTAGAATCTTGAAAGTTGAAGCACAACTAACTATTTTTCTCTATACCTGTGAGCACTTTCTTGCGCAGCTCAACTTTTGCGCATACAACGCCCAACTCCTGCTCATCATTGCAGCTACCTCTCTGCACCACCCCATCTTGCGCATACCAACTCCGAGAGCCAGTGCAAACTTTCCTTGCCAAATTATTGCCCACCCCTCTTCTCCATGAAGAGAGACAGCTCCAAACAAATATCTAATGCATTATAACAATTTTGCTTCATGAAATTCTAAGCTTCATAAATAATTTTGCTGAATCAACATCACTAAATCGCAATATATACTATTCTATATCGAGTGTTCTTAAAAAAAATTTAAGTTAAACAAAAACTTAAAAAAAAAAACTTATTTTGATTCATCCAAAATTTAGCAACACATAATGTTTCCATTTCAAGTTTGAGTGCAATTTGATTGACCACCCTGTGTTATTGATATATTTGTTTTTTCTATAATTAGATTCGGTCCGCCCATCCATACGACCGTTCGTCCTTCCGTCACTCTGTACGTCAATCCTTTTAGCTTTTTTCATTAATTAATACATGTCAGCATTGTCCTATCGCTTCCAAACTTTACATCTATCTACTTTTTGTATTTCGAACTTTACATGGTGATTTCTGCAGCAGGTAGGTACAATTTAGAAAACGTAGCAACACTATAATCATTTCTATGACGTCCATACTTCCATTTGTAAACATGTTGATTTGACCACTAATTTCCATATGATCTACTTATCCGATTTGTATACTAATTCCGGGAACAACAAAATTCAACATTATAATCGAAGCAGTTAAAATATCTAATTATCCAATAATTTTATATGATCTAATTATCCGATTGATTCGATGTATATTAATTCCTGGGACCACAAAGCACAATACTTTATGATTGCGGTGTCAATAATTTCATATGATCTAATTATCCGATTGATTTGATGTATATTGATTCCTGGGACAACAAAGTACAATACTTATGATTACAGTGTCAAGCATCCAATCACCCTTCAGACAACCAACACTCTGAGATGCACAACCTTTTTCGAGAAATTTTAACTGTGCATGGTATTGAATTGCGCCTGTTTTAGCCCAAGGCATTCCCTCACTCTAACTATTTACTTCTAACTATTTACTTCATTTACTTCAAGTATCTGACATAGTAGCAGTGAGAACCATTTTTAACGTCTGTGTATGGTAATGAGTTTCACCGGTTTTGGCCAAAACATTCCCCCCACTCTAACTTTTACGTCACACATCTCACATAGTAGCAGTAGGAACCATTTTTAACTTTGTTAGTTATGACTCAGTGTCAGACCGAGATTTAAACCTATCACCTATCCAACGACAAGTAGATGTGCTACGTGTTAAGCGGTTTACAAGCGAAGCCACTCTATAAGCAAGTTCATAAAATGTAAGTAAAACATCAATCTGTATCAATCAGTTCTTTTTTAACAAATTTACTTACAATTTGACATCGACTCTTATACACTTATTTTCTCAGTTTTGACACTATACAAGTGTTGATGTTCGTTTGTCCTACCATTCAATGCTTCGCTTTTGTTAATGTTGTCTTCCTTGTTTATTACAAACAAATTTGCTTACAATTTTGCATTGAATCTTATACGCGTATATTCTGATTATTTAATTTTGACACTACACAAGTGTTGATGTCCATTTGTCCTGCCATTCCATTGCTTCGTTTTTACGGATGCTGTCATCTTTGTTTTTATACATCATATCCTCATTACAACTATTATCATATATCATATAAATCATATATCAACATTTACTATACGAGTGTTAATGCTCCATTTTTATGAATATTAATATCCTTGGTTTATACATCATATTCGAAAACGTTTCATATACAATAGAAGTCAAATATAAATCAAACTAAACTTGCAACATTTAACCACCAAGTCTAAACAACACATTTAGTATTAATCTATATTGCATCACCCATCATTGGATATAGATATACACAATAGACATCTCTTCCCTACACAATCCTATATATAATAGATCTATTGTCAAAACTTGCACAAAGTTTTATTTTCAACAAACATCCATAAATAATATATCCATTGTACACACATCAACAAGTTTTCTCTTCTCTCCATACAAATATTTCCAATAACATTCATTTCCTACTATACAAATATTTCCGATAATTCATTCATATATATATAATATGTCCATTATACATTTCAATTCTGCACACATATCATAATTAATCCACATATAATATGTCCATTGTACAATCCAATTCTACACACATATCTCTCTCTCACTCTCTCTCTCTCTCTCTCTCTCTCTCTCTCTCCCTCTCTCTCTCTATCTCACATCATAATCAAATACTGAATAACAATTTTTGCTTCATTAAAAATTTTTGCTGAGTTATGCATTCCAATCTTAAATCGCCATTTAATTGTTTAAAATAAATCTAGTTAAATCCACAAAAATTCCGCCCACCAATCAAATATCACATTCTACTGATCATGATGACAAGTATGTATCAATCCAAATCAACGTAAATTCAAAAACAAAACAAACAAAATTTCTGTTCTATCTATAATAGAAATTTCGTACTATGAATAATATATCACAGATCAAAGATCACATATCTATCTTCACGCAAGTACAATCGTTATTATTATTATTCATTAAGATATATAAGTTTTTAAGTTTCAAAGGGTTAGGGTCAAAAACATAATCAAGATAATAAAAAAAAATGTTTGTATTTTTAGGTTTTTTTATTTTTGACCTTTTAAAGGTCCGGAAATGCAAATGAAAAGTCAAAATTTGAAAAAAATCTTGCATTCATTTTTTTTTACCAAAGACGACATTTATATTATCCTTATGTCATCTTATTGGCGCATACAATTCTACAAACAATTGGCGCTTTCTGATTGGTTGAAACGCGCTGTTGCTAGCAGACAAAGACAGAAAAAAACAACAACATTAGGCGCCAAACAACGGAAACAAAACAATCCATTATTGTGAATTATAAACATTTAAAACAAACAAATAAATGTTAATTATCTTTATATAAAATAGTGAAAATGAAAACTCGAGATAAGTGTTCCAAATATAACCCAATTGGTGAAAAATTAAAGAATACTAGGCCTCCTACGTTTAGTGAAATTTTGAAACTTTCAAACTATTATCAATATCAAAATCCAAATTTGAATGAACGTAATATTGTTAAAAATTATGTTATCCCCGATATTATGGAAAAATGGAGTAAAGTACACAATAATCTACCACTAAAAACTGAAAAAAGCATTCTTCTATCTTTATGTAATTTCTTAAGTAGTGTGAAATGCTGCCGATTTAAGAAAGCAACAAAAAAAAAGATTGCAGCTGTTGATGCCCAACTAATACGAGTGTTTAATGTAACTACATGTTCTTGTGGTCTTCCAGAGATAATTTGTAGGTAGGAAAAATTAAACATTATTCTAGTATCGCTTCAAAACTGATTAATATCCGGTTTTAAGCTATACTTAAAAATTATGTCTAGCATCTATTGTTTTTAGTTTTCTACAAATTTAAAAGTTACTATGTAAAAAATAACTATTCCAATATAGCTATTAGCTTCGATACCAAATAATTCTTACTTACCTATTTAAATCATAAGTTTGTTAATTAAAACAAGGATTAATTTGATAATAAAATGAATATTTTTTTATATTTTAGTAAGCCAACAGCTAAGTGTCCAGCTGAACAACACTCTCATGTTGCATGCAATTGTCCAGCCGACAGTAAGGTTAGAAAATTAATTAATAAACTGTTTAACTATTGCCTATCCTTGAACCTTTCTCAAACAAGCATTGCAGAGAATTAGCATCTAATAAAAAAAACTATTTCCAGTCAGGGGGGAGAGGACATTTGCTGTTTATTACACTAGTCCCCAAAGTTTTATAGTAACGTTTTCATATTTGTTATTTTTAACAACTTAGGGGATTTTATAAAATTTTGATTGTTTTGTCTTAAAGTATAGTGTCCAAACGTTTCAACTACTTATAGTAATTTACAGAGGGGTTAATTTTGTGTGTCATCATTGAGGTTTTGCATAAATTTATATGTCAATGTCAAAGAAATTATGCAAAACAATGCAATATAATAATTTCAATACTAGTTTAAGACTGTACTTTATTAAAGAAACCGATTGCATACCTAAATTCTATGGAAAATTTTAATAGTTTTACTTTTTAGATTCCAAGTTCTGATACTGAATACATGAAGAAGATCTTAAATCCTAATGGTCCCCCTAGTGATCTGTGCTTCGGAACTGTGGACATTAAAGAAACTAAGAGGGGTGAATCTATTTTAAAGAAAAAAATAACTAAAGAGGTTAATTTAGAAAAAAAAATAGTTAGTGAAAATGCATCATTTGAATTTTTGGACCCCTCAACATTAAGTGACCTAAGTGACAATGATCAAAGTGACACGGATAGCAACAGTGACAATGACAATGATAGAATGACAAAATCTACCCTCAACCTACTTAAATTACCAAATGTTGCATTAGAAGCCGATAGATATAATTTAAGTGATGGCGCAGTTGCAGCTATAGTTAATGCTGTTCTTATTGACACTAACCAAATAAGTGAGAATGACCAGGACTTAGTTTGTACAACAATGAAAATTCACAATTTGAGAAAAAAATACAGGCTTGAATCAGTGAAAGAGTCTTTTAATGCAAACAATGAGTTAGTGAAATGCATGTTATTTGATGGTAAGAAAACAGAGGGCTTAACAAAAATAGATAACAAAAGACGAAAGGTAGTGATAGATTATTATACATTTGCTAATGGTTCAGGAAAGTATCTTACTCATGCCCCTTTAACTGACAGATCAACAAGTGACAACATTGCTAATATCATATTAGAAACTTTAAAACATTACAATAGTGAAAATATTGTAGTTGCACTTGCAGCAGACGGCACAGTATTAAATACAGGTCGCCTAGGAGGAGCTTTAGTCCTTGTTGAAAAAAGGTTAGGTCGGCCTTTGCATTGGCTTATTTGCCAGCTACATGGAAATGAGTTGCCTTTTAGGTAAGTGCAAAATATTATTTTATGGTGTTTAAGATTTTTAAAAGCAAAGCTTTTCTATAATTAGGTTTAATATGTCCAAAACTGATGGCTTTTTAAAAATATGTTGATTCTTAACTTTTTTTAACAACAAATTTTTGTGTGATATAATTATTGGATTGATCTTGTTTGAAATACTGATTCATAGGAAAACAAAGTACAATATTATAAGCAAAGCATCTCTATTATCAAGTCCTGAAAATATAAGAATGTGCTTAAACATTATCCTGTATTTTTTAACAAATTTATTTACAATTTTGTTTCAACTTTTTAAAACTTATGTTATGATTATTCAATTCTCACACTCTACAAGTGTTAATGTCTCTTTGTCCTATCATTTCATGGCTTTGATTTATGGATGTTGCATCCTTGTTTCCTATCAAGTATTTACCTACCACAATTCCAAGTTATTATATTATAAGTTATTAAGATATTAAAAATAGTAGGTACCTACTGTAATAATTTAATATTTTCTTTTTTTTCAGGGCTTTGTTTTTGAAATTAGATGGAACCACGTCAGGCCCTAAGAGTTTTAAAGGGCCTGTGGGGATTGAGCTCAGCCGAGATGACCTGGATGAGAAGGAGTTCGTTGAATTTGTCAAAATAGAGTCTGACCTCAGTGTTCCAGAGGCCGTTTTCAACGACCTCAGCTCAGATCAAAGAGTACTTTTAGCTTATATTCAGTATATTTCTACCAAAAACTTTCATCCTTGTCTAATGTGGAAATTAGGCAAGCTATGTCATAGCAGGTGGTTAACACTTGCAATAAGAATCTTATCTTTATATTGCAAAACTTTGAACCCTTCTGTGAACCTTATAAAGTTGGTGAAGTATATTATTTTTGTTTATGGACCTACTTGGTTTTGTATCAAAAAAAACTCACATTGGCAAGATGGCCCCAAAAACTTGTATTTTTTGCTTGATAAGCTTAGAAGCACACAGCCATCTGATGTCATTTTAACTTGTGCTCCTGCAGTGCAGCGCAATGCATTTTTTGCATTTGTTGACAATATTTTAGCTGCTATGTTAAGTGACAATAAATTTGAGATCAGAAATCTTGGTGTTGAGAAAATAATTCATATAAGAAGAAAGTCTGATAATAACACCATAGAGCCAGACAGAACAATTCCTGATCTGAATTGGGAATCTAAATCTTACACTGAAATTGTCGACTTTGACAGTTTAAAAAGTGACCAGTTGATAGAACCTGCTGTTACCAGACACTTCAGTGATGATGAGCTACGTGATGCTATTGCTGGAGGCCCTTTGGTATTAGAAGGATTTTCTAATCACACTCAAGCTGTTGAGCGAGCTATAAAACAAGGAAAAACTTAATGCCAAAAATGTAATATTCTTAAACATATTAATTTTTTTATTTTCTTCATGTCATAGTTTCAGGCCATTTCAACTGTGATAACATATTATAGCAATACCGTCCTACAATAAAGGCTTATTAAGTGTATTTTCTAGTGTCAGCTACTGTTACCCATCACTATAGTCAGCAGGATCAGCAAGGCGCAATTTTACAAGGCTACAAGTCTAGGGAATCGAGAAAAAATACTTTTACTAAATTAAGCTATTCTGTAAGTAATCTGATTGTCTTAGATTTTTTTAAATATTTGAAAATATTTTTTTCTTAAAATTTTTTAGAAGACAATCAAATTACTTTCATTATAGAACTACTTTAAAAACGAAAGAATATAAGAAATTAATCATTTATTATATTGCATTTATAAAGGACAGTCACAGAAGGTAGCGCAGCTTCACTATAAATTCTTTGTTATCATTTTTTAGTATTTTGTCTTTAATGAATGACTGTCAGATATTTTACCAAAAGTGTAGTCAAATTTAAAACAAGGATGACATCCTGAAAAGCAAAGCTCTAAAATTAGAAATAAGGACAAACGAACAATAACTCTTGTAGAGGTGTCAGAACATAATTAATAGAACATTAACTTGTAAGTCTATACAGATTTTACCAACCGTGATGGACAGACATTCAGACGGACTGACTCTAATTATCAAAAAGCTTCGCCTACCTACTAATCTGAATTGTCCTTTATAATTTGATTAATATAATACTTTTTTTCATGATGTGGGACGTTAATATCCAAAGTAGTGCAGCTAAAGAAATAATTTTAATTGTTTTTAGCACCATTCTTATTAATTTATGTAAATACTAGCGGCTACGCCCCTAGAGGCCTCTAGGGAAACATGAGTGGGAGGGGGGGTTGACCCTTCCTCCCATTTTTATTTTAAGATTTAAAAAGAAAAGTATTTTTTTCTTATTGGGGGGGGAGGTTAAATTTGTATTAGGAGGGTTGAGTTAACCTACCACAAAATAGTTAAAAACCTTCCCGGGACCTGTAAGAAGCTTAACTGTTAAGGAGAACCATATTGGTTCAGCTGTTGGAAAGATTCTTTGCTATAGACAAAAAAGCTTGTTACTTTATATAATAGGATTTTTTAGACTAAAATTTGCTGAAAAATTTATTTCTATTTAAAGGTAATAAAATTGACGGTTAGATGGACTTTTTCTATTAATAAAGAGCACCTGAAAATTGTTTTTGTGATAAAAGAAAATATAATTTATTTAATTGTTGAATGACATTTAGCATGAAATATTGTTTTGAATGACAGTTTAATATTCTTTTAAAATTGATTGTTTAAATCTAGTCATATATTAATAAAATCTAAAAATGTACTGAATTTCTTAATTTTTCACATTTCCTAGGGTATTTTTGGAGCCATTTCCGCTTGCCGATATTGAAATTAGGGCTTAAAACTCTTCATAGAGGTTGTTAGATACCTATGTTGATTATGTTTTTGACCCTAACCATAAAGAAATCGGAAAATTTTAGAAAACTTATAAAGCTTATTATTCATAGCACATTTTAACCATATTCAAAATATTTTGTTTCCATACATATAAACTTGAGAGTAGCTTTACTCTTATTTATACATAAACCGCAATATAATTGTTTTAAAATTAAATACTTAGAACCATAATAACTGACTCAACTTTTAAAACAATTTACAGCCTTTCATCAAAATTCTAATACCTTTTAAAGTATCTAATTTCAAATTTTTATCCAATTTTCATAAAATCACGATATTAACATTTAATAAAATCAATTTTCTTCCATTAACAATTTTACAAAATTGTATTCCTATTTTCGTTGAAATTAATCCATCTTCAATTTTTTTATTATTCTTATCTCTGTTAGACACCACAATAGTCTGAAACAAGAATAAATATATCCAAATATCCAATTCCAGTGTAACAAAACAAAAAAAATAAATGCATATATTTTGATTTTCATAATAACATAATCTCATAAACTCGTATTCAATAGTTAACAAAATGTTATATTTCCAGAATTCAAATAATTACCATAAATCAAATTATTTTCCATCACAAACTTTATAGAGTTGCTTCGTTTCTCTCCTTATTATTTAAACAATGTCAGCGCTTTCCAAATTATATGTTATAAATTCTAACCTTATGCATGGACACCACAATGGCAGATAAATTAACATTTATCCCACTAATTCGAATAATATCAGAGATCTACATTGATTAGCAATGGATACAACAATGGAAAATAAATTGACGTTCATTCCCAAAAAATCGAGTAAGATCAGTAATATACAGGGATATAACAATAGCAGATAAATTTTCGTTCATTCTAGAAAAAGTTGCTCCACAAATAATCTATATGATTTGTAACATAACATCTCCGAGTTAGATCAGTAATATACATGGATATAACAATAGCAGATAAATTTTCGTTCATTATAGAAAAAGTTGCTCCACAAATAATTGATATGTCAAATCTATCAAATACAAAACTTATTCAATTATAGATATCTTAATTGCAAAACTTCAAAAATCGATCGTCGCCACACCGCCGTCAAATCGCCGTAGTACATGTATATCCTGCTGATACAATCCAAAACTGTAGAGAAAATCCTTCTTCCCTGCAAATTGTAGAAAGAAATACTCGTTTAATCAATACACAATAGAGAGAATACATTTTTAACAATTTTTAACAATACTCAACTGTCCTCGTCTCCCTGTAAAAACAAACTATAAAAGGATATATTTTTAACAACACATGTCTATCCTTCTTTCCCTGCTGATACATGTCCAGGGCGGCACCTTTTCCCCTTTCATGGTGTCCTCCACCAACATAGTACATGTCCAGGGCGGCACATATCTTTCTCTGGACATTATGTTGGTGTCCTCCACCCACATGTTGTCCTGCAATGTCCAGGGCGGCACCTTTTCCCCTTTCATGGTGTCCTCCACCAACATAGTACATGTCCAGGGCGGCACATATCTTTCCCTGGACATTATGTTGGTGTCCTCCACCCACATGTTGTCCTTCACTAGACAGGATGGTGTCGTGGTGTCCTTCAATGGACAGGATGATGACATGGTGTTCTTAACCATCACATATCTCTCCTTCACCAGGGGTTCGACCTGGTTCACCATCTCTCCATTCTTCAAGCATAACTGGTCCAGGAATTCGACCTGGTCCAGCATCACATGTCTCTCCTCCTCCAGAGGTTCGACCTGGTTCACCATCTCCTTGACTGTTACCTGGTCCTCTCCACCTATACACTCTCCCCCCCCCCTAACCTGTTTGGCAACACCACCAAACTTTCTTGTTCAAGGAAACACAATTTTTCATTAGCAATTGGAGCTTTGAAATTGTCCATAGAAAGTGTTGGCAACACCACCAAACTTTCTTGTTCAAGGAAACAAAATTCTTCATTAGCAATTGGAGCTTTGAAATCGTCCATAGAAAGTGTTGGCAACACCACCAAACTTTCTTGTTCAAGGAAACAAAATTTTTCATTAGCAGTTCGAGCTTCGAAATCGTCCATACTGTTAGCTAATCCTGTAACCGCAGCACTGTTGGTATCAACATTATCCGTCAACTCTTGAACCTTCGTCTCCAACGGCGCCACTCGCCCAGTCAAATTATCCAGCTTAGTCCCAAGATCAATCTGCATCGAGGATATAGCACCCTGCAACGAGGCTATCGCCTCGAAGATGTACTCCTGCCTCTCCTCCGGAGACAGCTTCCTGAAATGAGCAATGTCCAACTTCATCGCTCACAAAAAATCCTGAATAAAAACAAAGTAAAGAAATAATACAGTCAAAAGAAAATCTGAGCTATAGATTCATCCTACCGACTGCGCCAAAATGACGTGTAGTAATAGCAAGAACAAACAGCTAAATATTCTTATAAAGTGTATTAATTCAAGACAAGATAAACATACAATAATAATATTAAATATAAAGGCAACTATTCACTTTTATGTTCGTGTCGTGTTGCAGAGCAATGTCTTGCTCCGAAACGGTTGACACAAGAACTAAAAGCTAAAATACAAAATACATACATTGCTCTCAAGTCAGGAAGAAAGGGACTATACATCACACTATCTGAAGATATACACATAAATCATAATTTTAGGTAAGCTTCACATTAGTCATAGAATGCATTAAAGTAATTATATCTTTGAAATTAAGTCTTGGTGTGATTTTATGGTACTTTTCTGAAACCTCCCTCCCCCTTTAAATGCCTTGACCCTAGATGCCAGGGGCGCGGCTGCGCTTTAATCCTCTAGGGATCTCTTTCAAAAAAAAATAGAAACTTAATTCTTTGAGTGTTTTAATCTTTTACAAAATTTGCCAACTATTATGTCAGAAATCATTCTTGTTTTTCAAAGAAAATGTGGGGGCGAAGCATAAATAATTAAAGTAACGGAATTTAACAATTAACCTAAAAAAAGAATTTGCTTTGTAGATTGATTATTAGGAGCGTAGCTTCTCTATAAATGAAAAAGCTGCTTTTTATATATACACGCCTTTACAAATTTTTAACTTTGCATTTTCTGAATTCTGAGTTGCAAAGCAAATTAATGGAATATTAGACTGTAATTTACACTGGTACCCAAAGTTTTAAACATACTTTCTCGTATTCATTCGAATCCAGTGGATAGGAACCGGTTCTCATCCATACGAATAAACTATGTCTATCATCGTATTATATCCAGTTTCCTACGAATATAATAATGTACAATCATTAGACTAAAACCAGTTTTTTAGACTGTGCCTTCGGCATCTCGGGCTAAAAAAACTGGTTTTAATCTTATAATTGTACATTTTATATCCGCGGAAAGCTGTTTATAATACGACGCGAGAAATAACTATTCTCTCATTCGATGACTTTGTGGACTTGTATTAACTGGTAATCTGATAATCTGGTTTAACTTTTCAACTCTATATATCTTTAAAAATATTCTAAATAAAAATTAATATTCCATAAACCCATATCTGAAACCAAGTTTAAAACCTAATGACTTAAAAAAACACAAAGTGACAGAAAGAAATTTAAATGGTATGTTTATGACACTGTAAAAAAGTGTTTCTCCTTGAATTGTGCTTTTGTTACACTGTATAAAAGCACAGGTACAATAATATATCACATAAAAATGTTTTTTTAAATTATCTTTTATTGATCATTATATTTTAATGGACATACAGACTTTTTGGTGAAGATAATAGATTTGTTGTATTAATTGATGAATTGTACCTAACTGCAAGGACGTCCAATGGGAGGGGGGGGGGGTAAAAGGGCACCCCCTAAATTTTGAATTTTTATCCCCCCCCCCCCCAACCCCCTTGGACGTCCTTGGATGAAAAAGCTTGGAGGTCCTTGCCTAACTGTTTCAAGAATCACCATGGAAAGTTAAAATTTGATTAATAAAATCTAAATCTGTTCAGAGGTATTTGTTTTTCATAAGAACAGACCAACATACCGGCAAATATTTTAGAAAAAAATCAATTTTTAGAATGTACTAGAATTTCAAATATCAATTTAATTTTTTAAAGTGTATACGTCGCGATGGAATTTTTTAAAAATCATTGTCTCTACGTGTCAAGGAATATTTTACTAAAGTTTTAAAAATTAGCACAAATTAAAAAGTCAAGATATCCTTTTATATAAAGTAGTATGTTTTTTTTGTTTGAAGCTTAAGATTTCAATAACTACTAAACCGATTGAGTTCTACATTTTAGGAAGCTATATATTTTTCCTGGAATGGTATTAAGCTTTTTTAAAATGGTTTTAGGTATCTTCTCCTTTCTTCACTCAAGATGCTAGGGGCGCAGCTGCTCGTGGACTATTAAACCGATAAAAAGAAGTAAATGGAAGAATAATTTATTTTAAAATCATTAAAAATGAAAACTATAACTAGAATAATTAAGTAAGGTTCTGCCAATCTTATAGCTTCACCCCAGGACTCGGCAGCCGCGCCTCAGCCGTGCATAAGCCTCAAGTTTAAACACGCTTGTGAGCAAAAACATAAAATTCGAAAAGCAGGGTTATCTGCATAAGAACAGATTTAGACATCCAGCCAAATTTTAAAGTTATATTATTACGGTTTCATTCAGGCTTACGCGCGGCTGCCGAGCCCTGCTTTGCCCTGCAGGGCATTTCAGTACCTTTTTAGCCTAACATGAGCTATCAGAAGTATCACAATGTGAAGGTGTTTTGGTCCTTTTTTTCTTTTATCATATCTTGTGAGTGTTTCTGCCAACTTTTATTCAATACTCCTTGGTCTAGGAAAAGGATAAGGAAATATTTTGTCTGGATTTCAGAGAGAGATAAAGCTATAATACAAATTTAATATTAATTGAGAAAAAAATTATATTAATCTGTTTAAAAAAATCCCTAAAAAGAGGATTTACATTTAGAGACAAATTATAAAGATAACATAATCATAAATCGGACATAAAAGATTTACCATTTCAAAAAGGAAGACAAAATACAGTGTGTTTTTTTTTATGAGAACTTTTTTGAAAGCAATTTTACCCCACTTATAGTTATCAGAATTTAATGATTGATGGCTTATTTTCTTCGTTTTTTAAGGGAAATTATGAAACAACCAAAAAAAATTACAGTTTTTGTTGAAAAAGTACAGTAAAGTTGAAAATTAAAAACTTAGGTGACAACATCTAAAAATGGTATTAGCGCATTTTTGTTATGCTCAAAATTGGATTTTCAGTAGTCGACTTTGGGGGGCCAGTACTTTCTCCCTGATTGAGATATGGCCTTCAAACTTTGACCTATTCTAGTACATGTCCCCAATAGTATCTGTATAAATTTATAGCTCTATATCTCAACTTTGAAGCGTTTTGCAGCCATTCTTGCAAAAGGTAGAATATTTGAACATAAGAAAAATGCGCTAAAACCATTTTTAGACGTTGACACCTAAGTTTTTAATTTTCAACTTTACTGTACTTTTTCAACAAAAGCTGTAATTTTTTTTGGTTGTTTCATAATTTCCCTTAAAAAACGAAGAAAATAAGCCCACAGCTGATCTGAAGACTAAACGGGTCCTGCGGAGGATCACACAACAAGTTGATGAAAACTAGTAAAATATGATGCCCAGTGAACCCAGAAATGGTTTTGGTTAAACTGTATGAGTACCTTCCCTACTATGATTTTTTTTAAAATTACTTTTTCTTCAAAGAAGGTGTATCAACTTTTTTTTTATAGCTAGCCGGTTCTTATAGTAAGTAGTAGATGTAAAATTTTTCATAGAATTCAAATATGCAATCGGTTTTTTTGTAGACCTCTTATTTTTTAAGTAATTTAAGTTTAAAAAAAAAAAAATTAAGTCGATTTTAAGGTACTAAAATGCAACAAAAAAAAGAAAGAAAATGGCCATTATGAACAAAAATAGTAAGATCTTTAATTTGACACCTTACGTTTTCAATTCTGTCAGGTAATTATTGAAAAAATCGATTTTTTTAAACCCACGAGAATAAAAACTTTTAACTTAATTTTATTATTTCACAGGTAAAAAAATATGGGTTCATATATACCTTTAGAATCAGAAAAATATTCCGAATTCATTGTAAGCAAAATTGAAAAAAAAAGTTTACAATATAGTATATAAACTACAATAAAAGGAATTATATGAAAATATCATATCATATTGTACAGGCAACGTCTTAATTCTTGAATTGAGTATAAAAATGGGAATGGGGTAAAGAGGGGGTAAAAAAGGGAAGACAATAGTGTTGCCTGAACAAAAAATATAATTGGCCATTTTTTTATTTTTTTACTTTTTTTCAATTTTGCTTACAATGGATTCGTAATATTTTTCTGATTCTAAAGGTATATATGAACCCATGTTTTTTATGTCTGTTTGAGAAAATATTTAGGTCTAAAGTTTTTATTAAACTGAGG
The DNA here is from genome assembly GCF_053477335.1 of Acartia tonsa. Lineage (NCBI taxonomy): Eukaryota > Metazoa > Arthropoda > Copepoda > Calanoida > Acartiidae > Acartia > Acartia tonsa. The sequence continues at coordinate 6,811,799 of NC_137264.1, forward strand.
TTAAAAAAATAGATTTTTTCAATAATTACTCAACAGAATTTTAAAAGTAAGGTGTCAAATTAAAGATCTTACTATTTTTGTTCTTACTGGCCATTTTCTTCTTTTATTTTGTTGCGTTTTAGTACCTTAAAACCAACTTAATTATTTTTTTTAAAAACTTAAATTACTTAAAAAATAAGAGGTCTACAAAAAAACCGATTGCATATCTGAATTCTATGAAAAATTTTACATCTACTACTTACTAAAAGAACTGGCTAGCTATAAAAAAAAAAGTTGATACACCTTCTTTAGGAAATTTCAGATTTTTTTATATTCTGAATTGAATTTTTTTGTTAATTTTTTCAGTTCATGTGTCACTTGGGGAGGATCATATGTGTTCTGACACCTCTTGAGGGGAACCCCCTCCCACCCCCATCCATTCTGATATTTACTCCATTTAATGCTATTTTTTAAAGTTAGGAATCTATTTGTATTTGTTAAATTGACTCACATTTTAAGGGGCTTGTGACCCACAGACAAACATGACTATTATAATACAACTTGTTCCTGTGATATCTGTCTCACAGCTATGTCCCACAAAAAAAAAACAAAAGGATTAATTCAGATTGTATTAAGAGAGAAACTGGTTTAGCTGCCTCTAATTATATTGATAAATTTCCTAAGAAAGAGGTAGTAAAAAAGATGAAAACCACAATAGATATTTGTAAAAACTGTAAACAAGATGTGGGACCAGGTAGAACCCACAGTACCAGGTGCACTGATGCATAGGCATCTGGTAATCTGATAGAACAGATTAAAACTACTCCAATAAAACAACAGGAGCAGGTTACAACAATAATGCTTAAGTCTCATATTCAACAACAAGGATCCTATAATAATACAGTAACTTTGTCTACTAAGGATTCAAAGGCTAGAGTGAACCTGAATCCTTCTCTTAAAAAAAGTGAAGTTAATTTCTCCCACAATGCTCTTAATATTAGTTATACCTCAACAATATATCCAATAAACATATGAAAAACATTGCTAAGTGATGGTGTTCATGGTATTCAAATAAAGTTATAAGAGTAGGTATGATTTATCCAAGCTTGAGACCCATACATTTGAAGACAAAGAGGGTGTAAAGGTGCAAAGACCAATCATTTATGCAGATGCAGAGGAACTAGTCGCTGCTGTAACTGATGCTAGAGGGTGTATTACTGCTGCTATTAGAATAGAAGTTTAATAGAATCAGCTTTCTATTTGTTGCTGATTATAAGCTCCTCTAATTATGTCTGGGTTGTCAGACATCATCAGCATCATTTCCTTGCCCTTATTGTCATGTTCCTCTCATAGAGATCACATCTACAGTTGATGATACAGCTGAAGATCTATGGGATGAAAGAACATTTGGAAACTTAAAGAAAAGCCTTGATATATATACCACAATTTATGATTCCAACAGAAAGTTTGCCAAAAACTCTATAGCACAGTTGAAGCTTCACATCTGAAAGAAGAAGCTGATATTAAAGTTCTTGACAAGTGTCCTGTTGAAGAACTGCATGCTATGATGGGGTTTGTAAATCACACCTTTTGGGATGGTTATGCTAAAGTTGTTGGGTGTAGAAAGCAAGCTGCAAAGTTTCCATAAAATCTTAATGCTATAGCTAAGGACTATCATGGCGTGCAATTTAAAGGGAAAGCATGCAGAGATATGCTTAAACAAGCTCACAGAATGCTTGATGAAGATTTACTGGGGGATACCAATCTAATCCTTTTCAACCCTATGTGAGAGCATACCAAGCCATGGACAAGCTTGTTAGCCACTGCTTTGTCACTAAGCTTGTTAATCAAGATAAGGTTGAAGATCTACTCAAGGAGGTAGTGATATCATACATGGGTCTTGAAATCAGTGTCACACAAAAGATGCATGTGTTATATTACTATCTAATACCAGCACTTTCCAACCCTGTATTACAAGGCAGAGGATTAGGTGTTGTGTCAGGACACGGTGGTGAGTCTATTCATCAGGAATTCAAGATCTTTTGGTCTAAATATAAGATCAATTCTCTTGATAATCCTATATATGGAGACCATTTACTTTGTGCAGTAATAGAATTTTCTTCTAAACATATTTAAAAATATGCACTTTTGATTTTTTGGCCTTTTCAAAATTTCTTTTCAATTTAAAAACTCTTTGGTATTAATTGAAAAAAAAATTAAACATGCCAGATAATGACCTTTCTTTTCTTATCTGTGGGTCACAAGCCCCTGAAAATGTGAGTGAATTTATGAAATAGTAAATATAGATACAATTAGACTCTTAACTTTGAAAATTAGCGCTTAGTAGTGGAAATTTCAGATAGAAATGGTTGGAGTGAGGGGGAGCCCCTGGGGAAAGGGAAGGTGGAACCCCTCAAGAGGTGTCAGAACACATATGATCCTCCCTAAGTGACACATGAACTGAAAAAATTAACAAAAAAATTCAATTCAGAATATAAAAAAATCTGAAATTTCCTAAATTTGAAGAAAAAGTAATTTTAAAAAAATCATAGTAGGGAAGGTACTCATACAGTTTAACCAAAACCATTTCTGGGTTCACTGGGCATCATATTTTACTAGTTTTCATCAACTTGTTGTGTGATCCTCCGCAGGACCCGTTTAGTCTTCAGATCAGCTGTGAGCCATTAATCATTAAATTTTGGAGATATTAGTGCTTCACTTGTTATAATAATAATACAATATTTCTAATATATTTACCAGTGCGTGGGGGAGGGGACAATGTGTAGTATATCATACTGGTATCCAAAGTTTTACGAAAACACAATGCAATATTTACTGTCTTAAAAACTTTGGGTACTTTTAAAGCATATTAATTAGTTGGTTCAACTAGCAACTAGCCTTTTCAACTAATGATTACAGAAAAGTTACTTTTGTTTAAGATTAATGTTGTTGTACTTTATGGTCTTATGTCTTATCCCTTAAAATCCGAGATAATTTCTAACGCATGCTAGATGGCGCGCAGTTTATGAATAATGAGTTTATCATGATTTATTGTAGGTTTTAATTGGTTCATTGCAAGATTATTTATACAGGTTATTTATTAACAATTCACTTTGGAAATTTACAAGTTAGTGATTTGTTAGAAGAGATAGCGGCTTCAGTATTAAAAAATCTAGGGACTCTTTATTTGGATCTTGGACAAAGTAGCTTCGGACAAAGTAGCTTCGGACAAAGTCGCTTCGGACAAAGTAGCTTCGGACAAAGTAGCTTCAGGACAAAGTAGCTTCCAGACAAAGTAGCTTCAGGACAAAGTAGCTTCCAAACAAACTAGCTTCCTAAGAAAAGTAGCCTCCACTGTTAATAAAGGTCATGGCCGCAGCGCTCGGCCCCCTGGCCTGCCTAGCCGCGGGCGCTTGGCTCCCTAGCCTATAACCTAACCTAACCTAACCAAAAAATTGTAAAAACATTATTAAAACTTATAAAAACAATATTAAAAATTGTAAAAATCTATCAACCACTTTTTGCAAAATCCACGAAATTCTAAACCACCTATGTATTATCAGTTGATGATATTTTTCTTAAATTAATGTTTTGAGGCTAACATAGGTTAGGTTAGGTTAGGTTATAGGCTAGGGAGCCGAGCGCCCGCGGCTAGGCAGGCCAGGGGGCTGAGCGCTGCGGCCATAACCTTTATTAATATTAGAAGCTACTTTTCTTAAGTAAATGTCCTATAGCTACTTTGTCCGGAAGCTACTTTGTCCTGAAGCTACTTTGTCCGAAGCTACTTTGTCCGAAGCTACTTTGTCCAAGATCCCTTTATTTAAGGGGTTGAGATCACCGAAACACGGCATTTTATTTAAATTTTTAAAGAAAGGACAGCATAGAATTTTTTTTTGGGGGGGGGGTGGGGTAATATTGCCTAGAAGTGATTTATTATCTAGAAAGATAGAAACCTTCTTATGATCTGTAAGAAGATTAATTGTTGTGGAGAGCTTTATCAGTTCAATGGTTGCAAATCAAAATAAATAACCTTGTATGTAAAAAATACAACTGATAAAATAAAATAACCTTGAACTATTAGGAAGTGTTTCTTATAAATAACTTTTTTCTGCAAAGTTTAAAAATGCACCTCATAAAATAACCTTGAACTATTAGGAGGTGTTGTTTAATTTATGAATTTTTTTCTGCAAAAATGAGCAAAGTCTATAATGCACCCAATGAATAACCTTAACTATTAGTAGGTGTTGTTCCATTTATGAATTTCTTTCTGCCAAAATGCACAAAGTCTATAATGCACCCAAATAAATAACCTTGAACTATTAGGAGGTGTTGTGTCATTTATAAATTTCTTTCTGCAAAAATGTGCATAGTCTATAATGCACCCAATTAAATAACCTTGAACTATTAGTAAATGTTGTTCCATTTATGAATTTCTTTCTGCAAAAATGCGCATAGTCTATAATGCACCCAATTAAATAACCCTGAACTATTAGGAGGTGTTGTTTCATATGTGATTTTTTCTGCAAAAATGTGCAAAGCCTAAAATGCACCTCATTAAGTAACCTTGAAATATTAGTAGGTGTTGTTCCTTTTATGAATTTCTTTCTGCAAAAATGCGCAAAGTCTATAATGCACCCAAATAAATAACCTTGAACTAAACCCAGAACCACTTCATTATGCAATCTGCATTTTCCTGGATATCTTGTCTACGGTAGTCCATAAGTGTACAGCTTTACAGTACATTGTTTCTATTTGTTAAAGCAACACGTATGATAAAAGAAAACGATTCTGTTTAAAGTAAAATGCTTATATTTCAATCAAAATCTATTTTTTTATATTTTTTACCGATCCACTTCATTATGCAAATCAAAAGAAAATCAATGGGAAAACGTTTGTTTTGCACTTTTCTCCACTTTTAAAAATTGATTCTGATAAAATAACAATTTTTTAAGGGATTTATGCATTAATTATAACGAAAAACAGTTTAAGGTAGATTTTAATGATTTTTCTAAATAAGAAAAAATTGAAAAACAGAAATTCTATCCCTATCACTTTAGAGGACAGCTGCCGACCCCCAGTCTTATGGATGAACCTAAATACATGTTAAAAATAAAAATTAGCCTGAAAAGTATACAAAAATGTTTTTTGATGTGTTAAAAAAATCCATTTTAAAATCTTGATTTTGAGGATGATGGCCTTTAAGATGCTCTTACTGGTGGTGATGGTGAGCTAAATGTTATCAAAGTGCATGCCCATGATGAAAACTTATATATTGAACTATGGTCCAATTTTTGTAGTCATAGCAGCCTCCAGTCAAGCAATAATCAAAAAGAAACAAATTGCAATTTTAATTACTAAAATTTATAAAGTAAATAATGTAGTTTTTAGATAATGGTTATATTTCATGTTGAAAGGCTCCACTGGAGGCTGCTATGACTACAAAAAATGGTACATAGGTTAATAGACAAGTTGTTGTAATGGTCATGTACTTAGATAACATTTAGTTCACCTTCACCACCAGTAAGAGCATCTTAAAGGCCATCATCCTCAAAATCAAGATTTTAAAATGGATTTTATTTAACACATCAAAAACATTATTGTATACTTTTCAGGGTAATTTTTATCTTTAACATGTATTTAGGTTCATCGGTAGACTGGGGGTCGGTAGCTGTCCTCTAAAGTGATAGGGATAGAATTTCTTTTTTTCAATTATTTCTTATTTAGAAAAATCATTAAAATCAACCTTAAACTGTTTTTCATTATAATTAATGCATAAATCCCTTTAAAAATTGTTATTTTATCAACATCAATTTGTAAAAGTGGAGAAAAGTGCAAAACAAACGTTTTTCCATTGATTTTCGTTTGATTTGCATAATGAAGTGGATCGGTAAAAATAAAAAAAAATATAGATTTTGATTGAAATATAAGCATTTTACTTTAAAAAGAATCTTTTTCTTTTATCATACGTGTTGCTTTAACAAATAGAAACAATGTACTGTAAAGCTGTACACTTATGGACTACCGTAGACAAAATATCCAGGAAAATGCAGATTGCATAATGAAATGGTTCTGGGTTTATTTGGAGGTGTTGTTTCATTTATAAATTTCTTTCTGTAAAAATGCGCAAAGTCTATAATGCACCCAATTAAATAACCTTGAAATATTAGGAGGTGTTGTTCATTTATGAATTTCTTTCTGCAAAAATGCGCAAAGTCTATAATGCACCCAATTAAATAACCTTGAACTATTGGGAGGTGTTGGCATATAGTATTGATATATGAAATCCTAACTTCATTTGTTACATTGATGCATTTTACATTTTTTGCTCTACATTTTTTTTGTATTTCGTCATATCTGTTACTACAAGCGGATGTTTTCCATATGTTAGATTTTACTACGTCTAAAAGCCTTTACATAAATTGCTTTTTACTTAAGGGGGTTAAGTTGCCCTTCGCCAAAATAGTTTTAAAACATCCTGGACCTAAAGGAGAACCAAATCAGTCAAGAGGTTGGCGAGAAATTAAGCCACAGACAACCTGTTACTTTTATTTAAAAGTTTTTTTTGTTAGCAAATATAAGTTTGACTGACGGAAAACATAGAGGCAAATGATATGTAACATAGGACTTGCAGACCAACAAACATGGTTACTTTAATTGTAACTTTCCTACCAAATATATTAGAGTAATGGATGTAAAATGTACGTAGAAATTATGACAGGAGAAAAATTGTTGTCAATTTAGGTTGCAATTTTTCCTTGTTTTTATTGGCCGGACCGTTTATCCAGTAAGGGGGGAGTGAGATAAAAGGGGAGGATGGGGGATTTCGTTATTGTAGCCCGCTACAGAGTTCACTTTGATATAGAACATGAAAATCTTTTGTAAGATCCAAGTAATAATATATCAATTATTAGATTTCGACAACTGTATATGAGCCGCCAAACGATTTATCTGCGGAATATTGGTGTAAATGCACGACTGCCGGCCCCTAAAAAATACAAAACAAACCCTACCTGGGTTTTCTGATATGAAGGAGAGGATAGGTCACTAGCTGGATAGGTAGGAAATAGGAATAACTTTTTATAACCGAAGGGAAACTGTATTTATCACTCTGACATTCTAACCCATTTTATATTCTGAAATAAGACAATAATTATTAATTTATAATATAAACAAGGATGACAAAATTCATAATGTTGTTAGTCACCGGTTACCGAAATTCATCCAAAGACATTTATAAAGCTTCCAAGAATTGTACCAGCATTTTTCGAGATCACCAGACAACAAAAATCTTACTACTTTATATTAAAGAACTAGATGCTTCTCCCCTAGCCTTTTGAAAAGGCGGGGTATGTCAGGTAAATAGCCTAAAACCACCCTAAGGATTTTAAAAGCAATTTTGAAAAGTAAAACCTTTTTGTACCAGTGTTTTCCGAGATCCTTAGCTTCAGACAAAAAAAATATATTTTACGATAGTGAGTATATTTTTCAAAACAAAATACATCACTTTTGTATATTAGAATTAGATGAACTCATATTGAGTTGTCCCTGCCCTGTATACCTGGTTTCAAATCATGTTAAACACGTTTTGACAGATATCCGACAATTCTGTAATTGGTCATAGGCCTAAAATTTCATACATTCTTACATTTCAGGAATAAAGTAATAGGACATTGGGAGATAAATAATCAACTAAATTTAATACCTCTGGGTATGATTAATAAAAGGAATGTAGAGCAAGAGCTTTATGGTAGTTCCTATGGTCTTTTTCTCCTAACTAACTACTCTTTGATTACAGAACCTTTGGCGGTAAGTCGTAATTGTAATGATGTTGCGCACCTGACATAGCAGCTGTAGATCAATTTTCAACGTATTCAAACATTATACTAAAGGAAGGTAAGGAATGAAGGGGAGGAGAACAAAATTTATCTGCTATTGATATATCTCTTGAACCCTGAAATGACGCAATTTTGATAGAATATGGCACGCGGCAATATACTTGTAATAATTCATTGCTAGTGCACTATCACTTCCACGAACGTATTTTTTCTACAATTATTAGAGTATTAAAAAAAATTTATAATAGGAATAGTTGATGTAGCTCAATTGTGTGAATTTTTCTAGGATTAAACCTATCATATCAAATACGCAATTAATAGAAATGCCATTTCCGTGAAGGGAATCGAACATCCATTGGCCAGAGGCTAATCTTATCAAGTATTTACTTAAAGATACAAATCAGATATTTATACAGATACAAAGAGAGAGGTCAATGGCAAATCAATTTAGTTCAAAATAATGTTTGGTCAACTTCAAGCTTGTAAATAATTTATCTAATAAAATTTAGTTATATACAATAAAGATTGTTGTACTTTTATTTGAAAAAAATTATATTTGTTATGGAAATGGACATAGAATGTACGTGGATATTAAGACATGGGAAAAGAGTCATCATATAGGTTGCTAACATAAACATCATTTATTGGTCAGTTCCATAAGAAGGGGTGGATGGGGGAACGTTATTTAGTTAGCTACAAGTTTCGCTTTATTAGACCTGGTGTAAGCTCAAAGAAATATGGAAATTATTAAATAAAATTAATATTCAATTCAAAAATTTGATATTATGACTTATTAACCATATTAATAATCTGATAAAACCAAAATTAGTAATGATAATGTTTAATAATTTGTTTGGGGAGGGGGGTGCCTTTTTATGTTTTGGGTATACCTATCTAATACATCAAACTTTTGCAGTCCGACCACGACACAAACACAAACTACTGCAGACAGCCATTTGATTGCACGACCTTTGTCTGGAAGTCCTAAATAAGCATTTTAAAGATATTTTGTAGGGACAGGACATTGTATGTTGGATTATTGTTTCACCAGTTTAGCAAGTGGTTGGGCCAATCTTTGATAGATGGTTGTTATTCGGAGGAAGAAAGGGCTGTGGATTAAATCATCTAAAATTGGCTTGTTCATCAACTTTGTTTTAAATATTGAGTGATAAAAATCACTTTAAGGTGCTTTAAAGTTGCATTACCTACTTACCAACCTTTTTTTTAAAAAGTAATTTTGTTTTATATTTAAGTTACTTTTGGTATTCAATTGTTTTTCAAGAAATGTACTTTAATCTAACTGTTAAAAATTGTTCAGTATTTGTACTTCTTTCAGTAGCGAAGCTACTATATAACAAGGCATATCTGTATTGTAGATCCTACAGTAACTACACAGTATAGAAACTAAAGAAAATAAGCAGTTTTAGGTTGTTAGCTTTCTTGTGCTAACTCAGGACAAAATAATACTGATTTTATAAAAATAAAAACTGATACTAACAAAATTATGTTCTTAAATGGCTATAAAAACTAAAATTTAATAGAACAACACCTGTTAAATTTACAATTTTATTTTCGTTGTTGCTGCGCTAGTTTACATAAAGAATTGTCCTTGTTATAGTATGACCTGTCGACAACACAGGTCTCATCAATTGAAACACGGAGAGGTATTCAGTTATTTTAATTTTGTAATGTTGTTTGGATTTAGATTTAAGAGATTTAATGTGATATAATTTAGGCTCTTTTCCCTCAAAGTCCCTTTCGAGTTTTGACCCCATGCTTAAACACTGGGGGGGGGGGGGGGTCGATACCCCGTCAGGGATACTCAGTACCCAATATAACATAAACTAATCTGGCATGGCAACGAAAAACTTACCCCAACCCCCATATTTTCAGTTTATTTTAAAACAGGAGGGGGATGATTTCTGTGCTCGACAATGAACTTTGGGGTAAACTGCCTTGATTTGTATTATATATTTTACTATATTTAACATTAGAGTAAAACACTAGAGGAAGAAAGTGTTAAATAACTGTATCTCCCCATCGCAACCACTTTGTGCAACCTTTCTATTTGGTCATTGAAAATCAACCAATGGTGTCACTTAAATTAACACAGCCAAGTAGCAGAAAATGATTTAGAAGTAGATGAAAGATATCTTTGAAAAAGGAATAGAGGTAGTTGTTTGTATATACATCTATACTATAGATCTGTTAATTTAACGAGGAAAATAAAGTGCATCAATTTTAAGATGATAAAATTGCTGATTCTTGACTCCTATCTTTGGTTTCTACTAAGAATTATCATTATCTTTAATAGAGTATTATTAAGGTGATAATATACTTTTCTTATTTTATATTTTTAACATTTTTCGGGAATAGTCCCTTTCGTGACATCGCACCTTAAGAGGCGATTTGTCGTATTTTTAAAATGGCGTTTATAGGTTATTTTAGGTTATGTTAGGTTATTTTGGGTTAGGTGATTGCCCCACATGGTTAGGTAATTGGCCCCGCAGGGTTAGAGCCCCCCCCCCGCAGGGGCTAGAAATAGGAGAAAACCTAAATACGAAGGATCGCCCCTTAAGGTGCGATGTCACGAAAGGGACTATACCCCATTTTTCTTGTAAATTAAGATAATCTGTGTATATAAGCTGAGTGTATTTTTTTCATTTGATGTAATCATGAAATAACTAATAAAAATCCCTAACAAAAAAAAATTTGGCGCGCTTCGACCGCGCATTTTTACTACTAAATATTAATACATTATCAAATTACCCCCCCCAAAAATTTTACCCCGGGGGTAAATTTTGAGGGGGGTAAACAAAATCTACCCCTCCCAACAGATTTCTTTAAAAAAATTTACCCCCCCACCCCAAATAAAAAAGCTTGGACGTCCCTGCAGACAGACATAGGTTACTTTTGGAGTAACATTTTTACTAAAAATAAAATGTTATATTTAGTAGTAATGAGTCTAGTTGTCTGTCTACACCGTAAATTTGTTAAGGAAGTAATTATTTTTACTAATTCTAATCTATTCAGCAGAAAAATCAATTTCCTCTGTCTATCCATCTATCCATCTCTATGACTGTCTATCTAACTGTTGTCAATCTATCAATCTATCTTTCCATCAATCTGTCTGACTATCTATCTTTCTGAAATCCTAAAAATAGCTGTGTATCTGGAAATACACTAGAGGCTTCGCCTCTAGCCTCTTGGGGCTTTGCACCATGAGAGTAGAAATCAGGGTAAGTTTCACGCTATAGTTGTTATTTTTCAACAAAAAAATCGGGGTGGTATTTTTCTTTTTTTTCGGGGGAAGCGGGTGTCCCACCTTCTAATAAAATAGCTTGAAACCTGAAGAGTAGAGATCAACTGGTTCAGCGATTACCGATACTTAAGCTATAAACATACTTACAGAGATCGTTCTACTTTGAAATATAGATATTACTTTTAGCAATCTTTAATAATTGAGTTATAATTGTAAAACTATACAGGGTGAGTCAGAAAAAACTGAGTTTTTCGATTTTCAGAAACAACTAGACGGAACACAGAAAAAATAATTATATGTCCTTGTTCTCTGTACAAAAGCACATCAAATTTGTAAAAGGTGTTTTTCATTATCTCTAAAAATGCGGCCTCTATGATAGGTGTATGGTGTCAAAAAATGCCTTGTGTGAAAAATGTAGATCAAGAAAAATCAAAATAACTCATCTATTTTGTATAAAAAAATCTTAAAATTTCAATATTTATTTAGAAAAAGGTCTAAGAGAAGTACTTTAATGAGTTTTAAAGGTGAAATGCTTTTTGGCTCCTCACAAATACATTTTTAGAATACTGCAATTTGTCATTTTTTCATATTTCTTGATTGTGATGCATGTGGTTTAAAAGAATCTTTTATAATAATGTAGCTGATAGAAAAAAGAAAAAAAAAACCTTTTTATTTGAAAAAAAAATCTCTTAAGATAAAAAAGTTATCAAGGTTTTAATTTTTAAAATAAAAATGCCTTTTAGAAACCCTACCCTATTTAAATGAAGTTATTATGATGGATTATAACACACAAGTATAATTTGTCAAAAGGGGGCGGGGATTTTGGAGATTAAATCCAGTCTTGCACCAAATATAGAGGAAATTCAGGGGGAGGGGGGAGGAATTTAGGTAACAAGATGAAATATTTCTGGTCATGAGCTGGTTTTCCGGTCATGGAGTATTAAATCTTAACAATAGATTACAACAAAACGTTTAATTTATAATGTGATAATTTAATTTAAATAAATTGTATTTTTAAGATGTTAAATATTTACAATTTGTTGAATTAAAATTTTAATAATCGAAAAATATGTTTATTTATCTTTTTAGAATGGCAGACATTTTTTATTATAAGTAAATCTACCTAAAAAGTACAAAATAATGCCCGAAAAAGTCATCACACACACTTTTTGAAATCTTTATGCTCTAAAAAGCGACGCTGTTTTTTGAGATATTCAAAAACACCTTTTCTAAGTTTAATGTAAATTTTAATAGAGAACAAGAACCTATAATTGTTTATTTCCATATTCCTACTGGTTGTATCAGAAAATCGGAAAACTCAGTTTTTTCTGACTCACCCTGTATATGAATTTACAACCTTATTTATGCATACTCCCTCTTTGTCTAATTCCTATATGAACCCGCCCTAACTTATAACCCCCCCCCCCTACCCTTAATTTTGAAATAAAAGTCTGGTTAGGTTAGGTTATGATATATTAGGTACTGGGTAGCCCCGCAAAGTTAGGGTACCACAGATTTAGATACCCTGCAGGAGTTAGGAGTAGGAAAAAACTACCTCACCCCGTATTTTTAATCTACATATATCAAATAAGGGGAGGGGTTATAAGAGAACAACAGACTCTATATATGAACATATAAGTATGTCATATAATTACATTAGACACATATGTATGCAAAGCAAGTCCATTTTAGTATATTTATATAAATTATGAATTTATTAATTTTTGCCTAAATAAATATTTAAAGTAAATATCACTGAATGTAATTTGATTGATGTTTATTACCAGCAGATCTGCTCTATAATTGACTTTGTTTGTACTTCTATATTTTGCTTTTTACATTGTCAATTAAAGGTTTATACCATATAATGCAAATATTTTGATCTTTTTATGTCAATTCAAACTTGTTTTTAGGCAAAGTATAAAATATACTAGACTTTAAACTATCTATAAATTCTAGACTTTACACTATCTATGAAGTCTAGACTATACATACATCTTATATATAGTCTAGAATAGATTGTATCTGTAAAGTTTAGAATGTACAATGTCTACAAAGTAAATGTATCTATCTATAAAGTCTAGACTATGCCGTATCTGTAAAGTCTAAACTTTACAGTATTTACATTAGACAGTCTAGTCTTTAAAGCATCTATAAAGTCTAGATTATAAGTCTAGACTCTTTAGTATCTATAATATCTAGACTCAATAGTATCTCTATAGTCAAGATCATACACTTGCTATACAGTTTAGCCTATGCAGTATCATATATATCCTATTGTATAGTATCTATGAAGTTAAGACAGTATCTTCATAGTCTAGAATCTTCGAACTATACAACAGTATTTATGTGCATTCAATTATAAAAATAAAGTTTGCATATTTTAAAATTACAAATCTCGTCGTCTGAACAATTACTGTATCATTGTATTCAAAAGGATGTCTTTTGTTCACCAAAATTGGATTATTATGTTATACACAAAAAAATCTAAATAAAACAAGGATGACAAAATTTCAAAAAACAATATAAAAATCAGACGGTATGACAAACGAACATAATTAAAATATTTTAACAGTTCTGGAAAAGCTAAAGATCAACTTATTTAGAATTGAACATGCAGACTTTTTCGAAACGATTATAGAGTTGCTACTCTTTTAACATTATACCTGACTGTTACAGGAATCATCAATCAAAGTTTGAATCAAAACATGTCTAAATTTGTAGGTACTTAAAAAGTTATGAAACGAAAACTCTTTATGTACCGGTAAAATCTATCCCCCCCCCAAAAAAAAAAAAAAAATAATTACGCTAACTTTACACTTTTATTACATCGAAAACTAGACAATCAAATGTATTTAAAAGTAAATTAAACATAAAGAAAACGGTGTTATTTTGTTAAGTTTTTTTTTATTGCTAACAATAAAAAGACAATTTTTGAGTATTTTTTGTTATTTCTCTTTTCTTTGTCAATTTTTATGATTGATTTTTACACGTATGTAGTAATGTATTTTATTGAGTATTTTTGATAGCGAAGCTTCTCTACACAAGCCATACGTTTTTTTCTGTTTTAAAAATATTAAAAAGGATATTAATTATCTTGCATTAGCCCCTTTCTTATTTTCCCCAATTCTATTTTCCCTAAACGTTAAACCAGAATCCCCACGCCCTCTTATCTTTTAATTTTAACAATTTATTAGCTGAAAAGGAAACGCCAATATTGAATTTTTAATGTTCTCTTTTACTATCATAAAAATCATTTACAGTTTCTGATTAATAAGATGTCTTTGTGTTTTACAGTAGGCAGATTTTATGATATTTTAATCATGTAATTGTTAAAAGCGAAGCTTTTCTATAATTTGGGTCGGTCCGTCCGTACGTCCGTCCGTCCGTCCGTCCGAGACAGATAGCTTTCTTTCATTAATTTAGGCATGTTAGAATTGTCCTATCGATTTCAAACTTTGCATGATGATTCCTGTATTAGTTAGGTACGATTTAGAAAGCGTAGCAACTCTATAGTCATTATCAGAATGTCCGTACCTCTATTTTAAACATGTTGATTTTTCTACTTTTTTAACAACAAATATGTTATCTAATTATCCGATTGATTTGATTTTGGGTATATTGATTCCTAAGACAACAAAATACAATATTATAAGCGAAGCAACTCTATAATCAAGTTCTAAAAATGTAAGTATGTCCATAAACATTATTCTGTATTAAGCAGTTTTTTAACAAATTTACTTACAATTTTACTGCGAATCTTATACATTTATATTCTGATTATTTAGTTCTGACACTATACAAGTGTTAATGTCCGTTAGTCCTACTAATTCAGTGCTTCGCTTTTATGGATGTTGTCATCCTTGTTTGTGTATTCTTCAGAGATTACAATAGACAACAAATTGATATAAATCCCCAATGATGTCAAACAAAATTACCCTTAAAGAAGATGAAAATTTATGAAATGTTTGGACACTTCTATTTTGGAACCAACCAATCAAAATTAAATTGGAGTACCCAAAGTTTTTGAGCCAACTAATACGATAACATGGTTATTAAACTTTGGGTACAAGTGTAATTTACAATTAATGTCCCCTATATATTGCTCTTTATATATTTTCTAAATATATTTAAATCTTAAAATTAGTTAACCCAAATTTGTGTTTCGGAGCCCCAGGTAAGCAAATAAATACATTTTAGGCTCTTTGATTAAAAAGTTTTAAAGTTGTTCATTTTAAGACAATCTATTGCTATTTTTTTTCACTTAATCTGTAGTTGTTTCGTGTGCACAGCTCCTGTTTACTAACAAGTGCTTTTGCATAAATTTCCGGCACTTCCTGAAAAGTTTCTTCCGGCCCGGGTGTCAAAAAAAGGGGGTTGTCAGATCCTCCACCCCGTATTTTATTACACATTTTTATACGTTAAACACTTATTAGCCAAATACACATAAAATTGCTAACAACCTTAACTTTTTGTACAATATGATTTCTTCAAAAATAAATCAAGTGATTTATTCGAGAGATTTAGGATTTTTATGATAATTTTTATAAATCTAAGCTAATTTAACTTGTATGCTTTTCGGAATTTTTAAAGTTTATCTTAAAACAAAATTTGATGACAAGGTATGGGGGAAAATTTGGGGAATTTTTGTGGTAAGAAATGGGGAAAAAGAAGATGGTGTTGCTACCTACCGTTATATTACACAGATTACTGTTGTTGTAACTTACAGAGTGTTCATTTCAAACTACGGATTGTTTAAAATAGTCACAACCTTCTTAAATTAGCAATTAATGATAATAAATTTAAACCAATTTTAGACAAAAATAGTTTTAAACGGAATGATTATCACAATACAATCTTTTGGAAAAAATGTCCTATTTAGTTTGTACTACGATGATTTATTAAAAAATTAGACATTTGTCTGAGTCAAGAGCCTCCAAATGGCCTCTATTAGACTGAAAATTTAAATTATCCTCCATTTAACTCTCCCTATCACCCCCAAAGTGTTTGATATAGAAGATTTTTTTTCAGAGATTTGCTAATTTGAAAAATCAGCTGATTTTTGTAAAAAAAAAACATTGATCCATGTGTTTATGTTAATAATCACTAATCATTTACAATTTAACAATAATTTAGTGTTAGATTTGGAAGGGATAGGTATTTTTGAAGAAAAAAACAAGGACAATTATGCGCTTAAGTAGCACAGCAATAGCAAGTTTTTTTGTTATAGGGTATTAGGGGGGTTTCAATATCCCCCATTCAAATTAAAATTAGCAAGAGCTACCTTTCCCCTTTTTAACCACCAAATGGTTTCCCAACCCCCCTAATAAATCACTGTGCACAACTCTGATGACAACATGCATGACGAGAAAAGACCAGCTTTTTTATTGAACAGATAATTTTAGGTAATTTCTGTTCTTAAAATGCTTCTTGATTAGATGATTTGTGGTAAAGATTAAACCATTAATCAATTTAATTTAAATTTTTCATGATAAACATGTAAACTAGATACATATTGGCCTTTTAATTGCACGGCCTTTGTCCCGAGGTCTATTCATGGGCGATGACAAACTTTTGGTATTATACTACATTTTGAACTTGAAGGCTAACTAATATGTTTCTTTTTTCCATTGGAAAAAATAGGCTTGAGAACATAATGTCAGTATTAAATTAGTTTAAATGTAAAAAACTTGTTGTATAACAAAAGAAAAATCAACATTAGAGTAAAACACTAGAGGGGGAGGGGGTTAAATAAATGTATGTCCCCTTCCCAAGGACCTTGTGTCGACTTTCAATTGGGTCTTTAAAAATCAATGAAAAGCGTAGGGAATATTAACACAGCCAAGTTCCCCAAAAAAAGAGCAGTAAGCAATTTGCTAGCAGACGAAAAAGTTGCTTTTAAAAGGGGGATAGGTATTTGTCTGGTTATATTTCTAAACTATAAATTTATTAAATCAACAATGATTGAAACATTAAGCTGCACACGTTTCTACTCCTTGAATTTGTAAAGCAAAAATTTAGGGTTTTTCCTTAAAGCTCTTAAAAGGAAAATCATAAGTTGTCCTATCACTGCGGGGCTTCTCAACCAATATAAAGTACCTAAAATATTAAGGTTAATGTTAAGATTTAGCCCACATTAAACTATGCATTAATTTTAAATCGTCAGGGATAAAGGATAGAATAGTTATTTCTTTCATCGTATTTTAAACGGCTTTCCGCGGATATAGAATGTACAATTATACGATTAAAACAAGTTTTTTTTAGCCCCGAGGTGCCGAAGGCATGGGCTAAAAAAACTTGTTTTAATCGTATGATTGTACATTTTTATATTCGTAGAAAACTGGATATAATACGATGCTAGACATAGTTTTTTCGTATGGATGAGAACCGGTTCCTATCCACCGATTTCGAATGAATACGAGAAAAATAGATAATAAATCTATATTTTCCCATTTCAGCCGCAAC
This sequence comes from Acartia tonsa, assembly GCF_053477335.1. Taxonomy (NCBI): domain Eukaryota; kingdom Metazoa; phylum Arthropoda; class Copepoda; order Calanoida; family Acartiidae; genus Acartia; species Acartia tonsa. The sequence continues at coordinate 6,829,340 of NC_137264.1, forward strand.
TCTACCAAAAAAAGACCACCATCAAAACTTATTCATTTCAATGATTTACGGATAATACGTCAATCGTTTTCATTCCTGTTTAAGATTTAACCAAAATGATATCCTTTATAAATTTGTGCATGACTTTAATAATAAGGTGAATCATCTCGTCTGCAAAAAGAAGCGAAGCTTCTCTATAAATGAACATGTATGTAAGTTCTTCCTTCTAAATACCCTGCCTCCAACCTAGAGGGAAATATATGTAGCAAATGGCAAAAAGATAGTCGACAATGGGCTGTTTATCACACTAGTCCCCAAAGTTTTATTTAAAAAACGTTTTCTTATTAATTGGCTAAACAACTTTAGGGACTTTAGTGAATTTTGATTGGTTGGTTTATTAAGATGAGTGTTCGAACGTTTTAACCACTGATTTTGATCTAAAGAAGGGGTAATTTTGTATATCATCATTGGGTATGTACATCAATTTATCCTTCATTGTCTTATCCCTTTAGATCCCTGAGGAAATGGTTTAGAGTAGGTTTTGCTACACACACAGAAAAAGTTTTTTTGCAGAAAAAATATAACACAATATTGTAATGAAGGAAAAGTAAAAACCAAAGTGATGTATTAACGAACCATTAATCGGATAACAGAGTAGTCAAATCAAAAAAAAATAATTTTGATCCTATCTCAATTAGAGCAGCTTCTATTTTACTAAAGATTTTCCGTACGTCTAATCGGCAGTCTATTCAAAGGGATGATACAATTTACTATAAATTGATATACAATATACATCCCCAATGATGACAATCAGAATAGTAAGGAACACAGTCCCTAATCAATTATAATTCTAGAGTACACCAGTTCTTAAAAGTGTTCACTTTGTGTCTTGAAGAATACTTTAATTTATTAAAATTTAGCAATTCTGAATTTTTCGGCACGGCAACCTTGTGTTGGCTCCCATTAAATGTGGTTGTTTTTATTCCATGCAATAGAAGCATCATTATAGTAATTTTAAAAGATAAAAAAAAAGATTTTAGCTAATATGAGCATGTTAACTAATTGAAGACTACAGAAGAGCTTTAAATTTTGATAAAAATAAAAACAAATATTTAATATAAGTTCCTAAAGTTATTAAACCAACGAATGGTCATATTCATAAAACTTTGGTTACCAGTTTAATTTGCACCCCAAAATTCCCTCCCTCTTTACTATAACTGGAATTTTATTATTATTATTATTAGCTTAATTTATTTCAGTAAATTTACAAATAACATGAAATAAACTATAATATTTTTGGATTTTTTTTATGATATAAATACAAATGAAATTTGGTATCGAACGCGGCAACTTGCAAAGCTTTAAACATTTGGGTAAAGATTTGGGTGTAGATTAACTTATCTGTCATTATCCTCTCCCTCCTATGCCATTATTAAAGGCGAAGCTTTTCTATAATTAGGGTCGGTCCGTCCGTCCGTCTGATTTGGTCTGATTTTTGAATTTTGATTCCTAGGACAACAAAGTACACTGTTATAAGCGAAGCGTCTCTATAATCAAGTCCTTAAAATGTAAGTATGTCATTAAACAATATTCTGTATTTAAGCAGTTTTTCAGCAGATTTACTTACAATTTTGTTTCGTTCGACTTTTCTACATGTATATTCTGATTATTCAGTTCTGACCCTATACAAGTGTTCATGTTTGTTTGTCTTAACGTTTCAGAGCTTCACTTTTATGGATGTTGTCATCCTTGTTATTTTAAAAGTTGTGATGATTCATTTACATATTGAATAAAATGTTAGCATCCAGGGGCCCAGAGCTAAATGTTTTAAGCGTTCATACATTGTAAAATTTGTTTATGGTTCTTTTTTTTAAAGAGCATATATTCTATAACTAGTTCTAGTTCATCAATCAGAAGACTTTAATAACAATACCGTATCTCTTAGTATACAGAACGAGAAGAAGATAAAGTAGAAGACACACTAAAGTCAGATAGAAACAGAGTTAGTGACAGACAGACAAACAAAGACAGGCAGAAGGAGACTGATAGATAGATAGATAGACAGAAAGAGACATACAGATAGACAGAGAGAAAAATGTGTTTTTTGGTATTTTAGACATCAGAGAGTGAGAGGGAGAGACAAAAGGACAGGCAGATATAAACACTTATAGAGCAGTTTTACTATTAACTTATTTTGTTTGTCCGTAAAGATCTCACTGACCACTCTATTCTCCCCCCTACATTCTTCGAATTCAGATCTTCTAGATTTTAGAGACGCAGACGCTAGAGGTATTTTGAAATAGTTGTTAAAGCAAAAATTTTGGATTAATGGCTATTTTGAAGAAACTCATAATTTCAGACTCTTAAAAACAATATTCATAAAAGAAGTTGGGGATAAGGAAAGTTATTTCTTAAAACAAAACGTTTTAGTTTTATTAATATATTAAATACATAAATACACAGTTTCTTAGCTAAATTTTTATCTGCCCTGGTAATGGAGTTAGAAAATGTGGATATTGTGAAAGGGGAATTTTGTCGTCAATTCTGGTTGCAAATACAGTCCTCAGATATTAGTCAATACATTCTTCATGGTCAGTAGGATATATAAGTTGGAAGGAATTTTAATGTTAGAGGGAGATTTGAAATCTGCATCAAATTTTAAGGATTTTTTTATAAAATTTGTTTTTTGTATAATTCTTTATCTAAAAGCGGAAATACAATTTAAGTTCATAAATTTTGACCAATAGGATAGGTGGATTGGAAACTACCTGCGCTCTAATTGGTTGAATGATGTGCGACACTTAAGCTTCTCTAATCAGAGCGAAGATAATTTTCAATCCACCAATCACAGATGTCAGAATTAATTAACTCAAATTGTATTTCCGCTTTTAGAATCTCACTCTAACATTAAAATTCTTTCAAACTTATATATCTTAATAGTCAGGGGGGTAAATGGGGTAAAGTCTTGTTGGGGATAGGGGGTATCGTTAAATTAGCCATCTGAAAGAAACATTTTATCAGGATATGCAAAAATCTCTTACTATATGCATGTATTCTAAATCTATTGCCCTATTCTACTTTGATTTTCAGAATGCATACCCTATGTCTCTTAAATTAAAGTATGTATATTCAGGAATAAAGGAAACGGCAACTAGGGCAAGTTCCAGAAATTTTATAAACGTATCTTTTCTATGTATCGTAAATATCAGTATGTATGTAATTTTCTTGAAACGTAAAATGTAAATATTCCATGTTTTTGATAAATATTTTGTATAAGTAACTAAAATCAAAGGATTAATGGAACAAAAATTACTTAAATTTACATAATGGAACAAAAATTACATAATTCTTATTGTCAATATTTGACCTAAATTCATTATTTATATTCCTAAATAGAATATATAGTTTATACAACGTTATTCTAATAATGACTTTATACCAAATTTGACATGGAAACATGCCTCTCCATATATTCATGAATATGCCCCTAAACCCCCTTGTATACATAGGTAGACGTCAAAAAATTGACAAAACGCTTGATATACATAAAAGGGACTAATTCCTTTATTTTGCATATATAGAGTGCCTTTTGTACCCCCCCCCCCCCCACATTGGTGCTTACATTAGGTTAGGCTAAGATAAAGATAGATAAAAGGTATCACCGCTAGGTTATATCCGTCTTAGAAATTATATTATAATTTAATAAACTTCTTCTCAAAATATATAAAATCTTCCCTGAAAATTGTAGCCATGTCGGTTTAGTTGTTTTAAGATATTAACTTATTTGTATATAGAACAAAAACACCAAACTATATATTTGTCAATTTTGTAATGTAAATAAGATAGACAACTTTCTGCTTTTATTAAGATTTTTAAAAACTGATATCCTTGTCATATGCTTTGTCTGTTCTGTTATAATATTTGTTTTTATGAGACCAATCCCTACCTAATAAAGATTGAGGAGAATATAAAAAATAAAACCATTATTCCATAAAAGGAAAAAAGGCCCCTGTTAGGAGTAACCTTCCCATGACCTACTAAAAATGTATTGCCTATTTCTTCCCTAATTTCCGAAGTTGTACAGCAGATAACCCAACTATTGCAAACGCTATTTTCAGCTACATCATCATTAATTTAAAAATAAATGATAAGACGACTCATTATACATTCAAAATTTTAATTTTTCTTTTTTTTTTTGAGGTTTGAAGCTTAGTAATAAATATTGAGATAGGATAAGGGTGCTAGGTACATAATCGGAAACTCAAATTTAGCTGACCCTTCCCATACTTGCGGTGTGTCTTCACCTCCGTATATTGTTTTATACTCAAATACTTTTATAATCTCAAAAAGACACAATTTTTATGTAAAAGTAACATGATGTCTATCTACTTGCCTGTCTGTGTGTGTGTTCTTCTTAGTAACAAATAATATCACTGGCCACTTGACCGATATGGTTCTTTTTTTCAATTCAGCTTCTTATATGTTATATACTTCTACCCTTTCATGAGAAATCTCCCCTAACGTGGAGGGTTAAATCTCCCCCTCCATTCCCTGAAGTACCTTGAAGTAAATAAATAAGAGTGTATGTTTTATACTGAGGCAAAATGTGCTGTAGTAACAATTTTATTAATTATTTAATGTCTGAATACATTTGATGGAAGTGAAGACATATATCCCATTACATAAAGGAATAGAGACAGATTTTAAGGTGTTCAAATCATGTAATGTTTTCGCATAATTCTTGATACCAATCCAATTCTTTTCTAAAATTCTACAGGCAGAAATACATTTTTAATATTATTACGATAGTACGGCCTAAAACAAAGTTTTTTACTGTACCTTGCTTTATTTTTTATTTTTTTTTAACTTCAATGCAGTTAGTTTGTTTTTACTATGATAAATTTTTTGCTCTCTTAATCAATTGTAATGAAGTTTATTTTTTACCGTGTTTTGTCCATAAAATGTTGCTATCAAAGTTTTTAGAAGAGTCATTGTTTGTTTTAAGATATAAAAACAATTCAGATTCTAACATTAAAAACAAAGCAATGTCCCCCTCCCCACATTACATTTTTTTATTGCCGCAGCTACTCTAGAGATATGGTCTGTTTAATACGTTACTCAACAACGTCATGGGGAGAGGTAAAGGCGGTTTTTGCCTGCCAAAAAATTGAACTTTACACCCTACCCATCATAACAAATTTATCCAAGTTTTGGGGTGTTTATAGCTTGAATATTATCGGTATAATGTTATACTTCAGACATCATGACTCAACAATAATAATCTATCCACTCCATTAGAATATGTAAGTATATTATATTTCAATGTTTATTTTGTTATTATTATAATGTAAAATCTAATATACTTAAAAACCAATAAAAAATGTTATTAGTTTAACTGTATTTAATGTTTAAAATTTTTTTAAACAGTTAGGTAAATATGATCAATAAACAATAAACTAATGGGTTTTCTATATAATGACAATATTAAATCTTTAGGTAAACTCTTTCATTTAGATTTATATGCCTAAAAATACTAGCCATACCTGACGTTTTATTGTCATTTTTGGGTGTAGAATTAATATTCTACATTAATTTGTCGGAAAAGAACTGTAGCATTTTTTAAATTTAAAGGAAGATAGCTTTAACTAAATTAAACATACAAAGGATTCTTTGTCTTTTAATTTATCTTTCCTAGTCTTCAAGTATTTACACAAAAATATTAATTTAGCAAAAAGGTGAGAACTAAACCATGTCAAAAGATAGTGAAGTATTTTTATCAGCATAAGCATGTAGTCATAAAAAATGTTACAAAGACCAAATTGTGTCAAAAATATCCATGTGACGTCATAAAAATGAGGGATTATCCATATCTTTTTTAGGGTTTTTTTTCCACTTCTCCTCTCATTTCCCTCATTTTTATGATGTCACATGGATCCTTTTTGCCACAATTTGGTCTTTGTCAAAAAATATCAGTCATAACCACTTTTATACCCATTCTAATCTACTTAATATTTTAGGCTGACATAAAAAGTACATTGGACTAAAAAATATTTCGCTGATAAGTGAAAAAATGGTTTTGTAGCAAATTTGCTGATTTGTTAAAAGTAAAATTTACCGTATTTTTGTATGAACACTTCTACATAATAATATATACTTTTTGGGGTTTATTTTAATTTCCTTCGTAATTATTAATACGTCAGTTAATGTTATTTATCTTGTAGAGACATACAAGTAATTATCTTATTTTCAGCGAAGCTTCTTTATGATTAGGTACAGTACGTCATGAGTAAGTTGTGATATGGTTTGAATTACAGTAATATGCTATTAATCCTATAGAGGCAAACTAGTAATTATAAAATTTTTAAGCAAAACTATCTTCCCATTGTAATGTATATGCTATTTGCTATAATATTAAAAGCGTAAAAACTTTTAAAAACAGTGTTCAGCTTCGCTTTAATGGATATATGTGATATTATCCTTGTTTTTGTTCTTTTAATTAACTTTAAGGAAAGATGAACCAAACATAAATATAAACAGAAAGGGTTAGGATAGGAAAATGAAAGATAATAGTTATTTTTCGCATCGTATTATGGACAGCCTTTCGCGTATTTTAAAATGAAAAATTATAAGATTAAAACCAGTTTTGTTGACACCGAGAGTGCTTAATTTCTTGATTTACATTTTAATTTTTGGGGAAAGACGGTGTTATACATAATTTTTTAGTATGGCTGAGAACTGGTTCTAATCCAAATGTTTTGAAGCAATACAATACAATAAGATTTTGTTTAATAGTAGCTTTTTGAAGAAAGAGAAAACAGAAAATTTAGAAGTAAGTTTTAATTGTTTGTACATTAAGATCTCGCCAAATATTAATCTGATTAAGCTATCTATTGTAAGGAAGCTTCATATTTGTACTGATAGAGTTTTAGACTTTTTACTTTTCTGTAACAATATGATATTGCCCCCTTCTATCTATCCCATCACATCCACTAGTTACTTAAAATATATTATTTTGTAATATTTAAAAGCGAAGCTTTTCTATAATTAGGGTCGGTCCGTCCGTACGTCCGTCCGTCCGTAACGGATAGCTTTTTCCGTTAATTTAGGCATGTTAGAATTGTCCTATCGATTTCAAATTTTGCATGGTGATTCCTTTAGTAGTTGGGTACGATTTAGAAAGCTTAGCAACTCTATAATCATTACCAAAATGTCCGTACGTACATTTTAAACATGTTGATTTTTTTACAACAAATTTTTATGTGATCTAATCATCGGATTGATCTGATTTTTGGTATATTGATTCCTGGGACAACAAAGTATAATGTAATAAGCGAAGCAACTCTATAATCAAGTCCTAAAAATGTAAGTATGTCCATAAAATTATCCTGTATCAAGCAGTTTTTCAACAAATTTACTTACAATTTTGCTTTGACTCTTATAAATTTATATTATGATAATTAAGTTCTAACACTATACAAGTGTTAGTGTTCGTTTGTCCTACCGTTTCAGTGCTTCGCTTTTATGGATGTTGTCATCCGTGTTATCATTAAATTTATCTAATACCACTTTATTTTCCAAAAATTATGTTTTTCTAATGTAAAAAGTATTGATTTTTAACACATTTTAAAACTTGGTTTACACCCTATTCAAATAGAGATTAGTGACGTGTATTATTAATTAAAAGCAAATGTCAAATCATTTTTACTCTCTCCATGGTTTTTGAATACTTGAAAATATTATGAAAAGATTAACCAATCTTCAATTAATCTATACCTAATTTACTTTAATTAATTAATCAGTAGACAAATATTCAAATTGTTTCTCATAATTCTTGTCCTTATGAAAGACAAAAATTTAAGGCTACTAGATCGGTTACAATAAAAGGACCACACCCTCTTTCAAATAAAATATTTGTGCAGCTTCTATATACCTTGGTCGACCCGTCTGTACCCCATCGGGCCATCCCCCTCCTTTTTGCTAAAAAATATTTCTTGTAGGGTAGAAAATTTCCAGAAGCTATTGGGAGATTAAACTACTCTTCTCCAAGAAAGATAAAAACCTAAATATTTATTTTATGAAAAAAAAATTTATTTGTCAGCTATTGGCGAGATCTTTTGGTACAGATTGACAATTTTAGAAGGTATCTTATATTTCTTTCAAAAAAAGATTGTGTTTATATAATTCACTTATACATGTTGAAGTCATAAATAATAACATTTTAGTTATTGCACTGCGCTACCTATGACCACTGATATATTTGAAAATATTGAACCCAGCTAACATGAAGTATTAGCATGCCACTACCTTTAACAATGGCTGAGATAATTAACTTTGGTATCTGTCATTATTAGCAGATAATTTGGTTGTGGTAGGGCAGGACAATTGAGTTAAACATTTAACTCGGACCCTTTTTTTCAACAAACAAAATTTGTTTAAAAAAGCTGTCTGTCGGTTGCAACGCTCGTTTCAAAACTCAACAAGCGAACAACAACAGAAATTAGGTATCATTATATAGATGCTACGCTTTCTATATTGTGCATAATTCTTACAAGAATCAATCAGTACATTTGAAACTATAATATGGTTTTAGCATATCTTATACTAGCGGCTACGCCCCATAGAGGCCTCTAGGGGCACTTAAAATGTTAACAGATTTTGTCAGATTATTTCTATGTTGCGTTGAAGTCTCCAAAAATATTTTTAAAAATTTGATGTTTTGTGATTTCTATAGGGACACAGCTATCCTCAACAGTTTAGCGGATTTATAAACAACACGCTCCAAGCGGTCAATGGATCCTAAAAATAGACATACTTACTGAATCATACCTGGTTTTACCTAAATTATACCTGCTCCTTCTTCGGGACTATAGGCTTTTAAAGATTTTCACTTAAATTACCCTATTATTTGACTTAAAAATAGCGTTCGACAAGACATCCTGTCGCTGTTTATAAGTTTTAATACAAAAAAAATGTTATTATTTTCTTTTAAGGCCATCCAAATGTCTTTTATTAAATTTAGATTTAACCGATATAATTGTTATTGGTTCCCTCTGCCGTTTCTATCCATATTTCATGAATTAAAACCATGAGAAAGAGTTGACGAGAAAATAAGAAAAGTGTTGAGAGGATGAGTAAAAACTAAGTTAATGATAGAGGTATAGTATTAAGACTAAAGTAATTTTATCTAATATAAGGTTTAACAAGGTTAACCTCAAGAAAAACGTAAATATAATGGTGGGACAAAGTAAATTATAAAGTAAATGATCAGTTAAGTTGTCATAATAAATAGGAAATAGAGGAATAGAAATAAATGAAAAGAATGATAGGAGAATATATAAAAAAACCGAGAAACCCTTAAATATCAATATAAAAAATGTAGCATGACCAACAGACTGACAGACAAAGTAAGTTGTATGCTGTTACTTTTTGTTAAGGGATATCTTCACAAAAATTGACTTATCTATCTGAAATAGTATTGGTTAAAATTAAATTTCACCATATTGTTATGGACTGACAGACAAGATACATTATAAAGTAGTTCTGCTACTAACCCGCAACTATGGCTCGTCATGTAGCGCATTCGCTCTTCGTTAGGGATGTGATAGGTTCGCGGTACAATTAAAGAAGTTAAAAATTGTTCCTACTGTTACTATATTAGGTGCGCGGCATAAATAGTTAGAGTAGGGAGACAGGGATCTAAAGGGATAAGACAATGACTTATAAAGTGATGTAAATCCCCAATGATGATACACAAATTTACCCCTTATTTAGCTTACACTTAGTGGTTGAAAAGCTTGGAAACTCAACTTAAATACCAATCAATCAAAACTTAATAAAAGTCTCCAAAGTTATAAGCCAACAAATAAGAAAACACTATTATAAAACTTTTGCTACAGCCCAATGTCCCCTTTCCCTTCTCAGACAAAGTGTTGGTTGTCTGTTGAATGTTACTTAAATGAATATCCAACAGTGGGCAGTAGAGCTCCCATGACAAGCGCGCGGATTTTGAAATCGAAGGATAAACCCACCCCAATTAGGTAATATTTTCGCTATTAAAAACTTAAAACACGTAGATGTATTTATGTTAAGTATACTCTGCTAACTTAATTTGAAGTCAAAAAAGCTGATCATATTTCTACCATCCACCTTCTTGTATTATGCCTGGAGTAAAACTTCAATTATATAGGTTAGTACTGTAGCCTATAACTTTTCCTTAAGATAAAAATACAGTTAATCTTTTATATGATTGTAAATTTCTTTGCTATTAATTATAGCATACTATTGAAAATCGGTATGAAAAGATAAATTTCTTGTCAAGTTTCACAATTATCATTTTTATCTTTTGATATGATAAAAAGTAATGCATAATTAAATTTTCTATTTTTATCATTGGTGTTGGGCGTTATATACCAAAAAATATTTGATGCAGTTATCAGTAAGTATATAAACAGCAGGTCAACAGTCTTTAGATTTATGAAATAATAATAAATATGTATTAGATGGTAGTTCACAGCACAAAAAACGCGTGAACAGAGGTTAGTGGGTTAAACTAAGCACTACTTTTATTTCAAAAAATAAAAATCACCCTGTCATAAACATGCTGCTACTTTTGTTTTCCATAAATTGTTACATGTCTTTTATTACTATAAATAAACATATGGTTGCCCTTTAACATCCAGGGAATTTGTATTCAAAATGGAAGGAAAAGGCAGAAAAATAGCCTAAAACCATTCTGAGACCGATTTAAATTTTCCATTATTTCGAGAATTCAATCAATTCATTAGTTATTGAAATCCTAAGCTAGCTACAAACAAAAAAACCCTTAAAACTTTAAAAAATAGAATAAGTATAAAATACATTTTACATTTGTGCCAATAAAAAAATTTGATCCTAAATTAATGTTAGTATATCATACTGTAATCTTAGGCAATATAATTATGTTTTAGAAACCGCTATTCTTGACTAGCTGGAGATTTAAACGCACACTAGATCATTTTCTGATAATTTTTTTTTCTTACTGCCCTGTAATTTACTAATTACATTTCATATTTTGTTTTGATATCTATTTCAGCTTAAAACTGTAGTCATAATGTCACCAATCCTACTTTATAAAGTAGTAAGTTTTTTTTGGGTCATGTGAAGGAAACGAAGTTGCGGGTTTCGTCGTATTTTAACAGGAGCTTTTGAAAGGTTATATTAGGTTAGGTTAGGCTATTGCCCCACAAGGTTAGGCAATTGGCCCCGCGGGGTTAGAGCACCAGCAGGAGCTAGAAATAGGATAAAAGCTAATGTGAAAATATAACGAAAACCGCAACTTTGTTTCCTTCACATTAGCCAGCTTTTTTAAAAAAAGCTTAAGATCTGAAAAGTTGTTAGGTTGTACTTTTCAAGAAAGCACAATAATTGTTTTTTTTTTGTTATTTTAGGCTATTTTCCGACACACAGAAAACTGTCCCGAATTTGTATTAATTTTGAGGAACAAGACTCCAGTGACGTTATATTTTTCTTTCCCGAAAAAGGCAAGGGGGGAAGAAAATATCTTCAAAAGAGATGGGGAAAACCCCCTTTTCTCCCATCTCTTTTTTCTTTCCCCCTTCCCTTTTTTTTCTTTCCCCCTTCCCTTTTTCGGGAAAGAAAAATATGACGTAACTGGAGTCTTGTTCCTCAAAATTAATACAAATTCGGGACAGTTTTCTGTGTGTCCTATTTTCCTCCTCCCCCGCCTTCCCTAGAGGTTTAGGTTGACCAATTAGTAATCTTATAATGTTAAGTAGTAAGTTTTGTGAATGTATGAATTAACATTCTGATATTTGAATGGTAATTTTGTATAAAAACAAGCACTGTAAATAATGGTAGAAGCAAACGCTGTTAACAATTTTATCAATATATTAAATACAAATGACTCCTTTTTTGTAATAAAACTTATAAACAGCGACAGGATGTCTTGTCGAACGCTATTTTTAAGTCAAATAATAGGGTAATTTAAGTGAAAATCTTTAAAAGCCTATAGTCCCGAAGAAGGAGCAGGTATAATTTAGGTAAAACCAGGTATGATTCAGCAAGTATGTCTATTTTATGGATCCGTTGACCGCTTGGAGCGTGTTGTTTATAAATCCGCTAAACTGTTGAGGATAGCTGTGGGGACGGTGGTGATACCCTTCCCAAAACAGTTATAAACCTTCCCGGGACATATGAGAAGCTACCCTGTTAAGGAGAACCAGATCGGTTCAGCGGTTAGCGAGATCCTTTGGTACAAACAAACAGACAGAAAGACAGGCAGACATCGTTCTACTTTGTATTATAAATATTTTTTATAGCTGTCCGTTACAGGATTTAAACCGATCCTAACTTTACTTTTATAACATATGCAAACTATAGATAAAGTCTAATTTTGACTGGTCTACAACGTTAAAGTTAATTGTCCTAGAATTGGATGATAGGGTCATATTTCGGGGTCACAACCAACAAAGGATAGATAGATAGATAGATAGATAGGGATCTTAAGCAACAAAAGATTCTCTACCCTACATATTCAGGAATTTTGGGATACGTAGATTTCCCAAATATTTGAAATTAGAATTACAAATCTTTTAGTAGCTAGTAGCTTTTAATATACCTATGGTATGTACGTGCATCCCCACGTAAACTTTATTCAAAAATGGCATAATCAGAGATTTATTGACAGGGAATTCCCAAACTAACAAGGATGACAACTTCCATAAAAGCGAAGCTCTGAAACGATAGGACAAACTAACATTAATTCTTGTAGAGTGTCAGAATTTAACAATCAAACTATAAATATAAAAGTTTTGACAAAATTATACATACATATATTTGTTGCAAAACTTCTCAAATACTGAATACTGTTTAAGGACATACTTACATTTTTAGGACTTGATTTTAGAGATGCTTCGCTTATAATATTTTACCTAGTTGTAATAGGAAGCAGTACTCCAAAAATCAGATCAATCGGATTATTATATCACATAAAAATTTGTTGTTAAGAAAGTTAAAAATCAACATGTTTAAAATGAACGTACGGAAATTCTGGTAACGATTATAGAGATGCTACGCTATTCAAGTCGTACCTAACTACTACAGGAATCATCATGCAAAGTTTGAAATCAATAGGACAATTCTAAATGTCTAAATTAAAGAAAAAGCTATCCGTAACGGACGGACGGAACGACCCTAATTATAGGAAAGCTTCGCTTTTAAGAATTAAGCTTATTTGTCTCATTATTATTCCAAATATTTCCAACTTTCAATTTTTGGGATGTTTAATTCTACCTTTATCTTATGTTTATCATATTATACCATTAACAGTTTAATATAATATACAATTAAACATATTTTGATAATATTGTGTTAGATAGATAGATAGATAGATAGATAGATAGATAGATAGATAGATAGATAGATAGATAGATAGATAGATAGATAGATAGATAGATAGATAGATAGATAGATAGATAGATAGATAGATAGATAGATAGATAGATAGATAGATAGATAGATAGATAGATAGATAGATAGATAGATAGATAGATAGATAGATAGATAGATAGATAGATAGATAGATAGATAGATAGATAGATAGATAGATAGATAGATAGATAGATAGATAGATAGATAGATAGATAGATAGATAGATAGATAGATAGATAGATAGATAGATAGATAGATAGATAGATAGATAGATAGATAGATAGATAGATAGATAGATAGATAGATAGATAGATAGATAGATAGATAGATAGATAGATAGATAGATAGATAGATAGATAGATAGATAGATAGATAGATAGATAGATAGATAGATAGATAGATAGATAGATAGATAGATAGATAGATAGATAGATAGATAGATAGATAGATAGATAGATAGATAGATAGATAGATAGATAGATAGATAGATAGATAGATAGATAGATAGATAGATAGATAGATAGATAGATAGATAGATAGATAGATAGATAGATAGATAGATAGATAGATAGATAGATAGATAGATAGATAGATAGATAGATAGATAGATAGATAGATAGATAGATAGATAGATAGATAGATAGATAGATAGATAGATAGATAGATAGATAGATAGATAGATAGATAGATAGATAGATAGATAGATAGATAGATAGATAGATAGATAGATAGATAGATAGATAGATAGATAGATAGATAGATAGATAGATAGATAGATAGATAGATAGATAGATAGATAGATAGATAGATAGATAGATAGATAGATAGATAGATAGATAGATAGATAGATAGATAGATAGATAGATAGATAGATAGATAGATAGATAGATAGATAGATAGATAGATAGATAGATAGATAGATAGATAGATAGATAGATAGATAGATAGATAGATAGATAGATAGATAGATAGATAGATAGATAGAAAGATAGATAGATTTGTTTAATATTTAAATGTTTAAATGACTTATTTAGCAAAGATATTTACTATTAAGTTAAGGAAAGAGGAAATATTTATTGGTTTTTAACTGGATACTAAATACAGGGGTTAATACTGGAGGATAAGTTAATCTGCCAAAAATATCTACCTTATAGGCTAATCTCATATAAAAATTAAAGTTATTTTCAAAAACCTTGGGCTAAACATAAAAAAAAAACAAAGAACATAATTAAAATCCTATTTAAGGACATAAAATAGGTCATTTTTTGCCAGTACATAGATAGGCATTCAGTAAAATTATATCTATTTATATCATGTAAAGCAAATATATGATTAAATTATTTTCCCCGTTTTTTTTCTCTATTATCACTTTTAAAATATATTCATTTTTGTTTGCATGAGATAATTTAAATCGGCTTAAATATCTGGCCCTAATATTATCAATTAAATGGAGAATAAGTTAATGGAAGATATCAATACCTATTGTACCGATAGGGTCCTCTAATTTAGGTAAGCTTCACATAGCTGTGATGGTTCTAGCCTATCTTATATCCAGATTTAAGTCTTAGGATGGATTTAAGCTATATTTCTGTTTTTCTAATCCACTTCTATCCCAGAGCCCTAGAAGCTAGGGGCTTAGTCTCTAGTAATAAAAAAAGACTTTTTAATCTACAAAAAGATTCTTTTAATCTTAATTGGACCGTCCCTGTATATATTACTGGTTAATTATGCTGTTACCCTTATTATACATATATGTACTTCTTAATATTTCCTTTTAGAAATGACTTTATTTTGTTTTCAACAATTTAAACACATGGATCTAAAGGGATAAGACAATGGCCGGTAAATTGATGTACATCCCAAAAATGACACACAAATTACCCCTTCTGTAAATTAAAATTAGTGGTTGAAACTTTTGAAAACTTAATAAACCAACCAATCAAAATTCTTTAAAAGTCCACCAAGTTGTTAAGCCAACTAATAAGTAAACATTATTGTAAACTTTGGGGACTAGTGCAATAAAAAAGCCCTTTGTCCCCTCTTTCTGAATTAAATATGATCTCTAAATTAATCAACGTCTAATTACAAATTTCATCAGATATTCTATAATATTATTAGATCTCAGAAAATACTGGTCCCAATTTCTTGTACTTTTCAGAGAGGCTTTATAAATATTATTAGGAGGTTTTAGGCTATTTTCCTAACTTCCTCCTCCTTCCCCTAGATACAAGGGGCGATGTTATGTATATTCCAGTTATAGCTTCGAAACCGATTAAAATCCGCTGAAAAATCATGTATAGCACCGTATTAAAGGCAATTTTCTACGAATACTAAAATAAGAATTTTTAAAATTGATACTAGTTTTGTTAGTTAAGGCCTTCGGACCCTAGGGGTTTTATTAACAACTTGTTTTTATTGTCTTACAATTTTTCATTTTAATATCTGCAGAAAGCTGTCTATAATACAATGCGATAAACAACTATTATCACTTTTTCTTTAAAACTTATTTTATAACTTATTTTTTCACTATTTAAATTCATACTTGTGTTTTTTCTGTTTTCTTCTCAACATTTTTGACATTTGTTTCTGAAATACAATTATATATTATTTTTGTGTAATTTATAGATTAAATATACACCAAAGACGTATGGATAATAAATTAGCTTCCAATTATGACAAACAAAATCATCTTCGTAAAGATTAAAATTATTTGTGGAAAAGTATTGACATTGAAGATTTGAGCACATCCAAATCAAGATTTCATAAAAGATCACAAATTTATTTTTTTAGTTCATGCAAGTTAAATCTTGTTTATAAAACTTTGGGGACTATTATAATTTAAAGTTAAATGTTCACTTCATAGCCCTCAAATTTTTGAAACCCCTCAGTTTACCCCATACTAAAAATAAAAAGCTTGGACGTCCCTGGGTTTTTCTCCCTTCCTCCCCATAAAGCAGAACAAATGAGAATAGGTACAACCAAACTAAATAAATCTAAGTAAACAAGGATGACAACATCCATAAAAGCGAAGCACTGAAACGGTAAGACAAACGGACATTTACACTTGTATAGTGTCAAAACTGAATAATCAGAATAAAAAAGTATAAGAGTCAAAGCAAAATTGTAAGTAAATTTGTTAAAAAAAACTGCTTGATACAGGATAATGTTTATGGACATACTTACTTTTTTAGGACTTGATTATAGAGTTGCTTCGCTTATAATATTGTACTTTGTTGTCCCACAAATCTATATACCAAAAATCAGATCAAACGGATAATTAGATCACCTAAAAAAAATTTTGTTAAAAAAGTAGAAAAATCAACATATTTAAATGGACGTACGGACATTCTGGTATAGAGTTACTACGCTTTCTAAATCGTACCTAACTACTAAAGTAATCAACGTTTGAAATCGATAGGACAATTTAAACATGCCTAAATTAACGAAAAAAAGCTATCTGTCCTAGACGGACGTACGGACGTACGGACCGACCCTAATTATAGAAAAGCTTCGCTTTTAAAAAGATGATGCTTATTTGATGTTATATTTTTATGTAAGATTCAATAAAAATGGTAACATTAGATATAAAAGAAACCATTAAAAGTGTGAATAAACTTCAAATAAGCCCAAACATTACATAATACACATAAAACTTTCTAATTTATATTTTATTACTACATCATTCTATTTCGCAATCTTTGTTATGTATATCACTTTTTATATTTTCTTGGATAAGGAATAGAATTATGAAAAAAAAATAGTATATCAGTATATATTAAAAGAACTGCTACTCCATGAATCTAGTATGTCCGTGCGAACCTATCTTTCTGATTTTCATATGTAGAATATATTTTGAAAGTATAATAAGGTAAAATTTGTATTTTTTAATATATATAAAAATTATATTTCAAAAATTTAACCTCATTTGAATATGTTAATATTGATTAATTAATGATGTAAACAATCTTAAAGTTTTAAGTTATTGCTGCACTGCTTAAATCATTTACTTTTTATTTATTCCACAACAGTTCACTGTTCTTTTTTCACGAAATAAAGCTTTGCTTCACCCCTCCTCCTTCAGTTCGTGATCCGAAATACAATTGACTTTTGATTCAACTATTTAAATACTGAAATACGAGCTTTTCATTACAGACGTACATTCAAAATTACAAAATTTTGATAATTGAAATAGCCAACTAGAATGAATTTTGCCTTGACAGATAATAACGTTTCAGATAAAAACATAAAATTAGAAAACAGCTTTTAATATTTTTAAAATAAGAATGGCTCTAACCCTGTGGGGCAAATTTCCTAATCCTGCGGGGCAATCATTAACATTTACCTAACCTAACCTAAAATAACATATCAAAAGCTACTTTGAAAATGCGACGAAACCCGCTACTTCGTTTTCTTTCCATGATCATAGAGAATTATAGAAAAATACTATTTTCAATTTTGACAGATATTGTAGTTAAAAAACTGAAAATTACATATTCATTAGATATAAAATCAATGAAATTCATATTTATATTTTGTTTTTAAGCAATCGATGTAATTTTATTATCTTTCCCTTTCTTAAAACAGATTATTTATTTGAAAGAAGTTGTATCAACTTTTTTGCTTTTTATTTAAGATAGCTAGCCGGTTCTTTCAGTAAGTAGTAGATGTAAAATTTTTCATAGAATTCAGATATGCAATCGGTTTTTTTGTAGACCTCTTATTTTTTAAGTAATTTAAGTTTTTTAAAAAAATAATTAAGTCGGTTTTAAGGTACTAAAACGCAGCAAAATAAAAGAAGAAAATGGCCAGTATGAACAAAAATAGTAAGATCTTTAATTTGACACCTTACTTTTAAAATTCTGTTGAGTAATTGTTGAAAAAATCTATTTTTTTAACGTCGGTTTAATCAAAACATTAAACCTAAATATTTTCTCATACAGACATAAAAATATGGGTTCATATATACCATTAGAATGAGAAAAATAATATGAATTCATTCTAAGCAAAATTGAAAAAGTTTAAAAAAATTGTAATAAAAAATAGAAAAAATAAAAAGTTTATTTTAAGAATTGTAACTACTAAACTAGCCAATCACAAATCGCAAAAATTGACGAATCGGGAAACTTAACCTATAAAATCAACCTATAGAATTGCCAGAAAAAAAGGAGAACATTCATACAATATATACAATAGATACTACAATAAATATAGTGATATTAAAGAACATGTAAAGAATGAAAAATTATGAACAAATATGCATCAGTATGTTTATAAACTTCAAAACAATGCAGTTAAAAATACATTATTGTTTCTTGTGTTTAAAAAATATCTGCTACATTGCATTGTCTTTTGTTTAGGTTTTGTTCAGGTTTGGTTTAAGCTAACCCTTTAAAGCCGAAAATTATGATTCTTAAAATAAACTTATTTTTTTTATTATAGTTTTATAAAACTTTTTCAATTTTGCTTAGAATAGATTCGTAATATTTTTCTGATTCTAAAGGTATAAACCCATGTTTTTTATGCCTGTTTGAGAAAATATTTAGGTCTAAAGTTTTTATTAAACTGAGGTTAAAAAATAGATTTTTTCAATAATTACTCAACAGAATTTTAAAAGTAAGGTGTCAAATTAAAGATCTTACTATTTTTGTTCATACTGGCCATTTTCTTCTTTTATTTTGTTGCGTTTAAGTACCTTAAAACCGACTTAATTATTTTTTTTAAAAACTTAAATTACTTTAAAAATAAGAGGTCTACAAAAAAACCGATTGCATATCTGAATTCTATGAAAAATTTTACATCTACTACTTACTGAAAGAACCGGCTAGCTATCTTAAATAAAAAGCAAAAAAGTTGATACAACTTCTTTCTAATTCTTTGCTTTTTCGCAATTTTGTAGGAACATTTTATTCATTAGTAATAGAAAAGTGATACAATTAAGACACATTTTTTTCGAAGATTTTTCCATAAACATATCTATATCCTAATTTTTAAAAAAATAATGTTTATTTGTAATTTCAATATTCTAAAAATCCTCTAAATTTTATTGAAAAAATCTATAAATGAAGTGTTTTTGTCTGTTGCCTAAGATTTCGATTGAACCGATTGAGCTGAGTGTGGTTTTATGCTATAAACCCCTCCATAATTGAAGATTTAATTATTATGTTTAGAACAGCTACATCGAAAATTTTATAATTTTAGGGTAGCTTCGTGGCAGTCAGTCTTGAGCAGGCTTAAGGGGGTTCATTTACGCATTTTATTCTTTTATCCCATTTTCTTTTCGGCCATGATTTACCATTTTGAATAAATTTTTTGGCTGTTTTAATAATTGTTTATTTTGAGTCACCAAAGATCAGCAAAATTTCAAAAGAAAGATAAGAAACAAGAACAACAAAAAGCAAAAGGGTCTAACAATGTCTGCCAATCAAAAAAATGGCGCAAAACTTTTTTTATAGTTAGGGCTATTAATCAGAGGTCGTGCAATGAGCAATCAAAGGGGTGGTTATCAAACTATTTTATGAAGTTAAAGCAAGGCATCAATCAAAAGAGTTGTTAAGAGACAAACAGAAATAAAAGAGCAAACTATAGAGCATCCTCGCTACCAACAAATCCAAGAGTAATAAAAATATAAATTTGGCAAAAATTAACTTTATTACTTTGATAAATAATATAATCTAATAATACACTTTTCTAAGTAAAGATCATAAATAATTTTATAATTATTTTGTTGAAAAAAATTATTATATTTACATTAAACTATTTTATATTAAAATGTAAATCAATTAAAAGTAATATAAGTTAATAATAATATTATAAATACTATTGGACTATGAAAATAATTTATGTTTTAATATAAAACAAATTGTGAAGAGAAATAACTAGGACAATTATATTCATAAATAGCGCAGCAACAAGAAGCTCAACGACGGTTGAACATGGAGTTTGAAGATGTATTGACAGCACAAAATGGGCTTTCACGGCCCTATACGATCAGTTGGACATATCGTAAATCCTACGGATATAATCCAGCTATAAAGTAGCTTCGCTATCTTTAAAAATTAATGTAATTGATTATAGACTGACAGGTAATAGTATCGTATTATAGACAGCTTTCCATGGATATTTAAATTAAAATTCATAAGATTAAACCCAGTTTTGTCGGACCCTAGGGGCCAAAGTCCCGGGCTACCAAATCTGGTATTAATTTCACGATTAATACTATACATGATTTTTCAGTATGGCTGAGGACCGGTTTGAATCCAGCAAATATTAAACTTTTTTGAAGTCATACTGAAAAATATAGCTATAGATTAGCTGTTCTCTTGTAAGCAATTTTGTATATTTTAATAGTTTTAATGTTTAATGAGTAATTTATAATGATAACAAGGTGAAAATGACCTTTAATAGTAGTTTATATGACCAAAATTAGGAAATTATAACATTATTTTAGATTATGAAGGTAAATTTATTTGGAAAAAATACAATTATGGAAGGCTTCTTTTCATAGACGTGTAAGCTTTTTTTTGGGGGGGGAGTGTAAAATTTTTAAAAATTGTTTGGGGGGGGTAAATACTCCCTCCTAAATGGAAGGGGGGGGTAAAATGAAAAAAATTTTGGGGATGTAGGCACCCCCAAAACGAATTTAGGGGGGGAATCGCCACTTTACCTCCCCCCCCCTTGGACGTCTATGCTTCTTTTATCTTAAAGTAGTAAGGTTTTTTTCTGTCTGTAACTATAGAAACGATTAAGCTGTCTCTCTCTCTCTCTTTAGGGTAAGCTTCATATAGGTCTCGGGATTGAAGGCTATTTTTCTGTTTCAGAACCCCTTTAAATACAGAGCCTTCAGATGCTAGGGGCGTAGAGTTTAGTTTAGAGGGAAAACATTTAAAAGCAGGAATGACAACATCCAGAAAAGCAAAGCTCAAGAAATGTATCGACCCCATAAAGTTTCAATTTTCCTTTTGTTTATTTAATAATTGAAAAAAAAAATATCACTTATACGAAAAATAAAGTGTATTTTTCTTCGATATTTCAGCTTTAATTGTTTTAATAACTTTTTAATTATTTGTCTAGAGTTATTTAAGTTAAAATGTCATACATGTTGCATGTTGGCTGAATTCGATTCTCTATCGATATGCATAAAGTCGACAAACTAACTTCATAATCTATAATACAAAGTAGAACGATGTCTGTCCGTCTGTCTGTCCCTTAAGATCTCGGTAACCACTGAACCGATCGGATTCTACTCTTCAGGGTATCTACCTATTGGTCCTGTGGTGGTTTTAAGCTTTTTTTTTTTTTTTTTGTAAGAAATATCCTTGGTCCTTTGTAAAAGATTCCTTTGTGGAGTATTTCCTATGTGGAAGATTTCCTTGGTCCTTCTTATTTTTTTTTTTTACAAATTTCACCTTACACTTTTTTTACCATCTCTTGGGGCAAAGCCCCTAGAGGCTAGGGGCGAAGCCGCTAGTGTCATATGAAGTAGCATGTCGATTTATTGTCAGCTTTTGACACTTTTATTTAATTCCAAATAGTCGAGATGTCCACATTAAAAACTTATTCGAACCATTTATTTTGCTTCCGGCTAAATATATGTGTTGTTTTGTATAAACGTAGCGTCAAAATAGATTTAATGAATATAATTGCTTGGCTCTTAAATACAAATAAACTACAATTAAATGCAAACCAATGCATTCACAAGCCATTAGGGATAGGTAAATGAATTTAAAACAGAGGTTATAGCGTTTAAATTGCTATAAATAGAGGTTCAATCATATTGCATATGTCTGGACCACAATTTTTTTTTTTTAACTTTTTTGTAGTTTTTTTCGGTTAGGTTAGGTTTATAGAATCACTTATTTCAAAGATTCCTTAGATAACTCAGTTATCTTATTCTTAATTTATATTTTAAATATTATTTTTTGATAAACTAGCGGCTTTGCCCCTAGCTTCTAGGGGTTTTGCCACAAGAGGTGATTAAAAAAAAATTAAGACGAAATTCGTAAAAGGACTAAAGAAATCTTCAGACGGACAGACAGACGGACAGACAGACGGACAGACAGACGGACAGACAGACGGACAGACAGACGGACAGACAGACGGACAGACATACGGACAGACATCAAGCTACTTTGTATTATAGATTAGCTACTAAAAATGATATTAAAATTCTAAGTAGTCTTTGATTTAAATAACACATTAATGCTAATTTAACCATCCAGTTATCCATGAACATAGCAATCTTAAAACATAGTTTTTAACAAGGACAATACTGTTTATAAGTTGCAACGCACACCCACACACATTATCATCAAATAATAACGATCAAGCACATGTGCATCTATTATAAAATAGTTAGGAAGGGAGGAGACATTGGGCTGTGAATTATATTGGAATTTACACCTTTAATTAAAAACTGTCCGTCATGAGTTGTTTGATTACTTCGTATAAACCTTCTGTTTCCAAACTTTTTACTCGATAATTTTAATCTAATTAAGGGTAGAATTTTGTTTACTAAAATTGGAGCTGTACATTAATTAGTCATTAATAGTCCACTGATCTCGTGTCTATTATGACCACAATAGTAGTATAAAAAATTCTTCATAATCAGATAAAATCAGCAGAATTATAGTAAGAAGAATATAGAAAAAATAATTGACGCCTATTTAGTGAACATACTCAATTTACAGAGTAGTTACGCTTCTACTAAACATTAATCAGATATCATAACTGATAGTTTTGGATAAAACTTACAATAAAAATAAAAATCACCTACATTTATTTGTTTTTGGCTATAAAAAGAACATTTATAACAATCAATTCAATTTATTCTAATCATTATTTTTTTTTATTTTATTTAAATCAGAGTATCGATATGTTTTTACTGTGAAGTAATTTTAAATACTTTTTAATATTGATTTGAAACCTATTTATATTTGCTGTATTAGAACCGGTTCTTAGCCATACTCAAAAATCATCTATGGCATCGTATGAACGACAATTTTTACGAATAATAAGATAATTATCATAATATTTTTCGGCCCCACAGGCCTAACAAAACTGGACTTACTCTTACAATTTTTAGTTTTACTATCCGCGGAAACCTGTCTATAATACAAAGCGATAAATAACTAATAACAATAAGCGCAGCTTTTGAAGCTAATTAATAACTCCTAACTTTACAACTGAGCTGGATCTTTAAATCATTTTAGTGGTGAGCCAGATTGGGGTGAGCCAACTTTCCACCAATGAGAGCACAGCATTTTATGAAATGCCGCGCTGTGATTGGCTGAAATTCGGCTCACCCCGATCTGGCTCACCACTAAAATGATTTAAAGATCCAGCTCTGACATGAGACAAACTGACGGACTGATTGACGGACATACAAACATACTCTGACAATATAGAGTAGCTGCGCTACTAATTCTACAAGTTTTGAAATTATTTTCACATAAAGTGCCGGTAGAGCAAAAAAAATAAGGCCGGGTAAGAGAGAGTGTTATGAGTGCTCGACTGAGTAGTTTGTGGGAAAGCACCTATTTTTACAACTTTTTGCTATCAGAACAATCTAAAAAATCCGGAAACTGTCTGTAAAAGATAACTTGGAGGGAGTGGAGAGATAAAAAAAGATCTACAATCCATTCTTCCTCCCATATTTACTAGTAACTAAAAGAAGAAAAAATATTGTAAATATTTTTGGGGGGAAGATTAATCTATTTTTCATTTTCCTATCCCCAATATCTCTGAAAATATAAGTAACCTAAATAGGCAATTTTTTACTTGTAAAATTTGTATTTCCATTTTTGGTTATAGTGCAATTTAAAGGGTAAGATAACGTATACAGAAAGACAACCCCCCCCCCCCCCACACACACAGAATAATTCTGCCAAATTAAAGGAAAAACAAGGATTTTCGTTTTTTGAGGGTGTCCCATCCCTCAAGAAAATAGCTTAAACCCACCACAGGACCAGTAGGTATATTCCTTGAAGAGTAGAATTTAATCGGTTACCAAGATCTTAAGGGACGAACAGACAGACAGACGGATAGACATCAAGCTACTTTGTATTATAGATAATCAAATACAACGAGCAATGAAATTTTAAAAGATATAATTTCCCCAAGAAAAGCTTTATCATAAAAAATTATATTTTCATTCCATTTAAATAATGAAAACAAATTTGTTTCCAGTATAGCGTCGAAACCGATTAATATTCGCAAGATTAAAACTGGTTCTCAGCCATACTGAAAAATCGTTTATAACATCGTATTACAGACAATATTCCACGAATACTAAAATAAAAATATTATAATATTGATAAAACTTTTGTTAGCCTGGGCATTGCATTGGTACTTTGGGTCTAACAAAACTGGTTTAATTTTATATTTTTTTATTTCAATATCCGCGGAGAGCTGATAACTGTTATAACATTTGTGAGTCTCTTTCTTGATATTTTTTTTTTAATTATTTGCTGGTTTTGTATATAAATAACTGAAAACGAAATATTCATAAAAATTAATATCAATCTATGTTTTTAAATTTAAAGGAAGAAAAAATCAGTTTTACGAAGTAAAGATTTTAGTTTTATGGTAGTAGGTTACAGGTTTAAGGGGGGAGGGGGGATTGAAACTGATATATAGAGGGATTTTCCCACTTAAAGGAACAAATGGGAACTTTTCATGACATTTGTGTCAGATAATTGGGGGGAGATAGGATGACAACGCCCGGAGAAAACAGAGAGAGAGAGGGGACAATAGCCTGTAAATGATCCTGCCCCAAAAACGTTTATACACTCGTTCTACCATTGGTTGGCTTAAAATGTTTTTGGGGATCAGAATTTATTTCGTTAACTTTGCCTAACCTAAAAAGTTCGTTTGTGGTAAATATACAATTTTTATAAAAAAAAAACCGAAAAGCTGCTTTTAGAGCATTAACTGATATAAAAGAAATCGTACGGACATACCTTAGTTAATGAGTAGCTGCGTTACTACAAATATTTGAAATGTGTGTCCTGGTTATTTTTGTCATTTTTAATAGCCTAGATGTAAAAAGACCCACATTACCATAAAGATAGGTTAACTAACAAATAAATCCTTAACACGAATAGAAATAAATCATGTTTTGTGGATATTTTACACTAAACGGTTCCGCCCCTAGCTTCGTTCAATTTGTGAAAGCAATTTTTTAAAGATCTAGTTAAACTTTAGATTAAAATCTGGTTCGGCAGTTTTGAAATGTTACTAGACAAACACAAGAAAGAAAAATGTTACTAGACAAACACAAAAAAAACAAAAAATGTTACTAGACAAACACAAAAAAAGAAAAATGTTACTAGACAAACACAAAAAAGAAAAATGTTACTAGACAAACACAAGAAAGAAAAATGTTACTAGACAAACACAAAAAAAGAAAAATGTTACTAGACAAACACAAAAAAGAAAAATGTTACTAGACAAACACAAGAAAGAAAAATGTTACTAGACAAACACAAGAAAGAAAAATGTTACTAGACAAACACAAGAAAGAAAATGTTACTAGACAAACACAAGAAAGAAAAATGTTGCTAGACAAACACAAAAAAGAAAAATGTTGCTAGACAAACACAAGAAAGAAAAATGTTACTAGACAAACACAAGAAAGAAAAATGTTGCTAAACAAACACAAGAAAGAAAAATGTTACTAGACAAACACAAGAAAGAAAAATGTTGCTAGACAAACACAAGAAAGAAAAATGTTACTAGACAAACACAAGAAAGAAAAATGTTACTAGACAAACACAAGAAAGAAAAATGTTACTAGACAAACACAAGAAAGAAAACTGTTACTAGACAAACACAAGAAAGAAAAAAGGAATAATTAAACAATGCCATTAGTGTTTTTAAGGTTATTTTTATATCACCAGTTGATAAAAAAATTCAACAGTAGGCTTGGTATAAATACAATATGGCAGTCATCTATTGTCACTTATATGATTACTAGCGGCTACACACTTAGAGGCCTCTAGGGGAATTTTAGGTGGTGGTTAATTGAATTTGGCCGCCCTTCCCCTAGTTTTAGAGTCAAAAATAAAATAAAAAGTACGATCCCCGTTTTTTTTTTGGGGGGGGGGTGGGAGGGGATCATTCCTCCAATATAATTATAAACCTTCCTGGGACCTATGAGAAGCTACCCTGTAAAGGAGAAACATATCGGTTGATCGTATGCACAGCTACTCTGTAACTCCATTCAAGAATGTAAAGAAAATTATTTTTGTTTGTTTATCGACAGATTTTTGTATCTATCCCAAAGAATTTTAAAAAACTTTATCATTATTGTTTCTATGCAACCAGTTATTTATTTATTGTTATGCTATTTATGGTCAAAACTATGTTCAAAATGTTTGACCATGCCTGCAAAACCTAGGAAGAACAACTGGCTATTTATTACACAATAACAACGTATTCTTATTCGTTGGCTTAACAACTTTATTTCATTTAGATTGGTTGGTTAATTAAGTTGTGTGTCCATACGTTTCAACCACTAATTGTAATGTACAGAGGAGGCTAATTATTGCATCATCGTGAAGGATGTACATTTATTTATCGTCCATTGTCTTATCCCTTTAGATCCCTGTGTAAAACCAGCCGGCATCAGAGAAAGTTCCATATTTTTGCATCTTATGGGTTCCTTTACCTCTATTTTTTCAGTATTTACATTATAGTTAAAGGCTATCTTTGATTCTAAAGTCAACTGTTCTACTTTGTTATTAAAGTCTATGGAACTAGCTAAATGAATTTTTAGGCCGCTAAATTCGCTTATAAGAGTTGTGTTACAGGGAGTGATATGACAATAGCTTTTAAATTAATCAACCCACCGGAATTTAGGGGGGGGGGGTTACGAGGTTAAACTATCCTGTTATATAAATATGCTTATCAAATAATAGGTAAACCTATTCATATTTAAGTACACCTATTTTACATTACATATATATTTTCCAAATAGGTAAATTTATATTGGTATAATACCACCAAACAGCAAACTTATAATATCTAAAATGCTTGTTTGGCTAAATAACATTCTTATAAGTGAAAAAGGGGTAGGGGGTGGGAGCAAATATGCAACTTTAAAATAAAAGTATGAGGAAGATTGTTTTGGGTATAGGGGCTGGGGGGGGGTGGGGGAAGGTGCAACTTTTAATAAAGAACAATAGGGAGGTCGGGACGCAAGGAGTGTGTGGAAGGAGGGGGGAGGTTGCAACTTTTGATATTGCAATAAATTATGTAGCTCATGTCCCTAAGCTACATAACCTAAACATTCCACAGTCCAGTCTATCAGTTCATTCAGTGGGGGCCAAAAAAATAAAGTTATCTTTTGTAGCAAATATTGCTTTAAAAAATGGTATGATATAAAAAAAGGGAAAAAAAATCCTGCATATCTCTTTAAAGTAAGATAAAAAAATTATTTTTGGTGTTTCTTGGCAAGAATACAAAAAAACGTATGCATACAAGTCATTCTTAAAAATTAAATGATAATAATAAATGGGGACAAGATTAATTTTTGTTTGAGACATTAATACTTGTAAGCTACACAAGACCTTGACTGTCTTGTTAAAATATCTGATTTTATTTAGCCTAGACAATTGTTTTGATAGACCGTACCTGAGTTAGTTTAAATGCTTATTCATTTAGAATTTAGAATGCTAAGGTCGTCTTATGTTCATTTCTTTGCAATTTCCTGCAAATTTTGATAATCCTTTTAAATCCCCCTCTTAAACATATTTTCTAAAATAGATTAGAATCGGTTCTGAGCCATACTGAAAAATCATGTATTAAAGAAATAAAATAAAAATCATAGAATTAATACCAGTTTTGTCCTTCATTCGGTCCCTTAGGGCCAACAAAACTGGAAACTGTTTAATATTTTTAAGTTTACTATCGAAGGAGACCTGCTTATAATACGATGCGATAAATAACTATTATCCAATTTCATAGGAGGAATGAGACATTTGAATGTTATTTGTTTACTTTTTGAGTATTTTTTTTTGTCTCGGGAGAGGGGGGATATTTTGTTCCGCTAGATTTATGGGAAAATATACATTTCTTGTATGAGCTTTGCCATCACATTGCCAAACATTTTTACCATAGAAAAATAACTTTAGAAATACCATACTAGGTTGAAAAGACGTAACTTAGAAACTTACTCATGAACGAAAGGAAAAAAATGGCCTGCACGCACTACCACGTACCCGCGTAGACTAGTACACTCGCAGACAAAAATGCTTACACATGTCTGATATGCCACACCTAAAGGTTCAATAAATGAACTATCAAAATAAAAAACCTATCCTAATTTCTGTTTTTTGTTCTAAACTAGCGGCTACGCCCCTAATGGCCTCTAAAGGGAATATAAACGGCCCTTTAAATTGTTTTTGTTATTTATTTTTTGGGGGTATTTCTCTTAGGAGGGTGGTTATATCATCCCCCAAATTGTTTCTAAATCTTCCCAGGACCTATGAAAAGCTACGATGTAAAGGAGAACCATATCGGTTTCTACATCTATGTGTAAGCCTGTAAGTATCTAAAAATAATATTCAGGTGTTTTTCTTTTTTCTATGGAGAAAGTTAATCATAAACATTAATGACATTCTACTGCATATTTTTCTATGTATAAAGATTATAATAAATGTATTTTCTACATATATAAGCCTCTAAACTTGCATTCATGATTTTAATAAGATTTTTCTTTAAGTCTTTGTGCAAAAGAATTTAGTGATAGACCAATGAAAGATAAATAAATCTGACTCCACGCAAGGACGTCCAGGGGGGGGGGTAATGTGTTGGTACTAGAGTTGTGACAAACCCCAAACTGTCCCAGTTTGAGCAAGACGATTCCTGTGACGTCATATAAAAAAGGGAAGGGGGGGGGAAGAAAACCTCTTCCCTTTTCTCCCATCTCTTTTGAAGAGATTTTCTTCCCCCCTTCCCTTTTTCTTTCTTGAAACGTATGTGACGTCACTGGAATCGTCTTGCTCAAACTGGGACAGTTTGGGGTTTGTCAAAGTTTTTGGTACTGTTGTTTAGGGAAGTTTAGCGGACATAATTACATTCAGAAATCCTGTTACTTTAGTATTTAGGTTTAATTGACACTGCCGACCAGCGTTTAAGGAAATCTTAGCGGACAAAATTGGTACAGATAGACAGACATTATGTTACTTTAGTACAGAGGATTTGCTGAATATATTTTGCAGTTGTTATGGCGTATCTAGCTTTTACAAGCTCATGAAATCCAAATTAAATTCTACAAAAACTTTTAAAAGAATTTGGCTCAAATGTAGATTCACATTAGCATAAACCAGGGCAGGGCAGCCGCGCATCTGCGGTGACTAAGCCTCAAATTTATCCCGTTTGGATACTTAAAAAGTTAAGAAAAGGGGTTTTGTAACATTTGGGTCAGGTTCAGACTTCAAGCTGTTTTTTTTAATTGTAAAGGGTTTATTTCCCTGTGGCTTACAGGCGGCTGACGCCCTGGCATAAACTTACAATAATATAGGGATAGATAATGCAAAAAAAATTAATCTACACATATCAAAACTATTAAATTAAAAATTGTTTATCTTCAGAAAGTTGCTGGTAAGGAAGAAATATAGGACTGTAAATTATACTGGTACCCAAAGTTTTATAAACAGGTTCTATCATTTGTTTGTTTAAAAAATTTGATAATTTTATCAAATCTAGATTAATTGCTTAAAAAAGCAGTGTCAATACTATTAATCTAATACTTGTAACCTACAGAAGGTGATATTTTGTTGATTTTCATTAGAGATTTACATAAATTTTAGATTAAATTTTCCATTTTGATAATGTAAAAATTACTTATCTTTTTGAATAAACTAATAGAGATATGATAGTTATTTCTCGCATCGTATATTTCCGCGGATATAGAATATACAATTATAAAATAAAACTAGTTTTAATCTTATAATTGTACATTTTTATATTCGTAGAAAGCTGGATATAATACGATGCTAGACATAGTTTTTTCGTATGGATGAGAACCGGTTTCTATCCACCGGATTCGAATGAATACGAGAAATAAGATTATTCCTAGTACATTTCAATTAAAACTCAAAACACACACACTTACAGCCACCCACTTTTAAGGCTTCAGGGTTTATTATTAAAAGTTCATACATTTTGTACTTGTAAGATGCAAGGATGACAACATCCATAAGTAGCAAAGCCTTATTTCATTTTGTATGATGACTGACAGACCGATTGCCAAAGTAAATTATATACTGGAAAATTATTTTGATACTGTCATCCCAAAAATATTCAATAACCTACTAAAAAGCAGTCCGACCTCCATGGACGTTTAATAATTAACTATGCTACTTAATGATGATAATGTTGTCAAAACTTTTAGCCTTCTATCTTTTATAGGAGCCGAGAAAATCACGTATCCCCTACTTTGTCTTTAACAGACGGACAGACATTTGAAATTATAGAGTAGATTCGCTAATAATACCATTACAGTATAATCAAAATTAGAAAGGTTCTAATCCCTTTAAGGATTAAGTATTATTGAAAGAAAAAAATCTTTGCAAAACTTTTACTGCATTAAATATAGTTTTTTTTATAGCTGATATATTAACGAAAAGCTATTTTAATACCTATTACATAATCTATGTCAAGTATACGATTTTAAAAGTGGTAGTGGTTGACTTATTGTCGATAATACGTAATTCTGATGATCAATCGACTATGCAGCATTAAATAAAGGTGTTAATGGCTGTCATCATGCTGATATGCAATTGCCGTAATGACATATTGATATCGACTAAATTGTATTAAATACGTATGGCTGAAATATTATCGACACAATATTTACTACAGTCTAGTGATGAAAATAAAATGAAATAACGCAAAAAAAAATGCAAATACTGTTTCAATAAACTACTATTTCTTTATCAGAATAATTCTTTCATTTTGTATAAACAAGAATGACAACATCCAAAAAACAAAGCCCGGAAACGGTAGGACAAACGAATATTAACATGTAGAGTGTCAGAACTTAGAAAGCAGAATTTTAATGCATAAGTCTGAACAAAATTGAAAGTAAATTTGTTGAAAAAATTCTTAAGTTTTGAGCTAACAAATAGAAGTCTATAAACTTTGAGGTGCAGCCTAATTTACAGTCAATTGGTCTCTCCCTCCCTCTCTTGAAAAATATCGAGTTACGCGAAGAAAGTTTATGAAGGTGTTAGCTAAACACTTTAAATTCTATGTTTAAACAAAACAATAAAAAAAAACTTTATTGAAAATAAAATTTTACTCTCCAAGTTAATGAAGACCTTAAAAATAAGTCTATATGAAAAATTGCAAGCATTAAAATTATTCAATTTTGTTTTATGTTCAAGTTTCTGTATAATTACTGTATAATAACTCACTGTTCTCTTCCCTTTTATTAACTTATAAATGAATAGGTTTTGTTAAAAACTTGTTTGTGGTCCAATTTGGGTTAAAGTGAAACTACCAAATTTTCCATATGATTACTGTATTACATTTTGCTGTTTACTTTTAATAAAAATATCCAAGTTGCTATAATAAGACGGGGAAAATTGGTAAATGTTGGAAACACCTGACCAAGTTGAGTATACGTCCATGACAGCGCATAATTTTATGCCTCAACTATGCAATAAGATATATAAGTTGGAAAGAATTTTAATGTTAGAGGGAGATTTGAAAACTGCATCAAATTTTAAGGATTTTTATAAAATTCTTTTTTTGTATAATTCTTTATCTAAAAGCGGAAATACAATTTAAGTTGATTAATTTTGACATCTGTGATTAATTGATTGAAAATTGTCTGCGATCTGATTGGAGAGGCTTAAGTGTCGCTCATCATTCAACCAATTAGAGCATAGATAGTTTCCAATCCACCTATCCTATTGATAAAAATTTGTGAACTTAAATTGTATTTCCGCTTTTAGATAAAGAATTATACAAAAAACGAATTTTATCCTTAAAATTTGATGCAGATTTCAAATCTTCCTCTAACATTAAAATGCCTCCCAACTTATATATCCTACCATGCAATTTCACTTAATAGGGACAGATTTAAGGAAAATTAAATAAGTTGTAACAAAACAAGGATGACAACATCCATAAGTAGCGAAGCTCAAAATTTATTGATAGACATCAGGAAAAAATAATCTTTTGAGTATGTTAAAAAGACATAAATGAAATAAATCACGCAGCCTATTAAAAATGTATAATATCTTTTGAAGCATTAAGCTAAGAAGAAAAACGTAAAATCTAGGAATCGATCTAGCACCCCAACCAATAGCAATTCTTTAATAAACGTATTTATAATGTTGAATTAATTAATCCCTAAAAATTACAGCTGTTTATCTTGAACAGGAGTCTAAAAAAATCATGAAAACTTGAAAAACTAGGAATCAATCTAGCACCCCATCCAATTATCATATCTTAAAAAAAAACTTTATATAAATGTGTAGAATGTTGACTTAATTAATCCCTAAAAATTCCAGCTGTTTATCTTGAACAGGAGTTGAGATAATCATGAAAACTTGAAAAAACTAGGAATCGATCTAGCACCCCAATCAATTTACAAATCTTGATTAAACTTAGTAAAACTTTGCATGATGCAAATTTACTTAATCCCTGAAAATTTCAGTCGTCTGTCTTGAAAATAAGTCGAGAAAATTACGAAAACAAAAAAATCTAGGAATCGATCTAGCACCCCAATTAACAAACAGATGGACAAAACAATGTATAGATTAGATGCGCATATGTAATGGGAATCTTCACTAAAAATTTCAGCTGTCTATCTTTAATAGGAGCCGAGAAAATCACGTTTCCCCCACTTTGTCTCAGACGGACGGACGGACGGACAGACGGACTGACATTTCGAATTATAGAGTAGCTTCGCTACTAAAAAAAATCAAGGATGATTAAATCCATAGGTAGCACAGAAGAAACAAACTAACAATATCTGTTTATATAAAGAAACATTAAATATTAAGGGTCTGATGTCATAAAAATACGTCTAAATCCATCTCTTTTTTAGGGTTATTATTTCCCACTTCTCCTCTCATCCCTCTTTTTAGACTTATTCTTATGACGTCTCACATGACACTTTCCAGCGCTTTGGATTACCACATTTTCCACTAATACTAATTGACAAAAGGACATACGGACAAAATTATTAGGTAGAAGCATAAGAAATCTTCACTTGAGATTTTAAGTCCTATATCTTAAATAGCAGTAGAGCAAACGATAAAAGCCACATTTGACTTTGTTCAATAATCAGAAATCTTCACAAGAAAATTTAGCCTGTATTGTATATTATATCCTCACCTCACTTAGAGTTTTGACAGACGTACAGACAGAGATAATCCTTGAAAATCACAATGTTGCTTTAATCAAAAAATTATTGAACAAAAAATTAATAACAAATTTATCTTCCCTTGCCCCATCCCAGTGTGTGTACCCGCTATTAAGTTATTCGTTGCACTGTATATGGAATTAATTATAAATATACGTAAATATTGAAAATTTAACCTAAAATTAAGTTTGAATTTTGAATAAATTATAATTATTTAAAGCAAAATATTTAATAAATAAATAACATGTAAAAGGTTGAATAGTTATTTATCGCATCGTAATAAAGACAGTTTTCCGTGGATATTAAAATCAAAAATTTAAAGATTTACATCAGATTTGTTAGCCCAGAGCTTCCGAAGGCCCAGGCTGACAAAATTTTATGATTTTATGATTTTATTTTAATATTCATTGAAAATTGTCTGTGATACGATGGCATACATGATTTTTCAGTATGAATTATATCTGGTTCTAATTCAGCGGATATTAACGATTTCGAATTTACACTGATTCTCTCAGCAGCTATGAACGGTATTTATTTAATTTTTTTGTCAAGACTTCCATGACCATTGAGAATCTTGAATATAACTCATTTTTCTACCGTTCAGCCGTCTATTACACCGTTTAGGAGACAGATTATCCTACTCAGTGGCGTGCGAAGCACTTTGTCTAGGGGGGGGCATTTTGAAGATTTTGTAAAATTTTGCCCCCCCCTAAATCAAAGTGCCCCGGGGGGGCACTTTGATTTAGGGGGGGGGCATTTTGATTATATATACTAATTTTAAATAAGGGCGTTTAAAGGGGTGGGATTATTTGATTATGGGCCTTCTAGTTCTTATCCCTTCTTCCCCATCCCTTCCCCCATCCCTATTTCCCATTTATATCCCACATCTCTTCCCCCCCCCCCCATCTCTTCTCCCCCATCCCTTCTCCCCACCCTGCAATGACCGAAAACCAAAGATATAAAGAACTATGTAAAAAATGAAAAAAATACCCAAAATTTAAAAGATACAAAAATAGCCAAAAACGTCCTGAAAAGCAGTCCGACCTCCATGAATTTTTAATAGTTAATTATACTCCATAATGATGGGAATGTTAACATTAAGTTTTAGCCTTCTATCTTTAATTGCAGTTGACAAAATCACATTTCCCCCTTAGCTTTATGTACTGACAGCCATAGTGAATTATAGAGAAGCTAAAAAGTATAAAATATCCTACCCTCTTTAAATGGCACTTTTAAACTCTGTTAATTTTTGATTAAGTGGTGTTTCCAAGGATTTATAAGGGCGGTATGTGAAGCGCACCTAAAAATATTTACTCCCCCTTTGAACTAAAATCAATTAAAGACAACAAGAGTGGCGTATTTTATCAAGTTAGGAATATAGATTGTACTTAGTTTTAAGGGTTTTTAATGAAAATTGCCATAAAAAAAAACATGTCTTTTTGTAAGGGTATGTACACAAAAAAAATGATAAACTTATCCTGAAAATAAAATGACATCATATATAGTTATTCATTTAGACAGACATACAATGTTGAGAAAAAGGCTTAGATAAATATCAACGCTGTTTCTTTTTATATAAAATAACTTTTAGATTAAATATTTGTTGTTTACACATGTATTATAGAAATAAAAACAAAATATACAATGTGATAAAAAGCAGAAATCATTTGGAAGGGCGCGAAGCGCAAATTTTTTTCTTCAAATATGCAGGGAGGAAGGGGTTTTTGGGCTATTTATTACACTAGTCCCCAATATTCCATATAAAATTTTCTTATTCGTTGGCTCAACAACTTTGGGGACTTTAATGGAATTTTGATTGGTTGGTTAATTAAGTCGAGTTTCCATACATTTCATCCACTAATTGTAATCTATATAAGGGGTAAATTTGTGTATCATCATTGGGGATGTACAAAATTTGTTTGGTATAAAGTTTATATTATACAAAATAAAATACTTCATATTACCTGGTTTGTTATGTTCAGTGAAAAAAGATTAAAACCTAATTTCTACACTAATTTAAAAATTTGGTAAGGTTAAATGAGTAGTAACTGTCTGTTTGGCGCGAAGCGCCAAAATTTTTTTTTGGAGTATTTCTTGATCTCTTTTTGGAAACTGGGATAGTTTTTCTTTTTGTAGGGTAGGGGGCAAAAAGGGGCATTTTTGTTGACCAGGGGGGGACAAAATGGGGCATTTTTCAACATTTAGGGGGGGGGGGGCAGGGGGGGCGGTGGCTAGGGGGGGGCAGGGGGGGGCGTTTTGGTCGCTAGGGGGGGGCGATTGCCCCAAATGCCCCCTTCGGTTCGCACGCCACTGAATTCCTACTCTATAATTCACTTTGTCCGTTGCTCTCTTTGGAACCCAGTAATAGTGTCTGACTAATTATTACGTCAAAAAAAAATTAGCCAATGAGAGGCCATTATTGACCAATGGTTAAATTTATAGTGGCTTCTCATTGGCTTATTATTTCTTTTACGTCATAATCAGTCCGACACTTTTACTGGGTTCCTCTCTTTGACAGCTCTGTGTTATTGTTATTTTATTTCATAGTCTTTGCCACTTATGGAAGTTGTCATCATGCTTTATAAAAAGATTTTATTAAATCTTTTCAAAACCTTGAAAAATCAATTATTTTTTATTGTATTGATTTTTTAAAGGAAAGTTTTAAATTTCATTTAATCTTTCAGTATGATTTATAAAACAAGTATTAACATATGTATATGTCACAGCCACTATAACCAAAGTTTTTGTTGAAATGTGATTTGATAATGTCGATAACCTGATCACTTTTATTTGCTGCAGTATATTCAATAACGATAATATTATGATAATAACAGCATATATGTCAATAATATTTGAGTAATGGTCACTTTAATTTAATACCATATAATAGAGAGGAGAGAATATTTATTTCTTTCATCGTATTATAGACAGCTTTCCGCGGATAGTAAAACGATTAATTATAGGATCAATGACGGCTTTGTTAGCCCCGAGGGACCGAAGGCTCGGACTAACAAAACTGGTATTAATCTTATAATTCATCGTTTTACTATCCATAGAAAGTTTTCTAAAATACGATACGACATATGATTTTTCAATATGGCTGAGAACCGGCTCTAATCCAGCGGATATTAATCAGTTTCGAAGCTATACTGGAGAAAAAAAATCTTCTTCAATTCTAAAAAGAATCTATTTATAATTCTAATCGATATTATTATTAAATTTCTTCCAAAAAAATGATAAAATAGCAATATTAAAACTATGTAGAAAGAAACAATTATCTTATGGGTCAGCTGAATTTGAGTTTCCGATTGAATACATAGTTTCCTCATCTTATCTCAACATTTACTACTAGCTAAAAAAGCTTAAAACTACCGAGAAAAAATCAAAATTTGAAAAATTAAAATTTTAAATGTATATTGTATAAACCGTTTTTACATTATATCGCCTTTCCCTTTTACTGGAGTAGATGAAAATAGGCTTTGCAATATTTGGGTTATCTGCTGTACAACTTCGGAAATTAGGGAAGAAATAGGCAATAAATTTTCAGTTGATCATCTTGTGATATCATTATTCTTTAGGATATTAAGTGATAGGACATTGAAGATAGATTAATGTACATTAGGATATATAAGTTGGAAGGAATTTTAATGTTAGGGGGAGATTTGAAATCTGCATCAAATTTTAAGGATTCTTTATAAAATTCACTTTTTGTATAATTCTTTATCTAAAAGCGGAAATACAATTTAAGTTAATTAATTTTGACCAATAGGATAGGTAGATTAGAAACTACCTGCGCTCTAATTGGGTGAATGATGTACGACACTTAAGCTTCTCCAATCAAAGCGCAGATAGTTTTCAATCCACCAATCACAGATGTCAAAATTAATTAACTAAAATTGTATTTCCGCTTTTAGTTAAAGAATTATACAAAAAACGAATTTTATAAAAAATTCTTAAAATTTGATGCAGATTTTAAATCTCCCCCTAACATTAAGATTCTTTCCAACTTATATATCCTAATGTACATACATCCCCAACTATGATAAACCAAATTACACCTTCTGTAAATGAAAACTAGGTGGGAGAGATTAGACACTTATAGTTTGTTCTACTAATTCAAGATGTAATAAAAGTCTCCAAAGTTTTTTAAGACCACCAAAATGTTTATAAAACTTTGGAGACCAATATTATTTTGAGCCCAATCCCCCTACCCCCTCCCCTTAACTCCCCTTAATATACAGCAGGTATATTTGTTTCCTTGTTTTGTGTCAAGTAAAATCTCGAAAATGGCTGAAATTAAAATCGGAAAACTTTGTTATAAGTCAGTTTTAAGAGGATTAGGTATAAAAAAAAACTCCTCATTGACATTAGTGATCAATTATACTAAGAAAATGACAATTTCGGTAATTTTTGTGCTTTTACCAGGCAACTTTTAAGTTCACTCCTAATGACTTTTTAAAGCCCATGAAAAAAGTTAATGACAAAAAATTAAGTTTAAAACAAAAAAGACAAAATCCATAAAAAGCTAAATAAAAATATTTTCCTTTGCTGAAATTTTCTTATATGGAAAAATAAGATAGAACATTTATTTATCGCATCGCATATAAACAGTTTTTCGCAGATATAAAAATATATAATCATAAGATTAAAACCAGTTTTGATATCCACGAGATGCCGATGGCACGGACTAAAAAACTGGATTTAAAATTATGACTGTAAATTTTTATATCTGGATATAATATGATACGATACATGATTTTTGAGTATGGCCTAAATCAATCCAGCGGATATTAATCGGTTTCGAAGCCATACTTCAAAAGTCTTTTATTTGACTTAATTGACAATCTTAACTATCCGTTACGACGAACAAACAGACGGATCCATAAAAAAGCATTGCTTAAAGTTAGTTAAGCCTACATTAAACAAAAATTCCTTAGCGTAGTCAGGGGTTAGGACATATAATCATAAGTTCATAACACTTAATCATATATATAATCCAATTTCTAAAAAAAAATAAAAAGAAGCATTTATTTTCAAAAATCATTTGCTTCAAATTATGGCAATTGCTTATAGCTCTAACTTTCGACATAATATCCAAACTTCAGTATTGCAAGTTAAATTCCTAAATCTACCAAATAACGCTATTCTAATAATGACATTACTGATATATTTTTCCATCCTAAAAGTTTAACTTTTAAAGGAAGGAAAGAGATTTCCTTGATTATATTTTAAGAGATTAAAGAAATATTCAACTGCCTGATTGTTGTAGGCTTAAATGTCCAAAAATTAACACACACACACACACACACACACATAAACATAATACATGTATTTTTTATCTAAAAAGGTTCAAAGATACATTTTAGAGATAAGTCTTAAGACAATAGTACTTTTTCCCCAATGCTGTACTCTTTATCTACCTACTTTTCTTCTAGAAATATCTGTTTCTTAATCTACTTTATTGTGTCTACGCCCCTAGAGGCCTCTAAAGGAACAGGACCTATGAAAAGCTACACTGTTAATGAGAAACACATCGGTTGAGTGGTTTTCTTAGGGGGGACGACCTCCGTTGTTTTTAAAATCAACGGTTTGTGAGATCTTTTAGTACAAACAAACCTCCAATCTCCCTGTGTAAGAACTAGCAGCTGCTTTGTTTTTAGCTTTTAGCGGCTTATCTTTGAGCCTCTACCAGCATCGCTTCTAGCCTCTAGCGGCTTTGCTACAGAAGGAAAACAGCCCCAAACCACATAAAAAAAGGATGACAACAAAATTGTTAAAATTTGTTGAAAAACTACGTAAATACAGGATATTTTTTAAGGACATACTTACATTTTGAGGACTTGATTATAGAGATGCTTTGCTTATATATTGGTACTTTGTTGTCCTAGGAATCAGTATTCCAAAAATCATATCAGTCGGATAATTTTATCACATAATTATTTGTTATTAAAAAGGTTAAAAATCAATATGTTTTAAATGGACGTACGGACACTCTGGTAACGGTTATAGAGTTGCTACGCTTTCTTAATCTTACCTATCTACTACAGGAATCACCATGCAAAGTTTTAAATCGATAGGACAATTCTAACATACCTAAATTATCGAATAAAAGCTATCCGTTACGGACGGACGGACGGACGGGCTAACCGACCGTAATTATAGAAAAGCTTTGCTTTTTAAAAAATAAAGGCTCTCTTGAAAATCACAACCCACCCTTAATAGCCATTTTGGATATTTCTACTGACCAAAAACCTTAAGAATAAGAACCTGTTTATATGTAGACCAAACTAGCAAAGCCATAAAGACGTTTAATTCTAACTTTAAGGTGGTGTACTTTAAGAATTCAACTAAAATTAGATATCAAATATTATTTTACTCAATATAAAGTTATTAAAAATAACTTGTATATGATTTACTCAGGGTTGACTTTTAAAAGAATAATAACCTTTTAAGAACTATTTATACGTACTTTAAAGTTTAGATGCTGTAAAATATTGAAACCAAAAGATAAATATTTTAAAAACATTCAAGAAGAATTATAAAAATTCCTAAAAATCAGCTGGGGTTTAGGAGGGGCCAAAAAAATAAAATTGCTCAATTATCCTTCTATTATTGGACACAACATCACTGCCTCCTCCTCCCACCACCCCATCCCGCCGTTATAATCCCCCCCCCCCCCCCCCTAACAACCAACATTTTTTTTTGCTGTTGATTGTTGTTGATGTTGAACCAAAAATGAAAATCTGGTTTTACCATTACAGAACAGCTAACCAACATCATTAATCAAATTGGCGAAAAAATGTGTATTTTTCTTTCTTGATTTTTTTGCATTATAAATACATGATAATTTTTTCACTTTTAAGTATAAAAAAATCACTGTTTTTTTTAGTATAAAATTAAGATATTAATTTTTGTTTCACTTAAAAAAATTCAATCCCAAAAATTTGGGCGTTTTTGTGGCGTGCGCTGGAGCGTTCAGTGTGTGCACAACGGCTTACACACAGTAACTGTTGAGCGTTCTGCAAACCCAATGTCAAGTTACGGGGCGCTCACACACACACACACTAGCTCATATGTGCTTATAATACGCGCGTATTAGTGGTGCACACATGATACAACTAAAATTCAGATTAGCTTAAGAATTTGAAATAATTTCGATTGTGATAGATTTAAGCAGTTTATACGCAAACAGCACGAAAAATACAGGAATTAATCCATAAAAGATATTAAAAGCTGATTTCAAGATTTAATAAAATTTCAAAATCTTAAGTTTCTATCAAAAAAAATATTTTAAGTAAACAGATTATCTCTAAGACAGTAAAATGATAACTTATTTTGTTTGCATAATTTTATGTATATATGTATATATAATATAAGTATTTCAACGATTTTTTTTCAATTTTGTAGGTGTACCACGTATTTTTACCCACTAGTACTCTCTTTCTATCTCTTTCACTCTCTCTCTTTCTCTCTCTCTCTCTCTCTCTTTCTCTCTCTCTCTCTCTCTCTTTTACTCTTTATCTCTCTCCTCTCTCTCTCTCTCTCTCTCTCTCTCTCTCTCTCTCTCTCTCTCTCTCTCTCTCTCTCTCTCTCTCTCTCTCTCTCTCTCTCTCTCTCTCTCTATGTAAATCTCTATATCTTTTTATCCGTGATCTTAGCATCTTTATCTTTTTCTATTTTATCTTTCTCTTTTTTTCTTTCTCTCTCCCTTTCTCCCTTTCTTTCTCTCCATCCCGTTCTCTCTCTTTCTTTTCCATATCTTTCTCTAAAAATTAATGTACATCCCCAATCATGGTATACAAATTAATTCTTATATTCTGTTATTTAAAGTAATGAAGATGATTAAAGTCCCTCGACAGATTATGACGTCAAACGATAGAATAGCCAATGAAAGGCCAGTATACACTGTAATTGATCAATGGTAAGATTTATGCTGGCCTCTCATTGGTTATTTTATCGTATGACGTCATAATCTGTTGAGGGACTTTAATCATCTTCAAAGTAATCGTTAAAAAAGTTTGGACTCTTCTGATTTGGTTGCTATTTTGTTATCGTTGGCAGGACATGAACATGATGAAGTAAAACTACACAACAGACGGATGAAAACTATAGAGAAGCTTTTTTTAGTGGATATTTTTAATTAGAGACTTTTTATATTTCGGTATGTCTTCAAGATATCTTAGGAATCTACATTGTATATTGTACAATGTAAGCAGTACAGGAATAATAGGTATACCTGTCCAGGGACAAGGGACCAGGATTCTGGCAAAAAATATCTTCCCAGGAATATAAAGACAATGGACGATAAATTGATATACATACCTCCCTAATGATAATAAACCAAATTAGCCCTACAATTGTTTTTTTATTAATGGTGGAAACAAAAAATGAAAATTCTTTAATAGTACCCTATGTTTCAGAGCAAACTAATAAAGCGGTTATAAAACTTTGGGTACTAGTAAAATTAACAGCCCAATGTCCCCTCCTTCCCTGGTTTTACCCAGAGTTTATCACAGCCTCTAGAGATCAACACTCCCCTTTTATTTTTTATTTATTTATTTTTTTTTTTGGGGGGGG
This sequence comes from Acartia tonsa, assembly GCF_053477335.1. Classification (NCBI taxonomy): domain Eukaryota; kingdom Metazoa; phylum Arthropoda; class Copepoda; order Calanoida; family Acartiidae; genus Acartia; species Acartia tonsa. Next base: position 6,871,704 of record NC_137264.1, read on the forward strand.
GTTCTCACAATTTTGTAATGGGTGGTTGTTCGCCCTCTACAACAGCCATTTTTAACGTCCCTGCATTAAAATTTACCTACAAATTCCTACCCAAAATGTATGAAGAGGTTGGGAGAGAAATAATATACCCCCAGAGCTAGTCCCCAAAGTTTTATAATATCTTTTCTTAATCGTTTACCACTTTGGGGACGCTTATTGAATTTTGATTGGCTGGTTCATGAAGTGGAGTGTCTAAACGTTTTAAACACTAATTATTTTGTAATTTTTTGTATCATTTTAGTTGGAGATGTACATCAAATTATCGGTCATTGTCATATCCCTTTAGATCCCTGAATAATATATCTACTATTACCCAATCCCTATATCCCAAAACTATTCACAGACGATGTGCTGAATTTTAATTTCCAAATGTATACGCAGTTTCCGCGGTGTTTCCTCATCCTATCTTAATATTTACTACTAGCTAAAAAAGCTTCAAATTTTTCCAAAAAAATCGATGAAGACCCACGCCAAAGTTTGTATCTATGAAAATTCCATCGGTACAAGTTTTGGCGTGGGTCTGATTTTATTTGGAAGTTTGAAGCTTTTTTAGCTAGTAGTAAATATCGAGATAGGATGAGGAAACACCGCGGAAACTGCGCACATATTTGGAAATTAAAATTCAGCACATCTTACAGACACATACATTATTGTGTCTGTGGGAAATCAGGGTTTACAGGGATAGGACAATAGATCATAAATCATTCTTCTACAAAATCATTATGTATGTACTTCTTTAGGCAGCTTGTAAAACAGATCTATAGTATAGATGTATATACAGATAACTACCTCCCTCACTTTTTCAATAACCTTTTTCGCCATCTAGCAAATTGTTTTATGCTACTTGGCTGTGTTAATATTCTCGACACCATTGGTTGATTTTCAATGACCAAATTGAGAGTCGGCACAAACTTAATCAAATTAATTGCCAATGACCTCTCCTTCCCTGGTAAAAAGTACAAAAAGGTATAACAAGGAACAAAAGTCATAGTTGTAAAAGGAGTAAAAAATATGCATATCGTGCGGTTTAGAATCTCTCCCATTTTCACAGGATTCAAACCTGTTCTTAAATGGCTTAGAAACAAGGTTGACAACATCCATAAAAGCGAAGCTCTGAAACGGTAGGACAAACGAACATTAACACTTGTAGAGTGTCAGAACTGAATAATCAGAACATAAATGTATGTATAAAAAGGAATCACCATGTAAAGTTTGATATCGATATGACAATACTAACATGTTTTAATTAACGAAAAGACCTAACCTTTACTGACGTACGGAATGGAACATAAATGATGAATAAAGGATTGTTTAGAAGGGGAAGGATTAGAAAGTGGAATCATATAAAGATGTTCCGCAACTAAAAATACTTAAATCAAATTCTAAATATCTAATCTATGTACTGTACAAATAAGAGGATAAAATCATTCATGAGAACGAAGTAAAGGAAATAATTATATACTTTTATCTATAAATAATAGGATTTAAACATTTTTTTTTAATTTTTAATATTTTCAGATAAAATAAAAATAAGTTATAGGTAGTATATTCAAATCTATACCATAAGTTTAGCTTAATATTGATCCAAGGCAGGTTTTAGGCTGTCCAGGTGGGAGACTCAAACCACAACCATTCAAAATAAGGAAAAATAAATCCTACATTTTTTTAAAAATTCATTTAAAACTAGCGGCTACGCAGCTAGCATCTATGGGCTTCGTATTCTAAAGGGCTGAGGAGCTTGAAAAATAGCTGAAAAGCATACCAAAGAATTTAATCAGAAAATAAAATAGCCTAAAACCATGACAGGACCTATGTGAAGCTTACCTAAAACAAAGACCCTATCGGTTCAGTATTTATTGAGATCATAAGTTTCAGACAAAAAATTCTTACTGCTTTATATAATAGAATGTATGTTAGGGGTATGGGAATCAAACAATCTCTAAACCCACTCCACCATTATTCAATTAAGAAAATGACCATCATATAAATAAAGTGTTGACCATAATTTGTTGACAAGAAGATATATTTCATATAAAAAAATTTTCTTCAACTCTTTTGGCGGTAAAAAAAAACAGCTATTATTTCTCAAAAATTAACATTATAATGCAGAAAATATTGCCTTTTGTCTTAACAAAGATACATTTGATTGTCATTAAATAATTTTGTTATATGAATTATCCCTCAGATGTGCGTTGATAGTTGTAAGGGTTGGGTTAGGTCAATCTTAATTGTTGATAGCATAGACACAAATAAATTGTATTAAAAAGCAAAGCTACTTTATAATTTACTAGCGGCTACTCCCCTAGAGGCCTCTAGTGGCACTTTAAATGATTATTTTTTTTAATAATACGTGACTTTACTATGTTGCGTTAAAGTCTCTGCGTAAAAAAAAAATAGATTTTTCTTGGGATGGTAGTGGCACCCTCCCCCAAAATAGTTATGAGAAGCTACCCTGTTAAGGAGAACCCGATCGGTTCAGTGGTTAGCGAGATCCTTCGGTACAAACAAAAAGATAGACAATCAGACAAACACACATCCTGTTACTTTATTTTAAGGATAAGGATTGTTTGTCCGTCATTCAGGCCGTAATGCAATATGGGAAATGATTTTCTCAACTGCTATTTAAGATAGACATCTGAATTTTTAGTGAAGATTACACTGAAATATGCACATCTTATCTAATACTGTGTTTTGTCCGTCTGTCTGTAAATCATGCTTCAAAAGATATAAACGGTATTTTTTAAGGTTCCGTGATTTTCTTGGAGTTATTGCATATTATCTTTCTTTTTTTTTATTTTTATGAGAACTGAATGCCTGATCAATGACTCACTTTGTCTGTTTGTCCATTTCTTGATTTTTTGTGCATCGCTACTTATGGATGTTGTCATCCTCGTTTTTTTTGTCGGGGAGGGGTTTCTGAATAGTTTTTCTCATATTCGTAATTTTTAATTTTGCAATAAGAGACAAAGAAATTAGAATCAATTTAGAATAATTTTAGATTTAAATTATTGAAAAGTTTAGACACACCTAATTTGAACAAACTAATCTATATTTAATATTTATGTGCCATTATAATTTTTATTTCAATGTGCTCTTCCTAAATTATTATTTCCAATTCCTGCAACTTTACCATAATTACCCAGGGAGGGAGGGGACATTGGTATGTTTATTACACTAGTCCCCAAAGTTTAATTAGAACGTTTTTTTTATTTATTGGCTTAGCAACTTTGGGGACTTTTATTGAATTTTTATTAATTAAGCTGAGTTTCCAAACGTTTCAACCACTAATTGTAATCTACAGATGGGATAATTTTGTGTATCAACATTTGGGATGTACGTTAATTTATCGGCCATTGTTATATCCCTTTAAATATTATTTATGTCGACACTTTGTCTTCTTTAGTAAATGGTCTTGGCTGTCATAATATCGTCATTCTGTTTTTGAAAGAGCAATCATTTACGTTTACTTTAATAAAAAGTGGTCCTTACTGCCTTAATATCGACAGTCTAACATTATAACAACATACTTTTGTTTACATAATAACGACACCATTTTTTACAGTGTATTACATTGACACCGTTGAGTTAGTCTAAATAATATATGTAAGGCCATTATAATTATCAAAGAATATTTAATTTTCTAGTCTGTAAGTAAAACTCCTGTGAGCAATTTTTGTATAAATCTTTTCATACTTAACCGTCACGAGGTAAGACATTAAACAAGAGTGCTTGTGTATATCAGTAGCGCAACAATGTAAAAATTAAAAGACATACAGTCAGAACTGTGGTCGTGGCTGATTTGACATCGAAATTCGGTAAGCAAATTTTAAAATTATATCATATCATCTGTATAGCTTTAATAAAAAGTGGTGATAGCTGACATTATGACAATATACTTATGTCGACCTAGTAACGTCAAAACACACTTGAAATTAAACAAGTGAATTATGTAGCAGCTTCGCTATTTTTGTTAAATGGGACAAAAAAAAGCGAGTCTGAAAAAAGCCTATTGTCTTATGGCAAATAATTATAATGGATACTAAACAGGATGGCAGTGATTGTTACATGGAGGTTAAATTAACCTTACTATCACATGGCTCCGTAGCTGCGCATCAGACGCGTGTAAGCCTCTGTGAAATCGTCATACTATAGCTTTAAAATTTAGCTGGGTGTAAAAATCTCGTCCTAAACAGACAATCCATCTTTTCGGATTTTTTTTTCTTTAATCAAGCGGGTTTAAATTTGAGGCTTAAGCGCGGCTGCCGAGCCCTGAGCCCTTAATCTACATGAATTAAACGTATGGCTATATGGAAGCCTGGGAATGAATATTTATTATCAAACATTGGCCTATCTTTGTATTTCTGGTTTTGAAGACTTTAAAGTGGCTGGATATGTGCATGCATGTCCATTTATATCTCGTAAATGGCTGGTGTAGTAGGGAAAAATAATCTTCTAAAACTTGCATGGAACACATATTATAAATGTCTAATTCGATATTACTGTTTTAATTACAACTGGCTGCACCCCTAGCATCTAGATGACCGATTTGTTTCTCCTTTACATTTTAGTTTCAAATATGTTGTTAAGGTTTTTAAACTATTTTGAGGGTGGGTACCTCCCCCCCCCCCTCCCCCAAAGCCCTGTGCTAAAGGGTGTGCAAAAAAAATGCGGACATTTTTGAAATTGAAATTAAGCGGCTTGTGTTAATAGTAGAAAAATGTTACGCATATCGTTAGAACCGCTAGGAAGTCTATTTTTTTTTTGAAATATAAGAACGATTCCTCTACTACGTATAGTTTTGGAGCTATGTGGTAAAAGATCCCAACTGGCTTAAAACTTGACTTGCAAGTAAATCATTAAAGATTAAATTAAAGGGTATGCAAATGAAAATACGTACATTTTTAAAATTCTAATTGCTTGGCTTGTGTTAATGGTAGAAAAATGTTTTGCATACCTATGGAATCGCTATAAACTCTATTTTATGGAAATATAAGAACCATTCATATGCTACGTATAATTTATGAGCTATGTGGTAGAATGTCCCAACTGACTTAAAACTCAAAAAAAAATTCCACTTTTCTCACATTTATCAATACAGCTCCTAAACTAAAAATAGCACAAAAATCGTACTTATATTTCCAAAATATAGAGCTTATGACGGTTCTAACGAGATACATAGCATTTTTTTACTATTCACACAAGCCGAGCAGTTTGAATTTTAAAAATGTCTGCATTTTTGCACACCCTTTTTTTAACTTTAATGATTTACTCGCAAGTCAGGTTTTAAATCAGTTGGGACATTCTACTACGTAGCTCCTAAACTATAAGTAGCACAGTAATGGTTCTTATATTTCCATAAAATAGACTTCATAGCGGTTCTAATGGTATGCATAACGTTGTTCTACTATTAACACAAGCCGCGCAATTTGAATTTTAAAAAGGTACATATTTTTTTATATACTTTAATCTTTAATGATTTACTCGCAAGTCAAGTTTTAAGGCAGTTGGGACATTTTACCACATCGCTCCTAAACCATACGTAGCAGAGGAATCGTTTTTATATTTCCCAAAAGAAGACTTCCTAACGGTTCTAACGATATGCATAACATTTTTCTACTATTAACACAAGCTGCGCAATCCAAATTTTAAAAATGTCCGCATTTTTTTTGCACACCCTTTAAATGCTTAAATTGAATTAGATATCAATTGTTCACTCCCTACAACCAGGCTTAGAAGACAGGGAGGCAGGGGATATTGGGCTGTTTATTACACTAGTACCCAAAGTCTTATAATAACGTTTCCTTTTTCGTTGGCCTAACAACTTTGAGGACTTTCATTGAATTTGATTAGTTGGTTGATTAATTTGAGTGTCAAAACATTTCTTCAACCACTAATTGTAATCTACAGGAGGGGTAACTTTGTGTATCATAATTGGGGATGTACATAAACTTACCTGCGATTGTTGACTCCCTGTATTCCAGCTAAGAAGATGCTAAGCTGTGATTATTGTCAATCATGTCAGGGATAACTGGAAAACATAAATGGCCATTTTTAAACACAAAACCTTTGGCAAAATAGCCTAAAACCTAAGTCAATGAGCTTAATATCTATATCAGTTTCATTTCAAGTAGCTTATAGGGGATGCAATACCCCCCCCCCCCCATCCTCCTAACATTTATCAATTTCTGGTTGACATTTGACTTATCTTAAGTGAGTTTTCTCAATATAATAATCCCAGGACCAAGACTAAACTTCCCTAAAGATTTGTGTGCGATTTGTCTGACCGTTTACAAGATCTTACTGGATATATGATATTATCTTTTGGTGACTGAGAGAAAATTAGTATAAGATAAATAAATACTCTATTGTCCCATCCCTTTATCTCTTCAGTTAAGCAGACTATTCATAAACAGGATTCTAAGGGATAAGACTATTGACAATTTATTTATCAACAAAATAATTATTTTATGATATTAGAATCCCTAGGGGCTTCGGCCCAAGAAGTATTGAAAATCCCCCTCCTATATAGAAACGTTCGTTCGTAATTTGTTTTGTTTTTTCACGGGGGCTTCGACCCAGGGGGTGGTGGTGGTGGTCCCCCCACTCTGCTTATTTGTTTTAGTTTACGAAAAGAAAAACATTTTTTGGATGGATTGGGTGTCACACCCCCCATGAATGTAGCCTACCACTACCGGATCAGTATGTATATTACCTGAAGAGTAGAACCCAATCGGTTAAGCGGTTACCGAGATCTTAAGCTTTAGACAGACAGACATCGTTCTACTTTGTATTATAGATTAATGGAAAAATTGGACACTACAAATGTATACTAATCATTCTAGATTTAATTAAAGTCACTACCGCCTTGAAGCCAACGAATAAGAGAAAGTGTTATATATATAAAACCTTTTGAGACCAATATAATTTAGAGCCTAATGTCCCCCCCCCTCCCTGATTTTCAATACATAAATCAATTGTTATCTGCACTTAACATCAATAATACCCATCATTACAGGGATACATCAATTATGGATACATTAATCTATCTCCCAATCTTGGAAGCTAGTAAAAATGGCGGCACAGATCATGACGGCAAAAAAAATAACCAATGAGAGGCCAGTATACACTGTAATTGCCCAATGGTAAAATTTATAGTGGCCTCTCATCGGTTATTTTTTTGCGTCATAATCTGTGACGCCACTAGCTTCCAATCTTGTAATGGATGTTATCCTTATAATAAAGTAAAAGGACCTCAGTCTGTCTGTTTGTGTGTAAGGAAGGATCTCGCTAACCGCTGAACCGATACAGTTCTCCCTTATAGTGTAGCTTCCTATAGGTTCTGGGCAGTTTTATAAATATTTGGGGGGGAAGGTACCACTACCCTCCCAAGAGAAATCGCCAATAATCCAAAAAATATAACAAGCGTCGCCTTGCGGCCTTCTTGATATTATTTAGTCTTTACATAGATTGAAAAGAAAACATTATACGTGCTGCTAGAGGCCTCTAGGGGCGTATCCGCTTGTATACACTAACAAGATTAAATTTTGGACTTTAAATGACACTGGTACGTAGGTACCCAAAGTTTTATAACCATGTTTTCTTATCTATTGGCTAAATAACTTTAGATACTTTTTTAGAATTGTGATTGGTTATTTCCAAACTAGAAGTGTCCAAACTTTTCAACCAATGATTTAAATCTAAAGAAGTGATAATTTAGTTTTAATCTTATCTTATCCCTTAAGATCCCTTTTAATTATACTACAGCATTACAGTGAAAGAATTTTCAATAGTTAATCTTGAAGCGTAGCAAAAACAAGCTTACAAAATTAATAACAAGGATTTGAAAAAGATAAAAATCAGCATGATTTTTAAATAGACTTACAGACTTTCAGATTTTTACGCTTTCTAGATCGTACCTACCTGTTACAGGAATCACTATGCCAAAAATAAAACCAATAGTAAAATTTCAACCTGCATAAATTAACAAAAAGAGCTAAATATGGCGTAAAGATGTATGAACGTACGTCAGACTTTTACAAATATATATGAATCCCCAGGATACAAAGGGATAAGACAATAGACGATAAATTGATGTACATCCCCAATGATGATACGCCAAATTCCCTCTTCTATAGATTATAATTATTGGTTGAATTGTTTAGACACTTAACCTAATGTATCAATCACTAAAAAAATCATCTAAAGTCCCCAAAGTTGTTAAACCAACGCATAAGAAAACTTTATTAAAAACTTTGGGGACTAGTGTAATATACAGTTCATAGTCCCCTTCCTTCCTGATATATTCCGGGATTAAAATAGAAATTTGTTCGCTATTGTTGAAGAATGGTGCAAGGTTGATGAAAGTTGATAGATATATATTCTAGAGAGATGTCACAAATTTGGGTATTCTCAGTCTTTAGAAGCATAGCTGTTCTACAATTCTTGTCTGTGCGTCAAATTAAAAGTACGTGCATTCCCTCATCATATCAATCTAACAAGTTTGTGGCAATTAAAATAATAATTTTTTACAGTGTCTTTTATGGAACAAAAGTATTGCTTAACTTAACCCACTTACCATTAACAGAAATCTTATTTTCTTGTCTAAACTTAATACTTTTCTTCTATTAAAAAAAACGTTATGATAATTGGATAATATTTTTAATAACAAAAATTTTGGTTTTATCAACATTAGCGTTACTTTTCACTTATTTGTCCTTGTTAGATATAGATATCATATAAAATTGGATATTCTTCGTTTTTGGAGCATTTATTAAGTATTCTTACAAAGCTGTAAATGTAAAATCTAAAGTTTAGCTATAACATGTTATAACTATGAAACACTAAGTGTACTGTACTATAAAATAGGCATCTGGAGTAAGAATCTGCTCTCTATAACTCATTTAATTGAATTCTTAACAAGGATGACAACATCCATAAAAGCGAAGCACCGAAACGGTAGGGCACACGGACATTAACACTTGTATAGTGTCTGAATTGAATAATCAGAACATAAAAGTATACGGGTCGAAGCAAAATTGTAAGTATATTTGTTGAAAAACTGCTTGATACAGGATAATGTTTATGGACATACTTACATTTTTAGGACTTGATTATAGAGTTGCTTCGCTTATAATATTGTTATTTGTTGTTCCAGGAATCAATATACCAAAAATCAGATCAAACGGATAATTAGATCACTTAAAAATTTGTTGTTAAAAAAGTAGAAAAATCGACATGTTTAAAATGGACGTACGGACATTCTGGTAATGATTATAGAGTTGCTACGCTTTCTAAATCGTGCCCAACTACTACAGAAACCATCATGCAAAGTTTGAAATTGATAGGACAATTCTAACATGCCTAAATTAACGAATAAAAGCTATCTATCACGGACGTACGGACCGACCCTAATTATAGAAAACCTTCGCTTTTAATAAACGTTAGGGTAAGTGGGATTTTCTCGGATGCTATAAAAGATGGTTTTAACTACTTTTTTTGGCATTTGCATTTACTATAATACTTTTTTATCTGTTTATAATTGTTATAATAATCTTCGCTACTTATGGATGTTTTATTTTTTGGCTGTAATAGGAAAACATAGGTATATCAATGGATTTTGTGTCATAAACACCCTAGACGGTAAAAGGAAGAAGGTCATATGAATATAAAAAGACTAGATGATCAATATCTAAGTATGGCCAATAGGAACACAGTCAAGGAACAATCTGACCGTATTATTGGTTGTAAAAAATAGATAATTTTGATACAAATACATAGAAAGTCAACTGGAATTTCTTCTCAAGTTAATGGTTGAAAATTTGGGACACTTCTAATTTGAACCAAATAATGAGAGAACAATAGGTTATAAACTTTGGGGGTACAGTTTAACTTACAGCCAAGTGTTCCCTCCCTTAACGTTGACTTGATTATATGACATATTGATCCTATTTAAAAAATAGTCCTGCTGTTTTGTTTTTGGTATTTTTATATGGACGTTAGATAATCAATAACTTAGATGAAAGGTTGGTCGATCGTGTCCACAAAACGATTCAAATTGTCTAATAATATACGATTAAAAGTTACGTTGTCCATATATTATTTAATACTAGCGACTACGTCCCTAGAGGCCTCTAGTGGCACTTTAAATGTGTTTTTTATTTCATGTGTATGTTGCGTTAATACTCGTAAAAGCAAGAATATTTTTTCAAAATTAGATTTTTTGTGATTTCTTTTGACAGGGTGGTGGTACCTTCCCCCAAATTTTTTTATAACCTTCTCGGGGCCTACGAAAAGCTACCCTGTCAAGGAGAACCCGATCGGTTCAGCAGTTAGCGAGATCCTTCGGTACAAACATAAAAACACACTGACATCCTGTTACTTTAGTATAAGGATAATTAATTAATAATCTTTTTAATTATGTACGAAAACTATTTTTTGCGGCTGTAAATGAACACTCATGAAAATGTGTGAAATCTTTGACACAAGATTCGTGTCTGTCTGTGGTGTTCCTACAAACCAACAGTTTCAGGTAGCAAAGCTACTAAATGTGGTATTCGGCAACCGTGAGCCATGCCCATGGCACCCCTGATCTGGGGTTCGGTGGAGGGTCAATGGCCCTCCCCCGAGTCCTGGGGAAGGGGTCTAGTGACCCCCTCCCTACGCTTAGAATTAATGATTGAATCTGTCATGTTTATTATGGTTAACTGTATTCTTAATTCTCCCCCACCCTTTCCAGGGATGGGGGATCATTATTGCCCAAACTGACCATTGTATATGTATTATCTATGCTTTTGTGTTATGATTATTTATTCCTATCCATGTAATTATTGTTTGTTGTATATAGCTTCAGTATCTTTTAAACCTTCAATAAAGTGACAACTGAAATAGATGTTGATCATTATCTAGTGAAAGCTAGAGAAGCGTAGCTTCTCTATAGTAAGGTGTCCACGTCTGTCACACTGCCGTAATCTAATTGAACTCCGGTGTCTGCCATTTATCCTCGGCGGATACCACAACTTTGGTGACAGCTGTGTGAGATTACGGCGAACCACAAGTGTAGAGCAGACGCGCATCTGAGGCTAAGGTACTCCCAGCAGTGAATCTGGCAAAACTGACGCAAGCAACCTGAATTACCCACCCTGGACAGCAAAGTTTGACTCTGCATCCGGCAGTCGTGGAAGCGAGACAGCGAAATTTGACGAATAACCGCGAGCAGCGCTGATATCTAACGGAGAATTGAGCGCCAAAAGGGCTGAAACAGGCCTGCGGACCAGCTGAAACAAGCCAAATAAGTGTAAACGGCTGGAAATAGGCCAACTTTACTGCAAGAATTAGCAGGATCCGAACCAGTGGCGCTAGCAGGACGGGACATTCCCTGCCGCCATCAGCCGGATTTGGATCAGCGGCGCCAGCAGGACGGGACATTCCCTGCCGCCGATAGGCTGAAACATGCCACATAGCTGCAAGCTGCGAGCTAACATACGAGTGTAGTGCACCAGAACAGAGAAAAACTACGTCAACTCCGAGTATCCTGAGAAGCTACAACGCAGCCATCCATCTAGAAAAACAGATATTATGTTACATTGCAGGGATTACCACCCTGGTGTTATGGCCAAACAATAGATTTATGAGCAAAGCTTGGCAAACAAATTGTTGTGTTGTGATAAATCTAAGAATAGAACAGGCTTGGATTATTGTGTATTGTGATAACAGCTAAAAATAGAACAGAGTTGGTAAACAAATCTGTTATGCAATTGTGATAAGGACAAAAATAGAAGCTAGATGTAATATAATAAAGACCCTGATATACAATCAAAATATCTCAAACCCACAGCACAACAACAATACACCCCTTATTCCAAGGGAAAGGGAGGAGCCCCTCTCCATTGAAGACAAATACAATCAGGGTGATATAATAGATAAGCCTAGGATTAAGAAGAAAAGGCCCTATTACACCAGCACACAGTTACCCCCCTCCCTCACAGGGGGAACGGACGGAGTTACCCCCGTCCCCTCACGCGCTTCCCCCTTCCTACCCACACTAGACTAAGTCCGTCTGTAGTGTGGGGCTAGCGATCGGACACACAGAGCGCCATTCACGGGTAGCGCAACAGAGTGCGGAAAACATCATAAATCCAACGGACGAAGCGGACCAATGAGAGAGCGAGTTGAGGGGTGAGAGCGCGTTTTCCCCGTGTGCGCGGATTTGACGGCGCGGACGCGCGTTACAAGGACAGGAGATTCCACGCACACACACACACACACACACTCACACCGGAGCGGAGCTACTCCATAGCATTTAACAGGGGTATTTTTAGCAAATAAAGAATTGCAAGTTTCTTTCCTTCTAGCTCTAGTGTGATAAGGGAAAACCCAATCAGTTCCTGACAGCAGTTCAGACCCTCAACATCTATCTACCTCTACCAGCCTACCCTACAACCTCAACACCTAACTAGTGATAAGTACAGCTAAGTTATATCTTTGCAACTAAGCTCCCAACCTAGTGATACAAATAGTGTTGGCTGTTAGGCTAGGAAGCCTCAAGTGACAAACCATTTATTTTAGTACTGTACAACTTTGTGCCCGCCGTTGCACCGTTGACCCAATGGACCAGCATCAAGCCCCAGGAGGTGACCAAGCCCCAGGATGGCTCCAGGATGACCCTCAGCCGGCCCCAGCCGAGTACCGCAAGCTGATGCTGAGCAATCTGCCGGAGTTTAGAGGGCCGCCCAAGCAATCCTGGTCGGCACATATCCGCAGACTCGAGATGTCATGGGCGGCTTACCGCGTGCCACCTCATGATTCCCTCAACCGCCGCAACGCCCTACTCCTGTCACTGGTAGGGCAAGCGGCGGAAATGGCGTCCCATCTGTTTGGCGAGGCAGGCCAAGCCTTGACCTACAAACAGGTCAAGACCGAGTGTGAATTGCTATTTCGCCCTGCTTTTGAATCCCAAACGCTTAAACAAGCGTTTAGGGATTACAAGCAACACTCGACAGAACCTATACAAGCGTACATATCAACTAAGTGCGCCTTGTATAGGGACGCCTACAACCATGAGGATCTTGAGTTGTTGGTGGACGAATTAAATCGTGGAATTCGTAACGCCAATGTAAAACGCCTCATGATGAACCATGAAATTACGAGTGTACCTGAGTACACTCGTAAGGCCATGTTCACCGTGACCATGGTTACTAAGCAACTGAAGGAAGGTGTGTGCTTAGTGGACTCGACCGACGGGCTGACTGGATCTGCCTGCATCCAGTTGCCCCAATATGACGAGTCGGAGCCAATGGAGATTGGCTCCTTGGCTCCGGGTCTCCACCAGATGGGGAAGGTTGCTCCAGATGACAAGGTTCCAGGCCGCTGCTACCGCTGCCAGGGGAGAGGCCACCGAGCTCGAGACTGCCCAACGCCTGTGGAAGTTAGCCTAGAGGAGAGACGCACCCAGCCACGCCGTGACCGTTCTGCCAAGTGTGAGCGTTGCCACTATGACGGTCACACGGCGGCCGATTGTAGAGCTGACTGGGCCCAGGTAGCCAGCCGCAGGCGCACCGCCGACAAGGGTGCCCCTCCAGGGAAGCCCAGCAGAGTGGCCCATATGGAAGGGAGCGCGCCCCCAGCACCACCACAGCAAGCAGCCGCCCCCAGAGCTGCGGACCGAGCCGATGGGATGCCGCAGTTTGGGACTGTCCCAGCTAGGATCAACGTACTGGGCGGCGCGGCTGAACCCAACCGGGTTGGCCTAGGCTTCAGTCTTAACCATCTGGGGCCAGAGCTGATACAGCCCAACAACATAGCCGAGCCAGAGGTGCTGAGGCCCCAGCCTTTTAGCCTCAACATGATGGAACCTGCCCGACTGAGCCTACCCAGCAAGAGTGGAGGGGCGCTGCCCAGCGTCCCTGAGACAGTGTATGGGGAGGTCCTGGCAGCCGCCGAACGAGAGAGGCAGGAGGTGCTAGCCAGCACCTCTGCATCGATGTATGGGACGCCACCCGGCGTCGCCACCTGGGATGATGGGGGGGTGCTATCCAGCGCCTCCCACCTGGTGCCTGGGGCGACAACCGTCGCCGCCACCAAGATACCTGGATCCTGGAACGAGCCAGCCTCCAACCTGATGTCTGGGGCGACAACCGTCGCCGCCACCGAGAGACCTGAGTCCTGGAACGAGCCAGCGGTCCCAGAGGAAGGGGTGACACCCGTCACCCCCAGTCAGCCAGCGCCACCAGCCTGCAGGGAGAGCCCAGCTACATGCCATCCAGAGCCCCCTGCCAGCCAAGGGAACCCAGCTGCTCAACATCAGGATAAGTTGAATTTGTTAAATGTGTTGTATCCAAGATATTGTAAACACCCAGCCTTGCCTGTGCCCCCTGCACCAGAGGCTGGGGAGATTGAAATTTGGGAAAATAAGGACTTGCCTGTGCCACATGCACCTGAGTTCCTAGGGCAGGGGAGGGAAGTGAGTAAGGGCGAGCCTGTGCCACATGCACTTCAGCCCCATGCCACTGGGCATGCTTTGGACAAGGGAAGGGAGCACTTAGGGCTAGGGGAGCCGACACCCAGGCAAGTGCCAGTCGCTTGCCAGTCTGTCATTGGGGAGGGTATCGGGGTGCCTCGGCCGCATACAGATAACGCTCAATGGAAACTTGTATCTAGCCAGGAGCAGCCCAGCCGTGTCCAGTCCCAAGAAGCAGCCGTGACCAGAGCTGAAGATCCCCAGCCGCGTGTACGAGGAAGATGGTTACCTGGAAGCCTCTCCCATTGGTGGATGGTCCTGTGGGGCCTCCTGCTGGCAGCCGTGTGGCCTACAACCAGCTACGTCCTGGTGGGGTGGGACTGTGCCAACCCCACCCATGTCACGTCTTACAATAAAGAAAAGATGTGTAACACGGAGCCCCTACACCAGGAGGTGCCCCTGGGCCATGAAGTGCACGTCCTGCAGCAAGTCAAGGTGAGGGAAACCACTGGGTACAGTTGTCAACTCACCGTGTCCCAGTGGACATTCAGGTGTGGGGTATGGGGTCACCTCAAGGTGACCTCGGTCCCCACCCTCATGAGGCCAACCAAGATAGACCCAGAAGCGTGCCGAGACCTGGCCAGGAACCGAGTCTACACGTTGCCAGGCAAGACCCAGCCACTGACGTTCCAGCTGAACCACCCCCTGTTCTTCACCATCGACATGGTGGGCGCCCTCGTCAACAGCCCCGAGGGGGTGGGTTGCGAGGGGGAGGACGTCCACTTTGAGGGCCAGCTATACCGCAACGAATTAGTGCTCCAGGAGCGACGGCTGCTGGTCAAGGAGGAGACCTATGTGGTGGAGGATGGACGGGTGGAGTCCCAGTCTGACCACCTGACCCTAGAGTGTCCCCATTCTGAGCTGTCCTGCATCACTGGGGAAGCAACCTACGTGTGGGACCACCTGGGAAGAGATTGCCCCTTGAGGCTGATCCGCAGCCTCCAGCCCAGCCTGGTGATGGATGCCTATCTGGTTGACCATCAGGCCCAGTTTTTCATCAACATGACCAACCCCACCTCGATTGTGAACTGCGACTTCGAGGCCCATGCCACAAACCATCCAGCGTTGTTCGTGGCAGCTGACCCAGCCGCGGCTGCGCTGCCCAGAGTGTCGGCCAGGGATGTTGACGTTCCCCTTCAAGCACAGATACATGCAGGTTATATTGGGTTTACCCTGGAAACGCACATGAAAAGCACCGCAGCAGAAGAAGTAGCGGCCAACTGCTGGAAGCTCCAGCAACTAGACCCGGCCCACCCGGTGCGTGTCCAGGGGAGCACGTTCTCGGTACTGAGGGGAGACATCCTGCTGCAGCTGACCTGCCAACGTCACAAGTACGTTGTCCGCGAACACAAGGAGTGTTGGGACAAAGTGCCAGTAGAGCCCACAGGTTTTGTAGACGCTGTAACACGGGTATACAGTGAACACGCCACCAAGATTCCCTGCTCCTCCACCTACCCCCTGACTGTGCACGCGGAGGAAGGCTGGATAGAGTTAACCCCTGCTCCCAAGAAGAGGCCACCCCCGCTGGATACGCCTAAGCAGTTGTTGACAGAACCCTTAGATGACTTCAGTTCAGGTGGCTTGTATTCGCAGGCTGAGTTGAACGACTGGCAACAACTGCTGGCGTTCCCAGCATACAAGAGTGCCATGCTGACCGGCCTATCCTATGGCTCCTGCGTTCAGCAAGGCAGCTGTTCGGCCACAGGAGACCATGGGATAGTGTCCTACAACATTGACCGACTGGCGGAGGAAGGAGAGGCAGCCCTGGATGTCTGGGCAGGATTTAGACAAGCCATCCACGAGTGGGGAGATGGCGCAGCCATACTGTGTTTGCTGTTGTTGATCCTCAAACTGCTGGGGGACCTAACCATCATTTCCCTGGCAGCAGCACAGGGAGGAGTCCGGGCAGCCCTGAATGCGATATCACAAGTGTTCCTGTACCATCCAGCTTTATATAGGAAAGCGCTGGCTAGAGCCAGGCTCAACCATGCCAAGTCCCGGGACTTTTCAGTGGACTGGGATGCCATTCCCATCGGCAGGGAAGCAGCCGAGGAAATGGTGTCTATGAAATCAACTGACAGCGGGCATGACCGCCCAGGTAGGCCAGGACCGCCCTCTGGCAGACCCCGCGGCCCCTCAGGAGGACAGGCCGCTGCTCAGACGATCAACCTGGCAGCCAGTGCCCCAGCCGCTGCCAACAACAACCAGCAGGCCCCACTGCTGACTGTTCCAGCCACAACTGTGCCACCAGCAAACCTGATACCTGCCGGCGCTGACCAACGTGTCCAACCCAAGTCAGCCTCTGCCTTCTATCCCACATTGGGAGCCCATCAACCCTAAGAAGATACTCACCACTAGGATTCCATTGAATCATTATCGTTTGTATATATTTTAGCCCTAAGGAGCGGACCAAAGGCCTCAACCACTGTCGGAAGTCTGGCAGGGAAACCACCTCCCAGCCTTCCGAGGGGAGAGTTGTGGTATTCGGCAACCGTGAGCCATGCCCATGGCACCCCTGATCTGGGGTTCGGTGGAGGGTCAATGGCCCTCCCCCGAGTCCTGGGGAAGGGGTCTAGTGACCCCCTCCCTACGCTTAGAATTAATGATTGAATCTGTCATGTTTATTATGGTTAACTGTATTCTTAATTCTCCCCCACCCTTTCCAGGGATGGGGGATCATTATTGCCCAAACTGACCATTGTATATGTATTATCTATGCTTTTGTGTTATGATTATTTATTCCTATCCATGTAATTATTGTTTGTTGTATATAGCTTCAGTATCTTTTAAACCTTCAATAAAGTGACAACTGAAATAGATGTTGATCATTATCTAGTGAAAGCTAGAGAAGCGTAGCTTCTCTATAGTAAGGTGTCCACGTCTGTCACACTGCCGTAATCTAATTGAACTCCGGTGTCTGCCATTTATCCTCGGCGGATACCACATAAACATTTATGAACGTACCAACGTTCGTCTGCTACCAAATTGTTTTCTGCTTCTTGGTTGAGTTAGTATTCTCGACATTATTGGTTGATTTTCAAATACCCAATTGAGAGTCTGCACAAAGTCATTGGAATGGAGAGATTATTTAGCACCTTCCCCCTCAAGTGTTTTACTCTATTCTACACTTTAACCTCTATTTGGGTTTTAGAGCGGGATTCTGCCACTATGTCAGTTTCTAAAGTGAAACTAAATTCGCACTAGACGAGTGAAAAAAAAAAACTAAAGAAAAAAATCTAAGTATGAAAAAAACAGACAATTAATGAAAAGTTATTCTACACCTCCTTTAAAAGTATCAAAACTATTGGTGGAGAAGTTTGTACAATCCAATGAAGAATTGATAAATATACCAACAGTTTGTAAGCCAATGAATGACGGATCGTGTTTATAAAACTTTGGGTACGAGTATAATTTTCAGTCCAGTGTACCTTCCCTTTCCCAAATGAAAAAGGATGACAACATCCATAAAAGCGAAGCACTGAAACGGCCATTAACACTTAAAAAGTGTCAGAACTGAATAATCAGAATATAAATGTATTAGAGTCAAAGCAAAATTGTAAGTAAATTTGTTGAAAAGATGCTTGATACAGGATAATGTTTATGGACATACTTACATTTTTAGGACTTGATTACAGAGTTGCTTCGCTTATAACATACTGTAACTTTGTTGTCCCAGGAATCGACATATCAAAAATCAGATCAATCGGGTGATCGGATCACATAAAATTTTGTTGTTAAAAAAGTAAAAAAATCAACATATTTCAAATTGACGTACGGACATCCTTGTAATGATTATTCTTGAGTTGCTACGCTTTCTAAATCGTTAGGACAATTCTAACATGCTTAAATTAACGAAAAAAGCTATCCCTCTGTGACGGACGTAAGTACGGACGTACGGACCGACCCTAATTATATAAAATCTTCGCTTTTAAAAAGAAATTATAAAAGCATAAAACATTTTATTACTAAATGCATTCTTAATAAATACACTGGGAATCATTTCTACAATAATAAAATTAAAATATAATTAATAATAATAATAATAATACAATAATACATTATAGGTCATTTTTAGTTTCACATACACTCACAATCATGTTATTGTAAAGAGATTTTTAATTGGGGAGATGGAAGTGATATTTCTTAACCAAACCTCAGCCAAAAATGATCTACAGCACTGGGATGTGAGAAAAAATGCATTTTAACTGCCAAAAAAACCGTCATTCGCATATAAAATTTGCATTAAGAAAAATCTATTTCCCGTATTGCTTCAAAACCGATTAATATCCGGTGGATTAGAACAGGTTCTCAGCCATACTAAAAAATTATGTCCAGCATCGTATTATATCCAGTTTTCTAAGAATATATATAATGTACATTGTACAATCATCAGATTAAAACTAGCTTTTTAGGCCGTGCATTCGGCATCTCGGGTTAATCTTATATTTGTACATTTTATATCCTCATAACGCTGTTCATAATACGATGCGAGAAATAACAATTCTCTACCCGAGGATCTTTATTCGAAAATTTAAAAAAAAAATTTTGGAAGATTTCAAAAATTTTAATTAAAATTCTAAATCTGCCAGGGATAGAAATCAGAAGGAAAAAAAATTAATAAGATCTCAGTGTTGTAACATAATTTTTTGATGAGTTTCTTTGAGTTGGTTTTAAAAAAAGAAACACTAACCCCCATCACCTTTTATAAATTTACTAGGCCAAAAAATGCTTTATTTAAGTGATTTTATTATGGAATAAAAATGTAAATTCAAACGATTATACAAAGAAAAAATCCATCCACGCTTTAAAAGTGAATAAAAAGACTTCATTAACAATGGATTACATCTACTTATCAAACGTCAATTCTTAAGACTAGATCTAAAATTTTCACTTAAATTAATTTTTATATTCATGCTTTGCAGCTTACCTACATAAAATATCTAAACAATACATTTTTAAGCTACTTAAAATATAATAAAAAAACATTAATGAAGTCCCTTATTATACATAATTTAATTCTTCATAACAAGTGTTCATTATTCAAAGCAAAATGGTTGCGTAATTCTTCGTCGCCATCTTGGAATTTAAGGAAGTGCCAAATATAAAAAAAAAGGCGCGAACAAAGCTCTGCCATTTTGTTTTTTTTTAAGACACGTGTAAAAACGCGGGAAACATCAGAAAATCGGGGAAATATGAGACCAGGAATGATTTTAATTTTGTTAAAACGCCACACCGAGAGGTACAGTCAGCTGCTTAGTTGTGGAGTATCGCATCATAAATCTGAATAAAAAGTGTAGGTATTACTAGAAAAAAGCTGCAGTTAGTTTCTTAATAGAGATCTTAAGATTTAGATGCTATTGAGTTGCTTTGCATAGAATTAGCGGCTACGCCCCTAGAGGCTACTAGTGGCACTTCAATTATTTTTATTTTAAAATCTAATTTGTTCAATTTTTTTATTTTAAAATTTAATTTGTTTATCAGCTGTTTTATATTCATGTTTCTACCCTAGCGCCGCCCTACGGAAAAATTAAATATTTGTTTTTGTAGTTTTTGGCGATTTCTGTTGGGAGGGTGGTGGTCCCCAAAAATAGTTATAAACAACGAGCAAAATGGATCATACCTGGAAAATGCCATTGGCAATGTCAGTAACCCTGGACTTGAAACTGAGCTGAACACTTGGATTTCCAGGCTGTAACTTCAACTCTGAAACAGATTGTCATTATTTGATTTTTTAAAGATTTAGCTTAATAAGTTTTGATCAAAGGCCTCGTACAATCTAGTAGCATCTAATGTCTGTTAGTCCACCAGTATAGCGCTAAGAAAGAAATCACAATTTTTTATTCAAAAACACACTTATACCGTTGCCCTAACCCGCGACTGAGGCGTGAAACGTAGCATTTGCGCATGTTGTCGAGAAGGTGATAGATTCGAATCTCGGGGCAACACTGCGTCATAACCAAAGACGTTAAAAGTGACCCCTACTGATGTCAAATGCGCAACATATATAGTTACGAGTATTTTGAATGTCTTGGCCCCAAAGAGGTCCAACTCATTACCATGCACACTGCACAGTTAGGACTTCCAGACAAATGTCTTGCAATCAAAGGGTTGGTTGTCCAACGGGCGTGTGGCAGCAAACATCATTCACAGCAATTGATCAATATTTGGTTCAGAGATGAACCAAAATAAGATCTCGTGGTGCATCTCGTCCTCAAAGGCTATCTTAAGGCTATACGCTTCGCCGTGCCTCAAACTCTGGGTTTTTGGCAGTTATGCAGTACACTCAAAGGTGACATATATTTTCATTACATGACGTTTATCTGACTGTTCTGATTCTGGCATTTAATGCTGCGTGTCATTTTTAGAACTTACCCATAAGAGCCCAGATTCCGTTGGTAAGCTTGATAGACTGATAGATCATGTCCTGTCCCTCCAGAGTCCTCTTGGCCACGGTGAAGGCGTTGTTCTGTGCCATCTTTGTTGAGATTCCTGCAAAAGTTTTAAGTTGTAGACATTTTTGGCATTAAGAATTACTTCAGAAAAAAACTTATGCTTATTTTCGCCTCAATAACCACTAAACAGATTGGGTTCTCTATTTCAAGTCAGATTCTCATTGGTTCTGTGATGGTTTTAATCTATTCTTATTTTCAGGCTTAATTTCTAGAATTATTTTAAGCTATTTTTCTAGCCCCTCCCTGCCCCATCAATGAACTTAGATGCTAGGGGTGTTGTAGACGCTAACTGTTCTATAAACAGAGAGCATCAAGCAATTAAGAAGAAAATTTGCGTATTTATTTGTATCAGTTCTAAAACTTGTATTGAATTTTAGTTCAAAACAAGTGGCGTTGTAGACAGATATTTGTGTTGTAGATCTCTAAAATTTGGTATGGCAGTTGCTCTAATATGGTACAATAGAGTTCTACTCCTATTTTAAAGTTTTAAAACTCCCAGCTTTACCGAATTTTTTAAAAGCTACTATTCGATTCCCTTAGACCTTTGACTTCCTGTATTTCAACATTACTCAAAGTAGTAAGAACTATTTCTAGTGAAAAATCATCACGTTATGTGAGTTCTAAAGTGGCTACTCTATAATTAACTCTTACCGTCAGCTGTACATTCAACGTTTTCAATGGTGTACTGCATTTCATTTGTTGCTGGAATATCCTAAACAAATGATCAAATATTATAAAAAAAAATTTAACCACCAATTTAAATAGCGCAACTACTCTCTATTGATGTATCGCTAATCTAGCCAGGTGAAGGTATTACTATATTAGAGTAAATGATTAATCTGGTGCAACATCCAAGTAGTTATTCATCGAATAACAGCAATTTCAAGTATTTAATAGATAATTTTTACCTTCCAAGTAGCAAGGAATGTTTTCTTCTCCATGTTACCATCATCAGCAAAGAATATATGAAGGGGAGTAATACAAGCAAAGTAGAATACATCAACATTATTCTTCATAGCAATCTAAACAAAAATAAATATATCATAACCAGTGGCGTGCACAGGTTCACCACAGGGGTGTGAAGCCTTCAGGGGATAAACAAATTGGGAAAGGCAGGCCTACCCAATTTTAATTCAAAATTATTGTATTACAATTTTTATCTATCTATTTGATCAAAAGAAACATAAATAAAAGTTAACAGATATATCTTTCTCGTATTCATTCGAATCCGGTGGATAGGAACCGGTTCTCATCCATACGAAAAAACTATGTCTAGCATCGTATTATTATCCAGCTTTCTACGAATATAAAAATGTACAATCATAAGATTAAAACCAGTTTTTTTAGCCCGTGCCTTCGGCACCTCGGGGCTAAAAAAAAAACTAGTTTTAATCTTATAATTGTACATTCTATATCCGCGGAAAGCTGTTTATAATACGATGCGAGAAATAACTATTACAAGATGTATACATCTATCAACAACTGTTCAAACCGAGGATATAAGTATCAAAGTCAATCCACAAATTAAACTTGAGAAAATTTCATTAACACATTATCTATCTTTTAGACTAAAAATACCTACCTATCTATCCATTACTTATCAATCTATTAATCTTTACCTGGATATTTGTCAAAGGATCCATCTTCTGAACTGGTCCAGAAGTATTCATTGGAACAGAGATATCTAAATAAAGATCATAAATATAATGAAAGAATCCATAAAAAAAACATACATTTCAAAGTAATATGAGGTCTCATGTCTATCTTTTTCAAAACAAACGTCATTACCTAAAGTCTGGTTAGCATTCAGCACGGGAACATTGAGTGGCTGGGCTGGTGTCAAACCAAAGCTGTTCTTGTTAAGCTGGATAGCGAAGTTGGTCATGGCAGACAGGGCCTTGTTACACAGGGTTAGCTCCATGTGGATTACATTGTTACGCCTAAAAATATTCAAATAGTTTTTTTTGGTGTCTAGACTCGACTTGAATTTTATATTTGACTTCATGTGCATTAATAAGTACATTTGTGTTTTTCAATCTGTCCAGACATTATCTATTTTCTTTTGTTTGTTACAAATCTATCTATTATAACTACTACTTATATCTTACTAAACCTTGCCATACAATCTAATATCTTTCTTTCTGAATATCCTATTATCCATTCATCTGTACAATCAATAATTTAAATTATAACATCTTATTAAATCTTAAGGGATAAGACACTGGATGATAAAATATCCCTTCTGTTGATAAAAATATTGGCGGGAAAGTTTAGACACTGAAGATTAGTACAACCCAATCCAGGGTTTCGGATCCGGATCTGGATCCGCATATTTTTGGGTCCAAGGATCCGGATCCGCAAAAAAATGCGGATCCGGATCCTTGGACTCAAAAAAATGCGGAAAAAATGGAAAAATCTACCTAAATTTATATAAAATCTCAGACATTCTCTTGATGAGAGCCAATCTTTAAGGTTTAGGGTCAGACTTGAAAATTAAAAGTAATTTTGACTTCGAATTAAAGAATAAATATTTTTGAAAAATTTGGTGATTTTATTTTTATTGTCAAGGATCCGGAACCGGATCCGCATCCGGATCCGCATCCGGATCCGCATCCGGATCCGCACTGACCCAATTTGGAGGATCCGGATCCGCAAAAAATCAATGCGGATCCGAAACCCTGACCCAATCAAAGTTTTTAAGCTAACTAATGAGAGATTATGTTTATACAACGAACTTAAAGAACCAGTATGTATAGTTTACACAATGTCTCCTCTTTCCTTATCAGACTAATTAACTTAAAGTAACATCTCTAGCCACTTTTCCAATGGTTATCCATCTATCTAACTATTATTACCTTGACCAGCTGCCAGTAACCTCTAGGCCCTTTCCCTTCTGTGCAGACAACCAAACCTGTTTGGCTGGTACATATCCTGTTAAAATGATACAATATAATTTATCTAAAGCACTCAATTATAATATGTTACATTGCAATGGTGTTAATAGAAGAAAAAAATAGGTACATGACGGTTTAAAACTCTAAATAAAAACCCAAGAGAAGGGGGTAAGTTAAACCCAATGATTTTTTGGATTATTTAACTTTAAGTTCAATAAAAGTCCCCAAAGTTGTTGAGCCAATGAATAAGAAAGTTTTGAGGGACTAGTGTAATAAACAGCCCAATGAAATTCATAATATTACCTGTATGAGAGGTAGGTCCAGTACCGAAGATGTCTCCAAGCAGACTGTTCATTCCACCTCCACTCGTGTTGCCACCTGACATCATTACAAACAGTTAGTAAGGGTTGTCCAATTTCAAAACGCCCATGTTTTACAATTTTTGCTCTCAAGTCGCCGTGTTTATTCGAAGAAAAAACAGAAATAAAATTCAAAATTAAAATAGCAGACAAAGTTACCCTGTTTAAAAAACTTTTTCTAACATAAGAAGTCTTAATAAACTTAAATCCTCTATAATAGTTAAAATGAAATTGAAGTTAACAAAGTCTACATTAAAAAATATTTCAAAATTATTACATATTTTTAACTTTTTATATAAAAAACGGATTAAGGTTTCTCAATCATCAAATAAATATGCACAGACAAAGACAAATCCAAGTATAGAGTAGCTGGACGTCCAAATATAAGAGGTACATACCAGCAGCACCAGCACCCGGTTCACCTAAAGTTTGTACGGGGTTAATCTTTCATTTGTGCCAGGGATAGGGAGTTGAGTTCAAAGGTTTAATTAGGAGCACAGTGCAGCTTTAACAAGTGTTTAAATCCATTACAACTTAGTAACATTGTTGCCATTTCATGTTTTTTGTAATATCTTTCATTCCAAGTGGGAATTTATCTAAACTTTGCGATGTAATCTTTTGCTGAACTACTCGATCGATTAAACTTTGGAACCTAAATCCCTATTCCTGTATAATATGCAGTGCAAAACCCCAGAGATCTATAGGGAAAAGACAATGAACGATAAATTGAAACAATGCTGAACAAAAAAAATTACCATATTGGAAAAAAGTGGTTCAAAAGTTTAAATACTAGTTTGGAACCAACCAATTAAAATTAGACAAAGTATACAAAGCTATAGAGGCAAGTTATTGTTGTTATAAACTTTGGTTTCCAGTGTTATTTGCTGTCTAATGTCCCCTCCCTCCCAGAAAAAAAGAAAACGAAAAATGTTCATAAAAAAGAAAATTAATTTTATTGATTTAATTTCTAGTTAATTATTCAGCATTTATAGTTGTGTTTTGTATGTTTTGTCTTGTAAGGAATCCCATTTTAGTGCAGTGCTTAAAAAGTTAAAATAGTCATTAAAGGGACCATCCATGAAAAAGATTATAGAAATTTCGCTAGTAACTTGAAAAAAAAAGTAAAATCTTGTTCATGAAGTGTACCCTTTGATGTTCTGATACTAAAACAAAGAAAATGGGCCTACCGTGATCCAATCCGCCACCAATAAGCTGATCCAGGCCGCCGCCGAGCAGGTCTGTAGTGGTCGGGGCGGCGGGTGACCCACCGCCAATGTTAATGTCCAACAGGTCACCAATAAGGTTGTCCGGTCCAGGAATAACCTAAAGTTAATAAAAGTCAACTACCTGGCATTGATATGAAATTATGGTTATCCATCTACAAAATTTGGCTTTTCTGTCAAGATATTTATTTGGATGAATTAAGATAAGCCACCAGCCATTGTGAGACAAGGTTTATGGAAAGAATGTGTAACACCCAGTTGGAAATGCGGGTCTGACTTTGATGTTGATGTATCATTGTAACATCTAGACGTAGAGCTCATATTGTACAGAATGTACATCTAGAGCAGCAAAATGGAATTTCACCTTAATCTTCTGAATTTTCTAGATCATCATTGGCAGAAGAGTCCCCATTGTCAAGAGGATCCTCCAGATGATTATTTCCACCAAAGATCAAGAAGATTTAGTTATGAAATTATTATTTAAACTTGTTTAGCTTGAGTAAGGCTTTATGTAAATAGGATGCCAATATTAATGATTCTTATGTAAATGTAAAAGTCTAAATGATTCTTTTCTTGATTTTGCTTTTGCTGCATTTAATTCCCTTAACTTAACTTAAATTAGCAGTCATAGGCAAGAAAGATAATTTATGAATAGACCTTATTAATTGTTAATTTTATTTCCAGATATCCTAAGTGTTTTATTTAAAATGAATGTCTGAAACAATCTGAAAGAAACCAAAGATTTAAAAAGGTAGAATTTTGACTCTTTTTTACAATTTGCTCAGTAGCCAAGAGAGGTGGGGCTGAGGCATTGTTGATGTTGATCCTGATCTTGTCTTGTTAAGGACTGTTGCTGCTGATGGTGATGGTGACAGAGATGATCTGGTAGAGTTCAGAGAGGAGGATCAAGCAACACTAGAGTTGGTCAACTGTGGATAAATGTCTGGCACTCAAATCCCCAACACCCTACCAAACAAGGGTTGAGCTTGAGTTGGGAAGCTTGCAGGTGTGTAAAGTTTAATTTAATGCTATCTGATGTTTAAAGCAATCAAATTCATGCAAGCAAAGTTGATCTCCTTAAAATTGAATCTGGCACTGAATAGTTTAAATTGTCTGATGATTATGTATCCATTCAATCCTAATCTGATGATCTTTAGGAGTGGCTTGGAGTGGAGCCAGCCCAGTAGAGAGGGAACCCTGCAAGAAGTGGCCTACAAGCAAAACTGCCACTTGAAAAAGGTACATACATTTAAGAGTCAAATTTAAAGAGCCTTGAAACTAGCAATTTCATCAATATCAGCAATTAAGTCCTTTAAGTCATCTTTAATAGTGTTGAACAAAAGAATCTTAAGTCAAGTCTTTAAAATAACTGATGATTCATTATCATCATCTTCCAGCTCCTCAAGTATATCTATTTTAGAGCTGCAGCTGCTGACAATCACAAGCTGACAAGGAGCACCAATTGACAAAGGAGCACCCATTGACAAAGGAGTACTAGAGGATGAGATAAGAGTTGATTGCTGATGATCTGATCAAGATGATGATATAGTTGATGATGATACCAAAGATGATGATATAGTTGATGATGATACCAAAGATGATGATGAAAGTAATGATGAAGAAGCTATGAGTGATGAAGTTATTGATGTTGACAGCCAAGAAATGTTGAAGTAAAAGATGCTTGAGAAAGACTATGTAAGTTTAATTATTATTGTAAACCAATTTATTTTAATTTCTTTCTTCAATAATTCAAATTCAATCAATTTCTTTTACAAAAGCAGATAAAGTTTGACCTTCTGTCACTAAAAAATATTCAATTCAAAATCATTCCAAAAGTTTTATTTTTATCAATTTTAAACATTTTAAATTTTAAATCAAATGCATATATTTATTGTAAAGGATATCTGGATTAGTCTAATGGTCTATTCTTTTTAGGTTTACCGCACCTTTGATGTAAGAAACTATTGAACAAATTAAGAAACTGTGTGTAAATAAAGTTGAAATATTTGCAGAAGTCAACACAGAATGGCTAGAAACAAACTTTAAAATTCTACCTGTGGGCAGTCAAGCTGAAATACTATGCAGGTCAGAACACATATTTAAAATATTCCTCCGTATTTAATGGTTAACAAGACAAGATATAATTATCTTGCCGTAAATCTATCTGAATCTATATATCTGCAGTGCCTTTCTGTCCTGTTGATACCTGTGCCTCGCCAGCAGAATCTGTATCTCCATCAGTTCTGGTTGGTAGAATCTTCTTCAATCCAACCTGACAAAATAAGAATATATCATATGTAGGACGGTATTAGCTTTGAAAAAAAAAGTATTGAAGGCTTTTCCCCACAAAGTGCTTTGTTAAGAACAGAAACCTTATTTGTGAATAAAATAATTAAAAAGGAAGAGGTGAGGGGTATTTTTTCGTTTTTTTTACTTTGTGTCAGATTAAGTTAGGTTTTGTACTTAGTGGCCATACAGGATTAACCTGCACCCCCTCCTTGCGTTTAATTTTTGTCACAGAATTCTAGGGTTCATTTTTTCAAGTATATCTAATATTTGATAAGCATATTAAAGTTTAACAACAATGTAATGTAATTTTTTTTGAACAAATATTTATCGAGTCGGTTTAAAAGTAATTTTAATATTAGATCTAAAATTTATATTATTAAGAAGTTATTTTCTATTTTTACATAACTACATAATTTTATAGTTCAAATATTTTTAAAATTCTTTCTTATTTTGCAAGAATATATTTTATATCAAAATAATTTAGAAAATCATGATAGAGTAGCAAGTTAACTATAATATGAGCTAATCCGCTTACGTCTTTCATCAAAGGAGAATAAACAATTTTAGATTAGTATGGTTTGCCGGGCTCGACAGCCGCGCCTCAGCCGACAGTAAGCCTCAGGGAACCTTCACAATCTTTAAAATTAAGCTGAAGGGAAAACATTCAAATGCCCCGCCTCAAAAACCCAGTAATAAGATTTAAAGTTCATATTTTGGGATTCCCACCAATTTCAAGGTAAATTATTCCGGTTTGAAATTGCCCTCAAATTGGATTTTAAGGTAGGGAAAAGGGGATAATGATAATGAGTTTAATAGCATGCCATTTCTCGCGGTCGTACGCAGTCATATGAAATGTTGGAAAGGTGACACAAATGTAAGATCTTAGTTTTCACAATTTGATTTACTATTTAAGGATTGCAAGATTATTTGATTCGCTATGATATCAAGATAAATTTTTTCTCAAATCGCGATATCAAAGAGCTGAAGTTTGCATCACCCTCCAACATGACGTATGACCGCAACGACCGCGAGAAATGGCATTTTCTAAGACTCCTTCGAGGGGAGGGGGGTTAGTTTAATTGAGACAGAACATTGTGCACCGGGGTTGTTATTATTCGGTCCACTATCATATTTCCTGTTTCTTTGTAGATTGTGTGAAGATAACTGGGGAGAGGGGAGGGGATACATTAGGAAAGGGAATTATATGGCATGTATAATAAATTCTCTTAATGAGGGTGGGTAAATATCATTATCACTTATGCTTCAGTAATACCTACAATAATAAAATGTCTATTTTAGTAAGTTTTTTATAAATTACCATTTTTGAGCATTTCAATCAGTTTTTTTTAAAAACTCAACATATTTTTTCAAAATTATTTGAATATTTTGGCACAAAATAACAAAGCAGTTTAAAAATTCTATCTATAATGCTTATTAGCGCTGTTCAGGGTGTTCAACCCCAATAATTAACATTGAGACCTTTAAAATTAGGCGGGAAATTAAAATACCCTATTGCTGGGTTTCTCAGGCCCGGGCTATGTGATACCTCGTCCAAGCTGAAAGACTGAACGTAACCCAAATATAGCAATCACTTTAAAAAAAAACATCCAAAATTTTAATTTCGCGGCTGACGAGCGCCTGCCGAGCCCGGATTGTTTCGATTTAAAAATTATTGTTACCTTTCCTTCCACAAAAGCTGTAGGAGGTTTATGATACACACTGGCCAGAGAGCTGATGTGACAAATGAGCTCATCAAGTAGAGTTGGCTCCAACAAATCAGTCTCCTCAGCTGAAAAGAAATATTTTATCATTTAAATCTTGATGAAGTATTACAATAAAAAATATTTTGCTTGTTACTTTATTTTACAACAGAAATACCTATACAATACAGAGATTAATCTTTTAATTTAATTATCCGCGGAAAGCTGTCTGTCTATAATACGATGAGGTAAATAACCTTTTTAAGTATAGCTTTGAGTTCAACTACTTTCCTCTTAATTAGCCGTTGGCCGATACTTTTCAACTTTTTGTTCGATTTAGAGAAAATAGACCTACCAAGGATTACTCATGCAAAATTTCAGATCGAAATTAGAATTCTAAGTGCCGTTTTAATTTATACATTGATTACGAGATGGTTGCATTAAAAAAACCTTAATTTGTTTTGTTGGTACGGGGCCTGTAAATTATAAATAATCCCATAAAATTTTAGTTTACTAAGTGCAGAAACCTGTCTGACATGATGCTATAAATGGCTATTCCAGAACATAACTATTGACACAAAATCCAAGACGGCAAAATGGAAGGAAATCCCAATCTCACCAATCAAAGGTTTGTCCGCAAGAACGACATCTTTGGCGGCAGCGGGATCAGTTGACAACAATCTCCAGTAGATAAAGCCACGGTCACGTAGATCTGGATTTTCAGAATCCTTAAAAAAAATATTGGGTTAATTGCAGTTTACAGTAAAATATTCCTGGTTCCTAGGATTATTACAAGGTTCCTGGATCTAGCAGCACAAGAAATAATCCTTAAACCTCCAAAGTTTATTTTTTTCTTGGCACCAGCAACACTTGCAACCCTTTACACATTTCATTACTTGAGTAAGTTTTTGTTTTAAATTGACATAATGGATGATTAAAATAATTCTTTGGATAATATGCCTGATTTAAATATCCCAATCTTATTTACCTGTGTAGCCAAGGAAAGAACTTGTTGAACAAGTTCCTGAGTATCAGTGGGTCGCTTCAGGAAGAGCTTCACAATGGCAGTCAACAGTTGCAGTTGAACCTAAACAAATAATATTATTATCGCATTATCTCTATAACCGCAGGAGGACGGGAGTCTCCAAACGGTCTTTAGGAATGTCTCTCCCTGCCTTTCTATAATCTACAAGAAGAGAAAAATGCTAACAATGCATGATAATGTGATGCACCTTTTTACGGACCAAGGCATTCCCCCTACTCTCTCTACATGTGTCTAACGCCACACAACAGCAGTGGGTACCATTTTTAACGTCTCTAGTATGACGCGATGTGGTCAAGACTCGAACCTAGCACAACCCGTCAGCAGACAGGCACGCTAATTCCACGGGTTAGTCAAGGTGCACCAACCTCTTTAAGCCTTTCTATATTTAAAAAGGATTAAGAAGTCTTAACAAAGCATGATAATGAGTTGTACTTTACTACAGACAAAGGCTTTACCCCTACTCTCACTAGGAAGACGCGCTTAAGTCTAGACTCGAAGCTAGCA
This sequence comes from Acartia tonsa, assembly GCF_053477335.1. Lineage (NCBI taxonomy): Eukaryota > Metazoa > Arthropoda > Copepoda > Calanoida > Acartiidae > Acartia > Acartia tonsa. The sequence goes on from NC_137264.1 coordinate 6,902,724, forward strand.
TCTTCCCGACAGCAGGCAGTCATGCTAATGCAGCGGGTTAGTCCCCAGAGTTTTTAATAACGTTTTCTATTTCGTTGACTTATCAACTTTTGGAACTTAAGTGAATTTTGATTGGTTGATTCATTAAGTTGAGTGTTCAAACGTTTCAGCCACTAATTTTAATCTACCTAAGGGGTAATTTTGTGTAACATAATTGGACATGTACATCAATTTATCGGTCATTGTCTTATCCCTTTATGTCCCTGGCACCAACCTGGCTGTTCTCGTCATGGAAGTTGTCCAGGAATGATTCCAGCAACTCATCAGCATTGTCAATTCTCTCAGCATACTCGCCTTAAAATAATGTTACTTAGGATCTTGTTAACAGTTGCATGGTGAAGTAGGGTTTTTTAGGCAGAATTTTTTTTGCCTCCAGTATATGAAAATACAAACAGGAAAAGAAAAACCGCATTTAGTCGAGATTATTATCATTGAAACCAAAGTATTTTTTAGTGTACAATTTTATTTACATTTTCGCGAGAAAAGGATTCTACAATCTACATTTATTGGTTATATAAACAATAAAGATATAATCCTGTAGCCGGTCAATTTTTTGCTTCAACTTAAAAACAAGGATGACAACATCCATAAGTAGCGAAGCACAAACAATTAAATAAGAATTTAGATATTAGTTGTCAAAAGCATGTATATTAGGAAAAAATCACGAAACCTTTTCAACATTTGTTTTTAATTTCTTAATATTTATATTTCAGTACTAAAATTTAATTTTGATATCTTTAACTGAAAAAATTTGGAAATCGGACCATAAACACCAAAGGTATGGAAGAAAATGTGAAAAATACAAAAATAGCCTAAAACCTGCTTAAAGACAGTCTGACCGTCATAGTTGTTTTCTTAAATCGACAGGAAATTCAATTTTGATGTCTTTAACTGAAAAAAATTTGGAAATCGGACCATAAACACCAAAGGTATGGAAGAAAATGTGAAAAATACAAAAATAGCCTAAAACCTGCTTAAAGACAGTCTGACCGTCATAGTTGTTTTCTTAAATCGACAGGAAATTCAATTTTGATATCTTTAACTGAAAAAATTTTGGAAATCGGACCATAAACACCAAAGATATGGAGAAAAATGTGAAAAATACAAAAATAGCCTAAAACCTGCTAAAAAGCGGTCCGACCGCCATTGATGTTTTGTAGTTAATTGTGCTCCTTAATAATAGGAATGTTGTCAAAAAAGTTCAGCCTTTTATCTTTTATAGGAGCCGAGAAATTTACGTTTCCCCCAAACTAAGACGGACAGACGGACATTTCAAATTATAGAGTAGCTTCGCTACTAAAAACATACTTTCCAAAAACTTTTTCCGGTTTTTAAGAGTGCAAATGAACGATATGGCAATAACGAAGAAGCCTGTTTTGGTCCCATTAAGATCTCGTAACTAGAAGTCGGTCAAAAATCGGTTTAAAGGGCGGCGGTTGGCCTATACCGGAATAACCCCACCGGTGGGGCTATTTCGGTCAGTTGACTTTGGGGGGGTGGAACACCCCCTTAAAATATTTTTTTTAACATTTTAAACTATGAGTAGAAAGCTGAGGTCATTAGCTTTCTAACGGTACTAGTCGCAGGCAGATCAGACAATTTTTTGACAACATTTTCCCCATTTTAAAAAAGTCGGTAAAATCGCAAAAAAAACGTCAATTTTTTTCATGCAAACTTTTAAAAAACAAGGATGACAACATCCATAAGTAGCGAAGCACAAACAATTAAATAAGAATTTAGATATTAGTTGTCAAAAGCATGTATATTAGGAAAAAATCACGAAACCTTTTCAACATTTGTTTTTAATTTCTTAATATTTATATTTCAGTACTATGATAAACTGACTGATGGTTAAAGTAAATTACATAGTGGATGCTCAAAACAACGGGAAATTTAATTTTGATATGTTTAACTACAAAAATTAAAAAAAAAACGGACCATAAACACCAAAGATATGAGGAAAAATGTAAAAAATATAAAAATAGCCAAAAACCTGAAAAAAGGCAATTCTGACCGTCATAGTTGTTTTCTTTAAATGATAGAAAATTTAATTTTGATATCTTTAACTGAAAAAATTTTGGAAATCGGACCATAAACACCATAGGTATGGAATAAAATGTGAAAAATTCAAAAATAGCCTAAAACCTTCTTAAAAACAGTCTGACCGTCATAGTTGTTTTCTTAAATCGACAGGAAATTCAATTTTGATGTCTTTAACTGAAAAAAAATTTGGAAATCGGACCATAAACACCAAAGGTATGGAAGAAAATGTGAAAAATACAAAAATAGCCTAAAACCTGCTTAAAGACAGTCTGACCGTCATAGTTGTTTTCTTAAATCGACAGGAAATTCAATTTTGATATCTTTAACTGAAAAAATTTTGGAAATCGGACCATAAACACCAAAGATATGGAGAAAAATGTGAAAAATACAAAAATAGCCTAAAACCTGCTAAAAAGCGGTCCGACCGCCATTGATGTTTTATAGTTAATTGTGCTCCTTAATAATAGGAATGTTGTCAAAAAATTTCAGCCTTTTATCTTTTATAGGAGCCAAGAAATTTACGTTTCCCCCAAACTAAGACGGACAGACGGACGGACGGACAGACGGACGGACAGACGGACATTTCAAATTATAGAGTAGCTTCGCTACTAAAAATCATACTTTTTATTATATGATAAGGTTTTTTTTAAGCTTTATACATAAATTAGAGGCAATTTCTGATTCGCAAGTCTTGGAATTTCTTTAAAAAAGTGATTTTTTCCCAAAAAATTTTTAATTGTAAAAATCCTGCCAGTTTTGACAGCAGTTTTTGATACATTTTTTCTTGTCTCAAATTGGCTAGGATTGACCTACAAGGGTGGTTAAGGTGTCTAAAGATGCAAAATTACATGCCTGACAATTAACTCGAAATGATATGGGGTCTAACTCTAATATTTGATTGATTGATTAGCCATAGTCTCTTAGGGTTGGGACCTAAGTAGTCATGGAGTAGAACTCTAATATTTCAACACATTTTATGCAACAGGAATTTTGAAAATGCAAAATCTTGAATATGTACTCTAAATCTTGGAGATAGAACCCATATCCTGGGGAGTTTTTGTTAGGACATGCAAAGAGCTTTCTATAGACACCTTAAACACATTTCTAGCTTAATCCTAGCCGATTTGACATAAAAAATCCAAACCGCGCAAAAATCGCGAACACCCTCTTATACGAAAAAGATGCAAGGGTTTCATATGGAATTTTAAATCTTCTAGCGGTCTTTCTAATAGACATACCCCTTCTTACATGAGCCAATGCAGCTGATACATCTTCAGGCAAATATTTAAGGCGTTCCTTTGGGTGATATACTCTTCCCATTACTATAAAAATGTGTCTGAAAAATTTTTAATGTCTTTACAAATTGAAAAGCTTAGGCAACAAAACATGACATAATACAAGCAGTAAAATGACTAGTAATGTACATCACACAACAGGCAAGGCAATGATTAAAGCTTAGGTCATGCATTTAGGTTGTTTATGCTTCCAGATCACCTAAATTAAACATTAGGGTATTATACAGTTATAAATACAGTAATAAAAAAAAGTAAAAAAAGTGACCGGAATAGACCATTTTTTTTTAGACGAAAAAAAAATTATGAAAAAATCAAGTTAGAACAATGCCTCCAATTGCAAACGATAAATGAATGCCATATCTTTCATTTTACAAAAACCCGGGGGTCGATAGGACTTACCATTTTTTCACAATTTTAGATTGAACATGGCCTATTTTGAAATTTTTTGCAACTTTTTGAGGGCAAAAAAATCATAGAAGGAGTGATCTGATAAAAATTTGCTGAAGTAAGAAATGAAAGTATAGGCAATAAACTACAATTTTGCTTTCCTGAAGAACTCTCGCAAACGTTTAGAACACCGGTAAAAAACGGTTTTAAAAAAGTTGGTCGTTTGACCGGAATTGACCCGATGACCGCATTAACCCCGCACTACCCTACTTAGTTAAAAGGGATTTATAAAATCAAAATTGTGGAAAAAATATAGATGTATCAAATTATAGGCATACATTTTAATGGTAGTCATTTCTAGATTTTAAAAAATATGAACCACTCTTTTCCTGTGTAAACGCTATAGGAGCTTAGTTAAAAAATTCAAGTAAAGTTGAAAAAGAACAATGATTTTGCCAAAATAACGTTAGCAACATAAACACTTTTTATAATGGGGACAAAATTTAGTAAAACCAAGTGTTCAGTAAATTAGAAAAATTCTTGGCAGCTAAAACTTAAAGATTTTTTTTTTACATTGCAAAGCATTTGATGTAAAATCGGTATTTTTAGGGCAAAGAATAAGATTCAGATATTTTTTTTCAATTGAGCTCCCAAATACTGTTTAAAGTTATATGTGATTTTTTTTAGGTTATTTATTGCACCAAGTACTTAGTTTTACGGAACCGTAACATGGGTAAAGCAATCTTTTCAAATTTATTCTATCTCAGTAAAAAAAAACACAAATCATCATAATAAATTAAATTCTTTAAAGACGTATTATAAATAGAAAACAACAATTCTTTGATGTTTTTTTCTTGGCAATTTCAAATTTAGATTTCAGTATTTATCACGTTATTAAAAACATTTTACATTCTTAAAGTACTGTATGAATTGTACTTAAATGTCTATAAAAGGGGGGAGGCGGATGTGCCACTTTTTGAAACCAAAACCAAAAGTCAACAAAGGAACTCATCTAAAAAAAAGAGTTAAAGGTCTGAGATTTTGCATGGCAGTTGCTTTATAGGGGTACAATATGGAACTGTGAAGAAACGGCGGCGCAACCGCCGAAAACTGGCGTTTTCCGCCGAAATTTTTTTGCCTTTTCTCTTCGGTTTTCGGCGGTTGCGCCACCGTTTCTTCACAGTTCCATATTGTACCCCTATTAAGCAACTGCCATGCAAAATCTCAGACCTGTAACTCTTTTTTTTAGTTGAGTTCCTTTGACTTTTAGTTTTGGTTTCAAAAAGTGGCACATCCGCCTCCCCCCTTTGCAATACCTACACTGCCCTATATATCGTAATATTAATTTTAAAATTAGGTCCAGATTTTTTATCATTACTAACTGAAGGGGACTATCCACGAATGAGAGCAAGTGATTCTAAGTAAGCACCTTCCAGCAGTGATTCTAAATGTTTTTTTTTAGTGAATATACTAGAGTTATGATTAATATCGTTGTATCAATTTAAAATAATAAGTTTTACCATGGTTTTATATGAAAAACGCTTCAAAATGTTATGATTTTTTTACTATTTATCATCGAATGTTTTGTTGAGTTCAAATTGCTATGACACAAAATAAACTTTTTTTTATGAAAAGTGTTAATTTAGAATAAGGGGTGGTAACTTGTAATATTGTCAACAGTTTTATTAGTGTACTTTCGTAATTTACAGCATTTCATTATGTTTTGGCGCGTTACTTTATTTGAACCGCTAAACTCAACAAAACATTTGATGATATTTCATAAAAAATTTCAAAGTTTTATTCATAAAAAAATTATGTGAAACTTATTTTTTTAAATTGGAATTACGATATCAAACATAACCCTAGTATATTCAATTCACCTAAATAACATTTAGAATCAATGCTGGAAGGTGCTTAAAATCACTTGCTCTTGTTCGTGGATAGTCCCCTTTTATTCCATTACTCACATCTTATCTTATCTTATCCTTATATCCCTGTAACTTACCAATAATCCAAATCATACTAGCTCTAGCTTCTGGTTCATCTAGAGTATCCAAATTCTCGCACAGCGTAGCAATAATACTCTCGTACTTGTTAGGATACTAAAATATTAATTTGTAATATTAGTATTCATACAATAGTTTTGTAAATAGAACTATTGATGCGATATTTTTGTAATTAGGGCCTTTAAATAGATCTATCACTTTGTGGTATAAGGAGGGGGTGTTGGGGGTGTTTTAAACACTATTTTCTATTTTTTTTTTCATTTCTACAATAATATACTTTCAGATGGCTAATATAACGATACTCCCTCTACCCCCCCCCCCCTCCCCTCTTTTACCCATCCTCTCCCTAACCATAGTAAAACGCATTCACCAATAGCTGATGGCTATAAAAGCAACCTAAATTGACGACAAAAATCCCCAAGTCTGGCAGTAACAATACCCATCCACATATATTATACATCCATTGGTATAGCAGAACCTATGACTAACCTTTCTGAAGATATCCTTGATGACGACAATAGCTTCCTGGACAACATAGTTCACTTTGGTTTGAATAAGATCCAGCAATGTTGACACACATCTCTCTGCAGATTGCTCAACCTGGAAGAAAAGAAGTGGTTCAAACATAAGCAACAAAAAATAATATTAACTAGGGTTGGCAATCCGGATCCGGAATCCGCCCAATTTTGGAATCCGGAATCCGTTTTTTAATAGCGGATTCCGGATTCTTATTTGGTAGGTTAAAATTAGCGTCTTGGGTTTTTTCTTTCAACTCCTCCTCTTTGAAGGCAAAGATTTTCATCATTATATATAAATTCTTTTAAAATCTGGTTCGATTCTCGGAAGTGAATTATAGAGAACACCAAGAACATTGATTTTTAGGACATATGTAGCACTTAATTTTTAAAAAAAATTTAAAAATCCTTTTAAAATATTGCAAGAATCTGGAATCCGAATCCGGAATCCGCCAAAAATAAGAATCCGGAATCCGCCACTTTTTTTGACGGATTCTTTAAGAATCTGGAATCCGAATCCGTCCCAAAAATTCGACGGATTGCCATCACTAATATTAACCCATATCCACGTAATTTAAGGATTGTTTGATAGTTTCATAAACTGGATTGGTTGGTTGTTGCAAAAACTGAATACCTACCTACACAACTTTAAGACAAACTTTTTTTTCAATTCAAATGGATATAAAATACAATATATTTGGAAAATTATGTGAAAAATATTTTTATTTGTTAATTCTACATATTTATTTTTTAGTTAAAAAAATCACTAAACCTTTGGACTGATAGATAAATTACAGATGAAGGAACTGGATGAAATTTTATCTATCACAGGTTTAAATAGTAAAAATAACCTTTCAAAATATAATATTATAACTAGGGAGAGATTTAATAAAACAAATAATAAAATAAAGCTAAAAATATCACCTAATAATTTCTGTTTCATCTATTTTTTTTCTAATTTCATGACGTTATTTCCTTTCTACTCTTTTAAATTTATTCTTCAAAGTAAAATTTAAATTTTATAAAAATTTCGTCGGAAACATTTTAGGTATTTAGTCTTTGAATTCAACTAATAATCAAATTGATAAAATTATCAAATATAAATACCAACATTCTTTATAAAACAAGGATAATTACATTCATTGATAGTAATAGGGCAGCTAAATTAACACAAAAACATTTCTCATGTACAATATTATTATATCTGTTTGCAGCAATAGATGCCAGGAAGCTGAACAAATTGAGTTATGACAATTTAAGAAGCCTTATACCGATCTTTGGTTTTAGGCTATTTTCATAAATAGTTATATAGGAGGGAATACATAGAAATAAAAATCTTGATATAACACTTTTCAATTATTTATGGACCTTATGAATTTGCCTTGCATTCCAGCTTAACTTGATATCGTACATGTACCATTTACACTGGCAACGTACTACCACACAGACAAGACAATTGATTGAGTAGCTGCGCTCCCGCTTACCTTGATAGCACAACGTCCAATTGCTCTGACGGACTTTCTCACGAAATCAACGTCAACTTCTGTGGCATATTCCTACACAAAAATATTTTTAAAAGCGAAGCTTTTCTATAATTAGGGTCGGTCCGTCCGTCCGTACGTCCGTCCGTCCGTCCGTACGTCCGTCCGAGATAGATAGCTTTTATTCGTTAATTTAGGCATGTTAGAATTGTCCTATCGATTTCAAACTTTGCATGATGATTTCTGTAGTAGTTGGGTACGATTTAGAAAGCGTAGCAACTCTATAATCATTACCAGAATGTCCATACGTCCATTTTAAACATGTTGATTTTTCTACTTTTTTAACAACAAATTTTCAAGTGTTTTAATTATCCGTTTGATCTGATTTTTGGTATATTGATTCCTGGGACAACAAAGAAGAATATTATAAGCGAAGCAACTCTATAATCAAGTCCAAAAATGTAAGTATGTCAATAAATATTATCCTGTTTTTAAGCAGTTTTTCAACAAAATTACCTACAATTTTGATTCGACATTTATACATTTATGTTCCGATTTTTCAGTTCAGATACTATACAAGTGTTAATGTCCGTTTGTCCTACCGTTTCAGTGCTTCGCTTTTATGGATGTTGTCATCCTTGTTATCAAAAAATTGCTTAGAAATAATAAAAAAACATGGAAGAGTTTTATCATAAGATATATTATTGATTTAGAAAAAAGCGTTTTATTGATTGTTCACAAAAAAAATCTTTAAGTTTATTAAGGTGAGGTAGGTAGGGCCGTTTTTGAAAAATATTCATTTCATCTTAGCATCTTAGGTATTGTCTAACAACTGCACTGCTGCATATTTAAATACAGAATAAAATTATGTCCTTACCTTAAGTTCAGAGAGAACCTGAGCAATATTGGATTGGTTGGTCAACCTAATCATAATATCCAACTTTTCCATCTTGATGTAAATTGGATCATTGTACTTTACAAAGAACACCTGAAAGTTAAAGGATTTAATGACACTGCCTATCAAAACGCAAATAATATTCGTACAGATAGGGATAATAATAGATAGGTTGATGTAAGCATCGTTATATAATGAAATGTCAAGCTAGTAAGGAATTACTTGCACACTATCTAATTTTAACTGTAGGAGGTAAGGGAAGCAAATTATTTACCTCCCTAAAATTATGGAACCGTCAGTCTAGCCGTTTTTAAGATCATAATGAACATAAAAATACGACCGACAGACATCCTAGACAGTAATGTAAAACAACTAACCTTCATTTCATGCTTTAGAATATCAGCTCTCTTTTGTATGATAAGATTAATATTTCTCAGAGCAACATATTGAACCTAAACAAAATATTACATATTTAGAACAAACTATCAAGAAACCTTAATTTTAGTTGTGGTGCTCTAGCTTATTGGTTATTTTCCTTTGTTAGCCATTTGAATATTAACCACGGATCTTCAGGTATAAGACAGTGAACGATGCTGATGTACATCCCTAATTAAGATAAACCAAATCATCTACTTTTTTTAGATTAAAGTTATTGGTTGAAAGTTTGGAACACTCAGCCTTCTATTGAACCTAGCATATGATATTTAAACAGATCTTATCCATCATTATTCTTTGATTAAGCAACACAAAGGGTCATGTACACTGCATGATAGACTCGAAATAAAGTATTACCAAACTTTACCAATAAACTGTAAACAAATATGATAAATATACAAGCAAAATAACAAGTTAATGTTGAGATTCAATTCCTTCTCGTTCCTTCTTAAGCATAAAATGAATTTGAAAATTTTTAACATAAACTTTAATATCCTTATCAGGATGTTGATTTTATATGTCGTCTTTATGACAGGTAAAGATGTTATGAATATATTTCTTAAATTATGTATATAAAAAATATTGTACGGTAATATCAAATTAAATTAAAAATAATTTATTTTTTTTTGTTTTTTTTGTACCAGAATCATCCCTGCAATGAAAGAAGAAAAAAATTTGTTTTGTTTTACATAGCAGACTAAATGTATTATGATAACATGCAACGTCTCTTTGTGAGTTCATATTTATAATATTGATTTTTATAAATGAATTAATGAAAAAATATTTGTTTGAAATTTGACTAAATGTCATATTGTATAATTTACTTAATTCTTAACAGTCGGGCCCCTTGCCGCATCTTTATCGGTCGGGGGTGAGGGGGTGGTGTTCAACGCCCCCTCCCCTATTATCTGAGCCACTTGTCCCTAGAGGATTTAAGGGTACGTAGCCGCTAGTCCTTATATGGAAATAACGGGATGTATGTATATCTGTCTCTAGCAAAGGAACTCGTTATCCGCTAAACAGATGTGGTCCTTGTTTTTTTTGTAAAACTTAAATTTAAAAATAGAGGGGATTAAATTCTAGTGCCCATAATGATTGCTGGGGGCATAGCGTTTTTAGCATGGCAAGCATCGTTTTAGAATTAAAAAGAAAATAAATGTTTCAGTTAATAACAACCCAACAAATGATGTCTATAGCAATTTGATCAGCTGATTGGTTTTAATACTAGATGTTTTTTTAAGTAGCGCAGCTACTCTAAATCTAGGAAATAAATCTAATTTTGCTTAGAATTTACTTTTAGGTGTTTTAAATGTTGTAAATTGAAGATTTTATTTTGATAATTAACATTTTACAACAATACCCTCTATAAACTGTGAGGAAGTTTGATAAAATTACGTTTATTTTGCAAGCTTTTTTGAAAATACTTCATTATTTTTATAATTCTGACAAAATAGAATTTCTGTTTAAGTAAATAACATGGCCACAAAAAGGTTTAAGCAGTTATTGAAATATTTTATTACCATTCTTGCTAATTAAATAGTCGTTAACTATGTTTAATTTGCATTTTTTTAAAAGACAAGAAAAATATCCTACTTAAATGCTTCTTTTATGAAGTTATCTTAAACCTTTTCCAAAACTTTGTTTTATAAAAATATTTTATTTTCCATTGATTTTATTGATTATATAGGTTAAAAATATCAAAAGTATTTTTTAAAGGCTATAGATTAATTTTGATTAATTCCGATTTTTAATTTTTTTAATTTTTTTTCAAATCTGAAAGAATATGCCTGTCTTTTTAAAGAATAGATTATATAAAAAAACTAAATTAAACATATTCAGGCTATCAAAAAGTTAAAAATATTTTTTTTTTACTATTAAATCGCTAATTTTTAAAATCATTAGATTTTAAGCTTATTTTGCATGGAAACACACTTTTTCAGTCATTTCTTCTCAACAATGGATCTTAAATGATTATTACTGAAAACTTTTATGAAAATGTTATTAACCAAAACTCCAAATAAAGGAAATAATTGCCGTTTGCGAAAATGTGTGCAAAAAGTTGCCAATATCTCGTTAGAAGGGACTTAATGGATTTTAATTTTTACTGCTTACGACTTAGTGGACTATAAACTATTAGAAAAGTATCACTTCAAGGTGGAATTTTAAGGGTCAACTTTTTTTCTTTTAAAATTTGCAGTGTGTAGTGTCCTACCACCTTCCCACTAGATTCCTATGCCCTTTTGATGACGGGTAATAAAAATCTGAAATATAAATGACGCAAATGACGCAAATTCTGACGCAAATTCTGACGTTTATCTAAAAATGCAACATATAATAATAGCTATTAAAACAATTTTCAAGCATAACTTTTATCTTATTAGGATAACAATTAAATAAGAAAAATATTTTTACCATATGAAATTCGTGATCAAACACCTAATTGAAAAAAAATGCAAGACATAGCTTTTATTTTAAGAAAGACTAGGGGCAACGGACGCCCCCAAGAAGCCTCTAGGTGTTCTTAAGGTGGGAGGGGGATAAGTCAACCGCCCTTCTACTTTTTAATTTGAGTTTTAATAAGAAATATTCAGAAAAAAAATTTGGGGGTGTGATTTTAAATTGGGAGGGTGGAGCTACGCTCCCCCAAAATAGTTAAAAACCTTCCCTGTACCTAAAAAAAAGCTTAATTGCAAAGGAAAACCAAACAGATGTCATTTTTTAACAATTTTATATAAAAAAATATTGGCGCACTTGTATAAACACCTTATCGCTAACAAGTTTTGGAATAGATAATCCAGAACCATCCAGTTCAAAGGGAATGGAGAAAGAGAGGGGGTGAATCTATCCGAAAATAGTTATGATCGAGATCTTCCTTCATCGCCCTTTTATGCAACCCCCAACACCCCCATGTTGTACACATACCTCAGGCTCACTGGAGAGCAGAGTGACCAGGGGAGGTGACAGCTTCTTGCTGAGGTTGGACACAGTGTCAGAGTCATGGCCCATCATCTCCATATATTTCATCAACACCTGCAAATATGTTTTATGTACAGGCTCTGTCTGTTATCATCACATTTTAAAATAAAATTGACGTTTGTATTAAAGAGGACTATGTACGAACGAGAACCAAAAATGTAAGGCATTTATTTAGGTTTGATTGATTGATTGATTAGCCATAGTTTCTTAGGATTTGGACCTAAGTAGTCATGGAGGAGGCTGAGACACTTTTGTATAGCCACTAGGGCTATCAAGCTCCTCGTTCAAGCACATTATAACTTGACCCACTATCTCATGAGAGCTACTCATTATTACCTCACCCTCGCCGAGTATGGCAGGTGTCCCAAATTAAGTCACCGTAATGAATGACGCTCACCGCAGAGGAGCTTGGGATAAGGGTAGTACTAATATTATGTACGTGACTATTGAGTATCCAAACTTACTCAATAATCCCCTTCTTACACAACCAGGGGAAGTTGCGTGAATGTATTCAACTGAGAAATTCAAGTTGCCACATGGAGACTAGAACTCGAACTCTCATCACCGTAACTCTGTGCGTTTAGGCATTTATTTAGGTTGGTATACTTGGTTTCTATTATATTGGGCTAAATAATTTTAAAAGTTAAGGTTACCATGGTCTTGACAAAAAAAATTTGAATATGTATGTATATTGTATAACAAGTTAGGATTATATAATGCTTTGACACAAGAGTGTATCTTTTCGATAAAAAATATATATTTTGCAAAAGGGGTGGCAAATTGTTCTTAAACAGCTTGATGAATGTACTTATGCTTTTCCAGTATTATTTTATTTTGCACTTTGAACTTAAACCAACATTTGTTGATATTTCGTCGAAAATCTCAACATTACAAAGTTTTTTCATAAAACCATGGCGAGACTTTTATTAGGTAATATAGCTATAATAACCAGAAACCTAGTATATTCACAAAAAAATACCTAATCAAAATCACTGCTCGTTAGTGCATAATAACTTTTTTGATGTTACTACTGACCAATAAAATATTTGCAACAAATAAAAATGAAAATCACCTTAACAGCTGACAAGACAACAGCTGCATTGGCATGTGCCAGGCGCGGAGTAATTCTCTCACAAATGGACTTGGCCTCCCTGTCGTCAACAGGGTTGTAATTAGCCAAAGAGTCCAGGATGAATACCTAAAAATGGATGTTTGTAGTCTTTTATATATGTAAATTTTTTAAAGCAAAATTGACGGTCAACAGAATACATTGTTTGAATTTTTTAATTAATAAATAGGTAGGTATTAGGTATGATTTTTTTAGTTTTAACACTCTACAAGAGTTATTGTTCGTTTGTCCTTTCATCTGATTTTGAGGCTCTGAAATGGTGTGACAGACGAACATTAACTCTTGTAGAGTGTCAGAACTAAATATATAAAATATAAAGGGGGGAGGCGGATGTGCCACTTTTTGAAACCAAAACTAAAAGTCAAAGGAGCTCAACTAAAAAAAGAGTTACAGGTCTGAGATTTTGCATGGCAGTTGCTTTATAGGGGTACAATATGGAACTGTGAAGAAACGGCGGCGCAACCGCCGAAAACCGCCGTTTCCCGCCGAATTTTTTTTTGCAATTTCTCGGCGGTTTTCGGCGGATGCGCCGCCGTTTCTTCACTGTTCCATATTGTAACCCTATAAAGCAACTGCCATGCAAAATCTCAGACCTGTAACTCTTTTTTTAGTTGAGCTCCTTTGACTTTTAGTTTTGGTTTCAAAAAGTGGCACATCCGCCTCCCCCCTTTATAAGTTTTGACAAAATTGTACGTAAATTTGTTGCAAAACTTCTTAAATATAGAATCCCGGTTAAGGACATATTGACATTTTTAGGACTTGATTATAGAGATGCGTCGCTTACAATATTGTACCTTATTGTATTAGGAATCAGTACTCCAAAAGTCGAATGAATCGGATGATTTTATCGCAATAAATTGTTTTAAAAAAAAACTACTACAGGAATCATCATGCTAAGTTTGAAATCGATAGGACAATTCTAACATGCCTAAAGTAACGAAAAAAGCTATCCGTAACGTACGTACGGACCGACCCTAATTAGAGAAAATCTTCGCTTTTAAAAATAAGAATGTCTTCCAATTTCACCCAAGGTTTTATAAACACGGCATTTCATTCGTTGATTTCATCAAGTCTTCTAAAAAAGTTTGTATAAATGACGTACCTGACCCCATTCTGTACATTCATTTAGGGCAGTCAACAGTTTGTTTACAGTTGCAGTTGTCACCTCAATTATGGGTTGCCCTGGAAAAAAATCATACAACTTAAAACCTTTGAGATTTAATAAATAAACAAAAGAACTTTGCGTCAATCTACACTCTCAAACTACAATCAAAATGAAGTCATACAATCTTATAACATATTGCTAAGAAATAACAAAATGTGTCTTAATCAATGATCATTTTGAAAGGTGGAAAAAGATTTTTTTTCTTGAGGTATATTATCATTACCAGTTCTTTATTAGCGAGGGATAAAAAAAATCTAATACTATATGATTAATGAAATGAACAAAAAAAACAATATAATTCTACAAGAATAAAAAGGTTAGAAATGCAAGTATGTAAGAACATAAAATACAGATTATTAAGATTTGTAACCTATACGTTTGTAAAAGTGGGAGATAAGACTTAAATAGAAGAGTAGCTATGCTCCTATTGATAGAATTACTACCTGTTGGGCTTGATTCATTGATTTCAGAAAGAGCAGCTACGGCGTTGGCAACCACCATAGGGTTCGAGTCCCCTAACAAGTCCTTAAATAGTTCAGAATTATTTTTTTAGCATTAGAAATTGCAAAGATTTAAAAAGAAATTAATACTGTAAATTATCATGTCAAAAAAAACATTTGCTATAATGTACAATAGATCCTGTTAGCCAGGGTTTCGGATCCGCATTGATTTTTTGCGGATCCGGATCCGGATCCTCCAAATTGGGTCAGTGCGGATCCGGATGCGGATCCGGATCCGGTTCCGGATCCTTGACAATAAAAATAAAATCACCAAATTTTTCAAAAATATTTATTCTTTAATTTGAAGTCAAAATTACTTTTAATTTTCAAGTCTGACCCTAAACCTTAAAGATTGGCTCTCATCAAGAGAATGTCTGAGATTTTATATAAATTTAGGTAGATTTTTCCACTTTTTCCGCATTTTTTTGAGTCCAAGGATCTGGATCCGGATCCTTGGACCCAAAAATATGCGGATCCTTGCGGATCCGGATCCGGATCCGAAACCCTGCTGTTAGCAATCTTTGACCACCCTCAAGTATGTCATAGTCCAGAAAGGCGTTAGAGTGGGAGTGGGGAATTTCATTCACCAGGCCTATTCACAAGAAAGAAGTTTAATTAATCCCCCAATAAAGTTTTTCGATAAACAAAATTAAGTACCTATCGAGTTTCGTCGTATTTTTAAAGTAGCTATTCTCCTATTTCTAGCTCTTGTTGCAGGGCTTTAACCAGCTGCGATTAAGATTTACCTAACAATAACCTACTGTAAGCTACTGTAAAAATACAACGAAACCCGCTACTTCGTTTTCTTTTCATGATCCCCTATTAAGTTAATATACTTTAAACTGTAATCTTTGTTTGTCCTGTTCTACTAGTTTTCTTACCTTGAGTGATTCTAAGAATCCCTGTTCCTCAACAAGACCAGCATTGATGTCATGTAGCTTGGCCACTGCCACAGCTGCAGTCTTGCGTACATACGGGTCTTCATCCTAGAATGCATAACATATTTTAATATTTAAAAGGAATTTTCCAATACAAGTTTTATTTGTCGTTGAAGTGTTGACAATAGTTTCTTATTAGGGTTTATATTTTCAATAATTCCCCCTTCTCTGCATACACAGCAATTTTTTAAGGGGGGTCATTTTTTGCTATGGGAAGCTTTATTGCAAGGAGAACCATATAAGTTCAGTGACACACAAAGACTAACATCCTGTTACTTTCATCTAAAGGATGATTCAATGCCTAAAAGATCTATATATCTATTTATCCTCTATAATATAAAGTAATAAGCTTTTTTGTTTTGTTTCTTTCTTTGATATTTTTCTGCCCTTTGTATATAGATAGAGCCCCTAGATGATAGGGGCGCAGCCGCTAGTTATTTAACAAGGTACTTAAAGGGTTAAATTCATAATATGAAATGTAATTAGAAAATCTCCAAAAACCTTCATGAGAAATTTTAGACACCATCTTATAATCCTTCTTAAGAACAAGAGCGTGATAAAGTGTTTCTTATTTTCCATCTATTCATAAAAAATACACGTGTAGTTTTTTAATAAAAAATTAAGGAGGATTCTTGATAATGGCACAAAGCACCCCCCCCCCCCTTCTTAATTATCAATATACATTAGGGCGGGTTGATTTCCATCTTTTTTGGAATTTCACATTTTTTCACATTGGCAAGGGTTACTGGGCCTATATAAATAATAAAACCCTGTGAAACTTGGGTTTTTTAATCCAAAAACAACGGGCGCGCGGGGGTTATAAAATGTGCCCGCCCCCTTATAAAACCAAAAATTGAAATTCCTTCAAACATAGGCATGTTGCACATCAAAATGACCGCATTGAAATGCTGATTACAGATCTGAAAACCGTTTTGAAAAATATTGATTCAGTCTGAAATGATTTTCAAATAACCTACCAAAATGAACAATTTTTACTAAATCAGCTTTTTTAGGTACTTCATGAGCTCTTATTCGAACTAGGAGCAGTATTTTTCGAAACGGTTTTCAGATTCATAATCAGCATTTCACTGCGGTCATTTTGATATGCAACATGCCTGTGTTTGAAGGAATTTCAATTTTTGGTTTTATAAGGGGGTGGGCACTTTTTATGCCCCCCGCACGCCCGTTGTTTTTGGAATAAAAAACCTGTTTCAAGTTTTGAAGAAAAACTTCGCTTCATAAATTCTATCAATAGATTATTAATAACTTTCCAGGGAAATTTCCATTTTCTTAGTTTTTAATATGAAAGCACTTGAATCATTATTGAAAAGGAAACGTCATAATAACTTTCAATAATTAAACAATTAAAATTATATAAGATATATTTTGTTTTTGTTATTTCTTAAAATGATTAAGTAGGTAAATTAACAAAGTTGCTGACCATCAGATAACAGCCAAGTAAAGGTTCCCGCAGCCAAAAGACACTAATTTGGAGTAAAAAATGACAGAAATTGAAAAAAAAAATTCTTAATCCCATACCTAATAACTTTTTTGGAACAATTTAAATATAATTTTTTTATGCAAAATTATAAATATAACAATATAGAATTATTCACAAAAATTCGCCTCCAGCTGGCTGCAGCCGTTTTTACCAATGTTATTAGTCTATTTTTAATACTATGAATGAAACAAAAATAAAAATGCATTATTCTTCAAAATTCATTTTGAAATGGACACTAATATCTCAATACTTTATGTTGTATGTATGTGGTACATTTTATTCTTTAATATTAATCTTGAAAAAAATCTTTTCCTAAAATATTTTTAAATGCCCTGCCTAATAACACAAGAAAATTCTAAATATCAAATTATCTAAAAGAAAACAAAACAATGTTTCATGACATATGTATCTAAATACTTTATGATTTATTTTTAAAAATATAGGTTCAATTGGCAAATAGTAAGGGAATAACAATCCGCCAATTGAAACATTTGTGTGTATACAGAATAGATAAAAATATTCTCCGAAACTGCAAGACTATTTACTTATAATATTTGCAATGCAACAGACACCGGTCAAGAGCGAAAGGTGCTATCCTGACTGCAATATTATTTTTATCAAATATTTGCATAACAAAATATTTAGACGGATAGAGGTGATTGAAAGTAAAAATTAAAAAATTTTCCAGGAATAAGTAGACATCAAAAAAGGATATAAATAGTTTTTGTATCCGTAAAATAGGATTATTATGTAGCCTAAAATATACATTTAATCTCGGTGACATTGAAAAATATTCAAAGATTTAACTTGACTTATTAATGTGAATAAAATTGAATATATTTTAAAAATTCTATGTCACTTGTTATAGAAAAACAGGAAAACATGTTGATTTGGATGTTTTGAGAAAAAATAGTAATTAGAAACAATTACATCCGTTACTTAGCTATTTTTTTCAGCAGCGTTGTGGAGCCGGAGCCGGGAGCCGCCATATTTTGCTGGAGCCGGAGCTAAAGCCGTAATTTTCGTTAAAAAACGACTCCGGCTCCGGGTTAGCTAAAAACAGAGTTTTTTTTATTAATTATAATTTGGTAAATCTGTTGTGTCGTGTGCAAACGCCCCTTTTAAGTTTTTTCAAGTCCAAATCCGGAGCCGGAGCCACACCAATATCAAACGAATCCAATACACTGCTTTGTAGTTAACGACTGGTGCGGAGAAATAAAAACTTTTTAACTCCCAAACATATCATTCAAGATGATTGAAGCTGCTTTACTAAATACACTGAGCTTACTATAACATTATCTTCATACTTAAACCTTTGAAAATAATTTCAAAATTAAAAATCTACCAATGACGTAAACAGGCTAGGTATTTGAATAATTTTGTTTGATCCCTTCTTGTATTTAATGTACTTCATCTAAACTTTTAATCAAAAGATTTTTCAGTAAATAAATTAACTTGGGATATCCATATTATTATCCAGTTATTTCTGCGCTACTTAGGATAAAATAGCTTTTTTTTTATATAAAACTAACCTTAAGACACTTCCGAAGTGGCTCGCACAAATACTCTGTAATCTTCTCAACCCGGATGCAGCCCATGGTCCTAACGGCTAGGGCACGAATCAACGGGTTCGGATCCTCGCAGTCCTTGACAAAGGTGTTGACGGCCATGATGGCCATGTCGGGCTGGGACTTGGCGTAGTTCATCAGGTAAAGGTACACCAACTTCTTTAATTCTAAAATAGAAATGTTCTTAATGCTAAATTAAACTAAACATATGTAGGTACCAAACAAATATTGATAATAAGGCATAATTTTAACATTTAAGGATATGATTTGGATAGGTATTTAATTCAATTGAGATTTTTTATTGTTCAGTTTTAAGGAAACAATAAATTCAGTTTTAGCTTTCTAAGATGGTTGGTTATAAATGAAATAGGTAGATATTTGAAATAAAGAGATATACACATCAATCCTCCATATAATTTTTAAATTACATAGATTTAGGTGCAAAATTATAAATAAAATTATGAATTTAATACCTAAAGAAAATCCGATTGAAAACATAAATAACTCATACAACTAATTTTAGGAAAAAAACAATAAAATATTTCATTTATTTGAACTATTTTTGGATGTTAAAAATTAAGAAATGGTATTTTTAAAATTAAAATGTTACAGAGAATGTAAAGCATTTATACGTCATAGACATAATTAAAAAAGGATTAAAATTAATAAGAACTTAAACTGCCCATGGATTAACCCCCCCCCCCCCCCCCACTCTTTCCTTACTTTTAAGTTCAATCTCTTTCTGTAATTAGTTTTAATCCCTTTAGAGAGCTCCTCCGCCCATGACTTACTTTAATTTACAAAACCAAAAAGAAGCTTTTAAATACATACATTTATCAAATTTTTGTACAAAGGGGTTTTGATAGTTTTACAGCTAAGATTTTGATATATAAACTAACCTAAATTATCCGTCTGTATACAGTTGATAACATCTGGGAACAGGGCCGACACGTCTTTTCCGACAGTCATGTTGGCGATGGTCTTTTTTACCGCCTCCCGTTTCCTCTCCTTCTTGTCCGAGTTCAACTCAGACTTCAACTCAAAGATTTCACCCTTCTTGGTGGTTGTAAAGTACTTTGAATCTGACATTTTTAAAATTGTCTATTTGGTTCTGTCTAATACTATTATCTGAAAATAATAATCAAATAACAAAAGAATATCAATGCATTTTTAAATACTAAGGTAAAAAATACATTATTTTAACTTTAATATCACAGTCAATTTCAATATTTATTTGTTTCCATTCTTTTCCTCCAGCGGCCATTCAAGAAATACCTCCTCAACATCAAGGGCAAGTATGTCAGTTTCAAGTCCCAGCAGAGTGCAGAGATTTGGCTGGGTACGCTCAAAATCACCATGGACTAACTCCTTGATGTAGGTACCTGCTGCGGCTATAGCTTCCAACTTAAACAAAGTTGGGCTAACTTGAGTAATATTCATGCTATGGACTACCTTATCCCTAAAGGCATTACTGCGCCTATGGAGCACTCTGATGGGAGTTTCTTGCTTCAAAACTAAATCTGTCATTTCTTCCAGTTTTTTAAGTGTTTCTAAACAATATGGATCTTTAGTTCTGCACAGGGCGGTGTATTTCTTTCTTTTCTCTTCCTCTCCCTGTTTTAATTTCTTAATGCTTGATTTTGATACCGGGGATAAGCCGTTAACTTGAACAGATTCGTGGTTATCATTTATAAACTTAGTCAGCTCATCCAAGTTACTTTGAGGTAGTTTGGTCTTCTTACTGTTGACACACTCAAATGCAAATGGCCGTCCTGATCCTAACATTCTAACATCTACATCTTCTCTGCCAGACGACAGAAACTTAACTTGTTCACATTGCAGATATTCTTTCAGTCTATCACCAATAAGCTCCTCGACACTTGAACCACATTTTCTAACGCCTTTAATAAGCCATGGCGTTTGGGGCAAATGTCGCGTATATTTATTGTATCTCCCCCCGATCCAGATACTATTTCTTGACATTCTGAAATCCAGATCAAATGGTTTGTCAGGTACTGCAGGTGGAACTGGATATTCTGGCGCAAAATTGTCATATTTAATGTTTTCAAGAGAATTATCAACTCCTTGTCTTGAATAAACTCCCATATTGTAAACATTTGTCTTTTTGGCGCGTTCGGCATATTCTTTAGGACACAGCCGTTCCATGGCTTTCATTTCTTCTGTATCTTTTTCCCATAAGACAACTAGTTCAACATAAAAATCCGCTGTGTCCCCGGACTCATGGGTAAGGCCTACTTGTGAAGTCACCAACTCTGGATAAACATATTTCCAAACTTGTTTCAATGGGGTTACGTCTTCTTTTGATAAATTACCATCAATAATATCCTTGCCAGCCTTTTCTAGATGTAACCATAATGAGTGTTCTCTGATCGATAGAGAAATGGGTAAAGATATGGATAATGTAAACTTATCAGCATCGTAGCCAGACGTCTTAATGCTTGTTATGATTTCGTTAACCCTTGGCATCATATAAACATCCTGTAAGATACCCAAACACACAACACATGGATTAGGTTTACTCTGTTTATTTTCACTCATTTTATCCATTTCAAGTTGATGGACAGTTTTGTACAAATATGACTGTTTTTTACCAAGAAATCGTTGACAACATTTTCGGCAAGCCCCACCGTTCTCTAAGATTTCGATAATCTTCTCCTCTTGGCTGTCACTCCAATTAACCATTTTGTATTAATGTCTGAAAACTAATAAATTATCTTTAATAATGTTATTGAAAATT
The DNA here is from genome assembly GCF_053477335.1 of Acartia tonsa. Taxonomy (NCBI): domain Eukaryota; kingdom Metazoa; phylum Arthropoda; class Copepoda; order Calanoida; family Acartiidae; genus Acartia; species Acartia tonsa. The sequence goes on from NC_137264.1 coordinate 6,924,355, forward strand.
TCTAATATTTATAACATTTAGTGAAGAGAAGTTTAATTATAGGTACTAGTTCTTATTTGAATATGAATATATTGAAATGCCCATAAAGGCTAGGGGCGAACACTAGTAGAATATAAATAGCTGGTTTTCCTTACAAATAGATGAAATATAAGAGCTAAGTGAAGTCTTGCTATGAATTTTTATGGTGAACATACTAAAATTATTATTGAAGCTACATGGCAAATACAAAGTTGAGACAAAAATTTTGTTTTCACAGGGTCTGCCTAATTAATCCATTATAGAGATCTCCCTTACACAATTGTCAGATTATATATAAAGTTAAAAGGGGTAGTTGCACGAAATGCATTTGAACTTGAATTTAGTGAACCGCATAATTTTTCCTGGTCAATGGTTTAAACAACATCTATATTCTAAAAAAGCATATATTCGAAAGAATTGCAATTTTCCACCTGCATGTAGTTTAAAAATATCAAGACTTGAAAAGCGTGTTCTTGTGAAATATACAATTAATAAAACTGGCTTATTTTCGAGAAAACAAAGCATGCAGAATAATTTAGTTATGTCTAATTGTTTATTATTTATTGCAATACTAAATTACATATAATATGTTTGATGGTATATATGTAACTTATGCTTGATAACATTTTTCTGAAATGCACTTCATGCAACTATTCATTTCATTATTTGAGCTTAAACACATATATCAGGAAGGATCACCCTTATAGCCTCAGTAAGATTCTATACCTATATTATATGCTGTATGGTTGGGTCTGTACCTTTTCTAACCGGGCGGGTCGAACAAATCACAAATACGTTTTCAAATTAAACTCTGCTGATTTTACATTTTAAGAAATAAAAAAATGGCAAATGGAAATAATAGCATTTGTCGAAATTTGTTTATTTTATGTTTTAAGCTTAAAAAGGATAAACCGTACAACTCAACGTACAGGGAAGACTATAAACAGATTCAAATAAAAATCACGTGACAATAAAATCTGCTTAACAATAACTTTTTCGTAGTTATATCACCGGTTCAATTCACATCTATGCTTTTTTAACTCCTAGCAGACACTGACAAACAGACAGACATGGTTGGTACAGACGAACAAGTTAAGGGGGAGGTGTTCCCTAGACGTGAAGTTGTCCTATTTGTCAACTAGTATTCAATTATTGGGTGGCTCTGCTATGCGGGTGTATGTGTGTGCTGTGTTAGTCAGCAGGTAGTAAACAGACATCAGCTGATTTTACAAAACATGGTTGCCGCATTTTTCTATATCATTAAATACCGGCATTGGCGCATTTTCTATCAATAAAAATATATCCTTAAAACTAAATTCTCTTTTTTTCCAATACAAAAGCCGTTTAAGGTTTTTTATGATTGTGAATAACTTTTGCAATCTATTTTTAGTTAATGTGTTTTTTAACCATGATAAAATGGTAACCACGAAAATTTTGATTTTTTCGAATTTTTTCACTCTATATTTAGTCATTTCAATAAACTGAATGAAAAAATTTTTATGAAATAATTTTAATTTTCTATGATAAACTATAGTTTATTTTTCGAGAGCCAGAGCTAGCTTTAAAAAAAAGTTATTCAGAAAAAATACGTCTAGTATTGACCTCTATTTAGGCTTTTTGTAAATTTTTAAAATAAGAATAAGGGTGTTTTTATTTTATCTGTTATATATATTATAAATATAATAATTTTAATAATGATAAATTTTTATATTTTTAAACATTCTATGTTGAATTAATTTAATTATTAATTAAAATTCAATGTATATATTGTTTAGTTTTTTGTTTTAGTTTACTATAAGCCACTAAATTGCCGCGGAATAGAATAAACTTTGTTTACATTTTCTCTACTTGGTTTCTGTTTCAGCCTTGAAAATCGTGCGGGGTTTTTAGATGCTACTAATGATTATTTCATAAATTTGATTGTCTTTTATATTAAAAATTAGCTTTAAAAGTGCTTTTTAACGTACGTTCTATGTCCCTTTAAGTCTTTTATTTCTTTATATCTTTTAAAGTTAATTTTAACATGGATTTTGTACTAAGTTAACAATTATTTTTGTTATGTTTCTTGTATTTATTATTTTATGTTTAGACAAAAAGATGTGATTTCGGTTGTTTAAGACAGTAATCTTAACTAAACTCTAACTAACCCTCACAAACTTTAAATAATCTCAATTCTGCTAACCACATTATGATAATTATTTAATTAAACATACAAAAATGGATGTCTACACTCCGCCGTTTCTTACTGATGACGATTTAAATCAATCAGGTACGTTCAATGCCCTTAGCTGTATATTAAAATTTATTACCTGAAGTTATTAGGAAAACTTCTATATTTAACAGATAAACTCTTTTCTTATTTTATCTTCATACTATAAGGTAAGTGTGTTGATTGCGATTGTATGTATGATTTTATATAGAACAATTTAAAGTACTTAAGAAATGATGGATTTAAATTAAAAACTTTAAATATAATTAATCATATTGCCTATGATAGGAATGAGAAGAAAATTCCTGGATTACGATGATGGCGGCCAAGGGAGTGGCAAGTTCATGGCCAGAAAAAGCAGTTTCGACATGGACGATGATGATTCAAACTCGACAATAAACAGATCACACCTCAGTGAAAATAATTATACCCCAACGCCTCCGCCTAACAAAAGACTTCACATGGCGGCTGATTTAGAAGATATCGGTCCACGGGAGCTTTCTGATCATTTGAAGGATATGTGTAATTGCCAATGTGGCGTTTGTGGCAAGATTTTTGTGCACCATCGCATGCTTAAGCACATTGAACGCACGCATAAGCTTCCAGCTAAGGATAAGTTTATATTTCTTAAGATATCCAACTACCGTTGTAAGTTGTGCCCTGCTGAGATGTTGTTTAGCTTTTACACTATTGGACAGCATGCTCGATCAAGACATCAGATGACGCTGCAACAGTATAGAGATACAGTTCCTGGAGCATTTCAAGGTAAGTTTGTCCTGGTATATCTAGTGCCATTTAAGTTAACAAGGAAAATATAATACAGCTTAAGAAATACACTAAAAATAATCCTTGTTATTGAAAAAAATATCCGAAGTAAGATTATAAGGTAACTAATTTTACTTGGAAATATTATGATGGTCTTTTTTATTTATTATTTGATATACCAATTGATTCAGATAATATTGATTTAATTCATAGAAGTACTAAATTGAATTTGCCAAGTAGTTCGTAGAAAAATTAAATGATTAATAGTTATTTTAATTATTTTCCTCTTTTATTACCTATTTAATCTTATTATGTATTTTCCTTATGAATTTTCAATATTCAGGTGATTGTATGATTGACCAAAGTATAGAGGAATGCGGAAACTTGCCATTAGCCGAAGGTGAAGAGAGAGTCATTACTGACAACCTTGTCAACATGTGCCAAGTCAAATGCTTTGTCTGCGACCAGAGAATGTATCTCAACTCATTGAAGCGACACCTGCAGAAAGAGCACGAAGACCAAGACACAGATTTTCCAACTAAAATTGAATTTATCAACCGCTCTTATTACGCATGTAAAATGTGTAATGAGGTTGTGCTGTTTCATTTTGATGCAATTAATAAGCATTTGTCCGTTGTACATAATAGTACAATGCATACCTACAAAAATACATACACTGCCTTTACAGGTAATTTGATATTTTTATCTGCGAAGTCCTATAATCGGTTTGCAATGTATTTTAAAATGCCTGTCTATAAAATGTTCTTCTACATATTTCGCCAAAATAACCTTATTCTTAACTGCCGAGTGTGCCTCTATCTTTCATTGAGTGAAATATTTTTTGAGGGTTGATCTAGCCCCCCCCCCCCCCTAATGAAAATTTCTCCATGATAAAAAAATCTAGGTGTGAATTAATATTGATCCAGTGGTTAGCGTGATCTTTCGTTACACACAGAGAGACATTTTTTTTATAATAATTCAAATATGCATACATAGTGCAAATTTTAACCATTTATTTAATCTGCCTTATTTGATTTTAGGCGACAAAGAATATAAAGCCTACATAAAAGCCCAAGACAAAGAAAAAGCCAAACAAATGCGTCTCGCACGCCAGGATCCTTCAAGCACCCCAACAACACCCATGGCTAAGCTGGCGTCCAAAACCCCAACACCTAAGCCGCACAAACCACGCGGAAAAGGCCGCAACAAATTCTGCATGGACGAGGAGGAGATTGCGCGCTGGAGCATAACTCTCAATAACACGGTGCGCTACTACTCTAATAACCCGGCGGAAATGTGTGTCCGCCAGTGTCGTGTCTGCGGCGAGATAATGTTTGCGGATCAGCTCAAGTCTCATATTTATGTGAATCATCGTGGAATTAAGGAGAATACAAGCAGTATGGATTATATCAGGTGGGAGATATTTTAATATTTTTGCGGATTTTTACAATTTGGTTTTATTAGCACAGCTACTATAAACAAAAATAATAACCTAACCTTTTTTTTGTGGATTAATCCATTTATTCTACTCTTTTAACATTGATATCTGTACGTCTGTCCACCTAGATGTCTGACTGATTTGCTGATTATTTTATGCAATTCACATTTGTAGTCAGGGTTGTTATAACCCGGGTTTTCAAATCAAAAGTTTGACCCAACTCGGGTACCAAAAAACCCCAGATTTTTTCAACAAAACCCGTTTTTTAGAAATGTTAAATTATGGGCTTTAAAATAAACTATATGATGATGAAAACTGATTGTTTTAGACATACAATTATGAATTTATTTATCTATTTTTAAATGTTTCTTTTCTTTAAAACTTCCAATTTTCAACTTCTAGTTATAGTTATATAGGAAATATTCAACTAAATGTAAAACACAGTTGTAGGAATCTGTTACTAAGTACTAACTTAATATAGAATAACCCCCCCCCCCCCAAAAAAAAAAAAAACCTTTTTTTATAACCTATCCAAACTCCACAAAATACCTGGTTTTGGTTATGGGTTAACAACCCTACTTGAAGTTGTAAAATGACTGTAACATATTTGTTTTGTTTTTCTTAGCGCTGAGCTACCACCTATGTTCATTAATGCTATTTTATTTAAGACTTTTTAGAGAGAGAAAATATGTTATATATACCTATAGGGTTTCTAAATATGAAACTAATAAAAAAGCATTGTATATTTTTAAAAATAACATTTAAATCTTTACTAAGCTACTGGGATTATCTAGCAGGATTTGGAATTACATGAAACCTTTTATTTCCATTTTTAGTTAGCTTTTCTATTTAATTTTATTAGTAGTAGTAGTTTATTTTAAGATACTTACAATTGAATTATGAAATATATTTAAACTTTTTTGTTTAGGCTAACCTATCACAAATGTAAAGCATGCGGCAAAGACTTGAAATTCACCGCCAACTCAATCACCAAACACACCAAAAGATCTCATGACGTAAACTACAAAGAATATGTGGAAAAATACAATCCGTTCGACCAAGAAGTATGTAACTTGGACGCCGGTGGACAGCCCAAATCAACCGGTTCAACCCCTAAAAGTGCCAAAAAGAAAATGGCCAAAGATGTTTTTGCCGCAAACGATCCTAATAAGGATACTACAAATGAAATTCAACAGGGTCAAAATAACTATCTTACAACGATTAACACAAATATTGCCAAGGAAAATATTGGAGAATATGTTCCGAACAATGCTTATGGATTTAACAGTCCTATTGGTGACCAAGAACGATATAATAATACCGTAATTCTACAAAGCAACAACCAGTATCAACCGCAACAACCGTCTGGTGTTTATTACCAACAAAGTCAACAGCAAACATTCATACCCCAGCACCCGGCTGGGTTTCTACCAAGCATGCGCCCTAACCAACGTATAGGTAACAGTAGCCCCAGCTATCCCCAAAATCAATACATTCAGCCAATGTCCCCGATCCCTAGTAACGCCAGGGCTTCTCCACATCATCAGCTCATGTCACCTGGAGGTTCAATCCACCAGCAAAATAGCCAACAGCCTATGATGGCAGTTCAGTTTGTGCAACACCCACAAAGCAGCAAAGCCCCGCAACTGACAGCTTATTGTTCACCCCACTTTGTGCTGGTTCAAGAGCCACCTCAGGTTAAACAAGAACCAGATAATCCACAACATTCCCAGCAACATATTGGCAGCTACACTCCAGCTAACTCATTGAGTCATAATTATCAAATTCAAAGTGGTGGTGTCCTAAAATCTATGTTAACCAACAATCAGCCCAATACAAATCCGTATCACTATGTCAACAATGTCCAAAATCAGTCAAATAGAATTGGAGGACTATTATTGGAGACTGTCACAAAACTGGAGCCCACGACGGGTCTTCCACAAAATCAAGTCAAACAAGAGCCAACCTACAATTCCTATCAACCCACCGCCCCCAACCCAAACAACTACAATAACGGTCAGTTTGAGCCGCAAATAAAGACAGAACCCGGTTTGCCCCAACAGCCATTAGGTGGAGGAGGTCAGTATACTGGTCATTTCCAGGTGGTTGAGCAGCAGGTTGGTCCTGGTGGCACCACCATGGGCTGCCTGGCCGCCACGGTCAAAACAGAACCCGGTGTTCAAGAAGAGAAAATTGATTATTTAGGTAATTTTGTTTAATAAAGAGGCATAGGTCAATGGGTGAATGATAATTTTACTTTTGATTTTTTGTTGGGTAGGGGGAGGGGGGGGGGTAATTTATTCTTAAATTACCAATAGGTACCTTCTTTTCTTTTATGTTAACTTTTTAAAATTATTTTTTAGAATCCTTAATTCACACTAGAACTTGCAACATGAATGCCTTTATATGCTATCATTAAAAATAATTTTTTTTAAGGTCTTAAGCCGGCAGAACCTCTGTCCTCCTCTCTGCTACCAATAACTAAACCCCTGTCTCCAATTCATACTGCCATTAAATCTGAGCTCTCTCCGCCACAGGTAAATATGATGCCAACAGTTTTACAGAAAAACAAACTCTTTCTATAGAAAAGCTTCGCTTAACATGTATTGATAGGCAGTATTGCATTTGGATGTAAAAATCTAAAGATGAAAACCCTTAATAACTTTTGGATTATTTATTCGAAATAAAATATTCAAAATAAATCTAAATTCATTCTTTACTTTAGAATACCGGCGAGGATGCGACATTATCGCCGTTGGCGGGTCTGGACGATGATGCCTGGTACGACGGAAACACGTTCCAATGTCTCCAGTGTGGCTTCATATCAAGGCATAGATTTCTGTAGTTTAATTTAATTTTAAATTGTAGCAAATTCCACTGCTAAAACTGCATTTTTTTTGACTACCGCAACCTCAAACAAAGTATTAGGATAGGAGCGTTGGGGGGGGGGGGGGTGAAGTACATTTAAATTACGTACTTGAACTAAATAAGTTACATGATCAATAATCTACATTGCTACATTGATCTATGTTACTCAGATCGCTTGAAAATCTGACCGTCCACATGAACGATTACCATAACCAGAGTCCGCCAGATTTCCAGAATTCTGTATCTCGCACTAACATTATGTACAGGTAAAAAATAATCTTGTTCGTATAGTACCTGATCGCCAAATGAATAGACACTTGAATTATTATATCCAGGATGAAAGAAATAATATGTCCTAAAAGAATTTACCTACCTGTTGACCGTCTAATCAAGACCTTAGAAATGTTACACTTCTAAAGGGAGGGGGCGGAAGTGACACTTTTTGAAACCAAAACTAAAATCAAAGGAACTCAACCAAATAAAGAGTTACAGCTCTGAGATTTGGCATGGTAGTTGCTTTAAAAAGGTACAATATGGAAAAGTGAAAAAACGGCGGCGGAACCGCCGCTCCTGCCGAAAACCGCCGTTTCCCGCCGAGATTTGTTTTGCATTTTCTCGTCAAAGTAGAAAATATAATATTCAATCATTTGAGACAAATTTTATTCCAATAAAACAAATTCCTAATATTTGCACTTGACATTTTTTTCAATATGTTGAAAATGTTTGAATATGGAGAAAAACCACAAGTGTCAAAAAAAATATTTGGGAAACTTTATGAAAAAAAAATAAGTTTGTCTCAGATGATTCCAAATTGTTTAATTTGCGAGAAAAGGAAAAAAAATTCGGCGGGAAACGGTGGTTTTCGGCAAGAGCGGCGGTTCCGCTTCCGTTTTTTTTCACAGTTCCATATTGTACCTCTTTAAAGCAACTGCCATACCAAATCTCAGAGCTGTAACTCTTTATTTAGTCGAGTTCCTTTGATTTTTAGTTTTGGTTTTAAAATGTCACTTCCGCCCCCTCCCTTTAAACCTTTACTTTTCTGAAATAATAATAATATTACATGCATAGATTTACTATCATAACACATTGTTGCGCTACAATAACGAAGGAACAATTACAATTTTTATTAGTTTTTGTGACTGTGTAACTGCATCTTATACTGAAATTTAAAAAAAAAAATAATTTCTAGAAGTATCTAGACAATGTTTTTTTCTCTTATCCCTAAGATTAATTTTATACTATTCTAGATGTAAGTTGTGCCATCAAGAGGTTTACCACGAGAAATCCGCCATCAACGGTCACATCACCTTTCACAGCCTAGACCTGCAGCTGTATGCCAGCATTTATGAACATCCAAATGTGATATTTTAACCCGCGAAATCAAATTGATTCTTGCTCTGCTCAAGGTTTGGAAGAAAAGCTCTTCATAATTTGAATTAGATTTTAGACCCCGTGATTTAAAACAAGGTAAATATAAGAACAATTATTGTAAAATAATCATCAAGTAGAACAGGTCGGACAAAGATTTCTCTAATATTTAACTGAAGCAAACTCAAAATAGAAATCGTTCCAGGGATGGAGTTGACATTGGGCTGTGGTTTTTACTGGTACCCAAATTTTACCTCAACTCAATTTCTCATTAGTTTGCTTTGACATTTTGGTTACTTTTATTAAATCTTGGTGGGGTATTCTGCTCTTCATAAAAAAGGTATTCATCAATTTATCGTCCATTGTCTTATCCCTTAAGACAACTAATTATGCCTAAACTAATTTTTTTTTATTTTGACGTAAGTTAGGTCTTTGTCTGTACTGCTATACTATAATTTTCTAGTTTGTCACTTTTTTTAAGCATCTAGAATAAGATTTAATTGCACCATACCTATACATACACTACACTAGTTTGCCGCAAACAATAGTTATCTTGTTCAAGTTTTACCTTTTACCCTTTACTGCCGATTTCATAAAAAGTTAATATTCTATATATTAAACTTACTACCGTCTTGCCTTATTTTAAATAATCTGTGAATCAAAAGTAATTTAATTTATGTCTTATGTTGTGCCTTAATTTAGTAACTATCCTGCCATATTAGTGAAACATATGTTGATATTATCATAACATTTAAATTACCCTTTTCTGCCATTTCTAAGGGTATATTGAATGTAAGAAAAATTAATTTTAATTACCTAACTAACAACATTTGCAATGTTTTCATTGTACAAGTTAAGTATACAACACTCGTTGATATTTTTTACTTCTTATAAAGATTTTTACATTATTTTTAATATATTTTTGTAAGTTTTACATGCTTTACATTTATGATAAGTTGATAAGGGGGGGGGGAAGTTTTGACACATTTGCGTAAACAGGGAGCATAGTCTTTATCTTTGGACTGAGAGGATAGGTTATTAGGGATAAAATCATTCTTATATGATGAATTTTCCCAAGTTTTAAGATTTTTTGGATAGGCCTCCAGGTTCCGGAGCTCCAGGCCTCCAGGTCCTCTCTGTACAGGTAAAAATTAAAAAAATAAATTTTTTTTTTAAGAGTTAGAAGTCAACCTATGAAACAAAATATGCATATTTTTTAATGTTATTCACATATTTAAAGAAAAAAAATGCAAATTTTGTTTCATAAGTTGACTTCTAACTCTTAAAAAAAAATTTTTTTTTTTCATTTTTACCTGTAAAGAGAGGACCTGGAGGCCTGGAGCTCCGGAACCTGGAGGCCTATCCAAAAAATCTTAAAACTTGGGAAAATTCATCATATAAGAATGATTTTATCCCTAATAACCTATCCTCTCAGTCCAAAGATAAAGCCTATGCTCCCTGTTTACGCAAATGTGTCAAAACTTCCCCCCCCCCTTATTTTATTAGTACAAATAATAAGGGTATTATTATATATAATGTTGAGTACAATCAATAATCTCTTATTGTAAGTCAAGCATGGATATTTTCAGTATAGCATATGAAAGACAGACTACAAAATTAATCTGCAAATATATGTAACAAATAACATTATCCAATATCCATTAAGCCTTCTTATGATTTATATTCATAATTGAATATAAAGTTATATTTCTATCATTCTCCATAACTAATTGAGGAAATTTGAATGTAATGTAAAAAGTTTAATTTTTCTAGGCTGCACTGTAATAAGTAAGATTTTAATAATTAAAAGAGATTGCAAATGTTCAATTATCAATCATTTCAATTTATGTTTTATATTAAGGACTGATTCAAAAATCATTGAAAAATAATAGAATATCAAATACAGCTGAATTTTGCAAGCGAAGACAATAGCAGCAGGAAATATTTTATGGAAACTAGAAAATAAGAAAAAGTAACTACGTTTTATGTTGCACATTTTAATAATCAGTTTTAAAGTTTCCTTCTTTTTTAAAACCAGGAAATATCAATTTATTTTCTTTTGTTTAATGTTAACCAGTAGTTACCAAACCAGTACTGAAATATCTTAGAAAACAAGATAATCTAATTCTTTCAAAAATACTAATTGCTTGCCCTAAGATGGACTATGGAGATCGCCTTCCCTCTCCCAACCTTAAATATTTCCAGAGGAGGGAAAATTATTCCAATATTCCAAACAATAGTAATGCCCTTTTTTAGAATGGGGTATTTTTAAGGAGGGCAAAATAGATTAAAATCACTACAGGACCAGTTGGTTTAATCTCTTAAGAACTCAATCTAATCGGTTCATTCATTCAGAATTAGGAAACTAATGGACGGACAGACAAACAAACAAACGTCGTTCTACTTTAGATATTCTGTCTGCAACTTTCACTCTTTATTATACAGTTTTATATTTTTTATACATTTTTAACAATAGTATGTTTACTGTTTATTGAAGATGTAAATTTCAGACAAAGGCTATTTTCTTGTTTTTATACATAAATTGTCTATTCATAGTTCTGAGTCAATTACTTAAAAATTTGTGCTTAAAGGTAGATTTTTGTATGATCCCTTGAAGCGACCAATTAACTCTCTCCTCCCCTAATTTTAGAACTTATCTTCTGATCCAAATAGCATTGAAGTGAAAATGTTGATATTTTAAGATTCAATTTTTTGCTTTGCAAGTATTAAAAGGATTAAATATCAAAGACTTTGTTAACAACAATAGTGCATTCAAAGGTTAAAGGATTTAAATGTAGAAAAAATGAGCTACTAAAAATATCTAAAAGTTCAAGTGAACCTCTAGAGAATGTTATCTCGGAGCTGTATAAGATTGTTAGTGGTATATTAACTAGAAAAATTTAGGAAACTGGTCATTTATTTATTTTCTTTCTCTTATTTTATTTTTTCTGTCTGCCTTGTCAATTTTCTTATTAACCCATGAGTAAGAGGTTAAGAGTTTAACCATGATTGGTTTGTACTAAATGTCATTTACTTCCTCGGTTCTCATATCTCTTTGTCCTTGGAAATTTTTTTTTTAAGAAATGAACTTTGGAGAGAATAAGATCTTTTATACTATAGTAAGAATAGTCCAGACGCATCTTTATCAATGGAATTACTTATACGCACAACATTTTCTTAACTCTTTCTCCACCCATGGAATATGGGGATAGTCCATTGGCGGATAAGTTAATCTTCCATTAAGAAGTACTATGCATGAACGAGTGCAAGTATTCTAGCAATTTTCAGACTTAATATAAATCTTTTGAGGTTTCATAGTAGGTTTTTGATTTTGTTTAGCTTTTGATTATTTTCAACGCAACATGTTTTCCGGTCTTTTTTTTTATATAACTAAAATAGAAACTAATTTTTGTTCGTTTACCTATCTATTTTTAACGTTAACCTAGCAGAAGACAAAATAGCTTTGAAAAAATGCTTTGATGTGTTAAGATCACATGCTATTGTTCGTTTGTGCATAGTCCCCTTTAATTCTCTCTTTTTACATACCTTTCTCATTTATAACATGCTATTGTTCGTGCATAGTCCCCTTTAATGCTCTCTTTTTACATACCTTTCTCATTTATAACATGCTATTGTTCGTGCATAGTCCCCTTTAATTCTCTCTTTTTACATACCTTTCTCATTTATAACATGCTATTGTTCGTGCATAGTCCCCTTTAATGCTCTCTTTTTACATACCTTTCTCATTTATAACATGCTATTGTTCGTGCATAGTCCCCTTTAATGCTCTCTTTTTACATACCTTTCTCATTTATAACATGCTATTGTTCGTGCATAGTCCCCTTTAATGCTCTTTTTTTTTTATATACCTTTCTCATTTTTAGTAGATCATTTTGGGAAAGGTTATTTTTTCGATTGGTTTCTCCTTAATGATGTAATCCTGCTTCTATTGACTTCTGTCAATTTTTAAACTAGGATAACTTTATAGCTGTAACTAATTTTGGACATTTTTTCTTCTCTTTTGCGGATTTTACTATTTCTGTTTCCCTGATTTTTGTTTTTGAATAAGAATTTATATAAATAACTACGCTTTCTGTTTGAAAATAATGGAAATAATACAATATGATAATACATAAAGTTGGAGGCCCCATTTCAAATATTTTTTATTACGTCTTGTTTATTATTAGAAAGTTTTAAAAAGATTACCTAATATTTATCTTAAGTAAGAATGACAAAAATAAAAAAATACGCTTATTTTTATATCAAATGCTTTAATAATACTTATACTAATTAATGTATTTTTTTTCCTGCGTGATTTAAGACATTTCAGGGTATTATTTTTTAAATATTTTTAGTTTTTTACGATCTCTTAAGTATTTCATCTAAAGTTACCTACTGTATTTAAGATTAATTTAATGATATATGAAACAACTTCTAAATTAATAAACTGCAAATTTTCACATTTATCGTTCTGTTCCATTTTTACAGAAAATAATAAAGGTATTTAAATAAAAATAAAAACTTAATAAAGTATCTAGGTATTGTTTAAAAGTTACTTAAAACCGAGTGAAAATAAGGATCTCCTTACGTAACAATTCAATGTACAAAAATATATAGTTTTAATGTATTAAAGTAAACTTTTATTTTTTATGAATGTTTTATAAAAGTGTAAATATTTGAAAATTCATTTCAGAAATTAATTTTTTTAACCTCACCATTACTGACCTATTGATGTAAGTGCCATTTTATCCATTTTCTATGTAACACTTGAAAAGCAATTGGATTCATTATAAAACATGGATAGATACACTGAAAAAAAGATAGTAGAACATGATAGTGAATTAAGCACTTGGAAGTCTGAACAGATGTCAGCATTTTAAATATTTTTCCAGTATGGCTTCGAAACCGATTAATATCCTATGGATTAGAACCGGTTCTCAGCCATACTGAAAATTATTTATAGCAAGAGGACAATTTCCCACGAATAATAAAATAAAAATCATAAGATTTATACTAGTTTTGTAAGCTTGGTCCTTTGGTCCCTTGGTATTAACCTTATGATTCTTCATTTTAATATCCGCGGATAGGTGTCTACAATACGGTGCGTTAAATAGCTATTATTTAATCAAACTAGCACTGTCCTTTTTTCAAAAATAGATTTTTTAAAATTTTTGAATTTACACCTAATGCTCAGAATCCAAATAATCTAATGCTCAATTTTCTAACTAACAAATTGCGTTGTGATATTTAATAGAAAAAGAAAGTATTTTTGGTTTTATTATCTCATTGTTAATTAAAAAGTATTATATTAAACAAAAGTTATTTCTTATTATGTTTTTTCTCACCTTAGTTTTTTCTAGCTTTAGATTTGTGTCTTTTTACCTCTAGTAACTAAAGTAAAGCCATTTGCTATTCAAATTTGTATTGTACCTGACACATTAACAAACAGCAAAAAATATTACTTTTTATTAATTAGAAAAATTTAATTCATTTTTATTAATATACCTAACATAATAGTAGATTGTTTTTTTCAATGGTAATACTTTATTTTAGTGAATTGGTTTAATTTTGTCTTGTTCAGTTTATGATTAAGTAAAAATTAGTTTTGTTTTAAAATGAACTTTTGCTGGTTGTTATAGTGTCAATCCTCTTATTTTAAACAATATAATTTAGTGAAAATATTACCTATATATTATACATTTTATGACCTCAAGTTTGAAATTACTTATATTGATACTATGTAATTGAATATTGTATCACTGTTCATCGGATAAATCCTCGAAATTTTCAATAACAAAAACATCCAATATAGGTTGGCGAGTTATTGAAAACTGAGGAAATAATATCTTTTTATGTAATTGAAGGTTTATTTTTCAGGCCTTCTATAAAATGGACAATAGAAGGCTGAATGGGTATTCGAGTAAAATGGAAGATACTTCGGTCACATTATTAAGTGAGTAATTTTTTTAGTAGCGTAGCTAATCTATAATTATTTGTCTGGTTGTTTGTCTGTCTCTCAAGGGCGGCTGTGTAGTAAATGGGCTATTAAAATTCCAACTTTCTGAAAAGCTTTGTGCAATGAATGTTGTTTTCCGTGTTTTGTTAATATCTATATAATTAACTTATAATAAATATAACACTTTTCTTAGTACATAAATTACATATTTAGATATAGTTAATTAGATTCTATAGAATGTTTACTACGATTACACCTACGGGTGTAAAATAGTGACATGTATGAAAACTATTTTATATTGGATTAATTCTAAGCTATGATATTAACATACATTTCTGTCGTAATTGGATATTTACTACTTGAAAATTTAATTTAAAGTAAGAAATTTATTTTGATAACAAACAAGTGGCTTCTTCCTTAGCCTGTAGGTTCCATCTCTCCTATATTGATTTTTATGAGAGGTGATCTAAAAACCTGACAATGAACCAAAAGTCACTAGCCTTAATGAATAACAAAATATATTTAATTTTTGTAAGAAATTAGTTTGGTGTTAATAACACATGAATGACCAAAAAGCTAATCCCATTATATAAAATAGTAGGATTTCTTTTTTTTGTCTGTTTTGATAACGACTGAACAGACTGAGTTTTCCAGTTTAAAGAAGTTTCGCATAGGTTCTGGCCCCTGGGAAGGTCTTAGGCTAATTTATTTTTTAGATTTAAGTCTTGAGATGGTTTTAGTCTATTTTTCTGCCCTCCCTAGCCTTGCGAATATATATCCCATAGATTCCAGGGACACAGCCGCCAGTAATCTAATATGATGTTAACTGTTACAGGTGGAGGCATGACAAGTTCACAACAGGCCGCTGGACTGGCAGGTTCCAGGTATAAATAGAAAGACAGACGGACAAAATTAGACAGATAAAAGCACAAACAAAAGCAAATAGACAAAGAAAAAGAAAAAAAAACAATTTTTGGACTTCAGAATAATAACGGACTTCAAACAAATAAATAAGTTTTTGTAAGAACACATTTAGTTAAAAAAAAAATAAAAAAAATAGGTAGGTATTCCATTAATGAGGATGAAACAATGGACAGTAAATTAATTTTGCCTCTAATTCTAAATTTAGTACCTTATAACTACGAGCTTGTGGGGGGGGGGGGGGGGAGGTTAGATTGGTTTTATTACTGTTGAATTATTTCTTACCTCTCATTAATAAAAATATTTAGATTAGTAGGACCTGGAGGAGCAGAGCAACACTGTTGCCTGCTGGACACAGGTAAACGTTGCCTGCGGCCGGCTGGCAACGCATCCTACAGCAAAAGAATCCAGAAGACTGTGACACAAAGAAATATGAAATTATCACTTGACCAGGTAATCATAATTATTATTGTTATTACTTGAAACCTGCGTCACACTGTTGAAACTGCTGTTATGTTTCACTCGTGATAGCAAGAGTAAAAATATATGTGGATTATTTAATTTCTAAACAAATAGGTATTCAAGATGAGAAAATCACGTTTTTCCTTAGCCGTACAGACAAACCGATAGAGTAATTTATAGAGTAGCTTCTATTCATAATTATGTTTCCATTTTTTTAGAATTCTCGACACATTTATATCTGTGAATTTCACAAAGCCATGATTCAAACAGTCAGAGTAAAACGAAAAAGGTAACATATTTGCTTCTTTCTTATAGATTACAAGATATAAAAAGAATTACTATACTTTTAGAAACCGTAATAGGTAGGTAGATTAGGTTAAGAGGTCCTTCAACCTTTACACAAACCTAATTTTTACCATTGGACCGTCCCACCTCCTTTAATATTTTAACTTATGGAATTTAAAAAAAAACTTTTCTAGCACTAGATTGACTTCTTGATTTTTACAAATTCTAACTTAAAATCAAACATAAAAATCTTCTGTGATCCATATGCAATATGTGGGTAACAGACGGATAAGTAAAAGTTAGAAGAGCACAGGAATAGGTGTCTGGTGGGAAAAGGTTCGCAGAATTAGAGCCTCAACAGGGGCTAGAAATACGTTTCCACTAAAAAAAATAAGGATTTGTTCGGTGTTAAAGAATAAATGAGTCTAAGAAAGTACCGAGTTAAAAAGATTTTTATCTGCATGTAGATATTTTTTATAAACAAACTACCTACAATATTTTGATTCCTTTTAAAGTATTTCTCATTTAATATAATGAATGTATTTTCTAAATTTGTAAAGTACTCTGCTAAGCTGTAAGCTAAGTGTCTTAGATAAAGAGAAAGGTGAAATACAGTTATTTTTTCAAAACTTTCTAGGAAGTCTCAAGAAAGATTTTTTTAAAGAATGATTTCAGTCTGTTGGTTTTATAAAAATATTCAGAATAAAGTTTTTTGTATTTGATGTATTTTTTTTTTGCTGGGGAGGGGGCATTAACTGTTACTCAAAGTTTTATAACATACTCAGCTTATTATTTAGCTTAAAACTTGTATTACTTTTAAAAAGTACTAGCGGTGCAACTCCTAGCATTTGGAAGCTTTGTATTTGAAGGAGTAAGGAGAGTAGCAAAATAGCCTAAAACCCAACATAGATATAAAAATTTAATAATCTACAACAATCCATGTCCCTAAAAGAAGCTTCCATAAAATGGAGAACTCCATCGGTTCAGTAGTTATTGAAATCTTTAGCTTCGGCCTTAGTAATTTATATAGGTAATAGATTGATTAGTTGATTGAAACTAGAATTATCCAAACTTTTCGACCAATAATTTGTCTAATCCATTATTATTTCTGGAACCAAATAAAAAAACGATTTATCCTTCACTGCCTTATCACTGTATTTCTGAAAATTGTGTACCTAATTGAATGAGTAGGTGCTTAGAATCCTACTTGTATATTTTAATTTTTCTTACAGTAAATGCATACTATCTTTGAATAATAAATAATAAAACAAGAATAACAACGTCCGTATAATCCATAACACAAAAGAACTAAGTTACTACCACCCCACCTCCCTCCCCCCTAAGTAAAAAAATGATAAATAACAACATCTGGATTTTTGGAAATAAGTTGGGCTAAATTATTTAAGAATTATCTTATTTTCTCAAATTGAAAAAATCGACGCCGGTTTTGCGGTATTCGGCGATAATAAAGTTACAAAAAGTTAGATTCTTTGTGTTATTTTATGATTCAATAAGTGGCATACACGCAAGGATGGGTAGGTATCCGTACAAATTCAGATTCAAAATACCCTTTTTCGAATCCACTACTTTTGCTGTTGATTTTTTAGAGGCTTGGCGCTAGGTACCCAGTAGAGATAAAATTTTGTACATTTATTTATTGGCCCCTAAAATAGCTTTTAGGTCAGCAGAAGAATTAGATTTGAACAAGGATGACAACATCCATAAGTAGCGAAGCACAAAAAATTGTGGATGGGAATACGTACAAGTAGATTTAAAGTGTATTTATTAAATCAAGAATAGATTTATTGGAGAAAATAAACACAAAACCTTGTTTTATTTTGTATGATGAAGACGGTTAAAGTAAATTACATACTAGATGCACATAAAACTGTTAATGCAAAAAAAGTTTTAAAATTGGACCAAAAATACCAAAGATATGGGGAAATATGTCAAACATATAAAAAAAAGCCAAAAACCTGTTAAAAGGAAGTCTGACCGCCATTGTTGTTTTGTTCAAATGACAGGAAATTTAATTTTGATATCTTTAACTGAAAAAATTTCGAAAATCGGACCATAAAAACCAAAGATATGGGGAAAATTTGAAAAATTTAAAAATAGCCTAAAACCTGCTAAAAAGCAGTCCGACCGTCATTGATGTTTTATAGTTAATTGTGCTCCTTAATGATGAGAATGTTGTCAAAAAGTTTCAGCTTTCTACCTTTTATAGGAGCCGAGAAAATCATAATATCATTTATTTGCAACGTATCACATGGTTATTTTTTTTTAATTTCAAGAAAATAAATGAACTTGCATATTTATAGACACTGCAAATTGTAAACTTCATAGAAGCGAATCTACGACTTGAACTGTCTCCCCCCCCCCCTGGTGCTTTTTCTCTCCATAAAGGAATAGCGGTTTAAAAATCTAGCTACAACTCTTTCCTTTTAATAATACAAGCGGCTTTGCCCCTAGAGGCATTCAGCGTAACATAAAATGTTTATTTCATTATTTAGGAGGGTGGTGGTAGTATCCTTTCCAAAATTAATTATAAACCTTTCCATGACTTATGAGAAGCTACCCTGTAAAACAGAACCATATCGGTTTAGCGATTTAGCATATAAAGGCAGAATCTGACATATTTTGTTGCTTTTTGGACATTGTAATTTTCGGTGGAGTGTAAAAGAGCCTTAAAACATCACAGGACCTATTTTAATCCTACCTTGAATAAAAACTCAATCGTTGTATTTGTAACAGAAAAAGACAAACTTACTTTCTACTTTTATGTAATAAGACATTCGCTGCGCCACTTTTCAATACTTTTTATCCTTGTTTTTAAATACAGATGGAATATTGAATTTTATCTAAATATTTTATCATATTTTATAAAACTCATGATATTCAAAAATGATTGCAATGTCTTAGACAATCTTATGGGTCTGTGTAATAGGGGGGGGGGGGGGGGGGTATTTTTGTGCTATTTTATTATGTAAATAACACTGAGGGGTTGGCATCAAGTTTTTTTTTAAGTAGAGGAAACATTACAATTTAACAAAGACTAGAATGTTTGAAGCATGAAGAAAACGAAGTAGAGGGTTTTGTCGTATTTTCACAGTAGCTTTTCTCCTATTTCTAGCCCCATCGGGGGGGCTCTAACCCTGCGGGGCCATTTGCCTAACCCTGCGGGGCAATCACCTAACCTTACTTAACCTAAAATAACCTCTCAAAAGCTTCTGTGAAAATACAACGAAACCCGTAACTTCGTTTTCTTTCCATGATCCGAATATTTTAGTAACTGGGTTATCAATGTATTGAGATTTTGATGTATTTATAAAATCTTTAAAATGTCAAAATTGAAAAAAAATTCCTCAAATGAAAACTTAATGTTAATGCGAATTTTTTTAAAGTTTCGTCTCAAATGATTCTAAATTCTCTAATTTGGCGAGAAAAAGGAAAAAAAAAATTGGCGGCATCTGCGTTTTTTGTTCTCTTCACATTTCTATATTTTGTACACTCATAAAAAATGCAATGCCAAATTTTAGTGTTCTCCAGTTTTAAATTTTTTAGAACACTTACCTTTACAGATGAAGAATAGTTAAAGGGGAAATAAGTTTGAAATTTGGACAGACTCACACACTCGTAGGTGATTCAGTCCTTTGTGAAAACATTGTATATCAGGGAATGATATTCTGACAAACAACTCAAAAGGAAAATTTCCCCACAACCCCCTTCCTCTTTTCCTCCCCTTCTTTCCCTCCCCATCTTTCCCATCCCCTCTTCAGTTACATGACAAAAACAAAATATACCACCAGATACTTAATAAGGTTTCGTGATTTTTTGTAGAATTGTTGGTTAGTATAGCTACCCATGATAATATATACATTCAACCCTGTGGCTAGGATTATCGAACATCGGTTTCCATTCATTAAAGCAATGAAGGAAGCTTATAAAATATTTCAGTATGAATAAAACTATTTTTACAAAAGAAAATCACAATAATAAATATTTTGAAAGAATAGAAATTCGAAAGAAACTTTGTTATTTTTAATTTTTACATGATAAAAAAAATATTTTTATTGTAATGTTTATTTTGATAATATTTCTAAATAATAAACAATAGATTTATTGTTATTTTTAAGTTTTTGATAGAAAGTTATTAAAAAATATTGTGTAAGAAAAATCTAAAATAATGGTATAATGAAAAAATCAAAGGGGGGAGGCGGATGTGCCACTTTTTAAAACCAATAGTAAAACGTGCATGATCTCAGCCCATGAAAGCGTTACAGCTCTAAAACTCGGCACAGCAGTTGCTTTTGTGGAGAACAATATGGAACTGTGAAGAAACGGCGGCGGAACCGCCGCTCCCGCCATAGTAGACAATTTCAAATCATCTGAGATAAACTTTTTTTTCACAAAAATTTCGCTTATATTATAATTTTCACTTGACACTTGTAAGATTTTACACTTTAAAATTTTTTTTAATATTGACATGTTTGAAATATTATAAGTGTCACGTGAAAATATAAGGGAAATTTTTATGAGAAAAAGATTGATCTCATGTGCTTGAGAACTGTCTAATTTGGCGAAAAAAGGAAAAAAAAATTGGCGGGAAACGGTGGTTTTCGGCGGGATGGCGGTTCCGCCGCCGTTTCTTCACAGTTCCATATTGTTCTTCACAAAAGCAACTTCTGTGCCGAATTTTAGAGCTGTAACTCTTCTATGGGCTGAGATCATGCACGTTATACTTTTGGTTTCAAAAAGTGGCACATCCGCCTCCCCCCTTAATATATTTTTGAAATTTCTAACAGAACAGCCATTCACAATTTGTTTTATTCCATTATGACTTTTTTGGAGGGTGTTGGTTTCAAATCTCATGGTAGAAATGACTTAATCCCTGCCATGGACCAAAACTAAACTTTTCTGGAAAGTGTGGATGGATGATGTGTGTAGCTTTTTTATATGTGTTTTTATTTGGATAACAAATACATTTTATTTCTGAAATTGTCGACGTCAATAGATATTTTTCACTTAAAAGGGGTTGTTTCGCGAAAGGCATTTGAACTTAATTTAGTGATCCGCATATTTTTTCCTGGTTAATTAGTTTAACTACATTTATATGGTATATATTTGAAAGAATTTCAATTTTCTACCATGTAGTTTTTAAACTATCAAGACTTGAAAATCGTCTTTTTAAATTGCATATATCACAAAAAGATGATTTTCATGTCTTGATATTTTCAAAACTACGTGGTAGAAAATTGAAAGTCTTTCAAGTATATGCCATATAAATATAGTTTAACCCATTAACTAGTAAAAAATATGCGGTTCACTAAATTAAGTTTGAATGCATTTCGTGAAACTACCCCTTTACCCTCGAATTGTCTTTAATAGCAATAAGTATTACCTAACCTTTTTGTTGCGCATCTACTATACAATTGGTCATGTTCTTTAGTTATAAAAAAGTGCTATGAAATTAAAACAAACAAGTTTTAATTTTGTAATAAATGGGTTGAGTATTCTTTACAAAACTGCTTTGCTGTTTGCTTTGCCTTAATAATATTACTTCACTATCATTACCACCCCTAAGCGCAGGGTTGTTAACCTATAACCCAACCAAAAACTCAAACCCGGTTTTTTTGTGGATTTTGGTAGGTTATATTAAGTTATCAGTAAATTTAGTAGGTACCTAAATTATAACAGATTCCTACAATTGCTTTTACATTCAGTTGAATATTTTCTATCTAATTTTGTATATAATATAACTAGAAGTTTGAAATTGAAAGTTTGGATCTACTGCAGTTCACGGTAAAATATTGCTGGTAACGACTATTGCTAAAAATCTATGAATTTCAAGTGCTGCTAGCTGCCAAACGGCTGAACGTACAGATCATACCCGCACACCATTTTAAGCGGTATAAGAAGGCCTACAAATAATCTTGAATAGCCAAGATCCAATGATGCACAGGGAAAGCTTCACTGAAGAAAAAACGCGTAAAATAGACCTTTTTCGCGCATTTCTCTGCACTGCGAGATAATTATGCATTTTTGATTTATGGCTATTCCAGATTATTTGTAGTCCTTCTTATGCCGCTTAAAACAGTGTGCGGGCATGATCTGTACATTCAACCGTTTGGCAGCTAGCAGCCTTTTAAATCCATAGGTTTTCAGCAATATTCGTTACCAGCAATATTTTACCGTCAACTGCAGTAGATCCGAAAGTTTTAAAGAAAAGAAACATTTAAAAATAGATTAATAGATTCATGCTCCTCTGTTTTGATCAAAACTGTGGGTCTAAAACAAACAGTTTTCATCATTAGGTATTTAGTTTATTTTAGTGTTAAATTTGGAGTGTAATATTAATTTTTTTTAGGTGTTTAATGTGAACTAGAGTTTACCTATGACATAACCTTGTATTTATCTATCCATTTAACAAAGACTATCTATTTATTATGTCTATCTGTATACTATCTATGTACCTATCTATCTATTCTAGGAGAGTGGGGGAACCTATCTATCTATCTGTCGCTCTTTATACTAACTATGAGTCTATCTATCTATCCATCTGTCTATCTATATACCTACTAACTATCTATCTATTTTAGGAGAGAAAGTGAAGAGAGTGGGGGAACCGATAGCGTAGCAGACACACCTCATGTAGATTTATTTCAACTTCAAATGAATACTCTTAGGTGAGCAAAGCTTTGTATATTAATATTCGCGTTTTATTGATCAATAAAGAGGGGGAATAAAAATCCTCTAATGTTTAGGTATGTTTTGGAAGATTTTTTTCTTACTTTTATATTAATAGAAAAAAAAATCAATGCAACTGGTAGTAAATTGGAAAATAAAGTTAATGAAATCCTGAAATTCCTCATTAAAGAGTCTATTAAGTTTGATTTTTTTAGTAGCGAAGCTACTCTATTTTTCACTTTGTCTGTCCGTCCGTCCGTCAGTCAGTCAGTAACGCTATGGGGGAAACGTGATTATTTATTTTATAAAACGACTTAAAACATACTCCTTTCTAAAGTATTGCCATTCGAATAAAAAATTTTAAAAAGTTTTGTTTTGTTTAATTCCATTGGACTACATCATCATTGTTTCTTAACATTTTCTTATTTTGTTTGCTGGATAAATAATAAATGAGAATCAGGGAGTAGGGGAGGGGACAATGGATCGAATATCAATTTTTAAGAGTCTCAGACTTTGGGTACTGGCTTAAAGGGAATGTGCACGAATACAGCAGATTCTGACTGACTTTGGGTACTAGCGCATCAATGCCCCGTTAACTAGCTGAGTTAGTTTTGAATATGCAGACAGAAAAATTTGTTATAGATGGCTGGTTTTAACAAATATTTTTTCCCAAGAAAATGTCATTTCATTTACCTATAGAAACTCTAATGTGATATTTATGTATTAAACAATCTAAGAACCACTTGAATTTAGGTGTCAGTTAAAAATATATGAGAAGGGTTGACGTAGTTCTAAACAAGATTTTTCTAGTGATTAATTACAGAATGTTTACTACATTGTGATGTATTGGTAATTTAATTTTCAAGTAAATGATTTTTTTCTTAAAACTAATTTTGTTATAAATTCGATTACCATGATCCCTTTACAATTTTGGTCAAATTTTCTTGATAAATCTGGTTTTCATTGCTTTTCAGCGAACCCTCTTAAATTGAATTAATTGCCCATTGTCCCCTCCCTTACTCCCTGCATGAGAATGATATTTCAAATATCTTTTCCAGGGACAAATGGTATTGGTGTATCATATTTGAAGAATTATTTGAAAGTTTTTAATGCCGCAGTTCTTCATTGCATACATTTTTCAACTACTCTAAAGGCTTCGCCTGACTCCTCAAAATATCTAAAATATCTGGAAAAAGCGTAATGTAGATCACTAAGTGCTTGCTTTGATGAAAACGCGCGAAAAATCCGTATTTTCCAGCTTTTTAATTTTTAAAGTGATTGAAGGTGATCTTCGAAACTTTAATTGGGCCAGTTTTGAAAATGTATGAACGTAATCCAATAAAGTTTGCTATCAAAGTCAGAAAAGTAATAAAAGGAAAAAAGCATCATTAACAAGAATTGAATCAATACGAAAAAATATTTGGTAATTAACCGATTTTTAGTGGGTTGTTTTTTTTTGGGCAACGTTTCGTAGTAAGGACGAACTTTCTATCTGCCCCCCAAATGTTATTTAAGATTTATTTACTATGTTATCATTACTTTATTCCTTAAAAAGTATTTCTTCGATTAGGCTTATGCCCCAAAGACAAAATATTATTACAGCGCCCTTGTTAGATATATTTTTCAAATATTAGGAAATATTAATGCTTTTTGAAGATATTTTTTTTTATACTCTATCCTGTTTATTACTCCATATTAACAATAAAGAAATTTCTATATATAGCAAATGCAAAGAAAAATTTTTTAAGATATTTCAACACAGAAAATTATGTAATGGATAGAATATTAAAAACAAATTATTTTGATCAACAATACAAATTATAAAGGGATTAGTAACATTCACAATATTGCGTAAAGTTGTGAGAAAGATTCCAAAGGCGCTTATTTAGTCTTAATAATGAAGAAACGCATAGTATAATTAAAAGCATATTTGAAAATAGTTTGACCTAATAAGCGCATTTGACAGGAGTCTTACTCACAACTTTACGCAATATTATGTAAACTACTATTCCCTTTGTAACAGTGTTGTGGATCCGGATCCGCAAGGATCCGCACTTTTTTGGGTCCAAGGATCCGGATCCTGGGGTATAAATCTACCTAAATTTATATAAAATAGTCACTTACAAATTTTGAAAATCAGACATTCTCGTGATAGAGCCAATCTTTAAGGTTTAGGTTCAGACTTGAACATTAAAAGTATTTTTGACTTCGAGATTAAAGAATAAATATTTTTGAAAAATTTGGTGATTTTATTTTTATTTATTAAGGATCCGGATCCACACTGACCAAATTTGGAGGATCCGGATCCGCATACAATCAATGAAGATCCGCAACACTGCTTGTAAAGTAAAAAAAGTATACCTAAACTTACTAGAACAATGTCCCAAGCAGTAGAAGGTACCTATAAATTGCAATGGGCTAAAAAACGTCGGATTTATGATCGTTAAGACTAATTCCTTGCATATTTATAGGACTCGAACCCGATTCATAAACTTTACCTGATTATAAGAGTGTACTTCTCCATCATATTTTCAGGGGATAAGAAAATAGACCATGAATATATTTACATCCCCTATTATGTCAAACTAAACTACTCCATCTCTTGATTTAAATTATTGGTTAAAAATTTCGAACATTGTACCATTGCAAGATTTGACCAATGTGCTCTAAATTTTTTAATAAACGAATGAGAGCACGTATTTTAACAGTCCAATGTCCCCCTCCCTCCCTGCCATGAAAATGTGCATATATGTTCTTGACAAGTCTCTTTCGTTTCTTGTGCACAACTTTAATAAAAACATGGATGACAAAATATAAAGAACATGATTTTCTCGTATTCATTCGAATCCGGTGAATAGGAACCGGTTCTCATCCATACGAAAAAACTATGTCTAGCATCATATTATATCCAGCCTTCTACGAATATAAAAATGTACAATCATAAGATTAAAACCAGTTTTTTTAGCCGGTGCCTTCGGCACCTCGGGGATAAAAAAACTAGTTTTAATCTTATAATTGTACATTCTATATCCGCGGAAAGCCGTTTATAATACGATGCGAGAAATAACTATTAATTTGTTAGAATTATAATTTCATATTAATCTCTTTTGTGGTTCATATTGGATAGTTAAACATTCATATATATAATTGTAAAATTAGGTACTAGCGGCTACGTCCTAGGCTCTCGGGGGCTGTATTTGAAGAGAAATAGCCCAAAACAATCGCCAGACTTAATCTTAAAATATAATTGTTTTAAACAATTACAGGAGCTATATGAAGCTTCACTGAAATCGAGAACACATTTGAGTTCTTTATTATTGAAAATTTAAATCATAAGCTTGAGACAAAAAACCTTTACCTCTTTATAATATTGAAGTATTTGGAAGTTGAGTTGAAATTAAAACAACTCTTCACAGTTCATTACTATAAAAATTTAGTTTTAAATTCTCAATCTTAACCAGACCACCAAACAAGATGCGTAGATTTCATATCTGACAACCAGAAAATCTAATGAAATCTAATTTTTGAGAAAATTAGATTTGAAAATTTCAAGTTCAATTTTCATTCCCTAGGAGTTACCACACAATCATGACAAGAAAAGCAAAGATTATTAATTTACAATTTTGCTTTTATAAAGTTCTTTATAAAACCACTCCTGAAGGGAGTTAATCAATTACTATTTTTATCAGTTGCTTTGCTAAGGTCACGGAAATTCAGCCTTAAATAAATCATATATAAAGTGGTTTTATGAAAGACTTCATAAAAGCAAAGTTGAAAAGAATTGAAAAAAATGAATATTTGTTTTTCTTATTATGGATGAATGTAAGCTCCTAGGGGATGAAATTTGAACTTGAAATTTTCAAACTTAAAGTTTTCAAAAATTAGATTTCGTTGGATTTTCTAGTTGCCAGATATGAAATCTACGCATCTTGAATGGCTAGATGGCAGTGGTCTGGTTAAGATTAAGAATTTCAAACTAAATTTTTATAGTAATGAACTGTGTCTTGATGTATTTGTCAAAATTTGTTAAAGGGCCCTTTTTTTACTGTAACATTTGCCCACCTAATCTAAATATTGTTTGGTCATCTGTCTTTCGGTCATACTTAAAAAAATGTAAACATTGTTTTTTAAGGTTTCGTGATTTTCTCGGAGTTTGTTTTTTGCATATTCCCTCTCCTATTTCATTGTTTTGAGAACTGAATATTTTTGTGCTTCGTTACTTACTGCTGTTTATTTTTTAGGCGGTATAAGAAACATTTCAAAGTGACCTCCCGACCCGGAATGAATAAAACACAACTTGCAGAATCTCTCACTAGGTAAGTGTTTCTTTGTTAGGGTTGCGCAGCTGCTCTTTTAGCAGTTTATGCTATTTTGTGTGACCATCTTTTCCTAAGGGACGGCGTACATTTAAATCTGTAAATTTGCCGCCAAAATGAACCTATCACGTGTCACATTTCATAGTTGATGACATCTTATTATTGAATTTCTGTTTTATTTTATTTATTCAGTTTAATTATTTCTGATTTCCTAAACACTTCGTTTTTTTTTAATTTTATTATTTCACTTGCGGCCAGTGTTTCGGAGCCGGGAGCAGGGAGCAGCAACATTTTTGGTGGAGCCGGATCCGGAGCCGTATTTTTCGTTAAAAACGGCTCCGGCTCCGGATTAGCTAAAAATTATTTTTTAAAGTAATATTATAATTTGGCAACGGTCTATTTCCATATAATAAACTGAAAAACTATTGTTACTTAACAAATAGACACACATCCTTCTACTTTTATATAGCTTTAATCAAATAAAAGCAAAATATTTTATATTATTTATTTAATTTTATCAAATTCAATAATGAAAAAAAATTGATATATTAATATTAAGGTAGGAGCCGGAGCCGGAGCCGTATTTCCAAAAACGGCTCCGTGGAGCCGGAGCCGCATCAAAATTATACGGCTCCGACACCCTGCTTGCGGCTTTGATGTTTATAATCCTCTAATTTTCTTTTTTAATAATGCTTTTTTGGGGGACTTTTATAATGTAGGTTTATTTTCCATTATATATGGCCTGGACGCTTTTTTCCTTGTTGCTTGAAAATGTTATTCATGAATAAAAATACAATGGATACTGCGATATATAAATAAAATATTTTATATTTTTTGAAAAACTACTTCATTCTGTTAACCCGGTCAGGGTTGGGGTGACTGTTCAATGCCCCCCTCCCTCCCCTTGCGTATGAAAGAAAGAGCACTAGAAAAAAGTGACTCTAAAAATATGGCGATAATTCTGAGAGTTTTAATTTTTTGAATTCACCTATGAAGAATTATTTCTTCTCTCGAATTAAAACATTTGTTTTTTACAGCCCGCTGCTCCATATGAAATTATTTCCTTTAAAAATGTTAATTTATCTTTTGTTGACTTCTCCCTGTATCACTGACAAACCATTCATTCTTTTCAAAATTGTTTATTCTTTTTTCTCGTATTCATTCGAATCCGGTGGATAGGAACCAGTTCTCATCCATACGAAAAAACTATGTCTAGCATCGTATTATAAACGGCTTTCTACGAATATAAAAATGTACAATCATAAGATTAAAACCAGTTTTTTTAGCCCGTGCCTTCG
Source organism: Acartia tonsa (assembly GCF_053477335.1). Lineage (NCBI taxonomy): Eukaryota > Metazoa > Arthropoda > Copepoda > Calanoida > Acartiidae > Acartia > Acartia tonsa. The sequence goes on from NC_137264.1 coordinate 6,952,946, forward strand.
GCACCTCGGGGCTAAAAAAACTAGTTTTAATCTCATAATTTTACATTCTATATCCGCGGAAAGCCGTTTATAATACGATGCGAGAAATAACTATTCTCGTATTCATTCGAATCCGGTGGATAGGAACCGGTTCTCATCCATACGAAAAAACTATGTCTAGCATCGTATTATAAACGGCTTTCTACGAATATAAAAATGTACAATCATAAGATTAAAAAACCTGTTTTTTTAGCCCGTGCCTTCGGCACCTCGGGGCTAAAAAACTGGTTTTAATCTTATAATTGTACGTACATTCTATATCCGCGAAAAGCCGTTTATGATACGATGAAAGAAATAACATTTATTGCGTTAATTTTACAAAACGTGAAATAGAATTATTTATGCATCTGAGTATAAACATGGGTCCATTAAAAAATAATAAGGATTTTTGTTTAAGAATTGACAGGACAAAAAGTTGGTTTTATAAAAAAATTAGGTACTTCTATTAAGAATTTTTATAAAAGAAATTTGTAATAGATATTATTTTGGGTCATAGAAAACAAACCTTGAAAACAGATGAAATCACTGATTCTATTTGACGTTTCAAGTAGTTGTTAATGACGTCATTTCCACGAGCTACTGCATTATGACAGACAAATAGAGTTTTATAGCAGAATTTTTTTTTAGTCATTTCTGTTTTGAATTGATAGTGCCCGGAAAATCTGTCTCTCCCAGACTTACAGATGGACATTTTAAATCGCAGAAAAGCTTCGATTCCAATTAAATATACTCTAGCTTTCATGTTGATTGAGTTTAATTATTAAAAGTCATTATTCTAAATTTTTCAGACATTTCAAAACCATTCCAGTAGCAGAGAAGGAGGCCCTCACATTCTTCATTTACATGATCAAAACCCGCCAAAGTAAACTGGACCAGGAACGGCCGGGCCAGGATTCGAACCAGGCACAGGGGGATGTGGACTAATATTTTTATTCATCCCTTGTGGTTTCCTTTTTCACGTTTATATATTCACATCAGTCTTGAACAATTATAAGAAAAGTATCAAAATATTTAAATAGACACACAAAATTAATATCTATCACACCTGCCATTTGTAGAACTTTACAATAAACCTAAATAATGTTGAGGACGGGTGTGTGTATGTACTGCAATCATTTTATGTACAAAACCAACCTTCTAGCTGCTCTACTGCTGCTACAGACTTCCTTGTTCTCCCGATTTTTACGGGGGGAAACTTTTGTCTTTTGTAAATTTTGTTTTCATTATGAATGAATATTTAGTTGTATATAAATTTATCTTATTGTTAAATGATACCAAATTGAATTATAAACGAGGAACTAGTAATTGATTGTAATAAAAAGTGAAAGAATTGTTGAAAAATTTCAATTAAACATTTATTTATCTTACAACGGAAAAAAAAAGAAACTGTAATATCATAACATGACTAAAATTGCTATAGATATGCCCTTCTTCTAATAAGTACGTTTTTAATTTACCATTTACAAAAATTCCAATCTGCTAATTATAATTTTAAAATCTTTTACTTTTGTTCTTGTTACTTGCAAAAAAAAGTATTAAAATTTAGATTAATTTTCGCTTTGTGCTGCCATTTTTTCTCTTCTCTCATTTTGAATGGAAAAAGAGATAAAACCTTTGTTTAAAAAATATTTGTAGTAAAAAAATAACTTAAGCTAGTAATTTTGGTGTAATCCTCTTTTCCCCCAACTCCCTCTCAATTCGAAATAAGCATCACATAGGCCCTTTATAATATTAAAGCGGGGAGGAGGTTGATTGTACGGGGGCTCCTTTGCAAAATAAGAGATTTGCCAAACTGATTTTTTAAAGTTTATGTGTAATATTTAAACATTTTCTGAAGCGCAGCTTCTTAACAATTAACTTGATTAAACTATTTACCTTTCTACAATTATATCTATAAAATGTTGATATTTATTGAAAATAAAATGAATTGCTTTATGTAATAATTGTGTAGCTATAAGAATAAGATGCCAATTTATGTATTTGTTTTCATTATAATTTATTTGTTTTAGTCTGTTGCATGATTTATTTACACATCTCAATTGTTAATTGACATTTTCTTAGTTTTGGGGTAAAGAAAGTGAAAAATGAATTTATACACTAATATTTATATTTGTTTTAATTTTTGACTTACAAGGGGTTTAACCAACTTCATTAAAGTGACTTCAACCCTACCAATAAATACCTGCAGGGGTGTATATTCTGCACAAGATTGGTTTTTGTCCCTCTGCTGTAAAATATTTCATTTTATCCCCTCCTAGTTTTTTCCCCAATGAGGGAGAAAAAATGGAAAAATATTTTCTGCACTCTTAATCTATTCTTTTTTTCCCCCTCCCATATATTTTTATTGTTTTTTCCCCCTAAGGAGGAGAATAAAATGGAAAATATGTTTTCAGGACTGTTTATTTCTTTATTTTCCCCCCTCCTCCTACATAGTTTTTGTCCCCCCCCCCCCTTTAGCAGGGGATCCCATGGAGAATATTACCCCTGCATACCTATTACCTAACCAAATGTCAGGGGTGTATATTCTGCAAATTTGACACTGCTGAGGGGGGGGGGGGGGTAAAGAATTAAAAATATGTTGTTGGAGGAAAAAAATGTTAAAATTAAGAGAACTAAAAGTATTTTTTTCTATTTTTCTTCCTTCTTTAGCGAAAGAACTTAAAGAATATGTGGTAGGGGGATAATATGAATAAAATACCTAAAGAGTTTTAAAATTATTTTTCCATTTTATCCCCTTCCTTGCTGGGAAAAAATAGGAGGGGAAAAATAAAATTTTGCAGCAGGGGAAAAAAATGAATCTTGTGCAGAATATACACCCCTGTTAAATGTTTATCAATTTAAATTTTATAATTCGCTAAAACTAAAAAAATGCCACATCAAATACCTAACAATATATTCATTACAAACCTACCAAATATTAATTGTTGTACCCTTAGTTAATTATAAAAATATATGCAATAATAATATCTTAATATAGAATTCTTAATTAAATACCTACTTATTAATTTTCAGATGTTATCAAAGATGTAATATTTGGATAAGTAATTAAAAATGAATATACATCTACTGCACTTGATTTATTAGTAAGCAATTCAAATATTAAAGCGAGGATAATTAAACCCTTAACTAGCGCAGCAACTACAAAGCTTTGTAAATAACAAAGCAGAATACGAATTCATTTCAAAAAGTTAAATGTTTATAAATCGTCCTGAAGTGTCCAAACTTTTGTAATCTACATAAAATGGAAATTTGTTTGTCAGGCTTTTTGTGCCTAGTAAATTATCGTCTATTGTCCTATTAGGATCACTGGATTTCTTAAACAATTAATTTAGTTAAGAATCTTTTTTGTTTTAGAAAGTAATGAATCTAAAAATATATGTAGATGAATATCCAGACAACTACCTGGATCCCCCTGGTTAGGTCCTTTTTCGTCTACTAGCAAATTGCTTTCTGCACTTTTGTAGCGACTCGGCTGTGTTAATATTCCCGACCCAATTGAATGTTGGCACATTGTACTCAAAAAGGTTACATAGAGTTATTTAACCCTTTCCCCCTCTATAGTTATAATCTATTTATTAGAAAGTAAGACCTAATAATTAGTATTTTCAACTGATTTACTGGATCAAACTACTTAACAATGATAATTCTAACAAATATAAAAAAAAATAGTATTAGAAAATCAATCTTTCAAAAATCTTTTACTTAGAATGAAAGGTGTTAGAAAAACGGAATCAAATCATTATAAATCTCAGGTTGTATCCAGAAAAGACTGTTATAGAGAGTAGAAAGGGCAGGAATCATAGCTGAAATATCGCAGGGCCAATTGAAATAAACGCATACATTTCAGTTTGGCCGCCAATCACTTATATTTATTTTATAATGCATAAAAATAAGTTTTGTTGGACTGTTAATTAAGCTGGTACCCAAGTTTCATAACAATGTTATCTTATTCATTGGCTTAAAAACTCAGGGGTAGCTATTCCAGCAATCAATTCTACAAAAAACCACGAAACCTTTGGAAGTTAGATGGGGTTATATCTTGCTATGTTCATGTAACTGAAGAGGGGTGGGCAAGAAGGGGGGGGGGGGAAGGGGGTTGTGGGGAAATTTTACTTTAGAATTGTTTGTCAGAATATCATTCCCTTTTCACTGGAAAAACTTAAGAGTATCTTTATTGAATTTTGATTGGTTGATTCTAACATATGGGTTAATATTGATAATCATCATTTTGGGTATATGTATACCAATTTATCGTCCATTATCTTATCCACTTAAGAGTCCTGGAAACCAGAGATCCTCTATGGCCTAGAAACAAGACCTATTATGAATGTACAATAGGTATTTTATCGGTATGCAATCATTTCTGCAAATAAATCACCAGTAACATGTTCATCCTTATAATAAAGTAACAGGATGTCTGTACCGATGGATCTCGCTAACCACTGGACCTTTATGGTTCTCCTTTACAGGGTAGTTTCTCATAGGTCCTGGGAAGGTTTATAACTATTTTGGGGGAGGGTACCCAACCCTCTCAAGAAAAATCGCCCCTGGAAAAAAATTTCCCCCCCCCCCCTAAAAAAAAAAGAAGTTCGAGTACAGTCCCATTCGGCGTTACTTCGTATTTTCACAGTAGCTTTTCTCCTATTTCTAGCCCCAGCGGGGGGCTCTAACCCGACATAACCTAACCTAAGCTAAAATTACCTATCTAAAGCCAGTTTGAAAATACGACGAATCGCCCCTAAAGGGGCGTTGCCAGTAAAGGGACTATACCCAAATTTTCTTTATATATCTAAAAAAAATTTGGGCAAGGGCAATCGAATTCAACTCCCCCCTCCTTAAATGCCTCTAGGGGCGTATTCGTCCGTCTTTTTTATATTACTGAATGCTTCCCCCCATGCCTCTTTTTTTTGTTACTAGCGGCTACACCCCTAGAAGCATCTAGGGGTAGGAGGGGGAAAAGTCAACCTCAGCCTATTTTGAATTTGAGTTTCAAAAGAGTAAAAAAATATTTTTTGTTTGGGGGGGGGGCGTGAAGATACCCTTCTCAAAAATAGTTTAAAACCTTCCCAGGACCTATAAGAAGTTTCACTGTAAAGGAGACTAATATAGGTTCAGTGGTTAGCGAGATCCTTCGGGATAGACAAAAAACGCTACTACTTTATATGATAGGATTAAAATAAAACAATGCGTCTTAGCTAAATATGTTAAAAATGCTGCTGCTATGTCAGGTGCGCCATCAATAGTTAGAGTAGGAGAAATGCATTGGTCCAAAACAGGAATAACTCATTACCATGCACAGTTAGGACTTCAAAGACAAAGGATGTGTAATTAAAGGCAGGGTTGTCTGAAAGACGTATTACCACATAACCCTAAACAGCATTAAGCCAGAGACGCACTAAAATAAGACCACCTGTTGTTTTTCGTCCTAAAGGCTATCCGACGCTATATCATTCTAGCTGTTAGCTGAAAATGACACTACGGAACAAAATGGACACCGATATCATTCAAATATAAAAATAAACCTCTTCAATTTGAAGTGGATATTTTATCTATTTAATTAAAATATTTGGAAATGTGTTACCATGCTTAAGTAACTTATTTGATAATGATAATTTAAATATAAATCTGCTAATATTTTATGCAAGTAATCATGGGTGTGTGGGTTGATTTAATGTAGCCACACCCTTTCCAGACAAAAAATACGTTTCAGGCCTGCCTTCCTCTCTTTTTTTTACCCCATTAGTTCAATTTATATAATTTATATTAACTAATGATAAACTTATTATAAAAAAAGCTTCTCATATGTCCTGGGAAGGTTTATAACTATATTTGGAAAGGGTACTAGCACCCTCCTAAGAGAAATAGCAGTAAAAAAAGAATAACCCCCCCCCAAAAAAAACAAACAAACATATTTATCTTCTTAAAACTTAGATATGACCTTCATACGAGCGATTCAAACTTGATTATGATTTCTTTTACAAATGTTTCAGATAAAGAAAATGTCCATGATGTTACACAAAAGCATTTCTATTTTAAGTGTATTTATGATATAAGGTACCTAATAGTTTACATACATAATTTTTTACCCTCGACCGTCTTCGGGGAGTTGATAGGTTCAAATCTCGGCCTGACACCGCGTCAGAATTGAAGACGTTAAAAATGGTTCCTACTGCTCCTAATTTAGTTAATAGTAGGGGTAATGCCTTGGACCATATACTGTCTCAACTCATTACCATGCACAGTGAGGACTTCTCAGACAAAGGTTGTGCAATCAAAGGTTTGGTTGCCTGGTTGTCTGTTACTTAATATCCATTATTGGGCGTTAGAGTATTGCATCCCATTACAAGCGGATCTAAAGATGAAATCGAAGGATAATCCCGCTCTAATTTTGGTAGTATATATTTTTAGTAGGTCTCTTTGTAACTAATTTATTCAGTCATGTTTTCATAATGATTCATGAAACAGTAGCTACTAGTAGAGTACAGCTCTATAAACTTTACTATGAAGTCCGTATTTCCTTTTTAAAATTATCGTGTTTGTTCTTTTATCTTCCTTTTTTTCTCGCTCACATGGATGTTGTCATCTATGCTCAATTATTATATATTAGCCACCAGCCCTAAGAGGCCTCTAGGGTCACGCAAAATATTTTTTTTCAATCTATGTTAAAATCAGCTGTTTACCAAACATATTTTTTTTCTCCGCTAGTTATTATTTTGGGTTTTAGCTGTTTTTAAAAGTGTTTTTATTATTGTTGGCGATTTCTTTTGGGAGGGTTATGGTACCCCCCCCCCCCCCCCCTAAAATAGCTATTATTCTTCTCAGTACCTATGAGAAGCTACATTGTAAAGGAGAACCATATTATGTTCAACGGTTAGCGAGATCCTTCCGTACAAACTGACAAACAAATAGACAGATAAACATCCTGTTACTTAATTATAAGGATTAAGCACACTCGACTTAAGCATTATGGCCTTCAGAGGAATAAGCATCATTATAATAATGAATACAAATTTTAAAAATAAACTACATAGGTATATTTTCTCCAGAAAATGATAAACCATTCAGTGTTGCTTAATTGCAGCTTAAACCTTGTTGTAAAAGTTGATCTTTTTGTATCATCATTACAACAATTAAACCTCTATGAAAAGAACTTGCAGCGTTAAAGGCAGGGTTGTAAAGGGTTAAGACAATGGCTGATAAATTAATGTACATCCCCAATAATAATACACAAAATTACCCTTTCCGAAGATTACTATCATTGGTTATTAAACCGTTTAGACATTCAACAAAACGATCCACCAATCAAGGTTGTTAAGTAAACGAATAAGAAGACGTTATCATAAGACTTTAGGGACTATTGTAATAAATGTCCCAATGTACCTGGCAAAAAGGTCTATTTTAATCCGTGATTATTTCAACGTCACATATTTTATGAACAAATTCATAATGTAAACGTTTTGTATATCAAATGTTATATCAAAGTCAAAATTACATAAATAAAAACATTATCTTAAGTAGGGAATAAATCTTCAAATTAAAAAAAGTTGTAGGAGTGATCAATTAATTCAATAACTCGTAATTAAGATATGAGGGTTATCCTATTACATAAAGTAGTAAGCTTTTATGTATGTAGCGAAGAACCTCACTAACTTCTGAACCGATGTGGTTCTTCTTTACAGTAAAGCTTTCTATAGTTCCTAAGTTGGTTTTAGATCCCCTAGATGCTAGGGGATCATTTAGTAAGGAATACAATACTACAAGTTAAGTCTGCCGATTGTTTAAAAAAAATCATTTACTAAGATTTTAATATTGCTTGTTTCACTTCTACAAAAGACAAAGATAGTATAAAAAACATGCTAACTTTAGAATAAAACTAGAATTTTTTTAAAAAATCAGTTTTGTTGAGGTTGTATTTCTCGTTTCCAGAAAATTTTAGCTTTCCATGGCGTTTTTAAGTGTCCTTTAAAGTTGATTACAAAGAGGCCTTCTTAAATTAATGCATAGAAACGTCAAAGTGTTTTAAAAGGAATAGGATATGACTTAAGATTATCTGAGATTTAAACAGTTACCAGGGATATAAATAGATATTCTAGGTTCTTGTTAATATTAAGTAGTGTAGCTATTCTTAAAAAGGTACTTGAGGTTTGGGGGGCGGGGGATCGATCCCCAAACAATTTCTATTTTAGTTTTTAGAAGAAAATGTTACAGAAAAAGTTGCTTCCCTTTTTTATAGCGGCGATTTCTCTTGGGAGGGTTGTGGTAAACCGTAGTACCCTCCACCAAAATAGTTATAAACCTTCCCAGGGCCTATAAGAAGCCACCTTGTACAGTAGAAGCATATTGGTTCAGTGCAGCGGTACACACAGAAAGACATTCTTTTACTTAATTTTTTTATTGTCGGCTTATTTTTTTAATCAAGACAGAAATACTTAAATATTAAGACTATAATAAACAATAAACCTCTTAACTCAGGATTATCTAGAGCATAAGATAATCTTGTCGTTTCTGAACTTTTTATGACATAAAAACTTTAATAATAAGGTCGTAAGTGCAATTTATAGTATTTTTTATATTTCTTCATTAAAAAACGAGAAATATTCCATAAGAGGAAAAATAAAAACAAATAAAGGCGTTATCCTCTTAGAATTTTTTTCATTTTGAAAATTTGAGTACAATTTGAAAATACAACTTATTCGGGACCAGCAATTTCCGAGATCTTAAGCTTCAGACAAAAATACTTACTACTTTATATTATTGAATGGAAATATCCTACAAAGACCTCACAAAACAATCATATGGCAGATTTTTAGACTGACACTTAACTTGTAACAAGTAGAGTAGCTTCACTACTTATTGCAGTTGTAACTACCTATCCTTTTTTTAATTTTAACATGGAAATATTTATAGGTAAACGAAAGTTAAATTGATCTGTTTAGGTCGTGTTTAGTGTTGATATGGAGAGTGGAAGACTGAGCGTTAGTGGTTGTATCAGGACACATCCAGGGATTATACTTAATACATTTGGTTCTAATCATGATCATATTCATACGATACTAGGATAATACTAGAATTACTTTTGCAATCTTTATAAATGGTATTTTTAAATCATTATGATAAAGTAAAAGGATTTTGTCTGTTTGTTTGTGTGTACCGAAGGATCTCGCTAACCGCTGAACCGATCAGGGTGGCTTCTCATAGGCTGGGAAGGTTTTTAACTATTTTGGGGGAGGGTATTACCACCCTCCCAAAAGAAATCACAAAAAATCAATTTGTTTTACATTAGAGACTCCTACGCAACATAGCTAAGTATCGTAGAAACTTGAAAGCAACATAGCTAGGTATCATATTATTTTTTTTAAAAACCAAACATTTAAAGTGCCACTAGAGGCGTCTATGATCATGTATGGCTTAATTCCTATATTAATTTGATCACAAGCTTAATTTAGCCTAGAAGATTATTCTTAATAGGCCTGCCCCCTTGTTATTAGAATGAAAAGTATAACTGGTTGTAGAACAATGTATGTGTATCCAGCCTCCTATACCTGGCTGGCCTAGCAACGCACAAACCAACTGCAAGGTAGGATTCATAAGGGATCTATATAAGGATCAGATAAGGGGAGGGGGAAGTTCTGACACTTTTGCATAAACAGGCTTTGTCTTGGGAGTGAGAGGATAGGTTACTTGGCAAAAAAGTTTCTTTTGGATATAGTTTCCCTATATCTAAAAAATTGACTTTGACCTCCAGTTTCAGGTGCTGCAGGCCTTCAGGTTGCTTCTGGACAGGTTAAATAAAAATAATTTAAAAAAATGAAGAGTTAGAAGTTAACTTATGAAACAAAATATCCATATTTTTATGTTGTTTACATATTTGAAGATAAAAGATGCTTATTAGGTTGAACTCACTCGCAAAAAAATATTTATTTTTTATTTTTACCCGTCCAGAGACAACCTGGAGCACCTGCAGCACCTGAACCTGGAATCCAAATATGTGTATTTCTCATTGTAAGGAACTACCTATAGAAAAAAATAAAAAAATTTAAGTTAACATTTTTTTAATTCTAAACCTTTTGTCCCATTTGTTACTTTTCAACTTTTTGTTCGTTTTAGGGAAAAAAGACCAAACCAAGGATTACTCATGCCAAATTTCATAACGAAATTCGGATTCTAAGTGCCGTTTATGCATTGATTACGAGATGGTTGCATTAAACCCCCCCTTTATTAACTTTTTGTATGAATTTAAATTATTTACATTCAAAAACTTTTGAGACTTGTAAAACTGTTTAAGTTTTCTACTAAATATTTATCAAAATCATTATTGAAAATTGTTAGAGTACTTTCCAGTAAAATAACACACTTTTTGCTTTATTTATCAAATAGGGGGGGGGGGGAGTTTGTACACTTATAGGAAATTAAATTCAGCACCAAAGGAGGATGTGCGCTAAAATGGTTTGGGGGGGGGGTACTCGAGAATCCTTCGGCTAGAGTGAGCTAATTTCGGATCATATATCAATGCTTCTGTAGGGCCAAAGTTACTTTTAGGATTATCGGATTTCTCGCCGAATTAGGCAATTTGGAATCATTTGAGACCATGTTATTTTTTTAAAAAACTTTTCCCCTTATAACTAATCTTGCGGGAAGGCGTTGTCATTTTTTCAAATTCTCGTTTATCAAGGTATATATTATATTAAGTGCCTCTCCTGTGCTCCTGTATCAGCTTGATATCTTTAAATATAAGCTCATAACTCATATTTTTAGTTTTTAGGGGTCGTTTGCCCCACTAGCCCCTAGAAGTAAAGTCGTAAGATGAAATCTGTAATGATTACTTAGTTCAGTTCTATTAAAAAAGTTTTTTTTTTAAAATCAGGTTGATATCTTTCAAAATAAGCTCAGAACTCATAATTTTAGTGTTTTTAAGGGTCTGTTGCTCCAATACCCCCCTCCCCCTCAATTTTTTTTTAATTATGAACTAGCGATTCTATATAGGAGGGGGACTTTCCATACCTCTTGGGGCGAAGCCCCTAGATGCTAGAGGCGAAGCCGCTAGTTTCTTCATAAAGTATGACCTATCATGTATGATATTTAAATTGTCTGTACCTACTTATATGAATATCAAAAGTACACCAGTTATCAAATACAATTACGTGATACTTTTAAAAGATTTGTCTTTATGATAAAACAAAAGTATAATAGAAAAGGAATGATTCAAGACTTTAAAAAAGACAAAAGTGGATAGGAAAAAAGTTAATCATCTCTTAAAAAAGTACTAAAAATTATGTCTTTTTATGTTTGTGTAATTAAACCATATTAGAATAGTTAATACCTATTTATAGTGGCTCTAATATCTTCAAATACCTACTTTTTAACAGTTATATTGTCAAGGATCTAATTTGTTTTATACTTTTAATCTTCTTTTAATTAATAAGTGAATAGGGCAATAAGTGGATGTTCATTTGTTGGATAAACTTTCGTCATTTCTGTGCTGTAAAGCAAAGGGGGGGGGGGGGAGTTAATGCAACCATCTCGTAATCAATGTATAAATGTCACTTAAAATTCGAATTTTGATCTGAAATTTTGCATGAGTAATCCTTGGTAGGTCTATTTTCCCTAAATCGAACAAAAAGTTGGAAAAGTAACGGCTTACGGCTCAGCTGTTTAGCCGTTTTTTTTTGGCTATTTTTAGGGCAATTCTGTCATAAATTACGTAGAAATCAACATTTTAAAACATATTTTTGCTTTAAATCATGTGAAATGATAAAAAAAAAACATTTTTTTTTAATTTCTAGTACCAGCAACTACCGGCTAGAATCGTTTGAAAACGTTTTGGAGCAGCAAAAAGTAATATGTCAAGATAGGTTTCGTGATGGATTTGCATTGAGAATACCAAAAAAATGGCCAAACGGCTTAGCCGCCAGCCATTAGCCGTTACTTTTTCAACATTTTGTTCAATTTAGGGAAAATAGACCTACCAATGATTACTCATGCAAAATTTCAAATCGAAATTCGAATTCTAAGTGCCATTTATTCATTGATCAGGGTCATAGTAAGAGGTTTGAATAACCAGGCCAGAGTCGGAATATTACTATCAAGTCTTTTCTTGAATGTAGACAAAGTGACGGCCTTTTTCACATGAAAAGGAAGATCATTCCAGAATTTAGCTGCTCTAACACTGAATACATTTCTGGATAGTTTTAGTCTGAGCATGGCATCTTGAATATCACTATTACACCAGGTTTCTTTAAAAATCTAAAAGAAACAAAACACAATGTTGAATATTACAAGAAGTTTATCAAGAAAACTTCCTGATTTAGAAATTTTAGTTGCGGACAAACAACCTGACTTAAATAAAGAAGCAGATTGCTATTAAACAAGGATGACAACATCGATAAAAGCGAAGCTCTGAAACTGTAGGACAAACGGACATTAACACTTGTAGAGTGTAATAACTGAATAACCATAATATAAATGTATAAGAGTCGAAGCAAAATTGTAAGTTTTGTTGAAAAACGGCTTGATACAGGATAATGATTATGGACATACTTACATTTTTAGGACTTGATTATATAGTTGCTTCGCTTATAATATTGTACTTTGTTGTCTCAGGAATCAGTATACCAAAAGTCAGATCAATTGGATAATTAGTTCACATACAAAGGGAGAGGTCATTTTCTAGTAAATCCCGTAAAGGTGTGTGTTATAAGGCCTAAAAATAGTAGTAGAACGATAAGGTGCTCTATATATTTGTATTTCCTATTGAATAGAACAATAGGGAAGAAATTTTTTTTTTTTTTTTTGATAACCGTACCTGGAATATCTTAAATTTCTATCAAATGCTTTGTTTGGCTCAAACTGACACAAATAAAAAAAAAATATAATTATAATAAATCAACCTGTAAAGAATGACTTCTTCCTTTGTTTAATGGTATAGATTGTTCTTAACCTTTACCTTGTACCTATAGAAAACATTATTATTATAATTATATTTTTTTTAAATTTTTGTCAGTTTGAGCCAAACAAAGCGTTTGATAGAAATTTCGTATTTTTTTTAGATAATCCAGGTACGGTTATCAAAAAAAAAAAAAAATTTCCCTATTGTTCTATTCAATAGGGAATACATATATCTAGAGCACCTTATCGTTCTACTACTATTTTCAGGCCTTATAACACACACCTTTACGGGATTTACTAGAAAATGACCTCTCCCTTTGTTGTTAAAAAAGTAAAAAATCAACATGTTTAAAATGGACGTAAGGACATTCTGGTAGGGATTATAGAGTTGCTATGCTTTCTCGGACGGACCGATCCTAATTATATAAAAGCTTTGCTTTTAATTATTGATTGACCATTAAACATGACATTTACTGATTAATATGTCATATACCTAGGTAATTACTTTATTTTCAATTTTACTTCTTTTAAAAGCTTTAATAGATTTTAAGATTGCTTTGCTTTATTTCGTAATAAAATATTAATCTTCTTTTTATCAATTTGCCTTATCTTATTTTCCCCGAATTAAAAAGGTAGGCTGCTGAAAGTGATAAAACCTATTTTTAAAAGTTTCTAATCCATCTTAATTCAAATTCTTTATAACCAGGGATGCGGTGCCGTTTGACTTTGTTGCGGCTCCGGCTCCTACCTAAAATCAAGAAAAAATTAAAAATCTATTTTCAAGTATATTTTTGACTTTTGAAGGTTTTAAAAGTTTAATTTTTGAGAAAAATAAATGGACTTGCAACACTTAAAAGGGTTTTTAAATTATAACATTTAAACATTAAGTTAAATCAAGGTAGGCATAAAAAATCCAGATATTTTTTTAGCTACCCGCGGAGCCTGTAAAATTTGGCGGCTCCGGCACCGCACTCCTGTTGATAACACTCTTACATAATTAATTTTATTCAGGAGAAAGAAGGGAAAAAAGAAAAGGATCTCACAGTCAAACCAATAAGATTAAAACAGGTAAATAACAAAAATCATTTCAGATTAAATCATCGCTTTCTTCTCAATTTCCTAGCATTTAGGACAGGGTTGGCAAAATTCGGGATTTTTGTAGAAAAGTCCGCGGACAAGCAAAAGTCCGGATCTTATTGGTTTAATCCGGGAAAAGTCCGGACTTTTAAAAAAAAGTTAATTTAAAAAAAAAATAATCTCCGTAAATGTCAACGTATTGACCCAATCATTTGTATTTAGGTATGAGAGAGGCAATAGGGAAATGAGTTGATTTCTTGGTAGTAAGGATACTCTACAATTCTCTTGAATGTTCATACGTTACTATAAAATTTAGGATTGCCTCTTAACATATAAAATTAACTTATCGACATTAATGTTAAATGTCAAATGTCAAAAGATCACTGTTCCTAAGTTAAGCTAAAAGTATTTTTTAGTTTCTGAATTCTTATTCTATGTTTCATAGATAAATTTTGGAGCATATTAAATTAAAAAATTTGTATGTGTAAATTTTATAATTTAAGAGGCAAGCCTAAATTTACTACTAACGTTTATTCATTCAAGAGAATTGTAGAGTATCTGTACTACCAAGAAATCAGCTCACTATTGCCGCTCGCATACCTAGTACATTTTTCAAATAAAAATGTTGCTTTCTAAAAACAAGTCTTTTTTGTTGTAAATTCTAATGTTTAATGCTGTGTGTAACAGGCATTTTAAGAAAAATTAAGAAGTTTCTTAAGAAAAAGTAGTAATTTAGGACCTTTTTGGAGGCGAAAACAGCATTTTTTTTCAAAGTGGACTTTTGCTGTGGATTTTTGTTGGTGGTTAAACCCGGAAAAAACCATGTGGTTTAATCTGTTATGGACTTTTCCTGCCAACCCTGATTTAGGGGCTCAGTATTCAAAGATTTAAAAAATAGCCTTAAACTATCCCAAGACTTAATTCTTAAAATGATATAGTCTAAAACCAAGTTTTGGGGGACTTATGCGAAGTTTTCCTTAATTGGAGAACTTAAACTTATCAGCAGTCATCGAAATCTTAATCTTCAGACAAATAAACTTTACTAAATTCTTTATATTATATGATAAAATATGTACATAATTGTCCTTGTTATATTTAGGAAGATGCAAAGTTGAGTATTAAAAAGCTTGTTGCTGGCAGTATCCAAGATACGGACAAATTAAAACCTCTTGAAACACAAGTGGCTGGCCATGGTACAGGAGATAAGGTTAGATAAACTTTTTTTTTTAAATGTTTGGTTAGGTATGAAAAACCCTGCTGAAATGTTTTTTTGCCTTTTTTGGTCTATTTTGATGTAGAAACTTACCTTTAATTGATTTTTCTTAGGTTTCTTTGCTTGAATACGCTGTATCTATTCATAATGACATTATTTAAGATGATTCAGCAAGTCTTATACCAAACCCAGCGGGCTAGGTAGGTGGCTCGCAGGAGTTAAGTGCATTTTTTTCTTGTTTTGTGTTATTTATATTTAAAAATATAGGTTTTTGGGTTTTGGTCCCCAACTTGCTAAATTATTTTAATTAGTGTCCTTATAAATAGATAGGTATAGTGTATTCAAGGAAAAAACTTGAGAAAAAAAACAATAAAAGAACGTTTCTTGACCAAAATAGTCCAAAATAGACCAAACCCTTTAAACCCCATTTTTGCAGGGTTTTTCTTACCTAACCTAAAAGTAAAAAATTGTTTTCATTAGAATTTGTTTTCATTTAGATGTAGTACATATAGGATTAGGCTTATGCACCAATTTTCAGGAATCTAGCTCAATATTTAGACCATTTTGCTCACTGTTTAAGTTCAGATGTCATTACGCAACCCCCCCCCCCCCCTCCCAATTATCTTTAAAGTTTTGTAAAAAGAAATCCCTGATTTATTTGTATATCAAATATTCAAATGGGTCCAGCGAGTATTGCTTTTAGTTTGGAAGCAAAAAAATGGACTGGAATGTTAAAGGGTACTATGCACGAACGAGAGCAAGCGATTCTAAGCACCTTCCAAAGTTCCAGCAGTGATTCTAAATGTTTTTTTTTGTAAATACTAGGGTTATGTTTTATATCGTTATATCAAATTTAAAAAATAAGTTTTACCATGGTTTTCTATGAAATGCTGTAAATTACAAGAGTATACTAATAAACCTGTTTATGATATTCCAAGTTAACATCCCTATTTCTAAATTAATATTTTTCATTGAAAAAGTTTATTTTGTTCCACAGCAGTTTGAACTCAACAAAATATTTGATTATATTTAGTAAAAAAAAAATCCTAAAATTTCACAGTTTTTTTCATATAAAACCATGGTTAAACTTACTTTTTAAAATTAATATAACGATATTAAACATGACCCTAATATATTCACAAATAAAAACACATTTAGAATCACTGCTGGAAGGTGCCTAGAATCGCTTGCTCACGTTAATGCATTTGCATACTCCTCTTTTGTCTTCTCTTTGTGTACTTTTTATTTTCCTCATGCACCTAAAGAATCCTAGACTAGTTTTGATCTTTCAAAAATATTTTTAAAAATTCATTATATTTTTAAAATAAAAACAAGACTAAATACGTTCATAACACGATTATATGAAGAGCAGTGAGGTAGGAGACATTGGATTGTAGTTTACATTGGTACTTCAATATTTGTTACCACGTTAGCTGATTCGTTTGCTCAAAAAAATTGGATACTTTTATTGAATTGTTTTGTGATTGGTTGGTTGGTTCAGTAATCGTACTAGTAGTGTTCAACCTTTTCAAGATATAATTTTGTTTATCATCACCATTTTTATTGTCTATTGTCCTATCCAGGGTGTCGGAGCCGTTTAATTTTTATGCGGCTCCGGCTCCTGCTCCGGCTCCTAACTTAAAATTAATATATCAATTTTTGTTCATTATTGAATTTGATAAAATAAAATAAATAATATATAATATTTTGCTTTTATTTGATTAAAGCTATATAAAAGTAGAAGGATGTGTGTCTATTTGTTAAGTAACAATAGTTTTTCAGTTTATTATATGGAAATAGACCGTTGCCAAATTATAATATTACTTTTCCCTCATCTATGCTCCTCGTATGAGAGTGCCATTAATTAGGGTGGCTTAATATGGAACACCTGCCAACACTCTAGGCCAGGGTGATGTAATAATTAAGTAGCTTCAACGAGAATTGCGGGTCAGCTTGTAATGTAACATAGAATACAATCATCTGTGCGCGAAGCTTATCAATCTAAGATTGGCCAAAGGATTCTCTCTTCCAGTCTCCGTGTGCATCTGAGTCCTAACTTCAGAGAATCATGGCTACAACAACAACAACTTTAAAAAATTATTTTTAGCTAATCTGAAGCCGGAGCCGTTTTTAACGAAAAATACGGCTCCGGCTCCGAAACACTGGTCCTATCCCTTGAGACCCCTGAATAAAATTAAATTATAAGTCTTAGATTGAAACAATGTCTTGTTAACAGATTATCCTCCCTTTTGTAAAATAAGTAAATATTAATGATAAAGTAATGGAAGCAGAAAACGGGGTGTGAAAATAAGAGCGAGGAAATATAAGCTTCTAAAGAACACGCTATGAGTATCAAAAAAGAAATATCATTATTCCAACAGACATTAGTTCTAAATTCTTAGATAAGGACAACGGAGATTTTAGATAGAATGTACAAAATGTTAAATCTTTTGTATTTTAAAGAATAGTTATTTCTTTCATCGTATTATAAACCGCTTTCCGCGGATATAGAATGTACAATTATAAGATTAAAACTAGTTTTTTAGCCCCGAGTTGCCAAAAAGGCACGGGCTAAAAAAACTGGTTTTAATCTTATGATTGTACATTTCTATATTCGTAGAAAGCTGGATATAATACGATGATAGACATAGTTTTTTCGTATGGATGAGAACCGGTTCCTATCCACCAGATTCGAATGAATACGAGAAAAGCTTTTCAACAGTTTTTATAGTTGATTTCTAAGGCGATTAGGCACAATGCTTTAAGCATACAAGTACATATTATCATGTCAAGCATCCTTTATTTATGTTTAAAAACTGTTTTAATGAGCTTCACTTTTTTTGGATGTTGTCATCCTACAAAAGTTTGTCCCGTTGTTTTTAAATATTTGTTACATTGATGTGATTATACTTTTTTTTAGATCTCCCACCGTGGAATGTTACACCATGCGAACGGATTTGTCCTGAAGCCAGCACAAGCTCCACCTAAGGAAAGAAATGTTATGAAAAAAAGATTACTTAACATTATTACAACTTTGCATTTTTTAACATTTAACATCTATCTTTTCTTTTCTAAAGCGTCTTGGGTTAACAATAGATTAACCAATTCTTTTATTGTACGCCCATTGTCTATAAGTCCTTACCTCATACGGGCGGAGATGCTGTCCATGACATTCAAACGTCATGGTCCAACAACCCAGGATAACCAAGGGGAGCCAAATGTCTCTTTTTCAGTCCAAACACCCTGGGCATTAGGTTAAGTAACACCCATCAGACAACCAACCCTTTGATTGCACGTCCTTTGTCTGAGAAGTCCTAACTGAGCATGGTAATGAGTTGCGCCTGTTTTGGGCCAAGGCATTCCCCCTACTATAACTATTGACAGACTGGCCAGAGTGTACGTTTTGTACGTTTTGTACGTTACGCATCGAATCTGTGTACGTTCTGGACGTTATTTTGATATGTGTACGTAACGTATTTTGAAATTTGTATTTTTGTACGTTTTACGTTTTTTTAAAAATAATAAGAATCAAATATTAGCAGAAAAGTAATTTGTATGTTTTTTACGAAAATTTTAACAAAAACTATAGGTGTATTATATTAAATAAATTCAATATTATCTTAAATTTTCATAGAACAAAAATATCTAGGTAAATTATGCATATATGTTATTAGAACTTACAGTTTAAATTTATGGATTTGAAATATATGTCCTATAGATTTAGTTTAAACTATTGAACAGAAAGAGATATGCAGTTGACTAAATTCAAGTTTAAATGCATTTCATGCTACTACCCCTTTAATAGATTTTACGATAATTTTTTTCAAATTCTTTATATACTTGGGTAAATTTTCCGAGCTATCATATGGTGCTCAGTTTAGGATTAAGAAGTCTTATTTTTTGGTATCTTCAGTTTTTAAAGAATAAGAATCAAATATAAGTATAAAAGTATTTGTATATTTATTTGTATTTGTACAAAAAGTATTACAAAAATAGTATATTATCTATAATACAAAGTAGAATGATGTCTGTCTGTCTGTTTGTCCGTCTGTATATCAGAAGCTTAATATCTCAGTAACCACTGAACCTATTGGGCTCTACTCTTCATGGAATATACCTAATAGTCCTGTGATGGTTTTTTGCTATTTTCTTTGGGGGAGGGACACTTAAAGCTTTTTACTTTCTACTAGGATTAGAGGCTTCGCCCCTAGCCTCTAGAGGCTTCGTCCCCTCTTTTATAGAATCGTTTGTTGGAAATTTGTCAAAAAAAAATATAAAAAAGATTGTGATTATTTTTTTCATTTAGGCTTCGCCCCAGGGTGAAGGTATTTAGTTTACAAAAATAAATTGAGGGTTGGTTGATTTTTTTTGGGGGGTGGGTTTCCCACACTCTAAGAAAATAGCCTAAAACTACCACAGGACCAGTAGATATATTCCCTGAAAATTAGAATTTAGAATCCAATCTGTTCAGCGTTTACCAAGATCTTAAGCTTTAGACAGACAGGCATTGATTTACTTTTTATTAAAGACTAGTATTTTCTGAGATCTTTAGCAATAGACAAAATAACCCTATATCCTATTATATGTTTATCCTATAAATCCTTTTTTTCTGTAACGAAGAATCTCGCTAACTGCTGAACCGACATGATCTTTGTGAGGTTGTGGGCTATTTTTTCTGTCCTTCCATATCCCTTCAAGAACCTGTATTCAAAATGGTAGAAAAATAGCCTAAAACCATCTCGGTAACTGTTTGAAGTAGTTATGAAAATCTTAAGCATCAGACAAAAAACTTACTACTTTATTTAATAGAATATACTTAGTACGTAATAACAGGATGTATGTCTCTCTGTCAGTTTATTTGTACCGAAGGTTCTCGCTAACTGCTAAACCGATATGGTTCTCCTTTACAGGGTAGCTTCTCATAGGTCCTGGGAGAGGGTACAACCACCCTCCCAAGAGAAACCACTCTTAGAAAAAAATTACCCCCCTTCCCCTATTTATTCTTTCTTTTTAAAATTGAAATCAGAAATGGGGGTGGTCTACTTCCCCCTCCCTCACTAAAAAATTTATTAGCAAAGCTACTCTATAATCACTTTGTCAGTCCGTTATGCTATCGGAGAAACGTGATTTTCTCGGCTCCTGTTTTTTGATTGAATAAGTTCACATTCTACATATTTTTATTGAGATTTGCCTTTTAGTTGGGTGCTAGATCTATTCCTAGATTTTCTTTTTTTCATGGTTTTCTCGACTTCTATTCAAGATAGACGGCTGAAATTTTCAGGGAATAAATAAATTCACATTCTACATATTTTCAAAAAGTTTATTTAAGGTTTGTCTATTTGTTGCAGTGCTAGATCGATTTTCACAACTCATATTCCTGATAGACGGTTGTAATTTTCAGGGATTGTATTAGTTTTCATTCTTAATACTTCCACTAAATTTCATTGAGATTTGCTTATTGGTTGGGGGGCTGAATTTATTCCTAGATTTTCACGTTATATATTTTTAAAAGGTTTTGTGATTTATTTAAATAAGTTAAATGCTTATTTTTTACAACACTACTCTATAGTTTATATAGTTCCCAGATTTCCATCCATAACTTTTGAGCTTTGCTACTTAAGGATGTTGTCATCCTTGTTTTTTAGTATCGAAGCTACTCTATAATTCACAATGTCCGTCTGTCCGTCCGTCCGTCCGTCCGTCTGTCCGTCCGTCCGTAATTAATGAATTGGGGGAAACGTGATTTTCTCGGCTCCTATAAAAGATAGAGAGCTGGTTTTAGGCTATTTTTTATATTTTCCAAATTTTCCCCATATCTTTGGTGTTTATGGTCCGATTTTCAAATTTTTTTCAGTTAAAGATATCAAAATTAAATTTCCCGTCATTTGAAGAAAACAACAATTACGGTCAGACTGCCTTTTTGCAGGTTTTTGGCTATTTTTATATTTTTTACATTTTTCCCCATATATTGGGTGTTTATGGTCCGATTTTCAAATTTTTTTCAGTTAAAGATATCAAAATTAAATTTCCTGTCGTTTGAAGAAAACAACAATGACTGTCAGACTGCCTTTTTGCAGGTTTTTGGCTATTTTTGTATATATCACATTTTTACCCATATCTTTGTGTTTATAGTCCAATTTTCAAAAAATTTTCAGTTAAAGATATTAACATTAAATTTTTGGTGTTTTAAGAAAAGAAACAATGGCGGCCAAACTGCCTTTTAGCAGGTTTTTGACTATTTTTATATGTTTGACATATTTCCCCATATCTTTGGTATTTTTGGTCCAATTTTAAAACTTTTTTGCATTAACAGTTTCAAATTTTTTCCCCCCATTGTTATGTGCATCTAGTATGTAATTTACTTTAACAGTCTTCATCATACAAAATAAAACAAGGTTTCGTCTATATTTTCTCCAATAAATCTATTCTTGATTTTAATAATAAAATACACTTTAAATCTACTTCTACGTATTCCCATCCACAATTTTTTGTGCTTCGCTACTTATGGATGTTGTCATCCTTGTTACTTTTTATTTTTAAATAAAAAAAAATGGGTTTTTGAATTCAACTCCTCCCCCCCCCCTAATCAAGTTCCTCTAGATGCCTCTAAGTCGCTGGTCCTTATAATAGGATATACTTTTACATAATAACTATTTTGGGGAAGAGTATCACCATCCACCCACCCAAGAGAAATTGACTTTAGAAAAAAACTACCTCCTCCCCCCAAAAATGAATTTTAATTGCTCACTGATTTTAAGTTAATTTTTTTTTCCAGATGTCTATAAATAACTTTTGAGCTTCGCTACTTATGTATGTTGTCATCCATGTTTTTTTTTATTGAATTCAACTCTCCCCTCCTCAAGTGCCCCTAGAGGCCTTTAGGAGCGTAGACGCTAGTTCTTTTGAATAGAGTAATAGGATATCTTGTGTCTGTCAGTTCGCTATGGTTCTCCTTTACAGGTAGCTGCTAGTAGACTTAAATGTATTGATAATAGGTAACTAGGAAATTATTTAACTTATTTTTATTAGGAATGTACGTTTTTTGTACGTTTTTTTACTTTTTTTATGTACGTAACGTATTTTTTTTGTGTACGTTATGTACGTTTTTTATTTTCAAAATTGGCTGGCCAGTCTGTATTGATGTTGCGCACCTGACATAGCAGCAGTAGGAACCATTTTAACGTCTTTAGTTATGACGCGGTGTTAAGCCGAGATTCGAACCTATCACCTCCCCGACGACGATCGAGTGCGCTACGTGTTTAGCCACGGTCGCGGGTGTCTATAAGTCCTTACTATGCATATGGTGGACTATTATTATGATGGTTTGTTTCTTCTTTGATAACATCTCCATCTTGATTTTCCACGGTTTTTTTTTAAATTTAAAGCATTTATTTACTATTTGATTTTTAAAATGAACGCTTTCTTGTGAAGGGAACTAGAGAGATAGAATTCTATGAAACCATATCCCGTTCCTTAAACCCAGTAGATGCTAAACTATATTCTTTTATGCCAAAGGTAAGTTAGGGATATTTACACAGAAGATAATTAGCTGTTGGGTTGACTACACAGCACAAGCGTGCGGAAAATAAAAAAATCTTGGACGCCCTTGCCTCTATGATATAACTAGAGTTGGCTCGATATAATTATCTCCCTATTGGCTAGTTTTCTATATGCATATCTATTTCTCAATAAATCTATTTTCCTCACCCGGCATTACTATCTAAAAAAAAGTAAATATTTAATAATTTAAATGATTTTAAAAAGATTTTTTAAATTATATTTTTTTCTTTACATTACCATCACTAAAGGGTTAATGATGCTGATTACAATTTTAGTTTAATATTTGACCACACAAAATGTCGCCACAATCGAATTCTTTTAAAACAGAGTTTTCTTAAATTTATTATATTATAAATTTAAATTTTCTCTTTTATGATTAGAAATTAAATACATCAATATAAGGTAAATAGCTACATGAAATAAAAAAAGGGAATTTATTTTTAATAAAGTAAAATAATGAGTCTTATCGTTCTGGGCAATGCGAGTTTATTATGGATTATTGGAGCACTATGAGTTTTAGTCATATATTCCTTGGAAAACTTGAGCTCGTTTATAGACATTTATTTCCTATATAGATCTGACATGGATCTTGAAGCAAGTAAGCAGGCCGTTTTGTACATGTTAAAAATTGGAAGATTTCATTAAATAAAAGTTATCGCAAATATACTTAGTAAAAGATTACCCCCCCCCCCCAAAGAATTTTTAAAAAAATTTTAATTGTTTACCGCCATCCCCCCCCCCCTTCCCACAAATAGTAAAGCTTGGACGTCCTTGGGCTGACAGAAAGACTTTAGTTATAGAATAGCTGCCCCATTTAAACGGATTAAAAAAAATTTTGTTCTACAGTTTAAGTATTTTAAGTACGATAAATGAAGGATAGGAATACGTAACATAAGGTAGCTCACCTGTTGAGCCTCTGATCTCAGTTCATCTTTGTTGAGTCAAGCAGTGATGTGAACCGCAAGCTCCGACTCTAAAAGAGATGCGTTAGTGAGCCTTGAGTGTTCCCGTGAATAGTGTGAATGATTGTTGAACAAGAGACATATGACAATAATCTTGATAATAAAGTTCACAATCAGATTGAACACATGGCAATACATTTCACTTTAGTTAATCACATATTCATGGGAGCACTCCAGGCGACAAATAAATATTTCTAATAATTGGAAGACTTATTCATTGCTTACATACATGAGGCAAAGAATGTATGTTTATTTTTATTAATAAAATTGCTTGAGGATTTTGATAAAACTTTAGATAAAATGTTTATAAAATGATTATATAAAAGTCCATTAAAATCACTTATAAAAGTCCAATAAAATCATTATGAAGAAGACTGTTTATCAATAAATATTAAAATACTTATGCTGATAGTTTGAAATGAATATTGATTTAGAAATTGTATTTATTGATGATGACTTGGAGCTTATTATTGATGAGACATTTATTGTAAAGATCTTCATGTTTATTTCTGATCATGCTAATTTGTCATTGAGATCTTCTTGCATCATATATTCATCATCATTATTATTATCATCATCATCATCATCATCATTCTTGGTATCATCAATCTTGTTATCATCATATCAATCATCATCTTGTAAGTCTTCTTTATCCTAAATAACATCAATATAAACTTTGATTATATTTGTGATATTTACATCATGACGTAGGATGATTAAAATTGTAAAACAACGTGATTTATAATAATAGAGCCAGTAAAAAGTAACAGGATTTCTGTGGGAATGTATGTCTTAGAGGATCATGTACATTATGACACTAGTCCCCAAAAGTTTTATTATAACGTTTTCTTATTCGTTGGTCTTACAACTTTGGTGACACTAGTAAATTTTGATTGGTTGGTTCGTTTAGTTGGTTATTCAAACGTTTCAACCACTACTTTTAAGAGTTAGATTTGTTTATTGGCATTGGGGATGTGCATCAATTCATCGGCCATTGTCATATCCCTTTAGATCCCTGATATCCAAGCTGTCTTTACCTGCTTTTAAAATGATCAAATGGATTTATTATTACTTGGATCTTATACTAAATTTTCATGTACTCATAAAGTGAAACTTGTAGCTGGCTAAAATAACGATCCCTTCATCCACCCCCTTACCCCAACCCTTACCCAACCTACTGGATAAATGAACTGACCTATAAATGATATCCATATTAGCAACCTAAATTGACGACAATATTTCCCCTGTCATATTATCCATTAGGAATCAAATGAGTTGAGCAGATGTATAGTAGGGTGGGTTCATATCGGAATTAGACAAAGCGGGGATATGCAACAGATAAAATTAACCTTAAAAACATTTCTGACCGAAAAAGAATTTTTACAAATTGAGTTTTAGAACACGACCACTTAAAAATATAATTCCTTACTTATTAGTATGCAAAGACGACATTCAAAAAAATTTTTGAATCAGAACTATGGATTCATGGTGCTCCCTGGAAAGGCCTTGAGGAGCTGAATCAGAAACTTTTGTCCGTTTCAAAATATCTCGTTCCTAGCCTTAGAAATCACTAAAAAATCAAATTTTTTTAAGGTTTAATGAGAATTGTCCAATTTGTAGAGGTTTTTTAGATTTTCTCAGGCTAGGAACGAGATTTTTTGAAACGGACAAAAGTTCTTGACTCAGCTCCTCAAGGCATTTTCAGGGAGCACCACGAAGCCATAGTTTGATTCAATAAATTTTTGACTCCCATTTACAAATAGCTATACAATTGAACGTCTGGTCGTCAGCGGTTTTAAGACTTAGGATAAATTTTAAATCATCCAGAGGTGTATTATATCTATATAAATTGAGTGCAGATCCCCGCTTTGGCCTCAGAAAAAAAATGTCCAAAATCAACCCACCCTAATGTATAGTGGATGTTTATTAAATATAATCCGGAATCCGCCAAATTTTTGGCCAATTTTGGAATCCGGAATCCGTTTTTTTTTTATAGCGGATTCGGATTCTTAATTGTTAGGCTAAAATTAGCGTCTTGTGTGTTTTCTTTCAACCCCTCCTCTTTGAAGGTAAAGATCACCCCCCCTCCATCTTTCTCCAACTACATTACCAGATCAGAAAATATGAAAAAACGCAACTTTAGATTCTCCCCAGTACCCGGTATAATTTAATCCCTTATTATATTTTTAATAAAGCCCTTTAAAATATTGCTAGAATCTGGAATTCGTCAAAGAATAAGAATTCGTGGAGAATCTGTTTTATTTTTGGACGGATTCTTGTAAGAATCCAAATCCGGTCCAAAATTAGGCGGATTGCCAACCCTACTTGTAATGAATTTAAGACTTCTATCATTTGATAGCAGCCAAGAAAAATCACTTTTTTCTTTACAAAGCTTACTAAAAGAATGACTAACATGTATTTTTTTTCCTTTATTATCCATTACAAAGAATAAAAGTCAAAATAAACGATGATTCCATTACATTTCACAAAAAGAACAGAGACTAAAAATAAAATATTTAAAGTAAAAATGGAGTTTTTAATATCTTTTCATTCTTCACATTTCTTGGATTTCCATTATCAAGTTTTATGTCTGTTTGACGTCATATTATTGACAATTATATAGCCTTTAGCAATAAAAAGAAATTTTAAAAGTCTATAAGGAAAACTTAATTTAAGACCATAGGGAGGGAGGGAGGGGGACTATTGTAGAGGCCTAGTAAAAAGTATGATTAAAGATGGGATCTACTGCAGTTCAGGGTAAAATATTGCTGGTAACGAATGCTTCCTGTTTCCTGGCAATATTAGAAGATTCCTGGATCTAGCATAACAAGAAATATTTCTGGAGCTACCAATGTTTAACTTTCCCGGTTGCTGGCAATTTATGCATATTCCTGGCCACTGCCATGTTTCAAACATTCCTGTTAAAAAGCAATATTTCCCTTTTTAATTCCCATTTCCCTTTTATTAATCTTACCCCACAGTTTAAAGGTTGGACAACAAACATTCCATATAAATGGGCATGATGTATACATGCATGCACACCAATAATAATTGGAGAGATTGAAGGGAAAGGGGAGGGGGGAATTAGTATAAATATTGCAGAATTATGTTACTTATAAACAGTATGATTAGAAATTTACTATTGGTTGGTACACCAAGAAAATTGCCTGGAGTACAATAATAAAAAATGGGAGGCTTTATAGAATATTTATGGCTTCCATTCAGCATGAAAGTTAAATGTTAAGAATTTGGGTAGGCATATTATATAATTAGCCAGGAATTACGCAGAGTAAAGGGATGGGGCAGTATAAATATCAAGAAATCGAAAAACTAATCTTGAGTATGCTTAGTTTTGTAAGTGGGAGCTATGCCTCATAAATAGCCACGAAATCCGTATATTAAACATTTTGGAGAATTGAAGCAGTTAGGCTTTATGAAATTGATTTGATGTTTGTCTATGTTAAGTTAAACTTTTTTTACTGAGAAAGAAACTATCCTAAAACCTAAACTGAAACGCATGCCTGCAATTTCATAAATATTTTAGATTTAAATCCTATACTTTATTATTATGTTACTAGAGGCTACGCCCCTAGCATCAAGAAGGGATATGGATTGGTAGAAAAATAGCCTAAAATCATACCCAGACTTTTTTTTTATAAAGATGAAATAGCTTAAAACCATCATATGACCTATAAGAAGCTTCACTATAAAGGACCATATCGGTTCAGCGGTTCAGTTGTAATATTGCCAATAACCAGGAAGCATTCGTTACCAGCAATATTTTACCATGAACTGCAGTAGATCCTAAAGATATAATACATCCCCAATGATGATAAACAAAATTACCCCTTTCTGAATACCTATTCTAAATATTGATTAAAAAGTCTAAACTGTTGGAACTATCTACCCAATTAAAATTCAATAAAAAGTACCATAAGTTTTTAAGCCAACGAATTAAGTTTTAAGGCTTCAAAACTTTGTGTAATCATGAAATTTCCATTCTACTGTCATGTGACATGTCCCTCCCTTAAAAATATAATCATGCAACTCTAACCTATTTTTAGTTCTATGGTACAGAGAAGATAAGTCTAGATGGACTACCTCACAGCCATTACCTTGTTCTAGAAGATCTTACAGAGGTAAGTCTATTGTCTAGTAGCAAGGATACTCTATATATAGTAAGTCTAGATTGGCTACCTCTCAGCCATTACCTGGTTCTAGAAGATCTTACAGAGGTGAGTCTAGTGTCTAGTAGCAAGGATACTCTATATATAGTAAGTCTAGATGGACTACCTCTCAGCCATTACCTGGTTCTAGAAGATCTTACAGAGGTGAGTCTAGTGTCCAGAAGAGGGACTTCTTTATTGGTTGAAAAGTTTGAAATCTTTGAATCATGATTAAATAAAAAGTACCTAAATAAAGTTTTAAGCAAGCGAATTAAAAGCGTGATTTTAAAACTCTAGTACCATAATAATTAACAGAACAATTTCCCCTCCCTCCTTGCAGGATAATGTAAACTAAAATAAGAATATTTCAACATCGATAAAAGCGAAGCTCTGAAGATGTAGGATAAACAAACATTTACACTTGCAGAACTGATTAATCAGTATAAATGTAAAAAAAAATCAAACCAAAATTGTAAGTAAATTCATTGAAAAACTGCTTAAATACAGGATATTGATAATGACTTACATTTTTAGGACTTATAGAGATGCTCCGAATATAACACTGTATTTTGTTTTCCTATAAATCAGTTTACCAAAAATCAGATGAATCAGATGATTTTATCACATTAAAAAATTTTTGTTACAAAAGTTAAAAATCAACATGTGGACGCGCGGACATTCTGGTAACGACTAGAGAGTTGCTACGCTCTGTATAAATTAACGTAAAGAGCTATTGGACGGACGGATCCAAATTATAGACAACCACGCTTTTAAAAATTAAATTAAAATACAACATTAAGTAGATAATAATAATCTTAAACTCTATTTATAAATGATAAAAAGACTGATGTAAATTCAGTTATTTTTGCTCTTTTCCTATTACTATTTTTAAAAGCGAAGCTTTTCTATAATTAGGGTCGGTCCGTCCGTCCGTCCGTACGTCCGTCCGTCCGTCCGTCCGAGATAGATAGCTTTTATTCGTTAATTTAGGCATGTTAGAATTGTCCTATCGAATTCAAACTTTGCATGATGATTCCTGTAGTAGTTTGGTACGATTTAGAAAGCGTAGCAACTCTATAATCATTACCAGAATGTCCGTATGTCCATTTTAAACATGTTGATTTTTGTACTTTTTTAACAACAAATTTTTATGTGATCTAATTATCAGTTTGATCTGATTTTTGGTATATTGATTCCTGGGACAAAAAAGAACAATATTATAAGCGAAGCAACTCTATAATCAAGTCCTAAAAATGTAAGTATGTCCATAAACATTATCCTGTATCAAGCAGTTTTTTAACAAATTTACTTACAATTTTGCTTTGACTCTTATACATTTATATTATGATTATTCAGTTCAGATACTATACAAGTGTTAATGTCCGTTTGTCCTACCGTTTCAGTGCTTCGCTTTTATGGATGTTGTCATCCTTGTTCCTTATAGAGTTGCTTCGCTTATACTATTGTTCTTTGTTGTCCCGTGAATCAATATACAAAAAAAATCAGATCAAACGGATAACTAGATCACATAAAAATTTGTTGTTAAAAAAGTAGAAAAATCAACATGTTTAAAATGGACGTACGGACATTCTGGTAATGATTATAGAGTTGCAACGCTTTCTAAATCGTACCTAACTACTACAGGAATCATCATGCAAAATTTGAAATCGATAGGACAATTCTAACCTGCCTTAATTAACGAATAAAAGCTATCTATCTCGGACGGACGGACGTACGGACGGACCGACCCTAATTATAGAAAAGCTTCGCTTTTAAAAATGAATAGATCCTTAGCTACCAGCGATAAGGGTATAATAAGTAGGTAGATATAATCTGTGGAGGGTGGTGGTTAATCTCCTTCAAAAATAGTTATAAATCCTCGGATCCCAGGACCTAAGCTTCAAGAAGAACTATATCAGATCAGCGTTTAGTGGGATCCTTCAATACAAACAGACACACACAGATCCTGTTACTTTTATATTAGGATTCAGAAAATAATAGGGTTGGTATGTATGTACACTAAAGGAGATTAATCATTTTTAAAAGGCATTAGTTTTCATGAAAAATTCTTGTTTGAAGTAGTTACATTTTGCCATTTATATTTAAAAAATAAAAAAAATGTTATTCCTTTATTAACATAAACTAATTGATAAATTTGACGTCAATTTTCACTCTCCCTACTTAACTTGGTTATTGTTAATATTCCTATCTTGAACCGGATTAATATTATTTCAAGTTGTCTACTTGACCTTTTCTTAATAATTATTATTATTTTTATTTATTTTTAAAAGCGAAGCTTTTCTATAATTAGGGTCGGTCAGTCAGTCCGTCAGTTCGCAACGGATAGCTTTTTTCGTTAATTTAGGCATGTTAGATTTATCCTATCAATTGCATGATGATTCCTGTAGTAGTTAGGTACGATTTAAAAAGAATGTCTGTACGTCCATTTTAAACATGTTGTTTTTTTACTTTTTTAACAACAATTTTTATGTGATAAAGGCATCCGATTGATCTGATTTTTGGATTACTGAATGATTCCAATTACAATAAGGTACAATATTATGAGCGAAGCATCTCTATAATCAAGTCCTAAAAATGTAAGTATGTCCTTAAACAGAATTCTGTATTTAAGAAATTTTGTAACAAATTTACGTATATTTTTGTCAAAACTTATATATTCTTATTTTGTATATTCAGTTCTGACACTCCACAAAAGTTAATGTTTGTCTGTCATACAGTTTCAGAGCTTCGCTTTGATAGATGTTGTCATCCTTGTTAAAGATATTTTTAATTGATTGTATGAAAAGTATAATCTCAATAGTATTAATCCTCTTTAGATTTATTTACTTCAAAAATGTTTTAATGGGAGATTTTATTTTTAATTAATGACATCAAGTCAAATTTTCATATAATTTAAGACTGGAAAATATGATAAAAATGCAGGAATTTTAAAATGATTCAAAATTTAGTCAGAATTTGCCAATATCTTTAGTTTCCAGTGGTCGATCCCTTTCTCTCTTTTTAAAACTTTTTCTAATGCATAGTTGGGCTAGATATTTTCTAATCTAGTTTTTTTTTGTGAGCACATTTAAGTATTTTAACTTTTTAAAGTTTCAAAGATCTTTTTCAGGTCACCTCTTTAAATCAGGATGTGCTGGTGTTTTTGGCCTTTACATTAAGACAAAGATTAAATTCAAACTTAGTTCTGTTTTCCAGGATTCTAAAGGGATTTGACAATTGCCTATAAACTGGTGTACATCCCCATTGATGATGCATAAATTACCCCTTCTGTAGATTATAATTAGTAATTTAGTAGTTAAAACGTTTGGAGACTCTCTCTGCCTGTTTTCAATATCTTTTCTAATATATTGTCATATAGAAATATTAAAGTTTTTATTTATGAGGATTTTTTTGAATAGAGGAAAAATAAGGCTGGTAAACCCCCATTAGGGGGTCGAAGGCTGGGGTGCATAAAACCTTTAATGGAGTAAGCCCATAGTTACTTGTGAAACTATTTAAAAGTCCAGTTTTGCCCCACTGTACATTGTGGGGAGCTTTTGTCATGCGAACCTATCCTACAGTTTTCTTTTCCTTAGCAGAAATAAACTAACCCTGAAGAAAAAAAAATTATTAGACGGATGGGTAATTGGTGTTGCAATAGTGATTTGACGGAAATTGACTATTTGCCTAATAACAAAATAAGTATTAGATTTCTTTAAATAAAAAATTTTAAAGATTTAGTTACATTTTACCCCCATACTAAATTTCCTTGGTTGTCATAGGTTTGATTGTAAAAAGTAATGGTTAATTGCATCAAATACTCTTGCAAAGACAAAACTACATGAAGTAAAATCAACACAAATCAAATTGGACATCTGTTACATATAATCAACTTTTAAAACCTTAACTGATCAATCTTTGTCGTCTGGATGTATTTTAAGCGAATCTACACTATAAAGTCTGTAAGTTTTTATATGTTTGATCATATATTTGGCCATTACTCTGTAAAAAATGCTTTTCGACCTAAGTAACTGAAAACTTTATAAGCTCCGGTAATAAGTTGTGTAATATCTTTCTATTTCATGGAAAATTAATGAAAATATTAAAAGTATGCAAATTTAGGTGTAAGTTATTATATGTTATTTTATATATAACCATAAAATAATATTTCTAGTATTTTCATTAGTTTTATGAAATAGAAAGATATTACAAAACTGATTACTTAGGCTTATAAAGAAACTCTTTCAAACTGTGCCCTAAAACTTTTTGTGAACTTCTTAAGGTTAATAATCTTCTACTTTATTTTTGTTTTTTATTGATTTGCTTCGCTACTGCTGCATATAGACAACTAATATTTGTTTAAATAATCAGAAACATATCAGGATTTTACTTTAAAATCCATAATTTATTGGGATCCGGATTCAAATTTGTAAAAATTCCTGTTAATTTTGATTACAATCTTTTATATTGTTGAATATATATGGAAATATAGCTGACCAACCAGCCTCACTGTTTTTCCCAATAATTTTTTTTTAAAGAATGGAAATCACATTTCCCCAATTTAATGGGGCAAAAAAATGGGAGAAACAATGGGGCAATTTAATGGGGCAAAAGAGTGGGGGAATTTCAGTGAGGCAAAGTTTCTTAAGAATTAACCTCAGGAATCTTGAGGGATGGTATAATCATATAATGGATGATTATTTAGGGGCTAACCTATGGTTGATGATTTAAGTTAACCCCCAATTGTGAAAAGCAAAATTACCCTTAATGTTGATTAATCTTGTTGATGGAACAGATTCGACACTGCTGGTTTGTACCAACCAATTAAGATTTGGTCTCTAGTAATATTATGTCAGTTTGGAATACGGGGATAGAACAATTGATATTGAATTAATAATGTCCCAATTTAGTTACAATTCTGCCTTTGGTTTGAGCTTGATAGATAAAATAGTTCTGGAAAAAGTATAATTAACCTTCTATATCCTCTCTCTACCTTATCAAAATAACCTTTTTAGAAGCGAAGCTATTCTGTGACTTGAAATATCCGCCTGTCTTAAGCGTTATCGGGGAAATGTGATTTTCTCGGTTCACATAAACGATAGATAGCTGAAAATTCGGGTATAGTCCTTTCCACGACATCCCTCCATAAGGAGCGATTAGTCTTATTTTTAAAATGGCTTTTTATAGGTTATTTTAGGTTAGGTTAGGTTATATTGTGTTAGGTGATTGCCCCACAGGGTTAGGTAATTGGCCCCGCAGGGTTAGAGCCCCCCGCAGGGGCTAGAAATAGGAGAAAAGCTACTGTGAAAAATACGAAGAATCGCTCCTTATGGAGGGATGTCGTGGAAAGGACTATACCCGAAAATTCTTATGAAGCTTATGAATCATGGAGCATAATTAAGTATTAAACATCCATGGCGGTCGGACTACTTTTAGACAACTTTTTTTGTAGCTTTTGACTTTACAACTAATTTCAATATATCTTGTAAACAAGGGGGGGGGGGCGTAATGACATTTAAACTTAAACCGTGAGCAAAATGGTCAGATACTACATCCAAATGGAAATTTTATTATTTTATTTTAAGGTTAGGTAAGAAAACCCTGCGGAAATGGGATTTTTAGGCCTTTTTTGGCCTGTTTTGGTGTAATTTGATGTAAAAACTCACTTTTAATTGTTTTTTCTCAAGTTTTTTCCTTAAATACTGTATGTCTATAAGATGATTAGTCAAGTTTGGGACCAAAATTTAAAAAAGAACATATATTTGGTATATGACGCACAAACTTTAGAAAAAAAATGCACTTTACTCCTGCAAGCCACCCAACTAGCCCGCTGGGGGCGGTCCCAGACTTGCTGAATCATCTTAAATAATGTTCTTGTGTATAGACACAGTGTATTCAAGGAAAAAAACCTATTAAAACCAAATAAAGGTAAGTTTTTACATCAAAATAGACCCAATAATACGTAAATATCCCATTTTCGCCCATTTCCGCAAGGTTTTTCTTACCTAACCTAACCTAAAAATAAAAAAAAATAAAAAAATTTCAGTTAGATAAAGTACCTTTAGGACTAGGCTTATGTACCAAGTTTCAAGTGTCTAGCTCAATATTTAGACCATTTTGCTCACGGTTTAAGTTTTAATGTCATTACGCCCCCTCCCCCCTTTTATTACTAATATTTTATACCAGTAGGGGTTAGTATAGAAACGTCTTAATTTTAAAGAAATTTTGTCTAGATACTGAATAATAATCTGTCATATATTTACCCCTGAAATTTAAAAGATCAATACATTGTTCAATAGAAGAACAGAAATAGAATTGGTAACAAAAGGCATTTATTATTAAATATTTTTTCCAAAGAAATTTTTCATCTTTAAAAATAGAATTTATTTTAAATTGTGTATGTCCGTAAGTGGAATGGATAGCTTAATTTTATAACGAGGACACTTTAATCCAAAGGTAGCGCAGTACATACAAGTTTGTGTAAACAATTTTCAGATTGAGGGGGGGGGGATATGATACATTTTATACCCCGTAGTGAAATTTTCCCCTTTTAAATTTGAAGGTCTTCCAGGCCATTGACTTTATACGTTTTTGAGGAGAAATGTGATTTACACGTCTATGCTATAATAGCTTATTTTTCTTACTAATCTGCTTCCACTTTATAAAGGCTACGCCCCTAGAGGCCTTTAGCGGAATGTAAAAGGTTTTCTTTCAAATTCATGTAAAGATCAGGTGTTTACCAAAAATATCTAAAATGCCGTTTCATAGAACATGGCGATTTCACTTGTTAGAGTGTTGGTACCCTCTCCAAAAAAAAATTACAAACTTGCTCAGGACCTACAAGAAGATAAACTGTAAAGGAGAACCGTATCGGTTAATTGGTTATGGAGATCCTTCTGTACAACGATCCTCTTCCGTAATTATAAGGGTTATTTTTTTTTCTTACAGGGTATGATCGCTCCTTGTGTGATGGACATCAAGATTGGTGCTAAAACCTACGGGCCGACAGCTTCAGCCGCTAAAATAGCCCAGGAAGACGCCAAGTATCTTGGCACTAAGAAGCCGCTAGGTAAGAATCATGATTAAATGAGCTTCATGTGTTCCTAAGTAGTTGGATGTATGTAACCGCTAGAATAATAAAGATAAGCGATAAAACAGAATTACACATATGAAAGTAGAATTGATTTATAAGCTATTTGTCCTCTCCCTTATAGTTAAACTGTCGACAACTGCCCCCCCCCCCCCCCCCCTTGTTATAATATTAAATAAATAGAAAATAAGGGGATTAGTTATGTTCGCTCTTATGATTAACCCCCTTCAGGTAGCACTAACAGGGGGGATACCAAGTATATAATGTAACTTAACTTGATTTAAAGTAATTTTAAAAAGTAACCCAATCCTCTCTTAGTTTCAATTTATTTTTTAAAAAGAGGGAGTAGGTCGACAATACACATTGAAGAGAAGCACCGAATGTTAAAGCCCTGGAAAGATTTTAATTATATTTTATAATTTTTCTAAAATATCAAATACCTTTTAAATTCCATGACGATTTCTACATTTCAGGATTTAGTGTTCTTGGAATCATAAATAGATCTGGACAGGTAAAAAATAACGCCCACTAGACTACAAACCTTTTATTAGTTAGCCCTAAATAAGTTAAGAGATATGACTTTGTAAATCAGAAGCATCTTATAACAGTTTGACTTGTTTATTTGTCTTTAGTTATAACGCGGCTTTTGGCGTGACTAAATAACCCAGTGTGGAATGGACTCACTATTATATCTTATCTTGGTGTACATCTCAACCAAATAACGCGGCAAATCGTCCAACATACAACAAACCTTTTTGTTGCACGATTTTTTCTGGAAGTAACTTTGTATGTTAGTAAGTTTATTTTGTTGTGGGGCAAGGCATTCACCCTACTAGTTAAAACGCCAAGGCCAAGATTCGAACTTATCAATGGCCTGAGAATGAAAAAGTTTTGCGACAGTCGCGGATTAACCCATTACCTAACAACTATCTAGACGCAGTGAAATTAACGTTAACAAGGATGACAACATCCATAAAAGCGAAGCACTGAAACGGTAGGACAAACAGACATTAACACTTGTATAGTGTCAGAACTTAATAATCATAATATAAATGTATAAGAGTCAAAGCAAAATTGTAAGTAAATTTGTTGAAAAACTGCTTGATTCAGGATAATGTTTATGTAGTATGTACATACTTATATTTTTAGGAATAGATTATAGAGTTGCTTTGCTTTTCACATTATACTTTGTTGTCCCAGGAATCAATATACCAAAAATCAGATGAATCGGATGATTAGATCACATAAAAATTTTTTTTATTAAAAAAGTAAAAAAAATCAACATGTTTAAAATGGACGTACGGACATTTTGGTGATGATTATAGAGATGCTACGCTTTCTAAATCGTACCTAACTTTTAAAGGAATCACCATGCAAAATTTGAAATCGATAGGACAATTCTAACATGCCTATATTAACGAAAAAAGCTATCCGTTACGGACGGACGTACGGACGGATCGACCCTAATTATAGAAAAGCTTCGCTTTTAAAAATGTGTATTTTGTTATGCAATATTTATCCCTGAAAAACAGGTTTTAAAGTTTTTGGTTATCACGCTTGGTTTTTTATTAAATGAATAAGTTAGGGTACAATGTTTGGCACTTTCGATATAAGTAAATGATAATAAAAAACCCATAGAATGCGATAATAACTTCAGAAAAATCGAAGAAAATAGTTTTAATACTTAATTAACGTTTTTAAGTTTTTCTTCAAAAAGTTTAGATAAGATGCCTTTAAAAGTCGTCTATGATTTTGTCAGGGATAAAAATGTAACTTTAAAATAAGAATTACAACATATTTTTTCAATTAGTACAAAGTAAAATTTTGAACATTTTATTGATCAGTATATTTTTTAAAATGTGAAGTAGAAACCTGAATATTTTATCATGAAAATTGTGTTATGATTTGATTGTCTGCTAGATTACAAGAAAAAAGATACTGACAGTACTTGTTGGTTCTTTAAAAATAATTAGGTAGATTACTTTCAGAACCCCTCTTTTTGCAACGTTATTTCAATAGAACAGAGCCGTAGTCTTAGTGTACTCAATATCTAGACAGCCAACCATTGTTTTAGAATTGTTCAATTTTTTTAACTTCTGATAAAAACAGAATTAATGGTATTTTTGTAAATATTATACCTCCAAGAAATGGCTATACTTCCCAATCATATGTTGTGTGATATTTAAGAGGAATTATTTTGATATAATGTCATTAAAATATTCGTTAAAAAAAGTGCTATTCTAGCTTATACTTTACATTTTAATGTGTATGATAATTCAAATAAAAGATAATGAAGATTTATATTATATTTAATTGTTATAATTATAAAGAAAAACCTGGGAACAGTAAAAAACTGACTTTATTTTATTGACGTAGGGAAAATTTTGTCAAATATTTGAATAAAAAAACACTATAAAACAAAATAAATTATTTTTAATATAGTCACAAAAAGGCTTAATGAGTTTAGGAAATATTTCATTTACTAATCATGTCATTTAAACTCTATTACACAGAATACATTGTAAAAAGATGTTCTCGTTTTAATTTTAAGTAATTTGAAATGCATTTTAATACCTTTTAATGATTTATTTTTTGAAACATCTTTTTATAAAATGTTATTTATTTTTGAAGTTATATGTTAAAATGTTTTTAAATTTTGTTAACATTTTGTTTTAAATGTAGAAAATTGGTAATTCTAAACATTCAAAAAATGATTTTATTAAATTTTCATCACTTAAATTGCATGTTTGATGAAATTTTCAACTGATAATTCAAGAAAAATCGTTTAAGTTTTATTATATTTTACTTTGAAATGTTAAAAAAATATAATTATTGTCAAAAATGTGGAAGTTATACTTTCCTCAAAAAAAGACCTAAAACATGCAAATTAACACGTGTAATGAGATTTTTTTTCTTTCAGGTTTAATTTTAAGTAATTATTGATATTTTTTGTAAAAAGGATTTTATATAAAAAGTTTTAAAACTCGAGTTATGTAGTGGTTCTAAAAAAGGTTGCGAATTTATGCAATTTTCTTGCAAAAAAAATTTTCTAGGATTTTAAAAATAGCAAAGGGTGTTATTAGACGTACTTACAGATACAATTGCAAAGTCATTTTGGCCAAACACTAAAATAAAGTTTTGACATCTGAGGGCCCAACCGTGTTATGTTTTGTATGATTTGGTTGATATTTTCAGTTTGCTTCTTTTATTCATAGCTTTGGACTAATATCTGATTTTGGAATAGATATTATATAACATATGTTATTTAGACTTTGATAAATAATGGGTCATTTTTTACGGAATTCAGTAAAGTGGGGTGTTGGATTGTAGTCAACTGCTCTTGTTAAGTCGTAAGTGTTCTTAATAACAGTGTTGCGGATCCGGATCCTCCAAATTTGGTCAGTGCGGATCCGGATCCTTGACAATAAAAATAAAATCACCAAATTTTTCCCGACCAGGGGTATACGAAAAGGGAAGGGGAGATTATATGCAATGTGAGAGAGAAGAGTGTGGGAGTGAATCAGCTGATCTTAACAAGGTTACCAGATTTTTCAAAATTTGTAATTGACTATTTTATATAAATTTAGGTAGATTTTTCCCTAAATTTATACCCCAGGATCCCGGATCCGGATCTGCAACACTGCTTAATAATAACCAAATATGTATGAAATTGTCCTCGACTATGAACAGTTTGACTTAATAAGAGCATTTGACTACAACCCAACACCCGACTTTACGGAATTGCGCTCTACTGGTTTCTTAGATTTACAATTTTAAAGAATCCACGTATTTTCTTATTTTTATTTTAGTTTTGTTACTAAGTAGAAGCGGGGCTATGCTGTAAATAAATAATCTGTTAGTTACTGATACTAAGTGATTTGCTGACACACCTTAGGATATTCTCAAAAATCATTCTACTTATGGAAATAAAATGAAATAATTTACTGTTCTTAATCATGTAAACTCGCTACGTATGAATATGATTGTACATGTTAACTTGAAATAGCTGAAGCCTTCTAAAAGTTGACACATTTTTCTATTAGAATTTTTTCTCATTATTCTCTTATAATCTTTTTTTAAGTTAGTATTAGGTAAAAAAATATTTTGTATAAATTCTTAAGGGATAGTTCTTGCCAGTGACTGTGGCGTAACACGTAGCGCATCCACGCCTTGTCGGTAAGGCGATAGGTACGAATCTCGGTCCTTCTCCGAGTTTTACCTAAAGACGTAAAATTTTTATTAGCTTGCATGTTTCAGGAAAAAAAAAGATTCTAGAAGTTCTTTAGGGTTTCTATTTCTAACAAAAATGAACATTTTTAATGAAAACTAATATTGCTTGTATTGATTTAGAATGGTAGCATGAAAAGATACGACAAATCCTTTGGCATGGAATTACAAACTGATTCCGTCAAAAAAATCCTCCAAGTTTTTTTCAACACTCCCTCAGAAGACAGACAAGTTATTGAGAAATTGGTGCAACAGTTCTCAGTCCTCCTCTCGGATGTGCAGCAGTTTTTTGAGACTCAAACTCGTTACCATATCTATGCTAGTTCGTTGTTACTAGTTTATGATTACAAGGAAAAGCGTTGATTTACTTGATTATGACTTGATAGGTGATCATTGTTGGATTATTAACACTAGCGGCTACGCCCCCTAGAGGCCTCTAGGGGCACTTGAGGAGGGGGGGGGTCGAATTTGATAACCCAATTTCTTAATTTAGATTTTTTTTAAGTAAAAAAAATTTTTGTTGGGTAAAATATTTTTTTTTGGGGTGTGGGTGCCTCCCCTAGCTCATTTATAATTTTAGTTTAAAAAAAAAATTTTTTTAGGTGGTTGGATAATTTTTTTCTAGGGGCGATTTCTCTTTGGAGGGTGGTGGTACCCTCCCCAAAAATAGTTATAAATCTTCCCGGGACCTATGAGAAGCTACCCTGTTAAGGAGAACCCGATCGGTTCAGCGGTTAGCGAGATCCTTCGGTACAGACACACAGACAAATACACAAATGATTCACTCCCCTTTCCCAATTCAACGGATGTCCCCAAAATAATAGTTTTCGTTCAGGACTGAAATGTCTTTGCAGTTAAAGATAATACATCCTACATCTTTATATATAGGAATTAATCCTTATATAAAAGTGACAGGATGTTTGTCTGTCTGTACCTATGAATATCATTATGGTTCTCTCTTATAATGTAGCTTTTTATGGATCCATGGAAGGTTCATAACTATTTTGTGGAAGGGTACTACCCCACTCCAAAGAGAAATCGCCATTAGATAAATATTACCACCCCCCAAAAAAGTTTAAATCTTTTAAAACTGAAATCAAACAAGGGGGATTGAATTCACCCCCGCTCCCCTCTACACAACACACCGTATGTGCCCCTAGAGGCCGCTATGATTGACATTATGAACGATACCAAATCAACGTCTTGTTAACAATAGATATTTTCTGATGCAACAGCCAAATTAAATTCTGACATTGATCCTCAAATTAGCAAGCATGTTCGGCTCAAAATAATTGATTTCGCGCATGTATTCCCGGCTAACGGAATCAAAGATAGAAATTTTGTCTTCGGTTTGGATAATTTGTGCAAATTGTTTGCAGATTTTTCTGCAAAGTGATTGCGGATTTTTTTGCAATTTATTTTTGTTATTTTGCATTTGTATTTTTTTAATGAATGTTTATATATATGTATTTGTTTAAGCTTTTAAGAAAGTATAATTGTTATGAAACAAAGTACGTTTTTAGATAAGAATATGTGCAGTTTATATGAGTAGAATAAATCAGCGTAAGATTTGATTAAAAAAATTTATTTGTTATTGAGACTTCCTATTCTGTAAAAATCGTAATGTCGATTTAAATTTTAATGATTTATGCCTACTCATAAATTAAAATGTGGTCATAACTGTCGTTGGGGGGCAACACAGAATTGTCGACCTTTTTATCGGCCCCCAAAATATTGTTTTAGATTTGATTCGCTTGTTGGCTAAACCCTATTTCTGACACGGAATAACTGAAAAAAAATTTCCCATTCCCTAAAAAAAGTTCGTGGTTAAAATTCCCAACCCCTTATTGAGATAATAATTTCCTCTATCCCCCGTCCCCAAAAACTTTATTTTTGGAAACTTTTCCAAATTTGTACAGCAGGGGGGGGTTGATTTGCAATCTTTTTGGGATTTTCACATTAGTAGACATTGGCAGTGGTTACAGGGCCAATATAAAACCCTGTGAAACCTTAAAGTGGTCTTTTAATCCAAAAACAACGGGCGCGCGGGGGGTATAAAAAGTGCCCACCCCCTTATAAAACCAAAATTAAAATTCCTTCAAACACAGGCATGTTGCATATCAAAATGACCGCATTGAAATGCTGATCACGAATCTGAAAACCATTTTGAAAAAATTGCTAACGTTTGTTTAGCGCTACTATAAATTAGAGTTGGGCCGGATACTTTTTGCCGGATACCGGATATCCGGCTGATTTCTAATTCTGGATATCCTGTATCCGGCTGGTATCTGGCTCACGTTCGATATCTGGCAAATTACCGGATATCCAGCATTATAAATCAGCCGGATATCCGGCACAACCCTATTATAAATCAATAACATATTTAAATCTAGCTATTCTGATTTGTGCTGTTGTAAAAAAAAACTAATGTTTATGTGGAAGGGATGGCTCACGGCTAAAAGATACCTTACAACAGAGAAGCAATTGAGCAGCATTTCTAATTTATCTCATGTGTTACGGGAAATTTGATAAGTTTAACATTTATTGTCAGGGTTATAGGTATGCGTTGATGCAAGTTTAATAACATATGTAGAATATCTGCTGAGTTTTATTCAAACTTAATAATATTATCTATATTTTTTTGTTAATATGCCTAATTGAAAAAGGAAGGAAAAGGTTGCGCTTTAAATCCGTAAAGGTTGTGAGTTTTAAGTTAAAAACAGTAGTAGAACGATAAAAATTTATGTTAACTTTTTTTTTATTTGTCTATAGTTCTTTCTCAATAAGAAATACACATATTTAGTGAATATTATCTTTATACTACTATTTTTAAGACTTAAAACTCACACCTTTACGGATTTTTTGCGCAACCTACTCCTCCCTTTTTACAGAAATCATTGCACTTTACCATTTTTATAAAGCATATTTTTTCCCAAAGAATCTATTATAAGACCTAGGGTTGGCAATCCGTTCAATTTTTGGACAACTTTTTTACCCAGAATCCGAATCCGCAATTTAAATAACGGATTCGGATTGTTAATTTTTATGACTTTTATTGCACTTACAAATTTGTTTTATTTAGAATGTGGTTGACCAAAACCAAAAAAAAGTATTATCTCGTATTTATTCGAATCCGGTGGATAGGAACCGGTTCTCATCCATACGAAAAAGCGGAAAGCTGTTTATAATACGATGCGAGAAATAACTATTATTTTTTTTTAACTACAAGTAAAATGGTTGGTAGCACCCCAAATTTTTTTGGATTTTATTTTTACAGTTGATTTTCATGGTTAGTTTATGTATTTATAAAAAGACCTTTTAAAATATTGCAAGAATCCGCAATCCGAAAAAAAAAACAAGAATCCGCAATCCACGGATTATTCCGCTTTAATTTTTGGCGGGGTTTTGTAAGAATCCGAATCCGACCCAAAAATTCGGCTGATTGCCAACCCTAATAAGATCTGTATGTATGTACTTATAACTGCCAAAAATATTAGAATCTGAAAACCTGTGAAAAATATTGATATTTTCTTAATGTGATTTTTTACACTTTCAATAAATAATCTCTATGTGTTAAGTTCTACCTATAATACAAAGTAGCTTGATGTCTGTCTGTTCGTCCCTTAAAATCTCGGTAACCACTGAACCGATTGGATTCTACTCTTCAGCGTTCATACCTATTGGTCCAGTGATGGTTTTAAGCTATTTTCTTGGGGGTTGGACACCCCCCCCCCCACAAAACAATTGTCTTCTTTGGAAACTACTTCACATAAAATGCCAGAACCTGAAATACTTATTTTTTTTAAATTACCTCTTGGGGCAAAGCCCCTTGTGGCTAGGGGTGAAACCGCTAGTTATTAAATAAAATATTAGTGGCTTAGTTCCGAGAGTTGATTGGGAAATTCCGCTTAGGTCTGTTTACAGGTTGTGGAAGGTAAAGACATATTTTTTTATTTCGTTCTCATTATGAGTCCGCTATAAATTGTCGCATATCTTTGGCAAGTAAAAGCATAATGTGAACCATATGATAAAAGATATAATAAAATATTTAAATGAATAGTTAAATTTCTTAGTTTAAAGTTCTCTTTTTAAGAATTATACCCATCGTCGAAACCATGTATGCATTAGTTGGGCTTTTAGAACCCAAGTGGAACTCAACTTTTGTCCACCTTATGAAAGGCCACCCAATAGACATACTATAACTAGATTACCCGTCTGACCCGATTTTTCGTCAAATCTAAAAAGGAACGTTACTAGCAGACGAAAGAAATATTCACTTTCGAGTCAAGCTGAGGTGGATTCTTAAAAAAAAGTAGGCTCGCTACTTTCTGGTAAGGCAAAATTATCCAAAATCACCTTAAAAATCTACCAAAATTAAAGAAATTTTTATGTTAATAACCCTTTTATGATTTTATTTCATTTTTGTAGATTTTTAAACTGTTTACAGCTGACTTTTATCTATGTATAAGATGAAAAAAATATGCGTTCGTAATAAAAGGTGTACACAATTTCAACCAATGAGATCTCTTGAATGTTTCTTAAGGATTCTCCTATTGGTGGAATCAAACATTATGTCTCTTAAGTAATCTCTCTACTGGCCACCCTATGAAAATTTGGGTCAGATGCAACATCTAGATATATTATATCAATTCCATCTCTTTAGAATAAAATTGATAGTTGAAAATTTGGACACTGCTAAACTTAACCGAGTAAAATTCAATATTTTGGGCGCCTGTATAATTTACAGCCCTTTGTACCTCAAGTATAATGTTAACATTTCACTCCTATTAGATGAAGTAATTTTATATTATTTATATTTCCAGCCTACTTTTTATTTGTACTCATCATCCTTGTTCAAACATTTATGTAGTATAATATACATCACATCAATTAATATCACATTAATGCCCTTAAATTACGAAAGCAGTTTTCTTTTAGCATTTTTAATTGTAAACCCGTGGCCACAGGTGTAATTAAAAATGCGCTGTAAGCGGATAAAGAATGGCAATATATATATAATTGTCTTTTATGATTCCATTTTAACATGTGTATTATTTAAATTTTATTCATAACCAATTTTAAGTTTCTAAACATTTATTTTTCCATAATTTTTTAGAA
This sequence comes from Acartia tonsa, assembly GCF_053477335.1. Lineage (NCBI taxonomy): Eukaryota > Metazoa > Arthropoda > Copepoda > Calanoida > Acartiidae > Acartia > Acartia tonsa. The sequence goes on from NC_137264.1 coordinate 6,997,283, forward strand.
TTACATTGTGACTATTGTTTAAAACTTGTATAAAACTGTGCGTAATATTCAACAAAAATGCATCATATTAGTGAAAAAAAAGATTTTGAAATTTTGTATTAAATATTGAAAAAAGAATGTTTAAATGTATTTTTAAGCATAATTTAGATTTTTATAATTTCGGTTAGTTAACACAGCAGCCTTAATGATGCCTTTTGTTCAGTTCAAAACTACATATTTTTTAATAATGTAACATGTAGTTGTTTAAAATCACATACAGATTAGATAAACTCGAATAATTCAATTTTTACAATAATATTAATATTACTGTATTATAGCGATTCTTCTTGTCAAAGGCTCATATGGCAAAGGTGTTGTGCATTAAAATAAAAGTTATTTTTGCCATGAAAAAATCCATGTTGCTTCAAAGTAACTTTTATTAAAATGCTAACTTTCTTGAACCCTGTCGAATATACATCTAATTGTGTTCATTATTCCATTAGGATATTATAGTCGTTGTTGGTGGTGGTGGTTGTTGTTGTTGCGGTTGCGGTGGTGAATGAATTAGACAAGGTTCATGGCCGGCGCCAGCGGGTACACAAATGTGGAGATCATGTCCACGCCGAATCCGTTCTGGACTGTACAGGTGTACCTGCAATATTAAGGATGAAGAGAGGTATTTTTTTAAGCAAAGCATTTCAGCATTCGATTAAGAGAGTTTGTTCGTAAAACTTTGGGTTATTGTATAATTTAATAGTCCAATGTCCTCTTGAGTCTCTGGTAATTTAAGTCAATTAGATTTAAACTTGTTTTGTTAGCCCTTAGATGCCGAACAAAATTGGTTATTAAAACTATGATTGCACATTTTCATATGTTACGATACATGAATTTTTGTATGGCTTAGAACCGGTTCTAATCCACCGGATATTAATCGGTTTGGAAGCCAAACTGGAAAATGTATGAAAACTGTTTACCTGCCCATATGTGCCCATCTGACTCTGGTGATGACGAGATCTGTTCCCTTCACCTGCATATTGTCGTCTTCCTCAATAGGTTGACCGGCACTGTCTCTCCACAATACCTGTACCTTCCCGGCCTTATCCTGATATATAATCATCCTTATAATAAAGTTACAGGATATATGTGTTAGTGTGTGTCTGTGTACCGAAGGAATTGATTAATCACTGAACCAACGGTAGCTTCTCATAGATCCTGGTAATGTTAATTACTGTTTTGGGGAAAGGTACCACCACCATCCCAAGAGAAAACACCCCTAGAAGCCTCTAGGGGCGTAGCCGCTGCTAGTCCTATTATTTAAAGTAGTAAGCGTTTTTTGTCTGTCCCGAAGGATCTCGCTAACCGCTGAACCGATATTGTTCTCCTTTAAAGTAAAGCTTCTTATAGGTCCTGGGAAGGTTTTAAACTATTTTTGGGGAGGGTGTCTTCACCGCCCCTCCCCCCAAAAATAATTTTTTCACTTTTCTGAAACTCAAATTTAAAAGATGTCGATTTTTCCCCCAACAACCTTAAGTGCCCCTAGAGGCTTCTAGGGGCGTAGCCACTAGTATTATAAAAAGTAATAAACCTTAAGATTTCAATATTTACAGAACTGATTGAGTTACTCATTTTTTAGGGAAGCTTAACATAGGTCCAGGGATAATTTTAGATTTCAGCCTTTGGATAATTTAAGACTTTATTTCTTACCACTTTAAAGACAGAATTCCTAGATGCTCGTGGTGCAGCGGCTATTTTGTAAGTATACTTTATTAAAATCTACAACTACAACAAAGGCTGAATTTTTATAAAACCCCTTGATGTAACTATCCCCTTATAAATATTTCAACAACATAAACAAGGACAAACTTACATTAACTCTGCATGGAAGGACGGCTGTTCTGTCGGACTGAACCATAACTGTGTTATACCAGCCCAGAATCTTGGGTGCGCTGCCGCCAGCTCCACGTGGCAAGCAGCCGAAATGGGGGTGTCCCACTACATCAAGCTAAATACAAAATATGGATGAAAGTCTTTACTACAAGTTTGACAACATTTTTCAATTGTTAATTATCATACATCACATTCACCATCTATTATTTTACTATTGCGCTTTTTTTGCAGTTATATTATCATTTGCATATATGTGTGAAATTCGTATTTTCATTAATTTGCAAGTGCAAAATAAGGCTATAATTTTAATTACACGAACCATTGAAACGGCCCTTTACCCCGCTCCCCCCCCCCCTCCCATTTTTCATTTTGAAAGGAGATGTATGTGTCTAGCCCCTCATAGGCACTAACTCTAAAAAGTTCTCCAATCCTTCTAATAACCTAACCTAAAATAGACACCGTAATACGTTTTTTTCTTCAAATTAAAAAAAAGGTTTATTATTGTTAAGAATAACCAGTGCAGAGTGGCGTACCTTAGTTTCAGCAGATATCTGTTGGCCAACAGCTTCGCCAACACATTCATATACACCGCTGTCTTCACCTAGATTAACATTATCATTATAATAAAGTAACAGGATGTTTGTCTGTCAGTTTGTGTGTACCGCATGATCTTGCCTACCGCTGAACCGATATGGTTCTATTTTGGAGGAGGGTGCCACCCACCTCCCAAGAGAAATCGCCCCCCAAAAATACCTCTTAAAAAAAATTGGGTAAAGTAATGATGACAATATCCAAAAAAGCTAAGCTCTGAAACAGCTGAACAAACGAACACTATTACTTGTAGAGTAACTTTCCACTATATCTAAATTGTACCTACTGTTAAAGGCATTATCTTGTTAAGTTTAAAATCGATGGGACAATTCTAACTTCTTAAATTAACTTAAGAGCTATCAGTTTCTAACAGACAGACCTAATTATTAAGTTTAGCTTTAAAAACTAAAGTCATAAATTGATTTAAAAACATTTGTAGTGCATTTTAATTATGGTTACGGACGTACGGACATTGTATACTTACTGTAGAGCAGCATCACTTCTATAAAGATAACTTACTATTAACACAAGGAAGAAATAATTTAGCCCAGGTCTCCCCTAAACCTGCGTCTGAACCCTGAAAAAAAAATTAATTAAAATCAATGGACGATAAATAAATGTAAACCCAATTCCCAAGTGACAAAATTATCTCTTTTGTAATTTAAAATTTTTGGATTATAAGTTTAGACTTGCCTAGTTTGAACCAACCAATCATGATTGAATTAAAGTATAAAGCCACTATAATGTAGAGGCTAGTGTCTCCTCCCTCTCTTATTTGTCCAATTTTAAGGAAACTTTTCCCAATTTCATAGAAGTGACAAATTTTATGAATAGGAAAAATATCTACAACAACTAAGGCGCATTTTTTATGTTTCATTAGAAAAATTTATAAAATATTTTATTTCGCATTTATTCATATATTTACAGAAATATTGAATTATAAATTTTCTACAGAACTTTGACAAAATAAGGATAAAATGTTTAAAACGCAATTTATCATATGAACAATAAAGATCAAATTATAATTCTTGTTGATAGGGAAAATAAAAGTTCTAGTTTCGGTTTAAACCGTGTCCTAACTAAAGTAGAAATGGCTCCTACAACTGCACATCTATTAAGCACCTTACAATATTGATATACCTATGTAAGAAACCTTGACAACTTAAAAAACACATTTATGACTTCACACAAAAGTCATGCAATCAATTGGGTTGATTGTTCCTAGTGGACGTGAAAATCTCAAAAAAACTTTTGCTCAACCTAAATCTAAGTTTAATGAGCAATTTGATATTGCAACTAGGTTTGGGCTGGATATCCGGCCATTTTCAATATCCAGCCCAAATTCAATATTTAATAGTTACTTAATTCTTAAGTTTTAACCTTTTTTGCTATTCCAATGTTCAATATCTGGTTATACGGCCGGATATCCGCTATTAGAAATCAGCCGGATACCAGGCATCCAGTATCCGGATAAATATGTATCCAGCCCAACCCTAATTAAAACACCCTAGCCACTCGGGAACCCTAAATCTGCCTGTCTAACCTGTGTTGTTGTGAGCTTGACCCCATCTCTGTACCAAGAAACTGTGGGGGAAGGGTTGCCAGCAGCTGAGCATAGTAAACTGATACTTCCTGAATTCCTAAAGAAAGAAAAAATAGTTGAAAAACAATACAAATACTGGGTAATCTTAAGGTAAAGACACTGGCCTATAAATTGATTTACATCCCCATTGATGATACACAATTATACCCCTTTATTAGATTAAGATTAATGGTTGAACGTTTGAACACTCAACCGAAAGAACCATTCAAAATTCACTAAAGTCCCCAAAGTTTAATAAGAAAAAGTTATCAAAAAATTTTGGGGGCTAGTTTAATAAACAGCTAATTGTATGCTCTCTCTCTGATACAAATCCCATCATTCTGAAACTTACAAGTTAAAGAACATGTAAATCCAAAGAAAAAAGGTGAAGTTTCTAAAATTTTCCCTTGACAAACATCTTATTATTTTTATCAGATTTAGATACTAGGGACACTCAGTCGCAAGTTAATATTATTTTGTTAAGGGGAAATTAAAAAGCCATAGATAAGATAGTTTATAATGGGAAGACACTTAATAAGAGGGAGTTGATAAAGCCATACAAAGTTTTTCAAGTTGAGCAGCAACAACATACTTAAAGACAGTAAACTCTAATACAGTAATGCTAGAGAAAATGGTTTGAAATACTGTGAAGATTAGTTTTGGAATGGCTAGCTTTTTACAGTATTTGTGCCTTCTCTGGGAAGTATGACAAAATTAAGGGGGTTTCCCTGAAAGTGCCAAGTCGAACAAAAAGACCTTCCTCCTTTAAATAAATTGGGGGGTTGTTATTTTTTCGTTTCTTTGTTCGTTACTTTAGGTCAGAAAAGGTTAGGTTATGTTGAGTCCTGCAGGGGTTAGGCAAAAGACAAAAATATCCCTCTTTACTTTCAATTTATTTAAAGGACAGGGGAGTCAGTGCTCGATAGATATTTTAAGGGAAAGCACCAAAAAAATTTATTAACTGACCTGGCAATAATCTCCATAGGAGGCACCTCCTGAAATAACAAAATAAAATTATAAATTACTCAAGTGTACTTAAATATCCACGTGGATATTCAACTACTACTGATCGCATATGTGGATATTTTACATAGTATTCCTATAAAACTATTTTGCTGTAAGTATAAGGAATAATTTTGACCAACAAGCAAAAAATTTGGTCCAAACTACAACTAGCATAAACCCCACAAAACAGCAATAAAAACAATTTCCAATTAAGTTGTTATAGTAATGTTAACATTAACCATTTGTAATAATTATTTATCATAATGTATTATAAACAGATTTCCGTGGATAGTAAATAACAAAAATTAATTTAGATTAAATTAGATTTTGTTGACCCTTAGGGGCTACCAAAGCTGGTATTATTTTTATGATTTTTATATTAATATCCATGGAAAATTGTCTGTAATACTATGCTATACTAGGAATTAAACTCTTACCTTGAATTTAACAAATGCGTCTCCTTTGAAGGGAGGCCCAAGGGCTAAAATATAAAAACCGGATTAATTTAAAAAATATGATCATAGTACAATTATTATTTACAAGTATTACTTATGTTGTAAAAATATCACACAATACTTTTATAAAAACAAGGATGACAACATCCATAAAAGCGAAGCACTGAAACGGTAGGACAAACGGACATTAACACTTGTATAGTGTCAGAACTGAATAATCAGAATATAAAAGTATAAGAGTCGAATCAAATTGTAGGTAAATTTTTTGAAAAACTGCTTGATTTAGGATAATGCTTATGGACATACTTACATTTTCAGGACTTGATTATAGAGTTGCTTCGCTTACTACATTATACTTTGTTGTCCTAGGAATCAATATACCAAAAATCAGATCAAAGGATAATTAGATCACATAAAAATTTGATGTTAAAAAAGTAGAAAAATCAACATGTTTAAAATGGACATACGGACATTCTGGTAATGATTATAGAGTTGCTACGCTTTCTAAATCGTACCTAACTACTACATGAATCATCGTGCAAAGTTTGAAATCGATAGGAGAATTCTAACATGCCTAAATTAATTAATAAAATCTATCTCGGACGGACGGACCGACCCTAATTATAGAAAAGCTTCGCTTTTAAAAATTTCTATTGAAATGTTTTTTCATATAAATGCATTGTAAATTCCGTTTGGATATTACTTCTTATATTAAAGTAACAGGATGTATGACTATCTGTGAGACTGTCTGTGTGTTTTTACCAAAAGATACCCTACCCTCTTAAAAGAAATCGCATATAGAAAAAAATATTTCTTTTCAAACTTTTTTTTCTTTTTTTCGACCTTCCATTCCTTCTAGTTAGTTAGTTTTAAAATGATTTTTTTAATGTTCTTATGTAGTAATTAAACTTTTTTAAATTATAAAAAATTTTAAATATCAACGTCTTAATATTTTAAGTCATTCATGAAAAAAAAAAATTTTTTTAAAATGTTTACTGACATAATATTTATTTTAGGAATGGTGAAGCTCTTTCATAATTTACATTTAACGCATAAAAATTTCATGTCTGTCTTCGTAATGGTGTACATTTATCCCAAAAAGATGGAGAAATGTATCCTCTCCCCCCCCCCCCCCAAATGTAATATTGTGTTAAAATACGAAAAATAGATTAGGGGGTTGGGTGGGGCTAACAAACCTTCCCTAGAAAAAATCTGCTCAATTTTAATCCGCACAAAGTAATGACCAATTTAACCATTGTGCGTGGCCTAGTTCTAGTGAGAACTAAAAGGCAATGATGATAATGACTTTTTACTTGTAAAATTATGCCTTTAGAAGCTTAAAAATTAGGTAAAAGTTAAAACAGGAAACTGGCACGCTCTGCTTAACTTAATCCAAAGTGTGTTGGCTTTCTCTCCTTGATAATTGTATATTTTATATGTTTGGAAAAATCATCCTTGTTTTTCCTTAATACAAAAAAATTCTAAACTCAACAAAAAATGTGCTGATCAGCGTAATACATGCGTATAATGAATAATTTAGTAATAAAAATATGGCTCCATTTTAAAAACTTTACATTAATTAGATTAAAATTTAGAGAAATGGGAAGATGATTAAAGTCCCTCCACAGATTATGACGTCATACGATAAAATAACCAATGAGAGGACAGCATAAATTTTACCATTGGTCAATTACAGTGTATACTGGCCTCTCATTGGCTGTACTATCGTATGACGTAATAATCTGTGGCCGGAGAGAAATATTACTTTTGCACAAAATCTTTTTTATCGTTTCAAAATTTCACCAGTTTTGAAAAATTGTTATTACAGCACTATTCACCCTACAATTGTTTTGCTAAAATGACTTTTGGCTGAAATACTTTTCAGTTTTAAGACTTTTAATATTTGAAATGTAATTTTTTTTTTAAATCTATGAAAAAAATCTTGTTTCTCACAAGACATACGTACTAAAAATTAATAAAACTCAATATAAATCTCAGAATGCCTGTACTGGTTTGGGCTCTAATGTAATAGACTTCATTTTAAACAAATAGTTTATATTTAGCTGAAATCTAAATATAATATAATACTTTTTTGCAAAAAAAAATACTAACAAGAATTAAAGTTTTATTGATAGAAGATTATTTAAACTTATAAGATAAATTCTTATTTCGTTGAAACTTCAAGTTCTATAAAATCATTTAATAGTTATTTCTCGCATCGTATTATAAACGGCTTTCCGCGGATATAGGCACGGGCTAAAAAAACTGGTTTTAATCTTATGATTGTACATTTTTATATTCGTAGAAAGCTGGATATAATACGATGCTAGACATAGTTTTTTCGTATGGATGAGAACCGGTTCCTATCCACCGGATTCGAATAAATACGAGAAACAATATTATGTTACGATTTGAAGTCCTATATAAAACTTATAATTCATTTGTAAAAAAGAAATAGGTAATTTCTGAAAAAAGTACCTACTGTGAAAATAATATTAACAAGTTAAAAATGAAAATCATCGAAAAAATGAACAATGAACAATAAAATAATCTTCATCTTAAATCTCATGTAAAAATTTGTCTTGGGTAGCATACAATTATTTGGAGAAAAAAAAGAGATGTGGATTAATTTAAGTGTTCTTAATCTTTCCCCATTTTATTTCACTGAGATATAATCTTTTGATCAACTGAAAATTGATTGCCTATTTCTTCCCTAATTTCCGAAGTTGTACAGCAGATAACCAAAATATAGCAAAAACCTATTTTCAGCTACTCCGGTCATAGGGAAAAGCGATATAATGTATGAACGATTTGTACATTATGCATTAAAAATTTTAATTTTTCAATTTTTTTTTGGAAGTTTGAAGCTTTTTTAGCTAGTAGTAAATATTGAGATAGCATGAGGAAACAACAGATCTATAGTCTAATGAGGAAACTATGTAAACTCAAATTCAGCTGACCTATCTTTTCCTGAGTCTATCAGGGATAGGACAATGGCGGATAAATTGATAAATCCACAATGAGGATACACAAAATTACCCCTTCTTTAGATTACAAATAGTACTTGACACGTTTCGATACTTAACTAACCAACCAATCAAAATTAAATAAAAGTCCCTAAAGTTGTTAAGCTAACAAATAAGAAAATGTTATGTTAAAACTTTGGTTACAAGTGTAAAAAACAGCCCAGTGTCCCCCCCCTCCCCAGGTTATTTCTAATTTAATAATGTGTACCTAGAGAAGAGACAAGAAGGGTGTTAACGGCCAGAAGTGTGTGGATGTGTGTGTGCATGTCAGGAGCGAACAACAAACTGGACAGAGAATGAAAACTTCACAATATTTATACAAAAAAAAATCCGTCAATTTCTCCGTCCATTAGCTGGAAATTTTTCGAAGGATTTTTTTTTTCTGGGATAGTCAACAATAGCTGACTTTTTGTGATTATGTTTAATATGTATATCTAATTGAGTTATTTAAGCATAAATATCACTTTACCATACAAAAGACGTTAAGAATGTCAACATTAAACAGATGTTTTATTACTTATTACATAGAATAGTCAGTAAGTCTAATTAAAAATTGTCTTTTCCTCTATTTATTATTTGTTGTTTGAAAAAAGTCTGAAAATTTCAATTTTTGTAGAAAACCAACCTTTGATTGCAAACCATTTATCTGTAAGTCATAATTGCGCATGTTAGAGCTATTTTTGTTTGGGGGGGGGGGGGGACAAGGCATTCCCTCCCTTTCTTGATAAAATTTAAACCTCTACATATGTTTATATGTTTGGTTTAGATAATTTCATATAAAATTTCTATTATTAAAGACAGCTCCAACTGGGTGGCACAAAAAAAATCGTGCGAGAAATTATTTTGGTTTTATCCTGACGGAGAAGTTTTGGTCTCCGATATCCGGAAACAATGAAAACAGAGACAAGGTTTCTATATACAATTGAAGACAAAGATTTGGAGAGAATTTTCCAGTGTGGCTTCGGAACCGATTAATATCCGCTGGATAAGAACCGGTTATCAGCCATAGTGAAATTTATAGCATCGTGTTACGGACAATTTTCCACAGCTGCTTCTGTTTCTGACGTATTTCTGTATAAAAAAAAGGCTAAAGGGACAATTTTTAGCGTTATTTTGGTCTTAAGCATTCAATGATAAACTTTAACTTTTTAACAGTTGAAGTGAAGTATGGTTTTGAATGTACGCCACATCTTAGCTAATGTTCAATATAAGTTTGTGTTTTTTTTTGTTCGTTTTGTCAGTCTGGAATAGTAGCCCATTACTTAATCTCTCCCAAATGTTAATAATTTTCAAAAAGCTTTCCTTCTATTGAACTATTGTTTAATTAATCAGTATTTAAGTAATTTCTTAATCTTGCCTTTTTATTTTCTAGAGTACCTATCCCCGTCTATATCTAGAGCCTTGACGTCATTGTGATATGATGAAATAATTGTGTGTGTGTTATTTTTAGGTTGGTGGACAAGGCCCCCCCGCCCCCCGCGGGGCTTTGCACTTCCGGTGCGGTGTATGGACATCAGCAAGGGGGGGGGGGGAGAAGTGTTGTGAAAAATTATCTTAGAACAGGAAAAGCTATGATTTAAGTACAGTGGCGTGCTCGGGATTTTTCCAGGGTACCCGAAAATCTTCTCATCCCTCTTAAAGCAAAATTGAGAAGAAAAAACAATAAAGTGTATTTATTTCAGGGCGGTATATTCAACTTTCTAGATAATCAACATACTCAGCCTTTGCTGGTAAATAGCAAAACAAATTTACATCTTCCTTAAATTTCAGAGATGGGTTTTTGAAAGAAGAATGCCTCGTAGGATTTAAACAGAGTATACAACTATTTATTTAATTTTTTCGCTTTTGTTGGTACGGCTTTTATAGAAGAAAAATAAATAATCTTAAATCCATTTTTGCTGTATATTAATTAATGCATATTTTTAGAGCATTATTAGACATTACACAAATGGCTGAAATAATAATTTTAAAATTTTGAATTCCTAAGTAGTATACTCTGTTTAAATCCTACGAGGCATTTTCATAATAATTTCATAATAAAACGCGGCATTCTTCTTTCAAAAACCCATCTCAGGGGATGTTTGACTTTATTACCTCGGCACCACCCCTTGGCTCTTTTAGGGGGGTGGACACCTAGGGAGGTGTATCCAGGAGAGAAGATACACCCCCCTACCCTCCAAAAACCCAACTCTGCTTGAGAATAAAAAAAATTATAAAAGTTTCATTATGAATTTGCTATTTTATGGAGTAATGTACATTATTTTGCGTCTACTTTATGTCGAAGATAGAACAATTCTGTTCTCTGATCTGATATTATGGATATTTTCTGAGGTCGATTTAACAAGAGCAACAAGTTTAACAGAGATACTCTCTATCTTTATAACACTAGGGGTTGTATTAAATTATCTGTTCATTTAATTAGCCAATAGTAATGTGTATAATAATATTTTGTATTGTATTACTAGGTTTATATGAATCAAGAATGAAAATCTCCACAAAAATAAACAAACTATTAAAGAAAAAAAAATATGTAGGTAAGTTTTGTTAAAAGAGCCCCCTGGGATAATATTTCATAGGGGTCAGAAAGATTAAAGTCCCCCCCCCCCTACGGAGGGGAGGCTATTATAAATTTCTCTTCTTAAAATATTAGTAATACGGGAGGGTGATTGGTGGTCCAAAAACAGGAATAAGTGAAAGCACCACTTCTTGTCATGTCAAATTATGTTCAGTAAGATCTCATAATTGGCTGAACCAACTGCCTCACAATTTCCATGGAACATAGTCCACCCTTCTCTGTTGGCGATTGATTAAGGTAAAACAAAAGAGGGGGGTAAATAACTGTATTACCCCATCAACCGCCTTATGCAACCTTTTTAGTAGCGAAGCTACTCTATAATTTGAAATGTTCGTCTGTCCGTATGTCCGTCTGTCCGTATGTCTGTCTGTCCGTCTTAGTTTGGGGGAAACAAGATTTTCTCGGCTCCTATAAAAGATAAAAGGCTGAAATTTTTTGACAACATTCCCATTATCAAGGAGCACAATTAACTATAAAACATCAATGGCGATAGGACCGCTATTTAGCAGGTTTTAGGCTATTTTTGTATTTTTCACATTTTTCTCCATATCTTTGGTGTTTATGGTCCGATTTCAAAAATTTTTCAGTTATAGATATCAAAATTAAATTTCCTTTCGTTTCAAGAACACATCAATGGCGGGCAGACTGCCTTTTTGCAGGTTTTTGGTTTTTTTTTAAATTTTTCACATTTTTCTTCATATCTTTGGTGTTTATGATTAAGACATAGTGTAATTAAAGGCCAGCTGGCTAAAAATCAAAGATGTCTAAACATTTTTAAAAGCGAAGCTTTTCTATAATTATGGTAGGTCCGTCCGTCCGTCCGTAACGGTTAGCTTTTTTTGTTTGTTAATTTAGGCATGTGAAATTGTCCTATTGGTTTCAAATTTTGAATGTTAATTCATGTAATAGTTAGGCACGATAAAGAGAGCGTTGTAACTATACAATTGTTTTTTAAAAAGTACGTATTTCCATTTAAAACATGCTGACTTTGAACTTTTGGACAATTTACATACAATTTTACAAATCAATAATCTGTTTTGTAAAGTTTTGACACTCTACGAGTTATGAACGTTGTCATCCTTGTTTTATTTTAAAATACACTTAATTTGTTTAATTAAAAGGGCTCTGAATTTAATTTTTAAAGCATTATGATAATTGTTTTTGCTATTTTTTGTATTTCTGCCAGTTATAGAAACAGTGTCGTCCGGTTGGTTTAATTAAATGTTTGAAGAGCCCCGCGTGGAAGGTACCCTGTAGGAATATAAATGTTTATTTCTCAAAAATTTAAAAAAAAAAGAGGGGGGGGGGGTAAAATTAGAAGATATAGGTTTAAGGAAAGCACCTTTTTTTAGATCAATATGGAATAAAATTAATGTCCTTTGAATAGTATTTTTTTAACCACTTTATGAATGTATTTTTTCCTGATAAAAAGTATTCATTATTTTGTTTCTAAAAATATATTATATATTCATTTGAAGAGGGTTTCAATTATTCTTTATTGGGTTAAATTGGAATATGCTATTTCTTGCATCGTATTATAAACATAAAATTTATAATTATAATATTAAAAGCAGTCTTTTTAGCCCCGAGATGCTGAAGGCACGGGCTATCGATAGAAATTATTTGTTTTGTCTTGAAGATGATTAAAGTTCCTCCACAGATTATGACGTCATATGATAGAATAGCCAATGAGAGGCCAGCATAAATTTTACCATATTGGTCAATTACACTTTAATTATCTGATTATAATGAATAAAGTCCCTCCACTGTATACACTGTAATTGACCAATGATAAAATTTATACTGGCCTCTCATTGGCTATTCTATCATATGACGTCATAATCTGTGGAGGAACTTTAATCATCTTTATTTTCTATAATAAAATCCATGTCTACTAGGGCATTAAAGACGATTGATAAACTTAAAACTGTCAGTCTAGACTAGCCCAAAAAAACATGAATTTTAAAATCTTTATCATATCAATTTGCGGATACCTTGAAGTTGTTACCGGCTCAAAAGTAGACCTTTTAGTGAAAACTAGACCTCTCTACAATGAAAATTGACCTCAAAAACTTCATATTTTCACGATTTTAACAAGAAATAATTAGAGAACTGCCAGCCTAAAATAATGTAACAAGAGTTCAAATATGAAGCAATTATAAAAAATAGGCAGAACCGCCATTCCTGCCGAATAATTCCGAAAAACGTATAAAAACATTGTTTTATTAAAATTAATAATTTGTGTAAGAAATTGAACTAAAACAGTAGCTATTAGTCTTATGAGAAGAGAAATGATGAAAAACTCTAAAAGATATACGTTTTAAAGACATAAAATAGGAAAAGGTGTTTTTAATAAATTTCATGGCTTAACAGACATTGTCGCCAATAAAGAGACAATTTATTTAAATAAAAAATTAAATGAAGGTAAAAAAATAAGTAATATACTTATTCTCATATTCAACTTTAAAAAAAAAGGATACTAATAAAAAAAATTAATATTGCAAATAATAATTTGATTGTTTATTATCAAACCAGGAGAAAGAGTAAGGCTTATCTTTAATTATTTTTTTTCAATTATTTTGCAGTATGAATTAGCTTTCCTAAATTATTGTAATTGTACATAAATAAATTTTAATACGTTCTTTCTTCATATGTTTATTCCTGGTGATTTTAATATTTTATTTCAATGTTTGTAAACAAACAGACAGATAATTTTATGTTTTGCTTTATATCTTGTGTAAGGCTTTCTTACTTTGGGGGTAGATAAGGTGAAAATAAATATGCATTTGACGAAGTAGCGATAGATTTTTTCTTAAAATCAATTATAGGGCTAAAATCTACAAACAATACATAACCTATTTTTACATTCCGCACATTGAAAAACGATTTAGACCTTCATTTGGGCCACACTACTGTCAGTTCATTGAAATTTTAGGACACCTAGAATTTTCGCTTATTTACGGCTGCTTTTAAACAATGAATTTATTTAAAATAATAATAGATTGATAAATAAATTACACTTGAACCCAAAATTTTTATTTTAACGTTTTCTTATTCGTTGACTTTGGACACTTTTATTGAATTTTGATCGATTGGTTTATTTAGCTGATTGTCCAAACGTTTTATCCATTTAGATCACTGGTGCTAGCAGCCATTGAAATGCTTTATTTTCCCATCTATAAGATAATATCCTATATGTAAACAGATACATTTATTAGAGAATTTTAATTCACTTTCATCAAGACCTGCCCAAAATTTCTGGGTCTAATATTATATATTAGTTGAAAGTTTGGTTGGCTCCAGCAAGATAATTTAAATTACTTTTTATGGGGGGGGGGGGGGATTTGGTAGCTATTTTTGTTGGGTTTTCAGAGGGGGGGGGGGAAAGACCACCCGCTAGATTCATGATTGAAAAGGAAACATGTTAAAAGGAAGAAACCAAAGGCAGAATGACACACAATAAAAACTTGATTAATTCTGAATTCATGTCCCTGGTAAGATCTTATAATTGTTGGATTCATCTTTAATTTCCTAAGAAGACATAAAATTTTAATTACTAAAGAAACATAAAAAGTGTAATTGATTTTAGAAAAACAAGGGTGACAACATCCATAAAAGCGATGCTCTGAAACGGTAGTACAAACGGACATTAACACTTGTATAGTGTCAGAACTGAATAATCCTATTTTATAAAGTAATAAGCTTTTTTTGTCTGTAGCGAAGGATCTCACTAATCACCCAAACGATTTGGTTCTCCTTTACAATGAAGCATCTTATAGGTCTCGGGATGGTTTTAGGCTATTTTATGTTTTTGTAAAAAAATCCTGAGTATGGTTTTAAGCTATTTTTCTTCCCTTACACATAACTTCGAATATATAGCCCATATATAGATGCTAGGGTCTTAGCAGCTAGTCAGAATATAAATGAATAAGAGTCAAAGCAAAATTGTGAGTAAATTTGTTGAAAAACTTCTTGATACAGGATAATGTTTACGGAATTGATTATAGAGTTTATTTAATTATAATATTGGACGGAAAAACGGAACAATCGGATAATTAGATCACTTAAAAATTTGTTGTTAAAAAAGTAAAAAATCAACATTTTTAAAATGGACGTACGGACATTCTGGTAATGATTATAGACATGTTACGCTTTCTATACCGTACCTAACTACCACAGGAATCACCATGCAAAGTTTAAAACATGCCTAAATTAACGAAAAAAGCTGTCCGTCTCGGACGGACGGACGTAAGGAGGGACGTGCGGACCGATCTTAATTATAGAAAAGCTTTGCTTTTAAAAAGAGTAACTTTAAATAAATGAATGTGAGTAAATGAGGGATATAACAATGAAAAAAAAACAATTTTGTCCCAAGGATGAAGATGAATTTAACACGTATTACCTATGTTCTCTTTCCAATAGATTTAGTAAAGTGATTGTAAACTGAAAAATGATTTCAAATATATTTTTTATTATCCTATTATATAAAGTAACTATCGGCTTCGCCCCTAGCCTCTAGAAGCTTTGCCCCACGAGGTATATTCCCTGAAGGGTAGAATCCGATCGGTTCTGTGGTTACCGAGATGTGGACAGACAGACGGACGGACGGACAGATAGACATCGTTGTACTTTGTATTATAGATAAATGTTTTTAGTCTGAACCAATTGGAAACTCTAGTTTAGGTAAGCTTTACCTAGGTCATTTGATGGTTTTTGTCTGTATCATTTTAAAATTGTACTGTACCAGGATGGTTTGAAGCTATTTTTCTAGCGTAGCTGCTAGTTTTTTGTTATAGTGTTAATCCTATTATGTTTTTTTTGTCTGAAGCTTAAGATCTCAATAACTGGTGAACCGATTGTCTTCTCTATTTCAGGCAAGCTTCATATAGGTCCTATGATGGTTTTAGGCTATTTTGTTATCAGATTTAAGTCTTGTGATGGTATTAAGCTATTTTTCTAGCCCCTAGATGCTAGGGGTGTAGCCGCTAGTATAAACTAAAAGTAAGAACCTTTTGTAAGGTTGAAAAATGATTTACGTACTTAAATATATAAAAAAAACCTTATAATTGTTTATAGATCATCTATTTATATTATATTTTTTAAAATGAAATTTCTAAAATTGAAAACAAATACATTGTGTAAATATTCCAAATGGCATGAATATAGTTATTCATTACTTAATGGGAAAAAATGAATAAATTTATAAATGAACAAGGATAACAAATTGCATGTATTGCGGTATTTTATCTTCAAGAAATGTCATATTTTGACAACACTTTTGTTGGCCCGATCTTTTATAAGGGCCGTCCAAACGTCTGCCCTTTCCTATGTAACGGCAAGTCCCTATCGTTAATCTAAGCATGTAAAAAATGTAAATGTCCTTATTGTACTCCTCCATTTTCTAGTATAAAAGGCTATTTTTGTAATCTTTTAAATACACGCTGAACTCAACAAAACATTTGATATTATTCTTATAAAAATATCTGTGATATTAAAAGCACTAGTCCTTGATCTCCAGAATCATTGTTCCTGTCCCAATGTATTCCAGCTCTCCTACTGTGTTCCCATCACATCCAGGCGCCATCTTTATCAGACTTGAAGCTCCAGCCGGCAGTTGATTGTAGTGTGCCATTGTGTGAAGTTATCTTCCCAGCACACTAGTGTTTGACTGTGGCCTTCCCTGTGAACGCCTACGCGGTCTATCCATCATCGCCAGTATCAGTATTGATAGAGTGCAGAACGTCCAAGCTTACTCACATTTTATATCCATTCTATTCCTACAAATCCTTTTAATTTGCTAGTGCTTTTATGTGTTATTTTTTATATACCTGTAAATACAATTTTTTAATTAAACTTATTTGGTAATCATTAATATTTTAAACTGTATCGAATTTGCTCTGTAATTAGACACTCGTACGTCTGTACATCGACTATACGTCATATCTGTTATAATTTTTTAATAAAGGGGTGATTATCCCCCCCCCCCAAAAAAAAAAACAATTTTATTTTGATCACCCTCCCCCCCCCCCCCTAATAAAAAAAGCTTGGTCGTCCTATGTTATAAAGATTACCCCCCCCCCCTAATTTTTTTTATAATTTTTAGTTTTTGTACCCATCCAACCCCCCTCCACAAATAAAAAGCTTTGACGTCCTTGTAAAACTGTTATGGAACTTAAATTTTTAGCTAATATAACTATATTCAATAGAAAACTTCACACAAAAAAAAGGTTTCACATCATTATTGGAAGGTGCTAAACATCACTCACGGCCTGTTTGAAAACAATGTGTGAAAAAACATTACTGCATACTTTTTAGGAAGCTGCAATTTGGGGAAAAAATTCTTTTATGAATTAATCACATCAATAAAATTTGACTGTATATATAATTGTATATAATATTCAATTAATTCATTTATTATTGTTTTTTTTCTATGTATGTACACCCAAGAATAATAAATCTAATCTAATAATCGGAGTAACAATTTAATCGCCTGAAAACTATTATTGAAACCAACCAATAAGGCCTGTAGAATATCTTATATACCAAAAATTTATTTCTATCAACAAAATCAAAAATAGAAAGGAGAAAATAATGAATTGAGTGCATTTGTAAACAAACATGAATTATTTCATAAGCCAATCCTTTGATAACTTATTTATTAATAAATATATTTATTATGTTCTATGTATTCATTGTTTAAATGCAACCGTAAGCCGCATATTAAAATCCGTCTAGGTGTCTAAAAATTCAATACACAGACATTTTTAGACCTCCAGCTGCTTTTTAATTTACAAATGTCGGTTTGTCTTTTATTTTTATGTGAAAATTACAAAATTTATTAATGTGGCATTAGATAGAATCTTAAGAGCCCCTTTTGAAGGAGCATCTGTCCATTAATTTTTTGTCTGTCTATTTGATGGAATTGAAATTTTAATAATGTTTGTTTTTATCAAGAGGCTTTGCTAATTATGGATGCTGTATTTTCTTGATACTTCATTAAGGATGAAAACTAGATAAAAACACAAAATAAATAATTTCTATTTATACCTCTTTTTATTTTTGTTTATTTGAATAACTTAGCGACTATGCCCCAAGAAGCATTTGAAGTTGTGTGTGTGTGGGGGGGGGGGGGGGACATTTCTACCACCCACTTTAAATTTTAGTTAGAAAAAGAAAAGTAAATAAATGGGAGGCGGGGATTGTTTTCTTGTGGTACCTGTAAGGGCCTGTAAGAATCTACATTGTAAAGAAGAAACGTATCGGTTTAGCCGTTAGATCCTTTTGTACACACAGACAGACAAAGACATCACTTTTTGAAAAAATTTAATGATATTATGATATAAATCAATTAGGGACAAAACTGACATACATGAACTCTTATAGATTACCTACTGCTAAAAAGAACTATGATAATATCTTAATAATTTCTTTTTCTATAAAATTCATCTTCAAATTGAATCTTTTTTTAACATTGCACGAGATGTGTAATTATATATTTATTATTCTGACTTCATGATGTTATTACATGTATGTAATTAAATGCTAGAATCCTAACACCTACATTGTACATTAACAAAACAAGGATGAAATTTGCAACAGTTAATACAGCTTAAAATATATAAAAGAATAAGTCTTAAAGTTGTATTTTCTTGTCATTTAAGTAGTCTTTTAGGACAAACGCAGGCGTGACATACGTCAGAGTGGACACTTAACCTAACCTAACATATTATTAAAATCGTATATGTTTTTTAAATGCCTAACTTTTGCGAGGGCTTCTTTGCATATTCATATCTCAACCCTTGTATATTTTAACACTCCTGCGTTTGTCCACTCCGACGTTTGTCACACCTGCGTTTGTCCTCGAATCGTTTTAGTATCACAGCTATTCTATAAATTGGGTGCGTCGATCATCATTCATTATGCTAAGTTACTCTATCGAATTTCAATAATCAAGTATTTTTATGCCCGTAAACGACTTTACTATTGTAATCTGGGTATTGATCAAGGCCAGTTTTTAGGCTATGTATAAAAAAAGCAAAGGAACAATGAAAATGTTTCAATTATGATTTATGTACTTTGAAATTATAATTTTGTTGTACTTTAACCCACACATTTTTATACGTAGGTAATCTATTTTCTCGTATTCATTCGAATCCGGTGGATAGAAACCAGTTCTCATCCATACGAAAAAAATATGTCTAGCATCGTATTATATCCACCTTTCTACGAATATAGAAATGTACAATCATAAGATTAAAACAAGTTTTTTTATCCTGTGCCTTCGGCACCTTGGGGCTAAAAAAACTGGTTTTAATCCTTTAATTGTACATTATATATCCGCGGAAAGCTGTTTATAATACGATGCTTGAAATAACTAATATCATTCCGGCTTGTCTGTCCGTTATTTTATACGTCATACTTTACTTAAATAGTTTAAATATTCAATTCTACTAAATCCATTTAATTTTCACAATGTAAAACTTTAATGTATATATTATTACTTGGATCTTACACCAGATTTCCATGTTCTCCAATAAAGTAAAACATGTAGAGGGCTAAAATAACGAATTTCCCTTTTACCCCCTCGCCTTCCTTCTACTGGATGAACGAATTGACCAATAAATGAGTTCCATGTTAGCAAACTAAATTGATAACAATTGTTTCCCTTTCATAATATCCACTTATATTCTCGATCCAATAATTTTCTTCATGTTTCTAAAAATTTTAGTTATATTTGTACATTTTATAAAATAATTTAAAATAATGTATCATTATGAAATATTAAATCCACTGTAATTGGGTGCTTTAAGAGGTAAAATTTTCAAGTATTGTAAAAATGTTATTTTTATTTAAAACAAGGATGACAACATCCATTAAAGCGAAGCACTGAAACGGTAGGAAAACAGACATTAACACTTGCATAGTGTCAGAACTGAATAATCATAATATAAATGTATAAGAGTCAAAGCAAAATTGTAAGTAAATTTTTTGAAAAACTGCTTGATTCAGGATAATGCTTATGGACATACTTACATTTTTAGGACCTGATTATAGAGTTGCTTCGCTTACTACATTATACTTTGTTGTCCCAGGAATCAATATACCAAAAATCAGATCAATCGGATGATTAGATCACATGAAATTTAAAAAAGTAAAAAAAATCAACATGTTTTAAACGGACATTTTGGTGATGATTTTAGAGTTGCTACGCTTTCTAAATTGTACCTAACTATTAAAGGAATCACCATGCAAAATTTGAAATCGATAGGACAATTCTAACATGCCTAAATAAACGAAAAAAGCTATCCGTTACGGACGTACGGACGGACCGACCCTAATTATAGAAAAGCTTCGCTTTTAAAAATGTTAAAGACAGGGCTAAAAATAAGGATAAAAACCAAAATATAAAAAAAAATAATAAGGTCAATTATGTCTAAAAGTAGCAAATCTATTTGAAATTATGAGCAAAAAGTACGACCAACCATTGAATGTGTTAAAGAAAAAAGAAACAGAAAGTCGAAAAAAATACCAACAGAAATTTTAAAAAAGAGAAAATTAAAGAAAAAGATGTCGTTAAAAAATTAGAACTGTACATTATATATTTATTTAGAAAATATTTTTTGTATAATAATTTAAGTAATTTAAGCAAGGTAATTAAAGTAAAAGAATAGAGAGTGCAGGGGGTAAATTACTGTATGTCAACACACCGAGGACCCTGTGTCGACTTTGAAAATCTACAAATAGCATCTGGAATATTAACACAGCCAAGTCGCTACAAAAGAGCAGGGAAAAATTTCCTAGCAGACGATAAAGGTCACCAACAGGGGGAATTAGTTAATTAGTTGTCTGGTTATACATCTATATTTATAAATTTATTACACTGAGCATGTCCTAGTTATGGATAATTATTTATTAATTAAACTTTAAGGGAGGGGGAAGGGATCTGAAATATACGTGGATATTATGGTAGGGGGTAAATGGGGTTGATGGAGGGTGAGGGGGGGGGCGTTATTTTAGCCTGCTACAAGTTTCACTTTATTGGAGTAAAATAAAAAAATCCATTGAAGGAGGTGAAGTCTACCATAGTCATTAAAAAAAAAATTTTTTTCACCCCTTAGGCTTACCAAGGGATGAAGAAAGATGGCTATTAAAAAACATATTTCTATATTCCTATTCTAATATCAAGACTAATAGAATGACGACATGTAAAGATGTACTTGTAAAAATGAATGTTATGTAGTTGCGTAGCATCTCATCAGTTGTTCTCATCCCTCGCTGTCTCACTTTTACTCGTCTTTGCCTCCTTCAACCATTTACTTTATCCTACCACCAACCCATGATTAAAAGCTCATACAATTTACAAATTAGATAATAAATAAATCGCCTAAATCACCTGCCATTTCACTGTAGGGTTTCTAGTGTAACTCACTAGATATTTCGTGTCTCCCTGGTACTTTAAGCCCAATCCTTAAATATGGATCAAGTCCAACTTACGCCAAAGAGTCCGAACCGAAATGACTATCTTATTGATTAAAGAATCACTATCCAGACAGATTTACCACGAAATATCCATTTAAATTTAAAATAATGTTGGTTCAGCTTATGCCTAGATACCACCTAAATAAGGCCCAAATATCTTTCCTGTTCCCCTACTACAAGATAAGACTGCCACTAACCAGATTTAAGTGTGACTTGTAACTAGGCAACAGGGACAAGTTTATGCTTAGAAATGCTCCCTTTTTTTTAAAAAGGGAGCATCTTCTACATCACCCTCTCCTGCATGAAAAAACGCTTAGACGTCCTTGACTATCTTTGATTATCTTTGTTTGTTAATTAATTAGTATAAAAAATATTCTATATTTTCTCAGTGCAATATATATATTATCAGCAAATTGTTTGTACAAAAGGTCTGGCATTTCTAAAAGCAAAGCTTTTCTATAATTAGGGTATTTATGTCCGTCCATAACGGTTAGTTTTTTTTCGTGGAACGGTTAGCCCTTTTCGTTAATTTGGACATGTTAGAATTGTCCTATCGATTTCAAACTTTGCATGGTGATTCCTGTAGTAGGTAGGTATGATTTGGAAAGCGTAGTGGCTCTAAATTCGTTACCAGAATGTCCGTACGTCCATTTTAAACATGTTAATTTTTAACTTTATTTAACAATTATTTATGTGTTATATTTATCCGATTGATTTGATTTTTGGCATACCGATTCCTAGGACAACAAAGCACAACGTTATAAGCAAAGCATCTCTATATTCAAGTCCAAAAATGTAAGTATGTCCTTAAGCACTATCCTGTATTTAAGCCGTTTCTCAACAAATATATTTATTATAATTTTGTTTCGAATTTTATACATTTATATTCTGATTATTTAGTTTTGAAAATGTTAATATTCGTTAGTCATAACGTTTCAGAGCTTAAGTGTGATGTTCATTTGTCTGAAGGTACCTCTTTTATAGATTTTGTCATCCTTGTTTATCAAATATTTAGAATAAGTCTGCAATGCATAGTTATCATACAGCTTTGCTTGGGGAAATTATATTCTAAAATATTTTCGTCGCTTATTTCATGAAATTAAATCATATGTTACTAAATATAAACAAAAATCTATTTAGGTTTGACAGATTATTTTATATGGTTGCCCATCTATGGATATATTTGTATTAAAATATGATAAATTCCCTAAAATAAAATTTTTGTATATTTGATAAATCTTGAAGAATTGAGTTAAACAGACTTTATAATTTTGCTTGCTTCATACTGCTGTGCTATTTATGGATATAATATTTATTTTAAAGTGCAATTTAAAATTAAACAAGGATGACAACATCCATAAGTAGCGAAGCTTAAAAATTAAGAATGGATATCCGGAAAAATGAACTTTATTGCAGTTTCATAAACCTTCTAAGATTTATAACGTGAAAATCTAGTAATCGATCTAGCACCTCAGCAAATTAGCAAATCTTATAGTAACTTTGTGGGGATATGTTAATTGTGAACTTATTTAATCGTTAAAAATATCAGCCGTCTATCTCAAATAGAAGTAAAGAAAATCATGAAAACCTAAAAATCTAGGAATCGAACTAGCACCCCAACCAATAAGCAAATCTCGATAAAACTTGATAAAAGTATGCAGAATATGAAAGTATTCAATCCCTGAAAATTTCAGCCGTCTATGTTGAATAGGATTTGATAAAATCATGAAAACTTAAAAATGTAGGAATCGATCTAGCACTTCAACCAACTGATTAATCTAAACTAAACTTGGTGAAAATATGAAGAATATTAACATAATTAATCCCTGAAAATGTCTCTATCTTTTATAGGAGCCGAGAAAATCACGTTTCCTTTTCTGTCTCAGACGGGCAGACATACGGACAGACGGACGGACGGACATTTCGAATTATAAAGTAGCTACGCTACTAAAAGGGAAAAATAAGCTTTAATATTTATTGAAAATATGTAATGGCACCCTAAAAAAATATTTTGTCTCAAACCTGAAATGGTGAAAAAGTTAAAGACATAAAAGTTTTTTTTTAAACGCTAGGATTTTATTTTAGTATTATATCTTTATTCCTTTAGCGTGACAATAGCTAATATATTGGTTGTTACGTTTGTTCTTGTAAAAAAAAATATTGGAACATGAAGAAATTATTGAGCTACATCCATCAAATCGTAAGTGAAGCTTCTCCCCCCCCCCCCCCAACTCACCTTAAATTTAGGTTAGGTCAGGTAATTTTAAAGCCCCGCAAGAACAATTAATAAACTAATTAATTGAATGTAATATTATTCCTTATAATAAAGTAACAGGATGTTTGTCTGTACCAAAGGATCTCGCTAACCATTGAATCGGTATGGTTCTCCTTTACAGGGCAGTTTTTCTTAGGTCCAGGGAAGGTTTATAACTAAGGTTTTAAATCTAATTTAACTCTATATCTATATTTTGTCTGCTAGTACCATATCCATGTCCTTAAAGTACATGTCTTTCTGCAAGTTGGCAATCAATGCAGATTATAATTATTAATTTCATTTTCATTTTATTAGTCACACGAGAACTATGTATTTCTTTCCATTTCGTGCAAATCTCCCATGAAGGCACAAAAATGAGAACATCCATTAAAAGCGAAACTCTAAAATCAAACAAATAAACATGAACATCTGTACATAGTGTATCAAAACTTGATAAACAGAATATTCATTGAAAGGTATAAACAAAAATTGCGTAAATACAGAATTCTCTTTAAAAACACCTTTTAAATTTTATTATTGAAATATAGAGATGTATCTTATTGTCCTAGGAATCATTGTTCAAAAAATTAAATGAATAAGATAATTGTATCATAAAACAAATGTTGTCAAGAAAGTTAAAAATCTGCTCGGACCTCCTGGTAACGATTATAGAGTTGTTATGCTTTCTAAATTGTTCCTTACTGATACAAGAATTATCATGTAAAATTTAAAATTTTAACGTGTCTAAGTTAACGAAAAGAGCTAACCGTAACTTGCGGACATACGTACATGCCCTCATTATAGAAAGGTTTCGAATGAAAGTAGCGCAGCAGTGAAATAAAAAATAACTTTGCTAAATTAGTAAAAAATGACTGATGAAGTAAGTTTTACAGAGTAGATGTTAATTGGTCAAGAGAATCATTAAAAGAAATTCCAGAAGCCTATGTCATTTAGCAGCAAAATAAAACACTTTAGAATAATTGATGGGGGACCCACAGAAAGTCAAATTATGTTAAAAACAAGGTTGACAACATCCAAAAAGCGAAGCTCTGAAACGGTAGAACAAACGGACATTAACACTTGTATAGTGTCGGAAATTAATAATCAGAATATAAATGTATAAGAGTCAAAGCAAAATTATGAGAAAATTGGTTAAAAACTTCTTGATACAGGATAATGTTTATGGAAATACTTACATTTTTAGGACTTGATTATAGAGTTGCTTTGCTTATAATATTTTACTTTGTTGTCCCAGGAATCAGTTTACCAAAAATCAGAACAATCGGATAATTAGATCACATAAAAATTTGTTGTTAAAAAAGTAAAAAAAATCAACATGTATATAATAAACGTACGGACGGACAGACCCTAATTATAGAAACTTAAACATAAAGTCTTGTAACTTTTTTTAATTGACACTTAAAACCAACTTATCAATTTCTGCATTTTAGACTTCTGCAAGGGGTTTAATAAAAATATTATTTCTATGGGTTGAATATGATTTCGCGGCTATAGCTGAAGGAGAAACTTGTTTTATAGATATAAGATGCATTAACTTAAATATACCTGTGATTTATCTATAATTCAAAGTAGAACAATGTCTGTCTGTCCGTCCGTCCGTCTGTCCCTTAAGATCTCGGTGACCACTGAACCGATTGGATTCTACTCTTCAGAGAATATGTCTACTGGTCCTGTGGTGGTTTTAAGCTATTTTCCTGGGGGGTGGGACACCCCCAACCTCCCAAAAAATGAAAATTTCCCCCCCCCAAAAAAAAAAAATTTCATATTTTTTTTAAATTTTAAAGTTTTTTTTATGTTTTTATATATTTTCATAAATTTTTAAACTTTTTTTATACTTTTTTATATTTTCAATTTTTTTCTCCTTTTTAAATTTCTTTTCTTCTTTTAAACTTTGTTTTTTCAAATTCAAAAAGAATGTGAAACCTTCCTTCTCCTGTAGGAAGCCCAAGAGGCTAATAGCAAAGAAATTTTTAAAAACATTAAAAAAAAAATCGAGGTTTTAAATAATATAAATCAGTATAAATAAATATGAAAAGTTATAAAAAGTTATAAAGAGTTATAAAATGTCATAAAGAGTTATAAAAAGTTATAAAATACAGAAAATATCTAAAAAATTTGAAACAAAATTTATAAAATTCTCCCCTGAACCTTCAGGAAAAAAGCCCCTAGAGGCTAGGGGCGAAGACGCTAGTCTTTAAATAAAGTAACAGGATATCATTGTATAAGTCTGAGGGTTCGTAGCGAAAGATTTCACTAACCGCTGAATCTATATGGTTCTCCTTTACAGTAAAGTTTAAGTAGGTCTAGGAAAGTGAAGATTCCAACTTTCACCCCCCCCCCCTGCTTTTCCACAAGGGCTTTAGGGTTCACAAGGGACGTAGTTGCTAGTTTTGTATAGAATATTTTTCAATTTCAATTTAATGATTTTTGTACTTAATAGCCAATTGTTGTATTTAATTTTGATCATGAATCTTTTTTTTTTTTTTGGGGGGGGGGGGGCGGGGTAGATATACCACACTTTTCTGGGATCTTGCCAGATCAAGTATCAACTGTGGGGAATACCAAAGGATGACTCCATGCAAAATTTGAGCCGGATCCGGCCAAAACCGTTTTTTTCCCGGTTTTTAGGGGGTATCTGTAAATCAAGCCCCCTCCTGGGTACGCCCCAATGATGATTTTTGCTTTAAGGTCTGATCTGAATTCCTCAACACTGGATATGATCCCTAGAGTTGAAAAAATTGTTAAAATCCGGTCTTTTGACCGGTTTCCGGCCATTTCCGGCCCAAAAAAAAAATTTTAAAAATTCAAAATTTCATCTAAAATTAAAAAAATATGCTTTAAATTACATTTTTCATTAATAATTTTTCAAAAACCAAAAACCTTAGGAAATGAAGATAATTTTAGCAACTTAAAATGTGAAAAAAGGTTGACAATTGACAAACTTGTGTCAATTTTAAAAATGTTGGTAAATCCTAAAAATTTGATGGATTTATACATACGTTAGAATTTAGGCTGACTATGGTCTTTAAGACACGCCATATCCAACAAAATTGCAATGAGAAGGTCTAAATGTTTTTCTGAACCAAAATTCTACATACCCTGGCGGTTCCAGGGATATATCATTAAGGCCGTACGGCTGGCCAGAAAGCTTTTAACAGGTGGCCGTCTAAAAGCCGGATTTGATAGTTATCAACCGTAAAAAGTAGCGATTTTCGTTTTTTTGGCCAAAACTCAAGCAGGGAGTTGTTTTTTGGGATTGACACCCAAAAGCAAGTTTGTACAACTTTTTGAGGCGGACTTTTCTTTACTTACGCATTATCTGCCACAGGTGAACCGTTTGGCCGATACGCGCCGCCAAAGGCACGATTTTTGACGATTTTTCAAAAATCTTGTTTTTTTGCCCTTTAGGGGATGACAGAGCCGATTTCGGCGACGAATAACGGCCAAACGGTTCGCCAGAGGTGAATGATACATAAGTAAAGAAATGTCCGCCTCAAAAAGTTGAACATTAATGAAGAAGTGTCCTAAGTCGCTAAATCGGCTCCGTCATACCCTAAAGGGGCAAAAAACAAGATTTTTTGAAAAATCGTCAAAAATCGTGCCTTTGGCGGCGCGTATCGGCCAAACGGTTCACCTGTGGCAGATAATGCGTAAGTAAAGAAAAGTCCGCCCCAAAAAAGTTGTACAAACTTGCTTTTGGGTGTCAATCCCAAAAAACAACTCCCTGCTTGAGTTTTGGCCAAAAAAACGAAAATCGCTACTTTTTACGGTTGATAACTATCAAATCCGGCTTTCCAGTGACCTATGAGAAGCTACCCTGTTAAGGAGAACCCGATCGGTTCAGTGGTTAGCGAGATCCTTCGATACAAACATACAAACACACAGACAAACATACAGACAAACACACAGACAAACATCCTGTAACTTTATTATAAGGATGAGAAAAAAAGGATGATAAATTTCTATTATTACTCATAAGGGTAAATAAGATAGATATTATTTAAGAAAACTAGTGTATGACATGTTAATAATGAATTACTAATCTGACATGAAATTTAAGAATGAATTACATCATTGTCCAAAATAAATTCTTGGATTTTATAATGATATCATTATTAATCTGATGTAAGTAATATGATGTACATCCTATATGATATATATCCGACTATAACACTGTTAAATTCTTTTTACTAGCGAAGTTACTCTATAATTTGAAATGTCCGTATGTCTGTCTGGAACGTTTTTATGGAAACATGATTTTCTCGTCTCGTCGTTTCTAGACAGACGACTGAAATTTTCATTGAGTAAATAAGTTCCCATTTTTCATATTATTACCAAGTTTTTTAAGATATGTCATTAAATTGGGGTGCTAGATCGATTCAAAGATTTTTAAGTTTTCAAGATTTTATTCAACTCGTAGTCCAGATAGACGGCTGAAATTTTCAGGGATTACAAAGGTTCAAATTCTGAATACTTCTTATAAGTTTCATTGAGATTTGCTTATTGATTGGGGTGCTAGATCGATTTCTAGATTTTTAAGTTTTCAAGATTTTATTCAACTCCTAGTCCAGATAGACGGCTGAAATTTTTAGGGATTGAATAAGTTCACATCCTTGTACTAAAGAAACAGGATGTTTGTCTGTTTGTGTGTACCGGAGGATCTCGCTAACCGCTGAACCCATCGGGCTCTCCTTAACAGGGTAGCTTCTCATAGGTCCCGGGAAGGTTTATAACTATTTTGGGGGAGGGTACCAACACACTCCAAAGAGAAATCGCCCCTAGAAAAAATTACCCCCCCCCAAAAAAAAAAATAAAATTTCTTCAGTTTTTTAACAAAATTCAAAATTGGTTGGGGGGCACCCCCCCCCCTCAAGAAAAAAATTTCCCCCCCCCAAATTATTTTTGCTTTTTTTTTAAAATGTGAAATAAGAAATTGGGTTATCAAATTTGACTCTCCCTACTCAAGTGCCTCTAGAGGCCTCTAGGGGGCGTAGCCGCTAGTTTTACATATTTTCACAAAGTTTCATTCAGATTTACTTATTTGTTGTGGTGCTATATCGATTCATATATTTTCACATTATACATCATAAAAGGTTTCGTGATTTTAATGTTTAATTTGTATAACATTGTTCTATAGTTCAATTTTTGTGTATGTCCATCCATATTTTTTAAGCTTCGCTACTTATGCATGTGGGCATCCTTGTTTATAGAAATAATCATTTCTGTTGTTTTGTCCATCAAAGTCTCTATCAAGCATTTACCCCCTCCCCCCCTTTTTTTTATAAGAATTTAATATAAGTGATGGGGTAGTTTTTTAGTAGCGAAGCTACTCTACAATTCGAAATGTACGTCCGTCAGAGGCAGAAAGGGGGAAACGTGATTTTCTCGGCTCCTATAAAAGATAGAGGGCTGAAATTTTTAGGGATTAAATATGTTAACATTTTTCATATTTTCACAAAGTTTCATTAAGATTTGTCAATTGGTTGGGGTTCTAGATTGATTCCTTAATTTTCAAGTTTTCATGATTTTCTCAACTCCTATTCAAGATAGACTGCTGAAATTTTTAGGAATGGAATACTTTTATATTCTGCATACTTTTATCAGGTTTCATTAAGATTCGTCAATTGGTTGTGGTTCTAGATCGATTCCTACATTTTTAAGTTTTTATGATTTTCTCAACTCCTATTCAAGATAGACTGCGGAAATTTTTAGGAATTGAATA
The DNA here is from genome assembly GCF_053477335.1 of Acartia tonsa. Lineage (NCBI taxonomy): Eukaryota > Metazoa > Arthropoda > Copepoda > Calanoida > Acartiidae > Acartia > Acartia tonsa. The sequence continues at coordinate 7,026,859 of NC_137264.1, forward strand.
CTTTTATATTCTGCATACTTTTATCAAGTTTCATTAAGATTCGTCAATTGATTGGGGTACTAGATCGATTCCTACATTTTTAGGTTTTCATGATTTTCTCAACTCCTATTTTAGATAGACGGCTTAAATTTTCAGGGATTGGATACTTTTATATTCTGCATACTTTTATCAAGTTTCATTAAGATTTGCTTATTAGTTGAGTTGCTAGATCGATTCCTAGATTTTTACATTATAAATCTTCCAAAGTTTCGTGATTTTTTAGTTTAATGTTTTTCTATGAAACTGCTCTATAGTTTATTTTTTCCGGATATCCATCCATAATTTTTGAGTTTCGCTACTTATGAATGTTCTCTCCATGAAGCCCCACCCAACCCCCATTGAACTATCCCTAAGTTTACAGTATTGGAAATATAATAAACTTATGGAAATTTAGTATCTTTAATGTTAGTTTTATTTTATTGGTTTAATGATTTCCAATCAAAAGAAATTTGTAAATTAGTTTTTAAGATAATAAAATTAATTTTTGATATCTTAATTAATCCTTAATGATTATTTAATCCTTTTTTGCAGCAAACACGAAAGAACTTAACTGAATATAAGATTTGTAAAGGTTACGCTGTTTTAGAGGACTTAAGAAACAAAATTACAACGACATCATATTATTAACAATATACTTTAATATGGTTTCAATTTTTATGACAAAAATTTAAAATGATCTATAAAAATCTCTCAAATTCTCTTCATCATTTGAAATTAATTATATCTATAGCCAATTCATTTATTTTGCCTTAAACTGTTCTATAATAATAGCCATTTTTTTTTAACATTTTCTTTATTGTCAACTATTACAGCATCTCTCTCATCGTTTGACATTTGGCGGAAATACAGTACATTTCTTGTCGACGATGATTATTTTTATATTAGCATGGAAAGCAGCGGGGGGGAAAGTATAATGTCACTTTTGTACATTCCTTAGGCACTTTTTATTTTTGTAAGACTTTTGAGTAACAACATACTAAAGGTTTATCACAATTGAATATCAAAAACTTTTACCTAGTTAATTAATCTTTTAATTTTTTTTTCATATATCTACTGCAAACAACCCAGCTTACTTTTCAGTAAATACAAAAAGATGAACAACTATGAGCTCTATTAAAACATACTTTTTATTTATTTTCTTTATTATTTGACCTAATATCTTGAATTATCAGAATATCAGGTTGAAATGTTGTAAATATGACTAAACCTAGTAAATTTGTTCAGAGATAATTATAAAGATGTTGTGGAATTTTGGTTGGGTGAATTTCAAAGTGGGGTTGTGAAATTTGGGTAGGGTGTAAGGAAGGGATAAATAGTTTGGAAAACACAAAATTATGTTCTAGTTTTTATTATGCTTGAAAGAAATTTTAGATTCATGTTATATAATTATTAAAATGAGTATGATATGCTTTAAACTCTTTCCTCCAATGAGTTCTCCCTCCAATAATTTTCTCCCATTTATTTAAACCCCTTTTCTCTAAATATAGCAGCTACTCTAGTTTACCATTTTATCCATCTTTGTACATAGTTTACAAAATGGTTGATTTGGTAACTATTTATTTGTATTTTAAATAAGAGATCACAAATGACAAGTATTGTATTATTCTTTTGAATACTATTAATAAATTAGGCTTTATTTTTATAAATTAGTAGGCATTTTATGAAAAAGGCGTTTTTTGAGATAGGCGTTTTCTGAGATGGGCGTTTTTTGAGATAGGCGTTTTCTGAGATGGGCGTTTTTTTGAGATAGGCGTTTTCTGAGATAGGCGTTTTTTGAGATGACCCGGGGCGACCACCCTCTACTTTCAATTTTAGTTTTAAAATGAAAAAGTAAAAAAATAATTTTTACTAAGTAAAATTAAAATGTACTGGTAGCTTACTTTTGTCCGTTTTATAGGATAATAACGAATAATCCGCAAAGCTAACAGAAAAAAATCTACAAGGTACTGATCGATCATTATCTCAGCAAGAAAAATTTGGTTGGTGAACTGTTATGTACTAGCTTGTACAATTTTTTCTATAAATTTTGCAGATTTTTCATGTCATAAAATGGTCAGTAGTAGGATGCCAAATCCTTAATATTTTAGCTAAAATATCTTAAATGTTAAGGGAATATAAGCATTATAAAACACTCTGGATATAAGGATAACGCTTTTATTAGCCTGGCTTTTCAAATACCCTCATGAAGATTTTGCTTGGAAACCTAAATTGATATAAAACTTTTTAAGTTTACATAACAAAAACATTTAGCAACAGTAATTTTTGAATTATCATATTATTAGAGGCGCAGCTACTCTCAAGCACAACCAGTCTTCAGGCCCTTGATATATTTTTACTTATCTTATTTTTTCATCTTAAAATTAGGCTCTAGTCACTTTTTTAGATCTAATATCAGGACATTTTTTAATTACATTTTTTCTTCAAAATATAAGCCAAATATAATATAAATATAAGGAACCCAGTAAAAGTGTCGGACTGATTATGACGTAAAAAAAATAATTAGCCAATGAGAGGCCACTATAAATTTTACCATTGGTCAATAATGGCCTCTCATTTTTTTTACGTCATAATCAGTCCGACAATATTACTGGGTTCAATATAAGCGTGGTTTATGCATTATAATCTGCAATTAAGCTGAATTCAACTGTGGCAGGCTTTTAACATTTTTACTGCCGTTAGACTAAATTCCCTAAAATTCAGTGTGGGAGGAAATATTGGACTTTAAATCATACATGCCTTTAAAGTTTGTAAACACATTCTCTCTTTCGTAGGCTTTAAAACCCCTGAAAGCTTCTTATTCATTAGATTGGGTAGCTTAAATTAGCTGTAATCAAAATTTGTTACTGATAATTTTTATCTTCTGTTGGGGAAATTTGTCTTATGATCGCAGCTAAATCAATACACTTATTATTCATCTTCTTGTTATTGCTGCGCTACTTACGGGTAAAATTATATTTCCATTATTCATTTTCATAAGAAAGTTATTGGCGGTTTCCTTCATAGTGCGAAGTCGAGCACAGAAATCCTCCCCACCTTATTTTAAAATTAAGGGAGAGCGTAGTTTTGCATATGTTCATTTTTATTTTATTTAGGTTAGGTTGTATTGGGTACAAGTAAACCCCGCAGGGTTAGGGCCCCGTAATGGTTAGTTTAATCACCTTTATTTCAACGTATTTTCAAATACAGGGGGGTAAGATTTAGTGCTTGCCCGGCACTTTGAGAACGAGCTAAAAAATCATCATGCTAATTTTCTTCAATTAATTTAAACTATTTTTGGAAATCAATTATTTTTATGAAGAACAAGAGTTTATATCTGTAACTAAGCGCTGATAAGCTGTACATATAAACACAATAAACATCCGCTCGTCGTCGAGGAGGGTTCGAATCTCGGATTAACACCGCGTCATAACTAAAGATATCAAATTTAGATCCCAATGTTGCTATTTCAGATGCGCGCCATTAATATATAATTTATAGTAGGGGGAATGACTTGGCTAAAAAAACCAGGCGCATCTCATTGTCCTGCACAGTTAGGACTTGCAGAAGACAAAGGCGCAATTGGTTTAATTTCTGTTCTTTAGACTTTAAAAAGGCGTTTGATAAATTTTGAATGCATTTGCCAATTGAATTTGTATCATATTAATTATTTACGGGGTATTTTTTTAAAGGAACAAAAGTATTTCATAAATAACCCACTTACCATTCAAAGAAATTAGTCATTTATATCTTATTTTCTTCATTGGCGTTGGGAGTTTTTTGGCGTGCAAAAGAAACTTTTTTCCGGTTTTCAAAAAAATTATGCCTTAAAAACCTGTAGTACATGCAGGGTTCGGAAGCCGCGCGTAAGCCGCGTGTAAGCCTCATTGAAATCTATATTTTATCACTATAAAATTCAGCTGGATGTATAAAACTGCTCTTTAGCAGACAATCCTTCTTTCTGAAATTTTTTTTCTGCTCACAACCAGGTTTAAAACTGAGGCTTATGCGCGGCTGAGGCGCGGCTTCCGAACCCTGAGTACATGATTTGGATTCTCTAATGGACCAAAACAGAATTCCAAGGATATTATTCTGACTAAATGGCTTTAAATTCAGCTAGCTCCTAAACATCTGGCAGCAGAGTTGCGCCTTGTATGGGTCATGGCATTCCCTTCAGTTTAACTTCTTTACAGTTTTCCATCCGTATTACATTCGTTATTTGCAATAAATCTTTGCCTTTATAATTAAGAGAAAATTATTTTTATTTGCAATAAACTATTTTTACAACTACTTTTACTAAAGTCTTAAAAGTGTAAGCAGGTCGTTTGTCCTGGTTTGTTAAGATTTGCTTAAATAGATGTTGTCATTCTTATTCTATTTTATGTTTACGTAATGTTAAAAATCTTAATCTATAATTAATATATTTGCAATTGGGTAAAATATTTTTAGTTAGTACAAATACATCATCCACAGATAAAAGGTCAAGTAAAGAAACTTTACAAAGTCATGTGACAGCCATGTGACGTCATAAAAATGAGTGATTATGCATCTCTTTTTTAGGGGTTTTCTATGCCACTTCTCCCAGAAATAAGGTATAACCAATAAGAGAAATAAATCTAAAATAATATTTGGGGGGCAAATGGATAGGTCGTCAATTTTACGATGTGTTGCCCCCCAACGACAGCTGAAAAACACTGAAAAAAACTGAAATAGGTTTCGTGATTTTTTTTCCCGAATTAATTTCATTATTAGTATAAGCTACACCCATGCGACAAGGTTAGGTCCTGCGAACCCCTAACCTTGCGGGGTTCTTCTCAATCCTACACTTACACTTCCAAAAGTGTTACCATTTTGTAAGCATGAAATTAATTTCGACAAGCCATTGTTCAAATGAGATCATTGATAACATTAGTGTCGATTCTAATATACTAAATATTAGGGTTGGGCCGGATATCCGGTTTGGCTAATTATCCGGCCGGATACAGGATATTGAAACTATCCGGATACCGGATTTCCGGCTGATTTTAATGCCGGATATCCGGTCATCCGAACCGGTATCCGGTAATTTGCCGGATATCGAACGTTGGCCAGATATCCGGCAGGAACCGAATATACGGCATTACAATCAGCCGGATATCTGGTATCCGGTATCCGGCCAAAAAAGTATCCGGCCCAACCATACTAAATATAGTTGGTTGACAGAGTATCGACATGCAATCATTTTTCTAAATTCTCAAAAGAGCAGAAGACAACACTATAGTTTTATTACTGGGAATGTATGTCAATTTATTGTCTTATCACGAAAGATACCTGATTTGTATTGATATAAATAATTAAGTTTACCATATTGTTCTATGGAATGTGTAGGAGAGTACTTCAATTTAAGCAGGGTTAAAAGTATAGGTGAAAAAAGTTTTCATAATTTCGGATCTACTGCAATTTAACCCCTTAAGAGGCGTTGCCACGAAAGAGACTATACCCAATTATTCTTCTATTTACCTCTTACCCTATTCTGTACATGGTAATGAGTTGTACCTGTGTATTAGTGTCCCGCGCCAGCAGATACAATATTAAACGTCATTATTATGACGCTGTGTGATCCAGACTTTAACCCGAAACATCTTCGACCACAAGCATGCACTGTAACATGTGTTTTTTTTACTTGTTACTAATGGAAAAAGTCCCTGTTACTTTTAGATTGAGGGACAAAGGAGCTAAATAATGAAAAAAATAAGAAAAAGTTGAACAACATAACAAAATTATTGTACAATTATTTCACCAACAAACGTCATGGATAAAATAAAATTTAGGGGAAAAATAATATTTTGCACTCAGAAATTTCAAAAGAAATGGAAAATTTTATAACTGAACGTTGTTCCTATATTAAAAACTTGCGTTTACGTTCTAGATGCCTCTAGGAGCACTTGAAGTGGTGGGGGTTGAATTCAACCCTCCCGCTCCTCCATACTTTTTAGAAGGAAAAACTAAAAATCCCCCCCTCCCCCCCTCATTTTTTTCGGAGGGGAAGTAGCCTCCCTTGAAATAGGTTTCAACCTTCAAAGGACCTATGAAAAGCTACATTGTAAAGAAGAGCCATACACACACACACACACACACACACACATCCTGTTAATTTTATATAAGGATAAAATGAAAACTTAAGCTTTGGCCCCTCACTGAGTTGATAACAGACTGACAGACAGAACAACATTGGATTGAATTATAGAGTAGATCCGTAAATGAGAATATAAGAAATATTGCTGAATATATTTTTAGGAAGATCAATATCAGTAGAGTTAAAATTGTTTACGAATGAATGAAATGAACTAAAATATTTATGATTTTTTCTTCTTAAACATATAGGTTACTGAAGAAAATAATATAAGAAAGTGTTTCAAGAACTATTTTATATTTAACAAGGATGACAACATCCATAAAAGTGAAACTCTGAAATGGAAAGACAACGAACATTAACACTTGTAGATTGTCAGAACTCAATTAGCAGATTATTAATGCATCAGTACAAACAATATTGTAAGTAAATTTGTTGCAAAACTGCATAAATAGATGATAGTGTTTAAGGAAATACTTACATTTTTGGGACTTGTTTATAGAGATTCTTCGCTTATAACATTGTACCTTTTTGTAATAGGAAAATCAGTTTTCAAAAATCAGAAGAATCGGATAATTTTAACATACAAAAATTTATTGTCAAAAAAGTTATAAAAAAACGACATGTTTAAAATGGACGTACAGACATTCTGGCATTGATTATAGAGTTGCTTCGCTTTCTTCATTGTACCTAACTACTACAGGAATCATCTTGCAAAGTTTGAAATCGATAGGACAATTCTAACCTATTTAAATTTACGAAAAGAGCTAACTGGGACGTACGGACGGAACGACCCTAATTATAGAAAAGCTTCGCTTTTAAAAAGGTAATAAACATATTTCCTTAAAGGGCGAATATAGGTTGAATATGATATGGGCTTAAAAAAACCGTGCCATTCTATAAATTATAAATAACTTAAAGATATTGACATATTCAATTGTATAAGTCTGTTTATAGCTTAAAACCTGGATATCTCAAGATAATTTTATGTAATTAGTGTGGTTCCCTAAGAACTCCAAACACCCTAGCATCACACAAGGCTTCGTCGGAAGGTTGAATTAAAAAGCTTTCGTTAAATGATAGTCGTAATAAAGTGGAAATCAGTTATCAATGTATTTTTTTGTATCTTGGATTTTTTCTTCCTTAAAAATATTCCCCAACAAAGTATAAAGAATACAAATTTTATTTTTTTTAAAAACTTTACAGGAGAAATTTTATTTCATGTAAGTATGAAAATTATATGGTAATTGTTATAATTAATTTAAAGGGGACAAAAATAATAGGTGAACATTGTTTCTTTTTTCTTATATTTTTTCTGCAGAAAATTTTGCATTCGATTTGTGTGTTTGTTTGTTAAATTTAATAAACTATAAACTATGAAAAAAGTTCCAAGAAAAAAAGCAATCATTTGAAAATTAGATTTCCAGTATATCAGAATGATGTAACCATTCTGTAATTAATTACTAGAAACTAACACCACGAGTAGCGGCATTTCATGCGCTAGTACCCAAACTCAGTCAGAAACTGCTAAATTCTTGCACATTCACTTTAAGCCAGTATTCAAAGTCTGAGACTCCTAAAAATTGAATATTTGAATCATTGTCCCCTCCCTTACTTCCTGAATGAAATCCTCCTCCACTAAAAAAACCAAGAAACTGATTACAGTATTCAAATTAAGTAAAAGGTGCCAGAAATACATATGGAGCTAGAACCACTAACTCAGCGGAGTTACCCAGAACCCAATGTAACCTAACTTATTCCTGATCAAAAGTAATAAACAAACAAATGAAAAACTACATTAAACATTTTTTCTACATTCTTCATATTTTCACAAAGTTTCATTAAGATTCGTCAATTCATTGGGGGTACTAGATCAATTCCTACATTTTTAAGTTTTCATGAATATCTCAACTCAGATAGACGGCTGAAATTTTCTGGGATTGAAAGTTCACAATTTACATATCCCCACAAAGTTTCATTAAGATTTGTTTATTTGTTGAGGTGCTAGATCTATTAGATTTTCATGTTATAAATCTTAAAAGGTTTCGTGACTTTTTAGTTTAATTTTTTTTATGAAGCTGCTCTATAGTTCATTTTTTCCAGATATCCATCCATAATTTTTGAGCTTCGCTACTTATGGATGTTGTCATCCTTGTTATTTCATTGTATATTAAGATTAAAAGGTCGGGGTTTTCAGTGCTCAACAAGGTACTTTGAGTGAACGCACCAGCTATGCTACTAAAGGTACTTGTATCTTTAGTTGTCTAAATGAATATAATCATTAGGAGTTGTTCATAATTCAAACTTTTTCAAAGTTTAGTGAACTTTACATTGATTTAATGAATGTATTGAAAATATGACTGAGTTTTATTTTTTCTGTATTATACTACACTGTTTCGGTGTTTTTTTATCCACGAAACATTTTAATCTTCATTATAAAAAAATGTATGCATTATGTATTTCTGTATCAAGAAATTCAGATTTAGTGATCTGTTAATCATTTTCAAAAATATACAAAATACAATCTAAAATTATGTAGTTAATTAATCAAATATAGTTTTATTTATGAAATCATTTTTTTAACATATTCTAAATATAAATGTACTTTAAATGTTGCTATCCTTTCATAGAAAAACTATTTATAAACAGATTTATAGAAAGATAGATTTCAACTTTTCTGTATTTAAATAAGTATGTATTAATTCTATTATGAATTTCATTACTCGTATATCCTTATACTAAAGTAACAGGATGTCTGTGTGTTTGTCTGTGTGTTTGTACCGATAGATCTCGCTTACCGCTGAAGCGATCGGGTTCTCCTTAACAGGGTAGCTTCTCATAAGTCCCGGGAAGGTTTATAACTATTTTGGGGGAGGGTACCACCACCCTCTCAGGAGAAATCGCACCTAGAAAAAAATTACTCCTCACGAAAAAGAGACTTGAACGAAACATAAACCAATTATTTCTGTAATTAGATATTTTAAATAAAAAAAACATTCCTCTAGGGGCGTAGCCGCTAGTCTATAATATAAAGTAGAACGATGTTTGTTTGTCTGTCTGTTTGTTTGTAGTGAAGGATCTCGCTAACCGCTGAACCGATCTGGTTGTCCTTTATAGGGTGGCTTCTCATAGGTCCCGGGAAGGTTTATAACTATTTTCTTGGGGGGTAGGACACTCCCAACCTCCACAAAAAATGAAAAATACCCCCCCCCCCAATTTTTTTTAGTTTTCTTTTAAATCTAAAATACGAAAAATTGGTTTGATCAAGCCTCTTAGGGCAAAGCCCCTAAAGCCTAGGGACGAAGTCACTAGTAACAATAAAAATGCAATCCTTATACTAAAGTAACTGGATGTCTGTGTGTTTGTACCGAAGGATCTCGCTAACCGCTGAACCGATCGGGCTCTTCTTGGCAGGGTAGCTTCTCATAGATCCCGGGAAGGTTTATGATTATTTTGGGGGAGGTTACCACCACCCTCCCAAGAGAAATCATAAAAAATCCAAATTTTTTACGAAGAGACTTGAACGCAACATAGATAGTCAATGTATTATTTAAAAAAATAACCAAGCATTTAAAGTGTCACTAGAGGCCTCTAGGGGCGTAGCCGCTAGCGAATAGATATAGTATATCTAGAAGTCAAACTGGTCCCATAATCCATTAAACTTAAAAAGGGACTTTCTAACAGACAAACAAAAAGCTAACTTTATCCTAAGAAATTCAACTAATTGCAGCTGATTTATTGTACAATGTACATAAATAAATGTTTTGTCATATGCTTCCATAAAACAAGGTAAGAAATTTTTACTAAGTTTCCTCTGAGTTTTTGTATGATACTGTTTTTGTAAAATAAAATATTACTTTTGACTAAGCGTTATGGACGGACAGACAGACAGACGTATAGAATATAGTAAAGGTAGAGTGCATGTTAATTGTTCAATATAAAATTTTCAAGTAATTTTAGTTTTCTATCTATAATCGCAGCCAGGTAAATAACATTTTACTATTAGAATTGCATGTCATTTATAGTATTGACGGACTTACGAACTTAAAAATAAGGGGAATAGTCCCTTTCGTGGCAACGCCCCTTAAGGAGCGATTCGTCGTATTTTCAAAATGACTTTTGATAGGTTATTATAGGCTAGGTTAGGTTATATTGGGCTAGGTGATTGCCCCACAGGGCTAGGCAATTGGCCCCGCAGGGTTATAGCCCCTTAAGAAGCGTTGCCACGAAAGGGACTATAACCAAAATAAGTAATAGAATAAATTCTTAATCATGTGAAAATTCTGCTTTAAACAATCAAATTTCTATTGTAACAGCAGCTGAAATATTTTTGCCAAATTGTTTCCTACCGACAGACGGACATTTCTAATTATATATTAACCTCACGACTAAAAATCATTGAAATACTAATTTGTTAAAACTTGTATAAAAGTTTAATATAAAAGTAATAATGAATTCTGTAAAATTTTAGAGTCAAGTTAAATTGATGATATATTTGGATACTTTCAGTATATATCTATTATTTTTAATTAAAGATCTTATTCATTTCTAAAAGCGAAGTTTTCTATAATTAGGGCAAGTCCGTCTGTCCGGAACGGAGAGATTTTTTCGTTAATTTAGTTAATGTTAGCATTGTCCTATCGATTTCAAACTTTGCATGGTGATTCATGTAGTAGTTTGGTATGATTTAGAAAGCGTAGAAACTCTATAATTGTTACCAGAATGTTCGTACGTCCATTTTAAACATAATGATTTTTAAGTTTTTTTCAGATAAAATTATCCGATTAACCTGATTTTATAATATTGATTCCAAGGACAACAAAGTACAATGTTATAAGTGAAGCATCTCTATAATCAAGTCCAAAAAACGTAAGTATGTCCTTAAATATTATCCTGTTTTTAAGCAGTTTTTCAACAAATTCACTTACAATTTTGATTCGACATTTATACATTTATGTTCTAATTTTTCAGTTCTGACACTCTACAAGTGTTAATGTTCGTTCGTCCTACCGTTTCAGAGCTTTGCTTTTATGGATGTTGTCATCCTTGTTAAATTAGATAACGAAATGAATGTCTATCAGGGCTCGGAAGCCGCGTATGAGCCTCAAATTTCAACCTGTTAGTGTAACACATTTTTTTCTCGATTAGATGTATTGCCTGTTTAGGAACAGATTGAGACATCCAGCTGTATTTTGAAGTTATATCGGTCCAGCGGTTAGAAACAACTTCTTTTATATTATGATTATATACATAGTTTCCTCATCCTATCTCAATATTTACTACTAGCTAAAAAAGCTTCAAACTTCCAAAAAAAAATCCAAATTTGAAAAATTAAAATTTTGAATGTATAATGTATAAATCGTTTTTTTTTGGAAGTTTGAATTTTTTTAGCTAGTAGTAAATATTGAGATAGGATGAGGAAACACCGAAGAAACTATGTACACAATCGGCAACTCAAATTCAACTGACCAAGATTAAATCGGAATATTTTTCAATCTCTTAAAAAAATCCTGCATTAAAAATTTCAAGTAAATAATCTTAGCTTTATTTATTAAATCTTTGGTTAACAAGAAAACAAGGTAGACAACATCCATTAAAGCGAGGCTCTAAATTCAGACGGAAGGACATATTACCATTAACAGTTGTCGAATGTCAAAACTTAATTAGGAGAATGTAAATTTCTAACAAAATTGTATTTAAGATTGTACCTTGGAATCAATTTTCAAAGAATCAAATTATAAGGAGAATAATATCACTTTTTACCTAGTTGTTATAGAAAACATTTTACTAAGTTTTAAATGGATAGAACAATTCTGACCTGCAAAAATCAATTAAAGAGCTATCCATTATGGTAGTATACAATGACCATAATTATAGTAAAGCCTCGCTTTTAAAATCTCCAAACATGCATGGTTAAGAGCGTAGCGTTCTAAAAATGGAAGAATTTCATTTTCAAGAGGGAGATGGCGATTTCTCCTTGGCGGGTGGAGGTACCCCCAAAATATATTAATAAAAATTTACCAGGAACAAGATTATTAGTAGCGAAGCTACTCTATAATATGAAATGTCCATCTGTTCGTAAGAAACGTTTTGGGGGGAACGTGATTTTCTCAGTTCCTATAAAAGATAGACAGCTGAAATTTTTAGTGAAGATTCCCATTACATATGCCCATTTAATATGTACATTGTTTTGTCCGTCTGTCTGTTATTTGGGGTGCTAGATCGATTCCCAGATTTTTAAGTTTTTATGATTTTCTCAACTCCTTTTCAAGATTTTCAGGGATTATCAATTTTACATTCTACATTTTTCCATCAAGTTTCATTAAGATTTGTCTATTAATTGCGGTGCTAGATTTATTCCTAGATTTTTAAGTTTTAATGGCTGCGTGATTTTAAAGGTTTCTTGATTTCCCTATTTTATCAAGTTTAATGTTTATTGTATGACACTGCTCTATATTAATTTTTTTCTCCGATATCCCTTCATCATTTTTGAGCTTCGCTACTTATGGATGTTGTCATCCTTGTTTTTACAAGATAGTTAGATACAGAAGGACATTCTGGTGCTTGTAATATGTCAACTGTTCCCCTAAATAAATTTTGTTGAACTTCCCTAATTTGCAAAGAATTTTTAAAGTTCTGAAACATTTCTCCCTGCTCGGACCCAGAAAACAATTTTTTTTTTAAGAGGGGTAAATTTTTAATGGGTAGTTTGGCCTCCCCCATCCCCCTAAATGTAGTTAAAAACCTTCCTGGACCTATAAGGAGAATCATATCGGTTCAGTGGTTCGCTACGGACAACAAAAGCTTACTATAAACATTGTTATAAAGTAACTATTTCCCTATATATGGACATTATTGACCTTGTTTTCTTGTTAAAAACAACTTAAATGTTAAATACCATTGAAAAAATCATAAGGACTTACTTCACTTAACATTTCAGCGATATAGTACCAGAGGAAAATAATTTAAATATCACAGGATAATCTCTTTTATGCCGGGCATTAGTCCCCATGGGGCCAACAGGAACAAATCCGTGAAAAGAGTCTATAAAACAGTGCAACTTAATAACAACTTGTTTTAAACCTAGCCTCTAGGTCGTGCGGGGGTAATTCAGTAAAATGGCCTAAAACAATTTTAAAAGTTTTTCATAAAAGTATAACCAATTTAGTCTAGCATTTTTCGAGATCTTAAGCTTCAAACAAGAAAAAACTTACTACTTTATGTAACAGGAAATATTGTTTGAATAATGATTAATAAAATATCTATTTCCTTTTTTTTTCCAAGTGCACAATCCCTGAAATATACGATTGTGGTACAATATTGAAAAATCATTCATTTTCTTAACAATTTCATGACATTTTACATTTGATACTAATATGCAGGTATAAGGTATAACCAATAAGAGCAATAAATCTAAAATTATATTTGGGGGGCAAATTAAGGGGTCTTCAATTTTACGATGTGTTGCCCCCCAACGACAGCCGAAAAACACGAAAAGGTTTCGTGATTTTTTCCCGAATTAATTTCGTTATTGGTATAAGCTGACTAATATATAATTCATCTATTGCCATGACGACAATCATACATATTCATACTATCGACTTCGCCCCTAGAAGAATTTAAAAAAAGGGGATTGCTAACATCCACTTCCCCTCAACTTGATATATAAAAAGATAAAACCTGCTAAGGACTAATATAAAGCTTTTTCATCGGTTCAGCAGTTTTACATATTGGGATATCAAAAATTCAACTATTTTTTTCAGCGGTCGGCAGATGTACAGGGTGCACCACATATAACCGGCCTTTTTCTAAATTGTAAACAAATTAACGTAAAATCGTCAATTTTAAAGATTTTATTAAATTTTAAAAACTGGGAAGCATACTAGGTATTAGACCTTTTCATGAAAATACACTTTTTCGAATTTTAGTCTTCTGCTAACCTAAAAAGTTACTTTAGGAGCCTAGAAATACATGTACAAAACTTTGTTAATTAACATAATGGAACTCAGTAACATTTACAGATTTCATTTTTGGACTTTCCTTCTAGGGGCTTGTTTGGCAAAAGACCCCCAAAAACTAAAAATATGAGTTCTGGACTTATTTTTAAAGATATCAACCTAATTTTTTTTGCGAAAACTTTTTTCACATAACCAAACTCAGCAACCTATACAAATTTCATTTTGGGACTTTCCTTCCAGGTGCTAGTGGAGCAAAAGACCCCCCAAAACACAAAAATATGAGTTCTGAGCTTATTTTTAAAGATATCAACTGATTTTGTTAAAGAAAAAACTGAACTCAGTAATGTTTACACATCTCATATTTGGACTTTGCTTTGAGGGGCTTGTGGAGCAAAAGACCCCATAAAACACAAAAAATATGAGTTCTGAGCTGATATAAAAAGATATCAACCTGATTTTTTTAAAGAAAACTTTTTAAATAAAACTGAACTAAGTAATGTTTACAGATTGTTGTGGAGCAAAAGACCCCCCCCCCAATATTTTAGTGTTTTGGAGGGTCTTTTGCTCCACAAGCCCCTAGAAGGAAAGTCTCAAAATCAAATATGTAATGGGTACTTAGTAGAGTTATGTTCAAAAAGTTTTCATAAAAAAATCAGCTCAATATCTCTAAAAATAAGCTCAGAACTCATATTTTTATTGTTTTGGGGGTCTTTTGTCCCACCTGCCCCTATAAGGAATAAAAGTGTTGGGGGGTATTTTGCTCAACAAGCCCCTAAAAGGAAAGTCCTAAAATTAAATCTGTAATGGTTACTGAGTTCAGTTATGTTCAAAAAGTTTTCATTAAAAAATCAGCTCAATATCTCTAAAAATAAGCTCAGAACTCATATTTTTATTGTTTTGGGGGACTTTTGTTCCACTAGCCCCTAGAAGGACAGTCCCAAAATGAAATCTGTAAATGTTACTGATGTTGGTTATGTTAACAAAGTTTTCAACAACAAAAAATCAGGTTGATATCTTTAAAAATAAGCTCAGAACTTATATTTTTAGTTTTGGGGGTCTTTTGCCCAACTAGCCCCTAGAAGGAAAGTCCTAGAATGAAATCTTTAAACATTAATGAGTTTGGTTATGTTAAAAATGTTTTCTTTAAAAAAATCAGGTTGATATCTTTATGTATCAGCTCAGAACTCATATTTTTTGTGTTTCTGGGGGTCTTTTGCTCCACAAGCCCCTCAAAGGAAAGTCCCAAAATGAAATGTGTAAACATTACTGAGTTAAGTTTTTTCTTCAAAAAAATCAGGTTGATATCTTTAAAAATAAGCTCAGAACTAATATTTTTTGTGTTTTGGGGGGTCTTTTGCTCCACTAGCACCTGGAAGGAAAGTCCCAAAATGAAATTTGTATAGGTTGCTGAGTTTTGTTATGTGAATAAAGTTTTCGCAAAAAAAATTAGGTTGATATCTTTAAAAATAAGTCCAGAACTCATATTTTTAGTTTTTGGGGGTCTTTTGCCAAACAAGCCCCTAGAAGGAAAGTCCAAAAATGAAATCTGTAAATGTTACTGAGTTCCATTATGTTAACAAAGTTTTAAAAAAAAATCAGGTTGATATCTTTAAAAATAAGCTCAGAATTCACATTTTTAGTGTTTTGGGGGGTCTTTTGCTCCACAAGCCCCTAGAAGGAAAGTCCCAAAATGAAATCTGTAATGGTTACTTAGTTCAGTTTTATTTAAAAAGTTTTCTTTCTCTGTGTTGATATCTCTTTTACTTCTTTAGATAACTACTGTTGGCCGAAGAGGGGGGCAAGTAGGGGCACAGAAGTTTAACTGCCAGTTTTTTGGGGGACTTTTGTTCCACTAGCCCCTAGAAGGACAGTCCCAAAATGAAATCTGTAAATGTTACTGATGTTGGTTATGTTAACAAAGTTTTCAACAACAAAAAATCAGGTTGATATCTTTAAAAATAAGCTCAGAACTTATATTTTTAGTTTTGGGGGTCTTTTGCCCAACTAGCCCCTAGAAGGAAAGTCCTAGAATGAAATCTTTAAACATTAATGAGTTTGGTTATGTTAAAAATGTTTTCTTTAAAAAAATCAGGTTGATATCTTTTTATATCAGCTCAGAACTCATATTTTTTGTGTTTTATGGGGTCTTTTGCTCCACAAGCCCCTCAAAGCAAAGTCCAAATATGAGATGTGTAAACATTACTGAGTTCAGTTTTTTCTTTAACAAAATCAGTTGATATCTTTAAAAATAAGCTCAGAACTCATATTTTTGTGTTTTGGGGGGTCTTTTGCTCCACTAGCACCTGGAAGGAAAGTCCCAAAATGAAATTTGTATAGGTTGCTGAGTTTGGTTATGTGAAAAAAGTTTTCGCAAAAAAAATTAGGTTGATATCTTTAAAAATAAGTCCAGAACTCATATTTTTAGTTTTTGGGGGTCTTTTGCCAAACAAGCCCCTAGAAGGAAAGTCCAAAAATGAAATCTGTAAATGTTACTGAGTTCCATTATGTTAACAAAGTTTTAAAAAAAAATCAGGTTGATATCTTTAAAAATAAGCTCAGAATTCACATTTTTAGTGTTTTGGGGGGTCTTTTGCTCCACAAGCCCCTAGAAGGAAAGTCCCAAAATGAAATCTGTAATGGTTACTTAGTTCAGTTTTATTTAAAAAGTTTTCTTTCTCTGTGTTGATATCTCTTTTACTTCTTTAGATAACTACTGTTGGCCGAAGAGGGGGGCAAGTAGGGGCACAGAAGTTTAACTGCCAGTTTTTGCCGGTTTTGGTGCTGGAGGCGACGATTTTTTTTAACTGAGCATAATATCTTAATAAGTTGTAACTATAAGCAGTGAAAAAAGTGACAAAAATATATTTTTTAGGCCTTTTCAAAGGGCAGTTTTGAAATCCCGTTATTTCATAAAAAAATTAAAATGCTTAGAGAATGGCTTGGAAGATGAATTTATGTGTTCTGCATATTTCAATTTAAACACATAAGGCCAAAGATATAATATCCCAAGAATCTTTTGTCAAAGTCTACTCTACACCTAGCGCTGGCGATTTCTATTTTCACAGGTATAAAATGCATGATTTTAGAAAACTGAATGGCGCTAGGTGTAGAGTAGACTTTGACAAAAGATTTTTGGGATAATATACCTTTGCCCTTATGTGTTTAAATTGAAATATGCAGAAGAGCTTAAAACCTGCACATTGCTGAGATATTGTTAAAACCGCCGTGCTACCGTTATCTATTGATATTTTACATGCCTGGCGCTAGGTTGCCAGTAGAGATAGAGAGCTGAAATTTTGTACATGTATTTCTAGGCTCCTAAAGTAACTTTTTAGGTTAGCAGAAGTTAACAGCATCCCCAGCAAGTTGTATTTCTCTACCTCATCTACAGATGGGTTGAGGTCTGATTTAGTGGGCCCTAGTCGAGAATCCAGATTATACCACCAGCGCACTTCGAATCTGCCTTGTTGAACATAAGTGCGGCCAGCTCGGAGTACGAGCCCATCTTCGACCAAAGATTTTTTTGTGCTAAAAAATCATAACTTAAGCTTTTTATAGTGTGGTCAAACTTTCTGATTGGTCAAGTAGTTTTGGCGCTATAGTCATTTTTAAAAAGTCCGAGGATATGTGGCACACCCTGTACTTTATAGATGTCGCAAGGCAGCTGATATTTTCTTGTTTAGTCTTACTAATGGCTACGCCCCTCTAGGGCTAATTGAATTGTCCAAGGGGGGAAGGTATAGGGGTGATAACCCCCCCCCCAAAAAAAAAAAAAAATTTACACCGGTGGTAAATTTTTTTAGGGTTGTAATTACCCCCCTCCAAAACTGATTAAGAGGGGTATTTAATTTTTTAAGTAGGGGGGTGGTTGACATTTTTTTACCCCCATTCAAAAACAAATTACCCCCTTTCCCCCTAAAAAAAGCTTTGACGCCCTTGGAGGGGGCAAAGTGGACCCCCCCCCCTATTTTTAATTTTAGCTTTACAAAGAAGTTTTTAAAAATAATTTTTGGTGATTTTATTTGGGAGGGTGGTTGTTATAACTTCCCAGAATCTACATTTCAAAAGAGAACCATATCGGTTCAGCGTTTAGAGAAATCCTTAGTTACAGACACACACACACATAGAGATCCTGTTACTTCTTATTATAAGGATAAAATAATGTAACTAGTTATTAACTGTTTATTAAATATTTATCAACAATTTTCTTACAGTGTACATATTCACCGTAGTTTTTTTTAATATTATCAAACAATCTCTTATAAATATGTATTAATCAGTATTTTTAATATTCATACGTATGTATATATGCATATAATGATAAATCAATAATAACCAATGTATAGAAAGCTATATATATTATTTATATATATATTTTAATTGAAAATATAAAAATTAACTAAAAAGTCTTAAAACTCAAGCAGCAGAAAATTGGGGAAAATTTAAAAAAAAAATTTATTCGTGTCTCACTTAAGTAGGTTTTAATTTAAATTGAAATAACATTGGCTAACTAACTAAATTCAGCAATTTTAATCAAATTAAATCATAAAATGTTTGTATGATTTGAATAAATCTATATCAATAAATAAGTGGTATTTATGATAAGATACTCAAAACCAGGAACAAGGGAATTATATTCTAACAAACAATTCGTGATTTTTTGTAGAAAACTTTAAAAGGTTTCGTGATTTTTTTTGTAGAATTTACTGTTGGAATAGATACCCCTGACTCAAAACACAAAATTATCTAATTGATTAAAACCTCTGTATAATATGTAAAGTCATTGTGCTTATTACAACGTTATCCTTGATTATTAAAACATAATATAAATTTAGTTTTAGGGTTTATGCAAATTATTTTAATAGTAACAAGTGTTTAGCAAGTATTCTAAAAAATTAACAGGACAGCCAAAGTTTTAGTTTAGAATAGTTAACGTTTTATAGAGATTGTTCTATTAAAGAACAGAAGACTGGAATCAATTTAGGTTATCACAAAATATTTATAACATAATTCATCGTTAATTGTACACAAACAACTAAGATTTAAACTAATTCAAGCCAATCTTTAACTAAAGTTTTGGCTATCCTATCTTACTGAATTTTTTAGGAATACTTAGTTCAAATCCTGTAAATTAGAGGGTTGAGGGAAGCTTAACTTTATGTTAGATATTTTTATCAAAAAGTTCAGCAATTAAAGATATAACAAAGCTTTACAAAATATCTTAATTTGAAAATTGTAATATTTATTATAAAAAAGGCTAGGCAAAATAATCTAAAAGAAGTTAATATCTAACTTTTTCCTAAACCTGTACAAAAATAGGATTACAAAAAGCTATAGCTATTGATTAATACAAATTTCCATTTTTAATTAAGGTAGCGCAGCTTCTCTGTAAATAGAATCTTCCAAGAAAAGATTTTAATTGGCAATTTATTTATCTGTTTTCTAGTTCAGAAAGAGGATTATATAATGGACCATACATTGATGTGTTCATCTCTATCAAGGACCCAAATTTTATAAGCCAAAAATGTGCTTACAACACTTTGGGAACCAATATAATTTACAGTCTAATGTCACCTCCCTTCCTCTATGACTTTGTTGTTATTTGTCTACGCTATGGATAAGGAGTATGGACATAGTCGTCCTTGAAGTTAAATACATTTAGTGAGCTTTATAATGCATGTGTAGAGTAGAGTATACTATTTTAATATTACAATTTTCAAATTCATTTCCATTACTTTTTACGTGGACTTAACTATAGATGTTTTTTTTTAGAAAAGAATAGTTCCATGAGAGTATTTTGTACGCAATTGCGTGCACAGTGATTCACAGGGGGGGGGGGGGGTTGTGAAACAAATAAGGAATGAAAAAGTGTAATGCAATTACCCGTTTCATTTTTAAATGAGGGGCTGACATCCCCCAACCGCACGCCACTGTTTGTATGTTTATCATATTAGTTTTAGAAATTTAAGTACCTAACTAAGCACCATTTAGGCTAAAAGAAAAAATTAACTTTACTATTGTATAAAATTCATCTCATAGAACTATCCCTTAACATAAACAGAGATAACTGTAGATAAATGGTCACATAGCTAATTTTATGTAGACTTCCGGTTTTGCAAAATTTGATTAACAAAAAAGATTTTTTAAAAGTAAATGGGGGAGGGGGGGGGGTCTATTTTCCCTAAATCAATATTTTTTGGAAAAGTAACGGCTGGCGACAAAGTCGTTTGGCCGTTTTTGTGCTATTTTCAGGATAAACCCACCATTCTGTTCGTAGTTCAAATATAATTTTGCATTAATGGCATTAAAACTCCCCCTCCCCCCTGAAATTCACGACATAATTATCTAAACTTTATACTTAAGCTATTTCTATCCAAAATAGCTATCTGACCACTTAAATTATAGTTATCTACGTGAACGTTGCAAATAAATTAGAAAAGCTTCCGTATGACTCGCTTAACAAACGTTGTCTTCTTGTCGTTGGTTAATTTTGAAGGAGTAGTTTTATTACAAAATTACAAATGGTGTGCAATTGCTTCCGAGAAAATGTCCACTGTAAATTTATTATTCGACAAGTGCTACAAGTTTTAAGTGTGTTTATAGTCAAAGTCATGTTTTGAATTTTGTTAAGATAGCAAAACTTTTTCGGAAGCGATCGAACACCTTGAAATCAGAGATATAAGGGAGTTGGCATCTCAAAGCGTGCGAAAAAAAATAATTTCTATTAATTTCTGTTTAACAATTACAGCATGCTATAGAATAATACAGTTGTCTGTCTCATAAGAGTTTTATTTTTTTTCTTCAAGAAGATTGAAATCAATATTTTTGGGTAACATAATCCTTGATTTTTTTTTCCCACCTTGTATTGTCATGGTAATGGTTAATAGTTATTTCTCGCATCGTATTATAAACGGCTTTACGCGGATATAGAATGTACAATTATGAGATTAAAACTAGTTTTTTTAGCCCCGAGGTGACGAAGTCACCGGCTAAAAAAACTAGTTTTAATCTTATGATTGTACATTTCTATATTCGTAGAAAGCTGGATATAATACGATGCTAGACATAGTTTTTTCGTATGGATGAGAACCGGTTCCTATCCACCGGATTCGAATGAATACGAGAAAACTTTTTATAACAATCAGTAGGTATTAGTATTAGATGCACGAAATCCCCTTTATCTCTGATAGGATGATCAAAAATAGGCAGCAATTGTTTGTTCACATTATTTAAACCCTAAAATCTATACTTGGCTATTATAATCAAGTAATGTTTGCACTTTTCTAGATTTTAATCTACTTCTTTTTTTAGGTCCAATTAACGCTCTTTTCTCCCTTTCATTGCAATAAAATCACCAAGAAAGTTCATTTGGGGATCAAATAAAGGAACAAACAATGAGTGCCAACTATTGATCATCATGGGAACTTAAAAATATTTTTACAGCTTTGTAAAATCTTTGACTTCAGTATTATTCGCATCAACCTCTTTAAGATTAGGATAAAGTCCGCCGTTGGTTTTTCCGCCCTCGGGTTTGCCGCCAGTCATAACTAGACCCTCCGGCTTTGTAGGGATGGCGGGTTTGAAGCTTCGCGGGGCCGGCACAGGATATGATAGGGAGGAGGGCTCCTGCAGTTTTTGGTGTTCATACAATGTTGTAAAAAACAAAAGCGAGAGAGTAGATAGAAAAAAATGAAGTTAGTTTAGAACATCAACTACCTTTCCTTTTAAAAGTTTGAATTAAGAACATTTAAAGGCCCAAATATTTATGTTTAAGAGAGCTATGTCATCATCATCATTGCGTACTCGTAGGCCACCCACAATAGTTCTTAAATATTCTTTGGATGTGGCACGTTTCGAGGAATCGCTGTTAAATGAAATTCTTCATTTAAGTTTGTCTAGGAATTATAACCCCAAGGTTGTTCTTGGTGCTTGGGGATTCCATAGGCTTGATTGGTTAATTTAGAAAAGCTATGTATAACTTTCTATCGTCCTTTTCATATCGCATGTACTAATAATTACCAAGACTTTATAACAGCTTTTCTCGTATTCATTCGAATCCGGTGGATAGGAACCGGTTCTCATCCATACGAAAAAAACTATGTCTAGCATCGTATTATATCCAGTTTTCTACGAATATAGAAATGTACAATCATAAGATTAAAACCAGTTTTTTAGCCGGTGCCTCCGGCACCTCGGGGCTAAAAAAACTAGTTTTAATCTTATAATTGTACATTCTATATCCGCGGAAAGCCGTTTATAATACGATGCGAGAAATAACTATTCTCGTATTCATTCGAATCCGGTGGATAGAAACCGGTTCTTATCCATACGCAAAATTTATGTCTAGCATTGTATTACAGGGTGTTTTTTTTAATGGAACAAAAGTATTGCTTGATATAACCCACTTGCCATTGACAGAAATTAATAATCTATATCTTAACTTCTTCATTGGGTTGGGGAGTTTTGTATACGAAAAAAATAATTGTCGATTTTCAACAAATTATGCCATAAAAACCGGTTTTTCCAAAGTACCTGATTTTGGAAGATTTTTGGATCATAACCAATTTAAAGAGTGTGAAAAAATGTGTACATTTTTAAAAATCAAATTGTGCGGCTTGTGTTAATAGTAGAAAAATGTTACGCATACCATTCGAATTGTCATAAACTCTAGTTTTTGGAAATGTATGTATCATATTCATGCTATTTGTAGTATAGAAGCTACGGTGGAAAATGTGAGAAAAGTTGAAAAGTTTTAAGTAAGTTGCGACATTTTGCCACGTAGCTTCTAAACTATACATAGCATAGTAATAGTTCTTAAACACCCAAAAACTAGAGTTTATGACGATTCTAACGATATGCATAACATTTTTCTACTATTAATGCAAGCCTCACAATTTGAATTTTAAAAATGTACGCATTTTTGCACACTCTTTAAATTGGCCATGATCCAAAAATCTTCCAAAAATAGGTACTTTGAAAAAACTGGTTTTTATTGCATATTTTGTTAAAAATCGACAATTATTTTTTTCGTATACAAAACTCCCAAACCCAATGAAGAAATTAAGATATAGATAATTAATTTCTGTCAATGGCAAGTGGGTTATATTAAGCAATACTTTTGTTCCATTAAAAAAAACACCCTGTATATCCAGCTTTCTACGAATATAAAAACGTACAATAATGAGATTAAAACCAGTTTTTTAGTCCGTGCCTTCGGCACCTCGGGGCTCAAAAACTGGTTTTAATCTTATAATTGTACATTCTATATTTGCGGAAAGCAGTTTATAATACGATGAAAGAAATAACTAATTTCGCATCTGTAAGAAATAAATAATAACAAACTAACAATAACAATAAATATGACGAGTAGCTTTGCTGTTAAAGACAATCATTATTTTTTTGCAGTAGGTATGAACATTCCTTTTTAGAAAAATCAGTTGATGATGGAGAACTATTGGAGGAAGTTGTTGAGGAGCTGTTGGACGACGTGGAAGAAGTTGAGGAGAGATTTCCTGAAAATAAACATTCTTAAACTACTAATCCTATGATTAGAGTAAAACACTAGAGGGAGAAAGGGTTAAATAACTGTATTTCCCTATCGCAATTACCTTGTGCCGACTCTCAATTGGGTCTTTGAAAATCAACCAATGGTAACGGGAATATTTACACAGCCAAGTAGCAGAAAACAATTTGCTAGCAGATGAAAAAGGTCATTGGAAAAGGGGGGGTTGTAGTTATCTGTTTTCCTATGAAAAAGGGATGATATACATCATGAACGTCCCGTAGGGCGTAGAAGGGTGTTTAACCCCTTAATCTTTGAAAAGCCTCTTTTTACCCCCCTTCAATAAAAGCTTGCGACGTCCTTGAGAAACTTCTTTAAAGGGCGAATATAGGTTCGATATGATATGAGCTTATATCAAAGGTGCAATTCCATAGATTATAAATAACTTAAAAATATTGACATATTCAATTGTATAAGTCTGTTTATAGCTTAAAACCCGTCAATCTCGAAGAAAATATTTTGTAATTAGTGTGGTTCCCTAAGAACTCAAACACCCTAGCATCACACAAGGCTTCGTGGCAAGGTTGAATTAAAAAGCTTTCGTTAAATGATAGTCGTAATAATGTGGAAACCAATTAATCAGGGGTAAATATACCCTCCTTCTACCTTCATAAAGTAAATTATTTAAAAGTTAAAAAAAACATCAAATAATGTAAAAAGTAAAAAAAAATAATCGATAAAATTTTCTTGGAGGAAGAATGATTTCAAATCCCTGTTTTTTTTGTGGCCGTGTGTGTGTGTGTTGAAAATGCGTACACAAGGGTTGTTTATATCATCATGAATTAATCAAAGATCTCTGTACAGAAAATAAACTTTAAGACGTATTATTTACCCTGTCAATACTCCTGACGCCCTTCTACGCAAATTATTTTTATGCTTTTTAAAAAATTAAATAAACTAGTATATAATCTAAAATAATAAACATTTAAATTATCTTTTAAGGTGCGTGCCAATGTAATAGTCAATCAAACTTAAGCAAAATAGTCAAAAAAAAGTCTTGTAAAGGGCTAAAATAAACAATTTTGTCGGCAATCTCATTTATTATATGTTCAATTGAAACAGAAAATTGCAAAATCTACTTAAGGATTTTTTTGAATTTTTAAATTTGGCATAGATATTCTTAAAGTATGTAATGGCACCTTTGATATAAGCTCATATCATATCGAACCTATATTCGCCCTTTAAGAAAAGAAAAAGTTATTGGTCAAACGCTCTCTTTAAGTCTAAATTACAAGATACTTAAGAGGAGCAAAATCTTTTAAGCACCAATTAAAGAAAAATAATTTAATTAAAAATTTTCATTATGACAAGTCGAATTATTTTTTTTATCTGAAAGATTTCTACAATACCTGCTGTTCGTCTGTCTTCACTGGTGCTATGCTGATCATAATATCTAAACAAAACGTAATTTCCAGTGTATTACTTACAGTAGAAAATAAAAAGAATCAATATACTCCCCCTCCCATAATTATAATCTAGCAGAGAAGTGGTTTTAAGTCATTGGTTTAAAATGGAAAATGAAAAAAAGCCGAATTTCAAAATAAGAATTAAGACTAAAAGAAAGGAGCAAAGAAATGTCATAAACATTAGAAAAATGAACAATTCGGGTTACTTGAAGAGTAGACAAAAAAATAGAGATTTAAACAAAGACATTTGTAATGATAACGTAAAAAAGAACAAACATAATCTTATTGTAGAGTATCCACACTCATAAAATTGGTTTACCTACCTATTGTTACTATTATTGTTTGGGTTATTTCTAAGCTCATGTTGAGTGAAGCTAGTCCTGCTGTTCCCTCCATCCTGTTGGATTGATGCTACCTAAGAACAATGCATATATTGAGTTAGCTTTCCTTTGCACTAAAAAAGCGCAGACTAAAAATAAAATCTAAATGAACAAGATGATCACGCTAATAATGTATCTAATGAAGACAATTAGCTGCAAGAGCTTAGATTTAATAAGACTCAGCAGCTGGCAATACATGGAGACTCAGCAGCTGGCAATACATGGAGACTCAGCAGCTGGCAATACATGGAGACTCAGCAGCTGCCAATACATGGAGAATCAGCAGCTGCTAATACATGGAGACTCAGCATTGGCCAATACTTGGAGATCAGCAGCAGCTCAGATTAATATGTCGTTACTGTGATGTTATCAGTTGTTAAGATAATTATTGATGATGCACAGCTGGATCTAATTGGATGATTATTTCAAAGTTATCAAGAAATTAAAATTCTTTCTTGTGGAAGGATATTGTTTCTTTCATTGACTTATTACTGTTGCCTTGAAAATAAAACCTTACCTCCTCACTTTGTTTATCCGCTGAGGTGGGGGGACCAACAACCATCATTGTCCCAATATTCAACAACTCTTTAGTTTGGTGCATTAACTTCTCCGGCGAGCCAGAATTTGTCTCATTATCCGCCATTTTGGTGCCACGTGGCGAGTTGCCGCCACTGGTGGAAACACCTGTTGGCGGCAGGCGGGTTTCTGTCATGGCTCTGGGCCGCTGTGTCGGCGTTGAGCTGGCGGAAGCGGTTGTGTGAGATCTAGTCACCCCGGTGCCATGATGGCCTCCTGACCCTAGAAATTAAAAAAATAGATACCTAGGCAATAATTCAAAATTGTTGAGAAAAAATTTTAACAGGCAAATGTGCAATCGCGGCTTTTTGGCACATTTGGGTCTTTCGCAGTTGGGAAAATTCCCAAGAGGATTAAAACAAATATACGTACTCTAAAAGTTAAAATGCAAAGACAACAAAACTGTTGCTCCAGTACTCACATGTAAGCAAGCATCAAAGAAACTGATTTAACCATATAAAGTATAATATCATGGCAATTAATAAAAGCCAGCCTACCTCCACCATGATGGTGGTGCAACAAACTTGAACCCAACTCAATCGATGCTCGCACACCGGTGGCGGCTGCTGATGGTGGTCTTGGCGGCGGCTGCGACGGATGCTGAAGCATTAGAGAGCCGCCAGATGACGACATTCCTCCGCTTGTTCTAAAAAGAGAACATCAATTTAAGATTTATCTTTAGATCAATGTAAGTATTGGTTTTATTTTCAAATACTCAGTCCCTAACATAAAAATCCACATTATTGTTAAGGCGTTGAAAGCAAAAAAAATGGACTAAAACCATCACTAGAATCATATCTCTAAATTAAATAGCCTAAAGAACATAAGAAAAAGGTTACCTTGGTGAACTATGCTGACGGTACTGTATCTGTGGACTAGATGGTGGCGAATTCAACCCTCCCCCTATTACTGATATACCGTTGGGTGAGTAACTATATCAACATGAAAATGTAAGATTTGAATACTTTTTAAAATTATCCCTAGGTATTAAAAACAATTTGATAAATCAAGTATTTAAATTTGCAAATAATATACCAAGTGGATTGCATCTGTAATGTTTATAATGAAAACATACCTATGCCTTTAAAAAATGAAAAAGATATGGGGCTAATGAAACTGGTTTAAATTTTCATTTTAATATCCGCGCAAAGCTGCCTATAAAGCTGCCTATAATACGATGCGTTAAATAACCATTCGAATATTTTGACCGAATGATAAAAATCCAATAGAAATATAAGATCCACAAATGTCAAATATACAGACACTCATACACCCTACTACTTTGTCATCGAGTGTAATACAATTTGTTGTGTGATTGAGTTATATGAAACCCATGATTTTTTATTTATTAAAATTTTACATGCCTAGTATTTGTTGAGGAGGGCGTAGAAGGGGGCGGGGCTGCAGGTTTGGGCTTCACTTTTCTACTCTTCTCTCTTGTCAGGGTGCTTGGTGGCAAATCTGAATAGGGTTCAGATTTTTATATATATAAGATATATCTTACTACTTTATATTGTAAAAGGATAGATCGGAGTAAATTCAAAAGCAGGGAGACATTGGATTGTAAAATCATACTTGTACCCAAAGTTGTGTTTCCTTAACAACTTTGGGTACTTTTAACAAATCTTGATACGCTTGCAAAAACCTTCAGTGTCCAAACTATTCCAACAAAGAATTTAATCTGCAGGAGGGGTAATTTTGTTTATCTTATTTGGTGTGTGAGTCAATTTATTATCCCTTAAGATCACTCGTATGAGATTGTATTAGGCCATAATTCTATTCTTGTACAAAATAGAACAAAAACAACAGGAATTATTAAAAAAGCTGTTGAATAATAATCATATGACACAATTCGATCAGCTGACCGCAGAAATACAAATATAAGCTGATAAATCAACTGACATACCTGGAAGCATGCTCATCCGTTGATCAGCTGATTCGTTGTTGTTGCAAGTGAATGGGAGACATGTTTTCAGCGGGGCAAAATTCTGGTTCCATAACACTGGCGGGTCATTCTGAAAGAAAAAATAATTTTTTAAAAATTTATGGATAACATAATGTTGATTCTCTCTTTGTGTTTTTTAATCATGCAAGATTATTCATATTAACTGTATACAAAATACACCAAACAATAAGAAATAATAAAATCCTTGAAAAGATCAGAATTTTCTGGAATTAGCCAGCAATAAATAAAAAACGATTCAGTATTTTTAAAAGCAATTTTCTTAACTTACCTGCCAGGATTACAGATTAGTCCTAATGGCATTTTATGTTCCCTTAAATTTACAAATAAACCACATCAGAAAATATAAATATGAAGCATTCCTGAAATAGTTAACTTGACACGATACCTGCAGTGACCCTCCAGCTCGCTCCAACTTGACTTACCTGGAGAACCAGACTAGCTCCAACTTGACTTAACTGGAGAATCAGACTAGCTCCCACTTGACTTACCTGGAAGAACCAAGTGTGCTATGATATGATAAGTTCAACAACTTGTTGGAGTGCCCCTCCAGCTCCCACTTGACTTACCTGGAAGAACCAGAATAGCTCCAGCAGAACCAAATGTGCTGGGATATCATATGATTAGTTCAACTACTAGTTGGAGAACCCCGCCAGCTCCCACTTGACTTACCTTGAAGAACCAAGTGTGCTGGAATAGGATTAGTTCAACAACTTGTTGGAGCACCCCACCAGCTCCCACTTGACTTACCTGGAAGAACCAAGTGTGCTGGGATATGATTAGTTCAACAACTTGTTGGAGTACCCCACCAGCTCCAACGTCCATTGCATCCTGCGTTCAAATTTCAAAGCTCAATTTTATGCCACGACAGTTATATATGCTTAAGTAATTTTCTATGTACAATTTTGATAATAGCGAAGCTGTTCTACATCTAGGGTCGATCCGTCCGTATCGTAAATTTAGGCATGTTATAATTGTCCTATCTATTTCAAACTTTTTATGATTTCTCAATTTAAGAAGCATTGCAACCAAACAGTCCGTAAGTCCATTCTAAAATGTTGTCTTTTTAGATATATTATATATATTTTTTTGCTTAACGTATTTGTCCCAATACGTGATTTCCTTGACGAGTAGGCCCTTTTTTAAAACTTGTAAGTTGGTACTTTGATATCAAATATCCTGTATTTAAGCTATTTTATATCATATTATATGATTATCTCCAAATTCTAAATAAAATAGGTAGGTAATATTTCCTTAATACTAAAAGTGCACTAACTCAATGTTTGTTAATATTTTTCATCTGTCTGAATTTCAAAGTTTAGCTTTTAAGGATGTTGTCTTTTTAATTTGTAATGGTTATTTTCATGGGGGGCTGCCATTTACACATCCAGCAAAAGTAGAGTAGATGTAAGTATTTTCGCCATTGTAATTCGCCATGTAATACATCCACTATAAATTTGCTAGATGTGTAAGTGCTATAGCCCCATTTTCGTTTTACTATAATTTATGGCAGGTGATTGAGATAAATTCCTGAACAGCCGTGTTTGACCATATCACATTTGGTGTAATAACAATGGCAAGATTGTTGGCACTCATCTTATTCTTGTCAGAGTGCAGTGTCACCTCGTGTAAAAACCTTAAAAATTATATCAGAATTAAT
Organism: Acartia tonsa; assembly: GCF_053477335.1. Lineage (NCBI taxonomy): Eukaryota > Metazoa > Arthropoda > Copepoda > Calanoida > Acartiidae > Acartia > Acartia tonsa. The sequence goes on from NC_137264.1 coordinate 7,056,491, forward strand.
ATGGTCAAATTCTATAAAATTACAAAAAAAAGGCTTAACACACAAAGTAACATGAAAAAATACCAAATAATCTTATTTTAGTCTTAAAACAGTAGAACCCGAAAATTCTGACACCCCCCTTAAACCCAGATCGAGACTAAAAGAGCGGGGTGTACTTTTTATTTTCAGGGATATCGGTACACCCCACTAGGGGTCTACCCCCAACATAATCAACATACTTTTAAGTTTTAAAAAATCGTCCTTTGATTGGTAAATTGACGCGCGAATCTAAAATAAAGAATCGCCTTTTATATAAATCTCAGGGATTAAGGGAATATTGGAGCTTTTAATTATATCTTTCCACAAAATTTTGTTTTTTAACTTTTTGAACAAAAACATCCTGATGTTTAATGCTGATTAAAAATGCTATACATGCATATAAACTGGAGTAAAGATTAATTTACAGCCCATTGCCCTATTCCTGCATGTGCATACATTTAAATAAATATTCAAAGACAACATCCATAAAAGCGAAGCACTGAAACGGTAGGACAAACGGACATTAACACTTGTATAGTATCTGAACTGAAAAATCAGAACATAAATGTATAAATGTCGAATCAAAATTGTAGGTAAATTTGTTAAAAAATTGCTTAAAAACAGGATAATGTTTATGGACATACTTACATTTTTGGACTTGATTATAGAGTTGCTTCGCTTATAATATTGTTCTTTGTTGTCCCAGGAATCAATATACCAAAAATCAGATCAAACGGATAATTAAAAAACTTGAAAATTTGTTGTTAAAAAAGTAGAAAAATCAACATGTTTAAAATGGACGTACGGACATTCTGGTAATGATTATAGAGTTGCTACGCTTTCTAAATCGTACCCAACTACAACAGGAATCATCATGCAAAGTTTGAAATCGATAGGACAATTCTAACATGCCTAAATTAACGAATAAAAGCTATCTATCTCGGACGTACGGACGGACCGACCCTAATTATAGAAAAGCTTCGTTTATAAAAAGTTGAAATTATAATGGGATTGATAAAAATATTTTTTGTCTACTTTGGTCACTGCAATTACATAATATTTACAATTTTTATTTGTTTATCATAAATATTTAATAAAAAATATTAAATTTAAAAGTCGGTGACATTGAAAACTTGTTTTATGACAACAATAAAAATAAAGTACTTGACACAAAAAAAATTAAATATAGTTGCATAAAAATAAACATGAACTGTAAATAATAACTGCTGAAAACACGAAACCTTACAAATAAAGACATTATAGCTTGTTGTATTGTATAGATAACTAGCGGCTTCGCCCCTAGCCTCTATGGGCTTTGCCCCAAGAGGTTTAATCAAACCAATTTTTTGTATTTTTGATTTAACTTTTAACCCCACTATTTTAATTTTAGTTTTAAAAAGAAAAGAAAAACACTTTTTTTGGGGGGGGGGCTGTCTTACCCTCCAAGAAATTAGTTATAAACCTTCCCGGGACCTATGAGAAGCTACCCTGTAAAGGAGAACCCGATAAAACAAACAAACAGATAGACAGACATTGTTCTACTTTATATTATAGAAGATAATGATCTAAAAAACGCCCTTTTCCCCTAAAATACCCTACAGTAAAAGGAGGGCCTATATTGTGAAAGTAAGAAGTGGCCTTTCAGAAAAATGATTTTAGCATAAGTTACAGGAAAATCTTATAGGCACATTAAGTAGGTATTTTATATGGAATAGACAAAAAAAATTAGGCACAACTTATATGCCATTGCTGATTTTGTGAAAATAATAAACTTTGTAAAGTTACATATATCCAAATATCTTAGCATTGAACAATAAAATTAATACATTCCATTAAGTAAACAAAAATAAGTACAAGAGTAGCTTGGCCTCAATATTTAATAAGATTGTGTAAGAAAGATAAGGAACCTAGTAGATTGATAAGTAATATTGCATAATTTTAATCAAAACAGTAGATCTACAGAACAGCAAAATAAAAAAATTCACGAAATTACTTTAAACATTTTTCCTCACAAAACTTTAACTTTAATCTTTCTTAAACTAGCGCGGACTGAAGGAAGGTTGTATTTTTACATTGCATTGTGAAACACAGGGGTAGCTATTCTAACCAACAATTCTACAAAATATCACGAAACCTTTGGTGGAATATTTGTTTTTGTCGAGTCATTTTCCTTTAGAGTTATTTGTCAGAATATCATTTCCTTGTCCCTGGTGAAACATAGCTGTTTAAAATACCACGAGGGGAAATCTTAAAGGAGAAGATAGGATGGGAGAGAAGAGAAATAGTAAAAATTAAAAAAATGACGATATCAATATATAGATAATTCTTAAATGAAAAGGTAAAATTTTGTTTTTCACAGAATTTTTTTTACTGTATTTTAACCGACAGACCAACGGACAAAGTTATATGTTTACTTTTGTTTTCGAAAGTAGGAACACCAAAGTTTTATATAATGCACTTTACTATATTTTGAAATATACATTTATATGATATCTATATCTAATATACACTTGTACAAAGAATTAAGTTTCAGATTAAGATTTTATCTAAAAACTTGAAGAAAACATACTTCTTCAAGTTGGTAATAATAAACTATCATATAAGGATAGGTAGGATAATTTCTTATTCAAAATGCTATTTGACACTCTATATATAGGAATCGATTTAAAAATTCTTAATATCAAATTATACTTAAGTTTTGAGATTGAACGAACCAACAGACAATTTTTAGGAGACCATCATTTTAGTGATTTTTTTGTAGAATGGATTGTTAGAATAGCTAGGCCTGGATTTGTGGCTTAGTAGATCTTATCCTCAAAAATCAAAAAAAACCTCTATCTACCAAATCTTAGAAAACATAACAAAATAAAATACGTACCTAAATAAGTATTGAATATTTCTATAGTTTTCCCTAGGTAGGTAATCACTCTGTAGTAAATTCCATATTGCATTGAATCTGTCTTCGCCTAATTTTTTACATAACTGTGTTACTTCATAGTATTACAAAAATATAGAATTAGTGATATATCACTTCCACAAAAACTCTTCTATTTGTGTCCGCAATTATCAAAGGGGGGGGGGGGTAGGGAGTTAATGCAACCATCTCGTAATCAGTGAGCAAAGGGCAATTAGAATTCGAATTTCCATCTGAAATTTTGCATGAGTAATCCACAGTGGGATCTTTTGCCAAAAAACGGGACATTTAGAGTAGACAAAAGTAAACTTCAATAAATAAGCTTGTATTTGAAGAAATGATGTAATTTCTTTTGCTTTAACTCGGAAATAACTTAAATTTTGCCTCTGTTAACTTCTAATGTGCATTTGGTAAGTACGTCTTGCTGTTTTGGAGGAGCGAAGCTACCCTATTTTTAAAAAATCTATAAAACTTCATAACTTTAGTTAGGATAGGAATATTTTAACAAAATCAACGTCTATGTAAATATTTCTTCAATGCAAACAATGTTTGTGAACAAGAATATAGCGTCAAGTGCACCCAGTTTGAGTCCCGGCATTTTTAGGTAGGTCCAGTATAAGTAAAATAGGACACTTATAAGGCATGTTTTCAAATATTTTTTTTACAGATATTAACAACAATAACATAATTTTCTAAACACTTTTGATTTTGTGTTAATACCTTTATTCTAAGTCTAGTTATCTTCATTTAAAGTTTGTATAAGAATATAAACATAATTACTTAAATTATATTCTCTCTCAAACGTATATTTCTCTCTCTCTCTGATGCGTATATAATGTTTTTGCAATATTATAATTAATCTCCGAATTTGAATTTCTGCTGGGCCAAAACCAGTTAGAACTACAAATTTTTTCAGAACACATGAAATTTAGCAAATTTAATTGCTAAATTAAAAGTATTTATAAGTCATCTTTATTTAACGACTCCTTTATCCCTTAAATGTCCATTAAAACCGCGAGAACGGCAAAAATCGTTAAAAATCACGCCAACGGCGGCAAATAACGGCGAAACGGTTCGCCAGAGGCAAATGATGCATAAGTCAAGAAAGATCCGCCTTAAAAAGTTTGAAAATATTGCAGAGATGACTTTGGGCTCTAAAATGACTCCTTCCCCCTCTAACGAAGGAAAATTTGAAATTAACAAGAACAAAATTGTTCAAACCATACATTGTAAAATGCTCAATTACTCGAAAACGGACAAGAGGCCCCAGGTTGTGAAAACTGTTTTATACACAATACATGTTGTATATTGATATTATTATTGCAAAACCCGGGGCCTCCTGTCCGTTTTTGGGTAAAATGGAGAAAACTGATTTTTTGGGGTTAAAAATCTTAATATTTTTGGTGAATTTTTCTCACAAAATGTCAATTTACACCACCAAAAAAAATATTTTTTTAAATTTTTTCTTTAATTAGACATTGGTACAGGTATCTGAAAAGTACCTCAATAAATTTTTTTTTTTCATAAGATGAACATAAATGTATTTTTTGTTGCTTTGAAAAAATTGTGTAAAAAAATCTGGAAAATCATCAAAACTGAAAAGAAAATTTTCACTACCTTTTTTAAAAATGGCATAAACCCGCCAAAAATTAATATTTTTTAAAAATTTCTTTTTTAGCTGTCTACTTACAGCCATTATTAGGTCCTAGGATAGATAAAAGTAGATTTTAGAATTTTTGGATGTCCCGATTTTTTTCAAAAGATCCCACTGTGTAATCCCTGGTAGGTCCATATTCCCTAAATCGAACAAAAAGTTGGAAAAGTAACGGCTAACGGCTCAGCCGTTTTGCCAATTTTTGGATATCTATATTGCAAATTAGTCACGAAACCTATCTCCACATAATACTATTACCACTACAAAACGCTATCAAACGGTTCTAGACGGTAGCTGTTGGTACTAGAAGTTTTAAAAATGGTTATTGCTATCATTTAACATAAATTAAATCAAAAATATGTTTAAAAAAGTTGATTCCTACGTACTTGATGATGAATTTACCCTGAAAATAGGCAAAAAAACGGCTGAGCCGCCAGCCGTTACTTTTCCAACTTTTTGTTCGATTTAGTTTAAATAGACCTACCAAGGATTAATCATGCAAAAGTTCAGATCGAAATTCGAATTCTAAGTGCCATTTGCTTACTGATTACGAGATGGTTGCATTAAAGCCCCCCCCCTTTATCACATTAAATACTAATTTTTGCAGGGGGGGGGGGGGGGGTGAATATTGGGTTGTAAATTCTACATACTGTTGTAGAAACAAGTTTAGAACTTGGTACTTTAATTCAATCTTGAATTGTACTAATCTAACTTTCTTAACATTAATTTTGACATGGATAATTATGATTATTATAATTGAGGTGTCTAAATCAATTTTTCATCCATTATATTATCCGCTAAGATCCCTGCATTTTTTGTTATTATAGTTACTTTCATCCAATATGAAATTCCATACACTTATGATACTTTGGATCTCGCTAATCACTGAACCGATATGGTTCTCCATTTAGAATAAATCTAGGGAAGGTTATTAACTATTTGTGGAGAGGATACAGCTATCCTCTCAGGAGAAAAATAACAAATCCAAAACATTATTTAAGAACCAAAATTAAAAGTAAAGAATCGACTTCCTAGTCCCACCTTCATTTAAGTGCCCCTAGAGGCCTAGTACAAAAATAATAAATAAAAATAAAGGGCGAAGAAGAATATAATATAGAAGTGTAATGCAGAATAAAATGAGCCAAAGTAGCGCAGCTATTCCTGTGAGGCGGCCGGCATCGAGCCAGTCGTTGTACAACTCCTCTCCCATGAGTGGACTAGGTAGTTCCCGTAGGTAGGTCTTTATCAGCCCAGTGAACACGTGATGGTCGTAACCTAATTATAAATAAGAAGGTCATAAATTGGCGAGGCGAATATTTGTGTATAAGGTTCTCTAAAATTAAGTCCAATAAAGGTAAAATATTCTAGATAGAAGTTATTGGTTGTTTTAAAAAAAGCAGTTTCGCTTCTAAAATAGATAACCTTACCATCAATATTGTTTATAAAGGCGTGACCCGCTTCTATTTCTGCACGCAACCGCTTCACCTTGCTGGCGCCAGCGGTCAACCTAAATAAAAGATGTTTTAATTAAGTAAAGGTCTAAGTTTGGTGGGTGAGTTGTTTGGTTATTCATTCGCTAATAGTTCTTCTAAGTCTATACAATTAAAGAAAGAAAGCGATGATTTGTATTACCCTCTTCCATCTACTGTTTGGATAAATTGTAAGTAAAGATTGAAGTAAAACACAAAATTTTAACCTTTGTTAGGTTATAATAAGTGAACTAAGCGGCCATCTCCTCCCAATACATAAGAAGAAGACAATATAATCAGCTAGGTTGTGCAATCCGAATTATAAATACGCCCAATTTTTGGATCCAGAATTCGAATCCGCAATTCAAATTGCGGATTCAGATTGTTAATTTTTATGACTTTTGTAGCACTTTTAGGTTGGGTTAGAATTTTTATTTACAAGAATACCTTTAATAATTTTGCCAAAATCCGCAATCCACAATCCGAAAATTCGCAATCCACAAAAAAACATGAATTCGCAATCCACGGATTAATCCGATTTTTGTAAGAATCCGAATCCGACACAAAAATTGGGCGGATTGCCAAGTTCCAACCTTATAATCAGCATATCCACAACAGTATTTAGACCTTACCTAAACAGACCCTCTTCATCAAGGCCGAGTTCAAGAAGTTTAACACAACAAAGCTGCAGAGGAAAGGCAATGCCGCTCTCCAAACCGAGATCACGTATGTGGTCCTGAAAAAGCATTTAAATAATAGAGAGAGGATTGCTGTTTTTACTAGTTTGAAAAGCTATTTATCCGTATAAACCTAGGATGTTTTTACGGGTCATCTCAAAAAACCGCCTATCTCAAAAAAAACGCCCATCTCAAAAAAACGCCCATCTTAAAAACGCCCATCTCAAAAAAACGCCCATCTCAGAAAATGCCTATCTCAAAAAAACGCATTTCTAAAAAAAATGCTATTTACTATTACCGTTAAAAGACAAGCCTAAAAAAAAATCATGAATTTTTAGATGTGTTATGTGAATTCTTTTTTATTATGCAAAAAATATGTTTAACAAAATAAACCGTATTTAAGTAAGTTAAATTTAACCGTAAGTTTGTTGCTAAGCTAATTATAAACTCATTGATTTCAGACCTGCAAAGAGGTGCCGAAGATGGGGAATCCTTTCCGCGAGGATCGTAATGTCTCCAGTTTGGGTTGGGTCTCCTCCAGTTTTGTATAGCTCTCTTTCAACTGATGCAGCCGGAAGCCTACAAAGTTGGACAGAAGACCAGCCATTTCGTTGTCTCTGAAGAATAGCATTTAATTCATAGAAATAGTGAAGTTTATCTTTTTACATCATTTGCAAATTTTTTATATGTTGAATAAAGCATTTGATGGAAATTTTATTTATTTTATGACATGGTCACGTTACTTTTCTGTGGACGGATATATAATGTAAATTTTTGCGTTTGTATGATGAGTTATAATGACATACAATCCTGAGCTTAAGACCTTTATAATAATAACAATATAATTGCATTACTACAAATTTGATCTTGGAAAGTGAACCAAACTAAAACTACTTAGCAATTTTAGGTTCTAAAACAAATCTTAATATGCTTGCAATGGAAAAAATATATTTGACTGTCATCAATTGAATTTTTCTGTATGAATGAAGTGCCTGGAGAGAAAGCTGAGCATGTCGGCGGCCAAACCGTCTCTTGCCTATTTCGCAGGGATAAAGAACATTAGCTTATTTTTTTTGGCGGATTTATATTTTGTAAATAAGAGTAATAAGCACAATAGACGTTTCAAGGACAAGGTTTAGGCTATTTAAATCGCGGGAAGAATTAAAGGCTTAAAATGGGGATACGGGGATTTTTAAAATCTCATATACTTCCAAAGCGTTTTACCCCCCTAATTCCTTGCCTGTACCTAAAATAGTTTTTTCTCGCATAGTATTATAAACAGCTTTCCGCGGGTAAAAAATAGTACATTTATGAGATTAAAACCCGTTTTTTAGCCCCAAAATGCAGAAGGCAAACCTGGTTTTGATCATATGCTTGTACGTACATTTTTATATTCGTAGAAAACTGGATATATTACGATGCTAGACATATTTTTTGTATGGCTGATAACCGGTTCTAATCCACCGGATATTAATCGGTTTCGAATGAATACTAGAAATGTATTTATTTATTCTTTAGTCCTGCCTGATCAACATTGCGTAAAATATCATCTAGCTCCTCGTTAAGCTTCTCTATCTTTTGGCTTAGAGCAGCACCAGTATTTCCATGTTGCTTCTACAAAGATATTAATATAGATATCAGAGTAAACATAAAAAAATACTAGATTTCAGGTGTTTAAGATTCAGATATGATAGATATCCAGAGACTTACCCCAGGAGTTGTGACTGTATGTCCACTATACTGTTCTTACATATATGTAGAGTAGACAGATATAAACATACAGATAGATAGATAGATATCCAGATACTTACCCCAGGAGTTGTGACTGTATGTCCACTATACTGTTCTTACATATATGTAGAGTATACAGATATAGACATACAGATAGATAGATATCCAGATACTTACCCCAGGAGTTGTGACTGTATGTCCGCTATACTGTTGTTCTTACATATATGTAGAGTAGACAGATATAGACATACAGATAGATAGATAGATATCCAGATACTTACCCCAGGAGTTGTGACTGTATGTCCACTATACTGTTCTTACATATATGTAGAGTAGACAGATATAAACATACAGATAGATAGATAGATATCCAGATACTTACCCCAGGAGTTGTGACTGTATGTCCGCTATACTGTTCTTACATATATGTAGAGTATACAGATATAGACATACAGATAGATAGATATCCAGATACTTACCCCAGGAGTTGTGACTGTATGTCCGCTATGCTGTTGTTCCTCTTCTCTTGCTTTCTCCAGTCTTGCCTGAAAATATTTTTTTTTAGCTGCTATGAAAGATAGAGGCCTAATTTATTCTTTAGTTAGTTGACTGCTCTTAACCAGGGAGGGAGGGGATACTGGATTGTAAATTACACTGGTACCCAAAGTTTCATAACCAAGTTTTCTTATTTGAGGCTTTTTTCAACTAATAATTTAATCTACAGAATGTTTTTGTTTTGTATATTATCATTGGAAATGTTTATCAATATATCGTTCATTGTCTTATCCCTAAAGATCTCCTGCTGTCTTTTTATAATATTTATACATAAAGGCTAAATAAAAGGCGGATACGTCCCTAGAAGCCTCTAGGGACACGTAAAATTATTTCTTTTCAATCTATTTTAAAATCCGCTATTTACAAAAAATATTTCTTTTTGCCGCTAGATGGTGGTAGTTATATTCTTAGTTAATTGCAAAAATGTCCGCAGGGCGGCGTTATTTTTATTTTATTTCTATCGATTTCTCTGGGGAGGGTGGTGGTACCTTACCCCAAAATAGTTATAAACCTTCCTGGGCCCTATGAGAAGCTACCCTGTTAAGGAAAACCCGATTCGTTCAGCGTTTAGCGAGATCCTTCAGTACAGACAAACACATATCCTGTTACTTTGGTATAAGGATTTATATTCTGTGATATTAATGGAAATTATTATCAATGTTAAAGAATATTTTTATCTTAAAATTTCTTGTTTTTTTTTCGTGTATTGAAAATAACAAAGCGGAATATTATTATTAAGTTAAAAGAGGGAAAGGGTAGTGACGGTTAAATTAATCTACAGCCCTTTCATCCGCTTAATATTAATCAGATCCCTTAAACAAAGAAAAAAAAACTTAATTTATCATCCATTGTCCTATCCCTGTATCCCTGGTTGAAAGCACAACTTCACACCTCCTTTAGGCAAATAATAACCACAATAAAATTAAGACAAATCCTACTCATAGCATGATAGCACAGGGAGAAATATTATAAAAAAGGTTTCGCGACATCGCCTCTTAAGTGGCGTTTCGTCGTATTTAACAGTAGCTTTTCTCCTATTTCTAGCCCCTGCAGGCACAATTGCCGAAACCCTGCAGGGCAATCATTAACATTTACCTAACCTAACCTAAAATAACCTATCAAAATACGATGAAACGCCCCTTAAGAGGCGATGTCACGAAACCGAAAACGAAATACACAAAATTCTTTATTTTTATGAAAAAGGGTTGATAAAATTGTCAGATCCTAATGGAACTTAGTAAAGCCACCATAAATTGTTATATAATCTTGTAGTTATAGTGTTCTCTAACCAACAAATTGAAGATAATATCTTATTAGTTTTTTAGATTATTTATCCATATCCCTTGAAATGGCATACAATTCCAAATAAACCACATAAAGCAGATGGCTAGCAAAGAAAGTTTTTTTTTGTATATTCATTAATACACTTTTTATATAGTTTGTTTAGAAACAAAATTAATACTTATTTATGTATGTATTTTAAAGTTCAAAAAGAATTATATAAAGCAGTAAGAGGCTTTAGCCTGAAGTTAAATATCTCGGAAATTTCTATTTTTCAGGGAATCTTGGCGTTGTTTTAGGCTATTTTACTGTCTGCTCCCGCCCTCCCTAAAGACTAGGGGCGAAGCAACTATAATTTTATAATAAAGGCAAAAGGTTAATTTTTTCTTCTTAATTTTTTGCCAATCTTTGGGAAAATCCAAATATATATGACTTGTAACAAGGACAATAACATTTAATAATTACAAATCAATCAAATTATAGAAAACTGATATTTTTAACCATCATTTATTACAATTTACCATTCTTCAATATCAAACCCAATTTACAATTTTCTAAGTGTAATTAAAACGAGTTGAACTGATCGACCATCATACTTTAGTTGTAGAATAACTTTGCTATTAGAATTAATAAAACGTGTGTCACGTATTTTTCGTGCATTGTTTCTTAAGACAAAATATTGAGTCATAAAATGATGATAACATTCACTTGATAAAATATTCAATTTTACATGTTCTGTTTGAAAGCGTAACTTTTCTAATTTTATTTAGTCGGTCCACCATGTCTGTCCAGTTTATGGCTATTCCTAGTAAGATGCGAAATACCTAGTGTTATAATAATTTTAGAATACAAGAGAGTTGAATGGTTGAACATACTTTTGAATTTATGAGATTACTTATAACACTAAATATAACGTACCTACCTATTGATGACGGACAAATGAACATTCCTAAACTATAACGTAGCTGCGCTACATATAACCAGCCCTACCTTCGTTGTGTCTAATTCTAATAGTAGTTTGTCCAATTGTCCACGACTAGATTTTATCTTGGGTAGGTCTGTGTTTAATATGTCCTGCACAGTTTATTACAATCGAAGCTTTTCTATAATTATCCATAACGGATAGTTTTTTTTTATTAATTTAGGCATGTTAGAATTGTCCTATCGATTTCAAACTTTGCATGATGATTCCTGTAGTAGTTAGGTGCGATTTAGAAAGCGTAGCAACTCTATAATCGTTACCAGAATGTCCGTACGTTCATTTTAAACATGTTGATTTTAAAATTTTTTAACAACAATCTTTTATGTGATATAATCATCCGATTGAACTGATTTTTGGAGTACTGATTCCTATTACTAAAGGTAGAAAATTATAAGCGAAGCATCTCTTTAATCAAATCTTAAAAATGTCACTGCAGTATGTATTCTGTATTCAAGAAGTTTTGCAACAAATTTACGTATACTTTTGTCAAGACTTGTATATTTATACTTTGTATATAAATTCAGTTCTGACACTCTACAAGAATTAATGTTCGTTTGTCATACCGTTTCAGAACTTCGCTTTTATGGGTGTTGTCATCCTTGTTAAATCATAAAAGATCAAATTTAAAATATTGGGAAGGGGGTTCAATTTTTCATTGGCGTTTTCACTTGGAGGAAGGGTGGTAATACCCTCCCCAAAAGATTCATAAACTTCTGAGGACCTATAAGAATGTACATGGTAAATGAGAACCTTATCGGTTCAGTGGTTTGCTGGACAGACAGACAACTTGTTACTTGTATTGTATATAATGATGTTGTTTAATCCTTGTTTTCTTACTATTATAGCCAATACTATAATTTCCCACCTTGAATCTTTTTACAATGGACATATTTGTCCTTGTTCACTGTAATAGGGGGGGGGGGGGGGGGGGAGTTGTGACACATTTGCGTAAACATTGAGTATAGGCTTTATCTTTAGACTGAGAAGATAGGTTATTAGGGATAAAATCATTCTAATATGATGAATTTCCCCAAGATTTAAGATTTTTTGGATATGCCTCCAGGTTCCGGAGCTCCAGGCCTCCAGGTGGTCTCTGTACAGGTAAAAATTAAAAATAAGATTTTTTTTTGAAGAGTTAAAGATTAACTTATAAAACAAAATATGCTTCTTTTTGATTATTATTCACATATTTGAAGAAAAAACATACATATTTTGTCTCATAAGCTGACAAGCTCACTCTTTAAAATTTTTTTTTTCATTTTTACCTGTACAGAGACCACCTGGAGGCCTATCCAAAAAATCTTAAATCTGGGGGAAATTCATCATATAAGAATGATTTTATCCCTAAAAATCTATCCTCTCAGTCCAAAGATAAAGCCTATACTCACTGTTTACGCAAATGTGTCAGAACCCCCCCCCCCCCTTACATAATATCTAGGTAATCTTTTATAAACTTTGATATTAAAAGCGGATAAAAAAGATAATGATCTTAATTAAATAGGTGTTTCACTTATAATGAATAATGTTTTTGAAAAAGTATTCATTTAACGATGAAGAATAGGATCCAGTTTTAACATTTATGTCAAAATAAACGAATTAATTTGGTGATTTTTATCATAATTTTAATTTTTTACATTGGTGAATAAATCTCTAACCCCTCATAACTAAACAAGCAGTTAACACTAATTTATAAGTTTCATTTTAGATAATTTTAATTTTTTAGAAGGAATTATTTTGACAAAATTAATTTTGGGAAACATTGAGAGCAATGCCCCACATTATGTTTTACTAGCGGCTTCGCCCCTAGCCTCTAGGGGCTTTGCCCCAAGAGATGGTAAAAAAAGTGTAAGGTGAAATTTGTAAAAAAAAAAGTAATAAGAAGGACCAAGGAAATCTTCCACAAAGGAAATATTCCACAAAGGAATCTTCTACAAAGGACCAAGGATATTTCTTACAAAAAAAAAAAAAAAAAAAAAAAAAGGGTGTGATTTTTTTGTTTTTGGGGGGGTTGGGGGTGTCCCACCCACCCAAGAAGATAGCTTAAAACCACCACAGGACCAATAGGTAGATACCCTGAAGAGTAGAATCCGATCGGTTCAGTGGTTACCGAGATCTTAAGGGACGGACGGACAGACAGACATCGTTCTACTTTGTATTATAGATAAGTTTCAATTGTTATTCCTGAAGTTTAGTAATAATCAGCTGTTCCACAGAAATCTCATAGTTGACATGGTAGTTGGCTAGGCGGGGGAATACGTCCCCCAATTCGGTCAACACGTTTCCCAGGCAGGAGGCGGGGTTCTGGTTATAAAAGTATTATACATTTTAACTTTTGAGGGAATTATGTTTAGGTGCTTTCCCTACCTATTAAGCACAAAACACCAGCCCCTCCTTTCGTTTTTAAATATAAAATAAATAGAAAAAAAATCAACAAGGTATGAATATCATAATTAAGGGGTGTTGTCATGTACAATTCTTGATTGATGAACTATGGTAAGGGAGAAGGCAATGGCAGATTAAAAACTAATATACATTAATAGATGCAGAATATACGTGGATATTGTGACAGTGGAAAAATTTACTTCAATTAAGGTTGCATTTCCCCTGACATTGATTGGTCAGTTCGTTCAACCAGTAAGAGGGGAGGGAATAGGGTAATAGTGGTGGGGGACAATGACAAATCGTTATTTTAGACCGCGACAAGTTTTACTTTATTAGAGAACATCTGATGTAAGATCCAAGTAAAAATAAATCCATTTATATAGCTCTATCCATGCTTTAACTGGAGGATAATAACTTTCCTGTTTGTGCAGGTTTCTGCCGACTTCAGAGAAAATATTGCCCAACACAAAGTCTCCAGTTTTCTTGAGCCGTCGTTCAACAGCGGACCCGTCCGTTCCTTTGCCATACCCTGCAGAAGGCCATAGTTTTAAACTTTATCCAGCACGATTGTGTTTATGTTAATTGCAGTGCTTTTGTCAGAGATCTTGGGGGAAAATGTAGAAATACCAATGACATGACGATAAACAAAATTATATCTTAAATTAAGATTAGAAAAAAACTAGTTAAAATCTACATATCAAGATTTCATAAAGCTTTACAAAGTTTTTAAACCAACTAATAAGAGAACATGTTTTTAAAGCCAGTATAATTTACAGTCGCATCTATTAATGTTTTGGTATATAAATGTATTGTATAGAACAAGGACGACAACATCCATTAAAAGGAAACACAGAAAAATAAACAATCAATAAATGTGGTAATATTATTTTCTGTATACTTATATTGTGTTAATTTTTAAGAACCCACCAGAATTCATTTACTCCCCTATTCCCTCCTCCCCCTAAAAATGTTTGAAAACTCTGCCTTGTAAATCTTCGGAGAGCTTTTTCTGTAGAGCACCAAGAACTTGTTTATACACTCCAATCGTTTCCTCAACCTTAAATTATTTAATCCTTGTATAGAAGTAACAGGATATTTCTCTGTCTGTGTGTAAAGGAGAATCTTGCTAACGGCAAAATCGATAGGTTTCTTCAATGGAAGGCGCTGGTGGTACCCTCTCTCCAAAATACTTATAAACCTTCCCAAGACTTATGAAAACCATATAGGTTCAGCGGTTAGTGAGATCTTGTTCCTTTTATATAAGTATTTATAGCTACTAACAATCTTCAATCGTAAAAAAATGACTGTATGAGATTGTATTTATAAATTTGCATTTAAGTGTATTGCAAATACGCCTACAATTTAAAATCTTGATCTTGCACAACTTAATATTCACAAATATTTACTCAAATTTGGTGGATTTTATATTACTAGTGGCTTCGCCCCTACAGGTGTAGGGTAGATTCATACAATTTTTCACCATTTTTATTTTTATATTTGTTTAGTAGTTGTTCAAATCAATAGGTAATAATATCAATATTTGTAATATCTTAATTATGCCGTCGTCGGTTCAGGACAAAACCACACCTTCCATAGATTAACGAAATAGAATAACCTACCTTAACGAGTTCTGGACTAAGAGCAACAGTCTTCTCTGTTCGATTTAGATTCTGATCAATCCGAACTTTAAATCTTTCTATCTGTTTCTTCATCTTTTATTTTGTTTTTTTCGTTCATCAAGATGTTATTTTTTTCGTGTCTACATTGATCATAACATTTTTGTCTGAAATTAAAAAAAAAATACATTTTATATTATATTGTAGGTACTTTTTATGATCTTAAATGAATAAAGTTCTGTTTAAAAAAAAAGTGGCACAGGTATTAACATGGTAATACAAAATTTCCCACGGTTAACAACATTTTCCCACGGGTACAAATATTTTCTCATAGTAGGTATTATATTTTATTTCTTTTAGTGCCCGCAGTAGGTGAACCAAAGGTGGTGCTGCCAAACACTCCAGTGCTGGAAAATCCAGGGCTTCCAAAGGTTGTGTTACCGCCAAAACCGGAGGTGTTGCCGCCAAATGCGGTTGTGCTGCCGCCAAACGCAGTGGTGTTACTGCCTCCAAAGGCTGAGGTATTACCGCCAAACCCGGACGTGTTTCCCAAACCAAAACCGGTTTTGTTAGCTGTGTTATTGGCGCCAAAACCGCCGAAGCCAGAAGTGTTTGCGGCCCCACCGCCACCAAAGATTGAATTATTAGTTCCACCGAAGCTTGTGTTATTGGCCACCCCGAGACCGCCGCCGGCACCCAGGCTGCCGAAGGCACCGGCAGGTGTTCCACTCATGTTGAGGCTGCTGGTCGGGGGACCCATCATGCTGCCAGACATCCCTTGCGGCTGCTGGCCTTTAGCAGGTACTATTTGTCGGGCCTAAAAAATAAATTATAATGATTTCAAAATCCATAATTGAAGCACAGGAACATTTGACATACAGGCTGATTCTGATATGGGGAGGTTTAGATTAATATACCACAAAGAAAATTATGTACCGACAAGAGCAAGTGATTCTGAGCACCTTCCAGCAGTGATTCTAAAAGATTTTTTTTGTGAATATACTAGGGTTATGTTTTACATCGTTATATCAATTTTAAGAAATAAGTTTTACCATGGTTTTATATGAAAAAACTTTGAAATGTTGGGCATTTTTTGGCTAAATATCATTAAATGTTTTGTTGAGTTCAAACTGCTTTGACACAAAAGTAAACTTTTTCAATGAAAACTGTTAATTTAGAAAAAGGGATGGCAAATTGTAATATTGTAAACAGTTTTATTAGTGTTCTTTTGTAATTTACAGCATTTGATTGTGTTTTGGCGTGTTATTTTATTTGAACCTTTGAACCCAACAAAACATTTGATGACATTTCATCAAAAAATGCTTTACATTTCGAAGTTTTTTCATAGAAACCCACTGTTAAACCAATTTTTTAAAAGTTGGTATAACTTTAAAAAACATATCCCTAGTATATTCACAAAAAAAATATTTAGCATCACTGCTGGAAGGTGCTTAGAATCACTTGCTCTCATTCGTGCATAGTCCCCTTTCAGGACACATAAAGCAGTGAGGTAACTCGGTGCTTTTCCTTAAAGTGGCTGTTGAGCTTGTAATCCTGCGGGGCTTCTAAGTACCCAATATAACATAACCAAAGCTAAAGTAAAATAAAACGAATAACTTCCCCCCACCATAATTTCATCATAATCAAAGAGGGGGGGGGGGGGGTGGTTGCCTATTCGACGCCAGAATGACAAATTTCCCAATACTGCAGAGTAGATGCTTAAAAGTCATAGGAATAATTGCCTTTCATATGCACACATCTATCTTAAACAACAGCCAAGTAAATGTCTCAAGATAAAAGAAATAATTACTTACCTGAATTAAGGGATCTGAAGGCGCCGAAAAGGGACTCGGTCCCGCCAGCTTTGATAGGCTAGGCATAGGGGCGGCCACAGGACGCACGCAGGGTTTATCTACAAACCCTGGCACAGAAACCCCGTGGACACGACGATACATGCTCACATATTCTTCTTTACACTTTGATAAGGCCTCATGGATAACCTAAAAGAGATAGACATATGATTGGCTGAAAAATGCATATAAAACTTGAACATTTTACACTTTTTTAAAGCATATGTCTATAAAACCGTCAAAAATAGATACATCAGCTTAAATTCTCCCAACTATTACAGAAAACCTGCCCTTTGATTATACGACTTTTTCTGTATGTCCTAACTATGCACATTAGTGTGTTATGCTTATTTATTGGTCTGTGATTTCATAACTTCGACTAATATCAATGAATCAGCATAAAACAGAAGGTATATTTTGTTTTTGATTGTGTAGTTATAATGTCAACCAGTTTTCAATAAGCTATTATTCTATATCCAATCCTTAGCACTAACCTGATATCTGGCAGCTAATTCAGTGAATGCGCAAAGAAGCCTGCGCATGGCTTGACTGATATCTTCACTGCTGACAGAGTTACCATTGCCCAACAGTTGTAACTGGTGCTGGGTTTGGTCTATCTATAATCAGGGATCAAGTAAAGAATTAGTTGCATGTTGTTATGACGGTCCTTATATTATACCTATTTATTTTAAAAAGAGAATATATCATCTCATTCTCAGTTCTTTAAAAAAAATAGTTTTTAGTTTTTTTTTATATTATTTTAGGGTCAGGTTTTAGTGTATACTGATTAAACCCGCAGGGTTAGAGAACCGCAGGTAAAGTCTCGCAGAATCAGGGCCCTTGCAGTGGTTAAGGACAGGAAAAAAACTACCCTAAAGTTTTTTTCAATTTTTGAATAAAATGGGGTGGGGTAACAGTGCCATGTTACAGTGCTCAACTGACACTTATGTAGTTTAACAGCACGCAACATATTCTTTATGAAAATGCCTGTTTTCTATATTCAGTCATATCAGCCTCAAACTGTGTAACAAGTCGCATAAAATAATCCATAGGTGCCGTGTTTTCATACTGCATGCTAAACAAACAAAAACACTGTTTATTTTTGGATCAAAATACTAGGTAGGTAGGTAGGTAAGAAATGAAAGGTTTTGGTTTTAGAAATTCAAATTCCTTGAAAGCTTTACTTAAAGACCCATGGACAAGAATAATCAAATACAGGGCGCACTTAGGTCTGAGAAATCATCATAAAAAGTTTTAGTCGTATATACTTAATAGCAGCCGAGAATTTTAAGTTTCCATACACTTCAGACAGCCGGACTAAGTAGCTTAAAGAGCAACTTCGCTATAAAAAAGGAAGCTAATTAATCATATTTGAACGTTATTTTAACTTTGATCATAAAATAATTTCTACGATATTGTAAGCGTAGCATTTCTATAGCTTGTTTTAATAATTAGTGTTAATGTTAACCTAGCGGGTATATCCTTTGTACGTTGAGCTATCTCTACATTTAACAACTCCTGCGATATTCAAATAATAACGTCAAACTATCACTTAAGTAAAATTAAATTAACAATTAAAATTAACACATTTTAAGATTACCACAAACTGCTTGATACAGATAAACTTTCTTCAATATGCGTATCAATTTTACTTAATCTAAACTAATAAATGATACTAAATAGCTAAACTATATAATTGCATTTCGTAGAACTATCCCTCAAGAGGGAAAAAGATTAAATGCATGAAGGATTTTAAAATATTAGACAGGACTAAACCAGTAAGGAAGGGATTATATAGAAGTACCAAAAGTTTTGCAAACAAGATTTCATTCGTTGGCTTTAATACTTTTTTGGTACTTAGCTAAATGTTCTCAACTAATAGTTTTAATCTATTGGAAAAGAGGTAATTATGCTTCTCAAAATTGTAGTTGTACAATAAATTACCTAATGAATCGTAAATCGTCTTATCCCTTAAGATCCCTGGTCTAAACAAAACTATTTTATGTATATGAATTCCTGTGCGGATGAAAGCTTCAGCTTTTCCAGAGCTGTTCTATTCTTCTGTATTCCGATGGACAGGACGGTCACTAGCTGAGATAAAGCTTCGGTCTCCTAATTATCAGGAATATAAGTAAATGTTTTTTTCTTCAATTAACAGATTTTTTACCAAATATTTTCAAGAAAATGATTTCAAAAATAGGAGAAAAAAGCATTGATACTTCTGTTAGTGTTTAAAAATTATTTAGTTTGTGTCTTATTCAAAACTACGTCAGATATACAGACGTTAAAAGTTGTTTTATACATATTTGTTATATTATGACTTCTTTAAACTAAATGTTTTAAAATAAAAGACGTCCAATTAATGTAAATGTATTGTAATGCCTTTTCTTATGTTAGGTAATGATTATTCGATTTTGAACATCCCATTTACTTATTTGTTATCCCTGCCTGTTTAACTTTAGTGAATGCTTTATCAGTGCAATGTGAAATATCGCTACACACCGCCTTCTCGTCCTTGATATGTTTCTTCAGCTGCTCGACTGTTTTGTCCAGTTCAAGTGGGATCATATGGTCTTTTACGTTCTTCGTTTCACCCTTGGCGTCTTGGGCTGGTCCTCCTGAATTTTTTGGTATGTTTTCTTATTGATAAGTGAAAGTCTGTCTATGTGTCTGTGTGTTTGTAACGAAAAATCTCGCTTACTGATGCACCAACATGACATAAGGTCTTCTTTAAGTTAGGGAGGACACCAACGCTATCCTAAAGAAATTCATCCATTATCGCGCCCCCCCCCCCCCTCTAAATGAATTAAAAAATAGGAAGTGGGTTTAGGTATCAGAGTCAAGTAAAGGTTACCTTGTCCAGCAGCCTGATTGGAGGCAACAGAAGTACTAGTTCCACCCGCACTGCTTACACCAAAACTAAAACTTGGAGCAACAGTGTTGCCTCCAAGGCCCAGAGAAGCCGTTGTTGTTGTTGCAGTAGACAACTGAGCTGCCGGGGCAGCGGCTGAAAGTCCTCCAAAGCCCCCCAATACAGGGGCAGCTGATGATGTTGCTGTAGCCGATCCAAAACCACCAAATCCACCGGCAGCTGAAGACGATGCAGTGGTAGCTCCAAAACCACCAAAACCAGATGCAGCAGGCGCTGCACCAATTCCAAAACCACCTAGACCTGGCGCGGCTGATGATGTAGCTGTAGCTGCTCCAAACCCGCCAAATCCAGTAGCGGCTGGTGCAGCCGATGTCGTAGTTGTAGCACCAAACCCGCCAAATCCAGAGGCAACAGGAGCGGCAGATGAAGTAGCAGTTGCACCAAAACCGCCAAAACCTGTAGCAGCTGGAGTTGTTGTAGTTGTTGCGCCGAATCCACCAAAACCTGTAGCCGCTGGTTTACTTGTAGCAGCTCCAAAACCACCAAACCCACCAGTAGCTGCGGGGGCTGCTGCTGCGCCGCCGAAACCAGTTGGGGCAACGGTAGCAGTTGGTGCCCCAAAGCCGCCAAGAGTTGGAGCAGCAGCACCTGTGGATGCTCCCCCGAAACTAAAACCAGTTCCCTAAAGGTTACAAAAATATGACTTGAGTGATCAACCTTAGTAAAAGAATAAATTATAGAAAGAGTATTTGTAAGGGTAAAAATTAGAGGCTTATGAAAAATCATTTAAAAATTAGTTTTTAATTAAAAATATAATTACATATAAGAAAGGTAACACTCTTGCTGATTTTAAGTTTAGACATTATTAGTATAAACCATCTGACTAACATTAAATGCAAATACCGAAAGCTTTCAATACAACGAAATGTCCGCCCCCTCCATCCCTATGATCTAAGTCAAATTTCTTTCCTGTGTGGCTGAGGGGGCCGTGGCGTTGGGAGCCCCAAAGCTAAAAGTCATTTTAGTATAACTAGCTCAATTCCTGTTCTGAAAGAAAAACGCTTGCTGAATATCTTGGTTTTTTTCATAATCAATACTGCAACATAATATTATAAAAAAATATTTTGTAGTTAAAATATTGAATTATTTTCGTAGGATGGTAGTTTATTTAAATTTTGGCAGTTTATAATTTTTATTTTTTACCATCTTAAACATATACAAAACCCTACTTAACGATTAACTAAGCAACTAATAATCCTCGTTTTATATATAATTAAATAAGAGGTAAGGGTTTTTTTGTCTGTAGCTTAAGATTCGATAACTATACCTATACAAAATTTTAGAAAAGTATATACAAATCCAAGGTGATTTTATGCTATTCTTTAACTTTCATTCAGTTTCGGAATGGTTTAAGGCTATTTTTCTGTTGTAACCTAACCATTTGTGCTTAATATATATATATATTAGAATAATACAATTTTAAGAATTTGGGTTTTTCAAATCTATTGTAAAGTACCTAGGACCATTAGATGAATATATCATAAATTTGGTTAAAATATTATTTACTTCTGAGATTTCAATAATATTTATTTTTTAAAAAGACTTAAAGCAAGCTTTTAATAAAAAGGCTTAAATTTATATAACTTTAAAGTAAATTTTTAAAAGAAATTCTTTTACATTTTATAAAACATAAACTATGGAACAACTTAAAATAAACATTAATTTATAAATAAAATTACTCTGAACACTTTATCACAAAATCACTATTACATATGTTAATATAAATAATAATAATCTAAAATTTTCACTGAATATTATAAAATTTTGAATAAATGTTTTTGTTTACAAATAAAATTATTGACTCACACAGACTTAAATTCATGGATGGTTGACCTCTGAGAGGAAGGAAGTCGGTCCATAAACAGGCTCTCATCAGCCCAGGAGTAGGTAGGGGGGAAGTAAAGGGTATCTTCCACAGCGGAAATGCTTGTAATCAAAATAATAATCAAGGTATATATGGCTTGGAACAGATTTTATTTGACTTGACAATTTTTTTCGTCTGCTGCCTAAGTGCACTGTTAACACCCTCCCATCTCACGCCCCCCTTCTGATGGAGTTTCCTTCCCGCCATACTCCTTCTATGCTCTCCACTTCCCTCTTTCATAAAGTCCCATATTTTCTCCTGTTTTATTTTCATGGACATAAAACGTCCGAGACTGTTAGATTTGTACTTTTGAAGATCCTTTACGTATAAAATTAAATGTTAACATTAATAAAAAGTCTGATAGATACATTCAATAGACCTGTAAAAAATATTTTGATAGAAAATAGGTGATAATTTTGGGGGACAAAATGTTTAAAAGTAATAAATCCAAGCAACTTCCCTCTGTGGCTAAAAGAAGACCAACAGCTGTGTAAGAAAAGTGGGTGGGGGAAAGAAGTTTTTTGGGGAGAATTACTGTTATCGTGGGGGAATTGTGAATTAGAAAAGGGAAAGAGATAACGGGGGATTTTGAAGTACGTTGCCAACCTTGAAACTGATTTTATTAAATTTGTAATATTAAAAAAATATAAATTCAAAATATGATAAATAATGGTTAAAAAATCATTTTTCATTACTAATTAAATTGGGTAAATAAAGGTATTCTTCATTTGAGGCTGGCGTTTTGTTTGTAGTCTTTTTTTTTTTTTTATTAAAATTCCAATTCTATTTAAGCTAACTTTAAAAAAAAAAATCAACAAAGTTTGTTCTTTAAAAGATAGATAGACTTTCGTAAAATAATTGAATTTTTTTTAAAGAAAAAGATTGCTTTATATACAAATGTAAGAAAAATTCTCAACAACTTTATGGAGTTCGGTACAACTTATTTTGGTTGATTTAAAGTGTTTGAGAATCTAATTCACAACTAAACAGTGATTTAGAAGGGGTTAATATAAACAGCATTTAAAAGCTTTTATCTAGTTTAGCTATTTATTTAGTTTAGATAAAGTTGATTTATATCATGTTACTTCTAGATTGATAGCAATCTTGTTGCACAAATTGTAAAGTGCATTATCATCATAGCGATCTCTCCACAATTATACATCCAAATAACTTTGTAGGATTGGTGAAAATTTTTCAGGAAAAAAAGAGTGGGAGGAGTTTTCCTGGTTTAATTTAGAAATGACAAAAAAGCTTATTTTCAATAATATAATAACTAACATTGTCTGCCTATCTTCCTTTTATTTTATCTCCCTTTAACATGTTACTTGTAGGTTAAGCGAAGTTTAACCTACAAGTAACATGTTAATTTATGAAAAGAAAAAAATATTTCTTACTATTTCTCTTTAATTTTTTTTGTAGGTAATAAAACAGGAAAATTAAAGATGATTGCTTTTGAACAAAAAAATCAAGAAAACTTCTGTTGTAGATACTATTGGGTATTGGCTTTTACCCACGCCCATGGCTCAACACGTAGTGCATCCGCTCATCATCTCAAAGGTGATAGGTTCAAATCTTGGTCTGACACCATCATAACTAAAGATGTTAAAATGGTTTCCACTGCTGCTATTTCAGATGCACAACATATATAGTTAGAGTGAGGGAAATGCCTTGGCCCAAAACAAGCTCAACTTGTTATCATGCACAGTTGGGACTTCTCAGACAAAGGTCATGCATCTCAGGGAGTTAGTTGTCTTATGGGCGAATGATGCTTTACACCGCAATTATAATTGGTGTATGTTTCAAGGTGCATGGAGAGAGGTCTAGTACTTGAGGCGACACCATAATATGGACTTTCTTTTAAGAAATTGAAATAATGTGATAACCTTAAAATCTTGCAAAAGAGAGTTTTTAGTGGTTCTGTATTTAAAATTAAAAATTAAAAAGTTAATGGTATCAATTAAAAAAATAATATTTATAATTTGGTTTACAATACAATAAGCTTTAACTGCGTGATATTGGGTTTAAACATCCTCAATATTAGAATATCAGTAAAATATAAGTCTAATAACAGTTCATCATTACATACTTTTTTGAGAAAGAGCATAAGTCACCTCTTTTTTCTTGAATCTCCAATATTTCTATTGATCTCCTTTCTTTCTCCTTCTACATCATTTATGAAAAAATGGCATACATTGCCTATGTCTAAGTATGGAAAGGATGTTGAAGACTTTTGATGCATCATAAGAAAAGTTGCACAACTCCAGTATGTATTGCATCTATGAGGCATGCAAACTCACAAAACAGGATTTTTTTTACAATTTGAGGCCGATTGTTAGGTCTAGTGTAGAAAAATAGTTGAATTTATAGGAACAATACTCAGAACCATAAAGGATAGAAGCTTTGCCCTTTACATACTTGGGAAGACTTTAATCTTCAACCTCCTTCCCATCAAATAAAATGGGCAAAGTAGGATAAAAAGTTTCTGGTAGATTATATGTTCGGGAACACTATCTATCTATCCTTCAGATTGGATGCGCTTTTCTAATTTTAATCATTCAAAAATAATGAATCTTGCATAAAATCTAACATGAAATACTGGATCTACGCTAAAAATAAACACAAGAAAACCTGCTCTATGCTTATAAGGGAAATTTTTTTTATAATCAAGATGTACGTGCTTCTTTGGTCTATTTTTAAATGGGAAGTATTTAAGACTTAATTCTTTAAAAATACCCTTAAAAATTATAAATCAGTAACATATATCAATTTATTTCTAGCTTCATGATCACTTTAAGAGACAGCAATGTTTAAAAAAAAATATTTTAAAGGTAAAATTAAAATGTTCAATATAAAAGCTTCTCTATAACTCACTTTGCTTGTATGCAATAATAAAGAATTTGATTTTCTCCGCTACAGGAATCTCTACTATTTACTAGGCGATTATTTCTTTGTAATCTTCACCAAATTTTCAGATATCTATCTTGAATAGCAGCTGTAAGTGAGAAATATACTTTTACCCTACTCCGTTTCTTACAGAGAGGAGGATGGAGAATTTTAATTACATTTTACCATAACAAAAAAGATAAACAACGGTTTATTTTATTGATTTTTAAAATTTTAAAATCCTTATATCATGATTACGAAGACGACATTTGCGCAGAAATTTTAACGCGGAATTTGCACACAGCGTCGCATTTTCACGTAACCGTCATTATTTAAATCCCGCGAGGCGAGTGACGAGCTTAATCAGGAAAAAGCCCGTTTTAAAGTGAAATTTGATAAGTAAAGTTATAATAACCGTTAATTTTTTAAAAAGTTTTATAAATACAACTGCATAATGACGACAAGAATGACTCGTATGCAAGGTTCAACAAACTTACAGTCAGAAAACCAGGACTCAAACTTGATTGTCGGGTTAAAACGCAAAAATGAGGTTGAGGCCGCCTCTGTTAAGCCGACCAAAAGAGCGGCTTTGGGCGAGATTTCCACGAACGCAGCTGCCGCCGCCAATGGAAAGGCTACCCTCAAGAAATCCATGAAGAAAAGCATCACAAACATTGTTTCAAAGGTAATTTCTCTATATTATTTGTTTATATATTACTTTACATATTTTAACTGATCATTATGTTAATCTAAGCTTAGAAAAGGGGGAATATTTTTGCAAGAATGACATTATTTGGTAAAATATTTCTATAAAAACATTGTCAGGTTTTTTTAGCCTTTTCGTTAAATTTTCAATATACAGAGTTGAAGTTCTCCTTTTTAGTGAAGCTTTTCTTATACTTATACTTTCCCGGGATTATTTAAGGCATTTTTACTTCCCAATCAAATGAATGCCTTAGTCCTTTTTTATAGCCCCCTTTCCCCTACATTAAATCCCTTGGATTTTATATCAATATTTGCATGCAGCCCCGACAGTAGCTACTAGTTCTATAAGAAAAAATTCATAATATGTAAAATTGAGTTTACATGAAACTTGCCTATGTATAAGATTAACCGTTTGGAATGTAAGATGTATAAAGTGCCTTTAGCATCTTATATATGTATATAGTCTAGGTTCGGCGGTTTCCTAAGACATATATATGGATAGATATCGCTATACTTTATGTTGAACATATTTCATGGTGTTACAATGTTATCCTTGTGATCTAACTGTAGATTTATTTTTCTTTCCCATCCCCCGCCTCTTTTCTTGCCATATTTAATTTGTACTACGAATTCCTTTTGTTTATAATCCCACCCATTAAATTATCTTAATCCTGATTAATAACTACCCCTCCCCTCATTCAATAACAACATGCGCGCTCTATATACATCTATTATCAAATCTAAAACTTTAATTTAAGCACACCATCTGCCCTTTATATGCTAGTATTAAATCTATCAAAATATGTATTACATGCCTCTATGATAAGATAATAGTTGTTTTCTATTTGTAACCGTATTTAACACAAGAGAAAGTATAAAGATATACTTCCGTATACAACTATCATTTAGAGTAGAAGGCCTTCCCCCCTTGCAATTCAAGACATTTTTGTAAAAGTATTTCACTTCTTGGCAAAACCCTGTGCACTTCACTGTTTCATTGTATTATTAGGCTGAATTAGGGATCTTATTACAATGTCTGATAAATTGATTTTTATCCCCAGTGATAAAACACAAAATTATCCCTTTAGATTACAATTATTGGTCGAAAAGATTGGAACTCAACTAGATTAAACAACAAATCTCAATTCCATGTAAAGGCCTGTTATAAATAACAACCCACTGACCTTCCCTCCCTGAAACGGAATACTGATGTCCTTTAACTGTTTCTAGGGTAAAGAGGGACTTAAAGTACAAGAAAACCGAGCCAGCTTACTGAGGCAGAGTCTGAGAAAGAAAAAAGACGAGAAGACAGAACCAGAGCCAGTAAAGGTAAACAATATCCCAGCATGGATTCGAATCTGATTAATTTCCGCTGGTTTATAACCGGTTTTTAGCCTTACTGATAAATCATGTATGGCATCGTATTACAGACAATTTTCTACGAATATTAAAAGTTTTGACGGCTTATTGAAGAAGTTTTAGGATTATTTAACCTTCATCTCCCTCTCTTTGTTTGATTTTACAATTTTATATACTTATTTCGTGGAATTTAAAAGTAATTATAAACAGCTGTAACTAACAACTGAATGAATTTGAAAAATAATTTAGTACCTACAGCTATTTTTTTTCGCGATTTTGTGGGGCAAAGCGTTGACCATTTATCTGACCCCAAATATTGTTTTAGATTTATTTCGCCTGATGGCTATGTCCTATTCCTGAAGGTTATATTGAAACACAGAAATGAAAAATTAAATTTGATTAATCCATTCATAATGATATGAAAATACAATTCATATATATTATTTGCATTTATTTTCCACTTGCCAAAGGTGTAATTGCACTAAGTGCCAAATTGATTGCTATTTGTTGAAATGAAAAATTAAATATGACAGATGGTATATATTATTTTAACTTTTGCTTGCAATCAAACTTGTTAAATGCACTTCATGCAACTATCCCTTTAGAATTAATATCTTTTACTAGGAGGAGACCGTTGACAAATGCTCTAGTGATGATTCCTCCACCTCTAGCGCAGACAGTTACACTACAGCATGCTCCCCCTCACAGACAATTATTGAGAGAAAAGACTTCAAAGTTGTGTCCCCACCACCCAACTACACTGTCCCGGAAGGTAAAATGCTTTTTTCACGAGTTTCTTAAAATAGTTCTGGACATTCTTGCGTATTATATTTTGTCTATAAGGTAATATCCCTTAAATATAAGCTATTTTTATTGTTTCGTTAATTTAGGCATGTTAGAATTGTCCTATCGATTTCAAACTTTGCATGATGATTCCTATAGGAGTTAGGTACGAATTAGAAAACGAAGCAATTCTATAATCGTGAAAAGCTACTACAAATACAAAATAAAATACAAAAAAATTCAGATGCTACCTACCATTTTACTTGTAGTTAAGAAACAATAAAATACTGTTTTGGTTTTTGTTGACACTTTTTAAATATTTTTAAGTGCTTAAATAGTCACAAAGATAATTGTCCTTGTTTAGGTGTCATTGACTTTGATTTGGAGACGAAGGGTGATCCCGGACAACACGCCGAGTATGCTAGGGATACTTTCCAGTATTATAAACTCAGAGAGGCCACCTTTAAGGTAAAGATAATTTGGTGCTATCTCCTTGCTTGGAAAAAACCTTGCTTGGAAAAAACCTTGCTTGGAAAAAACCAGGAGGGGAAAAAATGAGGGGGGGGGGGGATGAATTTTGTGGAGAAAATACACCCCTGCTTATCACTCTATATACCCTCAGCTCTCCCTGACTCTTAAATTAAATTGAAGATAAGTAGGGGGGTTAGTTTTGTGTATTTCTTGATGATATTAATGTTTATGTTGCTGCCTCTAATGGAACAATTTAAAAATCGGTGAATGCTAGTTTTCCAGCAGTATTGATGGTTTCTTAATTTTTAAACAAAGGGGGGGGGGCCCGGGGGGTTAATGCAACCATCTCGTAATCAGTGAGCAAATGGCACTTACAATTCGAATTTTGATCTGAAATTTTGCATGAGTAATCCTTTGTAGGTCTATTTTCCCTAAATCGAACAAAAAGTTGAAAAAGTAACGGCTAACGGCTCAGCCGTTTAGCCGTTTTTTGGCTATTTTTAAGGCAAATCTGCCATAAGTTATGTAGGAATCAACTTTTTGAAACATATTTTGCTTTTAATCATGTGAAATGATACAAAAAAAAACATTTTTAGATTTCTAGTACCAGCAACTAGCGGGTAGAACCGTTTGAAAACGTTTTGGAGCAGCATAGAGTATTATGTGGAGATAGGTTTCGTGATGATTTCCCTTGAAAATAGTTTTAAAAATGGCTAAACTGCTGAGCCGCCAGCCGTTAGCCGTTACTTTTCCAACTTTTTGTTCAATTTAGGGAAAATAGACCTACCAAGGATTACTCATGCAAAATTCCAGATCAAAGTTCGAATTCTAAGTGCCATTTGCTCACTGATTACGAGATGGTTGCGTTAAAAACCCCCCCTTACAAGGATGTTAATTTGTTTGTTTGACTGTTTGTCTGTTTCTTTGTTTCTTTGTTTTTTTTGTCTGTTTGTACCGAAGAATCTCGCTAACCGCTGAACCGATCGGGTTCTCCCTTCTCATAAGTCCCGGAAAGGTTTATAACTATTTTTTTGGGAGTGTACCACCACCCTCCCAAGAGAAATCACAAAAATCAAATTTTTACAAAACTTAAAAATATTCTCGCTTTTGCGTAGAGACAAGAAACATAGACATATTGTTTCTCAAATTAAATATTTGAAATTTTAATTGCAACCTGAGGCATCTAGGGGCGTAGCAGTCAGTTTGAATTTAAAGAGACAATTAGCTTTTTCACTTGAAAATGCTCAACTTTTTATAAAAGCTAATTCTGTTCAATTTTAGATACCCAATTATATTGGAGCCCAGAAGTTTATCAACGAGGGCATGCGTGCCATCCTTATTGACTGGCTTGTGGAGGTACAGGAGAGCTTTGAGCTGAACCACGAGACCCTGTACACAGCTGTCAAGATCACCGACCTGTACCTGTCCAAGAAGTCGATTAAGAAAGAGGATTTACAGCTGTTGGGCGCTACTGCATGTCTTATTGCTAGCAAGGTAAGCTATGAATGTTGTACGGATTATGATGCAGTATTAGTGCTAAGTGTAACACTCCACCCGTGTTTTGCAGGGGGGGGGAGGGGGGCTTTCGTCTTCTATTGATAATATCTCATTTCGAGGGTGAGATTACTAAATTACTACCATCAATCTACTCCCCACATTATGATTCGTATTCTGTCTGAGCATTTTGAACTTGTAACCAAAGTTTATAGACACTCTAATTTCATTTGCTTTATAACTTCGTGACCATTATGTAATAATTCTTGATTGGTTGGCTCAAACTAGTTGTGTCTGAACTTTTCCAACCAACATTGCAACCCATATAGTTGGTACCTACTCCTGATTATCATTAATTTATCATTCAAGAATAATTTATAAATACCAGTGTTGCGGATCCGCGTTGATTGTATACGGATCCGAATCCTCCAAATTTGGTCAGTGCGGATCCGGATCCTTGACATAAAAAATAAAATCACCACGAAAAGGTATACAAAAAGGGATGGGGAGATTATATACAATGTGAGAGAGAAGAGTGTGGGAGTGAATCAGCTGATCTTAACAAGGTTACCAGATATCATATTTCAAAATTTGTAAGTGACTTTATAAAAATCTAGGTAGATTTTTCCATAAATTTATACCCCAGGATCCGGATCTGCATTTTTTTGCGGATCCGGATCCTTGGACTCAAAAAATGCTGATCCTTGCGGATCCGGATCCGCAACACTGATAAATACAGTAGAATATTATAAAAATTTATACAATTTTATCTTTTGATAGGTTGACGAACGTCTACCACCCCTGGTTGATGATTTCCTGTATGTTTGTGACGACGCCTATACGAGAGAAAAACTGTTGAGGATGGAGCGTAAAGTGCTGGCAGTCGTGGGATTCGATCTCGGGTACCCACTCTCCTACAGATTCCTGAGACGTTACGGCCGTGTTTGCAAGGAAAATAATTCATTAACAACTTTCAAGGCGATTTATGATGCGATAAATTGCAATATTTTAACGGGCTATTTATTTGAAATGAGCTAGCTTTGTAGGATGTTTTTATATGTTATAAAAAAAATCTTTATTTTTAGTTGGCTCAAAGAAATTCAATCCCTTCTATGTTTATATACGAAAGGCAGTGTTTGAAAGAGTTTAAAATTCAGCAAAGGGGGGGGGGGGGGTTAATGCAACCATCTCGTAATCAGTGAGCAAATGGCACTTAGAATTCGAATTTTGATCTGAAATTTTGCATGAGTAATCCTTGGTAGGTCTATTTTCCCCAAATTGAACAAAAAGTTGGAAAAGTAACGGCTGGCGGCTCAGCAGTTTAGCCATTTTTAAAACTATTTTCAAGGGAAATCATCAAGAAACCTATCTCCACATAATACTCTATGCTGCTCCAAAACGTTTTCAAACGGTTTTAGCCGCTAGTTGCTGGTACTAGAAATACTAGAAATCTAAAAATGTTTTTTTTGCATCATTTCACATGATTTAAAGCAAAAATATGTTTCAAAAAGTTGATTCCTAAATTTATGACAGATTTGCCCTAAAAATAGCCAAAAAACGGCCAAACGGCTGAGCCGTTAGCCGTTACTTTTTCAACTTTTTGTTCGATTTAGGGAAAATAGACCAACCAAGGATTACTCATGCAAAATTTCAGATCTAAATTCGAATTGTTAGTGCCATTTGCTCGCTGATTACGAGATGTTTGCATTAACCCCCCCCCCCCTTTTGCGATTTCAGCTAAAATTAAGACAAGGGTTTTCTGGAAAAGAAGATATATTTAAAATGCTCTTATTTGAACGTTAAAAGCTAATAAATCCTATTATACAAAGTAAAAGGTTTTTTTTTGTCTGCAGCTTAAGATTTCGAGAATTACTGAACCGCACCAGTTCTCGATTTCACAGGGAAGTTTTACATAGGCTCCTGGATGGTTTCAGGCTATTTTCTCCTTTTCCCTTCCCCTTCAAATTCAAACACTCTATATGCTAGAGGCGCCTCTGCTAGTATCAGAAATAATGTCTAAACGCTAGTTATACTTAATATTTGAACTAGGAGGACAAACATGAATTTTTTTACGGTCGGGGGGGTAAAAATTAATCTTGTGCAGAATATTCACCCCTGAAATAAAGTGAATCAATGATTTTTTTCGTCGAAACAGGTGACAATGCCAGTGCTGACCTTTGGTAGGTATATCCTTGAATCCAGCCTCCTAGAATACAAATTCAACGTGGAGTTGTCAGAATCTTTACTCGCTGCTGCCACCATGGCCGTTGCTTTTAAGGTAAACAACTACTTGCTGCCCCACTAGCCTGTAGGACTCTTCTACGGGGAGGGGACATTGGGCTGCATATTACACTAGTCCCCAAAAGTAATATAATAATGTTTTCTTATTCGCTATTGAATTTTAATGGATTGTTTCATTGGGATGAGTGTCCATACTTAACAATTAGTTAACTCTTATCTTCAGAAGGGGATTTTGTGTGTAAATATTGGAGATGTACTTCAATTTATCGGCCATTGTCTTATCCCTTTAGATCCCAGACCAAATATGTAGAGAGAACCTTTTTTATTAGACTTGTTTAGTTGATAGTTACCATGTTTTTTTTTATCTAGATACAGATAGATAGATGGATAGATAGAGGGAGGAATCTAATACGAAAGTTATATGCCATAGATTTCTTTATAATATCATTAAAATTTTTGAAATTGGTTGGGAAAAATCTTTAATTGTAAACGGACTTTCAGCAGATATGTTATAATAAAAGTGTAGTTGTTAGACTATATTAAATTATTTTATTATACAAATCTAGAATGTTCATACCTTTGTTATTTAAGGTGAAGAGTATCGAAGGCTGGGAGGCCACTCTGGAGTATTACTCTGGAATTTCCATATCTGAACTGGAGCCTGTGGCCCACGCCCTACTCAAGATGCTACAGAAACCTGCTCAGGAAATTATCTTAAACTTAACTTTAAGCAATTGATACATAAACATTTAAAATTAATTCCTTGTAAGTTTTACTAAAAATATGGAATGATAAAGCAGAGATTGGATCTACTTGGATTGTTTTGTTTATTATCAAAAATCTGTTTACCGTTGACAGTTCCGTTTTATATTTTGAAGACAATTTTTAGTAGCGAAGCTACTCTATTATTCACTTTGTCCGCCAATCTGTTCATAATGCTATTGGGGAAATGTTATTTTCTCAGCTGTTATTGAAGATGGAAGGCTGAAATTTTTGGTGAAGATTCCTAATTTCAATGAGCAATAAGTTTAAAATAACTTTGTATTTACATAAATAAAAGACGATAAAAATATTTTTGTTTATTCTTCCATGAATTTTTAGTGCCTCGCTACTTATTGATGTTGTCATCCTTGTTTCAATTTAAACAAATCAAAATATTTCTTCAAAAAATAAATCTTCTAATAGTTTAATATGATTGAAACCAACAGGAGAACCTGAAGACTGTGAGAAGCAAGTACAGCCACAAGGTATTCCACGAGGTGGCCACCATCCAGCTACCAGAGACCATCTCATTCTAACAACCTTGGCGGCCAGACGTAGCAGTCAATTAGTACCCACTTTCATTCTAAAAGTCCTTCCTTTATGTGTCTTATTGTTCCAATCTTATATTAATGTCATTAATTAAGATTGATTATAGTATTTTGACTTTGCTTCACTCGGACAAATTCAATTCCACCTGGTTTGTATTTAGGGCAGCTTTACTTTTTAGCTTAGAATTTATTTTGTTTTGCCCTTAAATTACAAAGTATACACTATTCAGGGGTGTATATTCCGCACAAGATTCATTTTTTCCCATGCTGCCAATTTTTTTTTATTACCCCCCCCCCCCCCTCCCTAGTTTTTTCCTGCAAGGAAGGGGATAAAATGGAAAAAAAATTCAGAACTCTTTATTCTATTCATATTATGCACCCTTCCATATATTTTTTAGTTTTTTTTTCACCAAAGAGGGGAGAAAATAGAAAAAATCCTTTTAATCCTCTTAATTTTTACATTGCCCCCCAACCCCATATTTTTTATTTTTTTACCCCCCCCCCCCTCAGCCGGGTCAAATTTGCAGAATATACACCCCTGTTTTGCCCTTAAATTACTAAATATACACTATTCATTTATTTCCTTAAAGATTTTTTTTTATACAATTTTCAAGTTAGGATATGAATTAAAATTAGTACAACCTGTAAGAGTTTATTCCGCTCCTATTTTAAAGAAATAGGTTAATACCAAAATAATAAGAGGCAAAATGATAATTCACCATTCATTGTACCATCTCTTAAAATCCCGTGATGTTAAACTTATAAATATTAATAATAGGACTAATGCA
Source organism: Acartia tonsa (assembly GCF_053477335.1). Lineage (NCBI taxonomy): Eukaryota > Metazoa > Arthropoda > Copepoda > Calanoida > Acartiidae > Acartia > Acartia tonsa. The sequence goes on from NC_137264.1 coordinate 7,090,450, forward strand.
AAAATGATGCTGAACTTTGTTCATAATCTGTACATAAATATTTTAGTCGTACATAACGTACACACATACACATACTGTACCTGTTTATAACGTTTCCATCATTTTTAAATTTTTTCATGTACCTTAATGTTTGTTTAGGATATTTTTTTTACATTTAATTTTAAACATTTATAAATAAAAACAATAAGGGGGGGGGGGGGTTTAATGCAACCATCTCGTAATCAGTGAGGAAATTGCGCTTAGAATTCGAATTTCCATCTGAAATTTTGCATGAGTAATCCTTGGTAGGTCTATTTTCCCTAAATCGAACAAAAAGTTGGAAAAGTAACAGCTGGCGGCTCAGCCGTTTTGTCATTTTTTGGATATCTATATTGCAAATTAGTCACGAAACCTATCTCCTTATAATAATTTTTCCACTCCAAAACGCTATCAAACGGTTGGTACTAGAAGTTTTAAAAATAGTTATTGCTTTCATTTAACATGAATTAAACCAAAAATATGTTTTAAAAAGTTGATTCCTACGTAATTGATGATGAATTTACCCTTAAAATAGGCAAAAAACGGCTAAACGGCTGAGCCGCCAGCCGTTACTTTTCCAACTTTTTGTTCGATTTAGGGAAAATAGACCTACCAAGGATGCAAAAGTTCAGATCGAAATTCGAATTCTAAGTGCCATTTGCTCACTGATTACGAGATGGTTGCATTGAAAACCCCCCCCTTTTTGTCTCTAGATTTAATATTCTAGATAGGGTACTTGAGGGGGGGGGGGGCATTGTTTACCCCCTCAAGGTTTACAACCACCAAGCTAAACGATGTCAAAGCAACTGATCCTAAACGAACAATCTATGTTAGCCATACTGTATCAATTATATCCAAAATATAAAACGCTTATAAAAACGCTATGAAATGCTATGTAACCTATTAATACGCTTTATATAATGACTAGTTAAATTAATATTTTTATATTACCTATTGATTGTGTTTTTGATGTTTGGTAATTTTATTCTAAGTTAGATTTTAAGGTATTTATTTTGATTTTTAACATTTTCATTTATTGGCATACAAGCAATTTTTTTTTACAATACACTAAGAATTATTAATTTACGTTATTATGTTTCTTTTTCACATACAATTACCAAACCTTTAATTATATGTATTTTGTATGAATTTTCTAGAAGAAAAGCTTAATTAGTGGGATTTAATAATGTATATATTTATAAAAATTTATGTTTAGCCTAATATTAAATTGAAATACTGTAGAAATATTGTCGTGACCTGAATTGATTAGACTTAAGTTATAATAACTTTAATTATTTATGAAAGTTGTGTAAATATTTTTTTATAGTGTAAAATAAATTGTTGTATAAAGAATTAACTTTTTGTTTGTATGGTATTTGTAGTTTTTAATCTTAGTGAATATTTTAATTTCAGATGTTTAAAATGAAATTGGACTTGAGGGGAAAACATGAAATGCTGGGAGATTATTGTTTATTGCACTAACTCCCAAACAACTTTGGGGACATTTTCTAATAAAGGGGGGTGGGGAATGTGGTGACTCGTCACACGACTTACCACCAATTTTATTTTGGTTGCTACTTTCTTAGTTTAGAGATAATTGGGTGAAATCTTTTTGGTTGTGTCAATAATTACCCCAAGTTCTGGTATTTTTCAAAATACTGGCTACTCCTGTGCAGGGTTGCTTGTAAGGGGAAATTTTTTTGAAAAAAAACATGGTCTCAAATGATTCCAAATTGCCTAATTCGGCGAGAAATGCAATAAAATTTTTTTTTGGGTGGCTGCGGGAGCGATGGTCCCGCCGTCGTTTTTTTTTTAAAGATACCAAAACTTGGGGTAATTAGTGACACAACCAAAAAGATTTCACCCAATTATCTCTAAAACTAAGGGAGTAGCACTCGAAATAAAATTGCTGGTATGTCGTGTGACGAGTCACCACATTCCCCACCCCCCTTTTTATTGGTTTATTCTTAAAGTTGTGACCAAACGTTTTAACCAAGGGTTATCTACAGTAGGGGTAATTTTGTGTATCATCATTGGGATGTGCATCAGTTTATCCCTGGATAAAATGGTATTCAATAGCGTAGCTACTTAATATATAAGTTACATACGTCCATGATATCGCAAAGAATAAAAGCTTTATTTTAAATATGTACTTGCATTGAGAAATAAATGCTTTTTTTATTTGTGTTAAATAACGTTCGAATTGGTAGGATATTTTTAGATTTTCGAGTAAAAAAAATAAAAAATTACATTACAGAAAAAATATTTTGCATGGGTCATTATTTTGCATAAATCAACCATATATTATGGCTGGGGGCAAAAATTTTAACAAAATTTTTCTAAAACGGGACGGGGTAATGTTGGTTCATCAAGTTTTATCCACTAATTGTAAACTACAGAAGGGGGTAAATTTTGTGTATAGTCATTGGGGATTTTAATTTACATCAATTTATCGGCAATTATCATATACCTGTAGATCCCTTGTCAAAATTCTTTCATTTGTTAGTCGAAGAACCTCATTTTATTTAATCATGATTGGTTGGTGCATACTGTGTTCAAACTTTTCCACCAATAATTTGAAACCGAATTGCAGAGAGAAATAAGATGGGAGGTATCCAGAGAAGAAAGAGGGTCCACAACAATGATTCAAAAATGAGGAGGAAATTAAGATTAAAGAGGAGGACCAAGGTAGCAAGTGCGTGCACAGGGTTTTCATAGGGGGCGGGGTCAACATACTCAATATCTGCTCTCTTTGATTGACCCGCGAAGCGCGTAAATATATATCACACATCCCTTAAATTAAGTGGGGTGTGACTATTTTAACTTGACACCCCTCTCAGTTATAGAGGGGTGTATCAGACGGTGTAGATCCTTGTCAATGGGGGTTGGACCAATGGACACCTTGGGGATGTATCAAACACCCCCTCTAGTTTGGCAAAGGGTTGAATAGGATACATCCCCCTTCTGAACGCTTCTCTATAGTGGTGTTTAAAAATAATTTTTATTGTCTGTTTTTCCACCATATCCGTAAAAATCTAAAAAGGGCATATATTTATCTTGTTCCAAAGGCATTTAGTAATCGTAGGATAGTTAAATAGATTATTTCCAGAAATCTTGCAATTTTACATAAAGTTAATGAAACCTTAGGATTTTGCAATTTTGCGGTCTTACTTTAGGCTAGCTAGCCCAAATCGAAACTTAACTAAAAATGGCGTTCTCGATCAGTCCTTCCAATTAAGTGTACATTTTATCCCTTATACAAGATCTAACAATTCATATCAACAGGGGTGAATATTCTGCATGGTTGACCCTGCTAGAGGGGGTGAAAAAATTATGTCGTTGGGGGAAAATTGTAAAAATTAAAAGAACTGAAAACATTTCTTTTCCATTCTTCTCCCCTCCTTGGTGAAAAAAACTAAAATAATATATGGGTGGGTGGATAATATGATTAAAATAAAGAGTTCTGAAATATATTCTCATTTTCCCCCTTCCTTGCTGGAAAAAAACTAAAAAGAATTTGTAGCAGGGGAAAAAATATACACCCCTGTATACAAGATCATATGTAACAATTCATATCCATACTTACTCTTATAGGATCTTGACCAGATTGACGATGACCTGAAGCCTGGCGTAGTTGAGAATCTATTGTCACGGCCAGTTGACTTTGACAAACCGGGTATGGCTCAGTTCTACTGTGTTCACTGCGCGTAAGTATTCCATGTTTCTCATTCATAGGTACCTAGTCAACTGATTTTTCTTAAAATTGACATATTTTTGGTGGCATTTTATAACCGGAATGGAGGGGATATTTAACTGTTTATTACACTTGTCCCAAAATTTTATAATAACGTTTTCTTGTGCGTTGGCTCAATAACTTTGAGGAAGTGTAGTGTCTTAACGTTTCAACTATAGGAAGGATAATTTTGTGTATTGTCATTGGGGTTGTACATCAATTGCTCGGTCACTGTTTTTTTTTTAGATCCCTAAACATATTTATATTTAATTACCTTATACATACCTATTTACATAATTTTTAAATCTTAGGAAAGACTTTATAAACGGAGATGCTTTCAAAGCGCATGTCAGGGGAAAACCTCACAAGATTAGAGTTAAGAATCTGAGGGTAATATTTTCAATTAAAAACAAAAGCTTTTCTATATTTCTGTCCGTCCGTAACGAATAGCTATTTTCGTTAATTTGGATTTGTTAGAATTGTATTGTCGAATTTAAAAGTTTGCATGATGGTTCCTGTAAAAGTTAGGTACGATTTAGAAAGCGTTGCAACTCTATTGCCATAAAATGCCGTACGTTCATTCATTTTTAAAACATGATTATATTTAACTTTCTGACAATAACTTTTGTATGGTATAAATATCCGATTCGTCTGATTTTTAAAATCATGATGATTTCTATGACAACAAAGTCTAATGTTATAATTGACGCATATCCATAGTCAAGTACTAAAAATATAAGTATTCTGCTTATTAAGTTCTGATACTTGCAATGGCGTTAGTATACTTTTTATCCTTCAATTGTTAATGATTATTTTTTTGCCTTTTAGCTTGAGCCCTATACGATTGAGGAATCCTTGCGTGCCGCTGGCATGGGATCTTACAAAGCACCAGCTAAGAGAAAGGTAAAAACATCTAGACTTGATTTCTACTTAATTAGCCATAATTTTCTTAGACTTAGGACCTAGGACTTTTGTACTTTTAATTTTTTTAAAATAGGTAAGCTTATTATGAAACAATCTCTAGCTTTTTAAAAGCGAAGCTTTTCTATATTTAGGGTCGGTCCGTCCGTCCGTACGTCCGTCCGTCCGTCACGGATAGCTTTTTTCGTTAATTTAGACATGTTAGAATTGTCCTATCGATTTCAAATTTTGCATGGTGATTCCTTTAGTAGTTAGGTACGATTTAGTAAGCGTAACAACTCTATAATCATTACCAAAATGTCCGTACGTCCATTTTAAACATGTTGATTTTTCTACTTTTTAAAATAGCTTTTTTCGTTAATTTAAGCATGTTAGAATTGTCCTATCGATTTCAAATTTTGCATGGTGATTCCTGTAATAGTTAGGTACGAGTTAGAAAGCGTACCAACTCTATAATCATTACCTTAATGTCCGTACGTCCATTTTAAATATGTTGATTTTTTTACATTTTTAACAACAAATTTGTATGTGACCTAATTATCCGATTGGTCTGATTTTTGGTATACTGATTCCTGGGACAACAAAGTACAATATTATAAGCGAAGCAACTCTATAATAAAGTCCTAAAAATGTAAGTATATCCATAAACATTATCCTGTATCAAGCAGTTTTTCAACAAATTTACTTACAATTTTGCTTTGACTCTTATACATTCGCATTCTGATTATTCAGTTCTGACATTATACATTGACAAGTGTTAATGTCCGTTTGTCCTACCATTTCAGAGCTTCGCTTTTATGGATGTTGTCATCCTTGTTTGTTATTGGTTTACCTAATTAAATAGGTATTTATATATTAAATGGTTTTATCAGAGAGTGAGGGAACATTGGACTGTTTATAACATCAGTCCCCAAGGTTTTATTATAACATTTTTTTATTCGTTGTCTAAACAACTTTGGGGTCTTTAGTGAATTCTGATTGGTTGGCTCCTTTAGTTGAGTGTTCAAACGTTTCATTTCATCCACTAATTTTAATCTACAGAAGGGGTAATTTTGTGTATCATTATCGGGGATGTGCATCAATTTATCTGCCATTGCCTTATCCCTTTAGATCCCTGATAAATACTACTGTATGACGCCTAAAGTAACACCTGTACTTTTCTGTATGTATTGGTTTGTAATTAAGCTTATTAGAAAATAATCCGTAGCTTTTTTGTTATTGGTTTACATAATTGAATAGTTCCATAAAAAACGATTTTATACATGAAAGAGTTCAGAGGCGGATTCTTAAAAACAATTAGGTAAGGTCGCTACATCGATAGTGAGGCAAAATTGTTTTTGTGAAAATCCTCCGAAATCCCATTAAAAATCTACAAAAATGAAATAAAATGATAGAAGGGCAATAACATAAGATTTTGTTTAATTTGTATAATTTTTTTATCTGATTTTGAGGATTTTTCACAAAAGCAATTTTGCCTCACCAGCGATGCAGCGACCCTAATTTTTTGAAAAGAATTCACCTCTGTACAACTGAAATGTTTAACAAGAACAATTTAATTATATTCATCAGTTTCATAGGTACAAATTAAAAGATGTCTTTTGTATTACTCACCATAAAATTATGTATGTTTATTATTTAAGCTGCATGACTTACCTCTTAATTCTTTCCCAAAAATAGTTCAGTCAAACCCATACTTGGTGAATTAAACACATCGGTTTAGCGGTTAGCGAGATAAGGGGGGGGGGGGGGGGGTTAATGCAACCATCTAGTAATCAGTGAGCAAATAGCACTTAGAATTCGAATTGCACGAGAAATCCTAGTTAGGTCTATTTTCCCTAAATTGAACAAAAAGTTGGAGAAGTAACGGCTAACGGCTGGTGGCTCAGCCGTTTAGCCACTTTAAAACTATTTTGAAGGCAATTCATCACGAAACCTATCTCCACGTAATACTCTTTGCTGCTCCAAAACGTTTTCATACGGTTCTAGCCGCTTGTTGCTGGTACTGGAAATCTAATAATGTTTTTTTTTTGTATCATTTCACATGATTTAAAGCAAAAATATGTTTCAAAAAGTTGATTCCTACATAATTTATGGCAGACTTGCCTTAAAAATAGCCAAAAAACGGCTAAACGGCTGAGCCGTTAGCCGTTACTTTTTCAACTTTTTGTTCGATTTGGGGAAAATAGACCTACCAAGTATTAATCATGCAAAATTTCAGATGGAAATTCGAATTCTAAGTGCCATTTGCTCACTGATTACGAGATGGTTGCATTAACCCCCCCGGCCCCCCCCCCCCTTTGCAACACACACTTTATATAAGGGTTAGCGGCTGCGCCATTAGTGGACTCTAGGAGGGGGGGGGGGGGATGTTAAGTTTCAAAATAAGAAGAAAAGTAAAGTCGTATCAGTCTTTACAATATCCGAGATCTTTCACTACAGATACACATTACACAGACAGACATGCTGTAACTTTTATATAACAATGTACATTGTTCAATTTTTAGATGGATACACTTTTACCCGAGGCTGTTGTTAAAGGAGAAACCATAGCAGATGTCAAGAGACGTGCCCTTGGTCTAGGTAATATCATATTAACTGTTGCAACTTTTACCAACATTGTATGCATGCAAAAATGCGCAGATTTTACCGCGCACATATCTAGGCGCGCGCTCTGTAAAAAATATTTTAAGACACTGCTAAAACTTCTGATCTGTTATATCTTCCAATTGTTAGCATTGTATCCCATTGCTTAACTCTTTGATTTAGTGAAAATGTAACTTAGTTGTTGTAAAATAACATTGATTGATGTAAACAACATTTTTATCTTCTATGGTATGACGGGCAGTGGTTTAGAATCATACAGGGGTGTATATTCTGCACAAGATTCATTTTTCCCCTGCTGCAAAATATGTCATTTTTCTAGTACCTACTCCTTACTCATTTTTTTTACCCCGACAAGCAGGGTGTCGGAGCCGTTTAATTTTGATGCGGCTCCGGATCCTACCTTAAAATTAATATATCAACTTTTGTTCATTAATGAAATTGATAAAATAAAATAAATAACATAAAATATTTTGCTTTTATTTGATTAAAGCTATATAAAAGTAGAAGGATGTGTGTCTATTTGTTAAGTAACAATAGTTTTTCAGTTTATTATATGGAAATAGACCGTTGCCAAATTATATTATTACTTTAAAAAATCACTTTTGGCTAATCTGGAGCCGGAGCCGTTTTTAACGAAAAATACGGCTCCGGATCCGGCTCCGGCTCCACCAAAAATATTGCTGCTCCCGGCTCCGGCTCCGAAACACTGCCGACAAGATATTTTATAATTTAGTTTTTTCCCCAAGGCTGGGGAAAAAATGTTTTCAGAGCTCTTTTTTTGTTGTTGATATTTTTCTCTTTTTCACATATTTTTTATATTTCCCCTCCTTTAGCAGGGTAACCCGTTTAGAATATACACCCCTGGAATCATACAAAAAAAGAAGAAAAGAGGCTGTGAGAGGCCAAGAGTTTGATGTGCGGTTGATAGTGCTTTTGACATTTCTATGGGGAAATTGCTGAAAATCAGCCAAACGGCTAAGCCGCCAGCCGTTAGCCGTTACTTTTCCAACTTTTGTTCAATTTAGGGAAAATAGACCTACCAAGGATTACACATGTCCAGTTCAATAACGAAATTGGGATTCTAAGTGCAATAAACCCCCTCGGGCCTCCCCCCCCTTTACGCATAGATAATACCACCTGTGAGTCAGGTTTTAAAGTGTTTTAATAGTAAGGCACATATTCCGCATTTAAATGCTTTCTTGTCATTTGTCTGTATGAAACACATTTTAAAAATTTGCGCATCTTGACCGACTTTCATGAAATTCTCAATATTTTTGGGCTACAGGCATATTTATATAAAGAATACGTTACAATTTATTTACTACATCCGCTTGAACTAAAACTGGTTTTAATACATTTCAGTCTACTGCTATGATTCTGCGTGTGGAAGAAGGTTCAATGAAATAGGGAGGGGTTATCAACTCATGGGTGTATATTTTGCAAAATTGACCCTACTTGGTGAAGAAAAAAAACTAAGATAATGTGTGGGAAGGGGGATAATATAAAAAGAATAAAGAGTTCTGAATTTTCTTTCCATTTTCCTCCCTTCCTTGCTTGAAAAAAAACCAGGAGGGGGAAAAAATTAAAAATTTGCAGCAGGGGAAAAAATGAATCTTGTGCAGAATATACACCCCTGAATCAACTCTTATTCTTTTTCCCCTTAGAACCCTCTGTAGCAAATGCTTTTTTGTCAGTCACCCACTCAACTCATAAAACTAAAGGGGGGGTTTTTAATGCAACCATCTCGTAATCAGTGATTAAATGGCACTTAGAATTCGAATTTCGATCAGAAATTTTGCATGAATAATCCTTGGTAGGTCTATTTTCCCTAAATCGAACAAAAAGTTGGAAAAGTAACGGCTGGCGGCTCAGCCGTTTAGCCGTTTTTTGCCTATTTTCAGGGCAAATTCATCATTAATTACGTAGGAATCAACTTTTTAAAACGTATTTTTGGTTTAATGCATATTAAATGATAGCAATAACCAATTTTTAAATTTCTAGTACCAACAGCTACCGGCTAGAACCGTTTGATAAGGTTTTTGAGTGAGAAAAAGTATTATGTGAAAATAGGTTTCGTGACTTTTTTGCTCTTAAGATAGTAATAAAATGGCAAAACAGCTGAGCCGCCAGCCGTTAGCCGTTACATTTCCAACTTTTTGTTCGATTTAGGGAAAATAGACCTACCAAGGATTATTGATGCAAAATTTCTGATCGAAATTTGAATTCTAAGTGCCATTTAATCACTGATTACGAGATGGTTGCATTAAAAACCCCCCCCCCCTTTTCAGAAGATGTTCCACTAGTTGAGGGGGAAGAAGAGGTTAAAGCCATGAAAGATGATGATATCCCAGACAATCAGGAGGAAGGCGTAGATGATAATTCTGATAGTGAAGATGAAGAGGGGGACAAGAGAATGTAACAAGATGCTTTGTAACTACAAAATTCTTGTCCTTGTCCAAATATTCTGTATCTATTAATTAAATTGTTTTGATTTGTTTTTCACAAAAAATAACATTGTCATCTGAAGACATACATTCCCTGGAATGAAAATCCCAGTCGTACCATTTTCTTGGGCTTCAGAAAAAAAAGTTAATAATTATATAAGTAGTGATAAAAGTCTAGATAGTTTATTTATTAGATTCAGTTTATTAAAAATTTTGTTAACAAAATTTTAACCCATCTTTGTTTTGGAGATTAGAACAAAAAGAAATTCTATTGAACTTTTAGAAAGTTCTTTAAAATAATATTCAATAGAAATTTGTTATTGTTTTATCTATCAATAAATTATTTTTTAGCTTCATCATACATTTCCATTATCTCTCTCTTGTAAGGCTAGTGAATGATGTCGAATTTAATCATATTTTTTTGTTAAAAATTTCAGAATATTTGACATGTATAATCTTATAATTAAAAAATGCGGGAGCCAAGTAACAGGTTTGCGTACACTGAAACAGCTGTGGTACACAGGTGTACGGTTTACAGCCAGTGCCACTGAAAGTCATAAAGAAGATGTCGTGCTGAAAACGTCTGCTTTGTTCATCTCTGGTGAGTTTAAGTGATATAAATAAGATACGTGATCTCTGGAAACTTGACAGGGATAGGACAATGGTGGGGTTTATATGTTCTATTTGATCCCCGGCAAAGAAGGGTGGAGGCGGGTGTGTTGTATAAAAAATATGTGAGAGAAAAATGAAAAAAAAAAATAGTTTAAAAACATTTTCCCCTCCTCGGTGTGAAGTATAGATTAATAGATATTAGAAACGCTAATTACAGAAATGCTGTGCTGTCAATTTTGAATTGCTGTGCTAATTTTTAAGTTAAATAAGTTATAAAATGTAATATTTTGTTTTAGGTAAAGCAACAAGCACACAATATAAACTCTTGTCCCCTGATTTATTTCCAGGTATAGTACCTAGGTATAGCTTTCTGGATGAAGTTAGATTTTTCAAGAAAGGTCTTTTTTGGGGTACTTTGAAGACTGCTTACTAGCAAGCTGCTTGCTACACAGACTAAGTTTGCACACCATTAGTTTTGGGATTTTAAGAAATAGTAATAAAATAAGATTCAGGGACCTTCAGGGGGGGGGATAAAGGTGTGATAACCCCCCCATCCTTTGATAAAAGCTTGAACGTCCATGCCTCTATGATGTAAAGATACTCCCCCCCCCCTCAAAGTGAACTTGGGGTGATTTTCTCCAGAACTAATGACGTTCCCATCCTTTTGCAAACAAGCATTCTTCAAAGTTATGAAAAAATACAATCTCTTATAAATCCTACTTGGTCCAATTTTCATCAGCCTTGAATTTTAATCATTAAGGGTACTATAAAGGCCGCTCAATTAAAAGAATGTAATTTGACCGAGTTTAGGCCCAAACTAAATTTACAACTAAGACGTTAGCATTGTTAAATTATCCCTACTGATGCTTTGCTAGCGTCTAGTTTCATAGCGAGCAAAAAGCGCTTTCAAACAAAGGTCGCGCAATTAAAGTGTTAGTTGTCTGTTTCATATTGTGACTATTTTAACCGAGAATCTTTTACAAAATGTACAAATATAATACTATTTGAGAAATGAATAGAATATTTCCTTCCTTGAAATAATATTTTTGTTTGGTTTTAAGTGATAATTAAGAATTGGAAAATTTGTATTTTACATCAAGAAACTTTTACATTAATTTCTTTACATTTTGTTTTCAAGGATTTTTAATTGATAACAAGGATGACAGCTTTTATGAAAGCAAAGCTTAATTTAATCCGGATTGTATTGTATATTCTGCAAAAGATTAAGGGGGGAGGCGGAAGTGACACTTTAAAACCAAAACTAAAAGTCAAAGGAACTCAACCAAATAAAGAGTTACAGCTCTAAGATTTGACCGCCGCTCCCAATAATTTTTTTTGTGTCTTTTCTCACCAAATTCAAATATAAGGAACGACAGGAAAGTGGAAGGCTGCTGATGCAATAGAGAAGTGTTGTTTTACTAGAAGTATGATGCCGTTCAATTTATTATAATTTGCACTTGACACTTAATAAGACAAAAAACAATTTCGGCGTTTTATGGCGAAAGCGACGATTATGCAGCCGTTTCTTCACAGTTCAATATTGTTCCTCTCTAAAGCAACTACCATGCCGAAACTAAGGGCTGTAACTCTTTATTTAGTTAAGTTCCTTTGACTTTTAGTTTTGGTTTCAAAAAGTGTCACTTCCGCCCCCTCCTTTTTTACACCCGGCAGCAAGAATATTTTATTCCCCCCCCCCCCTTAGTTTTTCCCCCGTGGAGGGGGATCCCATGCAGAATATACACCCCTAAATATAATTATACAAAACGTCATAAAAAAGTTTTCACCTGAGATTACTATGCAATACTGAGTGTTTAATTGTCTTATAAATCTTCCTATTTATAATAGAATCTTTAAACAAGATTTGGCTTCAAATATAAAAAAAATGCTGGGATCATAGAATGAAAACATAGTAGCGGATTTCGTCTTATTTTTACAGTAGCTTTTCTCCTATTTGTAGCCCCTGCGGGGCCAATTTCCTATCCCTATGGGGCGATCATTAACATTTACCTAAAATATCCTATATAAAGCTCCTGTGAAAATATGACGAAACCGCTACTTTGTTTTCTTTCCATGCTCTAAATGCTGAAATTTTGGACGTACACACCTTTAAATCAAAATATGTTGATTCTAGAGGAGCAATGATCGTACTAAAGTGTTAATTAAAAATTGGAAAATTTTTCTATTTCTGTAGAAATCCTTGGACAAAGAAAAGAGTTACTAAGAAAAGTATTAAATTTGAAGATGAAAGGTTGGATCATGTCGCAAATACGCAGCAACATCTCATATAATTTCAAAAAGATTTTTCTTCTGTCCACTAAGATCACACTAACCACTGAACCAATGCAGGTCCTCATTTGATAAATTGATAACATCCCCAATGATGACACAAAAGTTACCCCTTCTGTAGATTAAAAACCAACCAACCAAAATTCAGTATCAGTCCCCAAAGTTGTTAAGCTAACGAATAAGAAAGCGTTATTATAAAAATGTTGAGACTAGTGCAGTGTATATCCCAATGTCTCCTCACTCCCTGGCTGTATTGCGTAAATCCGACATGATCCGCTTCTGATGAAGGTGAAATGGATTTGGACAAATTAGAACAGGATTTACTTCACTACCAACAATTAAAGATCAAATTGGACACCTGCAGAAAAGTAAGTACTAAACTTTCAGTCAGGGAGTCAGGGATAGGGCATGGGTGTATATTCTGCACAAGATTCATTTTTTCCCCTGCTGCAATTTTTTTTCCTTCCTAGTTTTTTTCCAGCAAGGAAGGGGATGAAATGGAAAAATATTTTAAGAACTCTTTATTAGTAGCGAAGCTACTCTATAATTCACTTTGTCCGTCCGTTAGTCCGTGCGTCAGTCCGTCCGTCAGTCCGTCCGTCAGTCCGTCCGTCAGTCCGTCAGTCCGTAACGCTATGGGGGAAATGGGATTTACTCAGCTCCTATAAAAGATAGAAAGCTGAAATTTTTTGACAACATTCCCATCATTAAGGAGCACAATTAACTATAAAACATCAATAGCGGTCGGACGGCTTTTTAGCAGGTTTTAGGCTATTTTTTTATTTTCCACATTTTTCCTCATATCTTTGGTGTTTATGGTCCGATTTTAAAAATTTTTTCAGGTAGATATATCAAAATTAAATTTTCCGTCCTTTGAAGAAAACAACAATGACGGTCAGACTGCCTTTTTGCAGGTTTTTGGCTATTTTTATATTTTTTACATTTTCCCCCATATCTGTGGTGTTTATGGTCCGATTTTCAAACTTTTTTCAGTTAAAGATATCAAAATTAAATTTCCCTTCGTTTGAAGAAAACAACAATGACGGTCAGACTGCCTTTTTGGCAGGTTTTTGGCTATTTTTATATTTTTTTTACATTTTCCCCCATAGCTTTGGTGTTTATGGACCGATTTTCAAATTTTTTTCAGTAAAAGATATCAAAATTAAATTTCCGCTCATTTGAAGAAATCAACAATGACGGTCAGACTGCCTTTTTGCAGGTTTTTGGCTATTTTTATATTTTTTACATTTTCCCCCCATATCTTTGGTGTTTATTAATCGATTTTCAAAATTTTTTCAGTTAAAGATATCAAAATTAAATTTCCCGTCGTTTGAAGAAAACAACAATGACCGTCAGTCCCATCCACGAAATTTTGTGCTTCGCTACTTATGGATGTTGTCATCCTTGTTTTATTCATATTATGCCCCCTTTCACATATTTTTTAGTTTTTTTTTCATCAAAGAGGGGAGAAAATAGAAAAAAATGCTTTCAGTCCTCTTAATTCTTACAATTTTTTCCCTGGGATAGGTCAATGGTAATAGTTATTTATTGCATTGTACTGTAGACAGCTTTCCGCCGTTATTAAAATGACAAAAAATAAGTTTTATTAGCCCGAGAGGTTGAAGGCCCGGACAAACAAATCTGGTATTTATTATATGATTTTTAATTGAATATTCGTTGCAAATTGTCTGTAATACGATGCTATACATGATTATTCAGTATGGGTGAGATTAAGTTCTAATCTAGCGGATATATTATTCGGTTTCTAAGCCATAGTGGAAAAAATAAATTCAAAAATTGGCGGATTAATCCAGATCGAAATCGGATTGCCATCCCTTAACCAAATAATATTTAATGTACTTTCTGAACCGCCGACAAACAAGACTTGTAGAGGATATCCGCTAGGTACATAAACTACGTCAAAACAGTGTACTGTTGTTGCATTTTGTAATATGGAAACTTTTTATTATTGGAGGCGAAGCCTTTTTACATTTATATACGTCCGACAAGTTTGATCGTTAATTTGATTACATTAAATTCTTTTTTAATTTTTATCACCAGACAGTTTATACTTTAGTTTTTAGGAATTTTTCTTTTTTAGTAGCGAAGCTACTCTATAATTCGAAATGTCCGTCCGTCCGTCTGTCTGAGACAGAAAGGGGGAAACGTGATTTTCTCGGCTCCTATAAAAAATAGAGAGCTGAAAATTTCAGGGATTAATTATGTTAACAGTCTTCATATTTTCACCAAGTTTCATTAAGATTCGTCAGTTGGTTGGGGTGCTAGATCGATTCCTACATTTTTAAGTTTTCATGAGTTTCTCAATTCCTATTCAACATAGATGGCTGAAATTTTCAGGGATTGAATACTTTCATATTCTGCATACTTTTATTAAGTTTTATCGAGATTTGCTTCACACTTCCCCACAAAGTTTCATTAAGATTTGCTGAGGTGTTAGATCAATTCCTAGATTTTCACTTTATAAATCTGATAAGGTTTCGTGAATTTTAGTTTAATGTTTTTTTTTATGAAACTGCAATTAAGTTAATTTTTTCCGGATATCCATCCATAATTTTTGAGCTTCGCTACTTATGGATGTTGTCATCCTTGTTATTGTTTTGCTACCCTATCAAAATAATTGAGAAAAAACAAGGACGACGACAACCAAAAAAGCGAAACTCTTAAATCAGAATGAAGAACAAATGGAAAATAATTGTTGTAAAGTGGCAAAATATTATAATATGAACATTAATTTAAAAGTAAACAAAATTATGCATACATTCGTTACAAAATTGCGTAAATGCAGGATATATATTTTAATTATAGAGCTGCTTTTCTTATTATTTTGGACCTTGTTGTCCTATGAGTTATTATTTCAAAATATCAGTTGAAGGATAATTATTTAGAATAAAAAAGTTGTTGTCAAAAAGTTAAAAATCTGTATGTTTGAAATCGATTAGACAATTCTAAGTAAATGAAAAAAGCTATCCGTTACAGACAAACGTACGGACGGACCAACCCTAATTTTAGAAAAAGCTACACTTTTTTTAAAAATAAGAAGAAAACAAAATTTAAAATATTTTATTAAAGCTGCATATTAGAGTAAACAATACAAATATAAACAAAAATGTAAAAAATGTATAAATAAATTTAAATCTTAAAAAGTAACTACCTATTGGATACAAAAGTAAAATACTATGAGGTAAATAGTTGCTTCAGTCTATGTGTTCATTTTTTAGGCAAGAATTAATTACATATTTGGAATTCATTATTTTTACCCTGTTATGGTGAATGTTGGGATAGATAGGACAACTGAAAATAAATTATAATGTCCACATATTTTATATGATTATTTGTATGAACAGTCCTATCCCAGTGTATTCTGGCTGAAAAAAAGGACAATCCAAGGCTATTTTTTGGACTGTCTTTTTCTGTGAGATATTTTTTTGTGGCGTTTAAGAATGATAACATACAAACAGCAAAAAACCCTGCTTCAAAAATAGAATGAGTAGTCTCTTGGAAGCAGTGTTACTACAGCAAAGGCGTGTAAAAGGGGGTGTGTAATGTATGAAGCGTAAACACCCGTGTATGTGCACGCCAAAGATTGAAAGATAATTTCAACATAATGACTGTTAAAGAAAACAGCATAAAGAAATGACGTCATACAAGATAAATGACTAATGATAGCCCAGTATACATTTTGATTGACCATTTGTAAAATGTATACTGGCCTATCATTGGTCATTTGTATTGTTTGACGTAA
Organism: Acartia tonsa; assembly: GCF_053477335.1. NCBI lineage: Eukaryota > Metazoa > Arthropoda > Copepoda > Calanoida > Acartiidae > Acartia > Acartia tonsa. The sequence continues at coordinate 7,106,831 of NC_137264.1, forward strand.
TCTTTTGATAGGTACTATACGCTGCTTCTTGTTGAAGAGCTAATTTTTTCAGATATGGCCAAGATCAAGTATTCTTATCCATAAGTCTTATAATGTCTTAAAAATACTTTTTTGTTGATGAAATAACAGCACCATGGGATATTATACAGTTTTTTTTATAAAGAAGAGAAAAAAATGCTGATCTTGTCATTTCTTTTGGCTGCCGACTTGCTGTCTTTTGTAGTATGTTGATCATCTGGAACCTTAGACCCCAGCCACGAAAGGGGCGCAGTCCTAAATTTATAAATTAATAGGATGTCTTAAAATAGTTACCTAACATTTTTAAGCATAATATCTTGTACGTGTTATTAGACAGAATATTTTCTTGTAATTTCTCTTAATTTCAAAATTAGTCTTTGCTTTTTTTTGGCCTTTTAGCCCCCCAAAAAAACCAAGGATAGTTATTTATCACATAATATTATAGACAGCTTGCCGCGATTATTAAAATGAAAAAGACTAAAGTCTCGGGCTAACAAAACTGGTATTTATTTTATGATTTTTATTAGTACATATTGTCTAATACGATGCTAAACATGATTTTTCAGTATAGCTGAGAACCTATTCTAATCTAACGGATATAAATCGATTTCGAAGCCATACTAGAAAATATGTAAAAAGATTATTAGCGCAGCTACTTTTCAATAAGGTATCCTATTAAATCCTGCCTGGACGTGGCTGAAGACGTCTCTCTGGATGTTGTCCAGGTGAGGACGCTCGTGTTCATAGAGCCTGATACAGTTATACAGCTCATATCTTCTTGATTATGCATTTTTTAGCTACTTTTTTTAATTACATAACTTTTTAAGCCATTTCTGTTTTAAAAAACAATGAAAATGATCTTTCCTATTGTTTAACCATCCACCCCGCCCCTCTCCAATAAAGAGACCCTAATCATCTAAATACCCTTGAGAATTTTTTTTCCAAAAATGTTAGTTTCTAAGCACAAGAAAATATTTTATGTGGGGCCATTTTAATCCCCCTTCACATCTTTCTTGACTTTTAAATGTAAAACAAAAAAAGTGTGAACTATAAGAAGAAAACAAAAGTTTTACATTTATATCAAGATTAAATCCTGAAATTTTCAAAATATTCTAACAAGGATTTTTTTGAGAAAATTAGATTTGAAAATTTCAAGTTCAATTTTCATCCCCTAGGAGTTACCGCATAATCAAGACAAAAAAGCAAAGATTATTTATTTAACAAGATTGAACAAGTTTGCTTTTATAAACTTCATTAAACCACTCCTGAAGGGAATTAATTAATGGCCATTTTTATAAGTTGCTTTGCTAAGGTCACGGAAATTCAGCCTTAATAAATCATATATAGAGAGGTTTTATGAAACAACTCATAAAAGCAAAGTTGTTCAAAAATTTAAATAAATAATCTTTGCTTTTCTCGATTATGTCGTAACTCCTAGGGGATGAAAATTAAAAAGTTTTGTTTTCTTCTTATAGGGCACACTTTTTTTGTTTTCCATTTACACTTCAAAAAAGATGTACCTTACTCAGTTATGTATTGCTTTTAAAATGTTGTATTTAAAAATGATGTACTTAAACAATGTTTTACTTAAAAAGAAGATTTTAGCTACATTCCTTTCTCTCATTGGCTCAACATACTAAAATGAAAAAAAATATTTTATTAGAAAACTAGGGACAATTACCAGCAAGCAACATGTATCAAAAATCAACTAAGTTTTGCAAATATTGTTTTAAAAATCCGCTATTTGGCAAAAAAAAACATTTTAAACTGTATAAAGAGATGATATGATACAAGAAATAGACATTATTTTTTTTTATTTAAAAATGTATATAAAAGGTGGTTTATTTATTGGTATGAGAAAAGCACTCAATAATTACTGAGTAGTTATTCATAGATCTAAAGGGATAAGACAATGACCGATAAATTTATGTACATTCCCAATGATGATACATAAAACTACCCATTCTATAGATTGCAATTAGTGGTTGAAACGTTTGGATATTCTAACCAATGAACCAACCAATCAAAATTCAATAAAAGTCCCAAAAGTTCAACAACTTTTGGGACTTTTTTGGACATTGATTAAGAAAATGATATTATATGAATTTGGAGACCACTGTAAATATATAGCCCAATGTCCCCTCCCTCCCTAGTAGGTATTACCTTGAGGTTAGTCTCAACCCAGGCATGATGATACAAGAGCTTCGTGATGTCTCGTCTAAAACATAAACAAAATTATTCTATAATTTATCAGGGCTCGGCAGCCGCGCTTCAGCCTCAAGTTTAAATCAGCTCATATACGTGGCTACTAGCCCTAAAAATTATCTTTCTGATATTAAGATCGAAAAGAAAGGGTGGCTGCTCCCCCCCCCCTCCCCCCCACCTTCTCCACTCAAGTACTCATAGAAGAGGTCCAAAGTTATTATATTAAGTAAAAAAGTTAGTTCGAATCGGTTGTACTTTTTAGGGAAGCTTTAAAATATATTTTGCATACCTCCCCTTCCCTCCCTAGAGGCGAGGGGTAAAGCAACTCGTATTTTATATAATTTTAAAGCTTTTAAGGAGAAGGAGAAGTGTTGGGCCGGATACGTTTTTTGGCTGGATACCGGATATCTGGCTGATTTCTAATGCCGAATATTTGTTATCCGGCTGGATATCTGGCCAACACCGGATATCCGGTAAATTACGAGATATCTAGCTGGATATCCAGTAATTTGATTGTTTCAATATCCGGTATCCGGCACAACCCTAAGGAATTTTCTTACTTCTCATCCAAGTCTTGGCTCCTCTCTGCTGCAATATACAGGGCGCTTTTTAGCCTTTCCATTCGCGTCATCAGCGCATTCCATCTAAATAGAAACAAGAATGACAGGTAAACACACACAAACAATATTATATGTAGAGCAAAAGCGCTTTTTAAATTGAAAAAAAATAATCTACTATTGAAATAACTTTAAAATCTGCTGTGAAATTGCATAAATGCAGGAAGCTTAAAACGTATACAGTTGGGGAGTTGGGGATTTTTATAGAAGCAGAAATATAATCTAAGATTATGGTTTTGACCCTCTAAAAAACGTAATCTATCATTCCACTTTTTCCTCTCTTGGTGATGATATCATCAACGCCGATATGATTTTTGTAATCTACCATTCTAATTTTGCCTCTCTTGGTTATGATATCATCAATGCCGATACAATTTTTCAAGAGAGGCAAAACTGGAATGGCAATTTACATGTTTAACATCGACATAATTGAAATCATACATACTATTTTTAAATTATGTTAATCGTAGGAATGAACAAAATACTATTTATAATTTTAAAAAATTTATGTGAAATGAAAATAATAACTAGAATATACCATCACTATTATGTCGCTTTAAATAAGGAAATCAATGTTTATGAATAAGCTGATATGTAAACATAAATGTATCATTCCAGTTTCGCCTCTATTGAAAGTGGAATGCTACATTTCAAAAATCGTATCGGCGTTGATGATATCATCAACAAGAGAGGGGAAAGTGGAATAGTAGATTACGTTTTTTAGAGGGTCAAAACCGTAATTATAGATTATATTTCTGCTTCTATAAAAATGGATTCAACTCCCCAACTGATATAGACGTTATTACATTACCAGTATGGCTTCGAAGCTGACAGATATCCCCTGGATTAGAACCGGTGTTAGCCCAGGCCATCGGCCCCTTGGGGCTAACAAAACTACTGGTCTAAATGTTTTCATAATTTTTCATTTTATATCCGCAGAAAGATGTCTCTAAATACGATGCGATAAATAACTTTTTTTAAACACAACTTTAGAGTTACTATGTTTTTAACGTTATTCCTATTCGTCATAGGATTCTCCTTTCTCAATTAGTATATAAATGTACAATTTACTAATTTTAAAATAGTCTTTTGATATGGCTTCGAAACCGTAGGATTAGAACTAGTTCTTATACTATACTGAAAAATCATGTTTTGCATAGTATTACAAACAATTTTAAATGAAAACATTGAATATAAAAATCATAAGATTAAAACCAGTTTTGTAATCGCGAAAAATTTTCACTATAATAACCGTTACGAACAAACTTATTAGCGGACAGACCCTTAAAGTAAAAAACTTCCCTCTGTAATTTTTTTGGTATAAGAATATGATATTATTTGAGAAAAGGGAAGGCTTAAACACGAAACAGAGATAAATTCAATCTTATTAGACGTTTACTCAATAGGAGCTTTTAGGTAAAGCAACCTTTTTACAATTTTAATATAGGTACAATAAAGATATGTTGTAGTTTCGTCTTAATAATAAGAACATTATTTGGCAAATGAAATACCTATAGATTTTGATTTTAAATTTAAAAAGATAGAATATTTTTGGTGGGGGAGGATTTTTTTTGTGAGGGTGCGACCACCCATTTTCATTTCAGTTTAAAAAAAAATTGCGGGGGGGGGGGTTGTATTTTTTTCTCAGGTTGGTTTCTCTTTAAAGGGTGGTTGTACCCTCCTCAAAAATAGTTATAAACCTTCCCTTGACATATGAGAAGCTACCCTGTTAAGGAGAATCCGATCAGTTCAGCAGTTAGCGTAACAGACAGATAGACATCCTCTTACTTTCATCGATGACTAGGGGTTACTCCCCTAGAGGTTTCTAGGGGGACTTAAGGGTTTTCGGAATTGAATCCGAAAATTCATTTTTTAAATTTAGATTTCGGGGGAGGGTGTAATTTTTTTCTAGGGGCAATTTCTCTTGGAGGGTGGTGTTACCCTCCCCAAAAAAGTTTTAAACCTTCCTGAGATATATAAGAAGCTACACTGTAAGGAGAGCCATATCGGTTCAGATGTTAGCGAGATCCTTCACTACAGACAAAAACACCTTACTACTTTACATTATAGGATAGAAAATCTTTGCAACTAAAATTGAATTTACCGATCATGAAGTTCACCATACATATAAGGGTCCATCCTGGGCAGTGAAACTACAATCCTAAATATAACAAGAATAACAATATTGGTAAGGGTCCATCCTGGGCAGTGAAACTACAATCCTAAATATAACAAGATCAGCAATATCCATAAGAAGCAGAGGATCTTGGACAAAGTAGCTTCGGACAAAGTAGCTTCGGACAAAGTAGCTTCGGACAAAGTAGCTTCAGGACAAAGTAGCTTCAGGACATTTACTTAAGAAAAGTAGCTTCCTAAGAAAAATAGTCTCCATTATGACCGCAGCGCTCGGCCCCCTGGCCTGCCTAGCCGCGGGCGCTCGGCTCCCTAGCCTATAACCTAACGTATCCTAACCTATGTTAGCCTCAGAACATTTATTTAAGAAAAATAACATCAACTGATAATACATAGGTGGTTTAGAATTTCGAGGATTTTGCAAAAAGAGGTTAATAGATTTTTACAATTTTTAATATTGTTTTTACAAGTTTTAATAATGTTTTTACAATTTTTTGGTTAGGTTAGGTTAGGTTATAGGCCGCCCGCGGCTAGGCAGGCCAGGGGGCCGAGCGCTGCGGCCATGACCTTTATTACAAGTGGAGGCTACTTTCCTTAGGAAGCTACTTTGTCCGGAAGCTACTTTGTCCTGAAGCTACTTTGTCCTGAAGCTACTTTGTCTAAAGCTACTTTGTCCGAAGCTACTTTGTCCAAGATCCGAAGCAGACCCATCATTAAAATCATGGATGCACAATGGACAAAGTAAGTTGTAGAGAAGATATTCAGTAATCATAAAAGAGAGATAACAAATGAGAAAGAAGGTTATGTTAGCAAAGATCTAAAGGGATATATAGACAATGACCGATAAGTTAATGTATAATGTATATAACCAATGATAATATACAAAATCATTCTTTCTGTAGCATAGGATTAGTAGTTGAAACGTGAGAACACTCATCTTAATAAACCAACCAATCAAAACTCACTAAAGTCCTCAAAGTTGTTAAGTCAATGAATAAGAAAACGTTATTATTAATTTTTGGGGACTAGTGTAAACAGCTTATTGTGTCATCTCTCTCACATGCTATAGATAATCATGAAAAAATATAACATATATATATGTAGTATGATCAACTGACGGATTAAATGAGGATGATCTTCACAAAAAATCACATATCTTCAATAGCGTTACGGACTGACGGACAAATTAAATTATGATTTTAAAAACAAATATAACAAAAATTTTATCAAAACCTTAAACTTCAGACAAAAAAATATATTCTATTAAATAAAGTAAACCTTTTTTGCATGTAGCGAATAATCTTGCTAACCGCTGAACCGATATGGTTCTCCTTTATAATAAAGCTTCTAGTAGGTCCGGGGAAAGTTTTTAACTATTTTTTTTGAGGGGGGGGGGGGTATCTTCACCTCCTAATAAAAGAAGACTTTTTTTTTAAACACAAACTGAAAATAGGGGTCGACTTTTCCCCCCTCCCACTGTAGAGGTTTTAGGGCGCAACCGCTAGAAATATATATAAAAGGACATGACAAATATTTCCAAAAAATGATTAGTGTTCCCTAAAAGAATTAAGAATCTAAGTAATTTTTTATCTTACATGTATGAAGAAAAAAGTTGAACTAATCAAACCCTTTTTGAAACACAAAAAAAATAACTCGATCTAAATGCACTATATGCACCAGACATATCTTGAACTTCGTTTGAGTTTATAAAAAACTTTTAATTTGTCACGTTATTTCGAAAATGTTAAAAAAAAACATCGCGTCATTTACAAAATTATTGTACAGTATATTTGATATATTCATGTATATGTTTCTAACAACAGCATCCATATGGCAAAGCTCTACAATCTAGATGTCAAAAGGTTAAAAATTAGCATGTTTAAATATACGTGCGAACTTTCTGGTAATGTTTTGTAAATCGTACCAAACTGTCCATAGGAATCATCATGCAAGGTTTTAAATTGATGGGACAATTCTAACATATTGAAATTAACAAATAGAGACGGACGGACCGAACCTAATTGTAGAAAAGCTTAACTTTTATAAAGTGCATCTGATTGTATTCTTAGTTTGAGTTTTAAAATACTTAAAATGTTATTTCTAAAATTATGTAAAGTTAATATTTTCATGTTATTTAGACGGCATGATGTTTACAACAATATAACGAGGATGATAACATCCGTAAAGCGAAGCTCCAATATCAGACGGTAGGACAATAGAATATTTTCACTTGTAGAATTAAAATTTATATATTAAACAAATATTTTATGTAAATTAGTTTCAAAACTGATTTAAAACAGGAAACTTGTAACATTTTTCAAATCAAATGTTTAGTGGGGATAAATCAAAATAAAATAGAAAATCAATCATGAAACCTTTTAGATATGTTCTTTATATATTTAAGATAATAATCTTCAAAAAAAAACTTCAGATGTATATTTTGAATATCATCCGAAATAATAAATTTTTCCCACAACGTTACAATGAATTTAAGAACGGACAAAGTGAATTATAAATTAGCTTCTTTTTTTTAAAAAACAAGGATGACAACATCCATAAAAGCGAAGCACTGAAACGGTAGGGCAAACGGACATTAACACTTGTATATTGTCAGAACCGAATAATCAGAATCTAAATGTACAAGAGTCGAAGCAAAATTGTAAGTAAAGGGGGGGGGGGGGGGGAAATGTGGTGACTCGTCACACGACATACCAGCAATTTTATTTTGGGTGCTACTCCCTTAGTTTTAGAGATAATTGGATGAAATCTTTTGGGCTGGGTCACTAATTACCCCAACTATTGGTATCTTTAAAAAAAAAACGGCGGCGGGACCGCCGCTCCCGCCGCCCGCCGCCGTTTTCCGCCGCCACCAAAAAATTTTTTTTTATTGCATTTCTCGCCGAATTAGGCAATTTGGAATCATTTGAGACCATGTTATTTTTTTCAAAAATTTTTCCTTTACAAGCAACACTGTGGGGGGACTTAGTCATTTTTTTCAAATTCTCGTTTATGAAGGTATATCTTAAATACATTATGCTACTCCCTTAGTTTTAGAGATAATTGGATGAAATCTTTTTGATTGTGTCACTAATTACCCCAACTATTGGTATCTTTCAAAAAAAAACGGCGGCGGGACCGCCGCTCCCGCCGCCCGCCGCCGTTTTCCGCCGCCACCAAAAAAATTTTTTTTATTGCATTTCTCGCCGAATTAGGCAATTTGGAATCATTTGAGACCATGTTATTTTTTTCAAAAATTTTTCCTTTACAAGCAACCCTGTGGGGGGACTTAGTCATTTTTTCAAATTCTCGTTTATGAAGGTATATCTTAAATACAGTATGCTACTCCCTTAGTTTTAGAGATAATTGGATGAAATCTTTTTGATTGTGTCACTAATTACCCCAAATTTTGGTATCTTTCAAAAAAATACAGCGGCGGGACCGCCGCTCCCGCCGGCCGCCGCCGTTTTCCGCCGCCACCAAAAAAATTTTTTTATTGCATTTCTCGCCGAATTAGGCAATTTTGAATCATATGAGACCATGTTATTTTTTCAAATTTTTTTTGGGGCGGTGGCGGAAAACGGCGGCGGCGGATGGCGGGAGCAAGGTTGCTTGTAAGGGGAAATTTTTGAAAAAAATAACTTGGTCTCATATTATTCCAAATTGCCTAATTTGGCGAGAAATGCAATAAAATTTTTTTTTTGGTGACGGCGGCGGACGGCGGGAGCAGCGGTCCCGCCGCCATTTTTTATTCAAATATTTTCTTACTGACCTACCTAAAAAGATTTTGTTTCAATATCTTTAAAAGCACAGGAGTAGCACTGAATTTAAGATATACGTTCATAAACGAGAATTTGAAAAAAGGGGTGCTAGTAAGGGAAAAAATTTTTGAAAAAATAACATGGGCTCAAATGATTCCAAATTGCCTAATTCGGCGAGAAATGCAATAAAAATTTTTTTTTGGTGGCGGCGGAAAACGGCGGCGGGCGGCGGGAGCGGCGGTCCCGCCGCTGTTTTTTTTTGAAAGATACCAATAGTTGGGGTAATTAGTGACACAATCAAAAAGATTTCATCCTATCTCTAAAACTAAAGGAATAGCATACTGTATTTAAGATATACCTTCATAAACGAGAATTTGAAAAAAATGACTAAGTCCCCCCGCAGGGTTGATTGTAAGGGGAAAAATTTTTGAAAAAAATAACATGGTCTCAAATGATTCCAAATTGCCTAATTCGGCGAGAAATGCAAAAAAAAAAAAATTTTTGGTGGCGGCGGAAAACGGCGGCGGGCGGCGGGAGCGGCGGTCCCGCCGCCGTTTTTTTTAAAGATACCAATAGTTGGGGTAATTAGTGACCCAGCCCAAAAGATTTTATCCAATTATCTCTAAAACTAAGGGAGTAGCACCCAAAATAAAATTGCTGGTATGTCGTGTGACGAGTCACCACATTTCCCCCCCCCCCCCCTTTGTTGAAAAACTGCTTGATACAGGATAATGTTTATGGACATACTTACATTTTTAAGACTTGATTATAGAGTTGCTTCGCTTACAACATTATACTTTGTTGTCCCAGGAAATCAATATATCAAAAATCAGATCAATCGGATGATTAGATCACATAAAGATGGTTGTTAAAAAAGTAAAAAAATCGACATGTTTAAAATGGACGTACGGACATTCTGGTAATAATTATAGAGTTGCTACGCTTTTGAAATCGTACCTGACTATTGAAGGAATCATCCTCTTGCTTTTTGGGGGAAGGATTTTTTCTAGGGTGATTTCTTTTGGGAGGGTGGTTGAAAACCTTCCCTAAACGTACAAGAAGCTTCACTGAAAAAGGAGAACCATATCGGTTCATCGGTTATCGTGATCCTTCTCTTCAGACAAAAAAAGGTTTTTACTTTATATAATAGAATATTTTAGTAAAGGATTTGCTTAAGGAAAATTTAAAGGCAAAGCATTATGCTTTACTAGTGGCTGTGCCTCTGTATTTGAAGATGGAAAAAATAGAAATTTGACATCTTAAACCATCCCTAGACCTATGTAAAGCTTCCCTAAAAAGGAGAACTCAACCAGTTTAAAAGTTGTTGAAATTTATGCTTCTGACAGAAAATCTTATTACTTTATATAATAGGATATTTTTTAGGCTAATTTTTAAAAAGTTTTACCTTAAGATACAAACAAAAACCAAGCTTTTTTACAGCTTTTTAGTGTTTCTCAGCCAACAGCCAGCTAGAATATGATGTCCTTAATCCATTCCTTTCCCTTATATACTCAAATAAAACTTTTGATATTAGTCATATTTTTAAACGCACAATCTCTAGACCTCTTTCAGACATGCATCAAATGTCAAAAACTCTTTTTGTCTGGGGGAGGGGAATGGGGGGGGGGGGGGGGGGTCTGTGGGGTACGCGCAAACGATGGTATAGGTAGGATTTTTTGGTTTGTTCATTTTTTTTTCTTTTCCACAGAATTTTGAATTTTCTCCCGCACTGCCGCTAAATTTTGGGTTCAAGGACATGGAAAAGATCACATAAAAAGATTGAAACTCTTCTAAAATCAATTGTTTATGCTTTGCGCCACGGTTTTTGGTTATTGGTTCTTAAAATCCAGGTAAATTTGAAAACTATATTTTAGGGGACTAATTGCCCCTACCTCGCCTCCCCCCCGAGAAAATCAGGGGTAAAAATTTTGGTGGGGATATGAAACAACTTTTGTCTATTTTATCCTTCCCAATTAAAAAGCTTGGGCATCCTTGTTTAGTACATACATAATGTTTCGGAGTAAACAAATAAATCATGTTAGATTTTTATTTGTGTTTCTTTATCGGTGTTGCGTGTATAGTCTGTATAACAACAATTGGGCTTTACCATAGAGTAAATATTCAAGAGTTGCAAAGTTTTCCAAAATTTAAATTCAAATTGACCGTGTAACTTTATGAAAAATATAATAAATATTAGTGCATAAGACAATATATATAAATCCTATACTTAAATCCAAACTTTTCTCGAAATTATTGTAGCTGACATTTCTATTGATAATTTTTGCCCCAACTCAGATTCTAATTTGCAAATGGTTTTTCTAATTTCCAACGAAAAATAGATAACTTTAAACACACGAAACCTAGGCATTGATTTATATTTTTCCACCATTAAAAAAAACCCTGCCCCGTGTAACTTTTAATTTATTTCATACTAGTAGAGGGGATATTTTGTGCTCAGACAGAAAACTAACAGACATGTTCCACTTTATACTATTCGGGAGGTCAAGTATTATCTTGAGCATGTATCTTATTAAATATGTTTACTAAGAAGTTTTCGTGGAAGATTTGTCGCACACCCGGTAGATAAACATTACATGCTTAGTTGTTTAATAGATGTATTACCCTAGATGCTGAGTAAAACATATAATCCGTTCAATTTAAAAAGGAAGGTTATTGATTGTTAATGTTGACTTAAAACGTATCTAATAATAAAGTGACAAGTTACCAAAAGCTAATTTTTTTCCTAATAAATTCAACTAATTAAAGCTGACTTTTTGTATGAATAGATTTTTTTTTAAATTCCTTCTAGTACCAAAATGTACACTATCTAACCAAATATAATTGTTGGATTGTGTCTAAACTGCTTTCCCATTGGCCCAAATAAGGGATTGAGGATCGAGACATTCTATATTTATTTGTTGTTACTATGCAGCTGCATCTAGATGAACTTTGAAAGTGTATCGGACGATTTCAAAATTAACCGAGATCACATAAACTTGTATCTTTTCAACTTTTAATAAATAGTTTAAAGTGGGTGTGAACGTAAAAATTTTTCATCTGATTATCAAATCTTAACATTTTCTAAGCACATTTCACTACACTGATCAACCAAAAACATTCTATTAACAAAAATATCCAGGAAGAATGCCTTGATTTTAGGTTGAGGCGGGGCTAAACCGGTAATTTTTTCGGGTATTTGAAAAAAAATGGGGTAAATATTTATTTAGTCCGAAAAATTTTTCCCCAATCTTGGACATAGTAAAAATCGGCGGAAAAAGCCTTTTTTTAGGAAACGAGAGATTTCCATATCTTTGAGATTATATGAATAAGATGATGTTAAGGTTTGATAATCTGATGAGAAATTTTCTCGTTCACAGTTCCTTTTAATCGTTTCGTTCATGGTTCCATAAATGGATATGTTATTATTTGGATGATGCATCAGATTTTTATGTAGTTTTGATAAATTGATGCTGAAATTTAGATATCACCCATCTAGCTCCTTTACCCCATCCACTCTCCTCCTACTGGATTAACAAACTGACCAATAAATGAGGTCAATGAAAATTAAATTGACGGCAAATTTTCCCCTGTCAATATATTCACGTATATCCTATATCCATTTTTCCACGTTACATTCATATGGACTAAAAGTCATTTAAATATATCATATATGGCCTTTTTAAGCAAATAAGTGTATCGAATTTTAAAAGCCACTATTTAAAAATTAATGAAATAAAAGCCATAAAAGTTTATGACAGTTAAAAGAAAAACGGAGTTCTTTTATTTTATATGTAAAAGCGACTACGCCCCTAGAGGCAGGTTAAGTGGTTAAGCGAGATCCTTCGGTACACACATACAGACACAGATCCTGTTATTTTTATATAGGATAAATGGTCAATGACCGCAACAACATAAAAAATATTTACGTATAAAGATATCTTTTGATATTAATAAGATTAAATTGTCATGTATTGTTTTAAATTTTAGGATATCATTGTCTTACTTTTGAGTAAAGAAAATATTTTAAGCAATAATATCGTGTACGTTAGTTCGGTGAAAAAATTCTCTTTTATCAAAAGGGGGGAGGCGGATGTGCCACTTTTTGATACAAAAATTAAAACGTGCATGATCTCAGCCAATAAAAGTGTTACAGCTATAAGATTCGGCACAGCAATTGCTTTTGTGGAGAACAATATGGAACAGTGAAGACATGGCGGCGGAACCGCTGCTCCCGCCGAAAACCGCCGTTTCCCGCCGAATTTTTTTTTTTGCCTTTTCTCGCCATAATAGACAATTTTCAATCATCGGAGATAAACTTTTTTTTATAAAAAAAATTCCCTTATATTTTCACTTGACACTTGTAAGATTTTACACTTGCAATTTTAAAAAAAAATATTGACATGTTTGAAATATTACGAGTGTCACGTGAAAATATAAGGGAGATTTTTATAAGAAAAAAAATTACAGATGATTGAGAACTGTCTAATTTGACGAAAAAAAGGCAAAAAAAATTCGGCTGGAAAAGGCGTTTTTCGGCGGAAGTGGCGGTGCAGCCGCCGTTTCTTCAAAATTCCATACTGTTCTTCACAAAAGCAACTGCTGTGCCGAATTTAAGAGCTGTAACTCTTTTGTGGGTTGAGATTATGCGCGTTTCACTTTTGGTTTCAAAAAGTGGCACATCCGCCTCCCCCCTTTGGACTATAATATGAATATATTAATTATTGTTTAGATGATTATCTAATATTTATGAATTGTGGTCCGTGACAGATACCTTTTATTGTTAATCTATAAATGTTAGAATTGTCCTATAAATCTTAAACTCAGCTTGAGGATTCGTGCAACAGTTAATAACGATTAAGGAAGCCGACACTCTACAAGTATTAATGTCGTTTGCCTTACCTTCTAGTTTTAGAGTACATAGTTATGATGTTATCATCCTTGTTGAGTTGATAGCGTAAACTAAAATATGCAGTTCTTTTTTCTTTTTACCAAGAAGCGTTTGACATGAAGCTGGCATGAGCATTTTGAATTCTTAGAAAAATTCAAAATATGTCTGAAAATTGAATATATTTGAGACGGGGGGAAATGTATTCATGTGCAGCGTAATTTTGACAAATACTAGGTACAACAAATACGCAATTCTTTTTTTGTAGTTATCAAGAAGCGTTTCTAGAGGCTTTTTAGGACTTCTCAAAAAAAAAATCCAGTAGATTAGTTTTGACAATCAAACGTTTTGCATTTTGTCTGATAGTTTCGTTTACAGGGGTTTTGCCAATTTAAATTTTATGGGAGTGTTACTGTTACACCCCCCCCCCCCATGTGTACGATACAACAGATCTCGGAAACAACGCTGTGCTCTTTTTTATTGAAGATACTAAGGGGGGGGGGGGGAAGTTTTGCCACTTTCGCGTAAACAGTGTTCTGTGGACTAAGTATTGATTTTAGATTATAGGTTATTTGGGATAAAAGTTTACTTTTGGTTAGTACTTCACGTATTTTTAATCATTTTTTGGATAACCCCAACCCCTAGCCCCCCGGGGCTCAAAATCCCCCTAAAAATGAACCTAACCTTAATTTTCTCAGGAACCATTTGACCTAAAGAGATGATTTCTTAAACTTAAGCTTTTATGCTTATAAACTAACTTCTGATTTAGAAGTCACCCCCCTGCCACCAACCCCCTTGCCCTCCGGGGCTCAAAAAAACCCCTAAAAATTAACCTAACCTTAATTTTCTCAGGAACCATTTGACCAACAGAGATGATTTCTTAAACTCAAGCTTTTATGCTTATAAACTAACTTCTAGTTTAGAAGTCACCCCCCTGCCGGGGGGCAAGGGGTTGGCGGCAGGGGGGCTATTTCTAAACTTAAACTTAGTTCATAAGCATAAAAGCTTAAGTTTAAGAAATCATCTCTATTGGACAAATAGTTCCTGAGAAAATTAAGGTTAGGTTCATTTTTAGGGTTTTTTGAGCCCCGGGGGGCTAGGGGTTGGCGGCAGGGGGGCGACTTCTAAACTTAAACTTAGTTTATAAGCATAAAAGCTTAAGTTTAAGAAATCATCTCTATTGGTAAAATGGTTCCTGAGAAAATTAAGGTTAGGTTCATTTTTAGGGTGTTTTTGAGCCCCGGAGGGCTAGGGGTTGGTGGCAGGGGGCTGACTTCTAAACTAGAAGTTAGTTTATAAGCATAAAAGCTTAAGTTTAAGAAATCATCTCTGTTGGTGAAATGGTTCCTGAGAAAATTAAGGTTAGGTTCATTTTTAGGTTTTTTTTTGAGCCCCGGAGGGCTAGGGGTTGGTGGCAGGGGGGTGACTTCTAAATCAGAAGTTACTTTATAAGCATAAAAGCTTCAGTTTAAGAAATCATCTCTGTTGGTCAAATGGTTCCTGAGAAAATTAAGGTTAGGTTCATTTTTAGGGTTTTTTGAGCCCCGGAGGGCTAGGGGTTGGTGGCAGGGGGGGTGAATTCTAAATCAGAAGTTAGTTTATAAGCATAAAAGCTTTAGTTTAAGAAATCATCTCTGTTGGTCAAATGTTTCCTGAGAAAATTAAGGTTAGGTTCATTTTTAGGGTTTTTTGAGCCCCGGAGGGCTAGGGGTTGGTGGCAGGGGGGTGACTTCTAAATCAGAAGTTAGTTTACAAGCATAAAAGCTCAAGTTTAAGAAATCATCTTTTTTGGTCAAATGGTTCCTGAGAAAATTAAGGTTAGGTTCATTTTTAGGGGGATTTTGAGCCCCGGGGGGCTAGGGGGTGGGGTTATCCAAAAAATGATTAAAAATACGATAAGTACTAACCAAAAGTAAACTTTTATCCTAAATAACCTATAATCTAAAATCAATACCTAGTCCACAGAACACTGTTTACGCGAAAGTGGCAAAACTTCCCCCCCCCCCCCCCTTATTTCTGTTATCTATAAAGTACAACAAAAGTTAAAGAAGTATTAAAGATGTGCAAATAATCATTTACAAATTCACATAATCACAAAAAAAATTTCAATTACATGTTCAGTTGTCATAAGAATTAGTAATAGTAGGCCGGGGTATGACTTTTGCCAGTAAACAGGAGCAACTCATTATCATACAGTTGGGATTTCAGTCAAGGAGTCCGGTAGACGTTACTAAAACTAATAAGTCCCAGCAATGCTTTCAGTTAAAATGAAAGATGTCCTAAGGTTTTCGATAAATTCAAATAGGAACTCGAATAATAGGATATAATTATAATAGTTATTTCTTTCATCGTATAATATCCAGCTTTCTACGAATAAAAAAGTGTAAAATCATAAGATTAAAACCAGTTTTAATCTTATAATTGTACATTCTATATCCGCGGGAAGCCGTTTATAATACGATGAAAGAAATAACTATTATCTTTTTTTTTAGTTGATTATTTATGCTTTGCTTTTATGGTTGTTGGCTCTCCTTGTTTATGCGATATTTATATTCCAATAAGCTGATAAACTAATCCTTCATTATAACTTTGAAAAGTTTAAAATAAAGTGGAGATTAAAGTAATGTTTTTAAACATGTGACTGATGGGTAGATAGATAGATCTCTACCAAGGGTTTATCAGTTAAGCAGCGTTGCGGAGCCGTTTGATTTTGGTGTGGCCCCGGCTCCGACCTAAAATCAAGAAAAACTCAACATATTTTTTTTTCTCCCCACGTCTATTTTTTACTTTTGAAGTTTTTAAAAGTTCAATTTTTGATAAAAATGGACTTGAAAAACTTAAAAGTGGCATTTGAACATGACAAAACAGAGTTACCAAATTATAATCAATAAAAAATCTCTTTACTTAGCTAACCCGGAGCCGGAGCCGTTTTTAACTACGGCTCCGGCTTCACAACGCTGCTGTTAAAAGCAGTGGCATGCAAAGTAATTTATCAGGGAGGCTTGAAACCTTAAGGGGGTGATTAATGAAGGTTCTTTCTAACCACTCTATTTTGTGTATCATCTTCAGTGATGTAAATCAATTTAACAGCCATTGTCTTATCCCTTTAGATCCCTGGTCAAAATCAGTGTCTGTCTAGCCTTTCCATTAATTAAAACACGTGCACTTCTCTTTTATGCTCAAATAAAACTGTGAGAATAGTTATTTATCGCATTGTATTATAGACAGCTTTTCGCGGATTTTAAAAGGAAAAATTATAATAATAAAACAAGTTTTGTTAGCCCCAAGGTGCCGAAAAAATCTGCTATTGTATGAATTTTATTTTAATATTCGTGTAAAAGTGTCTGAAATATGATGCTTTACATGATTTTTAGTATGGCTGAGATCCGGTTCTAATCTAAGTTCTAAATATCTATCATAAAAATAAATAGAGAGCTTAATGTGGGTCAGGTTTTAAGTTATATTAAAATTACTTGTTAGAAAATTGCAGTTAAATTATTCTAAACCCTTTCTCAGCCTCAATATGGAAAATTTTTACAAGTGATTCAAAATTGTTTTTGTAAAAATTCTCTAAAATCACATAAAAATCAACAATAATAAAACAAAATCTTATGTTAATAACCCTTTTATAATTTTATTAATTTTTGTATATTTTTTTATGCGATGTTGGAAGATTTTTCATAAAAATAATTTTGCCCTAAGAATCTACTTATGTTTACTTTAATTTTCTTATCCCTAATGAATTTGTTGAATGATGTGATAACTCATTTGAATAAATATTTTCCAGGAACGTAAGAGCCTCCAAGAAGAATTAAAATCAAATAAGAATTTAGAAGAACAACAAAGAGAAAGAATTAAATTAAGAATACAGGTAATGCTAAAAAGTATTGTATTTTATTCTTCCAGTTCAATTTTTTTGTTAAGAAACTTTAAACTTCTTAAAATATCCCAAAATCTGTCCTAAATTATAAACCTTAAGTTAAAGTAACAGGATTGCTGTTTGTCTGTTCAATAGGATCTTGCTAACCACTGTGCCAATATCTTTCTCCTTTACAATGTACCTTGTCATAGGGAAGGTTAATACCTATTTTTATAAATAAAAATCAATTCTACAATCAAATGACTCTCCCAAATTTTTTTTTAAAAATCTTTTTTTTTTCTTAAATTGACATCAACCCCCCATCCCCCACACCTGAAACTTTTAGAGGCCTCCAAGGGCGAATCTGCAAGTTATTAATAAGCTTTTGAAAAATGTATTTGGTCAAATATGACAAGAAAAGGCAAAAATATCTGCGGGAGATATCAATGGTGAAAAAACGGATGTTGAATGCCTTGCTTTTTTGCCTTCTTGTTTTACATTTGAAATGTTTGTACTATGGCTGCAATGCAAAAATGCAGGGATATTGTTTATTGCGGCAAAATATTTCATTTATTTTCGCCCTCCTGGTTTTTACCCGAAGGAGGATGAAAAAATTTGAAATATTTTTTTATGTAATCGTTAGGTACCTACCTAATTTATTCATTTTTTTATTCCTCCCAATATTTTTGAGTTTTTTCTACCAATATGTGGGAAAAAATGTTTTAAGAACTCTTCTTTTTTATTATTTTTTTCTCCCTCTTACATGTTCTTTATTCCCCCGCCTCTTTAGCAGGGGATCCCATAAGAATATACACCCCTGCAAATATGCACAAGAATGTTTCTAAAGTAAACTTAAGATAATGCAAATTAAATGACAAACAGTTTTAGTATGCAATGCATCAACTTTTTTTTATAGGAAAAATATAACCAAGAATATTTTTTTTTCATAAAAGTGTAGCAACAACAAACAACAATTAAAGTAAAAATAAAGCAGCAATATGAACTTAACTAGGGTATAAACAATTGATATGGATTCACCATTCTACAAAATAGCTTTGTTACACCTTGGTTAGGCTTTTACTCGGGTTGAATTCCCCCAATTTTTAAAGGCTTTCATTCAGTCAGTTAGTTACCCTATTAAAAATAACTCCATAAAAACTCATAACAATTAGGAGCTAAAAGATGAAATCGAGGCAACTAATTCGAATATATGGAGCTTGGAAGATTCAGCAATTCTTGAGTTTATAAATCTTCCTAATTGTGGAAAATTAACAGGTATACTTTAAAATATTTCATTATCACTACATTTTTTTTTGTTTAATTTTGTTGTAGTTTCTTTTAGTAATGAATGTATACCTTTTAATCAATCTAATTCTTTACTTAATCCATCTTTAAAAGTAGTTTTGATATACCTAGGATTGTAAAAAAAGATTCCATGGAAAGAAAACTGTGAATTATTAAGAAATTGGCCCCGCAGGATTAGAGCCCCCCCCCCCCCGCAGAGGCTAGAAATAGAAGAAAAGCTACTGTGAAAATATGACGAAATCCGCTACTTCGTTTTCTATCCATGATCCTTATTTTTTAGTATTCGAGGATGAAATAATTTCAACAGTGGAGTCAGAAAAGATAAGACAAACCAAAGACGACATTCAGACAAAGGAAGACGACCTTCTGACCTATAACCAGCTGATATCACGCTACAAGCTGTTGGAATACTCTAATAACAGCCACACAGCTGTTTATCTTTATTCGCATCTGGCCAAAACTGAGCTTAGGAAAGGATTATTATGGTGCTTATTTGGATAAGAAAAGTAAAGTGCACTAAATGTTCAGCCAAAAAAGTGCAACAGTACTTTCTTGGCAGTTACTTTTATACTATAGTCTTTACTAGCGACTACGCCCCTAGAGATTGTAGTTTTAAAAAGAAAAAATTGAAAAATTTTTGTTGGGGTCATCGTTGTCTAGGGGTAATTTCTCTTGGGTGGGTGCTGTTACCTTTCCCCAAATTAGTTTAGTTACAAACCTTCCTAGGACCTATGAGAAGCTAAAATAAAAAGTAGAACCATATCGGTTTAGTAGTTAGCGAGATCCTTCGGTACACATACATACACACACAGACAAAGATCCTTTTAGTTTATTATACGGATATGTACTATTTTCATGGAACTCGCACATTAGATAATAAGATTAAGTATAAAGTGAGGGCGTTGCTACAAAAGACCAACTCTACAAAAGAGCAACGCCTACAAAAGACCAACTCTACAAAAGACCAACGCCTACAAAAGACCAACACTACAAAAGACCAACGCCTACAAAAGACCAATAAATATATATTGTTATATAAACATGAAATAAAGGTCATGGCCGCAGCGCTCGGCCCCCTGGCCTGCCTAGCCGCGGGCGCTCGGCCCTCTAGCCTATAACCTAACCTAACATAAAAATTGTAAAAACAATATTAAAAAATTGTAAAAACAATAATAAAAATTGTAAAAATCTACCAACCACTTTTTGTAAAATCCATGAAATTCCAAACCACCTATGTATTAACAGTTAAGAATATTTTTCTTAAATATATGTCCTGGGGCTAACATAGGTTAGGTTAGGTTAGGTTATAGGCTAGGGGGCCGAGCGCCGCGGCTAGGCAGGTCAGGTACACTATTTGCAGCTATAGACCTTCCAGCTCTACGATTTTTTGTAGGCGTTGGTCTTTTGTAGGCGTTGGTCTTTTGTAGGCGTTGGTCTTTTGTAGTGTTGGTCTTTTGTAGGCGTTGGTCTTTTGTAGAACCGACTAGTTGGTCATTTGTAGGCGTTGGTCTTTTGTAGCAACTCCTAAAGTGAGGTTTGAAAACTTAAATTGATATGAGACATTTCCATTAAAATTGTAAGCAAGTTTTATAACATGTTAACTCTTGTTAAAAATAGTTGAAGATAATTAAACTCTTCAATATTACAAATTGAAAACATCAATCAGAGATCGTACTTTCATTATTTCTACAAACTCAACTTAACATGGACATAACATTTTCAGAAAGATATTTTTTCTGAGTAAGACGTTACAAAGTCGGTGGCTTTTGCGTGTTTGTAAAAAAAGGAAAAGGTCCTTAAAGGGCCGTATCCTAGGACTTTAGAATTTGTTCCAAACTGGACTTATTTTTTGAAGCCTTAGAAAAACAATGTAAAGATGGTTTTAATAAAATAGGCCTTAAGACATTTTATTTAGTAAGTGTTAAAGATTGCGCGCTTAAACTTTCACAACGCTAGCAACTTTTCATTAAACAGAAGATTGATTCTGCCAATACTTTCATGATCAGTCCTTCCAATCTGGAGACCCGTCTACCTGTCCATTGACAGTTTACATTTTCACTCATCATAGTGCCCCTAAAAATCGATCAATCAAGGACACTAAAGACGAAAGAGAGGGCTGGTATCTTAGGGTTAGAAAGTACTGCACTGCGCTACTTAACAATAAAAGGGAATACTAGCTTTCACAAAATTCCGTAAAGTTGTGAGTAAGATTCCAGTCAAATGCGCGTATTAGGTCAAACTGTTTTTAAATATGCGTTTAATTATACTATCTTATGCGTCTGGTCAACAATAAGAACAGTTAGACTTAATAAGCGCAATTGACTGGAGGCTCACAATTTTACAGTTTATCGCGAAAGCTACTATTACCTTTGTCTATTATTATTAATTTATTAATGGAAATATTGTAAATAATTGGACCATAATATTATTGAAATGTACTAGTATCAGCATGAAAGTTCAAAACAGACTTATACAGGAAAATTTTGAACAATTTTCTAATCCGGATTTTGTAACCAGTATAGGGGTTGAGGTAAGTGTTTGTTAGAATCATCCTATCTTTTTCAAATCTTGAATGGAGATTAATTATTAATACTTAATTTATTGAAATTTGTGGTGATTTTGTCGTAGTAGGCTCGGGGTTAACAACAGACAAGGTTAGATATAGAGAAAATGTAGTGGTCATAAAAAGAAAGAATAATATGATATAGAAAATCTCGAAACCTTTATGAGTCCGTAGCCATTTTTTCTTAGTTTGGACCTAGGTAGCACCATGACTATTTAGGTCGAAACCCTTATAAAAATGTATATAAATGTCGTTTGTAGCATTACCGACAGACTGATGCACATATTTAAATCAATCTTAAATATCACTTGAGAAAATCATCTTTTCCCTTAAAAAGTTAAAAATCATCATGTTTAAATGGACGTACGGACATTCTGGTAACGATTATAGAGTTGCTACGCTTTCTAAACCGTACCAAGCTACTACAGAAATCACCATGAAAAGCTTGGAATCGATAGGACAATTGTAACCTGTTTAAATTAACGAAAACATCTAACTGTGACGGACGGACGGACCGACCCTAATTGTATAAAAGCTTCGCTTTAAAAATGGAAAAATATTTTCCAATATGGCTTCTAAATCGATTGATTTCCGCTGGGTTATTACCGGTTCTCACCCATTCTGAAAAAAAACATGTAAAGCATCATTTTACAATTTGCCAAGAATATTAAGATAAAAATCATAAAATTAAGGCCAGTTTTGTTAGAACGGGCTTTCGGACCCTCGGGGCTAACAAAACTGGTTTTAATTAATAATTTTACATTTTAATATCCACGGAAAGCTGTATATATTACCATGCGAAAAAATAACTGTTCCTATTTAGGGCGTTGATGGTGATTCTTTAGAGTCCAATTTACTTCACCTTTCCGCTGCTCAGGTAAACCTTTTAACCATTCAACCATTTAAAAAAAACATTTCTAAATAAAATATGTTTTTTGTTTGTTATAAAATAGAAGCAGGAATAATGAATATCCGCCTCGTGTTTTTTATATTTCCTTTGTTGTCTTTAACAATACTTGGCAATTTTAGTTTAAACTAAAAATAAGTTCATAATTTTTAATTTTTCAATTTCCAGTATAGCTTTGAAACAGAATCCACGAATATTAAAATAAAAAAAAAATTAGTTTTAAAAAGAAAAAAATTTAAAATACTTTTTGGGGGTAGGGGCATTCTTTTTCTAGGGACGATCTCTCTTTTTAAGGGGGATGGTTGTTGTTGTTGTTGTATTGGCTGTTCTTTGTCCGTTTCCGGTCCGGGTTTTCATCAGAAGGATGGTGGGGGGGGGGGGGCTTATGGTGGGGGCTCTGGAGGTGGGCGGAGGAGGGGAGGAAGACTAGTGAAACTTGGATGGGTGGAGAGGAAGGCAGCTACATGGGAGGGATTTTGCCAAAGGTCCATAGGAGTGAGATTTGTGGGATTATTTGGGCAGGAAAAGAGATGTTGGACAGTTTCTGGGGTGGGATTGGCGGGACAGGATGGGCAGTTGGGGGTAAGAGAAGCGTTGATGGAATGGAGGTAGCTTTGGAGTTTAGGACAATAGTTGGATCTTAATTGGGAGAGGATGGTTCTGTAGTGCCTGGGAAGTTGGGTCTCGGAAGGGTTGATGTCAGGGGGGGCGTGGTTGAGGACAGGATTTGGGGGGTAAGAATTTATGGCTTGGGTAACAGCAGAGGTGTGGAGTCTGGAGATTGTGGATTTGTAGTTTGTAGGAAGGAGGGTGTTGTCGGGTGAAAGAAAAGGTTGTAGGGTAGGAAGGAACATGGATTGAAGGGTGGATTTTTTGGATCTAGGGCCAGGGGGGGTTGTGACATTGTGGAAGGATGGATGGGAGGGACGGAGGGAGGAGGCCAGGTACTGGGAACATAAAAGGGAAAGGTGGTTCCGTACTGGTAGGATTTTGGTTTCTTGGTGGAGGTGGCTGATAGGAGATTTTTTAGTGGAACCAGTACAGATGCGGAGGGCTTGGTTTTGGAGGACTTGGAGTTTGTCAATGTTGTTTTTGGAGGTGTTAGGGAACCAAACAGGACAGGCATAGGTGGTGATGGGGCGGAGGAGGGTGTTGTAGGTGGTGAGGAGGGTCTCCTTCTGGTGGCCCCATTTGGTGCCAGCCAGACATTTGAGGATTCTAAGGCGGGAGGAAATTTTTGAGGAAATGGTGGAGACATGGGAACTGAAATTGAAAAAGGTGTCAAAGGTAACTCCAAGGATTTTAGGGGTTTTCTCAAGGGGAAGGTTGGAGCCATTAATTTGGACTTGAGGATGGAGGTTGGATTGGTGTTTGCGGTCGGGAGTAAAGAGGGTGACAGTGGATTTGTTGGGGGCGATGGAGAGGCTGTTGGAGGAGGCCCAGTCAGCGATTGAGGAGAGGTGGGAGTTGATGGATTCAACTGACTGGGGGATGTCAGGAGAGGTGTGAAAGGAGTTAAGGTCGTCGGCATAGAAGGAGGTGAGGGCAGGGGGAATGTGGGGGGCATCTGCTATGTAGAAGTTAAAGAGGACAGGGGAGATAACAGAGCCTTGGGGGACACCAGTGTGGACGATTTTGGGAGAGGCATTGGTGTTTTGGTAGGAACAGAAAGCCATCATGCCACGCAAGTAGCAGGACAGCCATCTGATGATGTTAGGATGAAGGTTGGAGGAGGAGATTTTTTGGAGAAGGAGGTGGATGGGGATGCAGTCAAATGCTTTGGAAAGGTCGATGGAGGCAACAGTTGTGCGGCTGGGAGGGAGGTTTTGATTGAAGCCATTGGCAATGGTGGTGGAAAGGTTGAGAAGGGAGGAGGTGGTGGAGTGGAGGGGTTTAAATCCGTGTTGTGAGGGGTGGGTGGTAAGGGATTGTTTTAGGTAGGGAAGGAGTAGGCGTTCAAGGACTTTTGCAGCAGGACAGAGGAGGGAGATTGGGCGGTAGGAGGTGGAGAGGTCAGGGGGTTTACCAGGTTTGAGGAGGGCAATGATTTTGGATAGTTTCCAAATGGCAGGGATGTTAGCAGCGGAGATGGAGAGGTTGAAAAGTTTAGTGACGTAGGAAATGCCATTTGGACCAAGGTGTTTGAGGTGAAGGATGTTAAGGTTGTCAGTGCCAAGTGCAAAGGAATTGGAGGAATTTTTAATTGCTTCAAGGACAAGGGCAGGGGTGAAAGGTTGGAAGTCTCTGTTAAGGTGGTTACGGCGGCGAATTTTGCGGATGATTTTTCTGGAGAAAGGGTTTGAAGTGTGGCGGGAGACAGAGGTGAATTGACTGGTGAAGGATTCAGCAATGTGGAGGTGGGAGGTGTGGACTTTGTTGTTGTTGAAGGAAATGGGTTGGTTGGAGGGAGGGGAGTTGTTTTTGCCGGAAAGGGATTTGAGGAGGGACCAGAATTTGGAAGGGTTTGTTCTATGGTCATTTTGTGTTGGAATGTTGGTTAACTATTGAGGAGATTTGGTCATTAAGGATTTGGATTTGAGGATCATGGGGGTTGGTTTCTCTTAAGGAGTCTCTGCTGGATGAGGGGTTTAGCAGACTGAGGGAGGGAGGGGTTTTGGTTTTTGATGAAGCCGGCAGGGACAGTGTGTTTGGAGGCAGTTTGAAGGATTTGGCGAAAAGTGGCTTCACCTTGGGAGCAGGAGGAAGGGTCAGGAAGGTCTTCAAAGAGGGTTTCGGTTTCAAGGGTAAAGGTGTCCCAGTCTGCTTTATGGAAGTTGTGGAAGGTTTTAACAGGGCGGGGGGTTCTGGTGATTTCAGGGAGGGAGAGGAGAATGGGGAGGTGATCAGAGCGGAGGGTGGTGAGGGTGTGCCAGGAGAAATCAAGGGCAAGGTGGGCAGAGCATTGGGAAAGGTCAGGGGATGTGGGTTGGCCGTTGGGGGGAAGGCGGGTAGGGGAATCCTCGTTGAGGAGGCAGAGGCTGCTCTCATTGAGAGCTTCCAGCAGAGCCTCCCCACGATTCATGGCAGATTGGTCAAGGGTGATGGAGTTCCAGGCGGGGTTGTGGGCATTGAAGTTACCGACTAGGATAAGGTCATTTGGATTTTCAAAAAGGAGGTTAAAGTCAGGAGTGTATTGTGGGGGGCAGGAGGAGTGTGGGGGGGAGGTAAAGGTTGATGATTTGTAGAGGGGAGCCATTGCGGGAAATTTGGATGCCATCAACCTCAAGGGGGCCATTGGAGAGGTGGTTAAGGTTAAGGTGTGTGAAGGGGATGTCTTCGGCAATGAGGAAGGCTATTCCTCCACCAGGTCGGTCTTGTCGATCCTTCCTGATGAAGTTATAGCCAGGGAGAGGTTTAGGATTGGATTTGCAGGAGAGTTTAGTTTCTTGGAGGCAGGTAATTGGGATGTTAAGGGTTGAAATAAGGTTGTGGAGTTCATCTTGGGTGGTAAGGAGACCATTACAGTTGAATTGGAGGATGAAAGGTTTACCAGGAGGTTTGCGGGGGGCAGGGGTGGGGGGAGGAGGGGGCGGGGGTGTTTGAGGGTGTGGTGGTGATGGAGGTGCTGTTGGGGAAGGTGGGGGAGACGGGGAGTTGGGTGTGGAGGGTGAGGGAGGGGGGGAACAGGAGGGGCATATCCAGAAGGGAGAATAGTGGGTGGAGGATGGAAGGAGGGAACATTTGGGGTGGACCCATTGGAGGCAGGAGTTACATTGGAAGGAGCCAGTGGATTTTGTAACATCTAAGGAACAGATAGGACATGGAAATTTGGGGCTACGGGATTTAGGTGGGGGTGTAGGTTGTTGGGGGGAAATAGGTGAGAAGGGGGTAGGGGAGGCAGAGATGCAGGGTGGACAGGACCAGTTAGAGTTGTATTCGGATTTGGATGAGAGGAGGGAACATTTAGGATGAACCCAAAGTTGGCAGGAGTTACAGAGGAAGGCACCAGAGGAGCGGGTAATGTTGCGGGAGCAGGTAGAGCAAGGGTATTTGGGACCAGGATTTGGATGGATGTCGCCAGAGAGGATGAGGGGAGGAGGGGGGGGGTGATGTTGGATGTGATGTTGGAGGGTTGGAGTTGAAAGGCCTCCAAGGCCTCCAGAGCTGACAGGGGCTGACTTAAAAGCCCTTTAAGCCAGCCCCGTGGGGGAAACCCGGACGGGAGACATGGCTGTCAGAACAGGTGGTTTGGTGCAGGTTTGCCCGGGGGTGTACATCTTCTTCTCCTCCTCCCCGGATAGGTCCACTGCGGATAAGCTTGCACCCTCGGACCTGGTATGCAGTTTTAAACCTTCCCTGTTCCAGAGTGTTCCTATAATAAGCTGAACTGTAAATGATTCTGAAGTACATACAGACAGACAGACACAGATCCTGTTACTTAATTATAAGGATAAATGTTTTAAAAATTTAACAGAATAAAAACTGTCATCACCTAAAATAGATTTTAAATTCCATTCATGGTAATCCTTGAGTTGTAAAATAGGTTTTAGAAAATTACTTTGCTTATAAAGAAAATTGAAATTACTTTCATCGACTATTTTTAGCTTTTCCAATTATTTGATTGAGAAATTTTTCATTAGTTGAAAGAAAATGTAACTTTTTTATCTGATTGAAAATTTCATGATTATTTCATTATTTCTGGGTATTTTTAGATTGCTTTTAAGAAATTAGGTTTTACCCTTAAAAAATAAGAAAGGGGAGGAGGCATTTTCATCTGTAATTAAAATTTCCAAAAAAAAAGAATGCACTAAAGATAAGCTATAAACAAACTCATTTGTATATAAAGGACAGCAGTTGCAAGAATAAAGTGTAGGTAGTTATTTATTGCATCCTATCCAGGGGCGTCCAAGCTTTTTATTTTGGGGGGGGTAAAATTTTTTTAAGGGGGGGGTAATTTGGTTTTGGGGGGGGTAAAATGGCGCGCGAAGCGCGCCGCAAATTTTTTTTACCCCCCCCAAAACTTTTACCCCGGGGGTAAAATTTGCTTGGGGGGGGTAATTACCCCCCCCTGAAATCTGTTGGCAGGGGTAAAATTTGTTTACCCCCCCCAAAATTTACCCCCGGGGTAAAATTTTTTGGGGGGGTAATTCAAATTTTATAAAAAATTAGTATTAAAAATGCGCGCGAAGCGCGCAAAAATTTTTTTTGTTAGAGATTTTCTATTTTGGGGGGAGTATTTACCCCCCCAAAATCGTTTGGGGGGGGTAAATACCCCCCCCAAAATCGTTGGGGGTGCCTACGGCACCCCCAAGGTAGGGGTAATTTTTTTTTGGGGGGGGGTAATGCTCACAAAATTTTGGGGGTGCCTACGGCACCCCCAAAATCGTTTGGGGGTGCCAAATGTCCCATTACCCCCCCCCTTGGACGCCTATGATCCTATCATAGACATTTTTCCGCTGATAGTAAAACGAATGATGATAAGATTTGATACGGTTTAGTTAGAACCGAGATGCCCTAGGCTTAAATGGGCCAACTAAACTGGTATTGATTGTATTATTTTTTTTATCAATCGTGGAAAATTGTGTATAATATGATACGATGCTTGATTTTTTAGTATGGCTCAGAACCATGTTTACAAGCCAATGTAAATAGAAATTTAAATACACGGAGCCATTATAAAACATCACAGGTGACGTGTAAAGCTGCTTCGCCACGAAACAATAACTTGTTAGATTATAATATTTATTTTTATTGTAGGACTTTCAAGATAAAGAGTCGTTGAATGGAATGTTCTTAGTGGGCGGAGCTTCTAAATTTGCCTTTATATCATACTTTGCAAGGCATAGATAAATTATATTATAGATATATAAATATGTTTCTAGTGGGCATAGATAAATACATTTTTAGTAGATGGATCTCATACAAATATTCCTATAATATATTTTGCTTTTTATCCATGTTTAATTTATCTATTATGATGCAGGCATATATTTTTAAATCCTAATATCTTACCCCTGAACCTGTTTTCCATTGGCCGCCAGTATAAAGCTGTTCCAGGTAAAAAAAAACATGTTTTCTTTTATAATGCAGCATTTTGTTTTAAATAAGTAAAGGGGTTCCAAAGGCAAGGGGGGTGGGGAGGTAATATAATGTATTTACAAAAATTTTGGTGCTTACGGCACCACAAAAAATTTTAGGGGGTGGGTGAACTGAGTACACTTTTACCCCCCATTATATGTCCTTGACTTCACTGTTTCTTTGTCTTGTTTGTTTAGATTGGCTTTTAAAGAATTAGATTTTCTTGTTTTCAGAAGAAAGCATAGATTTGCTGCACACCCAACAGTCAACTGTGGTTAATTTCATGACCTTGACAAAATCTCGAGAACATATGGAAGAAAATCTACCAAAATTAATGGATCTCCTAACACAAATATTATCAGGAAAAATTTGATGAAATTATGTAATATCCCTTACAGTGCATTGCAGGGGTGTATATTCTACATGGGATCCCCTGCTCAGGTGAAAAAAAAACTAAAAAAATGTGTGGTAGGAGGAATGAAATATAGAGTTCTTTAAATATTTTTCCATTTTCCCCCCTACTTGGTGAGGAAAAAAAACTAGGGGGGGGGGGGAAATTTTGTAGCCGGAGAAAAAAAATCTTGTGCAGAATATACACTCCTGGTACATTGTCAAGAATAGAAATCCACTATCTCCTTATTTTGAAATACAATGAAGTTAGGGGGTGAAATGGGGTGATGATTCGTTAGTTTCTTTAATTATGTTATGTTATGTCAGGTTAGGTTATATTTGAAATAGGGTAGCCCAATAGGGTTATGCCACCGAAGCGACGGAGTGAAGCGACGGTTGTCCACTTGACAGGCACTTGAAAAACACCTGAAATTGAATTTTGTCCCTTCTCCCATAAGTACTTCATAATCTTGGCCAATTAATTTTTAACGGTTGCCAGCAAAGATTTTTCATAGGTTGTTTTGTTCTGTCAAACCAAGTAGGATGGAATAACTGTTGTTAAGGTAATCTAAGCAGATGGATTCTATTTTTAGCAAAATTGACAAACTTTTTGATATAAATAACTCTCAAACATAGAACTATAATATTAATAGTTTAGTTCCTTGAATAGTTTAATAGTTATTTATCGCATCGTATTATAGACAGCTTTCCGCTGATATAAAAATGAAATAACAAGATTAAAACCAGTTTTGTTAGCACCAAGTTGCCGAAGGTCCGGGCTAACAAAACCGGTAATAATTTTATGATAATTATTTTAATACGGCGATATTTTTTAATTTTAAAGTATGGATGAGAACCGATTCAAATCCAGCGGATATTAATCGGTTTCGAAGCTGTACTGGAAATACATTTCCTTTATCAAAAACCAAAATTATCTAGTTATTTATTTTGCACTATGAATATTGGAGATATTATCTTTAATCTTTATTTAACTACCAATTTTCAACTATTATAGCTGGGAATTTAATCTTATTATCTTTGATACAAAGTAATCAGTTTTAATAAAACAGGAACAAAAATGTCCATGAGTAACGCAGCTTATCCTACACAGAAAAATACCATTTTTTTGATCATTTATTAACACAAATCAATTTGGAGATTCACAAAAATATTGATTAAAAAAAGTTAAGTTTGTGTTATTTCAATTGAACATTTTAATACCCGTTTATAGGAAGCTATACTTAAAGGATGTTTCTTAGCATACCTAAATGTGTTAACTTCTGGAATCTAAATGGATAAGACAATGGCCGATATATTGCTGTACAACACCAATGATGATACACAAAATCACCCCATGTAATCTGTAGATTACAATTAGTTGATAAAACGTTTGAACACTCAATTTGATGAATTAAAAATCAAAATTCAATACAAGTCCCCAAACTTGTTAGGTCAACGAATAAGAAAACGTTAATATAAAACTTTGGAGATTGATGAAACAGCCCATTGTCCACTCACTCCTTGTGTTATTTTATGTCCTGTGTTATGTCCTCATTAATACAAACTTAAAGACAGACTCTAGTTATAGAGTTTCTATGCTACTAATTAAATAGATTTAATAATTTCGTACTTTAATAGAATTTTCATTGATTTTAAATATCATCAAATTTAATTTATAGAATTTGGAACAGTAAGAATTATTAAAAAGGTAATAGAATTGTTAAAGAATGGAAATTTTAGAACACAGCTACTCTTTAACTTTAATGTTCTGATGGTCTGTCTTTTTACACAATTACAAGCACCTGAGCTGGATCTTTAAATCATTTTAGTGGTGAGCCAGATCGGGGTGAGCCAACTTTCCACCAATGAGAGCACAACATTTTATGAAATGCCGCGCTGTGATTGGCTGAAATTCTGCTCATCCCGATCTGGCTCACCACTAAAATGATTTAAAGATCCAGCTCTGGAAAGTATATAGTTAAATATAACAAAAATACATATGTCAACACACTCAGGGAACTGAAGGAAAAGACAATGACCAATAAATTGATGAACATCACAAGTGATGATACTTAAAATTACCCCTTCTGTAGGTTAAAATTAGTGGTTGAAACGTTCAAACTCTCAACTTAATTAACCAACCAATCAAAATTTACTAAAAGCCCCAAAGTTGTTAAGCCAACGAAAAAGAAAACATTATTATAGAACATTGGGAACTAGTGCATTCAACAGCCCATTGTCCCCTCTCTCTCTTCAACACACTAGTAATTTTAAATAAAAATCAAAAGCAAGTAGTATAACACAAACATTTCGTATATATATTTTTTTAAATAACCATTAACCATCATTCGTTTAAAGCTAATTCAATCAAAATCATTTTTATTTTAAAAACCGTCAAAGTTCATCGTATTCTTAAACATATATTTAACTACTTGCAATAATGAAAACTAATGGTTTTAAATTCTTATTTTTGTTCATAATGTTATGAATGTTAATGTTAATTGAATGTTATTCTTATTATGTAGGTATTCGTTCTTGTTATTAATTTATAAAAAAAAATCCCAAATTAAATTTCACTTCGAGTAGTCGGGAATTTATTTTATTTCTTGTGTAAAAACGTGCGACATACTTTAATAATTTCAGGGGGCTCAAAGTTTAGAAAGAAGCGAGGAGTGTAGATACAGCTTCCAACTTCTCCTTCCAGTTTCAAATAAATACATAGAGGTATTTTATAATAAACTAGCGGCTATGCTCCTAGAGTCCTCTAGGGACACGTAAAATTGTTTCTTTTCAATCTACTTTAAAATATGCTATTTACCAAACATATTTTTTTTCGCCGCTAGATGGTGTTAATTATGTTAATAGCTATTTGCAAAAATGTCCGCAGGGCGGCGCTTTCTTAATTTTTTAAAATTTATTGTCGATTTCTCTGGGGAGGTTGGTGGTACCCTCCCCCAAAATTGTCATAAACCTTCCCGGGACCTATGAGAAGCTACCCTGTTAAAGAGAACCCGATCTGTTCAGCGGTTAGCGAGATCCTTCGGTCCAAACAAACAGACAGACAGACATCGTTTTACTTTGTATTATAAATTGTCCGCCTAAGCGGTTCTTAATTATTTATACTTGATTGTATAACGATGTCTGTCCGGCGGTTGCAGTTTTAAGTTGTTTTCTGGTTTGTGTGTGTGTGGAGGGGGGGGGGGGGGATGGTGGTGGTTTGGAACAATCCCTTTCTAATTGATAATCCCCGCCCCCACAAAAAAAAATATTTTGTGTTAGGTACCTAGTGATTTTGGCCTAGATACTAGTCTACTAGTTTGTTTGTTTGTACGTTAGGATATTGCTAAACAATCAATCGATTGAATACTTCTTTTAAGGGATGTTTTATTTATGTCACAGGATAAAGGGAAGCTTTATTTATTTTACATGATATAAAAGTATCACCCCCCCCCCCCCCCCCCATTTTGATAACC
Organism: Acartia tonsa; assembly: GCF_053477335.1. Lineage (NCBI taxonomy): Eukaryota > Metazoa > Arthropoda > Copepoda > Calanoida > Acartiidae > Acartia > Acartia tonsa. The sequence continues at coordinate 7,138,962 of NC_137264.1, forward strand.
AAATTATAATTAGTTGTTTGACTCCACCCCCCCCCCCCCCATTCTCCTTCAAGTGCCCCTACAGGCCTCTAGGGGCGTAACTTTAGTTAATGTAACAATATATTTACATGCATGCTTTATTTTAGGTTGGTCATATAAGTGTTGAAAATGACTACTATAGCAGGAGACTCATGTTTAAACAAAAACAAGACGATTCATACAGGAAAATAAAGAAATTATGTATAAAAAAACAGCCTAAAACCTTTGACCTTCGACATTAGCTTCATTGGTAACGTGAGGAAGGTGTCGGGTTCGAGTCCGTTTCGCATTTTGTGATACTAGATCCGTTATGAATGTTTTTCATCGTTCTATAATCCTGTTGTTATGTGAAAATATTTATTTGTTTTTAAAACCCCCCTTTAAGGAAAATAACATTTTGATTATTTTTTTTAAAAACATTAATTGAAAGATTCTGCTAATTAAAAATAATGAAAAATGATTCAATAGATTTTTTATCATATAATTAGAAGATTTTTAGAATTAAAATTAAATCAAACTATTTACCTATTCAACTCTTGGATCTACTTGCGAATCTTCTCTACAATTTTCCTTACTCTACATTTATCCATATTTTAAATTGTGAGGCCTTAATTTTAGTTTATTTTATTAGAATGTATTAAGTATTGTCACATCTAGGTTTTTTTATTATATATAAAAGGCTTATGTTGGGCATGTGGTTTTTATATTTAAAATTTATTAAATTTTCCAGTAACCGATTGATATCCGCTGGATTAGAACCGGTTCTCAGCCATATTGAAAAATCATGTATAGGATCTTATTACAGACAGCTTTCCGCGTTTATTTAAAATGAAAAATTATAAGATCAAAACCAGTTTTGTGAGGCCCGAGCCCCGAGGGGCCAAAGGCGATAAATAACTAATCCGTATACACTATACACGTGACCACAGTAGACAAAACAAGGACACAACTTGTTTATTGATATACAACTTAAAATAACAAGAATTACTTATTGTAAAATACTGATTTCTTAATTAACTAGAAATATGTACACAATGTCGGGGAACATAATAAACATCACCAGAACTCTGCCAGTTGTCCTGGAGAACCAACAGAATAGCTGCATCAGCAATTAACAAGCAACAAAAATCCACCAATTTTTTTGTAATTTATTTTGCTAGTAACCTTTCCTTGTACTATGTAATGCTAGCAGCGCAGCTCCTGTATAACTAAGAGTAGTATGTATGACCGTCAGACTGCCAATCCCTAAGGACTCGTTTCTATATTTATTAATGGATTTTAAAAATTTATAATTAATGTTTTAAAGTAGCTTTGAGCAATATAATAAAGATAACTACTAAATTGAGGGTCCTCTATTTTAGGTAAGCTTAAAATAGGTCCTGTTTAGATCTTGGACAAAGTAGCCTCGGAAAGTAGCCTCCTAAGAAAAGTGAAGTCCACAAAATTCTAAACCACCTATACATTTTCCTTATGAGGCTACTTTTCTGAAGTAAATGTCCCGAGGCTACTTTGTCCCAGATGCTACTTTGTCCGGAGTATACTTTGTCCGGAGTATACTTTGTCCGAGGCTACTTTGTCCAAGTTCCTCCTGTTTTGGTTTTATGCTATTATTAACATAATTTTCACTGTTAATTGAAATGATATAAATTGTCTAGAAACTAAATTAAAAGAAAGTTTTCCCACAAATTATTAAAACTTTTTTTCTTCTAAAAATGCTCAAGTTTTTAATCCCCAAAAGTCTTATAAGGAAAATTTTTAAATACCATCCTTTCCTCTCAAAGACCTGTTAATATAAAATATATGTGGCTAAAAAAAATTTTGCACACTATAAATCCTTTCATAACCTACTCAGTACAAGACCACTGGTAAATGTAAAAATATTTTAAGACTTTTAGTTCAGCTTTATGTAATTTTTTATTTTTTTACTTTCCCAAAATTTTATTGCATCTGAATTATGGGTTCATGGTGCTCCCAGAAAAGGTCTTGAGGAGTCCGATTATCAATATCTCGCATGAGAAATGACGGAAAACCACCATCTTTGGTTTCTTTTGGGGAATTTTTAGAGGTTATTTGAGATTTTCTAAGACTAGGAACGAGATATTTATTACCTAACTAACATTAAAATAAAATATTATGGTTTTTTTTTCATTTAAATGTAGTACCCATTTGACTAGGCTTATGTACCAAGTACAAGAATCTAGCTCAATATTTAGACCATAGATGTCATTACGCCCTCCCCCCCCCCCCCCCCTCTTATATTGCATTGTTGGTATTAAGGCGGAAATAATAGCACAGCAATATTTTTCATTAAAATATTTGAAAAGAAAATAATTTTGAGTTTTACAAATGTTGTACAATCAAGGTGTTTTGTTGAAATAAATTTTTGAAATTTATTTGATTTTTACGTTATTAAATGTAATTTTACTCTAGGGGGCAGCAGTTCTGACACTTTTGCGTAAACAGTGATCATAGGCTTTGTCTTTGGAGTGATAGGATAGATTATTGCACAAAAAAGTTTTCTTTTAGGGTGTAGTTTTCCTATTTTTAAAAAAAATGGATTTGGCCTCCAGGTTCAGGTGCTGCAGGCCTCCAGGTTATCTCTGGACAGGTAAAAATGAAAAAAAAGGTTATTTTGTGAAATAATCTATCCTCTCACTCCAAAGACAAAGCCTATAATCACTGCACTGTTTACGCAAAAGTGTTAGGAACTGATGCCCCCCTTTATATTTTCTGGTGGTCATTACCATTGCAAGGTTGATTGTATCTGTCCAGTGGTTAGCGAGATACTTACAAACAGACATTCTGCTACTGCTATGTATATAATAGAAATGTAAAAATGGTCATTTTTGACATATTCATCATAATTCAATTTTACGCTTGTCTCGTTTTTGAAGAATTTTAAATATTATCGTTTTCCTTATGTACTAGCGGCTTCGCCCCTAGCCTCTAGGGGCTTTGACCCGAGAGGTGATAAAATTTTTTTTTTGCGAAATTCGTAAAAGGACCAAGGAAATCTTCAGCAAAAAAAAAATGGGGGGGGATTTTTTTGTTTTTGGGGGGTTGGGGGTGTCCCACCCCCCAAGAAAATAGCCTAAAACCACCACAGGACCAGTAGGTAAATTCCCTGAAGAGTAGAATCCAATCGGTTCAGTGGTTACCGAGATCTTAAGGGACGGACAGACAGACAGACTGACAGACATCATTCTAAATTGTATTATAGATTTCAAGAATAAATATTCCACAGAAGAGGATAGCTAGTATTGGCAAAACATTTAATAATAGTTATTTATTGCATCGTATTATAAACAGCTTTCCGCGTGAGTAAAATGAAAAATTGTAAGATAACTAATGGCTTAGTTGGCCCAGAGTGGCTAAATACCCAATTAATACATTTTTGATTTAAAATATTTTCTTATCGGTGGAAAATTCTCTGTAATACGATACGATACATGGTTTGTGAATACGGCTTAAAACTGGTACAATCCTGTGCATAATAATCTGTTTCAAAGCTATACTGGAATATATGTATACATTGCCTGATATTGTATAAAGTACTAGCGGCTTGAAAGGGGAGTTGAATCCCATTTTTTTTATTTTTAGATGTGTTTTTTTTTTAATTTAGAGGAAATTAATGGGTTTCAGAGCCATATTGAAAAGCATTTTGAGACCTTCATAATTATTGGATGATGAGTTATTTGGAGATTTTCATGTTCTCTACAATAAAATACTTCAAGCTGGCTGAAATAAAGACATCCTCCCCTTCTACTGGATGAACAAACTGACCAAGAAATGAGGTTCATATTGGTAACCTAAATTGACGACAAATTTTCCTCTGTCAATATATCCACATTCCACGTATTCTATTATTCTTTCATATATTAGTAGAAGTACGCGTACTGCACACATTTTTTCTGAGTTAAATTGTTTAAATTTTCGAAGAATTAGAGTTCTACAGTAAATCTTCATAAACTACTCTAGATACAAATACAGGTAGCTCTATTTTGTAAGTATGGATTCGTATTACTTAAACATGTATGATGCAAGTTGATTGGCTTAAGGTAGATTATTGCAGTTAATCTTGAACTTTTTAAAGGCGAAGCTTCTATCATTCCGTCCGTCCTACCGTCCGTAACGGTTGGCTCTTTTCTTCAATTTAAACAGGAGGTTAGACTTGTCCTATCAATTTCAAAGTGCTGTTTTTCATCATTAAAAAACTCCTTAAACTTTTTGCTATCAAGGGGCAAAAATACCTTAATACTTGATGGAAGATATTTTTAGGTCATGGGGCATTTTTCTGGTGACTTTTTCTTCGTGGAGGGTTAGGAGTGATTATAACCCCTCTCATAAAAGACTGTTTAGGACCAATAGTAAGTTTCCTGAAAAGTTGTTGAGCAATTGGTTAAGTTTTTTTTGCCTATTTTTATGAGTTTGAGTATGTTTAATGCCTTGATTATTTTCTTAATCTTTATTCTATGCTAATCTTACTTTGAAGAAAATTAGAAGAACGTGTTAAATTAAATTACCATTTCTCTCTTAATGTCAGGGGTGCAGGGTTAGGACAATAGAGATAAATTATTACCCATGTACTCCCTCAATCATTTTAAGTTAAAAGTCCACCTTAGGTATGTTTTGATTATATTATGATTGATATATAAAAGTAACAGAATCTCTATCTGTCTGTCTGCACTGAAAGATCTCGCTAAACTAAAATGGTTCCCCATTACATGGTAGCTTCTCATAGGACCTGGGAAGGTTTATAACTATTTTTTGGGGGAGGTTACCACTACCCTCCCAAGAGAAATCGCCACTAGAGATAATTCCTATTAGTAGCGAAGCTACTCTATAATTCAATTTGTCAGTCCGTCAGTAAGTCCGTAACGCTATGGGGGAAACGCGATTTTCTAGGCTCCTATAAAAGATAGACAGCTGAATTTTTTTGACAACATTCCCATTATTAAGGAGCACAATTAACTATAAAACATAAAAATAAAGTAGTTTTTAGGCTATTTTTGTATTTTTTACATTTTTCTCCATATCTTTGGTGTTTATGGTCCGATTTCCAAATTTTTTTCAGTTATAGATATCAAAATTAAATTAACCGTCGTTTGAAGTAAACAGCAATGACAGCCAGACTGCTTTTTTGCAGGTTTTAGGCTATTTTTATATTTTTTACATTTTTCCCCATATCTTTGGTGTTTATGGTCCGATTTTAAATTTTTTTTCAGTTAAAGATATCAAAATTAAATTTCCCGTCGTTTGAAGAAAACAGCAATGACAGTCAGACTGCTTTTTTGCAGGTTTTTTGGCTATTTTTATATTTTTCACAGTTTTTCGCATATCTTTGGTGTTTAAGGTCCGATTTTCAAATTTTTTCAGTTATAGATATTAAGATTAAATTTCCTGGCGCTTTAAGAAAAGAATCAATAGCGGTCAGACTGCCTTTTAGCAGGTTTTTGGCTATTTTTATATGTTTTACATATTTCCCCATATCTTTGGTATTTTTGGTCCGATTTTCAAACATTTTTGCGATGACAGTATCAAAATATTTTTTTTACATTGTTATGCGCATCTAGTATGTAATTTACATTAACCGTTGTTATCATACAAAATAAAACAAGGTTTCGTTTATATTTTCCCAATAAATCTATTCTTGATTTTAATAAATACTTAATCTACTTGTATATATTCTCATCCATTTTTTGTGCTTCGCTACTTATGAATGTTGTCACCCTTGTATATATATATATATGATGTGATATAATAGATTAATTTTAATATCATTGTCCGTTTCCTCCCTGTATAGTTCAATGGATGTTAGAGAGAGATAATAGTAAAGTGCTTTTATGTTTCCACTTTTTCAATTTAAATTTTTTCAATAGGTAATTTTGTAAAGAAACAAGGATGACAACATCCATAAGTAGCAAAGCTCAAAAATTATGAATGGATATCGGGAAAAAATTACTATGGAGCAGTGTCATACAATAAACATTAAACTTGGTAAAATAGTGAAATCACGAAATCTTTAAAATCACGAAAACTAAAAATCTAGGCATCTATCAAGTACTGTAGATAAATCTTAAACTTGATGGAAAAATGTAGAATATGAGTATATATATTCAATCCCTGATAATTTCAGCTGTTAATCCTGAAAAGGAATCGAGAAAATCACGAAAACCTAAAAATCTGGGAGTCGATCTAGCACCCCAATTAATAAAGAAATCTTAATAAAACTGGGTGAAAAAATGTTGAATGTAAAATTAATTAATCCATGAAAATTTCATGAAGCCCTTTATCTTGAAAAGGAGTTGAGAAAATCACGAAAACTTGAAAAGAATTGATCCAGCACGCCATACCGTTACGGACGGACAGACAAAGTAAATTATAGAGTAGCTTCGCTACTAAAAGATATCTAAAGTAGTTAATGTTAAGGCGTGAGGGGACAATGTTTATTAAACTAGTCTCCAAAGTTTTATAACAATGTTTTCTTATTCGTTAGGTTAATATTTTTGGGGACTTTTTTTTGATTGGTTGGTTCACTAAATTGAGTGTCAAAACATTTCAACCAATAATTATCATCAACTTTTAGTGTAATTTTGTTTATCATCATTGGGAATCTAAATCAATCTATCGGGTGTTGTCTTATCCCTTTAGATCCATGAGTTAATTTATTATAATTCTCAAACACCCCTTTTATAGTATCGAAGCTACTCTCTAATTCTATATGTCCGTTCGTCCATCTGTCCGTAAGTAATGAATTAGGGGAAACGTGATTTTCTCGGCTCCTATAAAAGATAGAAGACTGAAACAACATTCCCATCATTAAGGAGCACAATCTTCTATAAAACATTGATGGCGGTCGGACTTCTTTTAGCAGGTTTTTGGCTATTTTTAAAAAAAATATTTCCCCCGTATCTTTGGTGTTTTTGGTCCGATTTTCAAAAATTGTTTTAATAAGAGTGTAAAAATTCATTTCCCGTCGTTTCAAGAAAACATCCATGGCGGTCGGGACTGCCTTTTTGCAGGTTTTTAGCTATTTTTATATTTTTCAAATATTTCCCTAATCTTTTAGTGTTTTTGGTCCGATTTTCAAACTTTTTGGGATAACAGTATCAAAATATTTTTTTCCGCTGTTTTGAGCATCCAATATCATATGTAATTTACTTTGACTTTCAGTCTGTTAGTCATCATACAAAATAAAATAAGGGTTCGTGTTTATTTTCTTGAATTAATCTATTCTTGAGTTTAACAAATACTCTTTTAAATCTACTAATATGCATTCCCAGCCACGATTTTTCATGTGCTTCGCTACTTGTCATCCTTGTTTCCTCAATTAATACAAGCTAATAAAGATTTTGCTTAACAAGGATGGCAACATCCATAAAAGCGAAGCACTGAAACGGTAGGACAAACGGACATTAACACTCGTATATATTGTCAGAACTGAATAATAAGCGTCGAAGCAAAATTGTAAGTAAATTTGTTGAAAAACTGCTTGATACAGGATAATATTTATGGACTTACTTACATTTTTAGGACTTGATTACAGAGTTTCTTCGCATATAACATTATACTTTGTTGTCCCAGGAATCAATATACCAAAAATCAGATCAATCGGATAATTAGATCAAATAAAAATTCGTTGTTAAAAAGTAAAAAAATCAACATGTTTAAAATGGACGTACGGACATTCTGGTAATGATTGCTACGCTTTCTAAATCGTACCTAACTACTACAGGAATCACCATGCAAAGTTTGATATCTTTAGGACAATTATAACATGCCTAAATTAACGAAAAAAGCTATCCGCTACGGACGGAGCGACCCTAATTATAGAAAAGCTTCGCTTTTAATAATTCTAGGAAAGATTAATATATTGTACAATTACTCAGGAATCAAAAGGGATAAGACTTTGGCCGACAAATTGATATACATCCCCAATGATGAAACACAAAATTACCCCTTCTGTAGATTACAATTAGTGATTGAAACGTTTTGGCAATCAACCTAATGAACCAACCAATCAATGTTCAATAAAAAATCCCCAAAGTTGTTGAACCAACAAATATTATTATAAAACTTTGGGGATTAGAGTAATAAACAGCCCAATGTCCCCTTCCTTCCTGCCAATTCCTCGAATGCTAAGTTTCTTTTCTTCATTGTACCCATGCTATGAATACATATTTGTAGGTATTGTATTTTGTAAAGGGTCAGCTGAATCTTAGTTTCCGATTGTGTACGTAGCACCCTCATCCTATCTCAATATTTACTACTACCTAAAAAAGCTTTAAACTTCAAAAAAATCTAAATTTGAAAATTAAAATTTTGAATGTATAATGTATAAATCGTTTATATACATTATATCGCTTTTCCCTTTGAGCGGAGTAGCTGAAAATAGCTTTTGCAATAGTTGGGTTATCTGTCGTACAACTTCGGAAATTAGGGAAAAAATGGGTAATTAATTTTCAGTTGATCTTGTAAAGGAACAAAAACATTAATCCTAAGGATTTGGCACCAGCTACTCTCACATATTTCCGAGAATCAATAATCGGGAATAGTCCCTTTCGTGACAACGCCCCTTAAGGGGCGATTCGTCGTATTTTTAAAATGTTTTTTTAAGGATATTTTAGGTTAGGTTATATTGGGTTAAGTGATTGCCCCACAGGGTTAGGCTATTGTCCCCGAAGGGTTAGAGCCCCCCGCAGGGGCTAGAAATAGGAGAAAAGCTACTGTGAAAAATACGAAGAATCGTCACTTAAGGTGCGTTGCCACAAAAGGAACTATACCCCAATAATCTAAATCTGTGGCGTGCGGTAGGGGGGTGTCAACACCCTCCTTAAAATTAAAGTTTTGGTTATATACATTTTATCCTAGTAGCGTAAAATGGGTAATCACGTTAGAATTTTGTCTCAGTTTTGACCTGAATAGAAGCGCGAAATTACAAACATATTCATCCCTGATTTTATTATCAAGTAACTGGATGTATGTATGTGTAGGCATCTTTTTTTTCAAACATATAATGCTGCAAAGTAATGAATAAATTCGTCCTTGTATATTAATATACTTAGGAATAGTATTGTGTATAAAACTCTGGGAGCTAACGTGATAATACAATGGCAGATAAATTGTTGTACATCCCCAATGATGATACAAAAAATTAACCCTTCTGTAGATTAAAATTAATGGACACTCAACTTAATAATCTAATAAATGTCCCTAAAGTTGTTAAGGTAACAAATAAGAAAACGTTTTTATAAAACTTTTGGGACTAGTATAAAAGACAGCCGATTGTCCCCTCCCTTCCTGATAAGAAATGAAACTTATAGGCATAATACAGGGGTTGGGGAATTAATGGTTAACAATGTACGCATTTGCACTTAGGGTGCCAAAATATAGTATTTACTAGCAGGGAGGGAAGGGACATTGGGCTGTTTATTACACTAGTCCCCAAACCGTAATAATGTTTTATAATTCGTTGGCTCAACAACTTTGGGGACAATAATTGAATTCTGTTGGTTTGTTCATTAAGTTAAGCGCCCAAACATTTAAGCCACTAATTGTAATCTACAGAAGGGAAAATTTTGTGTATCATTATTGGGGATTTAATTGTACATCAATTTGTCGGCCATTGTCTTATCCCTTTAGATCCCTGGTATTTACTAGTGTTATTTATTATTATATATACGTTTTTAAGTATAAGTAAGTATGGGTAGAAAAAATGTATACTCATCAAAGAGTCGGAATTACATTGTGTTCTCAATGCGTTTTTTTTTGTTAAGAAAATTAAACATTGATATCAAAATATTTAAGATAAAATAAGGTTGACAATCGAAACTCCTTTATAATCTTATGAGAAAAAAAATATTATAATTATAAAAGTATAGGTATGTATGATCAGTTATTTATTGAATTCTTAATTGATATATCTCATTTTAAATATCATAATGTAAACTCTATAAATTGTCAATGGATAGCAGGAATTTAGAGTATTGTTTGTGCCATCTCCTAAGCTAGGGGGTACCTGGCAGCACCCAGAAATAAGGTATAACCAACAAGCGAAATAAATCTAAAATAATAATTGGGGGGCAAATTTAGTGGTCGTCAATTTTACGATGTGTTGCCCCCCAACCACAGCTGTAAAACACGTATAGGTTTAGTGATTTTTTTTCTGAATTAATTTCGTTATTGGTATAAGCTGGGCAGCCCATAATAAACATTATTATATTAAAATATTTATCTTTTAATAAAGTCTACATTGCTACTTTTTCCAATGATATACCTTATAGTTGCAGGAATCTGCTTAGTTTGATGTCACTCTAATGGAAAGTCAAATTTGAAATCATGTGATTTAAAACCACCCAATATAAATGATGCAATACCCAAGTCGCAGTAATATTATTAAGGTTAAGGTCATCCAAAACCATTTAACCTTTTTTTCTTTGTTAATTAATGTTTACTTAAGTGAAGAATTTTTAGACCCTACATAATATTGTTTTCTAGTGTTAATACTTTTTGAGATTGGCATCTGAAAAATCAGATTTTGCACACGATTAGGCGGTCATACACCCTTCAGACAGCCAATCTTTTGATAACACGACCTTTGTTTGAAAGTCCTATTTGGGCATGGTACGGAGTTGCACCTATTTTTAGCCCATGCTTTCACCCTACTCTAACTTTTTAATCTTTATGCACGTTGTTAGTTATGACGCTGGGTGGGGCAGAGATTCGAACCTATCAACTACCCGACACAGTGTAGATGGTCTACTTGTTTTGTCGTGTTTCTTACTACTTTCAAATGATATCATTCAATTAATCTAAATAGTTCTTGCAAAAGTTTGGGGTATAGTCCCTTTCATTGCAACGCCTCTTAAGGGGCGTTTCGTTGTTTTTTTACAGTAGCTTTTCCCCTGTTTTCCCCAACTTAAATTAAGATAACCTAAAAAAAACTATAAATTTAATGTGAAAATACGACAAAACGCCCCTTAAGAGTATGTTTTGATTGTTCTAGTATTTTTAAACTCTAACACGAATGAACTAAAATGCGTCGTTACATTACTATTTTTCTTTTACCTAATCGAAAGAATATAATTAGTTGTTTTTTATGTGTAATTAGAAAGTGGTTAATTGTTTCTACCAGGGGTGTAGAGGCGCATTTTCCCGCGTTTTTTTAAAAGCAAAGCTTTTCTATAATTAGGGTCGGTCAGTCCGTCCTTCAGTTTTTCAACAAATTTACTTAAAATTTAGTTACTACTTTATACATTAATATTATGATTGTTCAAGTGTTAATGTTCGTTTGTCCTACCATTTCAAAGCTTCACTTTTATGGATCTTGTCATCCATTTTTTACAAGATGGCGAAGACTTTACTATGTTTCAAGCATAACTAAATATATACTTATTTCTATTTTAAACAGGGCTCGACTTCCGATTATTATTTATTAAAACAAGGATGACAACGTTCATAAAATGAAATCTATGAAACGGTAGAACAAACGAACATTAAAACTTTAAGTGTTTTCAAAATATCAAATGAATAGGATAATTATATCACATGAAAAATTTTTGCCAAAAAGGTTATAAATCAACATATTTAAAATGGACGTACGGACCTTCTGGTAACGATTATAGAGTTGCTCCGATTTCTTATTTATACCTAACTGTTATAGGAATCATCAGGCAAAGTTATAATCTATAGGCTATTTTAAAGATGATTTTTTTAAAGATGTGGCGCTTGGATAGCATTGTAGTTACATAAGTGACTACAGGAGGAACAAAATGGCGGCGGCTGAATATAATCTAGAGAAACGGCGCATTGACAAAAAAAATTTAATTTACTCTAATCATCCGCAAAGTGGAATTATGTGGTTACAGATTGTCCAAATCGAGGCAGCTGGCTTGTATCCGAAACATTTCAATTTTTACAAAGATTATTATTATAATAAGGTATTATCTCAAGAGTGTTGCAACTCCTCAATTGTAATCAGAAGGTCAAAACTTTCATTTAAAACACATTGTCTTTTGATTCTAAAAAAAAAATTGAAATAAAATGGTCATTTCATGATAATAAGGCGCGATTTTATCATCATTGTATTTCTTTATTAATTACTAGCGGCTTCGCCCCCAACCTCTAGGGGCTTTGCCCTAAGAGGTTTTATCAAAGTAATTTTTCGTTTTTTATATTTTAAAGAAAATTAATTTTTTTTTGGGGGGGGGGAGATATTTTTCATTTTTTGGGGGGTTTAGGGGTGTCCCACCCCCCAAGTAAATAGTTATAAACCTTCCCGGGATCTATGAGAAGCTACCCTGTAAAGGAGAACCAGATCGGTTTTGCGGTTAGCGAGATCCTTCGCTACAGACACACAGACAAACATCCTGTTACTTTATTATAAGGATGACTAAAAAGGCAAAGAATTCGGGGAGGGTGAGGACAATGGGCTGTTTATTACACTAGTGCTTAAAGTTTTAAAATAACATTTTTTTATTCATTGGCTTTACACTTTTGGGAACTTTTATTGAATTTTGATTAGTTGTTTAAGTAAGTTGAGTGTCCAAACGTTTCAACCCCTAATTGTAATCAACTGAAAGAAAAATTTATTTATCATCATTGGGGATGTACATCAATTTATTGTGCATTGTCTTATCACTTAAGATACCTGCAAACAATTAGTTCGTTTATCCAATGTCATATTGGTCAAGCTTCTTTTTTTTACACGGCTCGGCAGCCGCGTGTGAGCCTCAATGAATTCAGCTTTTAAATTGTGCTGTCTGTTCAAAACCTGTTCCTAAACAGAGAATCCATCTTTTCCAAATTTTCTCTCAAAAGCGAGTTTAAATTTGAGGCTTATGCGACGCGGTTTTTATGTATATTATCATTCTTGTTATAATTCAAATTATGTACATAAATGTACAAAAGTGTAAAGATAATCTCAAATATTCATATAAAAACTTTTTAGCTTGTAAAAACACATGAAACTTCAGGAGTGAAAGGGTTTTGGTAATCCTAAATCTTTTTATAGTGCCTATAAAAAAATGACGTCATTCTGCCCTTTGTCCTATTTATTAGCCTAACATTGGTCATTTGTATTGTATGACTTCATTTTTTTTATATGCACTATAAAAAGCTTCAGTTATCCTATTTTATAAAGTCGTAAGGTTTTCTGTGAAAGCTTAAGATTTTAATAACTATTTAACGAATTAGGTTATCCATTTTTAAAGGTTTAAATTCTTTCTGGTAAGTTATTTTATTTTTTAATTTTAGCATTTGTATGGTTTTAGGCTAGTTTTCTTACCTTTACAGTAACACCCACTTTGATTATAGAACCCCTTGACACTAGTTTATTTCAAGTTGACAAAAACAAGGATGACACCATCCATAATTATAGATGTTCATAAAAATAAGAAAAATAGACAGATAATGTTAACTCATTTTTATTTATTTTTATTAATTTTTTATTCTCTTAAGTAGTTATTTATGTCATTGTATTATAGACAGCTTTCTGCGGATTTTAAAATTAAAAATTAAAAGATTAAAAGCAGTTGGTTGGCCCACAGTAGCCGTAGGCCCAGGCTAAAAAACTGATATTTTTTTTAGTATCAGTGGAAAATTGTTTGAAATACGATGCGATACATGTTTTTTTCAGTATGGCTGAGAACCGGTTAAAATTTAGCGAATATTGATCGGTTTCGAAGCCATACTGGAAAACTAATTATATCTTTTCCAACTGAACAAAAATAATAATACTGATGCCAAATCTCTTTAATCCATGTTTAAAATTTGATGCACAACTTTTTACATAAAATTTGCATTAAATTCATATTTGCAAGTTTTTTTTGGGTCGTTTTGTGGTTATAGCGTCACATATCAGGAAGGAAGGGAACATTGGGCTGTTTATTACACTAGTCCCCAAAGTTTCTGAAAATTATCTTATTCGTTGACTTAATAACTTTCGGGACTTTCATTGAATTTTGAATTGTTAATTTATCAAGTCGAGTTTTGAAAAGTTCCAACCAATAATTTTTTTACTACAGAAGGGATAATTTTGTGTATAATCATTAGGGATGTACATAAATTTATCGGCCATTGTCTTATCCCTTTAGATTCCTGAGTTATAGCGTCATATAATCAGAATCTCATTAAGGGCATCTGATGAGAAAACTTTGAATTTCAGAATTTACAATTTGCCGCTATAATAAACCAATTATTTACTAAGTATATTTGCGATAACTTTTATTTAATGAAATCTTCCAATTTTTAACATGTACAAAACGGCCTGCTTAATTGCTTCAAGATCCATGTCAGATCTATATAGGAAATAAATGTCTATAAACGAGCTCAAGTTTTCCAAGGAATATTTGTTTAAAACTCATAGTGCTCCAATAATCCATAATAAACTCTCACTGCCCAGAACGATAAGACCCATTATTTTACTTTATTAGAAATAAATTCCTTTTTTAATTTCATGTTGCTATTTACCTTATATCAATGTATTTAATTTCTAATCATAAAAAAGAAAATTTAAATTTATAATATAATAAATTTAAGAAAACTCTGTTTTAAAAGAATTCGATTGTGGCGACACTTTGTGTGTTCAAATATTAAACTAAAATTGTAATCATCATCATTAACCCTTTGGTGATGGTAATGTAAAGAAAAAAATATAATTTAAAAAATCTTTTAAAAATCATTTAGATTATTAAATATTTACTTTCTTTTAGATAGTAATGCCGGGTGAGGAAAATAGATTTATTGAGAAATAGATATGCATATAGAAAACTAGCCAATAGGGAGATAATTATATCGAGCCAACTCTAGTGTCTAAATACAACCAATAATACGCTGCATTTTGGATAGGATATACGCTTGATTTGTTCGTTTTAGCGTCAATTTCGAAAATGATGTTATTGGGCAGCTACTATGAATCTGATTCGATTGCTTGGTGGTTTACTCCTTGCTTGGATGGGTTTGGACATTTTTGTAATTTTTTTTCTCTAGTACGTTATAAAAATGATTGTTATTTTTACAAACGAAGCTTTTTTATAATAAGGGTCGGCCCGTCGGAACAGTATCCTGTATTTAAGTAGTTTTGCAACACATTTTCTTACAATTTTATTTACACAAATACATTCATATTCTGCTTATCAAGTTCTGACACTCCACAAATAATGATGTTCGTTTGTCCTACGGTTTCAGAGCTTTGCTTTTATGGATGTTATCCTTGTTTCTCAATTGATTTATACTACCTATTTAGCTTTTCATTAGACCTATATGTCATGTTTGTTTGTTTTTTAGTAGAGGAAGGGTTTAGATCTATCTCCAGGGCCTATCCTTCACCATATTTCAAAGTTATTTATCCAAGTCTAAATAACACATGTTATACAATATCTAACCCAAAAATAAAACAACAATTAGATATTAGTCCAAACTAAGCTATGAATAAAACACACAAACTGAAAATCTCAACCCAATTATACGAACCTATAGTAATAGTGTCTAACTTTTTATCTTTGTGACGTAACAAAATTCCATCTCTTTTTTAGGGGTTTCCTTTCCCACCTCCCCTCTCATCCTTGGATTTTTGTTACGTCACAAAGATAAGAAGTTAGACACTATTACTAGGTTCAATTATACCAAACATAACCATCACTTAGTTTTAGTTTTAGTTTTAGTTCAGAGAGTCGGGCTGAGCACACGCATTTAGCAAGCTCTCCCCCGCCCTACCCCATGTGTTAAGCTCAGTTCTACCTTCCCCCTCTCTCTCAACTAGTTCCCCTCTCCCCACTGCCCGTGGTCACTCCGCAGTTGGAGGAAAGGGAAGACACTGTAGCCAGAGGGCACCTCGTATTTAGGCCTGGCAATGTGTATGTGTTAACGTATCGGTCAATTGTTAACACAAAAAAAGTGAAAATAAAACATTAATGAATTAAAAGTTTTTTTTTAACTTATGTGTAACCTAATCGCTTTAACTTAATGAACAATTTTTGGTGAAAACACTCTCAAATTTTTTTTTGATAATTTTATGATAATTTATCGGTCTGGCAACATTTTTACCGGCGCAAAGTACTCCCGACAAATAAGCTCTCCCATTGGCTAACATTTTTTCGCGTCCCACCATTGGTCAGCTGACCCACACTCACTCAGCACCCTCGGTTCCGCCATCTTCACTTCATCATGGCCTGTAGTACGTGTGACAACCCAGAATATTGGTCAAAGTTTAAAACAAATTTGGACGCTGCTTTGGATGTTAAGTTTAAAGAATACGATGCGAATATAGCTAAGGTAAGGGATGAGCTTATTCATAGTACTTTTGCCAGTCATAAAACCGAAATAAACGATATTAAATTGAGAGTCTCAGATTTAAATGTTAAAATTCAATCTATCGAAGGTATAGAAAATTTCGTAGATGCTAAATCTGTTGCAAGTGAACAAAAAGCGATTAGGACCACGATTACACAACAAAAAGACTATTTAAACTCTATTGAATCGTCGAGAGAAAATTTCGTCAAATTTCAACTTCTACAAAACTCGATAAGAGAGCAAAGGTGCCGCGATTGGAGTTGTAGAATAGTGAATTTTCAGCAGCCGTGGAGCCGTGAAAATATTACAGAGTTTATCATATTTAGAAACATTATAAGGCCCACCCTTGAAGCCGCTCTTAAACGTGGAGAATTAGAATATATTCCCTCACATTTTTGTGATATCGTCGAGCGTGCCCATATGCTCCCATATACAAAGGGCCAGATCCCCGTTTTTATTTTTCGTTTTATGTCTAGATCCTACCTCGACGCGTGGATGAACAATAAGAAGGCTGTGCTTGACCGTTACAACGCCGAGATCAAGAGGTTCAATCCCAGGAACAACGCGTCACCGGTCCCGTTCTTCCCCAATAGGTTAGTCCAGGCGAAGCAAGATATGTCCGACCTCAACAGGAAGACCATGACCTTTGTGTATGCCACAAACCAGATTTCGAGGGCCAAAGTCGCTGGCCAACATGTCCAATTTCAGCTCAAGAACGGCAGCCGCTGGATACGCTGCCTTAACCCGTTTGGCAAAGACCTGAAGGAAATGGCCCAACCCATACCTGGAAGCGAGGATTTTTTTCTGTCAGAGGCACCGCCTATCCTTTGTTTCAACAAGCTAGCGCCTGAGGAAAGGAAAACATTCTTCTCTAATCAGGCTGACTTAACAGAGGATGACTTCCCAAGACAGTTTAGTACGATCACAGCCCACCCTTCCAGCACGATTCAACATAATTTAACGTCTGCCCCTGCCCCAGCTCTTGGGGACCTAGCTGTGTTCCCTCCCATAGACTCTGCCGCAACCGTCGCAACCGCCGCACATACAGCCGTTGCACCAGCCGCACAGCCCACACAGTCAGTACCTGCCGCCGTCGCATCCGCAGCCGCCGCTACAGCTGATTTCACTGCCGCACCTGCCGCCGCGCTCACCGCCGCACCTGCCGCCGTGACCGCCGCCGCATCTGCCGCCACGTCTGCCGCACTTGCCGCCGTGTCTGTCGCCGTACCTGCGGCATCTATTGCCGTACCTACCGCCACACACACCGCCGCACTTGCCGCCACGTCTGCCGCATCTGCCGCATCTACACCTGTCGTTGACTCAGCACCTTCCGTACCTGTTGCCCCTGTCGTTGACTCAGCACCTTCTGTACCTGTTGCCCCTGTCGTTGACTCAGCACCTTCTGATCCTGTGGCCACGAGGGCCAAAGCTAGAGACACCGCCAACAAAGCTAAGCAAAGCAAAGCTACAAAGGCGGTAATCACATCATGAGGTTAAGTATCTTATACGTCGGAAAAAAAGGTACTTAACAAAATTATTATCATCATTTTTAAATTCATTTACAAAGTGATTTATTTCGAAAAACTTAATGTTTATATCCACGTAAACTCTATATTATTATAATATTAATATTAAATATTACCCAACTTGTTAGAACGCCAACATAGCATATTAATTTCAATCTATTTTTCTTATTTTTCTGCTGATTAGCATATAAAATACTTGGAACTTGTATGAAAATGAGTAGGGGGAACTAAACTAGCTTGAAATGTGTTGCCACCCCCAACACACACATAAACTAAACGCTATCGGAATAACCATAGTAAATATGGTAATTTTTTTCGCTTTAACGATAATATATTGTATATTACCTATTTTTATTTGTCCACTAATATCTACTGTGTTTCAGATGTCCATACTTGATGTTAAGACGATTCCTCCTGCGGTGCTCCTGGACCAGCTCTGCTATGACAAACCTCCCTAATGATCAGATTAACCAGGATTACGGTAACTTAAACGATAACATTGGTCTAAATCTTATGAATCCGATTTACGGCGACTACTTTAACGATTTTGAGAACGAATTCGGAATAAATTGCGTTTTTTCAAGTGAACAAGGTATCGTACAGAAACTGAAAACATTCAATGAAAACCTTCTCAATATTTTTAGTATTAATTGTCAGTCATTACATTCTAAATACAATGATATTGTCTCCACTGTAGACTTCTTTAGACAACATGATATCCACTTAAATGTTCTGTGTTTTCAAGAATTATGGCTGAATAAGGATGTAAATATGGATTGCTATGGAATTAATAATTACGATTGGCATGTTAAACTCCGCACAAAAAGTAGGGGGGGAGGGGTGGGTATTCTAGTAAGCAAATATTATAAAGTAGATAAACTATTTGATAAATTTTCATTTAAAGAAAATATTCTTGAATCTATTTGCTTAAAAATTTCCCACAATGGACTAAAGTTTTGCTTACTAAACTGTTATCGGCCACCCAATCAGAGTAGTGCTGAAATAGAAGAATTTTTTGAACTTTTTTTGGACCTGATTGATAGAATAGCAGCTTTAAGCATACCATACTTCATTGTAGGAGATTTCAATTTTGATCTTTTCAAAATAAATAATATAAATAGCAACTCCATGAGAATTATTGAGTCTTTTTCCTTTAACGGTATCATAAATACCGTTACCAGAGCTACTAGAGTAACTAGAACCACTGCAACCCTTCTTGATTTATTCGGGGTAGGTAACTTTATTCAAAACCTAATGTCTTCCTTTGTCTTAACTTCAAAAATCTCCGATCACTTGCCAATTATTAATTCATTCCGAATAGACAGAGTAAATAAACCCAAACCTCCAGATTTCTTTGAAAAAAGAGAATTGAATGATGAAAACTTTGATGCCTTAAACTATGCACTCTACCACACTAACTGGAATCACGTTTTAAACCAAGACAACACAAACATTGCTTATGATAACTTTATTTCAACCTTTTTGAGACTTTATAATGAAAAGTGTCCAGTTAGAAAAAAACGAAAAAACAAACGTACCCAGCCTCAGCAGCCTTTCATGTCAGACTTTTTATTGCGTTGTAGATTGCATAGAGATATTTTGTACAGCAACTTTTTAAAAGACAAAACAATTGAAAATGAAAGTATTTACAATGTCTATAGGAATAATTACAATAGGCAAGTGAGAAGAGCAAAGATTGAATATTACAGACAACAAATAAGAGATGCAAACGGGGATGGGAAAAAACTCTGGAAAACCCTAAAGGAAGTCATTGGGTTTAGTAAATCTTCCCCTGAGTGCACATACCTTCAAGTAGGCCCAAACAAAATTGAAAATGACCAAGAAATAGCTAATGAATTTAATCGTTATTTTAGTCAGATTGGGTCTTCCCTAAGGCCTGAAATTCCTTCCACCCCCAAAAATTTCTTTGAATATTTACCACCCCCATGTCAAGATTCCCTCTTCTTTGAGCCATTGTACCCCTTCAAGGTTATTAATATCATTCGTAGTATTAAACCTAAGCGTTCCACAGACATAAATGATGTCTCGATGTATGTTCTGTCTCGCTGTGCTGATACCATTGCCACTCCCTTAACACATGTTTATAATTTATCACTTCAAAATGGCACTTTTCCTGAAAAAATGAAAACTTCCAAAATAGTTGTCCTTCACAAATCAGGTTCACTCAGCGAGGCAGATAATCATCGAGGAATTTCACTCATTGACAACTTTTCCAAGCCCATTGAAAAATATGTCTGTGAAACGCTGGTTAAGTTCTTGGAAGATCGGTCTTTTTTTAGCAACCGCCAGTTTGGCTTCATGAAAGGAATCTCAACCTTTCACAATGTATTGAACTTAAGCACATTGATCACCCAAGCACTCAGTCGAGACACTTCCTGTATGGCCATATTTTTGGACATAAGGAAGTGTTTCGACATGATAAATAGGGACATCCTTTTTAGCAAACTGGAGAATTCAGGGATAAGGGGGGTTGCACTTGATTGGTTCCGTAGTTATTATGCAAATAGGAAACAGCGTGTATATTTTAAGGGCCTTTTCTCCTCCACAATTGAATTCATTATCATTGGCGTACTTCAGGGGTCAGTCCTGGGACCAATTCTTTTTTTGATTTTTATCAATGACCTTGTTTCATGCAGTGAAGAGATCCTAATCAATCTCTTTGCTGATGACGCAGTGGGCTTCATTGAAAAGCAGAATATTATACAATTGATCAACCTTGCAAAGGAGCTTGTCCCCAGACTGACCCAATGGTACAATGCCAATAAACTTCTTATTCACCCCCGCAAGACCAAATGTATGGTCTTTTCCTCCCCCCGTGAGATACTCACCCCCGCTGAGCTCGCCGCTAAGACCAACTTTGAAGTCTATGTAAACATGAATAATCATAACGAAAATGATGAGTCAAAAATCACTAAGTTGGATCTTGTGAGCGGTACCAATGAGGGTAGTATCAAACACTTGGGAATTCAATTGGACGAGAAAATGAAGTTTTCTTATCATCTTGAAAAAGTCTATAGCAAAGTCTCTAAAATAATTTATAGTATGAAAGTAATGCGTCATTTGTTGGACAAGAAACACTTAAAGCTACTCTATTCTTCTTATATTAAGTCGAATATCGAATATTGTTGTCTCCTGTTCACTGCCTGTCCTATGTATCTGTTAGCACCAATCATTAAGTTGCAGAAGCAAGCCATTAGAATAATCGAAAATTTACCTAGCAGAGCTCACACAGCTGAATTCTTTAAATCTAATGGCATACTTCCATTTAACCTGTTAATTGAATTCAATGTTTGTAAATTTATGCACGCCTATAAATTAGGCAATTTTCCCAAAATTTTCGAAAACACCTGGAATTTTGTTCAAGACAGACATACGTATGGCACTAGGAACAGGAACAACTTTGCTTACGAACCGGGCACCAATAGAAACTTTCTCCTGCACGCCCCTCTTAACTCTTTCCCAACTATATTCAACAACCTTCCACTTGAAATTAAACTAATTGATAATAAAAATATTTTTAAGAAAAAATGTTTTACTTATTACCTAAACAAGATTGAGTTTTAAAAAAGCAAATATTTTAAAAAAGCAAATATTTTATTTTTGAAATTAAACTGATTGATAATAAAATTATTCTCAAGAAAGATATTTTACTTACTTATTACTTACTTTCTTAAAAAAAAAGCAAATACTTTATTTTTTCTCTTCCTCTATTTAACAATTTTTTGTTCTAACTAAGTTTCTATTCGTATCTTTAGCCCTCGACTTTTTGTAAG
Organism: Acartia tonsa; assembly: GCF_053477335.1. Classification (NCBI taxonomy): domain Eukaryota; kingdom Metazoa; phylum Arthropoda; class Copepoda; order Calanoida; family Acartiidae; genus Acartia; species Acartia tonsa. The sequence continues at coordinate 7,160,590 of NC_137264.1, forward strand.
CACTTAATTTCTATACCAAAAAAATAATAAAACAGCATTTCTTTAACCTCAAATCTCAACGAGTAGGTTCCGTAGGAACCGACATACATACCTATGTATAGAGTAGCTTTAGCATAGTTTGTTTCTTATCCACTTTATTCATTTTACATTTTATATTTTGACTTTGACTTCTTCTATTATATTATATATTTTTTATCAAGCAACTAACGAATCGCGCAACCTCTACCTCTATTTTATCTAATAAAAAAATAACAAAGTTTTTTCATAATTTTGACCAAAAATATATTTATTTATTCAAATTTAGATATCGAAAATTTTGTTTAATATATGACTATCGCTGACTGGACTGGTTAAGCTCATGTAGTGGGCATAGCCATCTACTCGTCGTAGTCGCTGGAGTCATCGACGTCGTCGGGTTCCTGTTGGAGGAGCTCCTCCACAAGGTCCTGCTGGACGGTGACCAAGCGGTCCATGGTGGCGATGGAATCCATGTTGGCCTGGAAGGAGCGGGCGTACGTGGGCATTACTGAAATTAGCCTCACGACTAACCCATAGTTGGAGTACATCATGCGGAGGATCTCCTCATCGATGGCATCTTGGCGGAATCTCCTCCACATAAGTCTGTCGCCCTCGTACACGACGCCCATTAACCTCCTCTTGACCATAAACCAGAGGTCCAGACAGCGCCTGTCTACCCCCGGAAATGGGAGTAGATCAGGCACTGCCGCGAGGTTCAGCAGCTGCTGGACGCCGTGCACGGGTGCAGGATCATCGATTTCATCGCTTGAGTTCAACATGGCGATGAGCTCCTGCACCTGGTCTTGGAGGGGAACATCTTCTTCTCCTCCAGCCTCCTCCGGAACTTCCGGCGCCCCATCCGGTAAAGCACCTTGGCCTTGTCCAACTTCCTCTTCTTGATCTGACATTTCTGAGACAATTGAACTTTGACCCTACCCACCCCCATATTTATACCCCCCTTGTGTCTTAATACCATACATTATTCAATCTTAATTTAACTTATTAATTAATAAATAACTTTCCCTACTTCCGATTTCCCGCGTATTCCCCCTATGCTTTACAACCAATTGTCTCCCCCCCGCCCCCTCTTTTGCTTTATTCTTTTGCTTTATTCTGCCGTGCTTTACCGGAAAACCACTCTTCCCCCCTCCCCCTATTTTTCTCCCCCCCAGTATATACCAAACGATAGGCGCCGCTCCGTCTGTCTAGCTGGAAGTCACGGCCGCGCACAAACCACCCACCACTCCCCTTCTAGTTTTTTCCCCCCCTCCTCCCCCTAACCTGTTGAATTCCCTGACCCATCTCCCTTATTTTAACCAGTTTCTCACTTCACTTTTTTTTATGCTAATGAAAATTAATCCATAGCGAAATATTAACAGACATCCTATTACTCTATACATCCTTCATAAAAAATAAAAGTTCATAGCAAGATATCTAGGATTTATTAAACAAATCAATGAATTTATGATAATTTATGATATTTTAATACTTTTACTTTTTTGGATAAAACTAAACTGTATTATTCTTCAAAAACAATTTTATATTTCAATAGCCATATCAGTAACTTTTTGCAGTTTTTTTCTGTTGATTCATTGTTGATTTTTGTTGATTTTTGTGAACATCATGTGGACATTTCCGCGGGTGTTTTTGCGGATATTTTTGCGGATATCTTGTATATAAAGTCGTAGAGAACTTGACCGTAACTGGTTCAAACCGGAAATGGCCAACTTCTGGAACTATAGCTGGAGACAGGCCCCCTCTTGAGCAGTTATCCGCTCAGCAATTTCACCCAATTTAGCTTCATGAAACTCCATGTCCTTGTTTGGGTTGTATAGTGTGAGGGCCAACTCGGTTTCTAAATAACCCTGTTGGTATAGAAGACGGGCTACCTCACGACGTACTTCGTCACTGACATTGTCACCATTAACTATATTGAGTAGTCGTTCATATGTTATTGTCAATCTATTGCGTAGCGGCTGCCACATTTGTTGGTATTCTTCCTCTCCGAACATTTCGTGTCTAAACAATAGTAAGATTTAAACCTCACTAAAGCAAAGCTATAACCAAATTACGCGCGCAATAGCACGCCACAGTCTTTTTTAACATGACCCACTTTCACCCTTTTACCTTCAAAAAGGGGTGGAATCAATGGATTAATGATACGTTTTCGCCTTCCCTTAAAACCCCCTCCCCCCCCCCCTCTTCCTCTCCCATTTTGTTGCCCCATTCACAGCCATGCTGTGACCAGTTCTCAAAACACAAAAATCAGATTCCGGAGGAATCGAACCATACATATTTAGGGACACACTCCCATTATCAAAATACCAAAATCAGATTCCGTAGGAATCGCATATGACCTATTCTTAGGATTTTTTATATCCATTCTCAAAAATAAAAATCAGATTCCGTAGGAATCGAAACCAACCATTACACCTTGTTCACTTAAGTACACGATATGATTATTATTAGGGTATTCTTGTCCTTTTTTGGACTTTTCTTTGGTTTTTTTTTGGATTTTTTGGATTGGACCAAGTGTTATCGCGAAATTTGCCGTTATCCTGTAATTATTGGTGTGGAGATGTCCTTAAAACCCGGACAAAACTCCACTCTATAATGAAAATAATTTGATATAAAGGAAACTGTCTATTTGGAGCTGAAAAGGGATCTCAACGGGAATAGCGACTCCTTATGGAGGTTTTGGTTCCTTAATTGTTCCGAATTCACGCTTGGAGAAGTTGCAACTGATAGTAGGAGGATGTCTGAAATACACAGCAAGATATTGTTTCATTGTTAAGATTATTATTTATTTGCACATATAACATTGTATCGGCTTGGCAAGCGTCAAAGTACACCAGTGGCTCCACAACCCTTAAAGGGTTATGCCAACTATCTGGTACAATGTTGCATGGAATTTTTATTGTAAAATATTGTCTCCATTCAATTTAAACTGGCCTGGTAACTAGGTGGAGATGAAGTTCGGCCAATTCCATGCTAGGTACTTAATAATTGTTATTATGTATATTATTATCTAACCTGCACCAAACACAACAAACCAGATGAATCAAACAAATCAAGCATAGTAACATAATTTATAATATATATCTAATAAAATATGTTGTACCTTTGAGGAAAATAAATCTTATCTTATCTTATCTTACTCATAAAATCTGCATTTCAGGGATAAATATTGCATAACAACATATTAACTGTATCAAAACCTTCTTAGGACCAATACTATACTCTCATTTGTACATTTAAGCAGAGGTGAGATCTATCCTAACATAATACACCAACCTATTTGAATATGTAATAGATCTTTAACATTTCAAATGCTACATTTTTGTTTTTCCAATTGAGCATGTCAGCAGTTTCCTCGTATCACATACGACAAAAAAACTTTTTAACTTTTTAAAGATGGCTTTTTCATTAATTTAAGCACGTGCTATAAAGGATAATTCAAAATTAGAAAATATTGATGGGGGGATTCCGGTTTTCTATTTACATTTGGCTGTTTATTGTTCTAGTCCCCAAAGTTTTATAACAACGTTTTCTTATTCGTTGGCTGAACAACTTTGGGGACTGCTGATAAATTTTGATTGGCTTGTTCATTAAGTTAGTGGTTTAAACGTTTCAACCACTAATTATAAAGAATCTACATTCTACATAAGAGTATTTTGTGTATCATCATTGGGGATGTACATAAATTTTTTGGCATTGTCATATCTCTTTAGATCCCTGAAAAGAACCAAATGTTTTTATTCTATATTACGAGGCAGGTGGAAAAAGTATAAATTTTATTATCAACCTTTTTATCAATTAATTAAATACCCGCATTTATATCCGCAGTAAACTTAAAGAGACAAGGATTCTAATATTCATTTTTAGTATCGTATTATAGACAGCTTTACGCGGATTTTAGAATACAAAAAGATCAAAAGCCGTATTGTTAGCCTCGAGGGGCCGAAGGCCGGTAGTAACACAACTGGTATTAATTTTATATTTAAAAAAAAATATTTGTGGAAAATTGTCCTCAATATGATGCTATACATGATTTTTCAGTACGACTGAGAACCGGTTCTAATTCAGCGGATATTAATGAGTTTCAAAGGTACACTGAAAAATCTGAGACAATTTATGAATTATCTTTAATGTAGAAAAATGTCTGCCTATTTATCAGCAGCTTAATATCTCGGTAACCACTGGAGCCATAAGGCTCTGATTTTCATGTTGTACAACTACAGGTCTCATATTATAGTTTTAAGCTTTTTTCTTGTGGGTGGATCAACCCTCCCAACCCTCTAGTATTATTTTAAATCATTGTCCCTTTTCTACACACAACTTTCCGCAACTATTAAATGTTTGTTTTCTAGATTTTATGTTTACTTTTATTTGATTTAGTGACCCAGGAGTTCTCACTTACAAGTTTAAAATTAGCTGAGTTTTATGAAATCTTAAAATTAATTTGTATTTTTTTACTAAAATCCTTAAAACTAAAGTTGACAAGGTCTATTATAAAAGTAAAGATTATATATGTTTTTTTAACTTTAAATTATTTTTTATTATTATCGACGTAATTAACCATATCATGACTTAATGAATAAAGATGCTATGCTTAAAGCTAATCGTTAAAGGAATCCATATTACTAATATAAAGATGATAAAATACGGAATTTCTACCAATATGATAATAAAGCTATTATGCTTCAAAGGTTGTGTCTAATCGTCACAAGAATTTTTATGTTTTGTTAGAAAGCTAAGTTTTTTATAATTAGTCAATCGCTTTACGAAGGTCAAACTGTTGTTAATAGAACATTACAGTGACTAAGGAGACAATGGGCTGTTTATTACACTAGTTCTAAAAGTTTTATCATAACGTTTTCTTATTCGTTGGGTTAAAAAATTAAAAAGGCATTGCGGGAGATTATTACATAAGTCCCCAAACTTTTGGAACATTATTTTATTCTTAACAACTTTGGGGAGTTTCAATAAATTTTTATTGGTTGATTCATGAAGTTGAGTGTTGAAACATTTCAACCAATAATTTTTTACTACAAAAGAATAATTTTGTGTATCATCATTGTGGATGTACATCAATTTATTGGCCATCGTCATATCGCTTTAGATACCTGAACTTTTAAGACTCGCGACATTGGCGTAAATGGTAACCCGATGACTAAATAAGAAGTTTCCTGTAGTTCCTCTTCAATTTTAAAATTTAATTTTTGTTGTATTGAATTGTTGCACCCATAATATCTAGGGACTCTATATTCAAAGGGTTAACAAAAGCAGTAAAATAACCTAAAACCATCCAAAGACTTAAATAAATTAAAAATTTGAATAGTCTTAAACCTTCCGGGGACCTGTGTGAAGCTTCCATAAAATAAAGAACCCAATCGGTTTAGTATTTATTAAAATCTTAAGATTCAAACAAAAAACTTTACTGGTTAATATGATAGGATAATTTTCTTAAAATGGCAGTGATATTTTGACAAAATAAACGAATATGGCTTCAGTGTATTAAATAATAAGCTTTCTTGGCTTCAAATGCTTGATTGTCCTAAACTGTACTGTAGACTGTTAATTCAGCTGCGGATTTTGAGCTTAAAAAAACACAGTATGCGCAACTCAGTGTTTTTCAAACTTTTCAAGCACAGATTCCCGGGAGATGTGGCTATCTGTGAGTAAATTGTAGCCATTCAACTTTATTTTTCTTTTAAAACTTTTTAGTAGCAACACTACTATTTAATGATTTACTTTGTCTGTCCGTACGTCAGTCAGTCAGTCCTTAATGCTATGGAGGAAATAGGATTATCTTAGCAACTATTAAAGATAGACGGTTGTTTTATGTAAAGATTAATCCTTCTGCCCATGAGCTTCTACTTCTAATTTACTTTTCGGTTTTGTTAATTTTTCTTCAATTAACATATTCTTCTATTTTGTGCTTCTCTACTACTGGATGTTATAATCCTTGTTCCTTTGTGACAAAAGTGAAAAAGTTGTAAATTACTCTATTTAGTTTTTAAGAACTATTTCGTCTCGGATAATGTAATTTGTTACAACAAAATAAGCTAAAACAGATTAAAAAAGGGAGGAGTAGGTTGCGCTAAAAATCCGTAAAGGTTAAGTTAAAAACAGTAGTAATAGTACGATAAAAATTTATGTTAACTTAAATTTTTTTTTTGTCTATAGTTTTTTTCAATAAGAAATACACATATTTAGTGAATATTATCTTTCTACTACTATTTATAAACCTCACACCTTTACGGATTTTTAAGCCTTAAAACGCACACCTATTCGAATTTTTAGCGCAACCTACTCCCCCTTTATTTACTTATACAAAACTGCTTTGGAACATTTAAAACATTCATTTAAATTCGAGAATAATGGATGATGGTACTTTTGACTTTTAATATACTGTACAAAACTGTAATCTATTATTAATACCAGAAAGTCCGCATACACATTTTTAAATGGCTAGCGGTTACGCCCCTAGAGACATATAAGGCCTTGATATGTGTAAGGGGGAGTTTTCCCCACCCACCATTTATCATTTTAAAAGAAAAAAGTAAAAAATAAATGTGGGGGTAATATTTCTTTGGTGGTGGTACCCTTCCCAAAATAGTTAAAAACCTTCCCTAGCTCTGTTAGAAGCTTCATTGTAAAGTATAATCTTAGATATAAACAAACATAAGCAAATCCGAATTTTCAGAATAGCAGCTTTTTTATTCATTTAGGATGAGATGAGTTTACTGTAAATGTAAAATGTAGATGCATATTTTGGTTACTAGTTTCCACTATGATTTTTTTAACATTTCATGTCCATATTAATCATCATGTTGTATATAGGCATTTGTTAAGCTTCGCTTTTGTGAATATATCATTCTAGTTGTGATACAAAATTTATATTTAACAAGCATTCTTAAAATTTATTTTTCATAAGTTCATCTTGAAAATTTGTTTTCTTTTGATGACCGCTTATGCAATAATTTAATTAAGAAATAATATTCACCAAAATAACAAATATTAACAAGAACAATTATCTTCATTGACGTGTAAAAGAGGGTGTTAATGTTGAATCAAAATTGGGGTATTAGCATTACTTTTAATTTTCTAGTTTTCTAAAATATTTATAGCCTTTTATATAAAGTTTTAGGGTTTTTTGAAGCAGCTTATAGCTACTATGAAAAGATGAAGTTACAATACAAATGATCAAACATAGGCCAGTATACAATTAATTGAACATAGTAAAATGTATACTGGCCTATCATTGGTCATGACGTAAATTTTTTTATAAGCACTATAAGCTGGTTCTTTTTTTGGCTGTAACTTAAGATTTCAACAACTAATGAATTGATTAAATTCTCCAATTAGATGAAGATTAAAATCTTTCCCTGGATGGTTTTAGGTTATTTTTATGCCATTTCCTATAGCCCCTAGATGTTAAAGGAAACCTCTTAATTGTAGATATAGGTAGATATTGCTGGAGTTAATTTGTTTTTTGAATAATTATATACTGTTTTTGTTACTTTGTTTCTATCTTTTATTATTTTTGTGCTTCACTTACTTGTGAATGTTATCATCCTTGTTATTATTAATTTCATAACAGCTAAATTATACAATTTAAATTGATCACAAATATTTTGAAAATCAATTTACGTACAAATTTTGTATTTTGAAAACAAAAAATTTCTTTTTATGACTTGTTTTGAAAACAAAAAAATTGAATATGATTTTAAAATGTTATTGTAGTTATTCATACCATTGTATTTTAGACAGCTTCCCGCGGATAGTAACATAAGATATTAAAAGAATAATTTCAGTTTTGTTGGCCACGAGGGGCCGAAGGCCAGGTTCGGCAAAACTGGTATTTATTTAATGTTCTTTGAAAATTGTTAAAAGCAAACCTTTTTACGTCCGTCCGGAACGGATAGCTTTTTTCGTTAATTTAGGCATATTAAACAAGTTGATTTTTTTACTTTTCTAACAACAAATTTTTATGTGATCTAATTATCTAACTATGATTTTTGATATACTGATTCCTGGGACAACAAAGTACAATATTATAAGCAAAGCAACTCTATAATCAAGTCCTAAAAATGTAAGTATGTTTATAAACATTATCCTGTATCAAACTGTTTTTCAACAAATTTACTTACAATAATATAAAGTAATAAGCTTTTTTTGTCTGTAGCGAAGGATCTCGCTAACCGCTGAAAAGATATGGTTCTTCTTTACAATGAAGCCTCTTGTAGCTGAAAAAGCTGAAAAAAATGAGATATGTGACGTCATAAAAGGGAGAAATGAGAAGAGAAGTGGGAATGGAAACCCCTTATAAAAAGATGAATCTATTAACGTAACACGGCTCATTTTTTCAGCCACTTTGTCGAGTCCTGATTTAAGGGTTTCTGTGGACCAAAATTAAGTTGACTTAAATAGTTATTTATCGTATTGTATTATATACATCTTTCCGCAGTTATTAAAAAGAAAAATTATTAGATTAAAACCAGTTTTATTAGCTACGAGGGACCGAAGGACCATGCTAAAAAAAACTGGTATCAATTCTATGATCTTTATTTTTTTTTGTGGAAAATTGTGTGTATTTCGATGCTATACATGATTTTTCCGTATCGCTGAGAACTGTTTCTAATCCAGCGGATATTAAACGTTTTCGAAGCATATACTGGAAAAGCCATTTTTGACTGTTAAATATCATGTAAATTTTTAGGCTTTACTCTACAGGATGTTGTCATCCTTGCTGCTCTATATGTTTTCATAATTGACTGGATGTAAAGAAACCGGATCGCTACATTGTTGCTTTTGTAATATAAAACATAACAAGATAAAAGTAACAGGATGTCTGCTTTCTACAGTGTAGCTTCTCATAGGTTAAAAACTATTTTGGGGAAAGGTTACCTAAAAGAAATTGCCCCTCAAAAATTGACCCCCTTCAAAAAAAGTTTTAGAATTGAATGCTGGGGGGGGGGGGGACGACTCTAGAGGCGTTGCCTCTGGTAAAAGCATATGTATTTGAATATATGGGCTCTAGGGAGTTAAGGAATTATGAACAACAAAATTTGGAGGAGCTAATCTATTGTCCTTTGTCCCGTCCCTGTATCCCTGGAGTTAAATCTAACTAATGATGCATAGACAAACAACATTTTTGCCAGCTGGCAAAAACTTGCTGCAATTCTACACAGAGTTGCAATTCAGGTTGATATTTTAGGTTATATTGTGGTATTCGCCACCCAGAAGCCCCTAATTGTATAGTAACTTCGCTTCCAACTTGCGGGCGGTCCAAGTGATCTCCCCTAAGAAGGAGGTGGGGCCATTGAACCCCCCCCCCCATGTATTAAAGTATTTATAGTTTGACAACCTTTTTGTGTTTGATCTGATTTATCTTGCCTTCCTCCACCCCTTTCAGGGATGGGGGATAACTATTATTATTGTTGTACAGATATATTTAACCTCTGACTTTTAGTATTAATTATTCCAATCTATGCATTTACCATTTTGTTGTATTATAGTTAGTACTTTGTGAGCCTTGAATAAATCAACATCTTAAATTATATTCTAGTTGTTATTGGTGATATATAGAGAAGCACAGCTTCTCTATAACTACACTTGTCCACGTCTGTTCACACCGCCGTAATACCCGGACTCAGGCAGCGGCTGATAAACTGTGGCCGCTACCACAATATTAGATTTATCATTATTGTGTACTATATTCATATATAAAAAGAATAACAATGAGAAATGAATTAAATGTATATTCCATACATTTATATATACAGTAATTCTCTTATAACTACACTTGTCCACGTCTGTTCACACCGCCGTAATACCCGGACTCAGGCAGCGGCTGATAAACTGTGGCCGCTACCACAATATTAGATTTATCATTATTGTGTACTATATTCATATATAAAAAGAATAACAATGAGAAATGAATTAAATGTATATTCCATACATTTATATATACAGTACTTAGGCAGTGTGCAGTAATGTGTATTCACACATTGTTTTCATACAGGCCATATGAATAATACAAAATAGAAAAAAATAAGATTAAACGATAGATGAAAATCATATTGGAGAGTAAGGAATGATAATAGGTTCTGAGACAAGAAACCTCAGTAAATGTAGTGACACATGAAGTCTAAAGTGACACATTGCGGGAACAATCTGATCATATTATTGATTAGAAAGTGTACATATTTTTGTTCAAAAGGGCAGCTATAATAAATATTTAAATAAAGTTTTGCTCTGGGAACAAATTGTCTGGAATAGTAGCTTTTGCAAAATTCTGTAAGATTCCAGTCAAATGCGCTTATTAGGTCAAACTGTTTTTTTTTAAATATGCGTTTGGTCAACATTAAGAACAATTAGACTGGAAGCTTTCTTTCGATTTTACGGAATATTACAAAAGCTACTATTGTTTTATGGTATTAAATCAAAAGTGACAAAATAACAAAATTTTGCCTACTAGCAATTACTTTTGATCTACATACCTATGTATATTTTAGATTTTAGAAATATTAACCCTTAACGGTCGGGGGGGGGGGGGGCGTTGAACGCCCCCCCCTCCGGTTTTTTCTATCTCATTTTCTGTGTGTGAAAGATAAAGAGCCCAAACTGCTTGACTTTTTAAGTATGGGTATGACACATAACTGAGAGCTGGAATTTTTTTAATATCTCCATCCTGGCGGGCACAGGATGCCAGCAAACCTGGCAGGGTCATCAAGGTAAAGAGCAAAATTATTTTTTTGTCTAAAACAAAGCATTTTATCATACCAAAATATTAAAAAATCCTCTAGTAGTACATCCTTATATGAAATACAGGTGTTCAAGTAACTTTCAGGTTCCAGGTATGATCCTGCAGGTCCTGATCCTCCAGGTCTCCAGAAATCTTTAAAAGGCTCCTGTGGCCGCAATTTTTGACTTAGAGACTTCAAATTTTAAACTTAAGCTTTTCTTACATGTCTACATAACGTATTTAAATTTCATGAAGATCCGCCGCCGTTTTCCCGCCGACCGCCGACTGCGGCGGCTGGCAGCTGCCAAGTACAGCTGCGGCCGCTGAAATTTATATTTTGATATTTCTAATGTAAAATTTACACAAAACTAAACATTTTTTGCAAAAAAAATTTCTTCTAGCTTTAAAAATAAAAAAATTACAGCCGTTTGAAATTTTTAAGTAAAAAAGGACCTAAAAACAAAGGTTGTTAAATAAAAGGGTGAAGGAAGCGAAAATTGACTTAGACTTATAAAAGGTCGGAAATTCATTATCAAAAAAAATTAGCCCTCTAGCTTTAATAGGAACTGAGATAATAAGGGGGGGCGTTGAACGCCCCCCCCCCCCCGACTGATTAAGGTGCGGCAAGGGGCCCGACTGTAAAGGGTTAATACAACTTTGCTTTTAGACGAAATCGTCTTTGATTCAACCTTATTCATAATCCTGAATTCATATCTCTGCAGTATAAATACATCACTTTGAAGTATGGGGGGTAGGAAGTTAAACATCTTTTACACAGGGATCTGAAGGGATAAGACAATGGCAGATAAATCGATGTGCAGTGCATCCCCAATTGTGATACACAAAATTACCCCTTCTGTAGATAACAATTAGTGGGTGAAACGTTTGGACTTTCAACTAAATAAACCAACCAATCAAAATTAATTAAAAGTATTTGAGCCAACGATTAAGAAAAAGTTATTCTAGGACTTTGGGGATAATAAACAGCCCAATGTCATCTCCCTCCCTGATTTTACAAGCATGTTGTGTAATCCATCCAAGTAATAAGTGAACCCAATAACCTCCTCTTTTTTAGCCCTGTGGAACTTTACTTTGGCGGGGCTGTCCTTACCATTACCTAACTTTATCTAAAAATATCATGACAATATGATTTTCAGGAGCGAATATAATCAATAATTCACCTTGACTGTCTGTCCGTATACAAATTACGTTAATGGGGAAATGTAAACTATTTGGCTGCTATTTACAATACAAAGTAGAACGATGTCTGTTTGTTTGTCTGTCTGTTTGTAGCGAAGGATCTCGCTAACCGCTGAACCGATCGGGTTCTTCTTTACAGGGTAGCTTCTCATAGGTCCCGGGTAGGTTTAAAACTCTTTTCTTGGGGGGTGGGACACCCCCAACCCCCCAAAAAATGAAAATTACCCCCCCCCCCAAAAAAAAAAAATTTCTATTTAAAAATAAAATTAAAATAAAGGGGTCGACTACCACACCCCCCCCCCAAAAAAAAATTCCCCCTCCCCCCAAATTTTATTTTAAAATTTTTTCTTTTAAATCTAAAATACGAAAAATTGGTTTGATTAAACCTCTTGGGGCAAAGCCGCTAGTTTCAGATAAACTATTATTTTTGTAAAAAATGAAAGAGCACCAGTATACAACTTACTTGGTTCGTCAGTCATAAAGACATATATATTTCTTATTTCTTTATGACAACTGAAAATCTGCTCTAATTCTCACTTTGTTCGTTTGTCCAACTATGATTGTTTTTCATTTGTTCTTCGCTACTTATGGATGTTGTGATTTTTGTTTCTATGTGGTCCTCTTTGAGTTGAAGGGAAATTGTCAAGCAAGTTGTTAAAACAGATTACTGCAGACAAAATATACAGGGGATCTAAAGGGATAAGACAATGGACGATAAATTGATGTACATTCCCAATGATGATACACAAAAGTAACCCTTTTGTAGATTACAATTAGTGGTTGAAACGTTCTAACACTCAACTTAATGAACCAACCAATTAAAATTTAAGAAAAGTTCCCAAAGTTGATAAGCTAACGAAAAAAACGTGAATATAAAACTTTGAGGACTTTTGTAATAAACAGCCCAATGTCCCCTCTCTTCCTGCTAAATATATCAAGAAAAACAAGTATGATAATGTGGTAATACGACAACCAGACGGACAGGCAGTTTACAGAGTTGCTACGCTGTGACTTATGATAACAAACCCACTGCACTAATCTTATTATATCACCATCTATCCCATGACCGATGTTGACCCCGCTATCTAGCGGTCAAACTGGCCTGCCTAAATGTGGGGAGGGGACTCAAACATGCAACTATCACGCGTCCCTCACGCGCTTATATAACCGGGAGGCGCTGCCTCCCCTTTTACCACCGCTGCCCCCACAGCCTGTCTACCGCCGGGAGCTAAGCCCTAGCGTCCCACACCCCCTTCAAACCTAACCATTGTTATAATCTGTTGTATATATATAGTAAACATTGCTTGTAAATATTATTCAGTTAAATATATAATTTCTGTATGACTAAATCCTGCTAGTTTGTTTTGGTAGAATAATTCAAGGCTAGGGCTCGTTGAATCCGAACTCGTTACCCCGTGGGCCGAGAACGCTCGGCTTACCAGAACTTGGTGTCAGCGTGTTTCAATCGAGCCTTACAGAACTAGCCTATTCTACCTCTGATTGGACCCTTTGGCAAGTAAGGGGACAATCAGCCGCCAACTGAGAAGCCAACTGACCCGCGAGACGGCCTTTTTAGGTCGAATTTCCATCATTTTGAACGCAATATGTGGGCCTCTGGCCTACGGCAAGCAGATTTAGCCTGCTAAAAGCGCCAGTTAAGACGCTTTTTTCCGTGCCGTGTAGGAGTAGCGCTAGGTGCGCAGCCACGGTAATCGGATAATTTAGCTCAGACGGCTACAGAACTGAGTCTAAATTGGCAAGTGTAGCTGGGACAAGCCCCAGGACACCCAGGCCAAACTTACGAGACAGACAGCTGGGTGCTGTTCTCCTTGAGAAGGCAATGTGTAGCTGCGAAGCTTCAGCACACAAGTAAGCCCTACCACTGCGACGGATAGCAGATTTTGAGCCACAGGCATGGCAGGACGGGACATTCCCTGCCGCTGTCTTCCAGGATTCGAACCCGAGGCGCTGTAGGACGGGCCATTCCCTGCCGCCATTTTCGGGATTCGAACCAGCGGCGCTGTAGGACGGGTCATTCCCTACCGCCGTCACCCCTCTGAACCTTGCAGGACGGACATTCCCTGCTGCCAGTGCTTCCAGAATCACACCTAGAGCTCCTAGTGATAATAACACATCAGTGTGTATAAATGTCAACCAAGTGATAAAAATAAATATAAAATTGTTGACTCAGTGATAATTAATAAGCTCTAGTGATTCGAAGCTACAGTCTAAGCCACCATGGTAAGCGATACCACCATAGCTGCGGTTCGGCCACCACCGAAGTTTCTGCCAACCCCAGCCGAACGGGAGGCCCCCTTGTCTCAAGGGCAGGACCTCCACTTCCCCTGCCATATCAGGGTGAGGTTTCCTACTCCTGACCCTGCCCAGCATGTACAGGTTGATGCCATGATCGATTCTGGCAACCGTGTACCAGGGTCTGCTGTAATTTCTGAACACCTTATGCACGCAATGGGCGTGCAACGCATGTTGATTCCGGACAACACCCAAATCCTGACTGCTAACGAGGAAGGCCAGCCCCTCCAGGTAATAGGAAAATTGAAAGAATTATATATGGCAGTCTCACACACTCTTATCCTCCATCTTTACCACGTGACTGTGGTCCGGAACCTCTCACACCCTCTGAACCTAGGAGGGTATTTTCTCAAGGAGTTCGGAACTAGGCTCTGTTTCGACATGCAACCACCTTGCTTGTGGGTGCGTGGGGAGTTTATCCCACTCCGTGGCGTCCCCATTGACCGGGAGACAGCCGAGAGAGAGTTGAGCTATGAGGGGCCTCTGCCAGGCCCGCTGCCAGAGCAGCCGCGTGTGGTCGAGAAAGGCATGCACTGGGTGGATGCTGCGCTCAACGCCCATAGGGGGACCAACCTACTAGCCATGGGGTTGCCCCCAGTGCCCAAGGTGCCGCGGGAGAACCTGCCAACAACGTTCCCTGAGATTGCCAGCCCTCCAGAACCAATCTTCTCCGCCGACACCTTTATCAACGGCCAGCCGTGTCCACCTGGCCCCCTCTACCTGGGACCTCCAGCCAGTCCACCAGCCAAGCCCGAGTCCAGACCCGTCAAGTCGCGGTCTGATGTACCCGGAGCCACACTCAACTCCCAGGCCTCGGCCTCTCCCGGAGCCAGGCCCGTCAAGTCGTGGCCGGCTGCCTCTGGAACCATGCATGGCTCCGCTACCTCAGCCTCTCCGAGCGCCGAGCCCGTCAAGTCGCGGCCGGACGCCCACGGAGCCAAGGCTGGACCCAGCACTTTGGCCTCTCCCAGCGCCGAGCCCGTCAAATCGTGGCCGGACGCCCTCGGAGCCACACCTGGCTCCGACACGTCAGCCCCTCCCGAGGCCGAGCCCGTCAAGTCGCGGCCGGTGGGTCCCGGAGCCGAAGCTGGCCCCACACCAGCCACATACAGGCTAAGCGCTGTCACTCCAACTGACGGCCAGCCACCCCAACTGCGCACGGCCAAGAGGGTGGTCTTGCCTGGCCGCGGTGTCATGGCGGTCCCTGTCGAGCTAGTCGGCCACCGCACCAAGGATGCCATCCAACTAGCTGCCCCAGAACAGAGGTTTGGGGAGGATCTTGTCATCCCAGAAGGCCTGTATGCCCACAGGCCTGGATCCGCCACTGTGTTTCGAGTGCTGGTGGTGAATGAAGGGGAGACGCCCCTTCTGCTGGACGCTGGCCTCCCAGTGGCAGGGGAGCTGGTCAAGCCTGACATTTTAGAGGTTTCTGATACGCCTCCCCCGAGTCTCCACTCGTTCCAAGAGCCTGCTGAGCCCCCAGACATGCAAGAGTTGTGGGAGGCCCTTGAGATGGAAGACAAAGAGTTCCTGCGCAAGGACCCCTTGCTCAAGAAGGAGGTTTGGACCATGCTATCGGAGTACAGGGACGTCTTCGCCAACTCTACCCCCGGCTGCACCGATATAGTTGAGCTGCAGCTGCGCCTCAAGCCAGGGACCCAGCCGATCCGCCAGAGATTTAGGGATCTGAACCCGCGGCAGGAGGCTGAGCTGGAGAAACAATTGGACACCTGGCTACAGGAAGGAGTCATAGAGCCGTCAGACTCCGCCTGGAGCAGCCCCCTGGTGCCCATCAAGAAGAAGGACGGGAGCACCCGCTGGGCCGTCGACTACAGAGCCCTCAACAAGTGCTTGGAGCTGGATAGCTACCCTCTGCCCAGGATCCAGCAGCTGGTAGAACGAGCTGGAGGGCACCGCGTCTACAGTGCCCTAGACGCGGTGGCCGCATACTACACCATCCGTGTGTCCGAGGACAGCCGGCCCTGCACCGCCTTCACCACCCCCAGAGGCTTGTATCAATGGAAAAGGATGCCCTTTGGCCTGGCTACAGCACCATCTGTCTATTCTAGATTCATTGCAGGGGTCCTAAACCCACTAGGCACAGCCAACCTCCAGTCATACCTTGACGACGTCCTGACCTTCCACCAGGACACCTGGGCCCACCTGGCTAGGCTCCGAGAGGTCTTGGAAGCCCACCGCAGGGGAGGAATCCGCCTCAAGCCAGCTAAGACTAAGCTGTTCCAAGCCAAAGTGGATTATCTGGGCCACACCCTCAGCCGTGAGGGGATAGCCATGCAGGAGGATTATATTGACCGCATCTTGGACTGGCCGGCCCCCAGCACCCCCAAGGACTTGCTGGCGCTTCTGGGGTTCTTTGGATACTACCGCCTGTTCGTCCCAGAGTATGCCGACCTCACCTACGAGATGAATCGGCAAAAGACGGCCAAGACCCTAACCTGGACACCTGAGATGGAAGCCCAGCTGCTGCAGCTCAAGGACAAGTTCCGTCAAGCCCCCATCCGAGCGCCGCCCAGGTTTGACTTGCCAGCGGTATTCCAGCTCACCACAGATTTCAGCAGCCGCGCCATCTCTGCCATTCTGAGTCAATGCCAGGACGGCAAGGAGAGGCTGATTGCCGCCGTGGGGCGCAAGACAACCGACCCCGAGACTCGCTACCCGTCCTGGAAGGGAGAGATGGCCGCCATTATGTATGGAATCCGGAAATTCCACGGCATCTTGTCCTACCGCAGCTTCCAGATCAACACTGATTCCTCAGCCTTGCTGCAGATGAAGTCACTGAACACATCCACAGGAATGGTGGCCCGCTGGCAAGAGGAGCTAGCGGCCTAGACTTTACTGTCTGCCACCGTCCTGGCACCCAGAACACCAACGCTGACGCCCTCAGCCGCCGGGAGGACGCCAACATGCCAACGGCCAGCGCCGAAGAATTAGCAGAGCAGGCTGAGTATCTCCATAACTTTTGCCAGCTAGGGGAGTCTGCAGCCAGCCGGCCCCTTGCCGTCCGACTGGACCCAGCTAGAGTACTAGAAGCCCAGACACAAGACCCCCTCCTGCTCCGTGTCCGCCAGTGGGTGGCTGATGGCAGAGCCCCAACCAAGGCTGAGCTGCGCGGCAAGGACCGAGACGAGCAGCAGTACGCCAGCCGCTTCTCAGCCCTGGGACTTGACGAGCATGGTTGCCTCACCACAACTGACCAGACCCTGACAGGGGAGCGGACAAGATACCTGCTGCCTTCGGCCCTCCAGCAGGACGCGTTCTTTCTAGCCCATGGGACCCCCATGGCCGGACACTTTGGGATGGACGCGACCATCGCCCGTGTGGCCATGCAAGGGATACATGTACCCTCCCGCCAGGGGTATCCACAGCAAGTCCTGTTCATCGACCTGGTGGGGCCGCTGCCAGAGACCCCAGCTGGGAACCGCTACATCCTCACCTGCCAAGATGGGTTCAGCCGGTTTGTCAGCCTCTACGCCATCCCCAACAAACGCACCCTCACGGTGGCTGAAGCCCTGCTGCACCGCCACCTGGCCACGTTTGGATGCCCCCTGAAGATCCACTCCGACAATGGGATGGAGTTCACCAGCCAGGTATTCCAGGAACTGGCCTCCAGACTTGAGATTGGCCTGACACATCCACCACCCTACAACCCACAGTCCAACCGAGTGGAAAGGTTCCATCGGACGCTCAATACCGGCATGCGCTTGTTCTTAGACAGAGAAGACAACAACTGGGAGCCCCACTTGCCTGCCATTGCCTTCGCCTACAACACCAAGGCCTGCAGATCTACCGGCGTGACCCCGTTCCTGGCCTTCTTTGGGAGAGAGGCCAAGCTTCCGGTGGACATGGTGCTCCGGCTGCCAGAGACAGAGTATGCCTCGGTCCCAGCCAACGTTCAAGCCCTCCTGCAACGTTACTATGCAGTGTATGATGCCATCCAGCAGAAGGAGGAGGGAGCCATCCGGAGGAGCGCGGCAGCCTACGAAGGCACGGCCAAGTATGAGGTTGGAGACTTGGTCTGGTACCTGGCCCCCCGCCTGGTGCCAGGGAAGGCAGCCAAAATCACCAAGAGATGGACTGGCCCCTGGAAGGTGGTGAGGAAAGCTACAGAAGTTCACTATGTCATCAAACCTGCCTCTCCAATAGCCAGGATCTCGGAAGTTACCGCGCATGTAGGCCGACTGCGCAAATACACGGGAGATGTGACTGCCCACCAGATTCCAGCAGACATTCAAGTTGATGTGGACGGCGACGAGGATGCCACCGAGCTGCCGGTTGGAGCGGCGGCGCCCGCAGCTAGCGACCCAGGACAGTTCCCAGTGCACCAGCCGGCCGCAGCTGCCCCACAGCCCAGCAGCCAAGACCGTGACCCAGTAGAAGAGAACCTGCAGGAGCAACCCAACGAACCACCGCCGCCGCCGCCAGTTCCAGAGCCACCCAGAGATGCCATCTGGAATCCTGACGCAGACATGGAGCACCTGCCAGCCAGCAGCGAGCCTGTGGGAGGAGAAGCAGCCGTTGCAATGGAAGAGGCCGCCCCAGAGGACGAAGCTGAAGCCATGTGCCCCCTGTTGATGACAGCCATCCCTATCCGTGTGGGGGCTAGGAGGCCAAGCAACCTGAATCAAGCAGGCGCCCCCATGGAATTTTATGCGCCCTCACCCATCGTCATTCCCCCCTTGGGAACCACCAGAGTTAGCCTAGGCCTCCGTGTCCAGTTACCCGCTGAGGCAGAGCTAGTCCTGCAGACGAGGCAAAATTTCCAGCGCCGGGGCCTGGCCGTCGCCAACCCCCGTCTAGAAGCCAACCAGGAGCTGACAATGCTGATATCCAACCACAGCCAGACTGAGCAACGAGTGTCCCGTGGAGCCTGTGTAGCCAGAGCTGTCCTCCATCGAGCTGTGCCCCAGGAAGAGCCTGTCCTGCGCAGACATAGGTTGTCGTATCCCCAGGTTCAAGGCCTGGTGGCTCAAGAGCCACGCAACCCTTGAAGGGGAGGTTGTGGTAATACGACAACCAGACGGACAGGCAGTTTACAGAGTTGCTACGCTGTGACTTATGATAACAAACCCACTGCACTAATCTTATTATATCACCATCTATCCCATGACCGATGTTGACCCCGCTATCTAGCGGTCAAACTGGCCTGCCTAAATGTGGGGAGGGGACTCAAACATGCAACTATCACGCGTCCCTCACGCGCTTATATAACCGGGAGGCGCTGCCTCCCCTTTTACCACCGCTGCCCCCACAGCCTGTCTACCGCCGGGAGCTAAGCCCTAGCGTCCCACACCCCCTTCAAACCTAACCATTGTTATAATCTGTTGTATATATATAGTAAACATTGCTTGTAAATATTATTCAGTTAAATATATAATTTCTGTATGACTAAATCCTGCTAGTTTGTTTTGGTAGAATAATTCAAGGCTAGGGCTCGTTGAATCCGAACTCGTTACCCCGTGGGCCGAGAACGCTCGGCTTACCAGAATAACATCCATAAAAAGCGAGGTTTTAAACAACAAACATAAATGCCTTGGCCAATAACAAGCGTTATGACTTCTAAACAATAGCCGTGTAATCAAAGAGTCGGGATAAAGACTAAAGAGGTAATAACAAATTGATTATAGTTTTTACATTTTACAAGTTTTCAACGCAATAGAAAAAAAAACATTTTACAAGGGTAAACTAGGGGTAGAAATGACTTCGGATATAATATATCTTGATGGTCCATCTGACCACATTTTCATCAAACTTAAAAAGAGTTTACTTTTTGTTATATACGAGATACAGGCGACATTATTTGCAACTTATTATATATTTTGTCATATGCTGCACATCATACGATCGAGGGAAGAAATTTGTACACGATTTTTTTTACCTTAAACTGTTTTTAACCTATTTTTTTATTATATATCAAAAATATACTATGACACCAGTAGAATCAGACTGCAGAGCCCAAATTTGAATTAAGTCCCCAATAAACTTTTTTTGGGGGATTTAAAAATCTATTTTATATGTTGCTGTGATCATTTTGATGGAAGCAAAAGCATTTTTTAGTTTGGGGTTAAATTGTTTCTTACAGAACAATTTGATGTGATTAAGATTATATCAATACAATAATAAAAACTCTACTCTGTTCGATGCAAATGATTTTTTTCTAAAACAATAATTTATATAGAAGAAATTTAACATTAAAATAAAACATATTATTCTGAAGTCTGAACCAATTAAAAGTCTTGTTTCATTTCAGTTTTTTTCAATTCAAAAAAGAGTGTTTTCACAAAGTGACTTATTTCCAATGTAGTTAAATAATTTTTATTTAATTAAAATGAAAAGAATGAAAACTATACACATAAAAGATACATGCTTTTTAAAAATATTTAAAAAAATAAGTTTGAATAATCTTATATTTTATCATATTTGTATATGTGACAAAAAAAAATTTGTTGTATTGCGTAAACGTTTGTTGTCATCTTTCACTATTTAACCCTTTACAGCCAATTTTTTGTGTTTTAAATAAGTGATGGAAAACAAGCACGATAAAGTTAATTCATTGATATATTGTAAAGAATTAAGTTTTTAATGAATTAATTTAGATGAAATCAAAAGGCCTAATTTTACTCTATACCAGAATACTATTTATATGAAGCAAAACACTCTAAAAGCTACGAATTTTACCCAAATAAAAAAAGACCTTTTGCTCTGATCAAAAAAGACCACAGCAACAGTAAAATTAATTTTTAAATCCCCTCAAAAAAGTTTATTGGGGACTTAATTCAAATTTAGGCTCTGCAGTTTAATTCTACTGGTGTCATAGTATATTTTTGACATATGTTTTAAAAATAGGTTAAAAACAGTTTAAATATGCGACAATTTATAGCTGACTCATAATGTGAACGAAATGAAAAAATGGTGCCCTTACGTACCAAGATCTGTATTTTTTTCTAACTAATGAGATATCTTGAATGTACCTTTGGTTTTCTCCTATTGGCTGATTTAGACAGTATGTCTCGATGTTATCTCTATTGGAATATACTAAACGACCTTTACACTGTTGTTTTCAATTTGTCTGAACTTTTGACACGAGAATGTAAACATTTGTTTAAATACACACAAAAAAAGTTTTTTTTCCTCGGACAGTTGGCATTGTTGTTTTTATTTAATTTTCCAACAGTGTTTAATTTTAGTAGCGTTGTTACTCTAAAATTCACTTTGTCTGTCAGCCTGTAACGCTATGAGGGAAATTTGATTTTCCCAGATGCGGTTTTTTAAGATAGAGAGCTGACTTTTTTTTGTGTGAAGATTCCTTAAATCAATGAGCATCCGGTATATGTAATTTACTTCAAATGTGCAATTTTTGTTTTCATTTAAGTCTATTGACGCAGCCGCTATTACTCTCTAAAATTATTTTTTTGGCTATTTTGAGCTTGTTTTTGTTTAATATTGCATTTTAGCTTATAAAAAAATTGTTTTCATAGCAGACATGTGTGTTATATGTAAACAATAAACATGTAAAATATGAATGAGATTTTGTACAGTATATTGTAAAAATATTATCAATATTTTAAAAAGTGAAACAAGTTTTTACTTTTTTTGGAGGGGTCATTTATCTCTAGGCAGGGGCGTCCAAGCTTTTTTATTTGGAGGGGGGGGGGGGGGGGGGTAAAATTTTGAAAATAAAAATTAATTAATTAAAAAGCTCCTTTTTTTTTGGGGGGGGGGGTATTCTTTATTTCATAGAGGCATTTTTTTTATTTGGGGGGGGGGGGGGGTAATCACCCCTTTACCCCTCTCCTTGCATGGACGTCTATGTCTCTAGGGGTGATTTCTCTTGGGAGTGTGGAAGTACCCTCCCCCTTAAATATTAGTAAACCATAACAGGTCCTATGAGAAGGTACATTGTAAAGGAGAAACATATCGGTTCAACGGCTAGAGAGATCCTTTGGTACAGAAAGAGAGACAACCTTAAATCCTGTTACTTTTATACAAGGATATCATGGTATTATATTGATAAAATAAGATGAACTGAATTTTAGTTTCCGAAAGTGTGCCTAGCTTTCGCGTCCTATCTCAATATTTGCTACTAGCTAAAAAAGCTTCAAACTTTAAAAAAATCTAAATTTGAAAAATTTAAATTTTTGAATGTATAATGTTTAATCGTTTATAAATTAAATCGCTTTTCCATTTGACCGGAGTCGCTAAAAATAGGGTCTGCAATAATTGGGTTATCTGCTGTACACTTTAGGAAACTAGGGCTCGAACAGGAAATCCATTTTCAGCTGATCTAAAATAAAGTTCAAATGAGCAATATGTCCAATACTTAAGATTTCAATAATTAATGAGTTCTCATTTTTAGGTAAAACTTTATGTTGTATGCATTTATCTCTGAATTTAAAGAATTTTTTTAAATCATAAGATAAATATATAAAATATATATAAATATATAAATTTCTCACATTAAGAGAGAAGTGTATTTATTTATTTATATATTGAGGTAGCTAAGTGGTAATAATGGAAAAGATAAGGCTAGGAGAGACAATAAAAAGAATCATATAAATACATAATTAATTAATTACATACTCACAGTTTTTAAAAGCGAAGCTTTCTATAATATTGCCGGTTCGTGGGTCACGGACAGTTAGCTCTTTTCGTAAATTTAAACAGGTTAGAATTGTCCTATTGATTCTAGACTTTGCATGGTGATTACTGTAGTAGATAGGTACGATTTAGAAAGCGTAGCAACTCTATAATCGTTACCAGAGTGGCCGTACTTCCATTTTAAACATGTTGATTTTTAACATTTTTAACAACAAATTTTTATGTGATAGAATTATCCGATTGGTCTAATTTTTGGAATACTCATTCCTAGGACAACAAAGTACAATCTAATAACTGATGCATCTTATAATCAAGTTCTAAAAATGTAAGTTTGTCCATAAACAATTTATGCAGTTTTCAACAAATTTTGTTTCTATTTTGTTTCGACTTTTATACATTTATATTCTAAATATTTAGTTTTTATAGTACCTATAAAAAATGATGTCATACTGGCCAGAAAGTCTACGTACATTTCATTTACTTTTAGACAACCAGGGGCGTCCAAGCTTTTTTTTTTGGGGGGGGTAAAAAATTTTAGGGGGGGGGTAATTCGTGTTTGGGGGGGGTAAAATGGCGCGCGAAGCGCGCCGAAATTTTTTTTTACCCCCCCCAAAATTTTTACCCCGGGGGTAAAATTTGATTGGGGGGGGTAATTACCCCCCCTAAAGTTTGTTGGGGGGGGTAAATACTCCCCCCAAATCTGTTGGGGGGGGGTAATTACCCCCCCCAAACTAATTTACCCCGGGGGTAAAATTTTTGGGGGGGGGTAATTTAATTATGTAAAAAAAGCACCTAACTAATCTATTAAGTTAATAATAAGTACTATCTTATAACATAAAGTAGTAAGTAAGGTTTATTTGACTATAGCTTCAGATTTCATTACTTTTAATACTGAGTTCTCCTTTTTAGGAAAGCTTCACATAGATCCCATGATGGTTCCACACTATTATAGGTCAATCCTTTGAGTGGTTTTAGGCTATTTTTCTCCTCCCTTTTTACTTTTTAGAAAACACGAGTTCTTAGATGCTAAGGGCGCAACTACTATTCAAATATATAGTAGTATCTCATTCTTTAGAACATAAAAATACAATAATTAACTCACTAACCAATGAACCAATATGATTTTACTTTAAAGTGAAGCGTCTTACAGGTCCTGGTAAGTTTTATAACTAGTTTTGAGACACCCTGACATCCTCCCAAAAGAAATCGCCTATATAAATTCTTTTTCATTATTTAATGAAATATTTAATTTAGTTAGGTATCTATTTTATGGAATCTTCAGTGCTTTACAATTACATCATAGATCCCCGGGATGGTTTTAGCCCTTATAAAGGCCCAAGCAAATAAAACATGATCAAACTATTAAATTTTTTGTTATCATGGTTAAGAACTGTTTTAACTGGTTGGACAGTAAAATTTTTTTTAAAGAACATTTAGTTTGGGGGGGGTAATTACCCCCCCCCAAAATGGTTTGGGGGGGGTAAATACCCCCCCCAAAATCGTTAGGGGTGCCTACGGCACCCCCAAGGTAGGGGTAATTTTTTTTTGGGGGGGGTATTGTTCACAAAATTTTGGGGGTGCCTACGGCACCCCCAAAATCGTTTGGGGGTGCCAAATGGCCCATTACCCCCCCCCTTGGACGCCTATGTAGACAACAATAAGTTTTATGATATAATTATCCTATTCATAAGATTTTTAAAATTGTAATTCCTAGGACTACGAGGTACAGTATTATAAGTGAAGCATCTCCACAACTACGGATACTCTATAATTGTTAGTGCTCGTTTGTCCTACCGTCCGACTTGAGAGCTTCGTCCTTGTTTTTATAAAGTCAAACAATAATAATAGGATCTGTTTGTGTATGTATCTGTGAATTTCTATCTGAACCGAAGGATCTCGCTTAGCGCTGAACCGATAAGGTTCTACTTTACAATGTAGATTCTCATAAGTTGTGGGAAGTTTTTTTTAACTATTATGGGGGAGGATACCACTACTCTCCCAAGATAAATTGCCTCTAGGAAAAAAATCCCTCTTTTACAATTCCTTTTAGAACTAAAATAAAAAATAGGTTGTCAAATTCAAACCTTCCACCCCCCCCCCTCATGTGACCCTAGAGGCCTCTAGGGTTGTAGCCGCTTAGTAGTCAAATTAGTCCGTAACACCCTGTTAAGATGAATATAAGAGAAACTTACCAGGGCAGGGAGGGAACATTGGACTGTTTATTACACTAGTCTCCAAAGTTTCATGGTAACGTTTATTTTCGTTGGCTCAACAACTTTGGGGACTTTTATTTATTTTTGAAGTGTTGAACGTTTCAACCATTAATTAAGATCTACAGAAGAGGTACTTTTGTGTATAATCAATGGGGACGTACATTAATTCAACGGCCATTGTCTTATCCCTAAGATCTCTGGAAACTTTCCACACTGTGACTGTCCTACTTTATTAATTGTTATACAAATATTTATTCATCAATTAGGTAGAAATTATATAAACTACCTTTGTCATATCCAGGGATATAAAGGGATAAGACAATGGCCGTTAAATTGATGTACATTCCCAAAGATCATACACAAAATTACTCCTTTTGTAGATAATAACTAGTGATTGAAACGTTTGGAAACCCAACTTAATGAACCAATTAATCAAAAATAAATAAAGTAAGTTTTTTTTGTCTGAAGCTTATGATCTCAATAACTACTGAACAATTGTTATAGGTTTTAATTTGTTTTAGGTTAGCTTCATATAGGTCCTGTGATGGTTTCAGGTTATCATTTTCAGATTTATGTCTTAAAATGGTTTTATGCTAGTTTTCTAGTACCCCTTTGGACCTTTGAATACATGGCCCCTAAATGCTAGGGACGGATCCGCTAGTGTCTAATAAATAAAATGGAAGTTGTTGACATTTTGTTAATCTAATGATATTTCTTCCACTCTGTATTTACAATTTACCAAAGGGAGAATTTTACACATTAAAATTAATATATAATTAAACTAAATCTAGGGGTTCTTTTTTGGAGAAAAATAGCCTAAAACCATCCAAAGACTTATCAAATAACTAATAAAACTTACTAAATTGGAGAACTCAAACACTTCATTAGTAAGCGAGATCTTCATGGACAATCAAAAAATAAAATAATAGCGGTTGTGCTACAAGTATTTGGGCTCCTTACTTAAAAGTCAGCCATAAAATCCAATCTAAAAATATAATAATAGTTTAAAACCAAGGAATGAGCTATTTGAAGCTTCCCTAAATGGAGATTTTAGACAGTTCTGCGAGATCTTAAAAACAAAAAAATCCCATTACTTCATGAATTGTGATGACAAATGGCTGCAACCCTAACTTCTAGAGGCTCTGCATTAAGAATGGGACAGAAAGATAACCCAAAACCACTCTAAAGCTAAAATCGTAAAATACAATAGCCTAAAACCAGGGTTCGGAAGCCGCGCTATCAGCCGCGCGGCTGCGGCTGCGGCTGAATCCTAATTTGCGGCTGAGGCTGCGGCTGCGGCTGCTTAAAGTTATGGAAGTGGCTGAGGCTGAGAGTGGCTGAGGCTTAGTGCGGCTGAGAGTGGCTGCGGCTGAATGCGGCTGAGGCTTAATAAGAATTGGGGTGGCTGAGGCTTACAGTGGCTGAATTGGAATTTTGTGGCTGAGGCTTCGAGCGGCTGAGGCTTACAGTGGCTGAGGGTGGCTGAGGCTTACCGTGGCTGAAGGATTTGTTGCTGAGGCTGCGGCTTCCTGAAAGCCGCGCGGCTCATAGCGGCTGCGGCTTACAGTGGCTGATTGGAAAATTAAGCCGCGCGGCTGAGTGAGGCTGAGGCTGAGAGTGGCTGATAACATAATTAAGCCTCGCGGCTGATTCTGAGGCTGCGGCTTACTGAAAGCCGTGCGGCTGAGGCTGTGGCTGAATTAAATTCAGCCGCGCAGCTGAATGTGGCTGCGGCTGAATACAATATTAAGCCTTGCGGCTGATCTTATGGCTGATTATAAAATAAGCTTTGCAGCTGAGGCTTCGGCTAAATTGGATTTTTTAAATGCATTCTAGGACATTTTTTGGAGAGTTGAGGGTGGTTAGGGGTTGTGAGAATAAGAGTGGAGGGAAGAGGGGGGAGGACAGCAGGATTTTTTCAAATGTTTGATTCAGAATTAGTACCCAAATTTTATACTGGTACCCAAAGTTTTATACTGGTACCCAAAGTTTATTCTGGTACCCAAAGTTTTATTCTAGTACCCAAAGTTTTATACTGGTACCCAAAATTATATACTAGTACTCAAATTTTATTCTGGTACCCAAAGTTTTATTCTAGTACCCAAAGTTTTATACTGGTACTCAAAGTTTTATACTGGTACCCAAAGTTTTAGTCTGGTACCCAAAGTTTTATAATGGTACCCAAAGTTTTAGACTAGAACCCAAAGTTTTATACTGGTACCCAAATTTTACTGGTAACCAAAGTTTTATACTGGTACACAAAGTTTTATACTGGTACCCAAAGTTTTATACTGGTACCCAAAATTTTATACTGGTACCCAAAGTTTTATTCTGGTACCCAAAGTTTTATACTGGTACCCAAAGTTTTATACTGGTACCCAAAATTTTATACTGGTACCCAAAGTTTTATACTAGTACCCAAAATTCTATACTAGTACTCAAAGTTTTATACTGGTACCCAAAGTTTTTATACAGGTACCCAAAGTTTTAGACTAGTACTCAAATTTTATTCTGGTACCCAAAGTTTTATACTTGTACCAAAAGTTTTATACTAGAACCCAAAGTTTTATACTGGTACCCAAACTTTTATACTGGTACCCAAAGTTTTAAACTGGTACCCAAAGTTTTATACTGGTACTAAAAATTTATACTGGTACCCAAAGTTTTTTACTGGTACCCAAAGTTTTATACTAGAACCCAAAGTTTTATACTGGTACCCAAAGTTTTATACTGGTACCCAAAGTTTTAAACTGGTACCAAAAGTTTTATACTGGTACTAAAAATTTATACTGGTACCCAAAGTTTTTTACTGGTACCCAAAGTTTTATACAGGTACCCAAATTTTATACTGGTACCCAAAGTTTTATACTGGTACCCAAAGTTTTATACAGTTACCCAAATTTTATACTGGTACCCAAATTTTATACTGGTACCCAAAGTTTTATACTGGTACCCAAAGTTTTATACTGGTACCCAAAATTTTATACTAATA
Organism: Acartia tonsa; assembly: GCF_053477335.1. Lineage (NCBI taxonomy): Eukaryota > Metazoa > Arthropoda > Copepoda > Calanoida > Acartiidae > Acartia > Acartia tonsa. Next base: position 7,188,695 of record NC_137264.1, read on the forward strand.
CCTAAAATTTTGTTTTAATATTGGTACCCAAAGTTTTATACTGGTACCTTAAGTTTTATACGAGTACCCAAAGTTTTATACTGGTACACAAATTTTATATTGGTACCCAAAGTTTTATACTGGTACCCAAAGTTTTATACTGGTACCCAAAGTTTTATACTGGTACCCAAAATTTTATACTAATAGCCAAAAATTTATTCTGGTACCCAAAGTTTTATACTGGTACCCAAAGTTTCATACTGGTACCCAAAGTTTTATACTAATAGACAAAAATTTATTCTGATACCCAAAGTTTTATACTGGTACCCAAAGTTTTATACAAGTTTTTTATCAGTAGGAATTTATTTCAACATCTTTAGTTATGATGCAGTACAAAGCCTATCAACTCCCAGACGACGAGCCGATGCGCTACATGTTGAGCCACGGTCGAGGGTTTCTATGACATTAACTCAAGGTCCAAGGGGAATTATATCTTTCCTTTGCGCCTGTTCATGTTGCACACCTAGCACCTAGGAACCATTTAATGTCTTCAGTTATAACGCAGTGTCTGCGCGAGATTCGAACCTATTACATCCCTGATGACAGGCAGATGCGCTACTTGTTGAACCTTGGGGAACCAATTCTTTCCTTTTCTGTTTTAGTTTAAGTGACATCTATCCAGCAACCAACTTTTTTTTTATTGAACTACCTGCCTGAAAGTTTTATGGTAATGAGTTATGCCTGTTTATGAGCCAAGGAAATCCTCCTTCTCCAACTTTACATGTTGCACACCTGCCATAGCAGCAGTAGTAACCATTTAATGTCTTCAGTTATAACGCAGTGTCTGGCCGAGATTCGAACCTATTACCTCTCTGATGACAAGCAGATGCGCTTTTTGTTGAACCTTGGATAATTAAGGGGAACCAATTCAATCCAATTTAAGTGACATCTATCCAGCAACCAACTACCTGCCAGAAAGTCCTATGGTAATGAGTTACGCCTGTTTACGAGCCAAGGAAATCCTCATACTCTAACTTTACATGTTGCATACCTGGCATAGCTGCAGTAGGAACCATTTAACGTCTTCAGATTTCATGCAGTGTCTGGCCAAGATTCGAACCTATTACCTCCATGATGACAAGCAGATGCGCTACATGTTGAGCCATGGTACGCAGGTTAAATTTGTCTTAAAAATAAACGTCTTTAAAATGCTTATCATATATACACTTGCAATAAATGTATTTGTCATAAAAACTTACCTCTTATGAAAAAAGTTTTTTTTACAAAAGTGCTTTTTATTACAATTATTCATGGGTATAATTTTTATGACTAACTTTTTATGTCACATAATCTTAATGACAATGTAATTATGAAGTTATTACAAAAAATACTAAACAATAGGTACTGGAAAAAGAAGAACTGAATTAAAATAATTTTTTGGGGGGTAGGGTGATTTTTATTGGGTGGGGAAGGCCGGGGCGAGTAAATCCCATTTTTAATTTTGGGGTGATGTTTAATTTTTTTTCTAAGGCAATTTTTTTCTGGTAGTGTGATGGTACCCTCCCCCAAAATAGTTGTAAACCTTCCCAGTACCTATAAGAAACTACCCTGAATAGGAGCACCATATCGGTTTAGTAGTTAGCGAGATCCTGTAGTACAAACATATAGACAGACAAACAAACAGACATCATAATACTTAATGATCTAAAAATAAGACAAATTTTCATTTTGAAATATTGGAGCTCTGATAGCTTTTTGGTACGGTAACAGCTTTGAACCATCTATCATCCGGGTTCGAATCCCAGAAGAAAAAAAAATTTGGGGGGATGAAGGGTGACTTTTATTATTTTTTTATGGGAAAATAGGGGGGAGTTTGGTTGAGCACCCACCAGTTTTAATTTTAGTTTTTTAAAAAATTCAAAAACTTGGAAAAGGCAATTTAAAAAGTTTTCATTAGTTCAGTAGTTATCGAATTCTTAATCTACAGACAAAATAACTCTCCATACTTTATACAAGGTTTTAGAAATAATCATATGTAATTCTTGGTGGAATTGAACAGAAAACCTTTCTTACACATTATGGTGCACTAACCCTTAGAACATAGGTGTAAAGCAATTTTATATTAAAATTTAGTTAATAATATTACAAATAAAGTAAGTTTACCTAGAACAAATCTCCTCTAATCTTTTTTTACACATTATATCCACCCTCCTTTTAAAATTTTTTTTCAACTTGAGAGGAAAATAACTAAATATAAATGAGAGGAAACAAAAATTATTGTCCATTGTCCCAATGTCCATAGCAGAATAAAAACTTTAATCACATTCAATTGGTGGAATTGAACCAAGAACCTTTCCAACACAAGACTGCCACACTAACCCCTAGTCCAAAGGTGACAGAAATTTTGAAGAAAAATTTAGGTCTAAATATCACAATTTAATAAATTATTGGGTGCTAAATTTCATAGGTATAACTCTTATGTACATACTTTTAAAACCTGTTTTAATATGTAATGAGTTAATGGTTAAAGGATACTAGTGGCTGCGCCCCTAAAACCTCTAGGAATACTTAAGGGAAGCAAAAATGATTTATTTTGAGGGTCATCTTTTTTTGGGAGGGAAAAGATACATTTCCCCAAAAAAAATTTTAAACTTTCCCTGGATCAATAAGAAGCTTCACATTACCACTTTATATAATAGAATATGTGGATATATTAAAAAAAAGAAAATTTGTTAATAAAATTATGGACCTCATTTATTGGCCAGTTCATTTATATATCCCATAAGAGGGGAGAGATGGATTAAAGAAGGTGTATGGGGGTTATTGTTATTTTAGCCAGCTGAGATTATTTCTTTATCAGAGTACATGAAAATATGGACAACATCAAAGTAATAATATATCGATTCATGTATTGCTTATAAATTCAGAAATTGTATAACATAATGATAAAGATAAAGAAACATTTTTTTTTTATAATAATTGCAGTTTCGAAAATAAAATCAATTTTAGTAGGCATCTTTGTAAAATAAACAAAATCGGATGATATATGATAATCATTTAACTATTTCAATCTATTGAGTACATAAAGATTATGTAGATTTTTTTGCATATTATACAGGACAATTTATTGCATTTTAAAGACCTTTTTTTAACCAACTTTAAAAAGTAAAATACATCGCTGTTTAAATTTTTTTTGTTAGAAAACATATTAGGATAATTTGTGTTCAAAATAAACACACACACACACCCTCCCCCCTCCCCAAATCTCAATTTAATTATTTTCATTAATTTAAAAATACTATGAAAAATGAAATATGTATAAATCTTTTTTTTTGCATAACTTTTTCAGTGTCTCTCATCAACCACAAAGTATTAAATACATTTAAAATTGAAGAAATATCTAAGTAGGAGAAGCTTAATTATATAGAACAAGTAGTGCGTACCTAAACGGAAAAATAATAGAGAAGCTACTATATAACTTGAGTATCACAAAAATTGATTGCCCCCTGTGAGGTTTGAACTCATGGTCCCTAGTTTACAAGACGAGTGCTCTACCATTGAGCTAAATAGGCCAATTGTACAAGAAAAAAAATTAAGATAATACAAATTCATAGTGAATATTAAGTAAATTCTGAAAAATTTGTATCTTTTAAAAACAATAAAATTAGGCAAACGTCAGTAGGGCAGTTACCCTATAAATAGTATTCAATAATATTCATAAGTATCAACGTTCAAAAACATATTGCTCCTGGTGAAATTCGAACTTATAACCCCGGCATAACAGTGTAGAAGAACCGTGCGCTAACTGATTGCACCACTGGAGCTCTTACATTACAGGTTCAATTTTTTTGTAGTTGTTCGAGATGGTAGTTTCTATGTTGTAATTTAAAAAAAAACTTAAGATAAAATTTTTATAAAAGAATATAAAAAAATTTAAAAGTATAACATTTAAAAAAAATATTTTTGGGCGATGGAAATGTCTGACCCCCACCCCAAAATTAGCTCAAAACCATCCAATGTCAATATATATATAACTAGCGGCTACGCCCCTAGAGGCCTCTAGGGGGCACTTGAGGAAGAGAGAGAGTCAAATTTAATAACCCAATTTCTTATTTTAAATTTTTAAAGAAAAGTAAAAAAAAATTTTTTTTTTGGGGGGGGGAATTTTTTTTTTTAGGGGGGGGGGCGTCCCCCCTCATTTTTAATTTTAGTTTAAAAAATTTAAAAAAATTTTCTTTTTTTGAGGGGGGGGATTTTTAATTTTTTGGGGGGGTTGGGGGTGTCCCACCCCCAAAAAAATAGTTATAAACCTTCCCAGGACCTATGAGAAGCTACCCTGTTAAGGAGAACCCGATCGGTTCAGCGGTTAGAGATATCCTTCGGTACAGACACACAGATACACAGACACACAGACATCCTGTTACTTTAGTAAAAGGATTCCTGAGAAGGACAACATTGTCAGTTCAGTGGTTGCTGAGATCTTAAGCTTCAGACAGACAAAATTAAATGAAAATTAAGCCCCGCGGCTGAATTGACGGCTGAGGCTTGTACTAATTTAGCACCTGCGGCTGCGGCTGGGGCTTACAATATCTCAGCCGCGCGGCTGTGTCAAAGCTGCGGCTGAATTTAAAAAATTAAGCTGCGGCTGAGGCTGCGGCTTACAAATATCAAGCCGCGCGGCTGCGGCTGCGGCATAATCATAACTTTGCAGCTGCGGCTGAGGCTTTCTTGAAGCCGCGCGGCTGAGTGCGGCTGCGGCTTCAAATTATTAACAGCCGCGCGGCTGAGTGTGGCTGAGGCTTCCCCAACTATAAGCCGCGCGGCTGATTGCGGCTGAGGCTTAGAGGGGCGTTGGCTGAATGAGGCTTAGTGCGGCTGAGGCTTAATGTGGCTTAATTGGAGTTTTGTGGCTGAGGCTTACAGTGGCTGAGGCTTACAGTGGCTGAATGCGGCTGAGGCTTACAGTGGCTTATGTTTTCTTTAAGCCGCGCGGCTGCGACTAAGGCTGAGGCTTATTGGGTGGCTGAGGAAGCCGCGCGGCTGATTTTGAGGCTTCTCGTAAGCCGCGCGGCTGATGGTGGCTGAGGCTGAGGCTGCGGCTGCGGCTTCCGAACCCTGCCTAAAACTATCCGAGGAAATATGTAAAGCTTTCCCGAAAAGGAGAACTCAATCGATTTAGTAGTTACAGAAATCTTAAGCTATAGGCAAAAACAGTCTTGCTCATTTTTATAATACACTAGCTGTATCGGGGGGGGGGGGATTTTTTCATTTTTGGGGGTTTGGGGATGTCCCACCATCCAAGAAAATAGCCTAAAACCGCCACAGGACCAGCAGGTATATTCCCTAACAGACAAACAGACAGACATCATTCTACTTTGTATTATAGATAGAGTGATCAACACAGTTTAATTAAACATGTTTTTTACTACACTGTGTTTCATGGTAAAACAATCTTCAGTTGGTTTATAAAATATGATTTTTTCTACATAAGATTAGGATAGGATATAGCTTCAGAAGTTTTGTAAGGTAATAAATGTTATCGTTATTGTTTGATTATTGTTACTTTAATTATTTGAGTAAACATACATTATTGCAGAAATAAAAAAAGTAATTTTTGTATCCGGCCTGTTTTTACTTTTATATAAATTTACAGGATCTCGCTAACTGCTGAACTGATATGATTCTTCTTTACAGTGTAGCTTAGGTCCTGGGAAGGTTTGCAACTATTATAGGTGATTTTATTTGTTATAGCAAAGGTATTGGTATAAACATTTTTTTCCAAGGACGATTTCTCTTTGGAGGGTGGCATTATACTCCCCCAAATAGTTACCTTGGCCTTTGAGAAGCTTCACTGTAAGGAGAACCATATAGGTTCATTAGTTAGTGAGTTTGGTACAAACACACACAGAGAGACATCCTGTTTTTTTTATATATAGGACTAGGGGCTATTAGCTGTTTGCCAAAAATATCCGGGCGATGTCTCTTGGGAGCTAGGTTGGTGGTAACCTCCCCCAAAATAGCTATATACCCTTCCGTGACCTATGAGAAGCTAAATTGTGAAGAAGAAACATATCGGTTCAGCAGTTAGCGAGATCCATCGGTACAGACAAACAAACAAACAGACATACAAACAAACAGACATACAAACAAACAGACATACTAACAAACAGACAGACTGACAGGCAGACATTACTGTTTGTACATAGGATTGTTTTGCAGTTTGTGCCTTGTTTTGTTGATTCTTTGGGCTTTGTCCTTGTTATATTTTTCTTTATTTAATTGTTAGAAAAACAAAGTAATCCCTATTTCTATGTTTTTACTTTAAAAATCCAGGAAGAGATGGGACATGTGGATGTTTATTACAATAGTCCCCAAATTCTTAAAATAACGTTTTCTTAATAGTTGACTCAACAACTTTGGAGACTTTAATTCAATTTGATTGGTTAATTTATTAAGTGTACAAACGTGTCCACTATTAATAGTAATCTACAGAAAGGATGATTATGTTTATCCTCATTGGGGATGTACATTAATTTATCGTCCATTGTCTCATCCTTTTAGAACCCGGTAAAAAATCTGCAAAAGAATCTTGTATGAATTGTTTTCCTTGGTGTGCTTTCAATTTCCATAATTCTGCAAGTTTTTAATATCTTTTTAAAAGCGATTCTTTTCTATAATCAGGGTCGGTCCGTACGTCCGTAACGGTTAGCTCTTTTAGTTAATTTAGACATGTTAGAATTGTCCAATCGATTTAAAACTTTTTATGATGATTACTATAACAGTTAGGTACAATTTAAAAATCGCAGCAACTTTAATATAAATCGTTACCAGAATGTCTGTACGTCCATTCTAAACATGTTGATTTTAAACTTTTTTAACAACACATTTTAATGTAATAAAATTATCCGATGGTTTGGAATATTGATTCCTAGGGCACCAAAGTACATTGTTATGAACGAAGCATCCCTATAATCAAGTCCTAAAAAATGTTAGTATGTCCATAACAGTACCCTGTATTGCAACAAATTTACTTACAATTTTGCTTATATTTATATTCTGGATATTCAGTTCTGATTCTCTACAAGTGTTAATGTTCGTTTGTGCTTACTTTTTATTTTAGAGCTTCGCTTTTATGGATGTTTTCATACTTATCTATAATTAGGATCGATCGGTCCGTAACAGATAGCTTTTCGTAAAATTAGACATGTTAGAATTATCCTATCGATTTCAAACTTTGCATATACAAATTTACCTGTAACAGTTACAATTTAGTAAGCGTAACAATTCTATAGCCGTTACCAGAATGTCCATACGTCCATTCAAAACATGCCTATTTTTTACTTTTTGTGGCAACATTTTTTTATGTCATACAATTATACTATTCATCTTTTTTTTTGGAATACTGATATATAGGACAAAGCTTCTCTATAATGAAGTCCAAAAAATGTAAGAATGTTCTTAAGCAGTATCCTGTATTTTAGTAGTTTTGCAACAAATATACTTAAAATTCTGTTTAAACTTATATATTTATATTCTGCCTATTTAGGAATCATTTCTGACTCTCTACAAGTGTTAATGTTCTTTTGTCCTACGATTTTAGTGCTTCGCATTTAAAGATGTTGCAATTATGTTGATTTGATTATTAAAAATAAGCGTGGAAGTGAATACACACCAATTTTGTCTTGTTTTCTTTCTTTAACACAGAAATAGAAATCCAAAAGTTTTGTAAAAAGAAGTGTGGTACATGATAATCTTGGAAAATTTTGAAAACTTTGTTTCTAGTGCTTGTAAAAATTGATTTCATACAATACAAATGACCAATGATAGGCTAATACACAGACAAAATTGCCAATAACAGGCCAGTATACATTTTAATTGACTAATGTTAGGCTAGTTATAAGTCAACTTTTAGGCACTATAAAAAGCTTCAATTTTTGGATGCAAAACTAATCTTTATCATCTCATATTGAGAATAAGAATTCCCCCCCTCTTTAGATTATTAGTTGATTAGTTTGCTTAATTTTTTTTTGTTGAATTAGGATTAGATTGTACAAAGTAAAGGGGTTCAAACTTACCCGCCAATAATTTTATTCTACAAAGGAGTAATTTTGTTTATTATAATTTGAAGGATTAAAATGTCGCACTTTTTTCCTAAAAGTTTACTACTTTATTAATTGTTTTTGAACTTTGTTAAACCCACTTTGAAATAAATATGAAAATGAAAAAATGTTGTTTTTCCCTACCTTTTAAGTTTTTTCCTCAAGATTTACAAAATAAATAATTGTTTTTTTTTTGTGTTTGGGGATTTGCTGCTCCCATTTAGCAACTTCGAATACAGGGCTTTTAATATATATTTTACTTAAAAGGATTATTAGGAACCTTCTCTAAAAAATACAAATCAATTGCATTTGTAGGCCAAGCCTTTTTCTAAAAATAAGACAAATAATAAGATAAATACCAGTTTCATAAAACTGATTAAATACATTATACCGTTTAATTTTAAACTTGGTTATAGATATGCTTCGCTTATAACATTGTACCTTGTTGTAATAGGCATCAGTATTCCAAAAATCAACATGTTTTAAATAAACATACTGACTTTCTGTTAACCTTTATAGAGTTGCAACTCTTCCTAAATCGTACCTAATTGTTATCATTATGTTGTTTGCATAGTCATGTCATGCAAAGTTTGAAATTAATATTATAATTCTAACATGTTTAAATTAACAAACCTTTTCGGACACTCAGACAGACAAACTCTAATTATAGAAAAGCTTCATTTTTAACAATAAAACTTGGTGTGGCAAAAGCCTTGTTCAAAATAGAATATAAAATTGAAGTTAATATTTTATTCAATGTCAGCAGAATGAAATAAAAACACGGACTGTTTGTTTTACTGTTAGCACCGAGAATTTTCAACTTTTTTTCTGAAATATTATACAAGCATTTATCAGGGGAGCCGGTCTAACCAACAATTCTACAAAAATCACGAAACCTTATGGGGACTCTGGTGATATAGTTTGTTTTTGTCATGTAAGTTAAGAGGGGTAGGAAAGAAGGGGAGGAAAAGGAGAAGGGGGTTGTGGGTAAATTTTCTTTTAGAGTTGTTTGTCAGAATATCATTCCCTTGTCCCTGGCATTTATATATGTTTCATCTCTTTTACAGTGAAGCTTCTGATAGGTATGAGGAAGGTTTGGTCTATTTTGTCTATTTTTTCATCACAATATGTAAATTGATTTTATAAAGAATATGAAAAGGACCCCTGGATCTAAAGGGATAATACAATGGCAGATAAATTTATGTACATCCCCAGTGATGATACACAAATTTACCTCTTCTGTAGATTACAATTAGTGGTTAAAACGTTTGGACACTCATCTTTATGAACTAACTAATGAAAACTAAATAAAGTTGTTCAGCCCACAAAAGAGAAACGTTAATATGAAATTTTGGGCACTAGTGCAATAAACAGGCTAATGTCTCCTTCCTCCCTGAAAAGGACCTGCAGCTTCCAATCTCTTAAATTTCTAAAGTTAGATTTTATATTGTGCACTTAAAATGAAACACTTAGAATAAAATGATTTAGAGATATGTAGATATTGTAAAAACTGGTCTTTCCATTTGAGTCTACCTTTTTTATCCCAAGATAAAATGAAAAATATATTTGCTTAGATATCAGATTGGTAAAAAAACGATTTAACAATAATTCAAATATGGGGAAGGGGTATATTACTTTAGGCCAGGTTAGGTTAGGTTATATTGTGTACTGGATAGCCCCACATGGTTAATGCACCGGAGAGTTATGCCCCCCCACAGGGGTTTAGCATAGGAAAACAAACAACCCCTTTTGCTTTATTTTCAATTTATTTTAAAACAAGAAGGGTTTGGGTATCAGTCAGCACTTTTTGTGAAAGTACCAATAGCCTTGTACTCCTAATAGCCTAGCCGTTGATGATACCATAACCTGACCGAATTTAAAAGAAGCATAAAAATAACTTACAAAAAACTTGAGCGTAGAATTAGTCTTTTTTTTCTAATTTTTGGCTGGCATGTTTCGGCCTTTGAATTTGCTTTCCTTCCAACTCTCTTCAACTGGACTCAAAACTTTTTTTTTATAGTATTGCTTTAAAACCGAGTAATATCCGTTGGATTAGAACTTGTTTTGTTAGCCCGTACCTTCGGCCCCTATGGGCTAACCAAACTGGTTTTAATCTTATTATTTTATATCCGTGGAAAGATGTTTATAATACGATGTGACAAATAACTATTCTAAATTTAATTACTTATCCTTATTACCTGAAATATGCATACCAAAAGAAAACTCTCAGTAAAATGAAAGGTTTAGGGGAAAATAGTATTTATGTGTTCTACTTTCGTTTATATGTAACTGTATATGTATACAAGCGGCTACGCCCATAGAGGCCTCTAAGGAAAAAATATCAAATGGTGCTTATAATGCACTTTTGATTTTTAATAAGTCATTATATGAGTGTAATATAGTGGAAGGAACGTACAAATAAACAGTAGTTGCTCTACTTGAAATTTTGGATTAATGGAAACTTTTATTTATACAGTATGTTTTTTTTATGAGAACCCTTTTGAAAGCAATTTTACTCTACTTATAGTCATATAAATGGCTTATTTTCTTCGTTTTTTTAGACAGAAAAAAAATAGTTCTAGACGTCCAAAACCACTTCCAAAGTTTTTTTTGGTGTTGTTGGAATATGCTGGTTCATATTAGCACAAAAATAAGCTAGGGGTCAAAATTTTTACCCAAAATATCAAAAAGTGGATTTTCAGTAGTCAACTTTGGGGGGCCTCTACTCCCTGGTTGAGATATTGCTTTAAAATTTCAATATGTTCAAAAAGTTCATATGCCCAATAGTTTCTGTATTGATTTTTAGCTCTAGATCTCAACTTTGAAGAGTTTTACAGCCATTCTAGCAAAAAACTCGAAAATGGCCATTTTTTTTTGCAAAATTCTTGCTGATCTGGAGATTAGGCAGGTTTGGGTGCCATGACGTTTGTGTTTGTTACAACATGATTTTTAAGATTTTAAATTTTTTTCTTCACAGATTTTAAAACTGTCTTGAAAAACAGAGAAAATAAGATATTAATCATTAAATTCTGATAACTATAAGTGGGGTAAAATTGCTATCAAAAAAGTTCTCATACAGACATACTGTAGATCAAATACCTGCCTTTAGTCAAACTGATTAAAATTATTGATATAAATAATACAAATCTAAAATGAGTGATTTTCTGAATTGATCAACCAATTTTGTGCAAAAATTTTCAGATTTACAATAAACCAACAATTTTAGTGACTGATGAGGCTGATGTCCATGAAACTTCAACATAAGGTCCAACATCCATGAATAACTAATGGGAGTAATCCTCTCCTTTTTTGTCCAAATACTAAGGTATTTATTCAAGTAGCCCCCAACAGACAACCAACTCTTTGATTGTACAATCTTTGTTTGGATGTCATAACTGTGCAAGGTATTCTGCGTCTGTTTTGGGCCAGGCATAGCAGCCATATAAACCATTTTTAATGTCACAAGTTATGACGCAGTGTTTAATCAATAATCTAACCCACCACCGTTATGAGTAGACTAGTTATGTGTTGAGTTGAATTTTAGAGAATCATCGCTACCAGTAAGGTTAATGATACTTGAAAATTAAATGAAATTGCAAATAAAGTGTAAACAGTATACATATTGACAAGGAACACAATTTCATTAGTAGCAAGTGTCTAGATATGAAACAAGTAAACAAACATACACACACACATAGCGCCTAAAACCTAAGATACGTTAACTGACCCTAATATGCAGCTGTCTAATGCAAAACTTTTGCCTTGCTTGTACAATATTTATGAGGTTACAATTAAGCTACTGTTTTTATTTAAAGTCAGATGACAATTGACAATATGTAAATGTAAACATGGATCAGCTGATTTTAAAGCGTGGTACAAATGGAGTGTAATTGCCGCGTAAAATTATGAAAAGTAAATGTCGTCTTTATGTTGAAATAATATAAGAAATTAATAATTTAAACAAATATAATTTTGTTACAGAATTAATGATTTAAACAAGTATAATTTTGTTACAGAGAAGCTGCAGCGCTTCTAATAATTATAAATTTTGTGAAAAGATTGTGTTGAAGACGTTACAAATCCCCTGAGAAAAATACAATCTACACTCAACAAATTTATATTAAAATTTACATTATATTGTCTTTGTCTCAAGGACAGGGAATTTGGTCTGGGATCTAAATGGATAAGACAATGGCTGATAAATTGATGTACATCCCCAATGTTAATACACAAAATTTCACTACCCCTTCTGTAGTTTAAAATTAGTGATTGAAACGTTTGGACACATAACTAAATGAACCAATCAATAAAAATTCAATGAAAGTCCCCAAGGTTATTAAGCCAAGGAATAACAAAGACTTTGGGGACTATTGTAATGAACAGCCCAATGTCCCTTCTCTCTCTGGGATTTTGTTCTATTAAAACAATTGGTAATATCCTCTTAGAAATATTTTTTTTCAATTTTGAAAATTTGAGTACCCCCCCCCCCCCCCCCCCACGACGAAACTATGATTTCTGGCCGCGGCATTCGCACCCTTGCCTGCCTAGCCGCAGTGCTCGGCCCCCTTGCCTGCCTAGCCGCAGCGCTCGGCCCCCTATCCTGCCTAGCCGCAGCACTCGGCCCCCTTGCCTGCCTAGCCGGGGAAGTGTACTCAAATTTTCAAAATTGAAAAAAAATATTGAATTGATAAATTGAAGAGGGGAACGCCAAACAATTATATGCATTGTTAGCACAGCATTTTTTCTAACAACCTTTTGTATTGTGTAATGAAAAAACATAGTAATGTCAATATTTTGGTATACTAATAGAATGTTTTCAACCTCTTTCTTTTATATAAATAAACTATTCTAAGACATGAAGATATATTTTGATTTTAGTATCATTTTGAATTCATTCTGAAAGAGAAAAAAAATTAAAATTCTTTTTTTCCAAGGGTTTTTATTCGTTTAAATATCTAAACAGGTTTGTTTGTCATCATTTGAGATGTACATTTATAAATTTATCGTTCATTACTTTTTCCCTTAAGATCCCTGCAAATAATTGTACCAACTGCATTCATGTTTGGCATCAATAGTAAAGTAATTAAACAGTAATCTCTTCTTACAATGCAAAGTATATGTATATTGTTATGGATCTAAATGGATGAGACAATGGCCGATAAATTGATGTACATCCTCAAAGAGAATACATGTAAATTTCCGCTGGAAATTAAACCAAAAAATCCAATCAATCAGAATTCACTAAAGGTTCCCAAAGTTAATGTAAATACTAAATAATGTTTAAATTAACAAGAAGGCTATTCATAAAAGACAATATCAAATATATTTTTTTGGGGGTTTTATTGCAACAAAGTGACATAATTAAACAACAACATATAAAGATAAAATAATATGTAATTTTAAAAGCAAAGCTTTTCTATAATTAGGGTCGGTCTGTCCATCCGGAACGGATAGATTTGTTCGTTAATTTAGGAAGGTTAGAGTTGTCCTATCGATTTCAAACTTTGCATGATGATTCCTATAGGAGTTAGGTACAAGTTATAAAGCGAAGCAAATCTAAAATCGTTACCAGAAAGTCCGTACGTCCATTTTAAACATGTTGCTTTTAAAATTTTAAACAACAAATTTATGTGTGATAAAATTATCCGATTTTTGGAATACTGATTCCTAGCATAACAAAGCATTTTTTTTTATAAGCGAAGCATCTCTATAATCAAGTCCTAAAAATTTAAGCATGTCCTTAAACAATATCCTGTATTAAAGCAGTTTTTCAACAGATTTACTTACAATTTTGTTTCGTTCGACTTTTATACATTTATTTCTGACTATTCAGTTCTGACACTCTACAAATGTTAATGTTCGTTTGTTCTACTGTTTCAAAGCTTCGCTTGTCATCCTTGTTTATGTATAAACAAGGAAGAAACTAATATAAACAAACAATATATACATCTTTGATTAACAAAGCATGGGTAAATAATAAATTATGGATAGACACATAATGCAAAGAAATACATAGTCTTACTATTTGAAGAAAATTCTTTTTACCTAGTTCAATTACGTCATACGGGCGAAGCTGCTGTCTCTAACGTCAAGTCCGACAACCCAGCATAACAAAGGGTAGCAAAATTTTTCTGTCCAGTTTCCCCAAATCTAACAATTAATGTCGCGCACCTGACATAGCATCAATAGGAACCATTTTTTACGTCTTTAGTTATGAGGCGATGTTGGGCCAAGATTCGAACCTATCACCACCCCGATGACAACCGGATGCGCTACGAGTTGAGAAGGGGTGTTGTTACAATACCACAAATCACAGTCTAGAAGCCAAAATTGGGCCCTAGTAACACTATTAAAACCTGACAATTTTTGTCAGTGATGACCATATCTCAAAAGAAGAAAACATTAATCATCTAAAGGATCTAAAGGGATGAGACAATGGCTGATAAAATGATGTACATCGTTAATGATACACAAAATTACCCCTTTTATAGATTAAAATTTATGGTTGTAACGTTTATACACTTAACTAAGCTATTTGGGGGAGGGGGCTTACATAACCTCCTTAGATATTAAAACTCTAAAATGAAATTTAAATTTTTTTAGTTCCAGAGATCTTAAGAGATAGGAACATGGACGATAAATTAATATGCGTCTCCAATGATGATAAACAAAATCCCCGTTTCTGAAGATAAACATTATTGGTGGAAAAGTTTGGACACTACTATTTGAAATTTGAAAAGAGTTTTTGAGCCAACAAGATAATTTGGTTATAAAACTTTGGATACCAGTGTAATTAACAGTCTAATGTCCCCCTACCTCCCTGCTTAAAATGAAGAGATTTGCAGCGGAATAGCAGAGCACCCAAACAAAGTTACAAATAATTAATCATTCCTCAAGTAATCAAGAGTCAAACAATTTCACTTTTCATAAGTTGGTCCATTTTGAATTCCTCCATAGCGACTATTAGTATATAAAAAGTGAAGCTTATCATTTTAAGGGTTTGTTGTCTGTTTGATTTTGATCATAATTTACACAATTTTTTTAGTTGGGGGGGGGGGGGGGTTCAAGTTTCTCTTTAAAACTGTAAAGATTCTATTCTTGATGTTTTTGCTTGTAAGTAAGTCATCATCTAAATGAATGTTTGCAAAAAAGTATAATTATACATGATTAATACATTTCAAACTTCTTATTAAAAAAGGAAATAAGAGCATGCTCTACTTTTATGAAACTAGCAAATGCCCTTAGCATCTAGGAAATCTTTCCTAAAAGGGATAAGGAACAGAATAACAGAAACAACCCAATGCTTATATCTAAAAAATAGCTTAAACTATCCCGGGATTCGTTGGAAGTTAACTAAAACGGAGAACTCATTAAAACAAAAAACCTTACTATTTTTTTAATGATAGGATTAATCCTTATAATAAAGTAACATAATCGGATTCTTCTTAACAGGGTAGCTTCTCATAGGTCCCGGGAAGGATTGTAACTATTTTTGAAGGGTATTACCACCCTCCCAAGAGAAATCACAAAAAATCGATGACCGTTGTCTGAAAATCTAAAATGTCCATAAATTGCGCCTGTTTGAATTGGCAATGGCTTTCCCTGAAAGAGCAGCAGTAGGAAAAATTAGTAACATCTTTAGATGCGCAAAAGATGTTTTTTTTTATATATATTTAATTGAAATCGAAAAATGAAATCTAATGCCAAAGTTGTAAGAAAATTAATTACCTGATTTTTGATCATTTTCTGTTTGGCAGCCGATAAATCTTAGGTTTTGTCAGATCTATTAAGAATAGGCTTAAGAATTGGCTCAAGAATTAGGATTTCTGTTTTTAAACAGGATTTACGTCTCTTAATATCTTATTAAGGGGACAGCAAAAAGTGTCATGTGTGACGTCATAAAAATACGTCTAAAAAGGAAGGATGAGAGGAGAATGGGAAAGGAAACCTCTGAATGACACTTTCCGCTGGGTCCTTGGTCAGGCCTAAAAATATATTTTAGAGTAGCACCCACCCCCCTGAAAAATACAAAGAAAATAATGTGTGTAAAGAAAATTCTAGACTTAACATAATTTTTAGAGAGAAACCTATCTTTTTAAATTTAAACATTAAAACATTTTCATTTATTTTGTTAAGAATTATACTCTCTTTCAACTTATTAAAATTTTTGTTAAAAATTCCCAAGGATTGCAAATCAATTCTTTTATATGAATAGTACTTAGGGTATAAGTAGAAACAAAATTGGTGTATAGATACAGACTTACTGATGAAGCTGATATAATACAATCATAACAGGGATCTAAACGGATAAGACAATGACTGATAAATTTATGTACATTTCCTCTTCGGTAGATAACAATTATTGGTTGAAATGCTTGGACACTCAGATTAATGAATTAACCAATGAAATTCTTTAAGCTAAAAAAGAAAACGTTATCAAAAACTTTGGGGCTAGTGTAATAATTGTCACCTTCCTTCCTGGGTTTATTAAAATAAATAAATTATTAAATGCTACAGCATTGTCAAAGATTCATAAATCACTTTCTTAAGAATATTTAATGTTTGGATTTTTGCACTATAATTTAACCTTTTTGATTTTTTTTTATTGTACTAGCATTCAAAAAATATTTTATACAAAATTAAAGTTATTTAGGATGCTTTTGTTGGAAAAAAATTTGGAAATGGTTGCCGCACCCTGTATATATTCCTATCATGTCCACTGCATGGTGGGGCAATACAGGAATAAAATACTGTTTTATGGGTCTTTGGGGGATAGGAACATTGAAAAATATACCAAAAATTACCTTTCTAAATGGCAAGTTCCAATGTTTTTTGAAAAAGATATTGAAACCAAAACTAAGTTTTCATCTTATCTAATTAAAAAGTCTTAATGCATTAAATCACCCTTTTATGATATACATATAGGGGGACAAAGGGACTCAAAAATCAGCCACATGACCTCATATAAATGAAAGATAATTCATCTCTTTTTTAGGGGTTTTCTTTCCCACTTCTCTAATCTCCCTCATTTTAATGACGTCACAAAACTTTTGTTTCACTTTATCCCCCTACACATACATTTAAATGAGCTTTATTCATTGATCCTTAAATAATAATATCTTTTTTTTTCTACATTTGCCCCCCTGTGCTCTATATAATTGTCGTATGCAACTTTGTAAGAGGGCCATTTCCCTTTCATTATTCTTTTTCTATTGTCTTTATCCATTCACAAATACAATGAAGAAAACTAGAGATTGGGGGATAATGCATCCAAGAAAAAATATTTTGTGCCATTTTTTTTGAAAACTTTGTTTTCCGTTTTTTTTATTGCAAATTAAGTGACATAAAAACAAGGGTGACAAGATTTATAAAAGTGATCCATAAAAGGACGGACAAACGAACATTAATACTTGTAGAGTGTCAGAACTGAATAAGCAGAACATAAATGTATGAAAGTCAGAACAAAATTGTAAGGAAATTTGTTGAAAAACGTGAATACAGGATAATGTTAGAGGACATTCATTTTTAGGACTTGCTCATAGAGATGCTTCGCTTATTAAAAATCAAAATGTTTAAAATGAATGTACGGACATTCTGATAACGACTATATAGTTACTATGCTTTCTAAATCGTACCTAACTAAAACAGGAATCACCCTGCAAAGTTTGAAATGGATTGGGCATTTTTAAAATGACAAAATTAACGAAAAAAAGCTATCTGTTTCGGAGGTACGGACGGACGGACCGACCCTAATTATAGAAATGCTTCGCTTTTAAAATTTTTTTCCTTCATACTACATATCCATTACCCTGGAAAGGGTTGGTGCAACCAAGCAAAAAAAGAACGTAGAATACTAACAAAGACAATTTTTATAGTAGATAGCAAAGAAAAATCAAAATGATGAAGAAAAAAGGATTTTTGAAGTAAACATATTTTTAAAAAACTTTTTTTCAACAGCAAAATCATATTATTTTTTCTGATATTTTGAATGAATTAATAAGGTATATAAAAAAAATTTCTCAGTATGTTATGCTGTATTATATTTTAATTTCCTTTTTAAGAAATAAAAATAATATAACTATTTCTTAATTTGCTATCCTTAATTTACTTATTTGCTGTTTTAAAGAAATGTGAGAATAGATTTAGAAAAATCATTTAATTTTTTGCCAAAATCATGAATTAAACGTTTTTATGATTCAACAAATAGTCAAACAGAAAAAAACAACATTTATGCTACTTTATTTCACGTAGGGAGTGGGCATTGGGCTGTTTATTACACGAATCCCCAAAGTCTTATAATAACATTTTCTTGTTCATTGGCTTACCAACTATTGGGACTTTGATTAAATTTTGATTTTGATGTTCAAACGTTTTAACCACTAATTGTAATCTAAAGAAGGGAAAATTTTGTGTATCATAATTGTGGATTATCCCTTTTTATCTCTTTATATTACTGACCTTTTTTTGTTTTTTTTTCTGCTAATTCTTTAGAGGTTCTAACTTAGAAAAGCCTCATTAATCAGCAAAACTGCTTTTAAAGTCACCCACAACCAAAGCCGCAAAATTTAACCTCCGTCAACTTCATCAGTCACCCAATAAGGGTCAGCAGCCAGAGCCATGCTCACTGGCTAAAAGCACGGCTGCCAATCCCTGGTTACATTGTGTTGATCACAGTGAATTCAAATTCAAAACAAAAGAAGTTTTTAAAAGGACTCTCCACAGAAAAATCAACTTTGGATTTTTGAAAATCTAACCTGAAACTATTATTCTCTGTTCAATTTTAGGCATTTTTTGTTTTTGTGGCATCGCAATCGAAGCCCTTTGAAAATTTTGTCCGCCGCCTATTTGTACTGCCGCTATAACAATATATACTACACTTTCCTCCACTCAATATATGTTTGCCGCTAAAGAACATTTGCTCCATTGCAACCGGCCGCTCTACGATTTATCCTCTTCCTTGACTGGACAATCCTGCCGCCTCCATTTTGTGTTCGCCTCCGCCAAATATAACCATCTTTTGCCGCAGTTGCCGCATTCATCGCCCTTCTCCGCCGCTACTCCGCTATACATTGCGTACGTCGCTATGCACAACACCCCCAGCCTCCATTTAATTTCTGAACAAGGGAGAGGGGAGCATGTATTGAAACGCGACGTACAGCAATGAATAGCGGAGTAGCCGCGGAGAAGGGCGATGAATGCGGCAACATAGAAGCTAAAAATCATTAAAGCAGCACAAATTGAATGGCGGGAGGATTCACTTAAAGGAGGTAAAAAATTTCAAAGGGCTTCGATCGCGATGCCACAAAAACAAAAATGCTGAAAATTGAACAGAGAATAATAATTTCAGGTTAGATTTTCAAAAATCCAAAGTTGATTTTTCTGTGGAGAGTCCTTTTAAAGAGTAACATAAAAGACTATAAGAAGAAAAGCATCAATAGAAGCTTGCAATTTAAATGTATGTAACAAAAACATTTCTTAATTTTTTTTTATGTGGATGAATAAAAAGATATTTTAGTTTTAAACAATCTTTGAAAAAAGTGTAAGATAATACCGAAGCTCTCCATAGTACCCATAAAAAAATAATAGTCCATTATGACGTAATTCGGGATTTGTCGGCCAAAAGTTTTAAAGTTTATCCCCCTTTTTTATAGTCACGAAATTGAAAAAAATTCGGCCGAAAAATCCCGAATTACGTCATATTAGAATAATGGAATATTCAAATATGACGTCATTTTTATAGGCACTATAAAGAGCTTCTTGATTACCATTCTAGATGAACTGAAAGTTAATTTCCGAATGTGTACACAGTTTCCTCGGTGTTTCCACATCCTTTCTCAATATTTACTACTAGCTAAAAAGACTTCAAACTTCCAAAATAAGATAAAAATTTGAATGTATAAACGATTTATACATTATGCATTCAAAATTTTAATTTCTTCAAATTTTGATTTTTTTTGGAAGTGTTAATGTTCGTTTGTCCTACCATTTTAGAGGTTCGCTTTTATGAATGCTTTCATCCTTGTTTTAATCGAGACTAGATATGTACTATTGTTATTATTACCCACAGTAATGGAGGGGACATGGGGCTGTTTATTACAAAGTTTTATAACAAAATTTTCTTATTCGTTGGCTTAACAACTTTAGGGAATTTTGATTGGTTGATTTACTAAGTTGAGTATTCCACCGTTTCAACCAATAATTTTGATATACAGAAGGGGTAATTTTGTGTGTCATAATTCGGGATTTACTTCAATTGTCTTATCCCTTTAGATCCCTGTAATGATTGTCTCTATTTTGATAACTAGCGACTGCACCCCTAGCATCTAGGGGCTCTATATTGGAAAGAATATGGTAGGGCAGAATTTAGATAGCCCAAAACCATCCCGATACCTATATGTAGCTTTACTGTAAAGGAGAACCATATCGATTCATTGGTTAGCGAGATCCTTCGCTACAGACAAAAAAGGCTCAATACTTTATATATTAGGATAAATAAGTTATAAGCGGCTAGACAAACATAGAGTAAACAGGGATAACAACATCTATAAACGCGTAGCTCAATAAAACCGACAGAAATTCAACAATTGCACGAATTCCGTGTAAATCTGTCCCAAAGGAACTTAGTAACTGAATGCTTTACATACTTACATCTTAAGACTTCATTATATAGATGCTTTGCTGATATCACAGTGTTTAATCGTACAAGGAACAATAAATTTCAAAATCATATTAATAGGAAGATTTTTTTTTAATTTTTAGTATAGAGTTGCTACGCTTTCTAAATTATACCTAACTGTACTAGGGAATCATCAGGTCAAGTTTAGAATTATATCGTGCCTAAACGATTAGAACTCTATGTTACGAAAGGACGTACGGACTGACAACCCTTAATTGTAGAAAAGCTTCGCTTAAAAAACTTAGATTCAGAAGAAATACGTTATCTGTAATACAAAGTAGCTTGATGTCTGTCTGTCTGTCCGTCTGTCCGTCTGAAGCTTAAGATCTCAGTAACCACTGAACTGATCGGATTCTACTCTAAGTATATGCCTATTGGTCCTGTGGAGGTTTTAAGCTATTTCTCGGGGGGGGGGGGGGGGGGGGGACAAACCCAACCTCCCCAAAAATGAAAATCCCCCCCCCAAAAAAAAATTTTCTGGGGAAACTACTTCACAAAAAATTAGCAGCACCAGAATTTTTTTTTTCTTTTTAAATTACCTCATGAGCCAAAGCCCCTAGAGGCTAGGGGCGAAGCCGCTAGTACATATATACTACAAAATAAGATTCAACTTTTAATGACATAAATTGAACAGACTTTTTTAGGTGAATGTTTGTATGTTTCTTTAATCAGTAAGATCTCGAAAACCACCCAACCTATAAGTCTACATTTTTTATTGAGTTTTTTTTTAATTTAGGATATCTAATTGAGTAAGATTATCCCCCCCCCCCCCAAAGCTTTTTAGGGCGCATAGACAAGGACCGTTAAAAGGCTTTCCTTAACAGAAGAACCCAATCGGCATAGCCATTAGGGACGAACAGATGGGTGGACAAACATTTAACCAGATTGACAGATAGACGATGCTGTGAGTATTGGTACAAAAAATGGGGACATGATTCCAGTGACGTCATATTTTGCTTTCCCGAAAAAGGGAAGGGGGGAAGAAAATCTCTTCAAAAGAGATGGGGAAAACCCCCTTATCTCCCATCTCTTTTTATCTTCCCCCCTTCCCTTTTTCGGGAAAGAAAAATATGACGTCACTGGAATCATGTCCCCATTTTTTGCACCAATACTCACAGCATCCAGATAGACAGACAGACAGACAGCATTCAAGTACTTTTATTTGATATATGTAGAAATGGTAAGTACGTTGTCAGGGAGGGAGATGATATTAGGATTTTTATTACACTAGTCCACAAAGTTTTATTAAAACGTTTTCTTTTTCGTTGGCTTAACAACTTTGGGGACTTTTATAAAATTTTGAATGGTTGGTTCATTAAGTTGAGTGTCCACTAATTGAAATCTACCGAAGGAGTAATTTGGTGTATCAGCATTGGTGATGAACATCAATATATCAGCATCCATTTTCTTATCCCTTTAGATCACTGGTGCGTTGCGGATTTATTAATTATTCATAATGCTTTAGTTTCACAAGTTATACCACACATTCAGATTTGTTATCAGGCTTCAAGAGATTTAGGGTCAGGCAGCCAATTTAGCTTTACTTAATGGCCGTCGCTACTATTGTAGCATAGGACTGATGAATCCTCCAAGCCGTTCTGTCCTGGGCTTTCTCCTCCGTTTGCTCCAACTTCATCTCCAGTTCTTCCAGATCCACCAGGATAGTCTTCCTCCAGGTCTTCTTGGGCCTGCCTCTGGAGCCTATATCTGGGTCTGGAGATCTTAGAGTACCCATTCTAATAACTTGTCCTAGCCATCTCCATCTTTTCATTCTGATTTCATCTTTTATGCTTATACTTTTAAGTAAGTACAAACAGCTCATTGTTAAAAATCCTATTTGGCCAGATTATTCTGCATATTCGACAGAGATTTTTTTTGTGTGAAAAACATTTAGTTTGTTAAAATCTAACTGGACATATCACCATGTCTCTGATCCATAGGGCAATAAAGACTTCTTCACAGTTAGAGCGAAGGTGCTTTGACTTTACTGTCAGAACCGAAATTGGGACATAGTGCATTTCATTACCCTAGGTTAGGTAACTTCATTTCACTTTTCAATAAAATCTAAAATGTAGCCGTTTTTGAGAAAATTAGGTTTGAAAATTTCAAGTTCAATTTTCATCCCTTAGGAGTTATCGCATAATCATGTCAAGAAAAACAAAAATTATTCATTTAAACTTTTGAACAACTTTGTTTTTATGAAGTCTTTTATAAAACCTCTCTATATATGATTTATTTAAGGCTGAATTTCCGTGACCTTAGCAAAGCAACTGATAAAAATGGTCATGATTCAACTCACTTCAGGAGTGGTTTTATGAAGAACTTTATTAAAGCAAACTTGTTCAAAATTTTATTAAATAATCTTTGCTTTTATTGTCACGATTCCTATGGGATAAAAATTGAACTTGAAATTTTCAAATCTAATTTTCTCCCAAACGGCTGCATTTTAGATTTTATTGAAAAGTGAAATGAAGTTACCTAACCTAGGGTAATAAAATGCACTATGTCCCAATTTCGGTTCTGCCACAAAAGTTAAAGCACCTTCGAACGCACTGTGTCACATTACTATTGTATTGTTTTAGTTCCAGAGAATACCTGTTTGATTTCCAGATGTTGTTGAGGTTGCTGTAAGCGTTTTTGACTTTGACCAGTCTTGGAAAAAATGCTACCTAAAATCTCTGGAATGCCACTAGAAACAAGGGGCGTAACACCTTGTTGTACATTTATTGTAAAGTCATAAAATCATGAGATTTATTTTTTACATTTCTACTTTTTTATTAGATTTCTAAATGTCTTTAATGCATTAATTTATCTAATTGAATCTTTCACCTTTTTTAAAATTTAAATTAAATTGCAAAATGTTTCTTTAATCTTTTGGAAAAAAAAGTTGGTGTTTGCATAGCAGAGGAGCCAACTTTTTGGGTGCGCATTCACTTCCGCATTTCATATTACATTCTCAATCATAGTGTCACAAAATAGCCTAAAACCCTGTGGGATAGGAGAAAATGGGCTCTTTATGACACTAGTCCCCAAAGTTTAATAATAACGTTTAACAACTTTGGGGAAATTAGTGAAGTTTAAGGGGTTGATTAATTTATTTGAGTGTTCAAACGTTTCATCTACGAATTTTAATCTACAGAAGGGTTAAATTTGTTTATCATCATTGGGATGTACATTAATTTATCGGCAATTGTTTTATCCCTTTAGATCCCTGCTAAAACATATAAAAATAAAAGGATGTAATTGGGAAGGGCAAGTAACTTGGAGGGTAAGACAATGGACGGTAAATTGTTGTAGTTACCCAATGATTATAAAACAAAATACTCATTCTGTTAAATAATGTTATTGGTTGCAAAGTTGTGACACTGCTAGTTTGAACCAACCAATCAAGATTTAATAAAAGTGTAGAAGTCAACGAATGAGAGGCCTAGTATATAAACATTACAGTCCAAAGATAGTTTATGTTATTGTAATAAAATGTAATTTGGACGTAGAGGAAATTAAATCCACGCCAAATTTATCATACGAATAAATCGCGAAATCGCAAAATTAGTAAAAAAATTGGGGGGAGGAATTTTTTTCATTTTGGGGAGGTATTTTTAGAAATTAACCAGCCTAAAACCACCACATGACCAGTAGGTATATTCCCTGAGGAGTAGAATTAGATCGGTTCAGTAGGTACCAAGATCTTAAGGGACGGATGGACAGACATCAAGCTACTTTGTTTTATAGATGGATCTAAAGGGATAAGACAATGGCCGATAAATTAATGTATATCCACTATTATGATATACAAAATCACCTCTTCTGTAGATTACAAATAGTTGAAAGTTTAGACACTCAATTTAATGAACCATCAAATCAAAATTCAATAAAAGTGACTAAAGTTGTTAAGCCGGCGAATAAGAAAACGTTATTGTAAAACTTTGGGGACTGGTGAAATAAAGCTTATGTACAAACGGACAATAGTGAGTTATAGAGCATATATTCAGATTTCATAGCAAAGAAAAGAAAGAGAGAGAATGTGCAAAAACTCAAAGAAAATCACGAAATCTTTATGAAATAATATTTCTTTTGAATTATATCCGACAGACAAACGGACAAAACAATGTATTGACCCAATACGCATATGTCTTAGGTATTTTCCCTTAAATTTAAGCTGTCTATGTTTAAAAGCAGCTGAGAGAAAAATAATTCCCTTATAGCGTTACGGACTGACTGACTAACGGACTGAAAAATCTAATTGTAGAGAAATTTCACAACTAAAAAGACATTAAATAAAAATCTATAATACAAAGTAGAACAATGTCTGTCTGTCTGTCTGTTTGTTTGTACCAAAGGAACTCGCTGAACCGACCGGGTTTTCCTTTACAGGTTAGCTTCTCATAGGTCCCGGGAAGGTTTATAACTATTTACTTGAGGGTGAGACACCTGCCCCAGTTGTATGCCCCTGCTAATAAGTTTAATGAAATCTTAGGGGCTTGGTGACGCTTCGGGTACAAGTCCTTTCCCCGCCACCTGGAACATACTAAGCGTTTGAATTGCAGTGTAACGCGTTCAATCACCCAGGGTATTAAGTAAGGAACACCCAATAGACTGCCAACTCTTTGATTGCACGACCTTTGTCTTAGAAGTCCAAACTGTGCACGGTAATGAGTAGGGCCAAGGCATTCGCCTATTCGTCTAACTATTTAAATCGCGCACCTGACATAGTAGCAGTAAGAACCATTTGTAAGTTCTTTAGTTGTGACGCGGTGTCCCGACAACAAGCGGATGCGCTATGTGTTACACCACAGTCGTAGGTTGATAAGTGTGAAAGAGTACGTTTATGATGATTCTATATTTAATTTGTGTAATGTTCCTGTGTTTGCACACAGATTAATAACTTAAAAACTAGGGTTGGGCCGGATACTTTTTTGGCCGGATACCGGATACCGGATATCCGGCAAATATCCGGTTATCCGGCCAAATTACCGGATATCCGGCCGGATAACCGGCCAAATTACCAGATATTAAAGTAGTAAAAAAAAAATTCTTCAGAAATCTTATATAAATTTACATAAAGTTAAACTTATTCAGAAAAAATGTTCTTCTAGCTTCAATAATAAGAAAATTATAGCCATTTAAGATTTTAAAAAGCAAAGATTTTTGGTGTAAAGTATAAAAAATATTAGAGCCTGATATCCGGCCAGATAGTTTCAATATCCGGAATCCGGCCGGATATTGAAAATGGCCGGATATCCGGCCACATCGGATATCCGGCCCAACCCTATTAAAAACCTCAATTTTGTATAGTAGTCAGTCTTCTCAGTTAGGTTAGGGTTTGATATATATATCTCTTATATGCTTTTCAAACCTATCTAAAATTGAAAATTTTTCGAGATTTTAGAGGATAGGACAATTAATAAAACTTATTTAAAGCAAAATTACTCAAAATTATAAGTTGAACCGTTTAATAAGATTTCAGAATGTGTCTAAATTTTTAAACTAACTCATTAGTGAACGTGTTTTTTTTTATAAACAAGGATAACAACATCCATAAAAGCGAAGCTCTAAAACGGTATGACAGACGAACATTAACTCTTGTAGAGTGTTAGAACTGAATTTACGAAATATGAATATACAAGTTTTGACATAATTATACGTAAATTTGTTGCAAAACTTCTTAAATACAGAATTCTATTCAAGGACATACTAACATTTTTAGGACTTGATTATAAAGATGCTTCGCTCAAAATATTGTACCTTATTGTAGTGGGAATCAGTGATCTAAAAATCAGATCAATCAGATGCTTTTTTCACATAAAAAATTATTGTTAAAAAAGTAAAAAAATCAACATGTTTAAAATGGACGTACGGACAATCTGGTAACGATTAGAGAGTTGCTACGCTTTCTAAATCGTACCTAACTACTACAGGAATCATGATGCAAAGTTTGAAATCGATAGGACAATTCTTACATTCTGAATTAACGAAAAAAGCTATCCGTTACGGACTGACTGACGGACGGACGGACGGACTGATCCTAATTTTAGAAAAACTTCACTTTTAAAACTATATGTAATATAGAATTGCTATGAATTAAGAATGTTTTTTTTTGTAGTTGCAGGAATTAAGACTTACAGAATATCTAGAAAACACATCCAAAGAATAGAAAAGCTACACTAGTAGCATGGCACATTGCTTTAGAACAAACGTATTTTTTAACCTTAATGTGCGCTGCAAGATATCTAAGCATAATCTATATTTTCTATTATAGATTACTAGCGGCTACGCCCCTAGAAGCCTCTAGGGGTACTTAATGTGAGAGGGGAAAATCGAACTTCCCCCCTTTCAATTTAAATTTTAAAGCAATGAAAAAAAATATTTTTGATTGGGGGGGGGGTGATAAATTTTCATTGGGAGGGTGAAGATACTCTCCCCCAAAATATTTTAAAACCTTCCCTGGACCTATTTGAAGCTTCACTGTAAATGAGAACCATATTGATACAGCGGTTAGCGAGATCCTTCTTTACAGACAAAAAAAATCTTACTACTTTATATAATAGGATTTGTAGACCTTATGAAGCTGGTTTTACCCACGTTCCATCATGTAGCAACCTTCAAAGTTTAATTTTTTGTCGGGAAATGTTTTATTCCAGCAACCTTTTTAAGTTGTGATACGAAACTTCGTAACAAGCCATGTGTGTGCAAAATTTTTCACTTGGCCAACATTATGATATATTTCATACAACTCAAACTTGACACAAAATTTAATCATAAAAAACATGGAAAGGGAACATTGACAGGGGAGGGAAGGGACATTGGACTGTTTATTGCACTAGTTCCCTAAATTTTATAATAATATTTTCTTATTTGTTGCCTTAACAACTTTGGGGACTTTATTGAATTTTGGTTTATTGGTTGATAAAGTTGAGTGTCCACACGTTGCAACCACTAATTGTAATCTACAGAGGGGTAATTTTGTGTGCATCATGACTGGGGATGAACATCAATTTATCGGCCATTGTCTTATCCCTTTAGATCCCTGGAACATTGACATTGACACAATACAATCTGTCCCGATTTTGTATTACTTTTGAGGAACACGACTCCAGTTACGTCATATTTTTCTTTCCCGAAAAAGGGAAGGGGGAAAGAAAAAAAAGGGAAGGGAGGAAGAAAAAAGAGATGGGAGAAAAGAGGGTTTTCCCCATCTCTTTTGAAGAGATTTTCTTCCCCCTTCCCTTTTTCGGGAAAGAAAAATATGACGTCACTGGAGTCGTGTTCCTCAAAAGTAATACAAAATCGGGACAGATTTTATTGTGTCATTGACATTCATTCAAAACATAAGAATTTTCAATGAAGCAAGAAATCTTTTAAAAATTAAAGCTCTTCTAAGAGTATCTTTGTGTGAAACAAATATTCTCGTATATTTCTCTTCTGATTGTGATTTTCAGGTAAACATTAAAGGTATAAAGGTCATGATATTTAATTTTGGCTTATTAGGCTAGGATAAAGCCATTCTATAATATAAAGTAGTAAGGTGATTTTTGCCTGTGGCGAATGATCTCGCTAACCGTTGAACCGATAGATTTTCCTTGACAGTTTAGCTTCGCCTATGTCATCACACCGTTAAAAAAGTTTTCCCCCCAAAAAATTATCTTACCTTTCCATAATATAGCAGTCTACATGGTACATGCTTTTCAAACATTTCTCATCATAAATATACGTTGATAAATTAATTTTTAGTAGCGAAACTTCTCTACAATTCACTTAGTCTGTTGGTGAATCTGGCAGTCAGTCTGTAACGCGGAAATGAGGAAACACTGTATTTTGTCGGTTGCTATATCAGATAGACTACTCATTTTTTTTTGTAATATACCTCTTCCTCTTACTCTATCATTTTCTCCTTTTTATGACAACAGCTGCTTAAAAACTCACTTTATAAGTCTGCACATTATAGTAAAACACTAGAGGGGCAAGGGGTTAAATAACTGTATATCCCCATCCCTTGTGCCGACTCTCAATTGAGTATTTGCAAATAAACCAATAGTTTCGGGAACAGTAACACAGTCAAGTAACGAAATTGATTTGCTCGCAGACGAAAAAGGTTCTTGGAAAAGGGGGAGGGCAGTATATAGACATCTATACTAGTATGCACGTCCACTCGTAATTTTGTTGAACTTCTCTAACTTATGAATGTTATTTCAACTTTGCTTGTTATGACCATACGCGGTAATGTTTCTTGTGAGAAAACTTTTCATGTAGCAACTAAGTTTGTGGTAAAGTGTTAATAGTTATTTCTTGCATCGTATTATAAACAGCTTTCCGCGGATATAGAATGTACAATTGAAAGATTAAAACTAGTTTTTTTAGCCCCTGGGTGCCGAAGGCACCGGCTAAAAAAACTGGTTTTAATCTTATGATTGTACATTTTAATATTCGTAGAAAGCTGGATATAATACGATGCTAGACATAGTTTTTTTCGTATGGATGAACCGGTTCCTATCCACTGGAAATAAAGGTACTAAGAAAGAGAGGTAATGTCTGATTGAGCCAATAGGAGAATCGCATCGGTACATACATTTAATTTCATTGGTTGAAATTGTGTTCACATTTTGTTACGAACGCATGCTTTTTTCATTTTATACATAGATAAAAGTCAGCTGTAAACAGTATATTTTCTTAGTAGAAAGCTTTGCGGAATCAGAATTAATTGCTCAAAAATTTCGTTTTAAATTTGAAACTTCAAACAGAGGTGGATTCTTTTTAAAAAAGTTAGGCTGGCTACTCGCTGGTGAGGCAAAATTATTTTTGTGAAAAATCCTCCAAAATCGAATACAAAAATTTACAAAAATTAAATAAAATCTTAAAAGGGTTATTAACATATGATATTGTTTAATTTTTGTAGATTTTTGATGTGCTTTTGGATTTTTCACATAACCGCTTTCTACGAATATAGAAATGTATAATCATAAGATTAAAACCAGTTTTTTTAGCCCCGAGGTGCCGAAGGCGGTTTATAATAGATGCTAGACATAGTTTTTTCGTATGGATGAGAACCGGTTCCTATCCACCGGATTAGAATGAATACGAGAAAAGCTATTAAAATATTCTTTTTAGCAAATCATATTCGAAGCCACCAAAAGAAACGACTATATAACGTTAATTTTAGATAATTTGAAGCTTAAACCACCTAAATTTTCAACAGAAAACAGATGCAATATTAATAATTTGCGGCTAAGTCAGTCAAAAACTGGCGACTGCCGATGCCCTCTAAACTTTGTATTTTGATATGAACTTTATATGATTTAGGTTATGTATCTATTTGTATATGATATCATGGATCTCAAGGGATAAGACAATGGACGATAAATTGATGTACATTCCCAAAGATGATACACAAAATTATACCTTTTGTATATTACAATTAGTTGTTGAAACGTTTAAACACTAACCTAAATAAACCAAACCCAATCAAAATTTAATAAAAGTCCCCATGGTTGTTAAGCCAATAAATAAGAAAACGTTATTATAAGACTTTGGGGACTAGTGTAATAAACAGCCCAATGTCCACTCCCTTCCTGATATGATATAGCTAGCTTGGCCTCAATCCAACACTCAGTTGACACTTTTCTGCATATCAATGTACAAATTACATTACAGATAGTTTAATAGAGATTTTAGCATAGATAAATAATATTACTAACTTCCTAACGTCCCCATAAGATGCGATAAAATATATGACTTATAACTTACTAGCGGTTACGCCCCTAGAGGGCTGTAGGGAGACTTGAGGGTGAAGGGGGGGGGGGAAGTCGCTCTACCCAATTTTAATTTTAGTTTTAAAAAGAATATGTAAGTTTTAACCTGTCTAAATTATCGAAAGAAGCTAACAGTTACAGATGTACGGACGGGCCAACCTTAATTATAGAAACGCCTTGCTTTTAAAAAGAGCAATTGAAGTTAGTTAAAATATAAGTTTGTTCATAATGCCTCCTTCTCATAAACTATTATTCATCAGAATCTAGTTTCTTTTGGTGCAATAGAAGCTAGTTATATCTCTAGTGTAAATATGTATATCTATTCTTTTATATCTATTTTAATATGATAAGATTAAGTCTTTATTTTCAGACACACATCTAAAGCAAATATCTACATGCACAATTTTATGTATTTGGGTCAAAAAATAGTTTTTTTCCTGTACATTTTTAGATTATTTTCGTTAAAAACGTTTGAAACAAATTATTTGCAATAGTATTATAGTTGACCTGTTACTCAAATACAATTTTTGAAATTTAATTCTTCTGCTGACCTAAAAAGTTACTTCAGGGGCCTAGAAATAAATGTACAAAATTTTATCTCTCTACTCTACTGACTACCTAGCGACAGGCCTCTTAAAAAGGCCATTTTTGAGATCCCGTTATTTCATACAAAAATTTCAAATGCTTACGAGAATGGCTTGGTGTTCTGCATATTTTTTTAATTATAAAATGCGATTAAGATTGTTGTGTCAAAAGTATGCTGTGCTATCTTTGAATCGTACCTAGCATTGGCGATGTCTGTTTTTTTTTTTTTACATTTTTCAGCAATTTTTTTTTAGAAATCTCATCGGCGCTAGTTGTAGAGTAGACTTTGACAAAAGATTTTTTGGATAACATATCTTTGATGTTTTGTGGTATTCGGCAGCTCTGGACCATGCAAAAAACCAAGACATTATAGTGATGCTACGCACCTAGTTAAATCCTGTTATTCCACAATTGTGAAGCCACCTGAAAAGATGTCAGATAACGGTACTGATTTTATCCCTCAGTTGTCCTGTAAATGGAGGGAGGGGTGTTAACCCTCCCTCTCCCATCTTAAGCACCGGAACCTTCCCCTTCAACCACCAAGTTATCAGCACCACCTCAACCCTGAGGATAAAGGATCTAAACCTGCCCCCACACAGACTGTTGTTGTCACAAGTAATCATCAAACCTTCCCTCTTTAGTACCCAGACCTACCACTCAACCCCTCTATGCTTATCTACCTATTGTGCTGCTCCAGGGGCTATCCTGCCTGCCCCAGACAGGGATAGCCATCTACCTAACCATTGCAATTATCTATGTTTTACTGTATGATTTATTTTTAACCATCTTTATTCCTAATCCATATGTATTTATATTATGGTTAACTGTATCCTTAATCCCCCCCACCCTTTCCAGGGATGGGGAATCATGATTGCCCAAACTGACTATTGTATATGTATTATAATGCTTTTATGTTATGATCATTTATTCCTATCCATGTAGTTATTGTTTGTTGTATATAACTTTAGTATCTTACAACCCTTCAATAAAGTGACAACTGAAATCGATGTTGATCATTATCTAGTGAAAGCTAGAGAAGCGTAGCTTCTCTATAGTAAGGTGTCCACGTCTGTCACACTGCCGTAGTCTTTATTCGAACTCTGGTGTCTGCCATTTACCCTAGGCGGATACCACAATTTTGGTGACAGCTGTGTGAGATTACGGCGAACCACAAGTGTAGAGCAGACGCGCATCTGAGGCGAAGGTACTCCCAGCAGTGAATCTGGCAAAACTGACGCAAGCAACCTGAATTACCCACCCTGGATAGCAAAGTTTAACTCTGCATCCGGCAGTTGTGGAAGCAAGACAGCGAAATTTGATGAATAACCGCGAGCAGCGCTGATATCTAACGGAGAATTGAGCGCCAAAAGGGCTGAAACAGGCCTGCGGACCGGCTGAAACAAGCCAAAGAAGTGTAAACGGCTGAAAATAGGCCAATTTTACTGCAAGAAATAGCAGGATCCGAACCAGTGGCGCTAGTAGGACGGGACATTCCCTGCCGCCATCAGCTGGATTTGGATAAGCGGCGCTAGCAGGACGGGACATTCCCTGCCGCCGATAGGCTGAAACATGCCACATAGCTGCAAGCTGCGAGCCAACATACGAGTGTAGTGCACCAGAACAGAGAAAAACTACGTCAACTCTAAGTGTCCTGAGAGGCTACAACGCAGCCACCCATCTAGAAAAAACAGATATTATATTACAGTGCAAGGATTACCACCCTGGTGTTATGGCCAAACAATAGATTTATGAGCAAAGCTTGGCAAACAAAATTGTTGTGTTGTGATAAATCTAAGAATAGAACAGGCTTGGATTATTGGGTATTGTGATAACAACTAAAAATAGGACAGAGTTGGTAAACAAATTTGTTATGCAATATAAACAAGGACCCTGATACACAATCAAAATATCTCAAGCCCACAGCACAATAACAATACACCCCTTATTCCAAGGGAAGGGGAGAAGCCCCTCTCCATTGAAGGCAAATACAATCAGGGTGATATAATAGATAAACCTAGGATTAAGAAGAAAAGGCAATATTACACCAGCCCACAGTTACCCCCCTCTCTCACAGGGGGAACGGACGGAGTTACCCCCGTCCCCTTACGCGCTTCCCCCTTCCTACCCACACTAGATTAAGTCCGTCTGTAGTGTGGGGCTAGCGATCGGACACACAGAGCGCCATTCACGGGTAGCGCAACAGAGTGCGGAAAATATCATAAATCCACCGGACGAAGCTGACCAATGAGAGAGCGAGTTGAGGGGTGAGAGCGCGTTTTCCCCGTGTGCGCGGATTTGACGGTGCGGACGCGCGTTGCAAGGACAGGAGATTTCACGCACACACACACACACACACACACCCACACAGGAGAGGGGCCATTCTATAGCATACATCAGAGATATTTTTTTAGGAGAAAAACTTGCAAGCTCCTCCCTCCCTGTCTACAGTGTGATAAGGAAAACTAAACCAGTTCCTTAAACCCGCTCAGACCCTCAACATCTTCCTAGCCTGCCAACCCTACTTCAAAGCTGAATGGTTAGTGAAAACAAATATATGTATATATAAATACCCAAGTGATAAATGAGGTTGTTTTTTTTTGCATCATGGGTACAAGTAAGTGAATACTAACCTCACCAAACACCACTGGAAACTGATATGGTAACTGAACAAAAGTACGCCCACCCTGTGGACATAGCCTGACTTGCTGCCCCACACTGGGCAGTGGTGGTGTGTACCTGGACCATCGACCTTCATAGTTGTGAACTATATACAGAGGAAGCGTGATTTTTTTGAAGCAAGGAGGAAAAGCTAGCTAGCTCTGGGGATATTCCTATACACGTATATATATATATATGGGCGTGTAGCCATGTATATATATAGGTAACCTACCTATCCATATATCCACTAGCGGATACGCTTCTAGAGACATCTGTGATACCTAACATATTCCCTGTTACCTTTAAGCTAAGATCCGCTGGTTACCACAGAAATCAAGAGCTATACTGGAAAGGAGAACAACTCAGGCTCAACAGTTAAACAAGACGCTGGCACCAACCAACCAACCCCCTACTACTTATCATGGGGGCGCGCCAGCCACAGAAACTCTTGAGCCAGGAGGACCGAGCCCACGGCTACATGGACTACCACCCTAATTACACAGCTATAGTATTTATACTAGGGGTGAGCCGGCTCGAACCTCCTTGCGGTGCGGCTACTCTACTCTGCTCCTATATCTACAAGATACTGCTTCTGTTATTACTTTGGCCTACTGTGTTGAGTACAGTGAACATCAAACACATGCCAGGTCACAGACCCCTGGTCCCTGAGATGCCCTTGTCTGGAAGGGCGACTGAATGTCCGCTGCACAGCTCCTGTTCAGTTGGTGCTCAACGTACGAGAAATAGCAATGCTGGACTGGGGGTTGCTGAACCTGTAGGTGTCCTCCTGGGGGTGTTGAACGATGCAACTGAGCCTAATGAGAAGGTGACAAGCTTCAGAGACTTAGTGGCCAGCCCCAAGATGGACACTACTCCCAGAACTGAGATCTCAAAGGGGCCCAGCCCTAGGGCCAGTACCACCTGTTTCTGGGGTGGAAAGGTCCTCCCTGGCACTGGCCTCACCAATCTGGAGGATGGGGAGCTGTCTCAGGGGAATAGGCTCTTCACCCAGATGCCCGACGCGTACCTGGGGGTGGGGGAGCCGCCACCCAAGCCTCCCTGGGAGCCCCCAGGCATGGAACAACTGGGGACCGGCCTAAGGATGGGGACTGGTGACCTGCTGCAGTGGAAGACTTTACCCAGCACGGAGGGAGCAGGGTTGACCAGCAGCAGTGAGGCTGTTCCCCCACACTCCAAGACCAGATGCCGCTACTCTGTTGAACCACTGCACATGTCCCAGCCAAGTTCCCCCATGCTGCTGAAGATGGAGGCCCACCAGGATGCAGAGCTCCAACTAGGAAAGTCAATAAGAAGGCCACCCCTTGCCAAGACCAGAACCACCGCAGGGGCTCCCCACCAGCAGCTGACGGAGCCTGGCAGGGACGCAATACTAGCTGGCAACTCTGGCCCAACTCAGGTGGCTACCAACAGTCTGCTGACAGTCCGGAATACAGTTCAGGCTACCATCAGTATGGCATCTTCTGGGCCTTACTGGTCCACCTGTGGGTACCTGTCCACACACTGGCCACAGGTACCCCCCAGAGATCATAGCCCCCTTTCCGACTGGCACCATCAACAGCCTTTGCTACCAACCACCTGGCATACCCAGAGGCAGGATCCCTCATGTGGAGAAGCACCTGCAGAAGCTAAGGCCGAGGCTGGCCTCGCCACCCAGGGGAGGAGAGCCGCTGTTGGATGGAAGGAACCTGTGTGTATGGGGAGGAGGCTGAATGTAACCAAGGAGCCACCCCAAGCAGCCCAGCACCGCCTGACCCCTAGTAGGGGAGACCCTGTTTGTCAACTGGTGCCCCAACTGGAGGAGGAGAGACCTGGCAGGTTGATACACCCTGAGGAAGCCGGCCTGATGGGACCCAGCTGGACGAAGGGGCGCTGCCGCTTCAACGGCCACACAGCCGCCAAGTGTAGAACCGGTTGGGACCGGGCAATGAAGAAACACCAGGCCGCCCAACAACCTGCAGGCAACCAGTCTGCCACCCAGGTCCACCTGGAGGGAGATGCCCAGCCGTCACCCCAACTAGCTGCCGCCGCTGGGGCCGCGGCTACCCAGGAGTCTGTGTCTCAGATTGGGACCATGGTGGCCAGGATCAACGTGCTGGGAGGAGCGGCTGAACCCAACCGGGTTGGCCTGGACCTCAGCCGCAACCACAGGGGACCGGTGTCCGTAACCCCTGTCACCCCCAGCAAGAGCCGAGGGGCGCTACCCAGCGCCACCGGGACGGTGTACGGGGAGGCCCTGGCGGCCGCCGAGTGGGAGAGGCAAGAGGCGCTAGCCAGCGAGTCTGAGTCGATGTATGGGACGCCAACCGGCGTCGCCACCTGGAAGGAACGAGAGGTGCTTCCCTGCACCACCAAGCTGATGTCTGGGGCGACAACCGTCGCCGCCACCTGTGAAGACTGGGGGGTGCTATCCAGCGCCCCACGCTGGTGCCTGGGGCGACAACCGTCGCCGCCACCGAGAGACCTGGACCCCTGTGAAGACTGGGGGGTGCTATCCAGCGCCCCCACACTGGTGCCTGGGGCGACAACCGTCGCCGCCACCGAGATACCTGGACCCCGGAATGAACCCGCAGCCCCAGAGGAAGGGGTGACACCCGTCACCCCCAGCCAGCCAGAGCCCCCAGCCAGCAGGGAGAGTCCAGCTGTCCCTCACCCTCAACTGCATCCAGCTGTCTACCTCCCTCAACCAAGCCAGGGTAATTGTATTGCACTGGTGTACCAGGACGTTTGGGCTGGGCCAAACTTGCCTGCGCCCCCTGCATCTGCCCCAGGAGCCAGGGTATCAGCCATTACCAGCCAGACTGAAGAAGCTTTGACCGCTGCCTGGGGAGTAACACAACTAGATGCGCCAAGTGCCGAGCCTAACCATAGAAGTAGAGG
This sequence comes from Acartia tonsa, assembly GCF_053477335.1. Classification (NCBI taxonomy): domain Eukaryota; kingdom Metazoa; phylum Arthropoda; class Copepoda; order Calanoida; family Acartiidae; genus Acartia; species Acartia tonsa. The sequence goes on from NC_137264.1 coordinate 7,225,336, forward strand.
ATCCCCAACAATTATGTCTACCCAAGATGGAGACAATGTGCCTGGACCCCTTCAGGCTAGGGGAGGAAATCCGGAGCCTTGTGCCTCCAGTCCACTAGCAGTAGTGTCCGTGGATGGGCCTGTCTCCCAGCCAACTAGAGCGGAGCCACCCTTGCAGATCCAAGACAGCCTCCGGCATCAAGGGTGGACTGTTACCTTTCCCTACCCCGCAGGTCGGATTGCCATGCACCACCCTGCCAATGTCCAGAATGAGCCTGAAGGAGGCAACGCTCCTACAGTATGGCAACCACCACCTGCCCGCATTGACAGAGACCCTGGAAGCCAAATGAACCTGACCAGCCCCGAGGGCGAAGAAACTGCGCCTGCATCCAGTAGCCAGCCTGCCAGCAGCAAGGTGACCAACACGATGGAGACCACCAGCCCAGTGGAGAAACCTGCAGAGGTGTCTACCAGGCGGCTGTTGGTCCAAGCCCCCTCAGGTGCGGTGCCACCCCTGGAGGTTGCCAGGGTGGCCTCAGAGGTACACATCCAACGGCCAGAAGATCCAACAGGACCAGCTACTCCAGCAGATATAGCCGATTCCGTTAGACCTGGGGAGGGCTGGAGTCCACCACCGTCCAGCAACTGGTATCCTGGCGGACCCACTCCACAAGGACAACAAACTGAAGGCCGCAACCACTGTCGGAAGTCTGGCGGTGCAGACAACCCCTCCAGCCTTCCGAGGGGAGAGTTGTGGTATTCGGCAGCTCTGGACCATGCAGAAAACCAAGACATTATAGTGATGCTACGCACCTAGTTAAATCCTGTTATTCCACAATTGTGAAGCCACCTGAAAAGATGTCAGATAACGGTACTGATTTTATCCCTCAGTTGTCCTGTAAATGGAGGGAGGGGTGTTAACCCTCCCTCTCCCATCTTAAGCACCGGAACCTTCCCCTTCAACCACCAAGTTATCAGCACCACCTCAACCCTGAGGATAAAGGATCTAAACCTGCCCCCACACAGACTGTTGTTGTCACAAGTAATCATCAAACCTTCCCTCTTTAGTACCCAGACCTACCACTCAACCCCTCTATGCTTATCTACCTATTGTGCTGCTCCAGGGGCTATCCTGCCTGCCCCAGACAGGGATAGCCATCTACCTAACCATTGCAATTATCTATGTTTTACTGTATGATTTATTTTTAACCATCTTTATTCCTAATCCATATGTATTTATATTATGGTTAACTGTATCCTTAATCCCCCCCACCCTTTCCAGGGATGGGGAATCATGATTGCCCAAACTGACTATTGTATATGTATTATAATGCTTTTATGTTATGATCATTTATTCCTATCCATGTAGTTATTGTTTGTTGTATATAACTTTAGTATCTTACAACCCTTCAATAAAGTGACAACTGAAATCGATGTTGATCATTATCTAGTGAAAGCTAGAGAAGCGTAGCTTCTCTATAGTAAGGTGTCCACGTCTGTCACACTGCCGTAGTCTTTATTCGAACTCTGGTGTCTGCCATTTACCCTAGGCGGATACCACAGTTTTATGTTAAAGAAGGTGTAACAACTTTTTTTTTATAGCTAGCCGGTTCTTTTAGTAAGTAGTAGATGTAAAATTTTTCATAGAATTCAGATATTCAATCGATTTTTTTGTAGACCTCTTATTTTTTAAGTAATTTAAGTTTAAAAAAAAAAATTAAATCGATTTTAAGGTACTAAAAGGCAACAAAAAAAAAGAAAGAAAATGGCCATTATGAACAAAAATAGTAAGATCTTTAATTTGACACCTTACTTTTTCAATTCTGTCAGGTAATTATTGAAAAAATCGATTTTTTAAAACCCACGAGAATAAAAACTTTGAACTTAATTTTATTATTTCACAGATAAAAAAATATGGGTTCATATATATATACCTTTAGAATCAGAAAAATATTACGAATTCATTGTAAGCAAAATTGAAAAAAAAGTTTACAATATAGTATATAAACTACAATAAAAGGAATTATATGAAAATATTATTTGTTAATTTTTTATTTTTTTACTTTTTTTCAATTTTGCTTACAATGGATTCGTAATATTTTTCTGATTCTAAAGGTATATATGAACCCATGTTTTTTATGTCTGTTTGAGAAAATATTTAGGTCTAAAGTTTTTATTAAACCGAGGTTAAAAAAATAGATTTTTTCAATAATTACTCAACAGAATTTTAAAAGTAAGGTGTCAAATTAAAGATCTTACTGTTTTTGTTCTTACTGGCCATTTTCTTCTTTCATTTTGTTGCGTTTTAGTACCTTAAAACCGACTTAATTATTTTTTTAAAAACTTAAATTACTTAAAAAATAAGAGGTCTACAAAAAAAACCGATTGCATATCTGAATTCTATGAAAAATTTTACATCTACTACTTACTAAAAGAACCGGCTAGCTATAAAAAAAAGTTGATACACCTTCTTTTAAATATACAGAAGAGCTAAAAACCTGCACATTGCTGAGAACATTAAAACGCCGTGCTACCGTTATTTGTTGAATTTGAGGCCTGGCGCTAGGTAGCCAATAGAGATAGAGAGATGAAATTTTGTACATTTATTTATAGGCCCCTAAAGTAACTTTTTAGGTCAGCAGAAGAATTAAATTAGAAAAAGTGTACTTTAAGTAACAGGTTAGTATTATAGTTACGTTGTCAAAAATATAATAACATTATTGGTTGTAAATATAGTAAATTTTTAATGTAGTATTTAAAAGTTTGACAAAGCTGTTTATTATCCTGTTGTGACGGCTATACTCAAAAAACGCCTATCTCAGAAAACGCCTATCTCAAAAAACGCCCATCTCAGAAAACGCCTATCTCAAAAAACGCCCATCTCAGAAAACGCCTATCTCAAAAAACGCCTTTTTCATAAAATGCTTACTACATTTTTAAAAATTGTCTTGTAGTAAAACATGTCAGTTTAAGAAGGTATTGTGAATATTGTACAATATGTACATTATAAATCTTCTTATTGAAATATCTATTCCTGAAGTATAATGTCACTCTTGTACATTCCTTAGGCACTTTTTATTTTTTTAAGCATTTTGAGCAACAACATACTAAAGGTTTGCTTTTTGAAAATTAATCACGATTAAATAACAAAAACTTTTACCTAGTTAATTCATGTTTGAAGTTTCTTTATTTTTTATATCTACTGCAAACAACCAAGTTTACTTTTCAGATATTATTTACTAAGTATATTTGCGATAACTTTTATTTAATAGATTCTTCCAATTTTTAACATTTACAAAAGGGCCTGCTTTATAGCTTCAAGATCCATGACAGATCTATATAGGAAATAAATGTCTATAAATGAGCTCAAATTTTCCAAGGAATAATCGTTTAAAACTCATAGTGCTCCCATAATCCAAAATAAACTCTCATTGCCCAGAACGAAAAGACCCATTATTTACTTTATTATAAATAAATTTATTTTTTTCATTTCATGTTGCTATTTACATTATATTGAAGTATTTAATTTATAATCATAAAAAAGAAAATTTAAATTTTTAATATAGTAAATTTAAGAAAACTCTGTTTTAAAAGAATTCGATTGTGGCGACACTTCATGTGTGTTCAAATATTGAAACTAAAATTTTAATCATATTAACCCTTTGGTGATGGTAATCAGAAAAAAAATATTATTGAAGAAATCTTCAAATCATTTAAATTATTAAATTAGTAATGGCGGGGGCGGAAAATTGATTTATTGAGAAATAGATAAATAGATATGTACTTATACAACACTAGCCAATAGCGAGAGAGTTATATCGAGCTAACTCTAGTATTACAATAATATGAACAACTATTAGCTGTATAAAGCATAAAGATAATGTTGAATTTGGGTTGGGTGAATTTCAAAATAGGGTTGTGAAATTTGGGTAGGGTGCAAGTAAAGGATAAATAGTTTGGAAAACACAAAATTTTGTTCTAGTTTTTATTATGCTAAAAAGAAATTTTAGATTCATGTTATATAATTATTAACATACACAAATAATATACAAATTATTTATTGAGTATGATATGCTTTAATATTAAAGGGAAATGAGAACCCCATTTCTCCCATCTCCTTTGATGAGATTTCCTTCCCCCCCTTCCCTCCTCCTATCCCGAAATTTATGACGTCACAACAACAGGAAAATATTGGCTTTATCAAAAGATTCTATTAGTGTTGCTCTAGCAACCTGGATTAAGGTTAAACAACTGTTTGATTTGATAATTGGATAAAATGAAAAATGATAAGATTTATACCAGTTTTGTTATCCCCGAGGGGCCGAACCCCCCGGCTCAGTAGACTAGTTTTAATGTTATGACTTTATTTCAATGTTCGTGGAAAATTGTATATGATACGATGCTATATTTATATATAATTTTTCATTATGGCTGAGAACTGGGTTTAATCCAGCGGATATTAATCGGTTTCAAAGCCATACTGGAAAAATTTTCCTTCGTATTTTTGACATGATCTTAAAAAGAATATTCAAAAGAAAAAGGTAAACTTTACTCACCTGCTGGTTTCAAATTTCCTAACAAAATGCCCCAAAGTTATTTTTTGTGTATCAAAATAAAGCACAAACAAACATATTTTGTTTATTTTACATAAAAGCCAATCAAAATTTGTTTAAAATAAAACAGCTTTCAAATTTTTTACTTCTTTTCTAAAAAAGTAGGGTCATTATCTACTAAATCGTACTTACATTTTATGTTGTAAATAAAACGATGCTTTACTTATAGCATTCTACAATGTTAAGTAAAATAAAACAAGAATGACAATATCCATAAAAGCAAAGCTTTAAAATGGTGGAACAAACGAAGATTAACACTTGTGTCAAAACTGAGTAAGCAGAATACAAATGTATGTAAGTCAGTAAATTTGTAGCAAAACTTCTAAATACAGGATACATTCTGGTAACGATTATAGAGTTGCTACGCTTTCTTAATCATTACTAACTACTATTGGAATTATCATGCAAAGTTTGAAATCGATGGGACAATTCTAAAATGTCTAAAAACAACGATGAGAGATATTCATTTCGGACGGACGGACCGACCCTAATTATAATAAAGCATCGCTTTTTAACAAATGTACAGTATGAAAGTATAATTTTAAAATTGATTTCTCTATTGTAAAATAGGCAAAAATGAATGTTTTTTTTTTTCAATTTACTTCAATCTTTCTTGAAAATAGAAATTAAACGAAATTTTGTGTAAGTCAAATTGGTTTATTCTTAGCATTTTAATGTAGATAACTTTAAAAATGTTTTTTTTTCTAAAGAGTTTTTCTTGTATTCATTCAAAAACGATTAATATCCGGTGGAAAAGAACCGGTTCTCAGCCATACTAAAAAATGGTCCTATGACAAACGCAGGAGTCACAAACGTCGGAGTGGACAAACGCAGGAATGGACACTTAACCTAACCCAACCTATACATTTATATTCTGCTTATTCAGTTCTGACACTTTACAAAGGTTAATGTTCGTTTGTTCTACCGTATCTGAGCTTCGCTTTTATTGATGTTGTTCTCCTTGTTATTTTAAAATGTTATAGTTATACTAAAATAATACTAGAACAAGGATGACAACATCCATAAAAGCAAAGCTCTGAAACGGTATGAAAGACGAACATTAACTCTTGTAAAGTGTCAGAACTGAATATACAAAATAGAAATATAAAAGTTTTGACAAAATTATACGAAAATTTGTTACAAAACTTCTTAAATACAGAATACTGTTTAAGGTCAAACGGAAACTTTTAGTACTTAATTATAGAGATTCTTCGCTTATAATATTGTACCTTATTGTAATAGAAATCAGTACTCCAAAAATCAGATCAATCGGATGATTATATCATATGATAAATTGTTATTAAACAAAGTTAAAAATCAACATGTTTAAAACATGTTTTGGTAACGATTATAGAGTTGCTACGCTTTATAAATCGTACCTAACTACTACAGGAATCATCATGCAAAGTTTGAAATCGACAGGACAATTCTAACATGCCTAAATTAATGGAAAAAAGCTATCCGTTACGGACGTACAGATGAACCAATCCTAATTATAGAAAAGCGTCGCTTTTAAAAATCTTATTGTGAATTGTAATAATGTGTAGAATTGGAACAAGAAGCTAAATGGGAAATATTTTCAATCATGGGTAAAATTCAGAGAAAGGGCTGTTTATTACACTAGTCCACAAAGTTTTAAATAACGTTTTCTTATTCGTTGACTTAAAAACGTTGTGGACTTTAGTGACTTTTGATTGGTTGCTTCTTCAAGCTGGGTGTTCAAACGTTTGAACCACTAATTTTAATCTACAAACGAGTAATTTGTGTATCATCATTAGAAATGTACATCAATTTATAAAACAATGTCTTACCCCTCTAAAATTGGGTAACATTTCTATTGGAGCGAAGATTCTTTAGAATAGTACAACAGATAAATATAATTGTATGAATAATTTCCTGAAAAAAATCTACAAAAATATGTAATTTTAGCACATGCAAATTACTATGGAAAGATAGACATCTGATTTATTTTTGTGGATTATTCTAATGATTTTTTTTCATTCATAATATTTTTTAAGCACTGCAACTATTTTTAAAATAAATTTTAAAAAAGGGAAAGGTGGTTGTTTGTTTATTATTTAGATAAGGTTGGATTAGGTTATAATAGGTTCAGTGTGGCCCTGCAGGTTAGGCATAAGAAAAAAATCTCCCCCCCCTTCCCACCTTAGTTTCAAAAAAATCTCCCCCCCCCTTCCCACCTTAGTTTCAATTATTTTAAAAGGGGAAGGGAGGAGGTTATGTGCTTGATAGGGATTTAATGGGAAAGCACTGACTTTTTTGTATTCTGTCTTTATTTGATAAAGTAGCGGATACGCCCTAGAGGCCTCTAGGATCACTTACAGTGGGGGTGGGGGGTTTAAATTCCATAACCTATTTTTTATTTTAGATTTTTAATAAAGTAAAAAATATGAGAAGCTACCCTGTAAAAGAAAACCATATCGGTTTAGCAGTTTAAGAGATTCTTCGAGACAGACAAGGATCCTTTTACTTTATTATACGGATAATTTTGTCCTTGTCAAGTAAGATAAATCCTTTCAGCTTCTTCTTAAAAAAATGATTTTAGTGAATGATAAAATTGGTAAAAAAGGTGTTGAAGGGAAGGCACGAGAATCCTTTGACAATTTGACCATTAAAGGATCTCAACTCCGGTGTTCAAATATTTCCGCAAATTTTTAATTTATGCAAATATTTATAATGCTAATAACATTTGAAGAGTATTATTTAGTCTGTTAGTCTGTACAAATATTGCCTTATATAGACGTAGTTAGTTATCGAGATACCTCGCTAATAATGTTGTGTCTGAGAGTCTTAGGAATCCTCATTTAAAATAATTTAATGGATATTATATCTGGTAAAAAATTCTTTGTCAAAATAGCAATGAATTAGATATTTAAGTTTTACATTAAACTAGCAGCTACTCTCCTAGAAGCCTCTAGGGGCATTTAAGGTGTAGGAGAGGGCGGGGATGCATAATTGGGAGGGTGGAGATATCATCTTCCAAAATAGTTAAAAACCTTCCTTAGGTTCAGTTGTTAGCGAGATCCTTCGCTATAGACAAAAAATCTTACTTCTTTATATAATAGAATTGTACCAGAATGTAAGAGGAATCATCAAGGTTATAAATTGAAACTATTAACATGCGTTAGGCTTAATTGATGACCATAGCTTTTATTTACAAAAACATTTTAATATCTGCTTTAAAAAATATTAAAGGTTTTATGATTTGAAGATAGCTACATCTATATTAAGATTTTAGTTGAATAGAATAAACTCCCCTCTAGGGAGGAATTAACCTTTAGAGAGGTTTATTTTACCCATCATCTCTCTCTCTCTCTCTCTCCCTCTCTCTCTGTCTCTCTCTCTTTCTCTCTTTCTCTCTCTCCCAAAAGTATTTCTCACTTTTTCCAAATAATCCTTTTTATTCTTACTGTCTATCGAAGTTTAACCAAGCTAACCCAAAATATTCACTAGTCCCCAAAGTCTTGCAATAACGTTTTTCTATTCGTTGGCTTAGCAACATTGGGGACCTTTTTGGGTGAAATTTTGATTAGTTGGTTCCTTTAGATGAGTGTCTAAACGTTTCAATCATTTATTATAGTCTACAAAAAGGGTAATTTTGTGTATTATCAATGGGGATGTAAATCAAATTATCAGCAATTGTCTTATCCCTTTAGATCCCTGTATGCAGAGAATGTGAGGATGTTTTTTTAGGTTTAAAGTGCATTTTGGAGTAGAAATATTTTTATTCAATACCAAAAATCTATTTTTATATTTCAAGATGTAAGTTAGTGTATTTAATTTAAATATGTGAGATTATTAGCCCCCACCTAAACAATAACCAAGCCCCCCCCACCCTCAAAAAAAAAATTTAAATACCCTTTAACACCCCCATGACGTTAATAAAACACCCAAAGTATCTAACTTAATTTTGGTTTAATTTGGTGTCAAAATTTTCAAGTGTGCTTCGCGCATCCCCTATGACAACGCTGTGCACGTAACTATATGGTAGAATATTTTACATCGACGTTTGATACTTGTTTATGCCTAATCGTCTTAGGAAGCACAATTAAACGAATAATGGTTATACGACAAATACATAAAAAATACGCATATTTTTTTATGAACCCAGAAAAATTTTATATATGCAACTAGTTTAAATTTTTTATTTGTTTTATTAAATTTTCGATCTTAGTTATTAATTTCGGACGGACCGACCCTAAATGTATAAGAGTATGTGTTTCGGAACGCAATGCCTAGCCGTTCTCGAAATCTTATCTCGAAGCCCTCCGAATGACCAACATAGTGAAGTTTACGAATGTGTATTTATTACCATGAAAACAGTAAGTCTAAAACAAAAATATAAGAATTAATTACATAAAATTAATTGTTATTATTTTGTAACATCGAGGTTGCGTGATTTTAATTTAATAAAAAATATGAATTTTCTAAAAAACTTAAAATTGGCACGAATCATATTAAATCGCATCAGAAATTGATAATTTTAGAATAAAATAATCAATAATATAAAAGTAAATATTCGTATATCAAAACTTAGCAGTTAAATGGTCTATTTGTTGAAAAATTAATGATTTAAATTTCTTCATAAAATTGTACCATTCTACGCTTATTTTCAAGAATTAAAGATAAATTCTTACCACATATGATGTCAAACTAAGCAGGAAGGCTTATTTGAGATATTCCACACATCAGAGCGCATGTATATTCAAGCAATACATTATTTTCATTCACGTAGCTCCTCACGTGGGACTTATCAAAGGAAAAGTGCGCGTCTCTTTTGTTCGTTTACAAGCCACGCGCAGCGCGGAGATAGTTAGGAATGCCGCGTAACACACTCATTCTCTGGGGAATTCTGGTGTAAGGAAAAAGGGATTAATGGGTTCAAACTTGCCAGGGAATACAAGAAATACATACCGAAACAGTATGAAAAAAGACATAAAAAAGTGAAAAAAGAAAGAAAAAAAGAATATAGACAATAGATGAAAAAAAGACTAAAGAGAAAAAAATAAAAAAATAGAATAAACAGAAAGAAAAAAAAAGAAGAAAAAGAGTAAAGAGAAAGTAGAGAAAAAAATAGATAGAATAGAATTACAAAGATAGTTAATTTCTAGAAAGAAAAATTATTGATGAAAAGTACAAATAGAAAGATAAACAGAAAGACAACGAAATAGAGAAAAAAGAAAAGAGTAGAAACGTATGAATGAGACGTAGAGAAAGAGAAAAGGAGAGAAAAATAGAGAGGCCGAGAGACCAAAAAATAGAGAGAGTGAGAGAAAAATATATATAGGGAGAGGGGGAGAGAGACACAGAGAGAGGGAGAGTTGCACTCCCTTCGGAGTTTCTTATCAGTTTCCGCAATTCTATTTTCACTGGGCTCGCTATACCTCAAACAGTTGCGGAGTTTCACACTTGTATCAGAACCGTAAACACCGCTGGGAGGCGGCCAAAAAATACACCGAGAATATATTCATGTTATTGTTTGTTTTGTGCTATTGGAAAATCATCTGTTTTCTTACAAAATAAACCTTTAGTCTTATATTATTTAAAAGGCTTATTTTAGCTTTGATATAGTGATTTAGAATTTTAACATATGTTCTACTAAGGTAAAACTATTTTCTTCCGAAACCGATTAATATCCGCTGTATAAGAATTGGTTTTCTGCCACACTAAGAATCTTTTATAGCATCGTATTACAGACAATATTCAATAATTAAAACAATAACCATAATACTGGTTTTCAGCCCATTGGGACTAGAAAACTGCTTTTTATCTTATAATTTTTCATTTTAATATCCTCGGAAAGCTGTCTATTATACGATGCGATAAATAACTATTACTATATTCGTCCTAAAGTCTATTGATAAATGTTTCATTTTTTAGCTAGAATCTTGTATAACTAAATATACTCATATGTTTAATGTTTGTTTTTATGTTTGATAACATGATAAGAGGTCTAAATAAAAATAGCTAATGCGAAGGAAATATTTATTAAAGGTTAACGCTGAATAGATATGTCGATATTTAATACTTTTCCATCAATCAAATTTCAAAACACAACATATGTATAATGATTTACGATAAGAAACTTACAAATTGTACAAAAATTACTTCAAGTTGAAAATAAATTATGTAGGATTAACAAATAAAAACGATAAAGTTTGTAATTTTTATATTGATGTTTTCTTACAATGGCATAACTGTTATAAAACAAGGATGACAACATCCATAAAGCGAAGCACTGAAACTGTAGGACAAACGGACATTAACACTTGTATATTGTCAAAACTGAATAATCAGAATATAAAAGTATAAGAGTCGAAGCAAAATTATAAGTAAAAGTGCTTGATACAGGATAATGTTTATGGACATACTTAAATTTTTAGGACTTGATTTTAGAGTTGCTTTGCTTATATTATTGTATTTTTTTGTCCCAGGAATCTATATACCAAAAATCAGATCAAACGGATAATAAGATAAAAGTAGAAAAATCAACATTTTTAAAATGGACGTACGGACATTCTGGTAATGATTATAGAGTTGCTACGCTTTCTTAATCTTACCTAACTACTACAGGAATCACCATGCAAAATTTGAAATCGATAGGACAATACTAACTTGCCTAAATTAACGAAAAAAACTATCTGTCTCGGACGGACCGACCCTAATTAAATTTAAAAATCGTTCTGCCCATAATACGTCCTATATACATAAATATCTCAATAGTTAGATTAGCCTTTTTAGCGTAGTAGCATATTCGCCCCTATCCTCGGGTTCTATATATTTGAAGAGGGAAGAAGGGGCACACATAGTTATTTCTCGCATCGTATTATAAACGGCTTTCCGCGGATATAGAATGTACAATTATAAGATTAAAACTAGTTTTTTTAGCCCCGAGGTGCTGAAGGCACCGGCTAAAAAAACTGGTTTTAATATTATGATTGTACATTTTTATATTCGTAGAAAGCTGGATATAATACGATGCTAGACATAGTTTTTTCGTATGGATGAGAACCGATGCTGTGAGTATTGGTGCAAAAAATATGACGTAACAAAAAAAATTAGCCAATGAGAGTCCACTATAAATTTTACCATTGGTCAATAACGGCCTCTCATTGGCTAATTTTTTTTGTTACGTCATATTTTTTGCACCAATACTCACAGCATCATGAGAACCGGTTCCTATCCACCGGATTCGAATGAATACGAAAAAATAAATTACCTAAACCTATCGTAACTTTACAAAGTGTCTACAAAATGTGACATTATAAAAATGAGAGATTAAACATCTCTTTTTTTAGGGGTTTTCTTTCCCACTTCTCCTCTCATCTCCCTCATTTTTATGACGTCACATAGCTGATTTTTGAGACACTTTATAAAGTTACAAAATTATCCAAAAAATTAATTAAAGCTAATATTGCCTTAATCCATTCAGGGAGCCATGTAAAGCTTCCATAAATTAGAGAGTCATATGTACAGTTTTTTTACGGATAAACATCAAAGCTTAATTTTTACAAAATGAAATTTTAGAAACTTGTTTTTTAAAATCTAGAATCAACAATTTATGAAATTTCTTAAATTAAACTTCAATCAATGACAGTCAGACTTTAATTGTAGAAAAACTTCCTTTCCAATAAGTACAACTATCGGCAAATTTTTTTTTGTGTTTGATTGAAAAAATAAATAAACAATAATTGAATAATAATTGAAATCTATAAAAAGTGAATTCTGTTTTTGAAGGGAAATATTATGTTTTCTGTTTATTATTGTACAAATTATAGTTAAAGAAAACTATCATAGTGGCTTGGCACCTATTGACGTTTAAGGCGTAACAAAAAAATAAAGGGATAGTTGCACAAAGTGCATTTAACGAGTTTGGGATACTTGTAGAAGTTAACCTTTAAATGTTTTTTTTTTTACAGAATTTGATAAAATATATATAGGTTATCCATTAAGACATTTGAAATTAAAAAAAAGTTTACCTGGCAGTTGTTTAGCTACGTCCAAAAATGTCTAGTTTGTGTAGGTAAAAGTCACGATGTCAGTCTTGATATTTTAAAAACTATGTGGTATAAAATTGAAGTTCTTTCAAATATGAGGTAGAAAATTGAAGTTCTTTCAAATATATGTTTGGTTCACTAAATTAAAGTTCAAATGCATTTTTATTCTGCAACTACCCCTTTAAAGCTTTCAAAGAACAAACATTTCTAAATTCAATCATAAAAAAATCTATGCCCAATGAGAGTGCAAAAAAATCTTAAAAATAAGAACATTTCTGACAAGGAACAGCTTTATACTGACAAAAAAAAAATTGCTTTAGGCTTTCAGCAAGAAATCATAACAACAATAATATATGATGTACAGACGATCCATCATAACCTGATTGTACAGTAGCATCAATACTAAATATAAATTATGATGTTATGTAAATCTTTTTTTCTCTAACGTATGTTGGGATAAATAAAAGATGTAATAAAGCTTTTTGGCATTTATACATACGTTACTGTAGATTTTTATATCACTTAAAATCTATCTTTAATGGGTGGTTTTTAATGTTATTAAAAGCAAATTTTTTCTATAATTAGAGTCGGTCCTTCTGTCCTAAACAATTAGCTCATTTAGTTAATTTAGACATGTTAGAATTGTCCTATACATTTTAAACTTTGTTTTGTAATTCCGTTAGGTACGATTTAAAAAGCCTATAACCTTTACCAGAAAGTCCGTACGTCCATTCAAACATGCTGATTTTCAAAATTATTATTGTACTTTGCACTTGCTGCGCTAAATTAGTTGTGTAATAGTATGGTAATTCTTGGTATAATGTAAAAACTAAGAATGAAGACAAGATATGAATATAACAAGGATGATGACATCCATAACTAGCGAAGCTCAAAATTATTAATAGACATCTTTTGAGTATGTTAAAAAGACATAAATGGAATAAATCACGAAAATTTTTAAAAATGTATAATGTCTTTGAGGCATTAAGCTAAAAGAAAAACGTAATCTAGGAATCGATCTAGCAACCCAACCAATAGCAAGTCTTAATTAAACTTGGTGTAAATATGTATAATGTTGACTTAATTAATCCCTAAAAATTACAGCCGTTTATCTTGAATTGAACAGAAGTTTAGATAATGATGAAAACTTGAAAAACTAGGAATCGATCTAGCACCCCAATCAATATACAAATCTTAATGAAACTTATTAAAAATATGTGGGATGCAAATTTATTTAATCCCTGAAAAGCTGAGTCGTCTATGTTGAAAAGCAGTCGAGAAAATTACAAAAACAAAAAAAGCTAGGAAACGATCTAGCACTCCAATTAAACAACAGATGGACAAAACAATGTAAAGATTAAATGCACATATGTCATAGGAATCTTCACTAAAAATTTCAGCTGTCTATCTTTAATAGGAGCCGAGAAAATCACGTTTCCCCCACTTTGTCTCTAACAGACGGACATTTCAAATTATAGAGTAGCTTCGGTACTAATAAAAGTTCTTCCTTGCAACAATTAATGTTAATAAATTATGTATATACAGACTTTGGAGATTATAGACACACTGCAATTAAGTAAAATACAGGATTCTTTTTAGATAACTAGCGGCTGTGCCACAAGCAATAAATTGATAAGTATAGATGTATATTCAAACAACTACTTTGAACTTTATTCCCCTAGCACTCCAGTGATTGAAAATAAACCCACTCTGGTCTTTAGCCAAGAGTGGAGATTTATATTAAATATTTGTTTACACATCTGTCATCAACACAGAAAAACACGTTTTTTTTCTTCATCTTTTACTGAGTTTTTATACCTTTTCATAATTTTTTTAACAGGGCTCGCTAACCACACGTAGGCCGCGTTGAATCCTTTTTTTTACATACAACTGGGTTTAAACTTGAGGCTTATGCGCGGCTGAGGCGGCGCGGCTGCCGAGTCCTAGCTTTTACACCTTTTCACAAGTTTTTACAGTTATGCACTAAGTTTCATATTTTTGAACAAGGACAAAATTATTTCATTTCGTCGTAAAATTTTTTATAGTTTTTTAAATACTTTAAAGTCGTATTCACTTATCAGCTTGCTATGATATTTTAAACAGACGTTTAATTTGAGATGTTAAATAGTGAAATAACGTACAGGGATCTAAACCATGGCCGATAAATTGATTTATATCCCCAATGATGATACACAACATTACCTCTTTTGTATGTTACAACTAGTGGTTAAAACGTCAATGAACTAAACAATCAAATTCAATAAAAGTTCACAAAGTTGTTGAGCCAACGAATAAGATAATGTTGGGGACTTGAATATAAATATAATTCTGGGACAATTTCCTTCAACAAAAAATGGACCATTTGCAAAGTAAAGAAGTGTTTTGAGAGCTATTTGTTGTTATTAATTTTAATTTAGTAAGGGTTAAGAGAGGCGTGCATTTGCAGTTACCCGCAGGGTTAGGGCCTAACGATGAAAGATTTAATCTGTAGTTCAATTATTGGCTGAAGGAATAAAACCTTTTTTCGTATTCATTCGAAACCGTTTAATATCTGGTGGATTAGAACCGGTTCTCATCCATACGAAAAAAATTATGTCTATCATCATATTATATCCAGTTTTCTACGAAAATAAAAATGTACAATCATAAGATTAAAACCAGTTTTTTTAGCCACGACATGCCGAAGGCACGGGTTTAATCTTATAATTGTACATTTTACATCCGCAGAAAGCTGTTTATAATACGATGCTAGAAATAACTATTATTGTTTTCAATATAAATATAATCAAGATCTATTCCTCTGGGTAAATAAGCCATAAAATCTGTACATATTACTCATTTATTTTATACAGAATATACATTTTTATTCAAAGCAGCGACCATAGATCTTAAGTTAAGGCAAAATAAACATTAATTATACTTTCAATATAATTTTCCATTGAATTCAAAACCTAATCAATTTTGTGAGATTTTTTACCTTACAGGCAAACACTTCAAAAATTTTTTTACAATAAATCTTTTAATTAAACAAAAAAAAAAACCAAAAAGCACACTTTGTTTACAACAAACAATTCATATATGTATATATGTGTTAATGATAGCAGGGCGGGAGGGAACATTGGGCTATTTTAGACTAGTCCCCAAAGTTTTATAATAACGTTTTCTTATTTGTTGACTCAACAACTTTGGGGACTTTTATAAAATTTGATTAATTGGGTTATTTTGTTGAGTGTCCAAACGTTTCAACCACTAATTGTAATATACAGAAAGGGTTGTTTAGTGTATCATCATTGTGAATATGTATCAGTTTATCGGTCATTGTCTTATCCCTTTAGATCCCTGTTAAATATTTATCTTTCTTAATTAACAATTTAAGACAGTTTGACTAAAGGCAGGCATTTGATATTTGAATTTAAGTTTGCAGACAAGGACTTCCCTACAGGCTCACAACTTCACAAATATTACAATAGAATTACCATCAAGATTTCCTACAGCACAATGTCAAACATGCAGAGTATAATTTCTACCCTTAACAAACGCATCCTTTGGGATTCCAAAATGCCTACAATTGATGGATATAACTGTAGAGAACCCCAATCATTCCCATTGGATGGCAAAAACTTTAAACATAAAGTCTATAAAGCCACTGTGACACTAGATTCTGACTCGAGCCAACATCCTTCAAGCAAAGATATAGTAGGCAAAAAAGGCTCTTTCTTAAGAGACACAGCCAGGACAAAGTAATCAAATTTCATCAAAACACAAAGACAGAAAAAACACATACCATACAATTGAATGATCAATTAAAACGCTGGCAAAACCTTACAATCTAAATAGCAAAAAATGCAACCTATAAGGATGATAACATTTTTTTAACACATATCACTTCATAGTTAGTCTATTTAAAAGAGTCAAAATGTAAAGACATACATTTTATAACTCTTTTTTAAAAACATCTTTATTGGAACTAAAGTTATATTTATTTATTTTAAAGATTAATCCACTTTATTACACTCATGTAATGGATTAGTATTAGTGTTCTTTCTTGTTTATAATCTAATTTTAAAATCTTTGTTTTATTTAAGATTATCACATTTTTATAATATTACACTAGATAGGACAATAGCCGATAACTTGGTATACATCCCCATTGATGATACACAAAATTACCCCATATAAAGTTACAATAGTGGTTAAAACGTCGTTTGGACACTCAACTTAATGAACAAACCAATTAAAATTAAATAAAAGTTCCCAAAGTTGTTAAGCTAACGAATAAGAAAACGTTATTATAAAAGTTTCGGGAAAATTGCCAATGTCCCTTTCCTCCCTGATGATTATACTGCCATACTATTGTTATAGAGATGCTGTGCTAATAAAAATCATATTTACCCCTTTCCTTCAGTATAAGTATTGATATAAATAATATATTAGATCCCTTGGGTTAAATTTAGCTATGAATCAAATGCATATCAAGAATTAATAAAAAATGTTTAGAGTATAATTCCTTTCATGACAACGCCTCTTAAGGGGCGTTTCATCGTATTTTTACAGTAGCTTTTGATAGGTTATTTTAGGTTTGGTTATGTTAAGTTCGGTTGGGTGATTGCCCCGTAGGGTTAGAGCCCCCCGCTGGGGCTAGAAATTGAGGAAAAGCTACTGTGAAAATACGACGAAACGCCCCTTAAGAGGCGTTGCCACGAAAGGGACTAAACCTAACATTTATTCTCTCACTTCAGAGTTCTTTAGTCGCAAACAGGGCAGCCTTAAAGTATAAAAAGCAAAAATATAATACGAAATAAATGCATATACATACGTCATACAATAACTATCGCTATGTACAGTTAAAAATTTTAAATAAAAGGCTCCGCTGTTCTGCATTAATAAATAACTTTTTAAGAATTTCATCTCTTATTATTGCTTTATAATTTGAAGCTAAAGGTCTAAATAGTATATTAAACGACTAAATTATATGTCTATATGATATGCCTATGTTATAAAGATGTAAGTTTTTTTTCTTCTGTAGCTTAAGATATCGATTTCTAATGAACCGATTGATTTCTCCATTTTAGTGAATCTTCACATAGGTCTTTTTAGATGAAAATCTTAACACGGTATATTCATCCCCCTAGATGACAGGGAATTAGCCACTTGTATTTATAAAATAAATAGCTTTTTCTAACAGGAATACATTTTAATAATAATAATTCGCATAAATCTTAAAACGTATATTATTATATGGAGTAATATTCTAAAATGTAAATGTAATGAGATAGAGGATAGGAAGCGATACAAAAGAAGCACATACACGTAAAGATTACATTTATGGTGTAAAGATAAGAAACAAGGATGGTTATCTTCATATCGAGTTTATTTTTTTTTGGGGGTATAGTCCCTTCCGTGGTAACGTCTCTTAAGGAGCGTTTCTTCGCTTTTTTTTACAGTAGCTTTTCTCCTATTTCTAGCCCCTGCAGGACCAATTGCCTATCCCTGCAGGGCAATCACCTAACCTAATCCTAACCTCACATAAAATAACCTATTAAAAGCCATTGTGCTGAAAAAAAGCATGGGCCAGAAAAAAGGAATAAAGCTGCTGTAAAAATACGACGAAACGCCCCTTAACAGGCGATGTCACAAAACTGACAATACCCAAATCTTAAATATGTATCTTTATCAAAACCTATGACATCACATTTTTTCATTACATTTTGATATCCATCACGGCGTAATTGACAGATAGACGGACAAATAAAGTTAAAGAATAGTTGCTTATTAGCCATGGGAATCTTTATAAAAACTTTCAAACTTTTATCTATACAACAGCCGAAATATTAAGTTTTTCAAAATGGTATTTAAGAGAAAGACCTTCTGAATCAATGAGTAGCTACGCTACTAAAAAAGGGACCTGCACAAATATTGCTCAGTGCCAAAAATGCAAAAGTATTGTTGTAGTGTATTTCTTCCCCCATCCTAGTTTTTCTTCCTTACTCAATAGAGATAAAAGTTCTAGTAGAATCAACTGTAGATTTAGAGAATTTTGGGCGTCTATTAATCAGCAGCCCATATTTTTTACCTATTTAAATCAATTGAAACCATAAATGATTGATGTAAATTAAAACTTTTCATCCATTTGGAAGTAGTGATGGAGGGGGAGGGGTGGGGGGTATAAAATAATATTAAATACAAACATTATATGTGTTAAATTATTATAAACTTTCTCTTTAAGTATTGCCAAGCAAAATAGATTTAAACAGGATCTTTTTTTAACCTTTTGAAAGTAGTGGGGCAAAGTGACTCAAAAATCAGAAATGTAACGTCATAAAAATGAAGGATTGACCACCACTTTTTTAGGGGTTTTCTTTACCACTTCTTCTCTCATCTCCCTCATTTTTATGACGTCACATGGCTGATTTTTGAGTCACTTTGTCCCACTACTTTATAAAGTGGTATATTTTTGGGTCCAAAAAAAACCTCTCCAACCTACCTCTCATGGCCATGTTTACTTCAAGACCTTCTAGTATTGACATAGTTTTTCTTCATGCATTGTATTATAGTTTCTGCCAGGGATAAGACAATAGCTGATAAATTGATGTATTTCCCCAATGAAGATATTCAAAATTACCCCCTTTTGTAGATTACAATTAGTGGTTGAAATGTTAGGACACTCAAATTAATGATCAACTAATCAAAATTCATTAAAATTTATATAAGGAAACGTTATTAAAAACTTTGGGGACTAGTGTAATAAACAGCCCATTATAGTACCCTTCCTTTCTGAGTTTCAGCAAAGCTGTTCAATAATTAGGTTTTGTCCAATGGTCGTTATGACTGATTATTTAAAAATGAATGTATTGTATATAAAGCTTATATTTAAAACAATTTTGAAATTTAAAAAAAAAATTGTTTTTTAAAATTCGCCAAAAGTGTCTAAGGTTATATAACGCAAGACGTATCAAAAAAATATAAATAAAATTATATTTACATAATTTTATATTCTTTTGTTCTCTACCTTTTACGTTTTTCTTTTCCTTTACTATTTTCAACCACTTGGCCATTTCTGATTTATTCAGGAATAAGGTATAACTTTCTTATTTTTCTCAATATATAGAAAAGAATCTTTTCCAGCTACTTTTTAGCGCATAAATTGAAGTTTTTTTTGCTAATAGAATCACATCTATGGCAGGGATTTAAGGGAAAAGACAATGACTGATAAATTGAGTAACATCCCGAATAATGATACACAAAATTACCCATTCTATAGATTGAAATTAGTGGTTCAAACGTTTAAACACCCAACTTAACAAACCAACCAAACAAAATTCAGTAGAGTAAGCTAACGAATTTTTAAAGCGTTATTTTAAAACTTTGGGGACTAGTGTAATAAAAATCCCAGTGTCCCCCCTCTCTCTCTCTGCATCTCTGTACCCTGGTTGTTATTTATATATTTGTAAACACTATGGGTAGGCTTGCCAAGCCTTTCATTAGCCCCCTGGCAGATACCACATACCTAGAGGTCAACATATCCACGGATAGGCAAACATTTTATAATTAATAATTAGATGGAACGTTGGCTATTTATTATACTAGTCTCCAAAGTTTTATCATAACGTTTTCTTTCGTTGCCCAACAACTTTGGGGACTATTGTAGAACTTTGATGGTTGGTTCGATAAGTTGAGTGTCCAAACGTTTCAACCTCTAATTTTAATCTTAAGAAGAAAGCCCCTAGAGGCTATGAGCAAAGCCGTTAGTAACTAATATTGTAGTATTTAACTTATACATCATCAGCAATGAAATCTTTATTAAAATACTAGCGGTTGCTAAGGTATTGTGATGGATTTAGAAATAGCCTTAAACCATCCCAAAACTTCAATATAAAGATATAACAGCCTAAAACACAATTAAAAAAAACTATCTTTTATTTTTCTTAAATTTTTCTATTTCTCTATTGTTTTTTTCTTTAATTCTTTTTCTGTAGTAATATCAGATTACCTTTTCTATATCATATTTCAACTTTTAATATTTTTATACTAAGACTATATTAATATCTACCTAATTGTCTAAATTTTCTTTTATCTAATTAAATATATTAATATTTTACTTTATACTAGCGGCTACGCCCCCTAGAAGCCTCTAGGGGCACTGCACTGGTAGGAGAAGGAAAAGTCGACCTTATCCTATTTTAAATAGTTTCAAAAGAGTTAAAAAAATTATTTTTGGGGGGAGAGGGGGGTAAAGACACCCTCTCGAAAAATAGTTTAAAACCTGCCCAGGACCTATAAGAAGATTCACTGTAAAGGAGAACAATATCGGTTCAGCGGTTATCGAGATCCTTCGGGACAGATAAAAAACGCTTGCTACTTTATATAATAGGATTCAGACAAGGATGACATCATCCATTAGTAGCGAAGCTTTAAAATTATAGATGGACATTGGGAAATAAATTTGAGGAAAGAAAATCACAAAAACTTAAAAATCTAGGAATTGATCTAGCACCCCAACCAATCTTTATGAAACTTGTTGGAAATTTATATAATGTGAACTTATTCAATTACTGAAATTTTTAGCTGTCTATCTTTAATAGGAGCCGAGAAAATCACATTTTCCCCATAGCGTTACAGACTGACTGACTGACGGACAAAGTGAATTATAGAGTAGCTTCGCTATTAAAAAACAGGTATAATATTAGTTTTTTTTACCAATATAAATTAAATATAACATTTAACAATTAACAAAATTATTACTTTAACTAATGTACGAACTACAGACGTCTATAAATGATAGCTCTGACGTTAATTGGAAAATTTTCAATCATACTATCGATGTTAGACTTTGCATGGTGTTATTTGCATATAATCAACGTTTTGTTTTAAAATAAGGAAGAATGATTTATATTGATATAATAAGCTTTTATTTCGTCTGTACCGATAAGGTTCTTCTTTATAGTGAAGCTTCTTGTTGGTACAGGGAAGGTTTCGCCTCCCTCTGAATAAAATGCCACCCCACAAAAAAAAAACCCTTTTTCTTTTTTAAAACTTAAATAGGAGAGGGTCGACTTTTACCTTCCCCCACCTTAAGTGCCTTTAGAGGCTTCTAGGGGCGTATCCGCTAGTGTATGTATCTATTCAACTTGACAACTGAATTAGATAGACAATACAATACAACTTTCTACTAGCTTTAATACCAATAGATAATTTTATGCCACTTTAAGTTTTCCAATAAATGTTGTGACCAGTGGTAAATTGTTTGTAAAAGGTTCCAGGGAGGTGGGGAGAGAACAATGGCGTTTAAACTATTTTTTACTAATTATTTGCTACTAGTCAGGGTTTCCTTTGCCTCGCATACATATATACAAATGAATAAAGAAACTCAAGTCCAAGGCGAGCCTAAAATTATTTATGCCTATAAAAAATAACGTCATACAATACAAATGACCAATGATAGGAGCATACATTTTAATTGGCCAATGGTAGGCCATTATGATGTCTTTATGATTATATTGCCCATAGAAATGACGTCTTACAATACAAATGACCAATGAAAGGCGAATAAAATAAATTACCATTGGCAGGCAAGTATATATTTTAATTGACCAATGGTAGGCCAGTATGACGTCATTTTTTAGTCACTATAAAAAGCTTCAAATTGTATCACCTGGAAAGGCCATGTAGAAATCACCAGGGAGGGATGGGACTTTTATCTTATTTGTTGGCTTAACAACCTTGGGGACTATCATCATATTTTTATTGGTTGCTTCATTAAGTTGAGTATCAAAACGTTTCAACCAATAATTTTACTCATCAGAGGAGGTTATTTTGTGTATTATCATTTGGGATGTATATCAATTTGTCGGCCATTGTCTTATCCCTTTAGATCCCTGAAAAATTACACACCGCACAAACTTGTTATCTGTCTGTCTGGATGTTTAAATCAATGACCGAAAAATTGATATACATCCCCAATAACGATACACAAATTACCACTTCTGTAGATTACAATTAGTGGTTGAAACATTTGGACACTCCTCTTAATGTCCCCAAAGCTGTTAAGCCAACGAATACGAAAACATTATTATAAAACTTTGGGTACTAGTATTATAAACAGCCCAATGTCCCCTTCCTCCCTGTATTTAGATACTTGGGTCAATATTCCAATAATTTAAAAATATTTAACTGAAGTATTAATTAAACAGTAATTAATGTATTAATTCAACAAACAGAATTATTTTTAAAAATTATCTTCAATAAAAATCTTTGAATAAAACTTTTCAACAATATTGATATAAATACTATCATATTTAATCAAAAAGACACTTTAAAAATTTAATATACAAATATTTATTATAATTATATTATAATTAAACGATAAATAATGTATTAATTCAACAAACATAATTATTTTGAAAAATTATTTGTAATAAAGACCTTTGACAAAAACTTTTTAAAAAGTATTCATATTAATCAAAAAGACACTTAAAAAATGTAATATACAAATATTTATGTCAATGGAGGTGGGTTTCAGGGTTTTTCCAGTATGGCTTTTGGGTCCAACAAAACTGGAATTTATCTTATTTTTGTTATGCGGAATGCTGTTGCGAAAAATAAATTCCAAAATCATTTTTGTAGAGTTTTTTATTAAGTGTCTATGATAGAAAAACTGTTATTATTTATCTTTCATTATCAAAATAGTCTTTTATGTAATTACTAGCGGCTACGCCCCTAGAAGCACTAATCGCTCGACCTCAACCTCATCTCATTTTAAATTTGATTTTCAAAAGAATAAAAAAATATATTTTTGGGGGGAGGGGGGTGAAGACACCCTCCCCAAAAAAAGTTTAAAACCTTCCCAGGACCTATAAGAAGCTTTACTGTAAAGGAGAACAATATCGGTTCAGCGGTTAGTGAAATCCTTCGGGACAGACAAAAAACGCTTACTCCTTTATATGATAAGATACCTTTGGAACTCTATTTTAGCCTTTTTCAAATAACTTAATGTTAATATTTTAAATTATGTAATAAATGATAAAGTTCTGATTCGTTTAACATTTTCATGATTTATGATAACAATAAGAAAATATTACAATATATCTACAATTTGCTGGATTGATTTACAGTACATTTACTAATATTAAATCACAAAAATTGTACTTCTGGAATATTTTTAAAAGATTAAGTAAATTGTAGCAAATTCACATTAAACTAAATGAATAGAGGGGGCATGAGCTATATGTAACTCTCCCATTAAAGTGGACACCCTGTCCCGATTTTGCATTAAGTTTAAAATACAGCCGGGTCCCTACAAAAGAACAAAAAGAAATTGCAAGCAGACCTAAAGGGTTTCTACCATTAGGGGAAGGTTGTTGTCTAAATTATACATGTATTCTTGAACGTTATTGAATTTAGTAGGCAAAATACCAAAGTAAAGAATTTAGAAACAGTGAAAGCAAAGCTGGATTTGTTTTGCCGGTTACCGGATATCTGGCTGATTTCTAATGATGGATATCCGATATCCAGCAAAATCCTATTGTATATGTATGCAATTTTGACTTTGGAAGATTACTTGCTGCACCTTCATATATATGTTATAATCGAGACTGCCCCCATTTTTTGGGGTAAATTTCAGGTTTATATCGAAACACTAGAATTGAAATTTTGTAAAAATCTTTAAAATTGAGATCACGCAAAAGCTTTAAAAACAGATCTTTTTGCAGATCTTAAAAACTTTGCAGTGCTTGAAAGGTCCCAATTTTTGCATTACAGAAATATATTTTTCATGGGTCATTTTTATTGCATAAATCAACCATATTTTGGCTGGAAGCAAAAATTTTAACAAAATTTTGCATGGCGGGAAGATTTAAGGTAAATGCATATAACATTTTGGTAGATTTCTTTTCATATTTTAAGCAATTTTCATTGCTTCGCATTATGGACATAGTAAATGTGGGTAGAGTTACTATGAAGTCACCGTTGATTATTATTAAATTGAGATATTGTGTGTTTTAAATATTAAATAATTTATTTTTGTAGGTAATCTATCGTATTATTATAAAGTAGTAAGTGGTTTTGTCTAACCTACCACTGAACCGATTAAGTTCTCCACTTTCAAGAAGCTTCACATAGGTCTTTAAGAGTTTAGAGCTATTGTATTTATATATTTAAGTCTTGATATGGTGTTATGCTATTTTTCTGCCCATTCTAACTACGGAGTCCCTAGATGCTAGGGAAGCAGCCACTTGTAATTTATTATTGCCTACTATTTGTTATTTTAACTTAATTTTTTTAACTTCTTTTTAAAATTCTGTTGCTTCGATCATGTTGCTTCTTATGCTTTAAATTTTCATTTTAATGTTAAACTTTTGTTTTGCATTGAAATGACATTTAAAATCTTATCTTCGTTTACAATTTTATGAGAAATATGCATGTAGCATAATAATTGTTAATAATTAGCGAAAAGTATATTGTTTGTAGGTATTGTCAATAAATTACTGATAATTTGATTAAGACTTCAGATTAGAGCACTACACTTCCTGTTTTAGTATTTAGTTAACTTTCCAGACATACTTTTTAAAAGCGAAGCTTTTCTATAATTAGGGTCGGTCCGTCCGTCCGTAACGTATAGCTTTTTCGTTAATTTAGGCATGTTAGAATTGTCCTATCGATTTAAACTTTGCATGGTGATTCCTGTAGTAGTTAGGTACGATTTAGAAAGCGTAGCAACTCTATAATCATTACCAGAATGTCCGTACGTCCATTTTAAACATGATGATTTTTTTACTTTTTTAACAACAATTTTTTTTTGTGATCTAATAATCCAAATGATGTGATTTTTGGTATACAGATTCCTGAGACAACAAAGTACAATATTATAAGCGAAGCAACTCTATTATCAAGTCCTAAAAATGTAAGTAAATCCATAAACATTATTCTGTATCATGCTTTTTTTTCAACAAAATTACTTACAATTTTGCTTCTACTCTTATTCTGATTATTCAGTTCTGACGCTATACAAGTGTTTGTTTGTCCTACCGTTTCAGTGCTTCGCTTTCATGGATGTTGTCATCCTTGTTCTTTACGTAAGTAAATGCTTAAACAACTTAGATACATACACTTTTTCTACTAGTTAGCTAAGCAATATGTGTCATCAGTGTCGGAAGCTTGTAGGTTGTAGAAAAACAAATGTTATCATATTTAAAAGATCTTCTATATATTTGTTTTTAAAGAAACTTTTCTTTTTCCCATGACATAATATATATGTGGTCTCTTTAAATCCCTAGGATCAGGAGAAAAGTATGCACCCCAAAAATAAAAGGAGAAATAAATCAGTACCACTAATAAAGGTTGTTCTAAACGGACTATAGAATGGTTTAGAACAATGTTTCAATACAGAAAAAAAGTATTTTCTTGTCTTGTAGAAGCAAATAATAGCCATAAGAGCCTGGTCGTTTCAGATCAAATTGAGAAATACATTGGAGTTTAAATAAAAAAGGTTAAAGTTAACCTATATTATTCAAATAGTAAAAATCTATTTACTTTTCATTTTCTACATGGATACCTCTTAAAATCCTGATGGTGCTGCAATTTATATGGGGGACACACACACATGCATGAATTTTCTGTGTAAGAGCTTGTGTATGTATGTGTGTGTGTGTAAGTAGTGAAGAACTGATGCAAATGAGCACACAGGACAAATCTACAGGAAACATTACTGAGAAGAAAAGAGGGGAAGATGGCAAAAAGGCAACCAGTTTGTCAAAAAAGCAACCAGTTTGTCAAAAACCCAGTAAATAAGCAACCAGTTTGTCAAAAACCCAGTAAAATTTGTAGGCAATAATATACAAAAACCCAGTAAAATTTGTAGGAAATGATATATAAAAAAATAA
The DNA here is from genome assembly GCF_053477335.1 of Acartia tonsa. Classification (NCBI taxonomy): domain Eukaryota; kingdom Metazoa; phylum Arthropoda; class Copepoda; order Calanoida; family Acartiidae; genus Acartia; species Acartia tonsa. The sequence goes on from NC_137264.1 coordinate 7,251,820, forward strand.
AAAAAAAAATTAGAGAAATTTAAAAATTCATAAGCTGTTTATAGTGCCTATTAAAAATGATGTTTACAATACAAATGACTCCTGAGAGGCCGATACATATACAATATTACCAATGGCAGGCCAGTATACATTTAATTGGCCAATAGTAGGCCAGTAAGACGTCATTTTTTATAGGTACCCCATAAAAGCTTCAAATTACATCATGTTTTCTTTCAGAATAAGAATTCAAACCATTCAAAATTAGAACCAAGCCCTGTGGCCTTGCAGGAGCCTAGCAACTTTACAGGAATAACCTAAACTAATTTAGAAATGGCAGAATTAATTAAATCTTATAATACTATTTAATTTTTTAAAAGATTTAGTAAACCAAAAGAATTAATTATAGTATATATATATTCTGTTTTTAATTAAAAGCATATCTATAATTAGCTTCATCATTTAATAAATTTTAAGTTTTAATTAATATGCAAATTTAAACCTAATTATACTAGGAAAGTATCCTGTTTGTTTGATAAACAAGCTTGTCCTATAATCAAGTTCTGTAAGGAAAACCCAATATTCAAATTAGCTCATAGTATAAACAACAATGGAATTTGCGCATATTCATAAAATAATGAAATTTTGCAGGGATCTAAAGGGATGAGACAATGGCAGATAAATTGATGTACATCCCCAATAATGATACACAAAATTAATCATTTCTTTAGATTACAATTATTGGTTGAACATTCAGACACTCTACTAAACAAACCAACCAATTACAATTCAATGAAAGTTCTTAAGGTTATTAAGTCAACGAATAAGAAAACTTTATTATAAAACTTTAGGGACTAGTGTAATAAACAGCCCAATGTCCCCTCCCTCCCTGCATATTTATATAATAATGAAATTTAGTGTGAAAGTAAAAGCAAGAGAGACAATGAATGAAATAAATTACATAGCTCCCCATTAGCATTATCCTCCCACAACATTTACACACATTTTCACCCTCATTGTTTACTCACACATAATTTATTAAGACGGCTAAAATCTTATGGCCAATAAACAAGCAGTAAATTGACCTTCTTTGAAGCAGCTTATAGTGCCTATAAAATAAAAAAAACAAATTATCAATGATAGGCCAATATACAGATGTATTTACCAATGGTTGGCCAATATACATTTAATTGACCAATAATAGGCCAGTATGACTTCATTTTTGTATTATAAAAAGGTAAAAAGGTACTATAAAAGCTTCCCTTCTTTAATTTAGAAATGAAATTTAGAGGTTCATAAATGATTTTCTCAAGTGCTAAAGAATTTATACAATGGCAAAAACCCTGTGACAGATAAAACATTGGTTGGTTGTTCACTTGTCTGCAACCATGAATATAACAAAATATAGGTCAAGCTCACCGTATCACAACTATCAAAACTTGGCCGCTTAAAAAACTCTGGGAAACTCACGTTCATTATTGGCGGTATTTTGACTGATCAGTCAGACATGTGGTAATCATTGCTTTAATAGAGATTATGTTGCTAGAGGCATATTTAATATCTTATTTACATTTTGAAAGTTTCCTCATAATAAAATTTTCTGATAAAGAAGTAGATTGTCGTTTTTCTATTATTTGGGAAAAGAAAGAAAATAATCTAAAAACAGAGAAAATAAATTGTATTGACAAGGAAAAAATTGAAGTTTAATAAAATATTATATTTTACATCAAAATTTGAATTATTTTATTATTTTTGCAAACACAAAATGCATCTTCACCAAATTGAAGAATGAATAAGCAAATAACTTTCTTTGAAAAATACTTTTTTTCTTCAAATTTGTGAACAAAATTTTTTCTATATCATAATCAATCATAATATGTTAAGATTTTGTGTATCAAGTTTGAAACGAACACAAAATGAATGAATTTCAAAAGATAAATTTATTTTGTTGAAAATGCAAAATATATTGAGATTAATGTTTCAAGGTTCAAGAACTATTTTGTAAAACATCATCCTTTCATCCAATTTTACTTTACATTATGTTCATTTTCAAAAGAGAATTTTACATTAAATGTTTTAACTAATCTTTTATGAATTGGAAATTTAGAAATGGTTAATTTAAATTCTTCATCTTAACCCCAAAATGGGATTGTTAAAAAGTTAATTATAATATTAACAAGTTATATCACAATAGTTTTGTTTAGTTGGAACTTAGATAGGTTATATATATTTAATTAGAGATAAAAACTTAGGTCAAGAAAAAATTTGATTAACTTAATCAAAACTTTCTGACCAGGCCCCAGAAAATAGAACAAGTTTTTTTCTTTCTTTCTGCAAAACTAACTATGTAAGTGGTTGCAATCAAGGGAATCTTCAATTGTGTCAGCTCTGATTTAGAATAGAAGAGTTACATTTACTTTTCATTTTTTTTGCAATTTGAAAAAAAGAGAAATTCTTGAGAACTATTACAGCTTTGATCTACTATGATCAATATCTAAATTTGAAAGTATATTTTACGTTATTAAACTTGAATATCGGAATATCAAAGTAAATTCATGTAATCTTAATTTCCTTCCTGATTTTCCTTCATTATGTCATACATGTTAGATAATATGATTAGGAAATCATTATAGTTTTGGTTTCATTTTCTATAGACAAATATATAATTTATGCTATAATCAATTTTTAATAGATGCTTTCAAAACCATTTTAGCTTTAACCATGAATGAGCAAAAAGAGGAGATACTTTATATGGAGGTATGGTATAAAAGACAAACATAATAACTTTCTTGGATGAAGGTGTGATCTTTTTGAACACACTCCACACTTTGACCAAGATATTCTTTTTTTTTAAACTTTAAAAAGAAATAAAGTAAAAGTTAGAAGATGTTCATTTTAAATGTCCCAGCTGCAAATAATAAGCTGAAACTCTTGAAACTGTTGGCAAACAGTTTGAAAAGTTTGTAAAATATTACTTCACACAACTTTGTTTCTGTCACTTTATCCAACTAGCTACAGGTGGCAGATATATATGTTTACAAGTTTGATATTTTTAAACAAAAATAGAATAAAACTCAGATTTTTTTTTGTGATGAATTTAAAGATTATTTTTATCAAATTTTATACATATACCAAATATAATGCTATACTATTATCTTTATAAAAATATGCTAAGGTAATGCTCACTTACTTTCTTGTTTTTAATCTAAATATATGATAAATTCCAGAACTATAAAATGAGTCCAGTCACGGATGGCCCAGATTTGAATTATAATCATCTGAATGAAACAGGTATGTAGAGAAAGTGAGATATTTCTACTCAATATCAAAGTCAAAATTCCTCACATGTTTGAAATACGCTAGGAATACAAAATTTTGCTCTGTGTAGGAATTTTTAGTTAGGAATTTAATCAAAGTGAATTAATTCCATTTTTGAAACATATTTGTTTTTGACAGTCTGAAATTTTTTCCCTTTTAACATAACAAAGATTTTCAAACTCTATAAAAAAATGTGTATTTGATATGTAAATTATGTTATCTTTATTGTGATGTATGTGAATAACTTGTATTTATGCCTTTCTTAGTACCGTCAGACAGCTCAATGCTCTTGTTCTGGAAGCTCTTTATAGTGCCTTTTAAAAAATGACGTCATACAACACAAATTGACAGAAAATACACAGACTAAAATATCAAAGGCAGACCAGCAAACATTTTAATTGACCAATGGTAGGCCAGTATGACGTCATTTTTATTGGCACTATAAAAAAGCTCTTTATTTTGCAACTAAGAATACTTATTTCTAGAAAATATTGTAAAAATATTTTAACACACTTCTATTATTATAACTCTATTGTATAATTTAATATTAAAAAAACAAAAAACAAATTGAATTCGTCCAATTTTTTTTAGGAATTATAGATCCTGGCGATTTGAACATTTCATTGATGGACAATGTTTCTGAAGGATCCAACTACACAAGGTTTTTAGCTTCTTCTTAGCAATTCTTTAACTAGTGTATGTCAGTACGCAAATATCTGGAAATATCTAAATCGTAAATTAGTTAATTCGTTTAAATTTAGAATTTTCTTTATGTATTGACAGGATCAGACATCTAGCTGAATTTAAAACTTATAAAATGACGATTTGACCGAGGCTGACGCGTGGCTGCCGAGCCCTGATTAATTGCCAAGTAAAATATTTTGATTTGTTCTGTCTGAACCACAATGTTTATAACATGTTTGAAGAAAAAAGTTCTGCTCAGTTGTCTTTAAACGTCAGAAAGAAATATTAGAACAAAATATTGTACTTTAAGGGTTTAATTATTAGTCAGGTAACTTGATCCTTGATATTTATTTTTTTAATTCAGCAAAGCCACCCCCAAAACTATTTTAATTACTTTTGTTATAACTTCCATATACCTTATTGAAATTCAAATGTATGACAGTTAATTGGTAAAAATAGTTCAAATAAATTTTCCGCGTTTTCTTTTAAGAAGAAGCATGTGGATTTTTTTTTGGAAGTTTTGGTTCTAGTTAATAATTGCGTGACTGTAGACATAATGTTATTCATTTTACAAGAGAAATGAAAAGAGCATACTTGGCTCAATAAAGATATTATAGCGGTATACTCTCTAAATTAGCCAATAGGAGAACAGTGGAAAAACATTCCAGACAAGTCATTGGTTGAAGTTGTGTACTGATTTTGATAAGGAACGGCATATTTTTTTCATTTCGTTCGAATAATGAGTCAGATATAAAAAAGGGTTTCTTTGGTAAATTATATGGTGTAAAAATTTATTTCCTAGTATAGCGTAAAGCACATGACAAAACCTATAAAAATTTGGCCATTAATACTGAACAGTTTAATTTCTTAGGTTAACGTTAGCCTTAACCCGCGACCGTGGCTCAACACACAGCGCATCCACTCGTCGTCGGGAAAGTGAGAGGTTCAAATCTCGGTCAGACACCGCGTCATAACAAAAAACATTAAATATGGTTCCTTCTGCTGCTACGTCAGTTTTGCGACATAAATAGTTAGAGTAAAATGAATGCCTTAACCCAAAACAGGCGCAACTCATTACCATGGACATCTAGGACTACTCAGACAAAGGTCGTTTAATTAAGGATTGGTTGTCTGATGGGTGTTGATACCCTAGGCGATTGAACGCGTTACATTGCAATTCAAGATGCAGAGTATGTTCACCCCGAAACGTCACCGAGCCCCTAGAGTCAATGTTAACCTTCTAGAAATAATATCCTCCAAAAGTGACGTCCCTTGTACAACTTGCATGCCAAAAATAAACAAAGGGTTTTTGTCTGCTATATAATTCATCATTTAATTTGACAAATTTTGGAGTCAGATGGACCATCTAGATATATATTATGTCTATTCTTTTCGTACAAACAAAACAGTTTTGATATTTAGACATTTGATATTTTCCTAGTATAACTTCTAACAAGTAGATATGTATAAAAGGGGCGTCGTAGCTCAGTGGTAACGCACTGAGTTACGGTGATGAGGGCTCGAGTTCAAGTCCCTATGTGGCAACTCGAATTTCTCAGTCGCAATTCATTCACGCAACTTCCCCTTGGTTGTGTAAGAAGGGTGATAATTGGGTAGTTTGGATACTCAATGGTCAAGTACATAATATCAATGCAACTCTTACCCAAGCTCCTCTGTGGAGAGCGTCATTCATTACGGTGACTTAATTTGGGACACCTTCCATACTCGGCGAAGGTGAGGTAATAAAAAGTAGGTCCCTTGAGACAGCGGGTAAAGTACTTGTACTTGAGCGTGGACCTTGAGCTTGCCCTGGTGCTAGCATACAAAAGTATCTCGTCCTACTCCATGACTACTTAGGTTCAAACACTAAGAAACTATGGCTACACACACACATATAGACATGAATAGAATCGCAAAGATTTTAATAACTCTAATTCTATGAAGTGTATTAAATGAGTATAGATACTTGTTGATTCCTTAAATATTCTTTTAACTTTACATAGTTTTCGCTTTAGATTTTTTAACATTTCATAATTTTATTTTATAAATACAAGAAAATGTATTTTTTTATATCCTTTGACTCTATTTGATCTATTCCTTTTTTCAACCAGGGAGGGGGGGGGGGGCATTGGGGTGTTTAATACATAGGTTCCCGAAAGTTTAATGATAACGTTTTATTTGTTGGCTCAACAATTTTGGGGACTATATTGAACTTAGATTGGTTGTAACATTAAGTTGAGTGTTTAAACATTTCAACCACTTATTGCAATCTACAGAAGGGGTAATTACGAGAATCATCTTTAGGAATGTTCATCAATTTATCGGCCATTGTCTTATCCCTTTAGATCCCTGATTTTACCAATTATAAAATTCACATGCTAATTTACATTTAAGGTGTGAGCCAGAAGGAACCTGTTACTTTTTCACAGCAGATACTAGATATGGAAACATTCAGCTTGTCACACCATTACTTGGTAAGTTTAAACTTTATTTTTAAAAGCGAAGCTTTTCTATAATTAGGGTCGGTCCGTCCGTACGTCCGTAACGGATAGCTTTTTTCGTTAATTTAGGCATGTTAGAATTGTCCTATCGCTTTTAAATTTTGCATGGTGATTCCTTTAATAGTTAGGTACGATTTAGAAAGCGCAGCAACTCTATAATCATCACCAAAATGTCCGTACGTCCATTTTAAACATGTTGATTTTTTTTACTTTTTTAACAACAAATTTTTATGTGATCTAATCATCTGATTGATCTGATTTTTGGTATATTGATTCCTGGGACAACAAAGTATAATGTAATAAGCGAAGCAACTCTATAATGAAGTTCTAAAAATGTAAGTATGTCTATAAAAATTATCCTGTATCAAGCAGTTTTACAACAAATTTACTTACAATTTTGCTTTGACTCTTATAAATTTATATTATGATGATTAAGTTCTAACACTATACGCGTTAATGTCAATTTGTCCTACCGTTTCAGTGCTTCGCTTTTATGGATGTTGTCATCCTTGTTTACTATAGGATACGCCCATAGAGGCCTCTAGAGGCACTTGAGGAGGGGGAAATCATTTTTTTTTATTTTAGATTTAAAAAGTAAAAGTAGATGGAGGGTTATTGTATTCTTTTAGGAGGATAGAGGTACCCTTCCCCAGAATAGTTATAAACCTTTCTAGGACCTATGAGAAGCAACCCTATCAGGGAGAACAATATCGGTTCACCGGTTAGTAAGATACTTCAATAAACAGACAGATAGCCATCCTGTTACATTATTATTAGGATTGCGCGACTTTTGTAGTTGAATCCAAGTGAACAATTGGCTAGAGGATAAATCAACATGTATGACAACATCCATAAAAGCGAATCTCTAAGAAACGGTGTGACAGACGAACATTAATTCTTGTAGAGTGTAAGAACTGAATATACAAAATATAAATATATAAGTTTTGACAAAATTATACGTAAATTTGTTGCAAAACTTCTTAAATTCAGACTACTGTTTAAGGACATACTGAAATTTTTAGGACTTGATTATAGAGTTGCTTAGGTTATAGTAATGTACCTTATTGTAATAGGAATCAGTACTCAAAAAAATCAGATAAATCGGATGATTATATCTCATAAAAAATTGCTGTTAAAAAAGTTAAAATGGACGTTCTGGTAACGATTATAGAGTGCTTCGCTTTCTAAATCGTACCTAACTACTACAGGGACCATCATGCAAAGTTTGAAATCGATAGAACAATTATAACATGCCTAAATTAACGAAAAAAAGCTTTCCGTTACGTACGGACGTACGGAAGGCCCTACCCCAATTATAGAAAAGCGTCGCTTTTAAAAAGAAAATTTAATAATTTGAATGAAGTTTATATAATCAATTAAAGAAATTCAATAGTCTGATATTGAAATAAATAATTAATAAAAGAAATATATGTCGAATGTTACGTTAAAGTCTAACATACATTAATTCACAGTATATCCTTATGATAAAGTAATACGATGGTTGTGTGTCTGTCTATACCGAAGGATCTTGCTAACTGCAGAACCGATATTGTTCTCATTTACAGGATAGCTTCTTATAGATCCGGGAAGGTTCATAACTATTTTGGGGGAGAGTACCAACATCCTTACAAGAGAAATCGCCCATAGAATTAAAAATTACCCCCCCCCCCCAAAAAAAAAAAACTAAAATACCAAATGAAGGAGGTGGGTGATTAACCGCCCCTCTTAAACAAAAAAATTATTTTTACTTTTTCTTTTTAAAACGAAAATAAAAAAATTGGGTTATCGAAGTCAACTGCCCCTCCTCAACTGCCCCTAGAGGTAATGGTAATCACTAATTTTTGTGACGTCACATGGCTGAATTTTCACTTTCTTTGTCCCTCTATATAAAACATTTAAAAAAAGTACAAATTAAAAAAATCCAACAACCTGACTAAGCTACACTTTAAGTCTGGTCTGTCCGTACGTTAATATATGTCCCTAATTCTTACTCCTTGACCTTGTTACTCTTACATCTTACTCTCAGAAAATGACTTTATCTGACTTTTTATATTTTTCAAAATAATATTTTGAAAAGTTTTGAGGCAAACATATGTAAAACTGTTTAGTTTCTTTCATAAACTATATTCTCAGAGTGGGAAGGGAAAAGTGAAGAAAAAAAATATTTCCACAGAACTTTATACAATAGTTGGATCATGGAAAGAAAACGAAGTAGCGGTTTTCGTCGTATTTCACAGTAGCTTTTCTTCTATTTCTAACCTGCGAGAGGGGGGGGGGCAATGTTCTAACCCAGCAATCATCAACATTTACCTAGCCTAACCTAACCTGAAATAAGCCATCAAAAGCTACTGTGAAAATACGAAATACCCACTACTTCGTTTTCTTTCCATCATCCCAATTGTTATGGTGAAAAGATTTTTACCAACAATTTTGATTTACCAAAAATAAAATTAAAAATTTGGCAAAACGTTTATTATGAATCCCTATATCTATGTACATTTAACATATTTTTGCAAAAACAGCAAGAACGTTTTTTTTTCAAAGTTAATAAATTTAAATACAATTTTTTTTCTCAACATTCAATGTTCAACAGTTAGTCAGTAAAAATGTATTTATTAAAAATCTTTTTTAGTGCCTTAAAAAATGACGTTTTTTTACTGGCCTAAATGAAAGTGTATACTGGCCTGCCATTTGCAAATTAGTCTGTGTATTGGCCTTTAATTGTTTATTTGTATTATAAGACGTCATTTTTTATAGGCACTATAAACTGCTTCAATTACTAATATTTTTAATTAATAAAATCAATAAACTGTAGTATAGTAAGATACTTAAAATTATTACATAGAGTAATGTTTACAATTTATGCATAAAAAAATAAATGTAAGCAAGAAGGTAGACTGGTCGTACGGACATGCTCTACTCTAATTATAAAGTTGTTGCTCTTCTAAAAATGCAAACAAGCAAAAAAATAGAGAAATATTATTTATCTCTGGTCAAAAAAAGATGTAAACTTCTGTCAAAAACCTGAAAGATTTTATAGAAAAATGAAATGACAGCTTTTCCAAAGTTGATGTAAAAATATCAAAATTAAAGTCAGCCAAGAAAACGTAATGGTAAAAATCTTAAAAACTTTTTGGGAAGCAAAGTTTCACTACAATTTTGTTTTAGGACTTTTTTTATTCTAGAAAGTTATGATCTACTTATGTGTAAAATAAATGTCTCACTTCCGTAAGTCGCTAAAACAATTTTTTGTAAAAAAAATCAAAGAGAGAGGAGACAATGGGCTGTTTAATCCACTAGTTCCCAAAGTTTAAATAAAACGTTTTCTGATTAGTTGTCTAAACAACCTTGGAAGGGATGTGTTTGTGTATCATCATTTGGAAATTATCGGCTTTTGCATTGTGTCTTGGGAGGGTGGTGGTACCCTCCCAAAAAATAGTTATAAACCTTCCCAGGACCTATGAGAAGCTACCCTGTAAAGGAGAACCCGATCGGTTCAGCGGTTAGTGAGATTGTTCGATACAGACAAACAGACAGACATCCTGTTACTTTGTATTATAGATATCTTTTTTTTACAAACAGGCTTTATGGTTATGAACTTACATGTTCTTGTTCTATAGATAAATCCAGTTGTATAAAACATTCATGGAAAACTCTTCATCTCATAACTTCAAATAGAAATTTTTTAGCAGCGAAGCTTTTCTATAATTAGGGTCGGTCCGTACGTCCGAAACGGTTGGATATTTTCGTCTATTTAGACATGTTAGAATTGCTCTATAGATTTCAAATTTTGCATCATGATTCCTATGACAGTTAGGTACGATTAAGAAATCGTAGCAATTTTTTATGTGATTTAATTATCCTATTTATTTGATTTTTGGAATAGTGATTTCTATTACGACAAGGTACAATGTTATAAGAGAAGCATCTCTATAATCAAGTTCTAAAAATGTAAGTATGTATGTTCTTAAATAGAATCTTGTATTTTTGCAGTTTTCCTAAAAAATTACTTATAATTTTGTTTCTCGTATTCATTCGAATCCGGTGGATAGGAACCGGTTCTCATCCATACGACAAAAACTATGTCTAGCATCGTATTATATCCAGCTTTCTACGGATATAAAAATGTACAATTAAAGGGTGTTTTAAAAAAAACCAATCGCTTCACTCTTTTCAATATAAACCCTACAGTTTTAGTAAAAAACTAACAAAAAATGACACAAATCATGTCCAAGCAATGACAATTAGAAAGGACTATTGAATTTTGATTTCTACTCTCCTTTCCTGAGCACTACAGCTCGAGTCCTAGCCCTTGTGTAGAATTTTTCCTTACATGGAGATTAAAAATCAACAAATCGTTTTAAGTACTTAAAATCTTGTAAATAGACCCCATAATGTTTAAAATTATTGATGGAGCATGTAAAGACCTTTCTATAGACATCTTAACCAGGTTTCTAACTCAATCCTAGCCAATTTGGCATTAAAAAGAACACCCATCAAACATTGAGACATGACAGGTCTCTCCAGTTCTTGATGTGTGACAGATCTTTCTTTTTGATGCCAAAATGGCTAATATTGTGTTAGAAACCTGATTAATGTGTCTATAGAAAGATATTAACATGCCCCATCAAAAATTCTAAACATTATGGGGTCTATCTACAAGATTTTAAGTACTTAAGACGGTTTGTTCTTTTTTTTTAAATGACAGAGCAGTCATGTCTCAATGCTTGATGGGTCTGTCTTTTGGATGCCAAATTGGCTAGGATTGGGTCAGAAGTCTGATTAAGGCGTCTATAGAAAGGTCTTTATAAGCCCAATCAAAAACTCTAAACATTATGGCGTCTATCTACAAGATTTCAAGTACTTTAAACAGTTTATTCTTTTTAAAAAAAGACAAAACTGTCTTAATTTGTAATAAAATATGCACTCTCCACGTAGATAAAAATTTTCCACAAGGGCTAGGACTCGAGCTGTAGTGCTCCGGAGAGATGAGTAGAAATCAAAATTCAATAGTGTTATCTCATTGTCATTGCTTGGACATGATTTTAGTAATTTTTTGTTAGTTTTTGACCAAAACTGTAGGGTTTATATTGAAAAGAGTGAAGCGATTGGTTTTTTTTAAACACCCTTTATAAGATTAAAACCAGTTTTTTTTAGCCCGTGCCTTCGGCACCACGGGGCTAAAAAACTGGTTTTAATCTTATAATTGTACATTCTATATCCGCGGAAAGCCGTTTATAATACGATGAAAGAAATAACTATTAATACATTTATATTTTGATTATTCAGATTTGACACCCTACAATTGTTCGTTTGTCTTACCATTTCTGAGCTTCGTTTTTATGAATGTTGTCATCCTTGTTTTTTTTGGTAATTATTCAGAGAAATATCACTTTGTATATTATAATGCTGTTTGAAGTCTACTTCCTGAAATTTAACAAGGATCAAAATGATAATGAAATGTACTTTCTGAAAAATTCTTTCAATTTTACTTGTAAAATCATTTTTATAACGCATTATGGACGTTTTAAATTTTATCATAATATTTTTTTTACTTGTCCTTTGTTGTAAGAAAAGAGTAGCTCCGCGCTTAGAAAGAGTATATATGTAATAGTCTAAATGTATGTATGATCTGTATATGAGAGGGGTTAAGTAGTCTAGAAAATTAATTACAGAATTTAGAAGAAAATTTTTGTTTTTATTTTAAATTCAATTTTAAGCATTAGCTTTAAAGAAAATAGAAAAAAAGTTTTGGGGGGTGTAATTTTTTTTACAAGGGTGACTTATCTCGGGAGGTTGGCGGTACCCTCACCCTAAATACTAATAGTTATAACCTTAACTGCACCAATTAAAAAGTTCACTGTGAAGAAGAACCAAATCGGTCCAGCGGTTAGCGAGAACCCTTAAAGTAAACACGAAAATAGATAAACATCCTGTTATCTTTACAGGGTAGCTTTACATAAGTCATGGGAAGGTTTATAACTATTTTGGGGGAGCAACCTTCAAAGAAAAATCGCCCCAAGAAAAAAACTAACCCTCTGGTTATTATAAAAAGGATTAAAACAAAATTGCACTTTATGTATTGTCCTTGTTTTCCAAACTGTTATTTTCCTTCATTTTTGTTTGATAATACCTGTCCATAATCTATGTTAATTTGAGTTTGAGCAAAAATATAGAAACTTTTTTGTTTGCTGACAGCAGAATTTTCAATTATGAATAAAGTTTTATACTCAATTATTCTCCTTCACCTCTCTCTTTCTTTCTTTTTTTCTCTTTCTTTCTTTCTCTCTCTCTCTCCCTCTCTCTCTCTCCATATATCTCTCTCTATCTTTTCTCCTATTCTTACTTTCTAGTTAAAACTTTTTTTCCCAGCGGAAAGAATTTTGTTGTTGTTGTTGAGATATCCCTCAAAGTGTCTAATCGAGCACAAAACCCCCCTCAACCTTATTTTGAAATAAATTAGAATAAAGTGGGAGTATTATTTCATTTGTTTGTTTTTTTTACTTTGTGGATTGTTAGGTTATTTTAAATTGGGTAACGGATAACCCCGCAGGGTTAGACAAAAAAATACATTTTGAATGAAAACAGTAAAAGTGTCTAACTATGACGTCAGAAAAAATTAACAATTAACCAATAAGAAGCCAGTACTCACTGTGGTAAAATATATAGCGGCCTCTCATTGGTTAATTGTTAATTTTTTCTGACGTCATAGTTCGACGCTTTTACTGTTTTCATTTTGAATCATCAAAAAATAAGAGGTGATATTCAGTGCTCGATAAGCACTTTGAGAGTGAGAGCAACAAGTTTTTCATAAATTTTTTATATTATTAATATTTATAAATATATATTTTTTTTCATATCTGATTTTCACTTCTTTACCCTTACACTTAAAAAATTCTGAGTAAATAAATGAATTATAAAATGGAGAGTTACATATGACCATAGTGGTCCACTTGGCTGTGTTTTGATTCCATTATCTTATGAATTTTTATTTCTGTACGAAGTCTCACATAGATTTTCTCACATTAGTGCGGAAATTAAAAATTGTAGAGAATTATAGTTTAGCCCCAGAATGATTTTGAGAATTGCATAAAAAGTGATCTATAAGTTGATAATTGTAATAGCGCATCCGACTGCGAATTAATAAATATTTTGGTGGCTGATAAACATGTAATGACGACCAGCTATTAGATTCCTCGATAAAAATGTCTATAAACGATACAAAAGCTTTTTTTGTTAGCTTTATATGTTTGTCACTTAACAACCATTTATTTATATGATTAAGTTCTCCATTTTTGGGAAGCTACACCGGGATGGTTTTAGACTATTTGATTTCTAAACTGAAGTCTTCAGTTGGTTTAAGGCTATTTTTCTACTACACCCTTTCCCTGCGAATTTAAGGCCTTTAGTGGCGGAGCTACTTATTGTATATTATCTATCACTTGATTCCCAAACAAGGAAGGGACATTAGGCTGTTTATTAAACTAGTCCCCAAAGTTTTAATAATAACGTTTTCTTATTCGTTGTCTCAACATTTTTAAGGACTTTTATTGAATTTCCATTGGTTTGTTTATAAGGTTGAGGTTCCAAATCTACAAAAGGAGTAATTTTGTGTATCATCATTGGAAATATACATCAATTTATCGGCCATTGTCTTTTCCCTGCATGATTACTATATTATGCATGTTGAGGTGAAAGATTGTTTATATTCAATTTACCTACGGAAATTAGATACTTTATTATTATACGCATAACATTACTACATTTAGTTTTGTCCGTATGTAAGCAGGGATCTAAAGGGATAAGACAATGGCAGATAAATTGATGTTCATCCCCAAAGATGATAAACAAAATTACCCCTTCCGTAGATTTGGATTAGTGGTAGAAACGTTTGGACACTCAACCTAATTATATAATCAACCAATCAAATTTCACAAAATTCCGCAAAGTTGTTAAGTCAACAAATAAGAAAACGTTATTATAAAACTTTGGAGACTAGCGTAATAAACAGCCCATTGCCCCCCCCCTCTCTCTCTGGTCTGTAAAGCATAACATATACCTATAATTTTATTACAATAAGACATAATCTTGAGTGCATTTCCTATAAATATTTTAATTTCGTAATATTGTTTATTGTTACTTTGTAAATGTGTTAAATTCGCCGCCATTTATAAAGTTATCCTTGTTTTTATTAATCATTTTTATAAATATATCATTAAAAATATCCCACTAGCTCATATGCATATAATCTAAGCAGTACCCACCCATTTAAAAACATTGGTTGCTGCAACTCATTAAAAATATTTTAGTAGAACAAATTGCAATTTTTAGTACATTAAACTAGCTTTTTTTCAAGTTCCTTATTTTGAGCTAGAATCGTCTCTAGAATGTTAATTTGACACAGAAAATTCTTTATTATAAAAATCTTCTGGTAAAATCCCAAGCAAGGCTGTAGGTAATTTTGTAAATACAAAGACGTTTTTTATAGTGCCTATAAAAAACGGTGTCATACAATACAAATGGCCTATGATAGGCCAATACACAGACTAAATTACCAACGGCAGGCCAGTAAACATGTTAGTTCACCAATTGTAGGCCAATATGACGTCATTTTCATAGGCACTACAAAAAAGTTTCAAATACAAACTGTAGGGCAAACTGAAGAAAGTATTATTATGAGTGAATTCTATATATCTAATCCATATAGACAATTAGATAGACATAGTACGTAAAATATCTACACTGCATTGATCATAAAATAATTTTATTTCTACAAGTTTATGGGTCATCCCTTTGCAGGAATCTTAAGGGATAAGACAATGGCCGATAAATTGATGTACATCCCAATTTATGACACACAAAATTACCCCCATTGTAATATTAAAATTAGTGGTTGAAAAAAAGCAACCAATCAAAATTCAATAAAAGTTCCCTAGGTAGTTGAGCCAACTAATAAGAAAACTATACTATAAAACCTAGGAGACTAGAATATTTGCTTTAAGCTATAAAAATTGGAAAGAATTTTAATGAATATAATAGATTTGAAATCTGCATAAAATTTTAAGGATTTTTTTATAAAATTCGTTTTTTATATAATTCATTATTTAAAAGCGCAAATCCAATTTAAGTTCATAAATTTTGACCAATAGGATAGGTGGATTGGAAACTGCCTGCGCTCTAATTGGTTGAATGATGTACGTCACTTAAGCTTCTCCAATCAGGGCGCAGATAGTTTTCAATCCACCAATCACAGATGTCAAAATTATTTAACTTAATTTGTATTTGCGCTTATAGATAAAGAATTATACAAAAAACGAATTTTATAAAAGTTCCTTAAAATTTTATGCAGATTTCAAATCTATTATATTCATTAAAATCCTTTCCAATTTTTATATCTTAATTTGCATATCTTATTATACGTCTACAGAATATATAACCAGAGAGAGAGAGAGAAGACAATGGGCTGTTTATTACACTAGACCCCAAAGTTTTATAATAATGTTTTCTTATTCTTTTGGGGTGTTCAAACGTTTCAACCACTAATTTCAATCCACAGAAGGGGTAATTTTGTGTATCATCATTCAAGATGTACATTTATTTATGTGTCATTGTCTTATCCTGATATATAGCAGAAATAAATAACCGGATTTATTTCTAAGAAGATTATCACTTATCAAAATATGTTTATTGTGCAAATACTAAATAAATACCTTACGCTTTTACACAAAGTACTCTGTAGAGCGCTGATTACCCCCCCCCCCCCCAATCCTTAAAAATTAAATTAATGAAAGGCTTAGTTTTTAGTTTGTTTGTTTATTACTTTAAGTCAGAGGTGGATTCTTGGTTTTGTGGAAAATCCTCCAAAATCACATAAATAATCTACAAAAATTAAATAAAATCTTATGTTAATAACCCTTCCATGATTTTATTTGATTTTTTTTACATTTTTTTTTATGTTATTTTGGAGGATTTTTCCACATAACCAATTTTGGTGGGGCAGCGATCCTATTTTTTTTTTAAGAATCCACCTCAGTTTACTTTAAGTTGGCCCCGCAGGTATATATCTCATAGGGTTAGCTCACCTGCAAGATTAGGTAATGAGCATAGGAAATAACTTTAAATATTTAGAGGGGGGGGGGGGGGGGTATTTGTGCTCAGCTGGCAAGTTATGTGAAAGCATTAAATACTTTATCCAGCTGAACCTAGATGCTTGTATTGACATTTATTTTCAGTCGTATTTGCCAATGATCTGAAGCGAAGACAATGGCCGATACATTGATGTGTATCTTAAATAAAAATTAACCCTTCTGTAGACTAAAATTGTGGTTGACACTAAACTTAGTGAACCAACCAATCAAAATTTATTAAAAGTTCACAAAGTTGTTAAGCCAACGAATAAGAAAACGTTATCATAAAATCTTGGGGACCAATGTGAAAAACAGCCCATTGTCCCCTCTTTCTTGCGTATTTACAAGAACTTTACTCATAATACACTTTTTATAGCTTATTTTACTGATGTTAATGTCGCAGTTGTGTTGATATATTACCCACTACAAAGTCTTACAGTGCCAATTATTAATTAGAGAAGGGAAATTATAAATATTTATTAAAAATTCTTGCGGCAATAGTACAAAAAAAGGATTACTATTATCAAAAATAAAAGCTTTCTTAACGATTAGATCTGTTGTTAATTTATCGACATATTACAATAGTCATACTGGTCATGGGCCAAATCTAGGGAGCCGTGCCTCAGCCGCGCCTCAGCCGCACATGAGCCTAAAATTTAAATCTGCTATTGTAAAAAAAACTATTTTTTGAAAAGATGAATTGTCTGTTTAGCTGAATTTTAAAGTTATAATGTGACGATTTCACTGAGACTTACGCGCGGTTGCCGACCCCAGGCTTAATCCTTAAAAAAATCTTAGTTCAGCCTAAAAGTAGGGGTTCAATATCCTTCGCTTTCATAGATATAAATGACTTCTGAATGAAACCCCAACTAAATTTTTATTTGGCGATTTTTATTTATTGGCGATAGGTTATTGATTAAATAGGTTATTAAATCGACAAAGTCAAACATAGAAACTCAGCTTATACCAACAAAGAAACTAATTTGGGGGAAAAATCACGAAACCTATACGTTATTTTCAGCTGTTGTTGGGGGGGGGGGGGCACACTTAGTAGAAATGACGACCTTTGTATCTGCCCCTCAAATATAATGTTGTACTTGAATTACTGATATTACAGATAACCTTAATCAAAGAAAAGCTTCACTTTACAAAAGAGAAAATATTTTGCAAATTTTATTATTGAAATCATTAAAAATTTATTTGTTTAAGAAAAAAACTTTAAGGATGTGGGATAATCGTATTACATAAAGTAGTAAAGTTTTTTTTGTCTGAAACTTAAGATCTCAATATCTACTGATACTCTAATTAGCCAAGCTTCAAATAGGTCATTTGATGGGCTATTTTGTTTTCAGATTTAGTCTTTGGATAGTTTAAAGTTTTTTTCTAGTCCCTCTCTGAACTTTCGAATTCAGAGCCACTAAATGCTAGAAACGTAGCCGTTAGTAATACATAAAACAAAATAGCCAGGAATAATGTATAACCAATAAGGGAAATAAATCTAAAATAATATTTGGGGGGCAAATGGAGAGGTCGTCAATTTTATGATGTGTTGCCCCCCAATGACAGCTGGAAAATACGTATAGGTTTCGTGATTTTTACAACTCAATCAAGATTTAATACTACCATCTATAATTATGAAGCTATTGAATTGAAGAACTAATTAAGTCATGTACAGTCCTAATTTCCTTCCCTTCCTTTCCTCTAAGAGAAATACTGAAATTACTTAATTTGTTTTTCACTATTTTCTACAAATATATGAAAAATTTAATAATTTAGAAGTCCAAAATTTAATTTGATATATTTGGCGGCGGATCTTCTTATCAATAAGTTCTGTTTGTATGTTCGATTGTACTTCCGTCAATAAACTATCTTTGAATGTTTTAATTTTTACATATTCAAACAGCAACTCAAACAATTCCTTATAAATTCACAAAGATTTTCTGAATAAAGCTACTGTACAACAGTACTGTAACATTGTCTACTATTCTTGCTACAGCTGCGATGATAATAAACATAATTATCCTTGTTTAGGAATTGTTTGGCCGCTGCTCACTTTGGTTACCCTGACATCCAACACACTTATCATCTTGGTCTTAACAAGGTAAGGACATTTCCAGTATGGCTTCGAAACCAATTAATATCCGCAGGCTTAGAACCAGTTCTCAGCCGTACGGTATAATCATGTATAGTAGCCTATTTTGGACAATTTTTCACGAATATAAAAATAAGATCATAAAATTAAACCAGTTTTTTATCCCAGATCTTTGGCCCTCGAGGCTGAGATGCCGAAGGCACGGGCTAAAAAATAGTTTTAATCTTATGATTGTACATTTTTATATTCGTGGATTTAATACGAAGCTAGACATAGTTTTGTCGTATGGATGAGAACCAGTACTAATCCACCGGATATTAATCGGTTTCGAATTAATACGAGAAATAATTATTATCATTTTTATTTTATCTTGTACTTTCTCGTTTAATCTAGATTTTTATTGAAAAACAAGAACGATTACGTTAGTAGTGCTAGAAATTATTCAAATTAATGTTTTAGACAATTGACTATGGGTATGAAAATTTTCAAATTAATTCAATCACATTTGTCACGAAGAGCCGAAGGCCCTGGCAACAAAAGAAAAATTAATCTTGTGATTTATATTTTCATTCTTACGGGTACTTTCAACAAAAATATACTTAATGTTTGTTTTTTCTTCTATGGTTTAGAAAGAACCAGTTTGTAAACGGCGGAATTATTCAAATTCTGAGTAGCTTCGCTACTAAAAGCTAAAAAGTTGAAACCTAGTTTTATATAATTTAACATTCCAAAGCGAATCCGCCAAAATATTCCAAAGATTCCTTTTGTAGGTGTTCCATTATTTACCACACAATATTAAATGCGCAACTCAATATCTTAATATATTATTCTTAATACTAGCGGCTACGCCCCTAGAAGCCTCTAGGTGACTGGTGGGATGAGGAATGTCGACCTCATCCCATTTTAAATTTGAGTTAAAAAATATTTTTTTTTTAGGGGGGCGCGGAGGGGGGTGAAGACACCCTCTCTAAAAATAGTTTAAAACCTTCCCAGGACCTATAAGAAGCTTCACTGTAAAGGAGAACAATATTGGTTCAGCGGTTAGCGAGATCCTTCGGGACAAACAAAAAACACTTACTTTATTCTTAAAATACATACACGTATCATTTCCAGGGTTCCTAGGGACATCTAAAGGACAAAAAAGGACTATTTATGTTAATCAAATTTCCCCTTCAATTAAACTCCTTATTTGTACAGCCCAATTAAAGACCCCAAATTTTTTTCCCAATAAATAAGAGAACGGTTTTTTTAACAGAATAATATATGCAGTTCAATGCTTCGTTTATCCCCAGTAATATAAAAATTTTAAAGTGATATTGGGCTATGAAAATCATTTTTGTTGAGATAATAATTAATTTTAATATTAACGCTCTTATGATAATGATAGTAGGATGTTTATCTTTTTGTTTTCATGTCAAGAATTTAAGGGGATAAGACAATGGCCTATAAAATGTTATACATCCCCAATTATATCACACAAAATTACCCCCTCTGTGATTAAAACATTTAAACACTCAACTAAATACAGCAACCGATCAAAATTCAAAAAGTCTCCAAGGTTAAAAACACAGCAAATAAGAAAACGTTATTATGAAGCTTTGGGGACTAATTTAATAAACAGCTCAATGTCCCCTCCCTCCCTAGCTATTTTGAGTTCGGCTCCTTTAAGTACAAGTGATTTTAAATTTTTTGAAGTTTTTTTTTGTGAGGTTGTGATAACACATCAATTATATTCTATCTTTGATCTATTCAATATGTCTGTAAAGTATTTATCTATTTATCTTTAAATATTTCTATTAATGGTTGTTCACCTTTCATTGTAAATTTTTCAAATGGTTGTTAGTTTTAAAGCATCTCCGCGGATATTGAAATAAAAAAAATATAATATAATATAATATAATATAAAATTTAATAAATTAAACTAGAATTAATTTTATGATTTTTATTTTTATTTTCGTGGAAAAATGTCTGTAATTCGATGCTGTTCTTGATTTTGTAGTATAACTAAGAACTGGTATTAATCCTACGGATATTAATCGGTTTCATATCTATACTGGAAATAAACTTATCTACCTATCAAAGCGAGACTTTCATGTGTAGCTTAAAAAAAAGTTAGGGGGGGGGGGGGGGGCGATAACTATAGAAAGATAATATTACTTCTCTTTTCTTATTTGTTCAAACCAATTTCTAGACAAAATTTGTTTTAAGAAATAATTAAAATAAGAAAAATAACATTCCAAAAAACAAAACAAAAAACCGCTATCTTGTAACATACATCTATTCATACAAAAGCTTTGCGTTTTAAAAGTAGACTCAAAATAAATTTAAATTTTATGAAATATTTATACCTAATGGTGATCTGACAAGATAGTTAAAACCCATAGTTATCAATATTATTAATAAAATGTATTAAATAAATTAAGCTAAATTGATGACTAATGATATAAAAAAAAATATTACCTCTGAAGACGCCTAATAACAATGTAGGGCAAGACCTGTTTAGAAATTACATCCCTACCATTACAGACAACCAAGCCTTTGAGTGCACCACCTTTAATGGAAGTCCTATCTGTGCATGGTAATGAGTTGCACCCGTTTAGGATCACGGCATTCCCCATAATATTACTATTTATAAATGTCGCGCATCTGACATAGTAGCAGTAGCTTTATCTTTGTCTAGCAGTAAATTATTAGCTACTCAAACAAAAAGTAACGGAATCATGATTTCAGCTATCTATCTTAAATCTTAAAATTCACATTTATGGACGGCCAATAAAGGTACTAAGAAAGAGAGGGAATGTCTCATTGAGCCAATAGGAGAATCGCATCGGTACATACATTTAATTTCATTGGTTGAAATCTTGTTACGAATGCATGTTTTTTTTTCATTTCATACATAGATAAAAGTCAGCTGTAAACAGTATATTTTCTTAGTAGAAAGCTTTGCGGAATCAGAATTAATTGCCCAAAAATTTCGTTTAAATTTAAAAGCTTCGAAACGAGGTGGATTCTTAAAAAAAAAAGTTAGGCTGGCTACTCGCTGGTGAGGCAAAATTATTTTTGTGAAAATCCTCCAAAATCGAATAAAAAATTTTACAAAAATTAAATAAAATCTTAAAAGGGTTATTAACATATGATTTTGTTTAATTTTTGTAGATTTTTAATGTGCTTTTGGATGATTTTTCACAAAAATAATTTTGCCTCACTATCGAGTAGCGAGTCTATAATTTTTTAAGAATCCACATCAGCTTGAGTCGAAAGTAAACAATACTTTTGTCTGCTAGAAATGTTCCTTCTTAGATTTGACGATAAAAGGGTTCATAATATGCTTCTATTCTACTATTTCTATTGGACGGCCGGACGGACAAACAAAACAGATGAGTAGCTACTGAAATATAAAGTAAAAATATTAAATTAGTGCCTGTCATCGCCACACATTTTAAAAAAGAAATATTAAAGTCACAGGATTGTATACTCAAACTCTAGAAATTTATTAAGGTATATTCCAGGGACTAAGATTATTGGTTGAAAAGTTTAGACAACTGATTAAAGTGGTTATAAAATGTTGCAGCAGTGTAATTTTTAGTCCAATGTCCCCTACCACCCTTGCACCTTTTCTATTTATGTAAGTTGTTTTTTAATAGTTATTTCTCGCTTCGTATTTACAACTATAAGATTAAAACCAGTTTTTTTCGCCCCGAGATACCGAAGGCACGGGCTAAATAACTGGATTTAATCTTATGATTGTACATTTTCCTATTCGCAGAAAACTGGATATAATACGATGCTAGACATAGTTTTTTCATATGTATGAGAACCGGTTCTAATCCAACGGATATTAATCGGTTTAGAATGAGTACGAGAAAAAATTTACCTTTTGACTGCAGGACTTTTGTTAAAAATTCCCAATAAAATTATGGTAATATGTTGAGACTAATATTATTGCCATTCCAATTCTTTTTAGTGGCATAACTACTCTTTTATTATGATATGCGTTTGTATGTCAGTTATAACGTCATAGGGTATAAATATCTTTGTTTCAATAAAAATAGAGAGGGGACAATGGGTTGTTTATTACAATAGTTACCAAAATTTTATGTTACAGTTTTCTTATTCGTTGACTTAAAAACTTTGGGGTCTATAGTGAATTTTGAATGGTTGGTTGAGTGTTCAAACGTTTTAACAACTGATCTTACAGTAATTTTCTGAATCGCCAACTTATATTACATTGATTTATCGGTCATTGTCTTATCCTTTTAGATCTCTGGTTTAAATCATATTTCTCTACCTTTGAAAGTTTAATCATGAAAATATTTTGAAGGAAATTTAAATTATAAATTTCTACTTTGACATACAAATTAATATACTTTAGTAGTTCAATAAATTTAAACTAAAATTGTAAAAGATTTTTTTTAAAACAAGGATAATTTTGTCTTTAAGCATCGCAGCTTTTGTCATAGAACAGTTAACTAATATACAGTAAATGTAATGTTTAAATTATAATAAGTTAACCATTTAGCACATGAAAATAGGTAACTTTATCAATTAAAAACATATCTTTTATACAGGGACGTCATTTTTTATAGGGGGGGGGGGGGGGATAAAATGAGGGGTTTCAAAGGGTTAAGGGGGGTAATCTAATGTATTTTTTAAAATTTTGATAGGGGTAAAATAAGGGATTTCAAAGTTTTTGGGGGGATAAACAATAAACATTAAACATCCCTCTGCCCCTTCCCATTAATGTAAAACTTTGGGGACTAGTGTAATAGATATCCTATTGGCCCATTCCTTCCTGGAATCAAACGCATGTTATTTGGAGCAGCGAAAAGACTGTGCTGCACTTTTACAAATCATAAAAAGAATACTTTTACAGAAAAATATATCTTTTTTTAATTGACTTGTTTTTTGAAGAAAAAAAAGTTAGAAATGTTATTTTTTCTAAATCTGTGCGAGATACACAAAAATATGCATTAACATTTTTTTTGACAAATTGCCACAATTTAAAAATTTACAATTCAAATTAGTTAATGTCAAGCCTTTTTACGTAAATCTTTTCTTTTTTTCTTTTAAAATGAGGATAAATGTACCTAATATCTGATTTTTACATTTAAAAAGTTTAGAGCATGATTTGGTTAAATGGAATCTACATAAAAAAATTAGACAATCTTGGAGAACATAGAGAATATTATCTCTGAAAAAAAAAAAAAAATCGGCTAAAAAGCCGTTAAAGATAATGCCCATTGGTGGGGGGGGGGGGGGGACGAGACTAAACTTTTTAGGAAGTGTCCTTGTAGACCTAACGAACGGACATATTTTGGAAAGTAGATTCGCTACTGAAAATATTTTTTTTAAAAAACCAATCTGATGTATTTATTTGTTATAAAATCAAATTGTTTATATTTCCAAATAACATTTCTATAAATTTCTACCCATAAAAAAATTGGTGTACATGATTTTTTTGTGTCTATCAATACAAATTTTGATGTTACCTAATATATTTATGTGCAAGGAGAAGTGTTTAGTCAGCGTATTACACAAAATTATTCCATGTCACTCTCGTTTCTAATGCAATTAAGACATTTTGTTGTGTCACCAATAATGTCAAGTTGTGTTCCAGGAGTCCCAAACATCGGAGTGGACAAACACAAGAGTGTTAAAATATTAATTTAATTAAGTATTTTTATACAGATTAGGTTAGGTTAAGATATGAATGTACAAATAAGCCCCCCGTAGGGGTTAGGCATTAAAAAACCTACAAGGTGGTCTAAAATAGGTTAGGTTAGGTAAGTGTCCACTCCGACGTTTGGGACTCCTGCGTTTGTCCTAGGCCCTTTTGGAGAAATTGATACAAAAGTACAATATTATAGTTGTCCCTTTTAAAATTTCTCAATATAATTTCATTCCATTTTAAAATTTTTACTTCAAAGCACCTATGTTGTAAATCAATAATGTCTGAAAGTTGGAGATTTTAGATTCGTACAATTATCGATGTTAACAAAGCATTTGACTTAAATTTAATAACTTTTATGAAACAAAATTCTTTTATATCTCCTGGTCGGCACTATTTGTAATCAGAAAGGGGTAATTTTGTGTATAATCATTGGGGATGTACATCAATTTATCGAGCATTGTCTTATTCCTTTAATTCCCTTCCTAGTCGGATATTATTAATTTGAAATAACACTGAAAGGTAATAACATTTGTTTACAATTTTTGGGAGGTGGTCAAAATTATAAAAATTTGTCTTTGATTTGAATTAATAAAATGGGTACACCGACAAACGTCCTACCGCGACAAACGTCCTAATGCGACAAACCTCCTAAACGACAAACCTCCTAAACGACAAACGTCCTAAAGGGACAAACGTCCTAATGCGACATCTCTTTAGTAAAACGTCCTAAAAAATTTCAAAAATTATGAAATGAAAAAAATCTTCCAAATTTAAGGACAAAATCCTCTAATGATAAAAATATTTAACAATATCAAATTCAAAATGGCGATAAAACACAGGAAAAAAAATATTTTTTAAATCGAATAACTTTAACCATAGGCTAAATTTTACAAATCTGTCCGTCAGTTTTCCCAAAGTCTGTGTTGGCTGTCACAAACAGAATGGTTTCAAACCCAATACAACCGTGCATTACAAAAATAAACCTTTAATTTTCTAAATTAAAAAAATATATATCTATTTTCTTTTATTTTAGAACATTTTTAAATTAAATTTGGAAGATTTAATTTTTTTAAAAAAATTAGGACGTTTTACTTAAGAGATGTCGCATTAGGACGTTTGTCGTTTAGGATGTTTGTCGTTTAGGAGGTTTGTCGCATTAGGACGTTTGTCGTATTAGGACGTTTGTCGGTGTACCATAAAATGTCTTGTTGCATTGAGGGTGAGTGTGTTGTTTATATTTGTGTTTACAAGAGAGGGTGATAAAGATCTGAGAAAAAAATCATAGATATGCTTTCATATTAGCGAAGCTACTCTATAATTTACTTTGTCGGTCCGTTAGTCCGTAACACTATAGGAAAATGGGATTTTCTCGGCTGCTTTTAAGATAAAAGGTATAATTTTTAATGCAGAACCAAATAAAGTTGTTTCAGAGCATTTCCTTATTTCTAAACATTCACAATTGAAACTAAATTACTACTTATTCTACTAATAACATAATAATTATTGATATTAATCTGTGTCCTTGTATATATACATGACCTTGTTCTTTGTATGACCCAGTAGTTAGCTATATACATAAGTTTGTCCTACAATTAATAGAGCTACATTAGACTATCATTTATCATAATATAAGAGTAAAACAATAGAGGGGGAAGGGGTAAAATTAATGTATGTCCCCACTCCGTGGACCCTGTACCAATTTTCAATTGGTTCTTTGAATATCAGCCAATAACGTTGTAATTATTAACACAGCCAAGTCGCTACAAAAGAGGAGTAAGCAATTTGCTAGCAGACGAAAAAGGTCCCCAAGACCGGAACTAGGCAGTTGTCTGGGTTATACGTCTATACTTATCACATTTGTTATTATGTAATTTTTTTGGATTTATGTAAAAACAAATTTACAGCTTATTTTCTATACTTTGCTGGTCTATCATTTGTCCCAAACTAGTGCAGTGCATGTAGTGCTTAGGGTGTGAAATAATTTTCACCAAGATTCTCAAATAAGATACATTAGTTTATCAATTTGAGTTTATGTTTAATGATGTGTAAGCGAAGGAGAAGGAGCAGTATGTGCTGTAGTAATAATTCTAATTTATAATTATATTATGACGTATAACAACTTGCGGAAGTGATGTCACTCTGTAGTTTGTATATATTGAATATAATATTAATGACCCATAACAGATTACTCAATTCTTACGCTAAGGTACAAATATTCTAAAAACAAACAGCCTCTAAAGGATGGGTAAAACACATCAGAGAGGAAGGGGACATTTGGTTGTTTATTATATTAGTCCCCAAAGTTTTGTAATAATGTTTTCTTATTCGTTGTCACAACAACTATGGGGATTTTTCTTGAATTTTTATTTTTTGGTTCATTAAGTTGAGTGTCCAAATGTTCAATCACTAATTGTAATCTACAGAGTTAGTTTTAAGTATCATCATTGGGGATATGCATCAATTTATCATCCACAGTCTTATCCCTTTAAATCCCTGAAACAACACGGCCTCATTACATCATGAGTCATTTGGGATAAGACAATAAACGAATAATGATAAAATTATCCTTCTTTAAAATTATTGGTTGAAAAGTGAAAACATTGCTACATTTAACCAACCTTTTGAGTATTAATAAAAGCACCATTAAATTTCAATCTACGAATTTGATAAATCACATTGTATGAAAAACATCTTTCCAGGTTTGTTAGACCTGGCCTTTCTGGTTTCAATTTTATGATTTTTATTTTAATATTCGTGAAATATTGTCTGTAATACGATGCTATACATGATTTTCCAGTATGGCTAAGAATCGGTTGAAATCCAGCGGATATTTATCGGTTTTGCAGCCATACTGGAAAAAATAGTTTAATCTTACTTATGAACAAGAACGAATAAGTTGCTAAACAGCAAAGATGAGCGGACAAAAAGTGATATCCAATTTATATAAAAAAACAGCAGAATTTTAGTGCACAATAATACAATTTGTTAATAAATCATTAAATATGCTATTGTTTCTCGTGTCTTATGCTCATATTTTTTTTTAAGCGAAGCTTTTCTGTGGTCAGTCCGTCCGTCCGTCCGTAACGAATAGCTTTTTTCGTTAATTTAGGCCTGTTAGAATTGTCCTATCGATTTTAAACTTTGCATGGTGATTCCTTTAGTAGTTAGGTACAATTTAGAAAGCATATCAACTCTATAATCATTACCAGAATGTCCATACGTCCATTTTAAACATGATGATTTTTTTACTTTTTTAACAACAAATTTTTATGTTATCTAATAAACGACCGATTGGTTTGATTTTTGGTATACAGATTCCTAAGACAACAAAGTACAATATTACAAGCGAAGCAACTCTATAATCAAGTCCTAAAAATGTAAGTATGTCCATAAACATTATTCTGTATCAACAAATGTACTTACAATTTTGCTTTGACTCTTATTCTGATTATTCAGTTGTGACACTATACAAGTGTTAATGTCCGTTTGTCCTACCGTTTCAGTGCTTCGCTTTTATGGATGTTGTCATCCTTGTTAAGATAATGAATGTTATAGAAATTTTAAAATTTTACTTAACTTTCTCTTACATAGTATGGACATAATCTGATAATTTTGTTTGTCATAATTAGGAATATTTATTAATCATCGCCTAACAACTTATATCTTAATATACCTGGGGAAAACATATCTCGTTGTGCTTTATAGATGAGAGAGAGGGGACATTGGGCTGTTTATTACAATAGTCCTCAAAGTTGTATAATAACGTTTTCTTTTTCGTTGACTTAACAACTTTAGGGACTTTAAATTAAATTTTGATTGGTTGGTTCATTTAGCATGTTTCAACCACTTATTGTATTTAAAAAAAAGGGTTATTATTTTTGCGTATCATCATTGAGGATGTACAATTTAATGGCATTTGTCTTATCCCTTTCGATCTCTGTTTATAGATACTCATAAAAAAGTTAAACAAACAAGAAACCCATAAATAAAGCCATGAATAAAGGCGGGACAAAAAATAAAGTTTTAGTTTAATTCATATGCTAATCTAGTTAACAAACATTAACCTACTTCTTGCACGAGTAAAAGAATCGGTATAAAGCTAAAAAAAATCAACTATTTTTGAGTGTCTACTTTTTACACTAGTGGTTCTATTCCCCCTTTGACACTTTTATGTTTGTTTTAATGTTTTTGGGAGGGTGTCACACCCCCCCCCCCCTACTTACAAATTAGCCTCAAACCATTACAGAAAATGATGGAACAATCAATCAAAACTTTTATGAAATTTTAGCGGACACACACATTTGGCATTTTAAAACATACCCATGAACTCAATGTAACTTCCCTTAAATTTTGACATTTATAATATCATACAATTATTAACTATTTTTAAAGCGTCCGTCAGTTTTGGCTGTTTTCAACCGCCAATATAAGAGATATGAAGCTTTTTCAGCAGTTTTGCCTAAAACTGCACCTATATAGCCGTCAGATTCATAACTAATTGACGAATTTAAAAGCGAATCTTTATATAAAATATGGGTCGGTCCGTCCGTAACGATTAGCTGTTTTCGTTAATTTAGGCATGTTAGAATTGTCCTATCGATTTCAAACTTTGCATGATGATTCCTGTAGTAGTTAGGTACGATTTAAAAAGCGTAACAACTCTATAATCGTTACAAGAATCGTCCATTTTAAACATGTTGATTTTAACTTTTAAACAACAAATTTTTATGTGATATAATATCCGATTTATCTGATTTTTTGAGTACTGATTCTCTATAATCAAGTTTAAACAAATTAAGTATGTCCTTAAACAGTATTCTGTATTTAAGAAGTTTTACAATAGAATTACATATAATTTTGTCAAAACCTTAATATTTATATCTTGCTTTTCAGTTCTGACACTCTTCAAGAGTTTATGTTCGCCTGTCCTACCATTTTAGAGCTTTGCTTTTGTGGATGTTGTCATCATTGCATTGTTTTAAAAAATCATTACATATTTTTACTCTTAAGATTTAAAATTGTCCCCAAATTCTTGAATTTAGGATAATGTTAGTTTAATGCATCTGTAATGTGAATTTTATACATTTACTCAACAAAAATTACATCAAGATAATTTAAAACTTCTTAAAAACCATTTTGCATTCTTGTCTGCTGTAAGATTCATTTACAATTTGTTTAAAAGAAAAGGTTTTGCAGTTGAATTTTCATATATCTTCCAGCATGGCTTCAAAACCGATTAATATCCGCTGGATTAAAACCGAGTCTCAGGCATACTGAAAAATCATGTATAGCATCGTATTACAGACAATTTTCTACGAATATTAAAATAAAAATCATAATATTAAAACCAGCTTTCTTAGTATGGGCTTTCGGCCCTCGGGTATAGCAAAACTAGTTTTAATCTTATAATCTTTTATTTCAATATCCGCGGAAATCTGTCTATAATATTATGATGATCGCAAATAACTAATCTAACAAAGACAGTTTATAATATAAATTATTTAGACCATAACAAATATTCTAAACAAAATAATTTTACTCTAATTTTACTAATTATTAAAATCAGATAATTATATTGTGTATTGTGTGTGCCTCTGTTGAGAGATGTACTTTGTAAACCATGACATTTATAGTCATTTTTCCATTTCTGGGTTTTCAAGATGTACCTACAGCCATGTCCTAGTTCAAGAGAGGTTGCGCACAAAGATCTAATGGGATAAGACAATATCAGATAAATTGATGTACATTCTCAATGTTGATACACAAAACTACCGACGAAGCCCAATCTGTCCCACTTTTGAGCAAGACGATTCCCTTTTCTCTCATCTCTTTTGAAGATATTTTCTTCCTCCCCTTCCCTTTTTCTTTTCCCTTTATATGACGTCATATAGGAATCGTCTTGCTCAAAAGTGGGACAGATTGGGCTTCGTCAAACTACCCCTTCTGGAGATTAAAATTAGTGGATGGAACGTTTGAACACTCAAGTTAATGAATCAAGCAATCAAAATTCACTAAAGTCCCTAAAATTGCTAATCCAAGAAAACGTTATTATAAAACTTTGGGGACAAGTGTATTAAACAGCCCAACATTGTTCCCTCTCATTCTGGATCTCGCAACAAAAGTTGGTGTAACATCACTTCTAAATATATAAAATGATGATAAACAAAATTACCCCCTTTTGTAGATAACCGTTTGCACCAATTAACCAACCAATAAAAAATCATTAAAAGTCCCCAAAAGTTGTTGAGCCAACGAAAAATAAAACGGTATTAAAAAACTTTGAGGACTTGTGCATAAAACAGCCCAACGTCCCCTCCCTTCCGGGCAATTTGTATTAGTTTGCGGTGCGGATGACTTGATAATGTGATATATTTTAAGTTATGTAAATTAAAACGGTACCCAAAGTGTTATAACCGCGTTATTCTATTCGTTGGTTCAAGAACTTTGGGCACTTTTATGGCATTAGTTGTTTTCAATACCAATATTGTCTTAACTCATATACCAATAATTTTAACAGTAGAAGTAATATTGCTTATAATCATTGTGGATATATATACATCAATTTATTGTCCATTGTGTTATCCCTTAAGATCCCTGATTTGATGATTTAGTTAGTGTTGTTGTATAATTAATCCATATTGGCAGCCAACCTTCATTAACATTCAACAGAACTCAGGGAGGATGTGGACGCTAATCTACAACCCCTTCCTTCCCCCCCCCCCAAAAAAAAATCACGTCACCAAAAACACTAATTTATAATAATGGGTATAGTACCTTTCGTGACAATGACTCTTAAGCGGCGTTTCTTCGTATTTTCAGCATAGCTTTTCTTCTATTTCTAGCCCCTGGGGGGCTATAATCATTCGGGGCAATCACTCAACCTAACTTAATCTAACCTTACCTAAATAACTTATAAAAAACTACTGTGAAAATACGATGAAACGCCCCTTAAGAGGCGTTGCCACGAAAGGGACTATACCAAAAAAATTAAGTGGTGTACGGTATTTTATCGTTCATAAACCTATCCCTTAATTTAGAACCTAGATTATTATCAGATTTAATTACTGGTGAATAATTGTATAATATTACCTTTAGATCTCATAAGACAGAGGTGGATTCTTAAACAACTTTTTGGCTCACAGGATCACTAAAATCAGAGAGGCTCGCTAAAAATTTTTGTAAAAAAGCCTCCAAATCGCATAAAAAATCTACAAAAATTTAATGAAATCATAAAAGGGTTATTATCATAAGATTTTTGAGCCAGTGAGCCAAAAATTTTTTAAGAATCCACCTCAGGTTGACACAATTTGATTAGTCCAACTGTAGGAAAATCCAGAGACGTCCAAGCTTTTTTTAATCAAGGGGATAATCTATGAAAAAGGGGTAAATAGTGGATGCTCTTTATAGTGCCTAGAAAAAATGACCAATGATAGGCCAATACTTAGACTAAATTACCAATGGCAGGCCATGTCAATATACATTTTAATTGACCAATGGCAGGCCAGTATGAGGTCACTTAAAAGCTTATACACAGTGTAATAGTTTAAGCCAATCACCAAAATTTTTTTTAAAGGGGTTTAATTATTATTGTACTTAGGTAAATATCACCTAATATTTACCTAATTTGTAAGATCAAGGACTAAAATCCCTGAGAGGGAGGGGCAATGGGCTGTTTATTACACTAGTCCCCAAAGTTTTATAATAACGTTTCCTAATTTGTTGGCTTCACAACTTTCGGGACATTAGAGAATTTTGATTAATTGGATTATTAAGTTGAGTGTTCAAATATTTCAAACACTATGCTTACGTTACCGAAGGGTTTATTAAGTGTTTCATCAATTTATCCGCCATTGTCTTATCCCTTCAGATGCCTGCTTAAAACCATGTATCCATTAGTTCCTAAATCAAATGTATAATTTAAACATCTCAAATTTGCATAAATTTGAATATTATTTGTTGGAGAATATAGACAAACAATTGTTAATGGATAGATTTAGATTTGGATGGACAAATAGACAAACTTTGTATTTACAATATCTTTTCTCAAGAGATTCAGTTTACCCAGGGGAGGGAGCGGATTGTTTATTACACTAGTCCCCAAAGTTTTATAATGACGTTTTCTTATTCATTAACTTATTGACAACTTTTAAGATTTATTGAATTTTGATTGTTAGGTTTATTAAGTTGAATGACCAAATGTTTTAACTACTATTTGTAATCATCATTGGGGATTTAGATCGATTTATCGGCCATTGTCTTTTCCCTTTTGATTCCTGATTTACAATATCTTATCTCAAGAGATTGAGTTTACCCAGAGAGGGAGTGGACATTGGTCTATAAATTATACTGTTACCTAAAGTTTTACAAAGACAAACCCCAAACTGTCCCAGTTTTGAGCAAGACGATTCCAGTTACGTCATATACGTTTCGGGAAAGAAAAAGGGAAGGGGGAAGAAAATCTCTTCTCTTTTAGGAGATTTTCTTCTCCCCTTCCCTTTTTATATGACGTCACAGGAATCGTCTTGCTCAAAACTGGGACAGTTTGGGGTTTGTCTTTATAAACACTTTTTCTCATTTGCTGAAAATATTTGAGACTATTAAATCTTGATTAGTTTATAATAACGTTTTCTTATTCGTTGGCTTCACAACTTTAGGGACTATTATTTGAATTTTATTGGTTGGTGTCGACAAGTTTCAACCCCTAATTGTAATCTTAATAGGGAATAATTATCATCATTGGAAATACACATCAATTTATCGGCCATTATCTTATCACTTTAGACCCCTGCAGGTCCTATGCAGGTCTTATGCAGCATATGAATATTGTAGTGAAAAAAAGAGGTGTGAATATGTGATTTGATTGGCATTTCTCCCTTATTTTCATATTTAAGAAAATTGGAAATAAAGTTCATAAGAGGTTTGTCAGAATCATTTAAATCATCACTAGGCAATCCACAGCCGACGTTATTCTTATTACAATATGCAGTCGCAAAAAAACACCGCCGCTGAATCTGTAGATGAAATTTTTCGATAATCAGCAGCCACAGTTGAGCCTAAATAAATTTTTCTTCAAATCATAATCCCTCCTAATAAAATAAACAATAAAGTTAATTAACAATGAGGAAAACTATTATTTATACAAAAAATGTAATTACAAATAGTGATTCTTGTAAAAAAGTGTCAAGTATGGCTTCGAATCCGATTAATATCCGCCGTATCAGTATTGGCTCTCTGCTATAATGAATAGCATCGTATTACAGACAATTTTCTACGAATATTAAAATAAAAATAATAAAATTAATGCCAGTTTTGTTAGCCCGGGCCTTCGGCCCCTGCCATGGTGCTAAAAAAACTGGTTTTAATCTTAAAATGTTTCATTTCATTATCTGCAAAATGCTGTTTTAAAACTGATAAATAACTATTCTACTCTTAAATTATAGCTTCAATGTTTTGTGTGTTTTGCGTATTATATGTAAATCACTTGACGAGTGCAAATATTGCAATATCTAGCGATAACAAAATATGTTATATAGTTTAGATTTTAAGATAGAAATTAAATTTAGCCTCCAAAGAGTTGACATCAGCACGTTCAAACTAAAAGTAATTACCTTTTGAAAATATAGGATGACTCTTATATGCTGTAAAAGACCATTTAAACTTATATCCATGACGTACAGACAGTTGAACACCCCCTCAACCTATCGCTTTAGTAAATGACTATAAAAATTTTGTTTTTAGGCCTCTAATGAGAACCCCGACTAACTTGGTCCTCTTGGCTATGGCAGTGTGTGACCTCCTTACCATCACTTCACCTGCCCCTTGGTAAGCATCTATCTATCTATCTATCTAATGAGAACCCCCACTAACTTGGTCCTCTTGGCTATGGCAGTGTGTGACCTCCTTACTATTACTTCACCTGCCCCTTGGTAAGCATCTATCTATCTATCTAATGAGAACCCCCACTAACTTGGTCCTCTTGGATATGACAGGGTGTGACCTTCTTACCATCACTTCACCTGCACCTTGGTAAGGATCTATCTATCTATCTATCTATCTAATGAGAACCCCCACTAACTTGGTCCTCTTGGATATGACAGGGTGTGACCTTCTTACCATCACTTCACCTGCCCCTTGGTAAGCATCTATCTATCTATCTAATGAGAACCCCCACTAACTTGGTCCTCTTGGATATGACAGGGTGTGACCTTCTTACCATCACTTCACCTGCCCCTTGGTAAGCATCTATCTATCTATCTATCTAATGAGAACCCCCACTAACTTGGTCCTCTTGGCTATGGCAGTGTGTGACCTCCTTACCATCACTTCACCTGCCCCTTGGTAAGCATCTATCTATCTATCTATCTATCTATCTATCTATCTATCTATCTATCTATCTATCTATCTATCTATCTATCTATCTATCTATCTATCTATCTATCTATCTATCTATCTATCTATCTATCTATCTATCTATCTATCTATCTATCTATCTATCTATCTATCTATCTATCTATCTATCTATCTATCTATCTATCTATCTATCTATCTATCTATCTATCTATCTATCTATCTATCTATCTATCTATCTATCTATCTATCTATCTATCTATCTATCTATCTATCTATCTATCTAGGTATGTGTATCTGTTTACTATTGGTAACCACCTGAGCATGGAGTGGACAGGAAGCCTGTGCTATATATTTGACTTCATGGTGGAGACCACCCCCCAAATGTTCCACAGCTCCTCCAACCTTCTCACCCTTGGTAAGTAGCGAGGGAGGGAGGGAGGGGACATTGGAATGTAAGATATGCTGTCCCCCAAAAGTTCATATTATCTTATTCGTTGTCTTGATCGCTTTGGGGACTTTTATTGAATCTTGATTTGATGGTACATTTAATCAATTTTTAAACTTTATACCAATAACTGTATGGATGAAAAAAATACTGTTATACAATAATCTAATTTATTAAAAGTTATTGTATTGACTTAATTTGGAATTTTAAAAATAAATCACTAAATTTGACATATTGCTTTAAAAGTGTAGTACAAGCATCGAACTCGGACTATAAACATCCAGAACAGAAGGAGTCCTTGAAAGAGAGTTTTAGGGTAGCTGCGCCACTGATAAGTAACAAACAAGGTGTGTTCTAGTCAAAGATACTTTTCTTACTAAATTTATATACAAGTTTTTTTAACAAATCTTATGATAAGAATGTAAACTAAGAAAATTTATAAAGTTTTTATAACAAAATTTTAAATTCTTGAATGTTCCAAAGTTTAAAATCTGATTTCCTTTTTTGTGCTCTCCTGGTAAAATATCGTTACAATTTAACTAAAGTGTAAATAGATATTTATAGCATAGTATTATGAACACCTTTCCGCGGATAATGAAATAAAAGATAATCAGATTAAACCAGTTTTTATAGCCCTGAGGGTCTGTAACTGTAATTAATTTTATATGCAAGGAAAATTGTATTTTATACAATGCTATATATGATTTTTCAGTATTACAAGTTCTAATCATCCAGTGGATATTGCTCGATTTCGGAGCCAAACTGGAAAAAATGCATTCCATTATAAAGTACTTACAGTGACGTGCACAGGGTTTTGAGAAGTCTACATAATTGCAATTTAAAGTCATTTCATTCCAAAATTGCTAGATAGAAAGATGGGGGGGGGGGGGGGGTTATTTGATTTTTACTTGGGCCAAGTTAGGTTATATTGGCAAGTTTAGGGCACCGCAGGTATAAGCCACATAGGATAAGGGCCCCTTCCTTCCCCATAGTGCATAGACAAAAAAACAAACTGACTCCCCCCCTCCAATCTTTATTTTCAAATGGTTTCCAAAAGAACGTGAGGGGGTGGGGTTAATGTATTTGTTTTTGACGTTTGCTAATCATGATATTAGAAAGTATTAATACGTTGTGTTGGATTCACACTGAACGCAACTTCATTCCATAGAATGTTTGAAGTAAAAAACTTGAAACCAACATGCTGGAATATTAACAAGCTAGTAAAATATATATCCATAGTTTTCTCACAAATAACTAACAGCCTTTTATATATATAATTTTTTATTTAACAAATATTTCAGCAATTTATTTTACATTAGTACCTAATTCGGCTGTTATGCTAGTTTTTGCACTATAATAAACATCCATTTAACCGCAAAAAAGTCATCAAGTGTATTATTTTTTCAGCTAAACTTTACATATCACTAACAAACAACGTAGTGAATAGATATCAATAACTTTTAATAATCGTATTATAGACAGCTTTCCACGGCTAGTAAAATGAAAAATATAAGATTAATTTCAGTTTTGTTGGTCCTTAGATGAACCGAAGGCTCGAGCCAAAAAAAACTAATTTCATGATTTTTATTTTGTTTATTTGTAGAAAATTGTCTCTAATACCATACGATACATGATTTTTCATTATGAACCGGTTGTAATCCATCAGCTACAAATTTTTATTGGAATATTGATTCTTCAGAATTAAAAGATTCCGCTAAAATCCGGGATGAACTGAACCTCCAAGTCTTGAACACGTACTCCATGGTTGAATTTACGTGCACGTAGTTTCGAACTTGCAACCCAACTACTAAGTACCGCACTGGATGTCAGAGCAGCTGCTAGTCTTTTTATCTAAAAAACATATTGATTCATTGATTTTATTTCCAAACAAAAAATATTATAGTTATTTATCGTATTATAGACAACATTCCGAGGATATCAAAATGAAAATTATAAGATTAAAACCAGTTTTGTTAGGCCCGACGGACCGAAGTCCGGGGTAACAAAACTGGTATTTATTCAATGATTTATTTTTTTAATACATAATTTTTCAGTATAGACGATATTTCTCGGTTTCAAAGCCATTCTGGAAATTTTATCATAATTAATATATGATTTTCACAAAAAAATATATCTGTAATACACTAAGTAACCTAAAATTTAAACGTCGGACATACATTATTACTGGTAAAAAGTAGAATTCATTTTTCTCGTATTCATTCGAATCCGGTGGATAGGAACCGGTTCTCATCCATACGAAAAAACTATGTCTAGCATCGTATTATATCCAGCTTTCTACGAATATAAAAATGTACAATCAAAAGATTAAAACCAGTTTTTTTAGCACCTCGAGGCTAAACAAACTAGTTTTAATCTATGTACATTCTATATCCGCGGAAAGCCGTTTGTAATACGATGCGAGAAATAACTATTATAAAGCTTACTTTAAATGTTGTAAAGCTCATGATGTTTTATTATTACTAATTAAATTTGTGAAATAATTTTGTTCACCTGCCCAAAATTACTCCACCTCTATTCTATGTCAGGGATCTTAAGGGATAAGACAATGGCCGATAAATTGATGTACATCCTTTTTGATGATATACAAAATCACCCCTTTTGTAGATTAGAATTTGGGGTTGAAATGTTTAATGATCCAACCTATTAAAATTCAAAGTCCCCAAAGTAGTTGAGTCAACGAATTAGAAAATGTTACTGTAAAGTTTTGGGGACTTGTGTAATAAACAGCCAAATGTTCCCTCCCTGACCCTCCCTGATTCTAAGTGCTGAAAATTATTTTAAAACAAAAAAATATGCACCCCTCCCCAAACCATTTCCCCATTCTGTAGCACCCCTCCCCTCCTTTGATCCCGAAGCAACCCAAATCTTTTCAGGTGCATCTGAAATTTTAACCTGTTTCTATACACAAAATCTGAAGACTCCGCCTCTTGAAATTTTATTTTCTTTCTTATACAATAAGAAAGATCTCCGCCTACTTTTCTTCTAAATAGTTAGATTTGTAAACATTTTTAGGAAAAATTTTCCTTCATAGTGAAAATTTGTAATTTAAGTTTTTTTTATTTCAGCCCTTGCCGTGCAGAGATATATCTACGTGTGTCACGCGACAACTGCGAAACAATGGTGTACTTTGGCCAGGTTAGATTTAGAAATTTGTCTGCCTGTTTGTCTTTTTATTCTTGTATGTTCGTTTGTCTATGTACGTCAGTCACGCGGTGACAAGTGCAAACAACGGATAAATTAATTTGTCTGTTTATCCGTTTGACCGCAGAGTGAGATAGAGAGAGAGAGAGGCTACAATGGCTGTTTAATACACTAGTCCCCAAATATTTATGATAACGTTTTCTTATTCGTTGGCTCAACAACTTTGGGGACCTTAGTAAATTTTGATTGGTTAGTTCATTCAGTTGAGTATTTCAATGTTTTAATACTAATTCTGTAATTTGTGTATCATCATTGGGAATGCACATCAATTTATCAGACATTGTCTTATTCCTTTAGATCACTGATTTGACCAGTAATTTTTGTTATCCTGGTAGCGTGTCTGTTCGTTTGTCTCGCAAAGTTAGTTTACTTTTTAGGGAAGCTTTGTTTTAGCTTTAGTAAGGTTTTACTTTAGTGTAATCAGGGTAGATTTACCTCCTTAGAGGCTACTGCCAAAGCCGCCCGTGAAGTTATATATAATTATTTCCATAAGCTATTGAGAATCAGAGATCTGAAGGGATAAGACATTGGACGATAAGTTGATGTACACATCCCTAATGATGATACACAAAGTTACCCCCTTCTGTCTATTAAAGTTAGTGGTTGAAACGTTTGGACACTCAACCTATTGAATTAACCAATCAAAATCTATTAATAGTCTCCAAAGTTTTTAAGCGAACGAATAAGAAAACGTTATTATACAACTTTGGGGCCTAGTATAATAAACAGCCCATTGTCCCCTCTCTCTCTCTAATTGATAATATTAAATATCAATTTATATTAAGTAATCTAATATGCAATAGTAATCAAAACTGGAACTTTGTCCAAATAATAATATTCCTATTTTGTTTGTTTGTCTGTTTGTTTGTAGTAGCGAAGATATTCTATAATTTACTTTGTCTGTCTGTCTGTCAGTCCGCAACTCTATGGGGGAGATGTGATTTTTTTAGCTGCTATAATTGTTGATAAACAGCTACAATTTTCAGTAAGAATTCAAATCACATCTGCTAATCCAAAGAAATGGATAAAAAGAACATAATTCTTGGTGCAAAAATCCACTAATACTAACAAAAAAAATCCGCCAAAATTTCCAAAATCACATAAAAATTTGGTTATTAAGACATTAAAAACTCTTTAATGGACCTTTTACTGACGAGCAAGAAACCCAAATTATCCTAGAATATGAAAAAAACTCTAGAAAATGAAAATGTTCACTAACAATTTTTAAATAAAAACGCCATGTAAAAGTAAACTCGTTACCTCCGTTTGAAATTGGCTCCTCTTTCTCCGTAAATCTAACTAAAAGCAATGCTTTTATATCTTGTGTAACACTTAATGCAATTAAAAGAATCTGTTCCATGGAAGCTTTTATTTAATTTGCTTATAAAACATTCAGTACAAAAAATATTTTTAAATAAAGTACATTTTTAAAGAAGGATAGCTATTCTATAGATTAAGACCGTGGGTCTGTCACTATACATGTTCACAAAGGAATTTAAGATTCCTTGCTTTCTCATGAGGTATCATTTCTACTACTTACATTTTTCTAAGCAATAGAAAGATATAGCGATTACCATAAATATTAGGTATACAATGTTTTTATCTCAATTGCCATTAAGATTATGCTTTCAATGTTTTTTTTCTTCAAATTTCAAAGTTTCTTTATGTTTTTTAAATGTTTCACCAAGTTTTTATTTATTCAATGCTTCAAAGAAGTAATGAAAAAATCTTCGAACTGAAAAATATTGAGAAAAAAATCCTCCGATGAAAACTTCCAATACTGTTTACGACAATCTTTATAGTGCCCCCCCCCCCCCCCACATATGAATATGACCCCCCCCCCCACACACACACATCCACTTCATAGGATTTCAATATTCTTGTACTTTTTGTCTTACTTTATTAACACTAATTGTAAGATTACAAAACTCCAGAACATTAAATACATAAAATTTCATAATTAACATGAAACAAGTACGACTATGTACAAAGTAAAGCCTTTGAAAAATATTTTTTGTTTGTTGAAATAACAAGTTACTCCAGCTTGCTTTGCTAGTACTAAAGTGTTAATATGTCTTTTTGCGTCCAAAAAGATCTTTGTAAATTATATGTAGTTACAAAGTGTGTAAAAAATCAGCTATGTGACGTCATAAAGATAAGCGATTATCCATCTCATTTTTAGGGTTTTTCTTTCCTCCTTCTCCACTCATCTCCCTCATTTTTATGACGTCACATGGCAGATTTTTTATTTACTTACCTTTTTCTAAACAAACCAAAGCCTTTAATTAGCCAGCTAATTCTAAAAATAATATAAAAAAACTGTTAGTAATGGTTATAAAATTAAATAATTATGCATAATAAGGTTCTTAATTAGTAATTACTGCAAATTATAATGTATAAAACGACATTCTTACAAACGTACAATTTTATAATTTCAAAAAAAGTAATTTTATCTAATTTTTAAAATCACATTCACCTACTTTTAGCTTTAGTTAAGTTTTTTGATGATTCAATTTTTTAAGAATGATCATACGAAATAAGTTAATAAGTTAACACTATTGGTATCCTATGAAATAAAGTAGTACAGTTTTTTTTTGTCAGAAGCTGAAGATCTCGGAAATTTCTGGTCAGAATTGATTATACTTTTAAAGTATGCTTTATAACCGTCTTTAAGTGGTTTTACTCACCTTCCTCGCGACAACTAATCGTCGCTCGGCAATATGCCCCCCCAAATAATTTTAAAAAAAAATTCTTTTAAATCTAAAACACAACAAATTTGGTTGATTACACCTCTCGGGGCAGAGCTCCTAGAGGCTAGGGGCGAAGCCGCTAGTGGTTAAAAATAGTATCTATTATTTTCGAAACTGCAGGGGTCTCAACGTTTATTACGAATATATTACAATTTATTTACATATTATATTTCTTTAATTTTTGTTATCACAGCACCGGGGGGATCGGCTATTTATTTTTTCTCTTTTTGTTGATTTGATATGGTGTAGTTCACGGTAAAATGTTTCTGGTTTCGACGACCTCATAAGATCCATGAACTTTGAAAGCTGCTAATAGCCTAACAATGGAATGTAAATACTCAGCTTGCACAAAAATTCAACCAACAAATGAGGCCCTACAAATAATCTGGTCATTACCCAATAATGAACAGTGCACATTAATGCGCGAAAAAATACCTTTTTTACGAATTTTTTCTATAGGGAAAAGTGCATCATTGGATTATTTATAGGCCTTCTTATGCCGCATAACACGCTCTGCTGCATGCATGATATGTACCTTTGACAATTAGAAGTTTGCACTAGATCATGTTATTTTACAATACACAAATTCCACTCAAATATCTATTCTATGGGCGCCCTCGTAGTTGCTTTACAGAATATCATGTATAAAACTATTAAAAATGAATATAAATTTATTTATTTTGAAAATTATATCAGTGTTTTCATTTTGGAGGTCCTAAAATATAAAATTAATCAAGTTTAATTTTTGTTGAAAAAAGGCTACCTACATTCTGAAGGGGACTTTTAATGAATTTTGATTCATTAAGTTGAATGCCAAACGTTTCAACCATTAAATGTAATTTAACAAAGAGGGAATTTATGAATCATCGATGGGGATGTACCTCAATTTATCGTCCTTTGTCTTATCCCTTTAGATCCATGGGTGCGGTCCTGACAGGTATAATATAAATGTAAAGATTATTTTTTTTTTCAGTTTTTGAGTAATTACAATTTATTGTCGGCAGTAAACAATCTTTATGGAGAGATTTGCCTACTCGATGACTAAATATTTCTGCCAGAAAAAAGTTATTTAGCCAATGGCTTACGGAAGATTCTTAAAAGTTACAAATCCCCCCCCCCCCTCCCTTAATTTAATATTATTGATATGAACCCCTCCCCTTCCATCTTAAAATTAGCTTAAGGGTCGGGGGTTTTGGAGAGGGAAATTTAAATTTAAATTTTTTACAGCAAAAACTTTTTTTTCTGAAATAACCTTTTCAACCTCCCCCCTCCCCCCCATTAAGCTTGTGAAGTTTCATTTTCTATGATTAAATTTGTTCTTGTGAAAGTTGCATTTGGTTTGGTAATGAAATTACAAAATTTGTCATAAGATCATAAACTTTTATAAACAAATACCACCAAAAAATCAATAAAAATAGGTAATTATAATAAAATATTTATATTATAAAAAAAATTATGCTGATTTAAATACCAAGTTACATGGATATAAAGGGATAAGACAATGGCCAACAAATTGTTGTATATTCCCAATGATCATACACAAGATTACTCCTTCTGTAAATTAAAATTAGTGGTTTAAAGGTTTGAATATTTAACTTAAGTAACCAATCCATCAAAATTCTCTAAGGTCCCAAAAGTTGTTAAGCCAACGAATAAGAAAACTGTCTCTCTCTCTGTCTCTCTCTCTCTGTCTCTCTCTCTGTCCCTCTCTCTGTCTCTCTATCTGTCTCTCTCTCTGTCTATCTTTCTCTCTCTCTCTCTCTCTCTCTCTCTCTCTCTCTCTCTCTCTCTCTCTCTCTCTCTCTCTCTTTCCTCTTTCTCTCTCTCTTTCTCTCTCTCTCTCTCTCTGACCTAAATAACACCAGCCAATAATTTGCTTTCTGAACCTTTGAAAAAAGTTGTTTTAAAGTCAAACCAACAAAAACTTCATTTTATTTGTTTGGTCTTTTTTTATTGACTGCAGTAAATCTATAATGTATGAGCTTTGCCTATGGACATAGATCAAATACAAGGATAATCATATAAAATAGTAGTGCAGCAATAACAATAACATAAAAAATACTTAATCACAAACAGTGGTCATATTATTCCATTATTTAGGAGCAAGATGGTGATTATATTGATCCTCATCTTATCCATTGGTCATATTATCCCAAGAACATTTGATAGAACCTACTCAACAATTTTAAATGGTAAGTTTTTTTTTTCTTGTATAGTGTCAGGACTGAATAATCAGAATATAAATATATTTGTTGAACTTTTTAAACAAACTGCTTGATATAGGATAATGTTTATGGACATACTTACATTTTTAGGACTTGATTATAGAGTTGCTTTGCTTATAATATAATACTTTGTTGTCCCAGGAATCAGTATACCAAAAATTAGATCAATCGGATAATTAGATCACATAAAAGTTTGGTGTTAAAAAAGTAAAACTTGATTAAAATGAAAGTCCGGACATTCTGTTAATGATTATAGAGTTGCTATGCTTTCTAAATAGTACCTAACTACGACAGGAATTACCATGCAAAGTTTGAAATCGATATGACAATTCTAACATGCCTAAATTAACGAAAAAAGCTAACAGTTACGGACGGACATACGGACCGACCCTAATTATAGAAAAGCTTCGCTTTTAAAAAGCGATTGACGCGTCAGTTTCCGTAACATAATCTCTAATCGTTTAGGCGTGTTAGATTCGTCCTCATGACATTGAAGATTCTTTTAGCAATAAAGAATAATTTTGAAATGGTACTAACTTTTTAAATTATCCACAGAAATCAGGTCGTCATCTTTGAATGTGTCTTATTTCAAATATCGAAACCTAGATGTAAAGTAAATACCCTATACATACTGATTTATAAGACAATATAGTTCAATGTTATAAGCGAAGCATCTCTATAATCAAGTCCTAAAAATGTAAGTGTGTCCTTAAACAGTATCCTATATGTTTAAGCATGAAATTTACTTAAATTTTGGTTAGTCTAATACATTTATGCTTATACAGTTTTTTTTTGACAATCTACAAGTGGTAATGTTCGTTTGTCCTACCATTTCAGAGCTTTGCTTTTATTTATGTAGTTATCCTTGTTTAATTCTTTTTATTTTATCAAGTAGCTGATGTAGTCGAATGGAATTAATGGAAATATTTCTTAAATTGCAAAATAAGTTTTCAATTTTCATTTCAACCTTGGTTGATTTAGAAGATTTTTTTCTGAGAAATTTGTCTGGTCCAAATCTATTTCCAAGTACATTTCAATATAAATGGTACAATAGTGATTTTAAAATGTAGTGTAAAAGAGATAGGCTAATACAATAAAAATAATTAGTGTTCATTTAAAAAAAGTTTCCCTTGAACATTGTTAAACTTTTAAAATACCCATTGATGGGCAATGATAATAATATATTGTCAATTAAGCTAAAGTTATACATAAAAAATTTTC
Organism: Acartia tonsa; assembly: GCF_053477335.1. Classification (NCBI taxonomy): domain Eukaryota; kingdom Metazoa; phylum Arthropoda; class Copepoda; order Calanoida; family Acartiidae; genus Acartia; species Acartia tonsa. Next base: position 7,296,402 of record NC_137264.1, read on the forward strand.
TCTTTGAAAAATATACGCATTAAAATGATTAACGCAGAATTAAGGCCATTACAAAAAAAGAAAAAGTTTTCTAAAAAATCTATTACTTTACTCGTGTAAAATAAGTTAGGGCATAAGATAATGCCTGATATATTGATGTACATCCCAAATGATGATACAGAAACTTACCCCTACCATATATCTATTTGTGGTATAAACGTCTGGATACTCAACTTAATAAACGAACCAATCACAAATTAAATAAAAGTCCCCATAGTTGTTGAGCCAACGTTTAAGAAAATATTATTATAAAACTTTGGGGACTAGTGTAATAAACATCCCAAATGTCCCCTTTCTCCGTGAAAAATGAAGCTAATATTCAGCATAACTTGTTATTGGACATTTCGACATTTCTAACTAGAGGGGTTACAGTTTTGGGAAAATATCGACAATTCCAGTTAATTAATCTAGAATTGTTTATTTCAATCTGTTATTTGATTTTTAGACTCCTCTTATATTAATAACTAGTGGATGCGCCACTAACATCTTGGGGCTCCGTATTCGAATGGGAATCTTTAGCATAAAAATAGCCTAAAACTTCGAAATCGATTAGCATTTGCCAGTTCTCAACCATACTGAAAAATCATAATCATAGCTAATTTCCCACGAATCTTAAAATAAATATCATAAAATTAATACAAGGTTTGGGAGCTCGGGCTCTTATATTTATATTATTATAGAAGATGTGAATAGTAGCTCTGTACAGACACTTTGTAAAGTTCAATTTTCTTATATTTATATTATTATAGAAGATGTGAATAGTAGCTCTGTACAGACACTTTGTAAAGTTCAGTTTTCTTATATTTATATTATTATAGAAGATGTGAATAGTAGCTCTGTACAGACACTTTGTAAAGTTCAGTTTTCTTATATTTATATTATTATAGAAGATGTGAATAGTAGCTCTGTGCAGACAGTTTGTAAAGTTCAGTTTTCTTATATTTATATTATTATAGAAGATGTGAATAGTAGCTCTGTACAGACAGTTTGTAAAGTTCAGTTTTCTTATATTTATATTATTTTAGAAGATGTGAATAGTAGCTCTGTGCAGACAGTTTGTAAAGTTCAGTTTTCTTATATTTATATTATTATAGAAGATGTGAATAGTAGCTCTGTACAGACAGTTTGTAAAGTTTAGTTTTCTTATATTTATATTATTATAGAAGATGTGAATAGTAGCTCTGTACAGACAGTTTGTAAAGTTCAGTTTTCTCCCTGGCTTATCTCAGATCCTAATACTCTCAACATCTATTTTAACACTTTCTTCTGGTAAGTTTGATTTGAGAATAGTTATTGCTCGCCTCGTATTATAAACAGCTGTCCGCGGATGTAAAATGTTCAATTATAAGATTAAAACCATTTTTTAGCCCCGAGATGCCGAAAGCACGGGCATGATTTTACATTTTTATATTTGTAGAAAACTGGATATATGTAATACGATGCTAGCTAGATATAGTATTTTCGTATGAATGAGAACTGGTTCTAATCCACTGGATATTTATCTTTTTCAAATGAATACAATAAAAAAAATTAACACTAATTAAGGATGATAATATTCATAAGTAGTTAAGCCCTTAAAAAAGACACTTTAACGGTTCGGAACAAAATATTGGAACTCTTAACAGACGGAGAAACTAATTGAGTAAAAGAGTAGATGCTCATCAGTTATAAATTGATTTTGAATAGAATATCAAAAAGAGTAAGATATTTTAGTTTTACATTGACATTTGAAGAGAGCAATTTGTAATAACAGAATAAATATGTATGTATGGGCTACCATTGGTCAATTAAAATGTATACTGGCCTGCCATTGGTTATTTAGTCTGAATATTTGCCTATCATTAGTCATTTGTATTGTGTCTGATTTTTTTTTAAAAAGCTTCATTTTGTTTGTGATTTAACCTCTCATACAAATAATTATGTTTAGGTTCCGAGTATTATTTGTACAGCTTATCCCCTGCATATCTCTGGTCATTCTAAATATCTTATTGTTTGCAGGTAAGCTTTACCTACATTTTTATAATAAGTAACGCTACTCATAGAGGATGGGGACATTGGACTGACACTTGTCCCCAAAGTTTTATAATAACTCTTTTTTATGCGTTGGTTTAACAACTTTGGAGACTCTTAATAAATTTTAATTGGATGCTTCCTTAAAGTGATCGCGAATTTAATTTTTCAAAATGCATTTTCGTTTACCTTTTTTTATATTTTAAGTAATTTTCAAAGAATTATGCCTTAAAAGTTCAATTAATGTAGAAAAAAATCAGTTTAAAATGCCGAGAGTATTTCCACATGAAAATAATGTTAAAATCTGAGCAAGAATTAAACTAAGAGAAAATAAGCCATTTCTTTGCTTGCAGATAAAAACAAAAAAATTGATACTTAGAAAATATTTTTGTAATATATCTCTATTAATATTTATCTTTGAACTTTCTCTAAAATGTAATGAAAAAGTTTGGTTTATTTTATAAAATCATTAACCAAATACCGCTTTGTTTATGCAGGTATAGTGACAAAAGAAAAATTGTTTAAATCTGTAGAAAGAATGATATTTAAGAATTGAAATGTTTAAATAGAATAAACAAATATAGTTTGCTGCACATATTCAGCATAAAATATAGCAGTCTTTATATAATATTTACATAAAATTAAGCATTTTATCATCGTAAAATAATCTCGTAATGTGTCGAATTTAATTAAATACCTGTATTATACACACACACACACACACACACACACACTCAATCACTTACATTGGCCATTCATGTTTCCCTCTTCCATTCTCCATCCCCCCTCCTTATCTATAGTTGTCGATAGCACCCTCATCCTATCTCAATATTTACTACTTGCTAAAAAAGCTTCATCATACTGCAGAGCTAAAAATACGATTAGGCCCCCACATAATTGGGGGATTTTAAAGTTTTTACTATAGATTGAGAAAGTTTTTAGATATTATGGTTTTTTTATTTTGGGGTAAAATTCTTGCTTAGATTATATTTGATTAATTAACTAAAATCTATAAAAGATATTTAAAAGAAACAATCTTTAAAACATGAATTAATTTTGCTATAAGCGTTTTCTGAGTACAGCCAGGTTAAATCAAATACACACACACACACACACAAACATACATAAGGACTCCACAGAACTTGATTGTTTAATACTTCAAAACATGAAATAAGATAAAGAGCACACAAATTATATTCTTTTAATATTAATCTGTTATTTATGGATGTACATTAATTAAAGCAAGGCTTTTATCTTAATCCTAAACACAATGTAAAGACGGTTCCTGAGGTAATAAATCAAGTCAGTAAGCAATAAACCTATACATAAATTGAAATAAAATAACAGGTTTTTTCAGTTATGGGAATAAAATTATTTACTTTTTATAGCTACTAGCGGCTTCGCCCCTAGCCTCTATGGGCTTTGCCCAAGAGGTGATAAAAAAAAATTATTGCGAGAGACCATAAAGGACCATGGAAACTCCTTCAAAAAAAAAAAAAAAAAAAAAAAAAAAATGGGGGGGGATTTTTTGGTTTTTGGGGGGGTTGGGGGTGTCCCACCCCCTGAGAAAATAGCTTAAAACCACCACAGGACCAATAGGTAGATACCCTGAAGAGTAGAATCCGATCGGTTCAGTGGTTACCGAGATCTTAAGGGACAGACAGACAGACGGACGGACAGACGGACAGACAGACATCGTTCTACTTTGTATTATAGATTGAAATTTTCCTGTACTGGTCCAAACTTACAACTTAAAATACACTGAAGGGACTGCGACTTTTACAATATTCAGTAATGTTTGGTTTCTATACTTCAACTTAACAAAATCCGTTGGTACCATTTATACCAACGAAAAATCAGCTGACCTTATACCCATATATGGTAATATATTTTCGATTATCGGTAGAAATTGTTTAATCTCCCTGTAAAAAGAAATTACAAACTTTTTTGGTTAGTTTTATATGTATGTAACAAAAGAATTTATTCTACTCTAAATTTGAAAGTAAACTTCAACAAAAAGATTGTTATTTGTCGATTTTGATAGGTTATAAGATATGTACAATAAAACTCAAAATACAACAATGTTTTCAAGGGAATAAATTCGTTTTTTTAAAGTTTGATTTATTTTTAAATGGGAAGTATTTAAGACTTAATTCTCAAAATAGTACTCTTGAAAAACATTAATCAGTGACATATATCAACTTTTTCCCAGCTTCGTGAACACTTTAAGTTGATTGTCTTAACGCTTCAACCATTAATTGTAATCTAAAGAAGGGATAATTTTGTGTATCCTCATTGGGGATCTACATCAATTTATATACCATTGTCTTATCCCTTTATTTCTCTGAGCGCTACTGCTCTATAATTTGGGTACACATGATAATGTACTATACATCATGGATCAAAAGGAATGAGACAATAGCCGATAAATTAATATAATACATCCCCAAAGATGATACACAAAATTACCAGATTACAATCAAAGGTTGAAACATTTGGACAATCAATTTTATTAATCAACCCATGAAAATAATCCTAAAAGTCGTTAAGCTAACCAATAAGAAAACGTTACTATAATCTTTGGGGATGAGTGTGATAAACAGCCCAATGTCTCCTTCCTACATTACTATACAAACATACTTTGCATGTACTGTTTAAAAATCTTCGGATATAGTCCCTTCCGTAACATCGTACCTTATGGGGCGATTCTTCGTATTTTTCACAGTAGCTTTTCTCCTATTTCTAGCCCCTGCTGGGGGCTCTAACCCTACGGGGCCAATTACCTACCCCTGTGGGGCAATCACCTAACCCAATATAACCTAACCTAACCTAAAATAACCTATAAAAAGCCATTTTAAAAATACAATGAATCGCCCCTTTTGGGACGATTTTACGAAAGGGACTATTCCTAAATCTTCTATTTCATTCAATATTTAGCCAAAGATCTTAAAGGATAGGATAATGGACGATAAAATGATGTACACCAGCTCCCCAATAACGATAAATAAAATTACCCTTCGTGTAGATTGTACTACACAATCAAGATTTAATTACAATCCCTGCATTTTAAAATTACATATTATATGGGATCATATTTATAAACATTGGCTGCAAATAAAATTTAAAATATGAAATAATAATCATTCATCGCGTCGTACTATAAACAGTTTTTCGTGGATATAAAAATGTACAATCATAAGAATAAAACCAGTTTTTATCAGCACGGTCTAAAAAAAAACTGGTTTTAATCTTATGATTGTACATTTTTATATTCGTAGAAAGCTGGATATAATACGATGCAATTTTTTCGTATGGATGAGAACCGGTTCTTATCCACCGAATTTGAATGAATATAAATATTTTATTTTAGCGATGAGAAAAGCTGAAAGTAGGCGAAGACGTTTAACTGTTAATAGGACAGTCACTCAAGTTAAACCTAGTAACGGAAGGTAATATAGATAGATAGATTAATATCCAATTATATAAAGCAATGAGTTTATTGATTTTTTTGATTGATTGAGTTCTCCTTTTAAGGAAAGGTTTTAATAGGTCCCGGGATAGTTTAAGGCAATTACATTTCCATATTTAAGTTTAGGGTGGTTTAAGCTATTTTTCTGGCCACTATCTGCCTCTTTGAAGAAAGAGCCCATAGATGTTAGGGGCACAGGCAGTTGCTACGCTCTAAATTGTACCTAACCAAGTTTAAAATCGATAGGACAATCATAACATGAATAGATCAACTTTACTGACGGACCAATCCTGATTTTATAAAAAGGTATGCTTATAAAAATAGATAAAAATATGTAAAAAAAAAGGAGATGTGAATATATAAAGAAATAATATACCTATATAAACTAAATAAATATTTTTTTTATTATTTTAGGAGATCCTCTATCTTTGGTTTAAGTAAGGAGAACAGGAGACAGAGAGACGCTAATAGCACAACTATGATGTTAATAGGTACAATAAACAATGGATAGACAACTATCAGGGAGTAAGGGAGGGGTCAATGGGTCAAATATTCAATTATTAGGGGTCTCATACCATGGGTACCAGTCCAATGTGTTTGTGAAGGATTTAGTAAGATTTTGGTGACTTTAAGTACTAGTGCGCATTTGCCGCTGAATTTGTTATGAGCCTACCAGACAAAAATTAATAAAAGCAATTAACACAATTTCTAGGAAAAATGTCATTTCATGCATAGAAACTCTACTGTGATATTTATGTAATAAACAATCTAAGAACCCAAATGTGTTATCTTAAATTTTGGTGGAAGTTAATAATATAGGAGAAGGGATGGCAAAGTTCTAAGGGAAATTTTTCAAGTAATTAATCACACAATATTAACTACATTGTGATAGTCTAATTTTCAAGTAAATGCTTTTTTTTCAAAGAACTAATTTTTAAAATTAAATTACCATGAACATTTTACAATGTTCTTCAAATTTTCTGGACAAATATGGTTTTCATTACCTTTCAGCGAAAACTCTTAAATTGAATTTATTGCCCATTGTCCCCTCCTTTACTCCCGGGACAAATATACAGACAGACAGATAGAAAGGCAGATAGACAGACATACAGACAGAAAGACAGACAGAAAGACAGACAGAAAGACAGACAGAAAGACAGACAGAAGGCCAGACAGAAGGACAGACAGAAAGACAGACAGAAAGACAGACAGAAAGACAGACAGAAAGACAGACAGAAAGACAGACAGAAAGACAGACAGAAAGACAGACAGAAAGACAGACAGAAAGACAGACAGAAAGACAGACAGAAAGACAGACAGAAAGACAGACAGAAAGACAGACAGAAAGACAGACAGAAAGACAGACAAACAGACAGTTATACATTAATTCAAGAGAATAGAAGATAGAGATATTCTAAAAGCACAACTGTTTATAAATAGTTACAATAAACTTTTGACAAATAAAACATTTGCGCTACTAATAATAAATGAATGTAATTTTGACAGGTTTAGGTTTATTTATCATAATTTCCCACACGAAATCTTAATTATACTTCAACTGCATAATGTAAATTTTGTACTTTATAGGTATAGAAATAATTCAGGAGTAAAAAGGAACTTTCCCATTCGATCCGAATGTACCATGCTTAATTTGAAGCTTTTTATAGTGACTAAAAATGACGTCATACTGGCCTACCATTGGTAATTTAGTCTGTGTATTGGCCTATCATCGATAATTTGTATTGTATTGTATGACGTCATTTTTTTTATATTATCTTCGTTAAGTTAGAACAAAAACTAGTATTTCCAACAACAAAATTCATTAGCAAGCTATTAGCAGAGAATTATGTATTCATATTTCCGTTTAATATGTAATTAATAGTTTTATTTATGATAAGGAATACGTATTCTATAGTAAAAGGGTGAACAATGGGAAAGCTATTAGAATGAGACAATAGAGGGTGAAGGGGTTAAATAACTGCATGTCCCCACCCCGTGAACCCTTGTATCCTTTTGATTGGGTCTTTGAATTTCAACCAATAGCGTCGTAAATTTTAACACAGCCAAGTCGCTACAAAAGACCAAAAAGCAGTTTGCTAGAAGACGAAAAAGGTCTCAAAAACTTGGGCCATGTAGTTGTCTGGGTTATTGTTTAGCGTGTTCTAGATGTTTTATGTTGATGTAACAAAAATTTGGCCTGACACCAGTTGCCATATTTTTCCGGTTGTCTGCAATTATTTAACTTGGGTTGCCAAGCCCTAATTTTGAGAATTTGTAAAATATTTCTGTGTCTTTGAATAAATATTAATATTATGTACTAATTATTCTAATATTTAGTAGAAATGTAATAAACAATTATTAATTACGGAATTACATTACATTACATTAGTTAATAATTATTGTATATTATAGTTTTAAAATTGTATATTTATATGTATTATATAGAAATTTTATAAAGAATTAGGAGCTTTTATATATAATATTTTATTTTTCAGTTGTAATTGCCGTGTTTCTGGTCGTGGAGGTTCCACTAGCTGTCATGAGCGCTCTACACACTATCTCTTCCAGGTATAATATAGTTCTATCATGATTACTCTAGACACTATCTCTAGTAGGTATAATATAGTTCATCTAGCTGTCATGATTACTCTACACACTATCTCTAGTAGGTATAATATAGTTCCTCTAGCTGTCATGATTACTCTACACACTATCTCTAGTAGGTATAATATAGTTCCTCTAGCTGTCATGATTACTCTACACACTATCTCTAGTAGGTATAATATAGTTCCTCTAGCTGTCATGATTACTCTACACACTATCTCTAGTAGGTATAATATAGTTCCTCTAGCTGTCATGATTACTCTACACACTATCTCTGTAGGTATTATATAGTTCCTCTAGCTGTCATGATTACTCTACACACTATCTCTAGTAGGTATAATATAGTTCCTCTAGCTGTCATGATTACTCTACACACTATCTCTGTAGGTATTATATAGTTCCTCTAGCTGTCATGATTACTCTACACACTATCTCTAGTAGGTATAATATAGTTCATCTAGCTGTCATGATTAATCTACATACTATCTCTAGTAGGTATAATATAGTTCCTCTAGCTGTCATGATTACTCTACATACTATCTCTAGTAGGTATATTATAGTTCCTCTAGCTGTCATGATTACTCTACACACTATCTCTAATAGGTATAATATAGTTCCTCTAGCTATCATGATTACTCTACACACTATCTCTATTAGGTATAATATAGTTCCTCTAGCTGTCATGATTACTCTACACACCATCTCTAGTAGGTATAATATAGTTCCTCTAGCTATCATGATTACTCTACACACTATCTCTAGTATGTATAATATAGTCCCTCTAGCTGTCATGATTACTCTACACAATATCCCTAGTAGGTATAATATAGATCATCTGGCTGTCATGATTACTCTACACACTATCTCTAATAGGGATGATATAGTTCTGTCATGAGAACTCTACAAGCTATCTATGACATAATATAAAGTTTATTGTCTTATATATGATTATTGATTATATATCTATCCAATTGCTTATATTATTTCAATCTTCATTTTTATTTTTTAGTGTGTATGAGTTTATGAACTATGTGCTGGCTAAAGACATAGTTATGTTTATTGATATGATGATCTGTATGAGTTATCCGGTCAATTTTGCCATCTACTGTGGAATGTCAAGGTAAAACAATCACCAGAAGCACCTCATAGTGCCTATTAAAAAAAGACGTCATGCAATACAAATGATCAATGATAGGCCAGTATAAGTATACATTTGAAATATATACTGGCCTATCATTGGTCTCTGTATTTCATGACGTCATTTGTTAAAGGCACTGTTAGCTACTTCAATCATAATTTTAATTAGCAAAGCATCTTTATAACTAATAAATGTATGTTACTTTTTTATTATTAAACTAGCGGCTACGCCCCTAGAGGCCTCTAGTGGCACTTTAAATGTTTTTATTTGTTAAAGTCTACGATAGTTCTTTATATTACGGATACCTCTTAATGTTACGTTGAAGTCTCCCAGATTTTAAGAAAATTTTCAATTTTTTTGTAATTTCTTTTGGGGAGGGTGGTAGTACCCTCCCCCAAAATAGTTAAAAACCTTCCCAGGACATATGAGAATCTACCCTGTTAAGGAGAACCCGATCGGTTCAGCGGTTAGCGAGATCCTTCGGTACACACAGACAGACACACAGACATACATCGTTCTACTTTGTATTATAGATTAAATAGCTATTTACAATCGGATTTTTCTAAACTGTTATTTATTTTAGTGGGTTGAATTAGATAATTAATAAGTTGCGCTTTCAATAAAGTGCTTAGCAATAAACTCTTAACCCTATTTTTAAGTAAAAAAATAGTTTTAAAAAATATTTATTTAAAACATTAATTTATTTATGTTTTTTGTCGTAATAATGAAATAATATTCTACCTATTTTAGGCAATTCCGAAGTACATTCAACTCTCTGATTTTGGCTCCATGTGTAAAGTAAGTTTTATTTATTTATGTCTTCTTGCTCATATGTTTCGTCAAAGTGCAAAAGGTTTTTTGCAACAATTTGACTTATCATCAACTTTACCTGCGACCGTGGCTCCAAACGTTAAATGGTTCCTACTGCTGCTATGTCAGATGCGCAACATAAATAGTTAGAGTATGGGGAATGCCTTGGCCCAAAACAGACGCAACCATTGTGTTACTTTTGTTCAAAATATTTCCTTCTTTTGTACATTATCATCCTTGTTTTATGCTAATATATGAGGTGAATTCTTAAAAAACTTTTACCCCACTAAAATCAGTTTGCCCCACTAAAATCAATTTGACCAACTAAAATCAGTAAGGCAAACTAAAAATTTAGAGGGGATAATTTTGCCTCACTAAAATTTTAGGAGGGCATACTGATTTTAGTGGGGCAAAAGTTTTTTTTTAAGAATTCACCTCAGGGTTCGGCAGACACGCCTCAGCAGCGTGTAAGCTTCAAATTTAAACCTGCTTGTGCATGCAAAAAAATCCGAAAAGATTGGTTGTCTGTTTTAGAACAGGTGTAGACGATTTCACTGGACTACCATGCGGCTGACGTACGGCTGTCGAACCCGGATAAATATCAAAGATATTGTAAATACATTTTGATATAAAATATCTATTTTTACTTTTTTTATATGAGAAGATTCATAAAAAAATATTATCGTCATAATTTCTTTTACCCAAAGATTCATTTCCCTAAAGATCTAAATTGTCAAGGGAGTTTTACCTCAGTCACGAATAAAAGAGATCTATCATAGAGCATTTTTTCTTCATTTTTTTATTAAATTGTGTCTTATCATTATCATATAGTTACAGGATCTTTGTATACCTGTCTGTCTGTACCAAAGGATCTCGCTTACCGCTGAACCAATATGCTTCTCATAGCTCCTTGGAAGATTTATAACTATTTTAGGTTAGGGTATCACCCCCCCACCCAAGAGAAATCGTCCCTAGAAATACCCCCCCCCCCCTGAAAAAAAATGGTGAGGTTGTCTACCTTCTCATAAACCATTATTCGATAGTTTTAAATTTTTAGAGAACCTTCCTGTTGCTCAAGACAGGTTTGATTGCTTCCTTAAGTGTTTTTTTTCGTCTGACAATAAATATGGAGAAAAAAAAAATTTCAGACACACACTCTCTTAAAACCATGACATCTTTCCTCTTGGGATTTTGTCCTTTTCATTGGCTAATAAAAAGAAAATCAGTCTCCAGTCTTCCTAACAAGGCCAATCATAAATAATATCTTTAGGCTAACGACAGTTACTTGCTATGATATAAATAATATTTTATTATTATTACTTTTTATTAGACTAGCGGATACGTCCCCAGAGGGGGGGGGGGGGATTTTTATTAGAAGGGTGGAGATAAACTTCCAAAATAGTGTAAAGCTTTCCCTGGACCTATAACTATATCGGTTGTGCGGTTAGTGAGATTCTTCTCTACAGACAAAAAAGCTTAAAAAAGAGTTAAAGACTCTAGGGGGCTAGGTGTCGCTTCGGGTACTAGACCTCTCTCCACGCACCTTGGAACATACATACAATACTTATGATTGCGGTGTAAAGCGTCCAATCACCCATCAGACAACCAACTCTCTGAGATGCACGACCTTTGTCTGAGAAGTCCCAACTGTGCATGGTAGCGAGTTGCGCCTGTTTTGGGCCAAGGCATTCCCCCCACTCTAACTCTTTACGTCGCGCATCTGACATAGTAGCAGTGGGAACCATTTTTAACGTCTTTAGTTATGACGCGGTGTCGGACCGAGATTCGAACCTATCACCTTTCCGACGACGAGCGGATGCACTACGTGTTGAGCCACGGTCGCGGGTAGACAAAAAAGCTTACTACTTTATATAATAGAACAAGCTGCGGCCCTAGCTCCTAGGGGCTCTGTATTCGTTAGGGAATGTGTAGAAATATATCAAAAATCCTATCCAAGAATTAAATCTAAAAATAAATTATTCTAAAACCATCCCGGGGCGTTCGTGAAACTTCTCTAAAATCGGAAATCGATTTTGTTCAGTTTTTTGTCGAAATCATAAGCTGCAGACAAAACAAAAAATTACTTCTTTATATAATAGGACTAGAGACATCCCCCAAAGAGGTATTAGAAATTCCCCTTTCCAAATTTAAAAGGAAAAAGTTTGGGGGTAGGGGGGTTAGTCGACCACCTCCCTATTTTAAATTTAAAAAGTAACATTTTTTTGGGGAGGAGGGAGTTTGGGTTGTCCCACCCCTCAAGAAATTATCTTAAACCAACACAGAACCAGGTGGTATATTCTATGAAGAGTAGAGCCCATTCGGTTCAGTGGTTACTGAGATCTTAAGCTTCATACAGACGGACAACATCGTTCTACTTTGTATTATAGATTTAGGAAATAGGTCTTATATATATTTGAGATGGGCGAACATGATATTTTTCTAGAATAGCTTTGCTTCTAAAAAATATTTATATCTAATTAATTTAAAATTTTGACACAGTAAAATATAAAATATAAAAAATGTATAAGAGTCAACGCAAAATTGTAAGTAAATTTGTTGAAAAACAGCTTGATTCAGGATAATGTTTATGGACATACTTACATTTTTAGGACTTGATTATAGAGTTGCTTCGCTTATTACATTATACTTTGTTGTCCCAGGAATCAATACACCAAAAATCAGATCAATCGGATGATCAGATCACATAAAAATTTGTTGTTAAAAAAGTAAAAAAATCAACATGTTTAAAATGGACGTACGGACATTTTGGTGATGATTATAGAGATGCTACGCTTTCTAAATCGTACCTAACTATTAAAGGAATCACCATGCAAAATTTGAAATCGATAGGACAATTCGGATCATGGAAAGAAAACGAAGTTTCCGGTTTCGTCGTTTTTTCACAGTAGACTTTCTCATACTTCTAGCCCCTGCGGGGGGCTCTAGCCCTGCGGGGCATATTTTCTAACCCTGCGGGGCAATCATTAACATTTACTTAACCTAACCTAACCTAAAATAACCCTTCAAAAGCTACTGTGAAAATACGATGGAACCGGAAACTTCGTTTTCTTTCCATGATCCGACAATTCTAACATGCCTAAATTAACGAAAAAAGCTATCCGTTACGGACGTACGGACGTTCGGACGTACGGACCGACCCTAATTATAGAAAAGCTTCGCTTTTAATTACGACCTAATTTGATTTAAAATTCATACTATCAAATTTAAATCAATTCATTTAAATTAGTTTCGTAATTTTAATTTGGTACACGTTTAATCATTTAACTTCAGGAAAAGGGTTAATCAATATTTATCAGGAGGGGAGTGGACATTGGGCTGTTTATTACTCTAGTCCCCAAAGTTTTATAATAATGTTTACTTATTAGTTGGCCTTATAACTTTGGAGACTTTTATTGACTTGATTTGTTGATTAAACGAGTAGAGTGTCCAAACGTTTCAACCACTAATTGTAATCTACAGAAGGGGTAAATTTGGCGTATAATCATTACATTTTTATTTTCTTTACTATTAATTTGACATTCATAATAATTTGAATTGTTTTTAGGTTCTTTAACTTGAAGCCCAAACAGAACGGAAGTACAGATATCTTGCACCAACCTGTAAAGAAAAGGTAAAGGGTGATTTCTCCAGGAAAAAGTTTTGGACACCTTTAACACAACCATCAAGATTTAAAAAAAATAAAAATTGAGGAATGGGTTCCTTACGGATAGAGGAATGTTAAGTGCTTTTTTTTGTCTTACTCAAAGGTGGATCAAATTACTACCAATAATACTCCGTGGGGGGGGGGGGGGGATTTATATTTCTTCCAATTATTGATGTTAAAAATTTTGTCTTCAATTCATGTTATTTTACAGACAAAAAAATGCTAGATAATTAAAGTATACAACGCAAATTAGTGTTAAAAAACCATCAATAACTTTTTTTCACAAATTACTTAGAAGCATTATTGAGACAATATTTCACAATATTGCGTAAAGTTGTGAGTAAGATTCCAGTCAAAGGCGCTTATTAGGTCAAACTGCTTTTAGATATGCGTTAAATTACACTATGCGTTTTTTCAACATTAAGAATAGTTAGACTTAACAAGCGCATTTGACTGGAAGCTTACTCACAATTTTACGGAATATTGCGTAAATTATATACTAATCTCCTATTCATAATTTTTCAGAGGCAGTACCGAGGTTGTGGAGCGACAACCCAACCTTAAGAATGGAAATGGCGTCACCACAGACCAGTGCTGTACGTCAGAACAAAACGGACTACTGACCACAGAATTCTAAAAACTAACTATAGAGTAGCATGCCTCGCTGCTACAAAGTGATTTAAAAATGGACTACTTAATGTATTTAGATTAATTGTATTTTTGTAGTAAAATGTTAAAATATAAAAAGGAACACTATTATATCTGTACAAATTTAGATTTATTCATCTATTAAGTAAGTTAATCTTTTGTAAAGAAAAATATTTTTATATAGTGTTCTTATATAATTTTCCGCTGGGAAAAAAATATAAAAATATTGCTTTAAAAGCAATAAATAAAAGAAGATAAAAATGCAATATTTTATGAAAATAGATCTCAGTTGCATTTTATAAATGAAATTTATGTTGCTCTATGTAAAATATAATAATTATTAAATCTTGCTCAGTGCGACCCTTTGATTTGAATTTGTATTTCCAATTTTATAACATAAGTTTATTTTTCTAGAATTTATAGAATATTTGATATCATTTTCAACAGACAGAGAGACAAATAGAATTATAGAGAAGGCTTTGCTCAGTCAACAGAATCAAATTTATGCCCCCCAAACGCTTTTGATGGACGGACATTCGGACATTGATGTTTTTTTTTATTTTAACAACAATATCAGTAGTAGATAAAAAGGTATTTTTTTGCAGGGGGGAAGGGATCATTGGGCTGTTTATTTCACTACTCCCCAAAGTTTTATAACAACTATTTCTTATTTGTAGACTTAACAACTTTGAGGGCTTTTGATTGGTCGCTTCATTGAGTTGAGTTCGACCAAACAATTGTAATCTTCAGAAGGGATAATTTTGTGTATCATCATTGGGTATGTACATCAATTTATCTACCATTGTCTTATCCCTTTAGATCCATGATTTTTTTAGGGTCGCACTGTTATATAAACTGTTTGTGTACTAGTATTGATTCACAATTAATATGGTGATGTGTAACTTTATTTATTGGTGGAATAATTATTGATAATAGGCATACATGTACAATTACATATTCATTTGGTGCATTATTTGTCAAGTGAGCCAGTTTTCTGCACTACCTCTCCGATTTTTGTAAAACCACTTAATTTTTTTTTTGTAAATTGAGCTATATTAAAAGTACTTCAGATTCATCTTGATAAAACAACTCCTTCCTATCCTAAGTGTCTATCAACGGCAAAACGTCAAAAGTCACGCTTTTGGCGGTGAAAAATCAGAGAGGTAGTGCAGAAAACTGGTCCACTTGACAAATAATGCACCATGTATATTATAATGATATATTATCATCTATGAATATTTATGAGTAGCAATACAGAATATAGGAATTAACAATAGTTTAATTTATCACATCGTATTATAGACAGCGTTCCGCCTTTCAAAATTTAAAAATCATGTTAGGGCAACAAAACTGGTTTTAATATTATGATTTTATTTTGATATTCGTGGAAAATTGTCTGTAATCTATGTTTTTAAAGAAGCATAAAAATAATTATTTATGCCTTTATTCTGTTGAAAGAGGGGTAAATATAGTTTTACCATATCTATGAATATAATTATAATATTTTTGTCAAATAATCATAAATAGGTCAAAATTTTTTGTAAAGAATTTAAAGTATATTTGTATAAGATTAAAAATACTAAAAATGCTCAAAAAAACAAAATGTAGGAGGAGAATGTCACTCAAAAATCAGCCACGTGACGTCATAAAAATGAGGGAGATGAGACGAGAAGTGGGAAAAGACCCTTGAAAAAGAGATGAATAATATCTCATTTTTATGACGTCACGTGGATGATTTTTTAGTGACTTTCCACCCTACAATTAAATGTTATATTATGTTGTACCTGTTTTTGTCGTCTATCAAACACTTTGTTAAGTTCAAACTGACACAAACTGAACTAATTTGACTTGGCTAATCTTCTAATTAAGGAAAAGTATGAAAAAATAGATTTGAAAAGAAATTTTGGAAATAGTCCCTTTCGTGGCAACGCCCCTTAAGGGGCGATTCATCGTATTTTTAAAATGGCTTTTGATAAGTTATTTTAGGTTAGGTTAGGTTGTATTGGGTTAGGTGATTGCTCTACAGGGTTAGGCAGGGGATAGAATTAGAAGGAAAGCTACTGTGGAAAAAACGAAGAATCGCCCCTTAAGGAGCGTTGCCAAGAAAGGGACTATACCCAAAATTTCTATTTTTAGGTCGGATTTATAAAAAAAATTGGTTTATTAAGTACAAGTAAACATAGGATGATTCAAATTGATAAAATTGCCAAATATGTATTCCTTACTTTATGCTACACTGTTTAAAATTGTTTTTTTCCCTCCGGTTTCTCATTGTTTCAAATAGAATATAAAGGTATGAATATTTAAATAAATTCTAAATCTTCCTCGTTTTTTTTTTGCAAAGTGTTCACTCATTTACGCATTTTTTGCATTAACATTATTTTCAAATTTTAGAAAAATCACTGTTTTATTTATGTGAAGCAACGATTGGAGTTTTCACACAAAATACCTTGTTAAGCATTGAACCCCCCTCCCTTATTTTTTTATTGAAGTTTAAAATAACAGGGAGGGGTTAGATTTTCGGTTGTTTGTTTATTACTTTAGATAAACCCAAAGATTATTGCAGTTGTACTTGCTATTTAAATATTAGCGGATTTGATAAATATATAATATGACACATTTACGTAATTGAATAAATACCATTTTCAAAACTATGTACCATAAACTGGCATTCAGATTTTAGTATTTTTGTTAACCTAAATATTTAAAGAATACCTTTTAAAAAATTATATTTAATAATAAAAATGTCTTGTCAAATTTAGAAAGAAAATAGATAAAATTATAGTTGTCAGATTCTAATAAAGATTGATAAATCTATTTATAAAGAGAAAAAATATTTTTATTTTATTTTTACAAAATTTTAGTTTTTGTTGCATCAAAAAAAATTTATTTGTTACTATTAATAGTTTTATATTTGTTAATAGTTTTATTCGACAGTTTGTTTTAAAAAATTTATTTAAAAATTAATAAATTGCTTAGGGACCAAATTGACAAAGTGTTTTTTTTCCGGGCTCGGCAGCTACTCGTGAGCCGCGTGTAAGCCTTATTGAAATCTTCTTATTTTAACTTTAAAATTCAGCTGGATGGCAAACCTGTTCCTAAACAGACAATACATTTTTTGCACACAAGCAGGTTTAAATTTGAGGCTTATGTGCGGCTAAGGTGCGGCTACTGAGCCCTGGTTTTCATTATTCTGAAAATCAGATCAATCGGATTATTATATCACATAATTTTTTTTGTTAAAAATCAACATGTTTAAATGGACGTACGGACATTCTGGTAACGATTATAGAGTTGCTACGCTTTCTAAATCGTACCTAACTACTACAGGAATTACCATGCAAATCGATAAGATTCTAACATGCCTAGTTAACGAAAAAAGCTATCCGTTACAGACGAACGGACGAACCGACGATTATAGAAAAACCTTCGCTTTAAAAAAAGTAAAATACAGTAACACACAAAAGTTTTAAATGACAAATGGCATCTCTGATTAATGATAAAAAAATATTATTTATATAATCTTGGTTTTAAAAGAATATTTAAAATACTTATTTAAGTAGCATTTATATTAAGATATCTTTTACCAGTTTTCAGAATAAAAACTTTTAGCAAACTTTATTAATAGAATCTAATAGTAACTTATTTGTTATATAAATTATTTGTGATGTATCATTTGATGAAATTATACAAAAATGTATTAATATATGTATATTTCTACAGTTAACCTAATATAATAGGTATTCTAGATTTATTAGATTTTATTTGTCTTTATAATGAAACCAGTAAAGTTTACAATAAATATTGCTTAATTAGATCATTATCTTTATTGACGGTTATTAAAATTCGCAAAGAATTCCTATTTTAAATTATTTTTAGGCCCTTTTTATGCCCGTTCACATGAAAAGCGAACCAAACATCTATGTATTGTACAGCAATTTGGCTGCTAGTAGCATATGAAGAAAAGGTTCGATCCCAGCAAGTAGCTGTATTTAGTGCCCTAGCAAAATGGAGATAGATGTCACTGCTTTTGGCCTACCTATTCTATTGACGTCAGGAAATACCCTATACCCAGGGGCGTCCAAGCTTTTTCATTTGGGGGGGGGGGGATAAAAATTTGAAAATAAAAATTTTGGACGTCTTTGCCTATACCCCATCTCTTTTCTAGGAAGTTTCTTTACCCTCTTCCTTCTCTTTTCATCTACTATGGCGTCAATAGAATAGGTGGGCCAAAAGCGGTGACACCTATCCCCATTTTTTCTAGGACACTAAACACAGCTATTCCTATAATAATACTTGTAAAACTAGATTATGTATGTATAATATGTATAAAAGTTGTTGTATAATTGTAATGTATAAAAATTGTGGTATAATCCTCTGCTGCTGTGCTCTCCTTACCAAGTAAATAAATATTGTTTGCACAAATTTTTCTTTATTATCTGCTGGACCAAGGGATAATTTATCCCAAGAATAACAATTTTACCTTTCGCAAGTCTGTTTAACAGTTTTGTTATCTTATTTATATTTAATATTTATACCTTTTGAGATGGTTGATAAAAACTTAGAGCTAGCCCTCTGTAGTAGGTCAAAAGAAACTAATTTGTCAACAATTTTAACATTTCAACCTTTTGATTTCACGGCCATTGTCTTAAAGTTGTGACTATGCTAATTGGTTATGACATGGTTTGGGTCTTAATTTGAACCCATAACATCCTCTATGACGAGCGTCTGCGCTAAGGATCTTTAGAGGGAACCGATAATCCTTATAATTAAGTAACATAATATCTGTTTGTCTGTGTGTATGTTTGTACGGAAGGATCTCTCTAACCACTGAACCGATCAGGTTCTCTTTTACAGGGTAGCTTCTAATAGATCCTGGAAAGGTTTATAACTATTTTAGGAGATATTACCACCACTCTCTCAAGAGAAATCGCCCCTAGAAAAAAAATTGGGATTCAACTCCTCCCTCCTCAAGTGTCCCTAGAGGCCTCTAGGGGCTTAGCCGCTAGTAATATATTATTGTACAATAAGATTCTAAATAAGTGTGAATGAACACCGCTTCCTCCCTCCCCCTTGAACGTCTTGTGTTTTGTTTTGTTTCCTCCGAGTGAATTTTCCCTTGTTCCTGAATTATGTTTATTTACATGTTGTTATACAATATACATCCATGTAAATATGTTTTTTTTTATGGTTACTATACTCAAAACAGCATAGCTACTCTCATTATTTGGTATAAATATTAGCAGACTGTATTACCCAAAGAACGTGTCCTAACTTTTGTAATTTGAAAAAAAAATAGATATTCTGTGCTTTTAGTAGGTAGTAGATGTAAAATAATCCATAGAATTTAGATATACAATCGTTTTTTTTAGACCTCTTTTTTTTAAAGTAATTTAGGTTTTTTTTTATTTAAATATTAAGTTTGTTTTAAAGTACTAAAACGAAACAAAAAAGAAGAAAACTGCCATTATTGACAAAAATGTTAAGATCTTTAATTTGACACCTTACTTTTTGAATTCTGTTGAGTAATTATTGAAAAAATCTATTTTGTTGAACCCCTGTGAATGGACTTTGAGCTGTAGGAGCTCGTCACAAATGGGTTAAAGAAAAATCAAAAAGTTAGGACATGTTCTTTGAATAAAAAAATTAGGGTAATCTGTTTAAATGTTGCTACTGCGGTTAGTGAGATTTTACGCTATATGCACAAAAACAGGCATCATTTTTAAATGGTTGTCTCTTCTCTTCCAAAAACTAATATATCTATGTAATAAAATCCTTCTTAACTTTGCAGTGTGTAATTGTTTTGGATAAGGCATCTAAATTCGGACAGACTAAAATGGTCAACGTAAGATTGCATCATCTAAGTTATTTTTTTTATGCGCGCCGTTTTAGCTGTTAGACGTATGTGGCTACATAAAAAATATTTTCCTTTTAACTCGCTTACCGTATCAAAAATGAAAGTCATGTTTTTAAATTACCCATTGGAGTTTTCCCACAAAGTATATCATCAACACTGAACCCCCCATCCCTATTTATTTCTTAGGTTAGGTTAGGTTAAATAAGATTGGGTACTGGTAATACACAATGATTTAAAGGGATAAGACAATGCCTGATAAATGATAAACAAATTAACCCTTCTTTAGATTACAATTAGTGGTTGAAACGTCAACTTATTAAACCAATCAAAATTCAATAAAAAGTCAATTATTATAAAACTTTGGGGACTTGTGTAATATACAGCCCATAAACATGTTTACACCCCCCCCCCCCCCCGGATATTTTCAATTTATTTAAAAAATAATGGGGTGAGTTGGTGGCTATTAGTGCTAAACTGTCATTTTGTGTGTAAGTACCTACCCATTTGAATATAATTATTGATGAGATGAATTTTCTTTTTTAACATCATAAATTTATTTTATGATGTTAAAATTATCCACAGTTTCTCAAGAAAAATATAATTAATATTTTTAAAGGAATATTTGTATTGTTAGTTTTAATACAAATCCATTTTTAAATATCATGATTTGGAGCAGTTTCTGGACGAAGTCCAATCTGTCCTACTTTTGATTCCTGTGACGTCATAAAAATGAGGGATTATCCATCTCTTTTTTAGGGGTTTTCTTTCCCTCTTCTCCTCTCATCTCCCTCATTTTTATGACGTCACTGGAATCAAAAGTAGAACAGATTGGGCTTCGTCCAGTTTCTGTGACTGGCTTTTAGACTAATATCAAGCTTACTTAATTGTAGACTAATCAGTTCAACAATACTTATCCTAATTGACATACGGACATTTCCAGTAGCTTTAAGTATTAGGAATTTTCGAAAGTTTAAAAGGATAGTTATTTCTCGCATCGTATTATAAACAGCTTTCCACGGATATAAAATGTACAATTATAAAATTAAAACCTTTTTTTAGCCCCGAGGTGCCGAAAGCATAATAGTACATTTTTTTAATTCGTAGAAAACTGGATATAATACGATGCAAGACATAGTTTTTTTCGTATGGACGAGAACTGGTTCTAATCCCCCGGATTAGAATCGGTTTTGAATGAATACGAGAAAATTATTTCTCGTTTCTCTTTCTTTAAGTAGCAAGCTACTTAATTATTTCATTTGAAAATTTTAGGGGAAACGTGATTTTCTCAGTTAATATTTATGGTAAGTATGGTGCATATTCCTGGCGGTCTGACTGCTCTAAAAATTATTTGGGGTTACATTAAAATCAATTTCTAGTTGTTCTAAGATTTGTACGTCTGTAGACAAATGGACGGGTAGCTCTATTGCTGAATTAAATATGACTTTTAATTCTTTTAAGAGTAAGGCAATTTCTCTCATTGATAGCTTTACGTTTTTTTATTACTTCGCTACTTATGGATATTGTCATCCTTGTTTGTATAGATTTCTCTATCTCTTAACCCCCCTTTGTAATATATTTTGTCTTTCATTATTGAGATTTATGATAGATATGTAGTAGCAATCACATGAGGGATCAAAGGGATAAGACAATGGCCGATAAATTGATGTACATCCCAAATGACGATACAACATTATCATTTCAATAGATTAAAATTAATGGTTGAAACGTTTAAACACTCAACTTTACAAACCAACCAATAAAATTTCACTTAAGTTGTTAAGCTAACGAATAAGAAAACGTTATTATAGAACTTAGGGGACATGTGTAATAATAAATAGCCTATTGTTCCCTCCCTACCTGTGTAGTAGCAATAACATGTATAAGCTAGATGTAGGTCGTAGCTTTTTACATTTTACAAGAAAGAGTTGTAAATTTGTTAACAAAAAGACACTAAATCATTTTCTGTAGCGCGTATACTCTACTATTATTTCCAAGGTTTATACTTTATGGTTAAAAGCGAAGTTTTTCTATAATTAGGGTCGGTCCGTCCGTCCGTCTTGTAACGGATAGCTTTTTACGTTAATTTAGGCATCCTAGAATTGTCCTATCGATTTCAAACTTTGCATGCTGATTCCTATAACAGTTAGGTACGAATTAGAAAGTGCAGCAACTCTATAATCGTTACCAGAAGGTCTTTACGTCCATTTAAAACAAGCAGATTTTTTACTTTTTTGACAACAAATTTTTGTATGTTGAAATTATCCTATTCATCTGATTCTTTGAAGACGGATTCCTAACAAGCTACAATGTTATAAGCGAAGCATCTCTACAATCTTGTCCTAAAAATGTCAGTATGTCCTTAAACAGTAATACGTATTTAATCAGTTTTGCAATAAATTTACTTACAATTTTGTATAAACTTATGCATTAATATTCAGTTTATCCAGTTCTGACACTCTACAAGTGTTAATGTACGTTTGTTCTTCCATTTCAGAGCTTCGCTTTTATGGATGTTGTCATCTTTGTTAATATATAGAGAAGTAAGAATCTTTCATCTGTAGGGAAGGATCTCGCAAATCCAAGATATATAGGTCTCCTTTACACCAAAGTTGCTTATAGAGAAGGTTTTCCTCTAGAAAAATTATCCTCCCCCCTTAATTTTTTCCCTTTTTTTACTTAAATTTGAAAATGGGGGACGGTGTCCAATAAATTCCTCCCCCGCACCTTAAATTCACCTTATGGTCTCAAATTTTATATTTCATATTGTATTGGCTGACCTTCTTTTTGTTACTCCAACTTTTCTAAAAAAAAAAGACTTCATTTATTTTTTCATCTTAATTAGATGTCCTTGCAGAGAGAGAGAGTAGTACAATGGACTGTTTATTACACTAGTCCCCAAAATTTTATATTGACGTTTTCTTATTTGTTGGCTTAATAACTTTGGGGCCTTTAGTGAATTTTTATTGGTTGAGTGTTCAAACGTTTTAACCAGTAAATTTAATCTAGAGAAGAGGTAATTTTGTGTATCATCATTTGGGATGTACATAAATGTATCGGCCATTGCCTTATCCCTTTAGATCCCTGTTTTCTTCAGTTTTTTAAACAAGGATAACACCCAAAGCAGCGAGGTAACAAAGAACCAGTGATAGACAAACGGACAAAGTAAATTTAAAACAAATGTTTAGTGTTCATAAACTATGAGGATGAGTGAGAAAAAGAGAGTGAGAAAGATAAGACAAATAATAGAAAATTACGAAAATCTTTATATGTACAAATATCCTTACAAAATAAATCAGCAGTCTGTCCTAAATAGAAGCCAAGAAAATCTTATTTGCCCCAGGATAAGCTTTATAAATTTTACCTAACAGTTATCATGCAAAGTTTGAAATTGATAGGATAATTTTAACATGTCTATCTTAATAATAATATCATACAAAAAATATTGAAATAGAAGCTAAGAAAATCTTATTTGCCCCAGAATGGACAAACAGAAAACCCCAATAATAAGAGTAGCCTTGCTACAAAAAAAATAAGTACAATATTTGAGTACACAAAAAATATCCATTAATCTAGGTTTAAATGACAGCAAATATATTTAACAAATTTTTCAGCCACGAAAATTTGTCATTTAACACACACAACATAAAAAATACCCAAGGATGACAATAAACATGAGTAGTAAGGCAAAACAAAAAACAAACAAATTAAAAAAAACAGACGGTCAGTAAAGAGAGTCCTAGATCAGCTAAGTAAATTATATTATAATAATCACTATTTGATGGAAAGCCAAAAATATTTGTTAAAGAGAATAAATGTATAGTATAGATGTATAATCTTGACAACTACCTGTCTCAATGATAGACACCCTTTTTGTCTGCTTGCAAGTTGCTTCTTCTTCTTTATTAGGGACCCTGTTGTGATTATATATCTTAAGCTATCAGCTGATTTAAATGAGCTAATACAAAATCGGGACAGGGTCCCTGTCTTGAGGGAGAGTTACATATTAGTCATGCCCCCTCTATTCTATTACTTCAATTAAAAAAGAGGCTTCTCTCCAAAAAAGTTTTAAAAACAAAGTTTTTTGAGTTATTACCTTTTTGAATTCAGCCCTAATTTCCATAAAGTTTCTAGAGTAAAGCTCAAATGTATCTGAGCTTTAAATAGACATACCAACTGATAGCATAGTGTGGTATTCACCATCCAAGTTTATGTATCTCCATCCCTGTCCACATTCCTATACTTCTCTGGCTGAGTCAGACCTCCACTTGTAACCGCCACTATACTCCATCCTGCTGTGTTGAGGGCTAGTTGATTTTATGCAGGCCTTGTGAGAACATCTCTCCCTCAGCTTGCACTTGGTAGACTGTATACCTATATGCTAGGTTGTCGACAGTCTTAGTCCCATATTCCCGTGCACGTGGTTTTCTGTCCTGTACAGAAAACGAGACGTCCAAGCCTTTAATTGATATCATATTAAATATATCCTACAATAATAATCCCATTAATCTGCCTATTCTAACCAGTTTAATTGTTTAATAAATGTTGTATTTTTTAGAAATACCTTTGTTATATTATTGATATTTAATTGTATCGAAGCTACTCTATACTCGTATTCCAGTCTGTCTGTACATCCCCTCATACGTCATTTTGGCGCAGTCTTGTCTACCACTCAATTTTTGAGGGGGGAAGGTATAGATAATTATTAACGTACAGACAAAATTAAATTGTAAAGTAGCTTCGATTGCAAAGTGAAATTAATATTTTCCTGATAACTAAGTTTATTCACGGAAGCAGTTTATAGTAACAATTTGTTACAGAATATTTCTAATAATTATTTCGTGGCAAACTGCCAAATAAAGATAAAAAGGAACCCGCCTTTTATTTTCACACTAGTATTTAATTTCACACATTTCCATATTTTCTCCCTAAAACAGGAAGAAAGGGATATTTCCAAGTTCTTAAAAAAGTTCGTGGTAGACAAAGCAGTGTTAACGAACACTACACTCCAGCACCATGACCGATAATGCCAAGAAAGGGGATAATGATAAAACCAAAAATCCGCCGCCTCCGCCGGCTCCGGCCGTCCCTGGTACCTCGCAGCAGCAGTCTGACCCGCTTTCCCCTGAAAAAATCAAAGAACTCATAACGGAAGCGTTAAATGTTAAGTTAAACGAATACTCGTCACATTATAGAGATATAATAAAACAAGAATCCGAGATTATGAAGCTCGAAATAGAAACAAAATGGGCAGGGTTTAAGGACACGGAATCACATCGCAGATTATTAGCCGACACCGACATCTTAGATCTAAAACGTAGAGTATCAAAACTCCCAGCGGACGGAAATCTTGGCCCATTGTTTGCGGAAAAAACGTTAAACGAAAGTCTTAACACGACTCATTTTAACACCATAGGTGATGATTCAATTAATGCCACTTTTTATGACCGGCTATCGGTCCAGCAAAAGATAAACGTGATCGAATGGGTCGCCAAGGATAGAATTACAGCCCCAGGTTGTATGGCCTATTCAATTGTAGGCTTTATAGGTCCGGCGGATAATGACAATTGGATGAATGTAAGAGAAACTTCTCTAACGGAATATGAAAAAACCTTATTAGAAAGGTTTCCCTTTATCCCTGATAGGATTAAGTCGTTAGAGCCCCTCCGTAGACCTACACGGTCTGCACCCAATGTAGCGACAAGACCCTCTACAAGAAACACACCAAACACAGGCACATCCGCGACGGCAACAACTAGCGCCGCCGACGATGATTTTATTAAAGAATGCTTTATTAAAGGACAAAAATGGGATTCCGATTTTGCGAGGGATGCCCCTAGGTGGGACGGCAGGGCCGACTTTGATAATTTCTTTTCTAATTTGTGGAGGGTTGCAAAGACATACAGAATCTGTGACCCAATCCTTTTTAAGGATATTTTATACCAGCGAATTTATGACTCTAGAGGGGAACGATTAGGAGACCTAATTACGCCTGAAAGAAATCAGGCCTTATCTGCCTTAAGTTATTACCTGATGATTAGGAGGCTGGTCACTCCTTTCTCGGATCCAGAAGTAGCCTCGCAGTACTTCTACAACCTAAAACAGGAGACTAATCAACCCCTTGACACCTATTTTGAAAACAAACTTAGGGTGTTCAAACTCATGAATCCTGGCCTCATACCTAAAAAGAAGTGGAAAGAATTCTATCTTAACGTTAGCAAAAATCTGCTGTATACCAACCTTGCCATGGACATGGCCAATTACGTCGAGAGTATGCAATTTTTGGACGATTATAACGCTTACTTAAATAAACTTATTAACCTCGGACAAAGATACGTTAATTGGGATGGGTCTGGCCATATTAGCAAGGAAAACCTTTCGGCTTGCTATTCCCAAGCCATGGAAATGTTCCTACCTAAAAATTCTGCGGAAACGAAAAAACAACCCATAATCAGCATTATCGAAGATAATACCCCCACTAACACGGCAATGTATAAGGAAAACTTAACCGAAGAACCTGACGAGGTTCCCTCGTGGGTAGATCATGAGGATGATCCTATTGCTTGGGATCAAATCGAGGGCGTTATAGGAGCCTTTAATGGGAGGAGTAAAAATATTAAATGCTGGCATTGTAATATCCCTGGCCATGTAGTGCAGAATTGCAACAAAAAGAAAGCTGGGGAGCCCCCACATCCTGAGTCCCGCTTTGGTAAAACACGGAGTAAATTCACACCACCTAGAAAAGCTCCGGGTAATAGTAATAAAATACCTGAGCAGTATGCACGTAAAACTATCAACCAAATGGATCAGGAAGCCAGCGAGGAATCTGAAATAGATAAATATGTACAAGCGATTGTTAAAAATCACGTCCATTAGATGTAAAAAATAAGTGGTTATATGCGATATTAATTGTCCCTATCCCAGAAAATAAAAATTTGCTGAATGAATTTCATATTTTGATATGAAAGATAAACAAAATATCCCATGTCAAGCTAAACTTGCAAATTCCTTAATATCAAATATCCCTTGCCAAGCAATGCTTTGGCGCGAAAAAATAAAACAAATTGTTATTATTAAGTCTGACTAAGCAACACAAAATAAACTCCTTCCCCTCCTTTCCCTATCCAAATGTAGCTGATACAGGAAATTGGGGGAAATAGGGAGGTAACCTGAGGAGCATTTCACATGCACTTAATATTTCCATTTTTTAAAATTTAATAGTCTTTATAAAGAAGCCAACAAGTGAATACCTATTTTCTATTTAGTAGTATTTATTTTTTAATATCGCATGATCTATCTAAAATGTAAATATCGTATATTTTGAGTGTATATATAAGAATCTAAAACATTCTAGTTCAATTTTTAACCGCTAGGGGACCTTAAGCAAATTATCTGTATATAAACAATGATTTTTGAGTTAAATCCTCAGTATCAATTTTATCTGAGAGTTGCACACTCTTAGCCTCTGATTTTTGTAGCTGAAATATTTCAGCAATTATGTATAATAACTTATTCATATGGATAAATATTATTGCATTTTGTACAGTGACAATAATAGAACTATATTTAATTTATTATGTATCCGAAAGATGTCGCCTAGAATGCTACCGCGGTCCATATAAGTAAATAATAAGAAGGGGGGGGTCTACTGGAAAATCTGTATAAATACGAGCAAATTTCCAAATCTAATTCAGTTGTTCTTTGTTGTTATCATTTCCTCTCTGATTTTTGAGCTGCAATCAAGCAGCAGTTAAAAATTAAAAACTTTAATCACTTAAAACGTGATCAATAAAATCTTAAAACATTTTGATTAAATTATTTTCCGCTAGGATTACTAGCAGAATAAAATAAATTTAGTTCTATTAGCTTCCGCTAGGATTACCAGCGGAATAAAAGGTCTATATAAAAGTGAATGCATATTATTAATCAAGGCCAGTTACTATCAAAGCAGTTACTACAAACCACTTCTTATTTTTGAAGCTGACTTCAGCATTAATTATACTTTAGTAAATATATAAACTTGTTCTACCCCATAGGTGGAAAAACTAAGTATAAATACTAACAATATCGGAATAATAAATCAGTCATCATTGACCCTCTTTATTATATTAGTCATATCTAATATTTTTTGAGCTGTAATTCAGCGCTAACTTTATATAATTTGATATTGTGAATCAAATACTAACTAGTAAAACTATATTTTGTATAAATACAGATATAAGTCAAAAAATAAGTCAGTCTGTTTTTAATGTCTTGTTAGTTGCAAGCTGAACACTTATTTTTAAGCTACTTTGTAGCCTTTCAATCTTTCGAAAAACTTTTTAGTTCAATTTTATTCCGATAGGTTTTTATCATATATCCAAGTATATAAATAAGGACCCGTATTAAAGTTTAGTAGTCTCTTTAGAACTATCAACATTCTCATGCTTATTAAGAAATTTCTGGAGCTGAAAAGCGCTTAATAAAAACTTAATGAAACCCAGAAAGTTATATAAAATTATTTTAACAATTAACCATATTGTTAAAACATTTCATTATTTAAAAAGATTCGACAGACAACTATACCTGGAACACAGGAAATCTCTGTGTGAGGATTACCATCGTCTAACCGCTGAGGTGGGGATCTTGGAAAATATGCATCTTAGGCTTCGACTAAAAATATAATTTATTTTATAATGCCTATCTGTGCAAAACTAAAAGTTCTTAATCCCATGGGGGGGGAATTCCTGCAACACGCTTTAGTGGATACAGGAAATAACTTTAGGTCCCTTATTTCTAAAGAAATCTTAGATGATAATAAAATCACATTCACCCCTGCCAATCTTAGCGCTCTGTCTGTAGATTTAAAACCAGTAAATATCATAGGACACGTAAGTTTAAAATTCAGCTTTGATGGGTCAGATAAAATATTCGAAGAAACGTTTTACATCCCTGAAACGACGTCTAAAATTATAAATCTAGGATATGAATTTCTCAAAGTTAATCGAATTAATTTGTTACTAGATAAGTTGTCCTTCGAGCTCCCCACTGGCGAGCAAATCCCAATAGAAAATTCGACAATTAACATAGTTGAAGAAAGTAAAAATATACCCTTGATTCCTACAAATAATGTTCATACGGAACAAAACTCCCTTATCCCAGGAATAAATTGGAGTAACCAGGGGGGGACTGGGACATTAAAACAAAATAAAACATGCGTAAAATTAGCAAAGAAAACAACATTCTTGCCGGGGGGGAATACAACGGTGATAACAATACCTATCCATCAAAAAAATAGGAAGCTGTATATATCCCCAAATAATTCTAAAATGACAAGCCATAACGGCTTGATGCTTATGGAGGGTATTTATAATGTAAATGAGAAGGGAGAATGTTGGGTAAATTTTGTCAATTTAGCAGGAAAAAATATTACCTTATTGAATAACGTTAAAGTTGGATATTGCTTTGAATTTGAATCAGATTCCCCAAATTCCTGCAATAAAAATATTAATCAAATAAATGAATTGTCAGGAACTACACTTCTTAAAAGAATTAAATTCATTAAAGAAAAATTAGACTTAGAAAATAGTGATCTTATCAAAAATAACCCAGGGATGAAGAAAAAGGTAGTAAAATTATGCCTTGATCATTTCGATATATTTTCGGTTGACGATGCCGATATCGGTAACTGCGATCTCTTACAGTATAAAATAGACTTGATCCCCGGGGCTAAACCTATTAAGGCTAGAAACATTCAATTAAACCCATTATACGAAGCCAAATTAAAAGAACAAATTGAAAACTGGCTAAGGGGGGGCGTCATTGAGGAGGGCTACAGCGAGTGGTCCTCCCCAATCTTTGCGGTAAAGAAAAAACCAACAGCTGGGGGGGAAGGCAAACTTAGGTTCGTTATCGATTTTCGTGCGCTTAATAGTGTAACACGAAAAATTAATTGGCCCCTTCCCTTGATTTCTAGTAATTTAGAAAAATTAGGCACTGGCAATGTATTTACCACCCTCGACTTGACTAGCGCATTCCATGCGCTAGCCATTTCGAAGGAAAGTAAACACTTGACAGCGTTCACAGCCCTTAACAGGCAGTATCTTTTCAAGAAACTGCCGTTCGGACTGTGTAACGCGCCAAGTGTTTTCTGCCATTTGATGGACAGAGTCCTAACCCTTATCCCTGGCTTATACGAATTTATAATTTCTTACCTTGATGATCTTATTATATTCTCAAAAAATGTTGAGGAGCATCTGAAGCATCTCAGAAAACTCTTCGGAGTCCTAAAAATAGCAAAACTTAAGTTAAATCTAGCCAAATGTAAATTTTTCACATCCGAATGTACATATTTAGGTCATATAGTCAGTTCCCAAGGACTTAAAATGAACCCCGAATATTTAGAACAAATTAAAAATTGGAGCAGGCCCAGGACAGGCAAGGAACTCCAGCGTTTCCTGGGCTTCTCCAATTATTATAGGGCCTATTTCCCATCCTATGCAAAAAATTCTTGTACCCTAGATGAACACAGAAACGATAAAGTTATCGAATGGACCGATTCCCTATCAAAAGATTGGGAAAATTTCATAAATATGTTCTCAAATTCTATAAGTAAAGGCTATCCCCAGTGGGATAATCCTAACCCCTTTATAGTAGATGTAGATTTTTCTACAAGTTATTTTGCTGGAATTCTCAGCCAAAACCAGGGGGGGGAAGAAAGAATTATTGGAATATGTTCCAAAAAATGTAACGGGGCAGAGAAAAATTATCCAAGTTATAAAGGCGAATTAGCATGTCTAGTATTTGTTCTTAAAACCTTTCTTCATTATTTAAGATTTAGAAACTTTATTGTACGTACAGATTCGATTTCCTTAGTTCATTACAAAAAATGGCAAAAAGGAACAATAAATGGTGTAACTCTGAGATGGATTTTCTTCATCCAAAGTTTTGACTTTACAGTAATTCATAGGAAGGGTAGGGACCATTGCAATGCCGACAATCTATCTAGAGGGCAATTTTTATGCAAAGAACATAAGGAAACCGATTGTGAAAAATGTACTAGCTCATTTACCTTGGATCCTTACGAACAGGATTGCCCCTACCAAGACCAGATTTTTGAGTTACATGCGGCTTCGGAAGTCGGTGTGCACAATGTTTGGCAATCTGAAACACAAAAAGATCAAGTATTATCTGACATTCGTAGGTGGATATTCGAAAAAAAGAAGTTGTCGAGTTTTGAAAAAGCTGAACTAACCGGCCGGAAAGAGGTCCTTTTTAAATTAATAGAACATTTATACGTTATGGAAGGACTTCTAATATTTAGACAACCTCTTAGCAATGGAACATTCATTGAAAGACCCGTCGTACCCATTGGATTATATAATAAAGTTTTTGAATTAGCACATAATAATATTATAGGTCACAAGGGGGTTAACGAAACAATACGCAAGATAAATGAAAGATTCTTCCTTATAGGAATTAATAAGTTTGTTGAATCACGCATCAAAAATTGTATCACCTGCCTAAGAAAAATAGGACAGGTACCTAAACATAAACAACCCATCACCCATTCAGCCATTAGTCACGAGATTTTTGGCCAGGTATCAGTAGACCTTATCGGTCCTTTAACCCCTAACTATTTCCAAGGACAACATGTCCGCTACATATTTATCCTAGTTGACCTATTCTCTAGGTACATAATCGCCCACCCCATCAAGGACGCCACCGTGGAAAGCACGGTGAAGGTCATCCTTGAACAGGTGGTACCCACCTACGGCTTATTTCGGTCATTGAGGAGTGACAGGGGAACAAATTTTACTGGGTAAGTTTTCAAAAAAGTTATGGATGAACTAGGTATCGAAACTAAACTTATTCCCCCAAGAAACCCTAATAGTAACCCATGTGAAAGGCATAATCAAAGCATTTATGCAGGTCTAAGATCTGATGACCGATTCGAAAGTAAAGACTGGGCAAGAAAATTAGCTTTGACCACTTTTGTAATTAACTCTAGTACGTCTAGAAGAACGGGGTATACGCCATATTACCTTATGTTCGGCAGACAACCAACTCTCAATCTCGATTTCTTTTCTCCAATCCTGCAGAAAAGGCAAGACATTGATTGCAGGTCTTACTTAAACTACCTAAAAAATTTGGAAGAAATTATTGCACAGGTTTCCAAAAAATCTAAAATCTATTTAGAGTTTCAAAATAAATCTAGAAAGGCTTCATCTCCCCTTTTCGTTAACGACGTATGCTTTGCTTTTTTTAACCTAGTCAAGATAGGGGTCAGTAAAAAATTGCAATCTTTCTATGGGGGTCCTTTTATTGTAACAAAAAAATTCTCAGAGGCCCTTTTTGAACTCAGTCCCTTTGGATCAAATCCAATAAAAACTAACCAAGTTGTTAGTAGAGATAAAATACGAAAAATAGATTCTAAAGTAGAATTATTGGGGGAAACACTTTCCTTTAACGTCTTTCCAATTGAGGAAATTGTCCCGTCTGAGGAAATAACCTTGACCATAGATAATACCGGGCAAACCGAAATAAACGATAATAAAGGTATGGAAAATGACGATTTTACCTACCTAGATAACGATGGTGACGATTTTATAGAAGAAAACCCTGAAACTAGTCAGGACTTACCCCAGGGGGAGGTGGATTGTGATGGGGGAGGGGATATAATGGAAAAAAACTCACCATTTGAGCCACAGCTCAAAGACCAAGAACCCCCTGGCGCAGATCGGTCATCCGGTCCTAACATCCACGTCGAAAATAGTTTCTTGGAAGAAACCGTCCCGTCCGAGGCTTCTTTCTTCGCACAAAGACCCAAACAATCCAGCCCTGAAAAGGTTATTAATGTTAACAAACAAAGCATAGTACCCAAGTATATATTAGAAGAAGAAAGAAAAACTAGGTCACAAGGGGGGGATAACCGCATACATGTCCAAATCGGACTGCATAACCCAATTAAAAGGAAGAAATAAAATGTATATAAAATGTATAATTATATAAAACCAAGGTGGCAAATGTATATAGCTTAATCTACGTATGTATAATAACGAAAATAAATAAAAAATATATGTTAAAACTGACTAATTAACATATTTCAGAGAAAAACAAGAAGCATAAAAATAAAATGCAGCATCATTTGGCAAAGGCACCAGGAGCTCGAGGTAAATTTATTTTGGGATTCTTGGGGCTTTTTATTATTTTGGCAAAATCAAATGCGTCCGAAATAATACAAATAGATGCGACTCAATGTGTAGCAAACGAAAATCCGCGTTTGAAAATCTCTGAATGCGCTGCGTTTCTTAATATTACCAATATTGAACAAAAACAATTTCACCTACTGCAAAAGGTTGAAAGAAAAATTATACCTGGAATTCGTTGCCACCTCCGAACCAGTACTCATTACTGGTATTGTGGCAGATATAGCCACATCCACCTCGCTGCTCCAGCACTCGTGGAGATACCGAGCCTCGTAACTTATGAAGACTGTTACACCATGTCCAAAACTAAAATATTTAACTTTGAAGGAAAATCAGTCTCAGTGTATGAACACCAGATGTCATACACGCGTTTCCTGGTAAACGGGACGCTTACTTACCCCAACGACCTCCTTAACGGCATCGACCCCGCCTGCGAGGGAAACGGCGTAACCATTAACGGCATTTTTATCCCTGGGACATTTGAGGAAAAACAAATAGGGGTCCAGGCTGAGCCTGTTGAATTATTACAAACAAAAGCGGGCTGTTACCTGGGCAGTCACTGGGTGGGAAACAATTGTTTAGATCACAATCTTAGAATAGGCTACGATAGAATTATCTCAGATGATAAATCTGATAACGCACAAAAATTCACTTCTCCTTGGCGAACGGTAGACATCTTTAATATTTCATTGTTTACATTTGAAGGAGAACAGGGTGCCCAAAAATATCTAGTGATCGATCCCCAAATTACGCTAGCGCTAGAACTTAAAGATAAAAAACATTTTGAAAATCTAATTCCCGAATTATCTTATTACAAAACTAATATTGATAACTTAATGATATGGTTCACAAACTCTGTAAAACCATATTTCCCACTTTTAAACGCTAAGGAAAAGGATGACATGTTACCACTAGAGATTTTCTATTCCTACCAACAATATAGTAAATTAATTGTCCCCGAAACTCGCTGTTTACAGAACCATTTTCTGTCTAAAAGTAGTATTCAGACTCATCGTAAAAAACTAGTTAGGGCGCTCGGTGAACTGGATTTAGTAATACAGTGCGATAGTCTTAAAATCAATGTTTCTTTGGGAGAAAATTTACCCTGTTTTGTGGATCATTTTTCGGTTTCAATCAATAATAAGACTATGGGAATATCACCATTTTCACGCAGATTGGTTAACACCACCCATTTAACTCCGACTAAATGCTCCGAAAATCCAATTTTCTTACATTTGTACCAAGGAAAATTCCTTGGGAATCAAGGGCAGGGTATGCAAATATTAAATGTAAACCAATATCTTATGGATAAACCGATTAACCTATTTCTTTATCATTCTTGGCAAAGCCTAGAAAAAACTAATTTCTCAGAAAGTGCCGAGGAATTATACCTCAGCCAACTTGCCGCAGACTCCAATAATTTCGAAGTAAAAATAACTGACTCCTGGTTTATTCAAACGTATCATAAGGTGGTTGATTTTCTATCTAGTACTTGGTATCATATAGTGCTTGTAGTAGCAGCCATCCTTACAGGAATAGGGTCGTTATTATGCGTCGCTTTTATCATTTATATATTAGCCTGCACCAAAATTCACGCGTACAAAGAAGGAGGTACGAGTGAAACACACGAATTGCGGGATTTTACAAATAATGGGGAAAACTAATCTCCAAAAAACGGACGACCTGTAAACAGACATATATACCTATAAGATTGTCGTCCCTAAAGGTCGTCTTTGTAAAAATATTTCCTTATTCGGTATAAGGAATTAATGACCCTTAATTTTAAGTTTATTATTTTTATTTTAGGATATCCCAGGCGGAATTTTTCAAGGGGTTTCCACCACTCCCATGGGGCCGGTCACTCTTCATACCGTCGAGAATATGAAGAGGCACCCTTCTACAATGAAGAGGACTATTATTACGACAGCAATCATGGCTATCCCCAGGGCGGCCCTGAGGAAGCCTACTATGAACCTGACGAGAACAGGTATCAGCCGCGAGTAAAACCGCCACGCAACCCTGAAAACCTCAGTGAACTTCAATGCGTCTCAAGATCGATCCACGTTTACCGCACCGCGAGAAAAGATGTTCCAAAGGAACTCCTTGAATTGCAAGAAAAATTGCGGCAGGCTAAAAATTTAGAGGCCAACGAATATCCCGATAAAGCCAGGCCTAGGGCCAGGCCTCTAATGGAACAAAATAGGGGAGGGGAACCGCAAAAAAATCGGGTGGAATCGCCACCAAAACGTAGTGCCTCACCTGAACTGGAGGTAGTCGCCGTAAAATCAGCCCCAAAAGCGGTAGAAAAACGTCCGCCAACACCAACAGGCAGCGGCGGCCCAGCAGCCAAGAAGGCTAAGGTGGAAACTCAACCGCCTCCATTACCCCCTAAAAAGAAAGAGACATTAGCAGAAAGCAAAACTGAGCCTAAGGCTTTTTGGGTGACTGCTGAGGAATGGAAAAAAGTCCTATCCTCCACTGTAAAAGAAGCAATGGAGGAAGCTCTTCTCCCCTTCCAAAGAAGCCTGGAATCTAAAATTGCTAGCAATGCTTCATTCGTTGAGAAAGCATATATACAACATGGCAAGCGCCTTATTGAAATTTCCGCAGAATTACTGCGGAACCGCAAAACTTTGCGCGAAAAAATTCGCACTGTCTCTGAGGACTCGACCGTTGAGTTAAAATCACGAATGACCACGGTTATTGAGGCCACTAGTCGATTGTTGGACCAAAACTCCGACAGGGTAATTAAATATATTAATACTCGTTGTAATATTATGAATGTACCTGGGCAGAATGTGGCGACCATAGAGGCATCCCTTCCCGCTGAGGACGTATCCCGGCCAGATGATGATGGAGTTGAGCTGGTTTCCCACTATGGTGGTTCTGAGTGCTCTGATGAGTACAGGCCCACCGATAGAGAAGGCAATCCCGAGGTCCTGGATCCTGCAGAGGAAAACAGTGACACAGAGCTCGATGCTCAAATCAGTGAGCTCTTTCCATCTGGAATTGATCTGCCTGTTAATCCGCAGGCTGGCGCTGCCTCTGAAGATCCAGTGGCCACGGCTCCCTGTGAGGGCGTGTTGGCCCTCCAGAATGCTGTTGCTCCAGAGCTTCCAGCAGCTCCAGAAGATCCTACTTCCTCAGAACCCAATCCTGTTGATATCGTAAAGAGGGCTATGGCCGCAATCGAAGAACCTGCGAGTACAACAGCAACCCGCAGAAGCAGGCGTGCAGGTCAACTGTGAGGGAATATTTCATATTCCCTCAGAAGGGGGCGAGTGTGGTATTCACCATCCAAGTTTATGTATCTCCATCCCTGTCCACATTCCTATACTTCTCTGGCTGAGTCAGACCTCCACTTGTAACCGCCACTATACTCCATCCTGCTGTGTTGAGGGCTAGTTGATTTTATGCAGGCCTTGTGAGAACATCTCTCCCTCAGCTTGCACTTGGTAGACTGTATACCTATATGCTAGGTTGTCGACAGTCTTAGTCCCATATTCCCGTGCACGTGGTTTTCTGTCCTGTACAGAAAACGAGACGTCCAAGCCTTTAATTGATATCATATTAAATATATCCTACAATAATAATCCCATTAATCTGCCTATTCTAACCAGTTTAATTGTTTAATAAATGTTGTATTTTTTAGAAATACCTTTGTTATATTATTGATATTTAATTGTATCGAAGCTACTCTATACTCGTATTCCAGTCTGTCTGTACATCCCCTCATACGTCAATAGTCAATTAATTAGAATATACACTTCTTTAATTAAAGTATGAAATGTTGAAAATTTTCTTAAATTAATTAGTTTATACTCGCTTTTTCCATTTTAATGCGCATTTTTTAAAAATTTATTTTATGAATTAATTAAGCACGTGTTTTAGACTTAGAATAAGGCTTGGCATCCGTTTTTTTCATCCAGATTTTTTTTCAGCAACAGACAAAATCACAGTCATTTTTCATGCGCAAATGTTGCAAATTTCAATCGCAAAAACTGTTATTAGAAAATCTATCTTTTATGCTTTAAAAACTGTCCAGTACCAGTTCAAAGGATACAAGTGAGTGTGGAAGAGAAAAAAGGATCCAATCTCAACTTTTTTTTCCATAATATCAGAGGTGGATTCTTAAAAAGGAATTGCCCCACTAATCGCTTAGTGGGGAAAAATTGTTTTCGTGAAAAATCCACCAAAATCACATTAAAAATCTACAAAAGATAAACAAAATCATAGACGGGTTATTAACATAAGATTTTATTTAATTTTTGTAAATTTTTTATGTGATTTTGGAGGATTTTTCACGAAAACAATTTTGCCCCACTAAGCGATTAGTGGGGCAATTTTTTTTTAAAGAATCCACCTCAGGGTCCTTTTCCCTCCCTACATAATTTACTAACCAAATCTTATTTTCTTCGTGACAATGGGCTGTTTATTTCACTAGTACCTAAAGTTTTATAATAACGTTTTCTTATCCGTAGGGTCAACAACTTTGGATTCTTTTGATAAATTTTTATTGGTTGGTTCATTGAGTTGAGTGTCCAGACGTTTCAACATTATCCTATTATATTAAGGTTTTTTTTTGTCTGTAGCGAAGGATCTCGCTCATCGTTGAACCGATATTATTCTCCTTTACTACGAATCCTTGCATAGGTCCTGGGAAGTTTTATATCTATTTATGGGGAGGGTATCACCACCCTCCCAAGAGAAATCGACCCTAGAAGAAAATGATTGCCCCAACTCCATTTTTTTCCTTTTTCGTTTTAAAAATAAAATTGAAAGAATGGGGGGGGGGTCGACTTATTCCCCTTCCACTTCCCTAAAGTGCCCCTATAGGCCTCTAGGGGCGTATCCCCTAGTTTCCTAAATAACAGCTAGAGATAGAAGATGTAGAAAGGTTTCGCGATTTCATTTTAAATATATATGAATATTAATTAATAAAAATTTACACTTACTTACAATTTTGTTCAGACTTATACATTTATATTTTGCTAATTCAGTTATGACACTCCGCAAGTGTTAATGTTCGTTTGTCCTACCCTTTCATAGCTTCGCTTTTATGGATGTTGTCATCCTTGTTTAATACATCTCCATGACTGGAAAATTGATAAGGATAATTTGTAGTATTTGATATGAATTCTGAGTTGTAAAAATTTTTAATCTTAGGTTGTAATTTATCCTGTGGTGTCTGAAACTTGAATAAATGAAAATGTTTATGCTGTTATTGTATCAATGTCAGCATTTACTTATATGTCGACATAATCGTTGACACAATTGTCATGTAATCGACATAAATGTTATCATAACCAAGGATCTAAAGGGAAAATACAATGGCTGATAATTTGATGATACACAAAATTATTCCTTCTGTAGATTAAAATTATTAGATAAAACGTGTGAATAAATAACTTATTAAATCAAACAATCAAAATCCCCAAAGTTGTTAAGCCAACGAATAAGGAAACGTTATTGGAAAACTTTAGAGACTTGTGTAATAAACAGCCGATTGTCCTCTCTCTCTCTGGAAATTGTTTCAGTTTATTGTCTAGAATGTATCTATCCTCAAAACCCTGAAACCTAGTCTACACCCCTTAAATCTTTGTAGTTTGATTACACACTTCACTTTTATCCAGGGATAAAGGAACATGAATTGGCAGTTTATTTGATAAAGCTAAAATATCCAATAACTTATCTAAAATTCAATAAAAATATTATATCATTTTTGGAATTGGATTAAAAATCACTCTATGTTATAGTATGATCGTATATTACTGAAATAAGGAAAATGATAAAAAATCCGTAAATAAATGTTGTTCGAAATGACGAAGCCCAAAAAACATAACTTTTGCACTGTCTTCCTGTGATGTCATAAAATGAGGGAGATGAGAGGAGAAGTGGGAAAGAAAATCCCTAAAAAAAGAGGGAAAATATGACGTCACAGGAAGACGACGTGGTGCAAAAGTTATGTGTTTTGGGCTTAGTCTTCAAAATCCGAAAATTTATTTTTATTCTGGCCATTACCATATAACTTCAAAAACTATATTCCACTGCAATGGTGGATAGATATGGAGGCACAGGTTGCAGACCTTTACATTTACCATTTTTAAACGATTTTTGGTTCAATTAGGTGTTGATGCTAATGCAGGTCATTTTGAGCATCCAGTTCACAGAATTAATAAATTACATGTATACTTGTAAATGTTATTTACTTTATTTCAGTGATATATGATCATACTGTACCTCTAGAATCAACAATAGATGCATTTTTATAGCATTAAATTAACAAAAAGTACGTATGACAATGACCTGGAATAATAAATTACTCCATCCCTAGGTCCGTGATTTTATCTTTCTATGTATTTCTCTCCATTTTTCTGACTTTTACTGTATCATACTCCAAGAATGAAGGGATAAAAATTTGTAAAACAAGGATGACAACATCCATAAAAGCGAAGCTCTGAAATGGTAGAACAAACGAACATTAACACTTGAAGAGTTTCAAAACCAAATAATCAGAATATAAATGTATAAAAGTCGTAAAAAAATTTTAGGTAAAAAACTTAAATTTAAAAAAAAAACTGCTTGAATAAAGGAGAATGTTTTTAGGACTTGATTATAGAGATGCTCCGTTGATAACTTTGTACTTTGTTGTCCTAGGAATCAGTATGCCAAAAATCATATCAATTAAATAATTAAGTAATCACATAAAAATTTGATGTTAATATTCTGGTAATATATTATAGAGTTACTACGCTTTCTAAATCCTACCTAATTACTACAGGAATCACCATGCAAAGTTTGAAATCGATAGGACAATTCTAACATGCCTAAATTAATGAAAAGAGCTAACCGTTACGGACTGACGGACGGGCGGACGGACAGACCGACCCTAATTATATTAAATTTTCGCTTTTAAAAATTACGCTGTGGAATAGTTATTTATCGCATCGTTTTATATACAGTCCGTGGACATCTAAAGAAAAGATTAAAAAAGGTTAAAACCAGTTTTGTTAGCCCCGAGGGGCTGAAGGCCCGGGCTAACAAAATTAGTATTGATTTTATGATTTTTATCTTAATATTCGTGAAAATTATCTGTAATATGATGCTATACATGATTTTTCAGTATGGCTACAAATTACAGCCCAATGTCCCCTCCCTCCCTGATCTATCTCCCCCTCCCTAACTCTGCCTGTCTCGGTATAAATGTAAAACTAATATTTCATATTCGATGTGCCATAGTTTCCGCTTATGGGTCATTATTGTCTCATTTAAGCTAAAAGATACAATACAGAAGACAAAGTAATAAGATAAAAAATAAGGATGACAACATCCATAAGTAGCGAAGCACAAAATTTCGTGGATGGGAATGACCGTCATGGTTGTTTTCTTCAAACAACGGGAAATTTAATTTTGATATCTAAAACAGATATTTTGATAATCGGATCATAAACACCAAAGATGTAGGGAAAAATGTAAAAAAATTTGAAAATAGCCAAAACCCTGCAAAAAGGCAGTCTGACCATTATTGTTGTTTTCTTCAAACGACGGGAAATTTAATTTTAACATCTTTAACTGAAAAAAATTTGAAAATTGGACTAAAAACACCAAAGATATGGGAGAAAATGTAAAAAAAATATAAAATAGCCAAAAACCTGCAAAAAGGCAGTCTGACCTTCATAGTTGTTTTCTTCAAACGACGGGAAATTTGATTTTGATATCTATAACTGAAAATTTTGAAAATCGGTTCATAAACACCAACGATATGGTGAATTATAGAGTAGCTTCGCTACTAAAAAAGGTAATATATGCCAATTTATTAAAGGGGCACACAATTCTTGATACTGCATATCCTTATAATAAAGTAACAGGATGTCTTTTTGTCTGTGTGTTTGTATGTTTGTTCCGAAGGATCTCGCTGAACTGATCAGTTTCTTCCTTACAGGGTAGTTCTGGGAAGGTTTATAACTATTTGAGTGGGGGGGGGGGGGGGGGGGAAGGGTACAACCACGCTCCCAAGAGAAATCATCCATAGAAAAAAATTGGCCATCCAAAAAGTTATTTTTTCTTTTTAAATCTAAAATAAATAAAAAATTTGGTTATCAAATTCAACTCCTCCCTCCTCTAGGGGCGATATAAAAAAACTCATTTAATGACTTCTATGGTACTAGCAACTAAAATCTGAAGAGAACAAATCTGTTTGCTAATTTTTATAAACTATTTGGAGAACATCTTTTTTTGACCGTTTTAGAGGATCCTAAAACCATACAAAAGACGAAAATAAATTCTTAAATAAAGGAGGATGTAGGTTGTGCTAAAATTCCGTAAAAGTGTGAGTTTTAAGGCTTAAAAACAGTGTTAGAACGATAAAATTTATGATGACTTTTCAAAAAAAAGTTTGTCTTTAGTTCTTTCAAATAAGGAATACACATTACACATATTTGGTTAAGATATAAAATAAAAACCCCATTTAATTACTTCTATGGTACTAGCATCTAAAATCCGAAGAGAACCATTTTGCTTGCTAACTTTCATAAAGTGCAACATACAGACGAACACACTTTTTTGAGAACACCGTTTTAGAGGACCCTAAAACCATACAAAAGACAAAAGAATTCTTAAATAATCTTTAATAATTTCAATAATCTTTTATAAAAAAAGGGGGAGGTAGGTTGTGCTAAAATTCCGTAAAGGTGTGAGTTTTAGGGGTTAAAACAATAGTAGAACGATAATATTTACTAAATATGTGTATTCCTTATTGGAAAGACTAAAGACAACTTTTTTTAAAGGTCAACCTAAATTTTATCGTTCTAACACTGTTTTTAAGCCTTAAAACTCACACTTTTACGGAATTTTAGCACAACCTACCTCCCCATTTTTCATAGAACGAAAAGAAAATTAATACAGGTTTATAAAAGATTAGTGAAGTCTAAGTGATCTAAGAAGCAGATTTGCTATAATTATGATTTGCGAAGCTGAGAGCCTTTGCAATTATGTAAAGACTATATGCGGAAGTGATATTTTACCCTTATATTCCGTGTAATCATAAAAGAAATAAATCTCAACGCTTCACGGGATAAAAATTATATAAAACAAGGATGACAACATCCA
The DNA here is from genome assembly GCF_053477335.1 of Acartia tonsa. Taxonomy (NCBI): domain Eukaryota; kingdom Metazoa; phylum Arthropoda; class Copepoda; order Calanoida; family Acartiidae; genus Acartia; species Acartia tonsa. The sequence goes on from NC_137264.1 coordinate 7,338,933, forward strand.
TAAAAGTACAAGCTATGAAACAGTAGGACAAGCGAACATTAACACTTGTATCGTGTCAGAACTGAATAAGCAGAATATAAATGTATAAGTCTGAACAAAATTGTAAATAAATTTGTTGCAAAACTGCCTAAATACAGGATGATACTGTTTAAGGATATACTTACAGTTTTAGGATTTGATTATACAGATATAATATTACACCTTGATGTAATGGGAATCATCATGCGAAATTGGAATCAATAGAACAATTATAGTATCTCTAAATTAACGATAAGAGCTAACCGTTATAAAAAAAGATTTTAACAAGGACAATTCTTCCAAAAGTAAAAGTAACCTCTCACCATTTATATATAATCATTGTAAACTAAACAATTTTTCGGATCATGTGAAGGAAACGAAGTTGTGGGTTTCGTCGTATTTTAGCAGATGCTTTTAAAAGGTTATTTCAGGTTAAGTTAGGTTAGGTGATTGAACCGCAGGGTTAGGCAATTGGCCCCGCAGGGGCTAGAAATAGGAGAAAGGCTACTGTGAAAATATGACGAAACCCGCAACTACGTTTCCTTCATATGACTCAATTTTTCTATCATTATAAACTAACGACTATGCCGCCCCCATATTTCTCAATTGTAGTTTTGAAAAGAAATTTTTTTTTTATTTTTTTGAGGGGCTGGTATTTTTTAGGGGCGATTTCTCTTGGGAGGATAGTGATACCCTTTCAAAAAATAGTTATAAACCTTTCCAGGACCTAAAAGAAGCTACCCTGTAAAGGAGAAGCATGTCAGTTAAGTGGTTATCGAGATCCTTTGGTGCAGACACACATACACACAGATATCTTGTTACTTTACTATGAGGAATTATCCATGTGACGTCATAAAAATGAGGGATTATCCATCTCTATTTTAAGGGCTTTTCTAACCCACTTCTCCTCTCATCTCCCTCATTTTTATGACGTCACATGAATTTTTCTATCACAATTAGGTCTTTGTCATAATGTGAAATATTTTAAACCTGCGGCTGCGCCCCTGGCGTGTAGGGGCTCTATATTTGAAAGGATATGGAAGGGGAAAATAGCCTAAACACATGCAAAGACTTATTTATTTAAATAAAATAGCCTAAAACCATCCCTGGACCTATAAAAAGCTTTACTGTAAAGGGAAATCATATCAGTTCAGTGGTTAGCGAGATCCTTGGCTACAGACAAAAAAATTTAATACTTAATATAAGCTCTTATTACAAATTTGATACTCTATTTTAACTCTTTCTCTCTCTCTCTCTATTACTTTATTTCTATCTCTCTCTCTCTCTCTCTCTCTCTCTCTCTCTCTCTCTCTCTCTCTCTCTCTCTCTCTCTCTCTCTCTCTCTCTCTCTCTCTATCTATCTATCTATCTATCTATCTATCTATCTATCTATCTATCTTTCTTTCTCTTTCGTTTTCTTTCTCTTTTTTTCTTTCTTTCTTTTCCCTTCCCTTGTAACTCTTTTCTTCCTCTTTTTTCCCTTTAATTTACTATATCTCTCTCTCTATATCTCTCTCTCTCTCTCTCTCTCTCTCTCTCTCTCTCTCTCTCTCTCTCTCTCTCTCTATCTATCTATCTATATATCTATCTATCTATCTATCTATCTATCTTTCTTTCTCTTTCGTTTTCTTTCTCTTTTTTTCTTTCTTTCTTTTCCCTTCCCTTGTAACTCTTTTCTTCCTCTTTTTTCCCTTTAATTTACTACATCTCTCTCTATATATCTCTCTCTCTCTCTCTCTCTCTCTCTCTCTCTCTCTATCTATCTATCTATCTATCTATCTATCTATCTATCTATCTATCTTTCTTTCTCTTTCGTTTTCTTTCTCTTTTTTTCTTTCTTTCTTTTCCCTTCCCTTGTAACTCTTTTCTTCCTCTTTTTTCCCTTTAATTTACTATATCTCTCTCTCTCTCTCTCTCTCTCTCTCTCTCTCTCTCTCTCTCTCTCTCTCTCTCTCTCTCTCTCTCTCTCTATCTCTCTCTCTCTCTCTCTATCTATATATCTATCTATCTATCTATCTTTCTTTCTCTTTCGTTTTCTTTCTCTTTTTTTCTTTCTTTCTTTTCCCTTCTCTCTCTCTCTCTCTCTCTTTCTCTATCCCTTACTGATTATCTTATCATCATCTAAAAGAGTTTCGTTATCGTTGGATTTATTTGTCCTGTTATCCAAAATCATTAATATTTGTTTTAATTAAAAAGAGATTAATAAGTTAAAAGCTTTAATTAAAAAGTTATAATTATTTTTAAATCTTTAAAACCCCAAAAGTATATAAAACAAATCATAAAAGTAAATTATTCTCAAGTATTGCTTCGAAACCAATTAATATCCGCTGGATTAGAATCGGTTTTCAGTCATACTGAAAAATCATGTATCGTATTGTATTATATCAAGTTTTCTACGAATATAAAATGTACAAATATAATATTAAAACCAGTTTTGTTAGACCGTGCCTTCTGCATCTCGGGGCTAACAAAACTGGGTTTTAATCTTATAATTGTACATTTTTAAATCCGCGAAAATCTGTTTGTAATTCGATGCGATAAATAACTATTCTTTGTTGAGTCACAAGTGTTTTGATTTAATTTTTAAAGTTTTTTCAAATTTTCAAATGCTTTTCAATTTATACATAAACTTATACTAGAGTCTTCTAGGTGGGGGAAGAACTCACCCCCCTCCCCACTTTCAAAAATCAATTAAAAAAGAAAAAGAAAATTTATGGGGTGGTCATTTTTTCTAGTTAGAAACCTTTTCAGGAATTATGATAATCTATCATGTAAAGGAGAACCATATTGGTTCAGTGGTTAGAAAGATCCTTCGGAACACACCCACAGGCACACTCAGATCCTGTTGTTCTAGAGAAACATACTATTTTCTATTTTTTTTGTACGTTATGTAGAAAAAAGAATATTAAAATAAATTTTCTCGTATTCATTCGAATCCGGTGAATAGGAACCGGTTCTCATCCATACGAAAAAACTATGTCTATCACCATATTATAACCAGTTTTCAACGAATATTAAAATGTACAATCATAAGATTAGAACCAGTTTTTTTAGCCCGTGCCTTCGGCATCTCGGGGCTAAAAAAACTGGTTTTAATCTTATAATTGTACATTTTATATCCGCGGAAAGCCGTTTATAATACGATACGAGAAATAACTATTCTCGTATTCATTCGAATCCGGTGGATAGGAACCGGTTCTCATCCATACGAAAAAACTATGTCTAGAACCATATTATAACCAGTTTTCAACGAATATAAAAATGTACAATCATAAGATTATATATCCTCTTCTTTTCAATGTATATCAGCTACCAAAGACAAAATATAAGCTTGGGAAATGCTAGAAAGATTAATTTGTCATACATTGTCCTATCCCTGATGTAACGAAGTTCTCTGGTTATGATTACACTTGGCAGCCAATCTAATTTAATTTAGTTTTAAAAGCTAGTGATCCTTCTCAACCCAAGACTACTTTATCAAACTAACATCTTTGTACACAGGCCAAATATATATTTCAAAAACAGAAGTTTTCATTCTCAATCGTCTTGAAAAAAACACAAATCAGTAAATAATACATCCAAAAAGTCTATTTTGGAAAAATCTTAATAAGATATTTAACGTTTCTTGTTTTTTTTTGCTTTAATTTAGAAAATTTTGCAGGAAGGAAGGGGGCCAATGGGCTGTTTAGTACACTTGTCCCCAAAGTTTTTAATAACGTTTTCTTTTTTTATTAACTTTGGGGACTTTAAAGAGTTATGTTATTTGTTGATTAATTAAGATGATTGTGTCCAAACGTTTCAACTAATAATTGTAATCTACAGAATACGAAATATTGTGTATAATCATTGGGGATGTACTTCAATCTATCGGCCATAGTCTTATCCCTGTAAATCTCTGAAATTTTTCTTCTCTTTTTCCTTGTATTATAGTAAATGAGTTATTATCCCAATTAGGGGTGGATAATCAAAGCTATTTACCTATACAATGTACATATTTGTGTGTAGCGAAGGATCTCGCTAACTTCTGAACCGATATGGTTCTTCTATACAGTGAAGCTGATCATAAGTACCGGTAATATATTTGGGGACTGTATACCCCTCCCCCCCTCCCCTTTTTATAATTTAACAATATCTTTTTTAAATGAGAATTACAAAAGGAGGGTCGGAGACCCCCCCCCCTCACCCAACACCTCAAAGCCTTAAGGGGAGTAACCGCTATAAAAAGTCAATGAGTAAATGGATATAAATTTTAATAATACCGTTTAATTTGTGGAATTTATATAAAATCATGGTTGGCACGAAAAGTCCAGGGCAGTTAAAACCACATGGTTTTGGCCGGTATTAACTACCAATAAAAGTCAACAAAAATCCTTTACAAAAGTCCACCTTGAAAAAAAAATGCTATTTTCGCCTCGAAAAGGCCCTAAATTACTACTTTTTCTTACGAAACTTCTTATTTTCTCTTAAAATGACTGTACACACAGCATTAAAACATTAAAATTTACAACAACAAAAACTTATTTTTAGAAAGCAACATTTTTATTTGAAAAATGTATTTAGGTATGAGAAAGGCAATAGTGAGCTGAGAGGATTTCTTGGTAGTATAGATACTCTACAATTCTCTTGAATGAATGAACGATAGTACCTTAAAAATTTAGGCTTGCCTCTTAAATTATAAAACTAACAGTTACAATTTTTTTATTAAATACGCTACAAAATTTGTATATGAAACATAGAATAAGAATTCATAAACTAAAAAATACTTTTAGCTTAAATTAGGAACAGTGATCTTTTGACTCCCTTAATAATTTAACATTAATGTTGATAAGTTAATTTTATAATTTAAGAGGCAATCCTAAATTTTATACTAACGTTCATTAATTCAAGAGAATTGTAGAGTATCTGTACTACCAAGAAGTCCTCTCAGCTCACTATTGCCTCTCACATCCTAAATACAAAAGATTGGGTCAATACGTTGACATTTACGAAGATTATTTTTTTTTAATTTACTTTTTTTCAAAAGTCCGGACTTTTCCTGGAAAAAACCAATAAATCCGGACTTTTGCTTGTCCGCGGATTAAACCTACAAAAGTCCCGAATTTTGCCAACCCTGTATAAAATGGGGATATATGAATGTTTTAAAAATAAGAAGGGTTAGGACTATTAAGCAGGGATCTAAAGGGATAATATAATGGACTATAAATTGATGTACATCCCCAATGATGAAAAATCACCCCTTCTGTAGATTACAATTAGCAGTTAAGCCGTTTGCACGCTTTACTTAACCAAACTATGAAAATTCAGTAAAAGCCCCAAAAGTTGTTAAGCCAACGAATAAGAAAACTTTATTATAAAACTTTTGGGACTAGTGTAACAGCCCAATGTCCCCTCCTTCCCTGACTATTAAGACCTTATAATGGAGTTCTTCTTGAATGAAAAAAAATCCATAAAAGATTATGATTTTCAATACTGCTTTAACTTCAAGGATAGGACAATGGACAATAAATTAATCTTCTTACTATTTATAACAACAACATTTAGCTTACATCCTAAGGGCGAAACACTGTGTCTATGGATATAAATGCTCGTTAGGTCAGCTCTGAACAGTACTAATAACCATAAGTGCAAGACCCCCCAACTAGTCATAAGTTGGTTGAGCTCTCTGGTCGAAATTTAATTCCTTACTCGTCATGGGGTAATGGCGCAATGGGTAGGGTGTTAGCCTTGTATCTAAGGGTTCCAGGTTCAAGTCCCGCCACGTGCAGAATTAACTCTGATTAATTGAGCCATACTCATGAGCCCTAAAAGGGCGAAACACTGTGTCTATGGATATTATATAAAGTAGTAAGCTTTTTTTTGTCAGTAGCAAAGAATCACACTAGCCACTGAACTGATATAGTTCTCCTTTAGTTCCAAGGAATGTTGATTACTAATTTTGGGAATGGTATCTTCTCTTTTCTAAGAGGAATCACCCCTAAAATAAATTCACGCCCCCTATCAAGTTTTCCTATTTTTATTTTTCAAACCTAAATTGTTAATTTTATTGTGATCAACCCCCCCCCCCTCACCTTGAGTGCCCCTAGGGGCTTCTAAAGGGGGGGGGGTGTGGCCGTTAGTATTTTTAAAAGATCTAATAAATCCCTTTTTTGATTGTTTAGCAATATCTTGTCGCCTGAGTAAAATTGTTAATTGTATTGTGATCAACCCTCCCCCCCCTCACCTTGAGAGCCCCTAGAGGCTTCTAGTGGGTGTAGCCGTTAGTATATTTTAAAGATCTAACAAATCCTTTTTTTTATTGTTTAGCAATATCTTGTCGCCTGAATAAAATTTCTTGTGTGATGAAAGATTTATGAAAAGGTTGGGTAATCCCACTTTCTTCCTCTTTACCCAGGGATCTACAGGGATAGGCCAATGGCCGATAAATTGATGTACATCCCCAATGTTGCTACACGAAATTACACCTTGAAGTGTATGAACACACAACTTGATGAACCAATAAAATTTCAATAAAAGTTCCCAAATTTGTTTAATCTACAAATAAGAAAACGTTATTTCAAAACTTTTGGGACTAGTGTAATAAACAGCCCAATATCCCCTCCCTTCCTGCTCTTTACCACTTTTAGTATAGGTGTTCCTACACACTAGTATAATATTTCTGTAAAGGTTAGGTATTCCCACTTTCTTTACTACTTTTAGTATAGGTGTTCCTACACACTAGTATAATATTTATGTAAAGGTTAGGTAATCCCACTTTCTTTACTACTTTTATTATAGGTGTTCCTACACACTAGTATAATATCTATGTAAAGGTTATGTAATCCCACTTTCTTTACTACTTTTAGTAAAGGTGTTCCTACACACTAGTATAATATCTATGTAAAGGTTAGGTAATCCCACTTTCTTTACTACTTTAATTATAGGTGTTCCTATACACTAATATAATATCTATGTAAAGGTTAGGTAATCCCACTTTCTTTACTACTTTAATTAAAGGTGTTCCTACACACTAGTATAATATTTATGTAAAGGTTAGGAAATCCCACTTTCTTTACTACTTTTATTATAGGTATTGCTACACACTAGTATAATATTTATGTAAAGGTTAGGTAATCCCACTTTCTTTACTACTTTTAGTAAAGGTGTTCCTACACACTAGTATAATATTTATGTAAAGGTTAGGTAATCCCACTTTCTTTACTACTTTTAGTAAAGGTGTTCCTACACACTAGTATAATATCTATGTAATGGTTATGTAATCCCACTTTCTTTACTACTTTTAGTATAGGTGTTCCTACACACTAGTGTAAAACCGCAATATGACTAGAGATCTTACACATGTAGTCAAACCGCTTGATAGGCGATTGACCCACTACACGCTGCCCTCTGAGGGAGAAAAACCAGAAGGTTCACAAATCTTTGTATTTCGAGATAAAAACCAAAGCTCTAAAAAAAATATAAAATACATCAGTCAAATAATACATACAATACGATAAACAGATCAGACAATTAAAATGATCATGATTTAGTTTAACGAACACAAAGCATCATTAATAAGCGTAACATATTGATATTATCAGGTTAAACAGGCACATTTGGTCTATTCATTATTTGAACAAAAAAATCAATTTGCTCTTTGGTTAACAGAAGAATTTAAATGCAATTTAGGCCTTATACTTAGCATGCATGTAATAATCATTACCTGGGTTACGTCTCATGCAAGCCAAGCAGACCTACAGTGGGGTCTCAACATTCAAACACACTTTCCGTGGCACAAAACATCTGTTCCTTGCATTCTCTGATGAACAAAGGAAAATGCGCTCGCAGAGACAACAACAAACTTGCGCACACAAATGCCGCACTATCAGAGGTAAATTTAGAGGAAATGTCGTCTTTTCTGATTCAATGGAGTAAGGTTTAAGAGACATAAGGTTTTTCACAAAGAGCACGACGAATGACTCAAGGAACGCTCCCTGTCCTATACAACTAGTATAATATCAATGTAAAGGTTAGGTAATCCCACTTTCTTTACTACTTTTAGTAAAGGTGTTCCTACACACTACTATAATATTAATTTAAAGTTAGACAGTATTAGTATTTTCAAATTAAACAATGATTCGCTATTTTAAAATATTTACTGAATTGTAGAGTAATATTTCTGCTAAATACTTCTAGTGAAAAGTATAATATACTTTATCATTTTTCATTTCTATGTGTCATAAGTATATAAATGATAATCATATATAGGACGCAGATTTAAACTTTTAAGAATTAAGGAAATAAATTAAGTAGTTTAGGTATTCTATGTACACAGAAGAATTAAGCTGTGTGTGTTTTAGAAGTTTATTTAAGATGCTCAATATGGTTATAATTATTATTTTAAAACTTGATTATAGAGATGCTTCGCCTATGAAATAGAGCATAATCGTCCTATGAATCGAAACTAAAAACATATAAAAATGGGATATGTACCTAATATAAATATAAATGTCAAAAATTAATTGTTTTCTAGTTATTTGTCGCATCGTTTTATAGACAGCTTACCGCGGATGTCAAAATGAAAAATTATAAGATCAAAACCAGTTTTGTTAGCCACAAAAACTAGTATTAAGTTTATTGTTATTCGTAGAAATTCATCTGTGATACGATGATTCACATAATTTTTTATTATGTCCGAGAACCGGTTCTAATCCAGCGGTTTAAAGGTCTTATTGAAAATTGACATACTTAATTTTTATGTTCTATAGTTCCAAACAAGGATGACAACATCCATAAGTTGCGAAGCTCAAAAATTACGAATAAACATCTGGGAAATTGATCTATAGAGTATGTCATAAAAAAACTTTAATAATAAAAATCACGAAACCTTTTAAAAATGTATGATGTTTTTTTTAAGCATTAAGCTAATAAGAAAAACGTTAAAATCAAAATTCGTTTTAGCATCCCAACCAATAGTAAGACCTTTATCTTGAACAGGATTCAAATCACACAAAAACTTTAAAAACTAGGAATCGATCCAGCAACCCAACCAATAAGGGTATCGTAATGATACTTGATGAAAATATGTAGAGTTAATTAAACTTATTCAATCCCTGAAAATTTCAGCTGTCTATCTTGTATAGGGTTCGAAAAAATCATGAAAACCTAAAAATCTAGGAATCGATCTAGCACCCCAGCCAATAAAGGCATCTTTATTAAACTTGATAAAAATATGTAGATTTTGAATTTATTTGATCCCTAAGAAAATTACAAAAATGTAAAAATCTAGGAATCGATCTAACACCCCAATTAATATACAGACGGACAAAACAATTTATAAATTAAATGTGCATATGTCATAGTAATCTTCACTAAAAATTTCAGCTGTCAATCAGGAGCCGAGAAAATCTCGTTTCCCCCATAGCGTTACTGACTGACTGACTGACGGACAGACAAAGTGAATTATAGAGTAGCTTCGCTACTAAAAATAAATATATCATATAAATGAAAATCTAGATTTGGCTGCTGTAATAAAAGTAATAAATATCCAATTGAAAATTAATTATGAATTGCTTTGCAGGGTTCTAAAGGGATAAGACAATGACCGATACAATGATGTACATCCCCAATGATGATATACAAAACTACCCCTATGGTTGATTATAATTAATGATTAAAACGTTTGGACACTCAACTAAAAAAACAACCAATGTTCATTAAAAGTCTCAAAAGTTTTTAAGCCAACAAATAAGAAAACGCTAGTATAAAACTTTGGGGACTTATGTAATAAGTAGCCCATTGCCCATTCCCTCCCTGATTTGTTTGTGATGAGAAAATAAAGGAGAAAGAGTACAAAGATTCTGTAATAATATGTCAAGGTCAACCTGGTATATTAAGGGCTAAGAAAATGGACAGTAAATGGACATCGACACGTAATAATTGGTTGAAAAGTTTGGCCTTATCAGTTTGGAGCCAACTAATCAAAATTCAATAAAAGTACCCAAAGGTTTTTAGACAACAAATTAGATAACGTGGTAATTTACTGGCCAATGTCCCATCCCTCCCAGAGGTTAACAAACAATTATACAAAGTAGAATGATTTCTAACCTTCCGGGGCCTTTACGTTCGGTGCCTAACCATGTGGTGCTAACCTATACTCAGTATAACCTAACCTAACCTGAACGAAAGTAAACACAAACACATGCAAGAACGGTACCCTCTCCACTTAATTCGTTTTTTTTCAAAATGGGGGGAGTTGATCTTCTATGCTTGACTATGCACTTTGAAGGAACCGCCAGGAAGGTTACAACCGCCTCAGAGAGGCTTTAATTGAACCAACCAGGAATCTAAGGGGATAAGACAATGGCCGATAAATTGATGCACATCCCCGATGATGATACACAAAAATACCCCTTCTGTAGATTAAAATTAGTAATTGAAACGTTTGAACACTCAACTGAATGTACAAGCAAATCATAGGTCATCAAAGTTGTTAGGCCAACAAATAAGAAAACTTTGGGGACAAGCCCATTGCCCACCCCCCCTCTCTCTCTGGGATCCAACTATGAATATGCAGATAATTATAATAATAATGATATTTACACAGACCTCCCATACCAATTTTTGCAGTACGTCTACTCTATAGTAGACAATATTTGGGTATAGTCCTTTTCGTGGCAACGCCTCTTAAGGGGCGTTTCGTCGTATTTTCGTAGTAACGTTTGAAAGGTCAGGTTAGTTTAAGTTATGTTAGGTGATTAGGCAATTGGCCCCGTAGGGTTAGGGCCCCCCGCAGAGGCTAGCGATAGGGGAAAAGCTACTGTGAAAATACGACGAAACGCCCATTAAGAGGCGTTGCTACGAAAGGGACTATACCCCAAGTTATTCAGTATAATTTTATATCAACTGAAGAATATTTAGTTTTAAACAAAATATATGTAGCAGAAAAAAAAAGAATCATGGAAAGAAAATGAAGTAGCGGGTTTCGTCGCATTTTCACATTACCTTTCTATAGATTATTTTAGTTTAGGTAAATGTTTATGAATGCCCGCAGGGTTAGAGTCCCCTGCAGGTGCAATAAATAGGAGAAAATACTGTGAAAATACGACGAAACCCGCAACTTCGTTTTCTTTCGATGATACAAAGATTACTTGAATTCGCGGACTACTTTACATTACCTTACTTTTTTATATCATACAATTTCTTTGATTATAGCAAAATTTTAGTTGTGCTTTATTCATTTTCTGTATATGCTCCTATTTATTTCTGTATATTCTCGTCCTTGTTATAAATGCAGTTTGCAGAATATTATTAGACATAATTACATATTGTGTTATAATTGCTAAAACAGACCTTGCTGCATACTAATATGATATGGGGTATAGTTCCTTTCGTGACAACGCCTCTTAAATGGCGTTTCGTCGTATTTCCTTTTTCTCCTATTTCTAGCCCCTGCGGAGGGCTCTAACCCTGCGGGGCCAATTGCCTAACCCTGCGGGGGGCTATAACCCTAAAGGGGCCAATTGCCCAACAGTGCGGGGCAATCACCTAGCCTAACATAACTTAACCTAACCTAAAATAACTTATAAAAAGCTACAGTGAAATAAGACGAATCGCCCCTTAAGAGGCGTTGCCACGAAAGGGACTTTACCCCAAATATAAATTACAAAGGAATATGAGATATAAAAATAAATTGAAAAATAACATTTTTTTCTATCTTAGCTATTGAGAGTCAGAGCTGTAGTAATTCCTGTTAAAATTACTGTTCGATGGAAAAAAAAACTTTTACCCTAAAGTCTATACTGTGTAATTACTGTGTGTAGACACTTTATTCTGAATGAAGCTGTTTATAGTGCCTATAAAAAATGATGCATACAATACAAATGTCCAATGATAAGCCAATACACAGACTAAATTACCAATGGAAGGCCATCATACATTTTAATTGACCAATCGTAGGCCAGTATGACGTCATTTTTTATAGGTATTAAAAGGTTCATACTGAAGGATCTTAAGATGACAGTCGGACATTTGTACAAATTACTGTCAGATCTGGCCGGGATGTAGCTCTCCCAATGTGCATCCCCTATGATAATACACAAAATTACCCTTTCTATAGCTATATTACAATTAATGGTTGAAACGTTTGGACAACAATCAAAATTCAGTAAATGTCCCCAAAGTTGTTATACCAAGGAATATCAAAACGTTCCTGTAAAATCATAATCTTGGGGTGGGGACTAGTGTAATTAACAGCCCAATGTCCCCTCCCTACCTCCCTGTATGCATACAGGACTGCAAAATCTACTTCCTTGTAGGACAAATATTTCAGCTTTCCTTGAACCTAAAAGAATGCGGATGTAATGTATATCATGGAGGGAGGGGACATTTGGGCTGTTTATTAAACTAGTCCCCAAAGTCTTATAATAACGTTCTCCTATTCGTTAAATTAACAACAATGGTGATTTTTATTGACATTTGATTGGTTGGTTCATTAAGTTGAGTGTCAAATTGTTTCAACCAATAACTTTAATCTAAAAAAAGAGGTAATTTTGTGTATCATCATTGGAGATATACATCAATTTATCCGCCATCGTCTGATACCTTTAAATTCCTGATTGTATATTATTGTATGTTTATGAACAAAAATTGAAAAGAAACGCCCAACCTTTTAACTTAGATTACTACTAGCGACTTCTTCCCTCGAGGGGCACTCGAGGGAAGTGGGAAGTCGACCCTACACTCTAAATTTTAGGATGCTGTGAGAATTGGTGCAAAAAATATGACGTAACAAAAAAAATTAGCCAATGAGAGGCCGTTATTGACCACTGGCGGCAATGGTAGTGGACTCTCATTGGCTAATTTTTTTTGTTACGTCATATTTTTTGCACCAATTCTCACAGCATCAATTTTAGTTTTTACAAGAAAAAGTAAAAGTAGGTGCGATTTCTCTATTTAGAAACCTTCACTGGGCATTTAAGAAGCTTCACTCTTAAAATGAACCTTGTCGATCCAGCGGTTATCGCGATCTTAAGCAAATGACAGACAGCCATCATTAGATAGAAAAGTCTCTAAAGCTTTTAAAATTAGGTTATCAAGCTTTAAACTTTTTGATTTCAAAATATAAACTAATTATACAGACAGAAAGTACAAAAAATTAGTTTATATAAAAAAGACTTTTAAATATTGAAATGTTTTTATTAACCTAAAAAAAGATATTTTGATGGTGTTTATAAAAATAATTCAGAACATCCCTTTTGAGATTTATAATTTCTGTATACCTAAGTGTTCCAAATATATAACCAATAACTGTAACCAAAACGTTCTTCTTTTCGTGGAAGCTTCTTATACTATCTAAATAGGTCTGTCTAGGCAGTTTTTAAATCTGTATTGAAATGGTAGATTAACCCATTCAAGATAAATAGAACTAGTAATAAATTTTGTCTTACGTTTTTTTAAAAACAAAAATTTAAAACAAATCAATAACTTATTCAAATCTTTCCTGAAAATTACAAAATACATCTTTTAAAGATCTTAGAAGACACAAGTATTCATATAAACACTTAAATAGCAAGTAAAAACATTTCATATAAAAAGAAGCTTTAAAATATTTAAGTTTTAAATATATTTTTATTTCTTTTAAGTAGCACAGGTACTCTATGAGTAGGGTTATAACACTGCCTGTGTGAAATTTTGATTTTTTTTGTTCATTGATGATTAAGAAGGCAGTCATAGTCTTCCATATTAATAATGTTAAATATAAAAAATGTGGAACTAAAATTAAAAAAGTACTACTTTAAAACATTAATTGATATAGAAATTATTTTTTACTAAATAGCTGTACTTTTGCAACCTACTTATGGACATAAGTTTCTCTGTTATTAAATAAATAGTGAGATCACTTTTTTTTTACAGAATTTAAGTTTAAAAAAAAAATTTATTTTAAGGTACATATTATCAACAATTTAGAGCATTTAAATTTGATAGTTTTTAAAGAATTTAGATAATTCCTTTTCTTTTTAATTTGCTTATATCATACTTTTTTTTAAGTATATAGCTAAAATTAACAATAGATCTAAATACTTTGAACATAAGGGGAAGAAAGCCAGGGAGAACATTGATCTACAACCCTTTTTTTACCTTAATGTATAGGCTAAAGGTTATAAATTACTGAAGAATATTGCCTATACTTCAATCCCTGAAAGAAAGCTCCGTTTCTTTATATGGGAAAAGTAAGAGGGAGTGTAGGAGACCTATTCCTTAAAGTTGAGGGGAAACTTAAAAGGAAAGGGGGAGAAGTGTCTACAGTATAGGCTGACCGCCTCTGTCAGTTATGCACGGGGAGGGGGGGGGGGGAGGGAGATAATTGGGAGAAAATAAACAGGCTATTTCAAGGAAATGAATAAGACTGAGTTTATTTTTATTTTCAAACAAAAGCTGACTCTATATTATTTACAATTTTTTAAAAAGGTTGTAGGGTTGATATTTTAATAATTTTTGACCTATTTAGTAATTTTCATATTTCATTTTATTTCAAAACAATATTTAATTTTGTGAAAAAAAATCCGTGAAGATTTATTACAAAAATCAGCTGATAATTCCTTGAAGTGACCTTATGTTTTGTTATAGATATTTTGTAAAGTGTCTCAATTCAAAGATTTTTAAAGAGTAGAAATCATTGATAATTTATAAACATTGTTTTGCGTGATCTATTAAAATTTAAATAAAAAGTGAACTAAATGATATTAAGTTTTGTGTAACTAAGACTTTAGCAAAACATTTGTGAAAAGTTGATAAATTTAAAAATGTATTAATATTTACGAGTGAAAAGTTATTATTGTTAATCCTGATCCATTATTTTTTTAAAAATTTAATAGGGCAATAGGGTATTTTTTCTAAGATTAACCACAGCGAAAAGCCCTAAACCTAAGGGGCCTATGCCTGCGATACAGGGTACTCAATATAACCTAATCTTATCTGATCTAAATTTACAAATTACAAAAAATTTTCTAAGTGCTCAACAAATTACTTTGTACGTAAGCGCATACAAAAATTACCCACAAAAACGATTTACAGAAAATAATCTTTAAAGTGAATGACAATGGTTTTAAACAAAAAATGTGTCGTTGTAGAACAAAACAGAAATATATTGATGAAGAAGGGTCGAAAAATAAGCAGGTTTATTAACTTTGTGTAGCATAGCTACTCTATAAATTGGGTATTTCTGTACGTCTATAATAATTATTTAAGTTAACAAATTATTCATTCTCTTATAAAAGCATCATATGATTTTATTTAATAATTTCGATTGAATTTTTTTCTGAATCAAAGGACAGTGATTATGACAAACAATATTAATAGAAAATTCCCCACAACCCACTTCCTTATCCCTCCCCCCTCCTGTGCTTTAGTTATATAAAAAAATAAGGTTTTCGCCAAGTGGCGTACCACAAAATATCCAAAGAAGGCGTCTTAACTTTTTTGCTTTTTATTTAGGATAGCTAAAACTGACTTAATTATTTTTTTTTAACTTAAATTACTTCAAAAATAAGAGGTCTACAAAAAAACCGCTTGCATATTTGAATTCTATGGACCATTTTACACCTATTACTAACTAAAAGAACCGGCTAGCTATCTTAAATAAAAAGCAAAAAAGTTAAGACGCCTTATTTTCAGCAATTCTTAATGGAATTAATTTGCTGAATCACAGCCCAAGTTTTTAGTAGCGAAGCTAGTCTATAATTCACTTTGTCTGTCCGTCCGTCCGCCAGTCCGTCCGTATCGCTATGGGGGAAACGTGATTTTCTCGGCTCCTATTCAAGATAGACAGCTGAAATTTTTAGTGAAGATTCCCATTATAAAATTCTACATATCTTCACCAAGTTTTAAATATAAAGATTTGTTTATAAAATGGGGTGCTAGATAGATTCCTAGATTTTTAGGTTTTCATGATTTTAAAGGTTGCGTGATTTTAAAGATTTCGTGATTTCCTTATTTTATCAAGTATAATGTTTATTGTATGACACTTCTCTATATTAAATTTTTGGATCTACTGCAGTTCACGGTAAAATATTGCTGGTAACGAATATTGCCAAAAACCTATGAATTTTAAAGGCTGCTAGCTGCTAAACGACTGAACGTACAGATCATGCCCGGACACTGTTTTAAGCGGCATACGAAGACCTACAAATAATCTGGAATAGCCATAAATCAATAATGCATTTATTATCTTGCAGTGCAGAGAAATGCGCAAAAACAACCTATTTTACGCGTTTTTTCTTCAGTAAAACTTTCCCTGTACATCATTTGATCTTGGCTATTTCAGATTATTTGTAGGTCTTCTTATACTGCTTAAAATGGTGTGCGGGTATGATCTGTACGTTCAGCCGTTTGGCAGCTAGCAGCCTTTAAAAGTCATATATTTTTGGCAATATTGCTTACCAGCAATATTTTACCGTGAACTGCAGTAGATCCAAATTTTTTTACGATATCCCTTCATCATTTTTGAGCTTCGCTACTTATAGATGTTGTCATCCTTGTTTTTTGCAATTAAAAAAGGGCAAACAGTCACATAAGTATATGTGATTTTCTTTTTATTATTCGGACAGTCTTTTGGACGGACATACAAAACTAAAGTTAAAGAGTAGCTACGCTATTACTAATAAGAAATTCTATTGTGCTAGGTGCAAAGATCCAGATTTATCAGAAAATATCCAGGCATTGCAGTTTAATCAATCTTAAATATTTTCAATAAATTTGTTTTCTTCTTTAATAAGCTATTCATCAAGTGAAAACATAAAATATTTTGAACAAATATTATAAATTAAATTTAAGTGCACTCATAATTTGCAAGAAAACAAAATAATTACTTATCCCAGATCGATAAGTGGAGCAGCAACCCCTTCCCTCTTATTTTCTATTTTTGTAATGTACGAATTTTGGGTATAGTCCCTTTCGTGGCAACGCCTCTTAAGGGGCGTTTTGTCTTATTTTCACAGAAGCTTTTCCCCTATTTTAGCCTCTGCGGGGCCAATTGCCTAACACTGCGGGGCAATCACCTAACCCAACTTAACCTAACCCATCAAAAGCTACTGTAAAAATACTACGAAACGCCCCTTAGGAGGCGTTGCCACGAAAGGGACTATACCCCGAATTTCTAGTTAGTTGGCAGCTCTTACTCTTGCTTCTAAAACCGAAATTTAACATCTAAAATAGTCGAAATCGAAATAAGGGTTGGGTTAGATGGTCCACTTAATGGTCCTCGGAAATTTGCCAACTTATTAAAGAATTAATCATAAACACAATGTACAAAATGGCCAGGATGACGCTGTGTATCATCGTCAATATGGAGGGGCCCCGAACAAAGACGATATTAATGGATATAAAGACGACATACAATCAGCTGATGGCAAGGATGGGATTAGATCAGATGCTCCTGACTGTGTGTCTATGGAGAGCATGGTTTGGTAAGTCATATAAAGCTTTATAACTGTATCTATACACTAGAAGCCCTTAGGGGTACTTAAGGAGGGGAGAAGTTGATCCTCCCCCCTATTTTTAATTTTTTTGGGATGGGAGGGGTTAATTTTTTCTAGGGGTGATTTCTCTTGAGAGGGCTTAGATAACCTCCCCCAAAATAGTTGTAAACCTTCCCAGGACTTCTAAAAAGCTTCAGTGTAAAGGAGAACCACTTAGTTTCAGCGGTTAGTGAGATTCATCGCTTATATCCTAGTATATAAAGTATGGGGTGGTTTAATTATATTTTTCGCTCACTTTTTAATTAGCTTTGGAAAACAAAGCCATTAGATGATATGGGTACAACCTCTAGTATAAAAACAAACTGAAAGTTGTGAAGCAATAACAAGCTAACAAAAAAAAACATTTATTACTTCAGTTATAAAGTAAAACAGTAAATTTAGATTTAAATGGTTAAATTTATAAAAAAAAAGAGATTCCCTTATCTGATGAAGTTTCACAGTTACATGTTTTTTGGTATCCTATTTTATATAGTAGTAAGTTTTTTTTTGTCTGTACTGCTGAACCGATATGGTTCTCCTATACAGTGATGCTTCTTTTTTATTTTTATAAATAAGTTTGGGTATAGTTTTAGGTTATTTTTCTGCCCTTCCATTCCATATCCCTTCAAACATAATAAGTAGTTATATCGTAGCCAGGTTTTTTTATAAATATTACTTGGCTATAACAAAAAGTAAATAAAAAGATTGTAAAAAAAAGTGTATGGTGTAAATGTTGGATGTTTTGGTGAGTAATTAACCCCAAGTAATTAGGCTGTTCTATCATAGCAGCCAAAATTAATGAAGCAGCTTATAGTGCCTAATAAAAATTGATGTCATACAATACAAATGACCAATGATTGGCCAGTATACATTGTAATTGACCAATGATAAAATGTATGACGTCATTTTTTTTATTAGACATTATAAGCTGCTTTATAGAAAATATCAAAATAATATTAAGAATATCAAAATGGCCCAAGATTTTACCCTGAGATGTCAATCTAATTGTTTTAACTTTTGACAAACTAATGTCTTGCGCTTTCACACAATAATGTCTTGTTGAGCTCTGATAAACATCCTCCCACTTATTTCTGACATAAATTGAACAAAAGGTTGTTCGTTTGTTGGTTTGTTTATTGATTTAGGTAAGATTAGGTTAGTTTATATTGAGTACCTGCAAAGTCAGGGCATCAAATGTATTAGCCACGCAGGGTTAGGGCATCCAGAAAGAAAAAGAGGAGAAAAGGTCTTCCCCCCCCCTCACTAATTTTAATCTATTTGAAAAGTAGAGGGGGGGGGGGCATTGTCAGTGTTCAATATATACTTTATGTGGAAGCACCATTGTTTATAACATTTGAGGAAGGGGACAATGAGCTGTGTATTACACTTGGCCCCAAAGTTATTTAATGACGTTTTTTATTCGTTGTTTTAACAACTTTTTTAATCAATTTTGATTGGATGGTTCATTAACTTCAAACGTTTCAACCACTAATTGTAATCTACAGAAGTGGAAATTTGGTGTGTAATCATTGGGTATGTACATCAATTTATCAGCTATTGTCTTATCCCTGGTTTTATATTGTGAAGTGATGGGACACTTGTGTAATTACTTGTAATCATTTCTACAAACAATTTGTTATCACATAATACTTTTCATTGATTGGATATTTTCACAGAAAAGGGGATAGACATTTTTGTCATGTATATGGAAGAAACAGGTTGTGTGTCAGTCTGTTTGTATGTACAGCAGAATATTGCTGAACCTAAAATGGTTCTCCTTTACAATGAAGGTTCTCATATGTCCAGGGAAGGTTTATAAGGGTGGTTTGAGTGAGAAATTTTTTTTGCCTTTTCTTTTTAAAACTAAAATGTAAGATGGAGGGTCGACCCCCTCTTCCCCCCTCCTTTCCTTAGGTGCCCTTATACTTGATATCATTACTTTATAAAAAAAATACCCAGTGAACGAGAACCTTGTAGGTTCAGCGGTCCGCGAGATCCTTCGTTACAGAGATATTTTTCCAATGAATAAGTTCTAAGGGTGTCACATAGTGTATTGATTAGCGCATTACGCTATGGTTGGGAGAAACCGAGTTCAAGTCCCCCTTATAGACTTTGCACTTGGTTGACAAATATCGTCGCAATTTTTCAGATTATAAACCTTCCCTGAGATGCCCTAAGGTTGTAAGGATGGAGATTTGTATAAAGTTAGGATACTAACTTTCGAGCAATTAAATCATGCTTTCCCTCGTCCATGCTCTTCATATGAGAGTGCCATTTGTTAGGATGGCTTAATATGGAACACCTGCCAAAACTCTAGGCTTCCACGAGAATTGTGGGTCATATTGTAATTGCCATAGAATACAATTAGCTGTGCGCGAAGCTTACCAATCTAAGATTGATCAAAGGATTCGCACCTCCAATCTCCGTCTGCATCTGAATCCTAACTTCAGAGAATCAGGGCTACAATAATAATAATGATTAAGTTTATGATTTAAACATATGCTCTTTAAATCACCTTTTGGGTATGATTTGGTACTTATGGATGTTGTCATCCTTGTTTCTTTCTTATTTGTAGAAGTAGAGTAGATTAAAATTTATCTGCTGTATTTATTGATACAATAGAGCTCAAAGTGTTTGTTTATAGTTTTACACAAAAGAGATGAGTTACATAAATAAAACTTAATAACATTCATTATACAATCTTTACATTTTCTCTTGACAGTTTTTTAAATTTTATAAAGATTTTTCTTTGGTTTGTCCTTGATTCCATTCTCTTTTCGTTCATTTATAAATATTAGAGTTGTCCTGTCGATTTCAAACTTTGCATGATGATTTCTTTAACAGTTAGGTACGATTTAGGAAGCGTATCAATTATATAATCGTTACCAAAAAGTCCGTAATTCCATTTAAAACATACTGATTTTTAACTTTTTTTGACATCAAAATTTGTATATGATGTAATTATCATATTTTTCTCATTTTTGGAAGCTTCTCAATAATCAAGTCTCATAAATGTAAGTAAGTCCTTAAACATTATCCTGTATTTAAGCAGTTTTGCATTAAATTTACTTACGATTTTGTTTAGACTTTCTACATTAATATTCTGCTTATTCAGTTCTGACACTCTATAAGTAAAGTATAAGTATGGCTTCTAAATCGATTAATATCCGCTGGATTAGAACCAGTTCTCACCAATACAGAAAAAAATCATATATAACAATTTTTTGTTATATATGATTAATTTTTAGCCCGGCCCTTCGGCCACTCAGGGCTAACAAAACAGGTTTTAATCTTTTATTTTTATTTTAATATCCGCGGAAAGCTGTTTGAAATACGATACGATGAATAACTATTATTTCTTTTAGTTTGTATGATCCCACAGCCCGTCTGGATTTTAACAAAGCCATCCTGGCACTCAGACATGCCAGGTTTCCAGAGGCTGCCAGAATGTTCCAGGTAGGATTTATTTTTCAATATCTACAGAATTAGGATGGGTTAAATAGGATAATAATAGATTCCTTCCCTTTATATATTTAGGGGGAAGGAATCTCAAAAAACAAAAGATAATACAAAGTTACAATAGGATCTACTACAGGGTGTTTCAAGAGAAATGCGTTTTTTAAAAACTTAATTTGGCATAGAAAATGAAACAAATATGTAAAATGCTTTTTATATTTGGAAAACCGATCCTGGGACATTTATGTTTCAAATATTTAAAAATGATTTTTTCGACAAATTATGCCTTAATACCGGTTTTTCCAAAGACCTTAATTTTGAAGATTTACGAATTTAAAGGTTGTGGAAAAAATTTGAACATTTTTAAAATTCAAATTGCGCGGCTTGTATTAATAGTAGAAAAATGTTATGCATACCGTTAGAATTGTCATAAACTCTATATTTTGGAAATATAAGTGCTATTTGTAGTTTAGGAGCTACATTGAAAAGTGTGATAAAGGTTAAAAAGTTTTAAGTAAGTTGGAACATTTTACTACGTAGCTCCTACACTATACGTAGAACAGGAATGGTTCTTATATATCCAAAAACTAGAGATTATGACAATTCTAACGGTATGCATAACATTTTTCTACTATTAACACAAGCCGCGCAATTTGAATTTTAAAACTGAGGGCATTTTTTCAACAACCTTTAATTCTGTAAATCTTCAAAAAAAAAGGCCTTTGGAAAAACCGGTTTTTAAGGCATAATTTGTCAAAAAAAATCATTTTTAAATATTTAAAACATAAATGTCCCAGGATCGGTTTTCTAAATATAAAAAGCATTTTATATAAATGTTTCATTTTCTATGTCTAATTAAGTTTTTTAAAAACGCATTTCTCTTGAAACACCCTGTATAAAAGATTTAATACAAGGATATTATTGTTATGGCATGCACATTGTGCACAACTAGTCTTCAAATAAGTCTGTCCGGTGTTGCTACAAAAGGTCTACCCCTACAAAAGATCTACTCCTACTAAAGGTGTACCCTTACAAAAGATCTAATGTTACAAATTTACTGTGCGAGGTAAGGGTCGATTTTTTAAAAGAAAGGTTTTATCGGGTCCGAAACCATTCTGTTGGGTAGCCAACACAGACTTTGGACAAACTGTCGGACGGAATTTTAAATTTCAGCCTGTAGAAATAAATTTTGGTTTTGAATTTCGTCCCTGTGTGTTTAGACCTTTTGTAGAGTAGACCTTTTGTAGAGTTGACCTTTCGTAAATAGACCTTTTATATGAACGCCGTCTGTCCCGCTACACTAACATTACCTAAACAAATATGGAAGAATTTTATTGGCACTTCATTTCAATGGAAGCTTGCATTAAATAGAGGTGGTTATGGATAACATACCATTCGATTACATATTCTTAACGATATGCGACCATGACCCTAGATTTAGAGGCCTTTTTTTTAATTTTTATAGATAGGCATGTGGAGGTGCCCTTCCCTCCAAAATGTTATAAACTTTCTCTGGTTCTATTTGAGGCTTCACTGTAAAAGAGAACCATATCGGTCTGGCGGTTACCAAAATCCTTGCTACAGACAGATATCGTGTTACTTTTATATGAGGATATTTTGACATAATTTATATTGACTATTTCGCATAATAAAATTAATCATGGGTGACATATTATTATGGTTGGGCTGGATACCGATATCTGGCAAATTACCGGATAGTTTCAATATCCGGATACCGTATATTATTGACTTGACACTAAGACATATTTTTTTATGTTTGTACAATAAATGTAATAATAATAGATGTATAACCCAGACAAAATGCTGCTTTTTTTTAGTGACTTGGCTGTGTTAATATTTGGGATGCTTTTGGCTGATATTTAAAGACCCAATTGAAAGTCGGCACAAAGTGCACTGGGAGGGGACATACAGTTAATTAACCAGTTCTCCCTCTAAAGTACAATAAACAACTTCACTTAAACTATTCTAATCCGTGTACCGACTTTTTTAATTGAAATTCATTACTCTATTCATTCTATGTAATACTAATACAATTATTATTTGAATGTTCAATAATCATGAAAAGTTATAAACAAAAAAGTCTCATAATTATACAAAATTACTTGCAATTTTAAATTTCCCTGAAACTTTAAACTTTAAAAATAACACTTCTACTTAATTTGTTTATCATCTTTAATAATAGTAGATAATTAATGACGCGAAGTTAATCTAAATGATCGAGTGTCCGACTTTCTATCAGAAGATTTTTGCTGCATTTTAGATTTTTGGCGGATTTTTTGTGAGTCTTTTCCTTGCCAAATAGATCTATTTAAAAATATGTCTGTCCTTCTGGATGTCCATTTAACTGTTCTTTTTTAGTTTTTTTTCGCTTGTAAATTATAATTTAATCCTAGTATAATTATGATTGCTCTGCATGCTTTAAAAGTTTCAAACTATAAATATAATTACAAAATTGTAATCAAATTTTTACATTCATTATTTTAAAGGCTAGATGCTATGCCCCCCCTAGAACCTCTAGGGTAACTTATAAAAGTTGAGCTGTAAACAGAAAATAAATAAAATTTTATAGATTGGGGAGGGGGGGGGTAATTTTTTTATCGGGAATTTGGTGAAGATACCCTCCCCCAAAATAGTTAAAAATCTTACCTTTTCTTTTTTTAAAGGAGAACCATTTCGTTTCAGCGGTTAGCGAGATCATTCGCAAAGCTTAATACTTTATATTATAAGATAATTTTTTTTATTAATAAATTTCTCCAAAATTATTCAAGCTTTTTTTCTACTTTTCTGCTGTGTCTCTTTGCCAAAAATGGATAAAGAATAACTCTAATAACTAATTAAATATATATGAAAAGCATATCGAAATTAAACCTTAAACAAATATTTACTTTAGAAAATTGTATAATATGGAATGTAATTCAACTTTATAGAATATGTTTCTTTATATTGGCAATAAATTTTCAAATGACATGGTTCTATTTGATTCTAAAATTACAAATTACAAATGCACTAAAGTCTCTAAAGTTGTTAAGCCAACGAATAAGAAGACTGTATTTATATATATTGTATATTATAAGACTTTGGGGACTAGTGTAATAAACACTCTCTATAGGTGGACACTTAACTCCATCAATCACTTTAGGTGGGTTTTTACCCCGCCCCCAAGGTTGCTTGTTCTTACTTGGCAGATTCTTAGAACATAGATATTTTTTGCGTAGTTGAATAAAACATCAAATCAAATTATTGTGAAAACTAATTAAATTTCAAGTTTCGTAGATTTTTGCTGTTAAAGTTTTATTGAATAGGCGGTAATCAATAAAATTTAATCTTTTCAGACTTTATTAATTTTATTTCTGAAAATAAATCATCATCTGGGTTCCGGATGTAAACTGATAAAAAATTATAAAAAGTTTTTTTGCGTGTTGTAGCAGTTTAAAATCATTAAATTTATCCTTTTCATGTTTGATTTAAATATTTTTCAGTATGGCCCCAAAACCGATTCTTATCCGGTTCTCGTCCATACTGAAAAATCATTTATATCTCCGTATTACAGACACTCTTCTACTAATATTTAAATATAAATCTTAAATCAATACCAGTTTTGTTAGGCCAGGCCCTCGGCCCATTTGGGACCGGGTTAACAAAACTAGTTTCAATCTTACAATTTTTATTTTAATATCCATGGAAAGCTGTCTATAATCGTAAAGAACTACCTCCTTCAACAAAAAATTTCTGCATCCCCCCCCCCTCAGAATATCGTTAGGGAAAGCTAGCCATTAATGAAATGTGTACAAGAATTTACCTTTAGTTATGACGTGGTAATTTACACCTAGTTTCGAACCTTGACAGTTAATAATTGCTGGTATTAAATTAAATTGAACTTTTAGGATTTGGTAAAGCATGTGCAAGGATTGGCCAGCTTTGGCGACTATAAGATATACAAAAGAACACAAAATAAGAAAACAACATTAAGGTAAGTTTTTTGAGGGGGGCGGGGGGCATCCCACCCCTATGCCTTTGAGTATCAAGAATGATATAAACAATTTTTAATATGTTCAGAATTAATAAAGTTAAATTTGAAGCCCAAAAGTATAAGGTTGTTGCGAAAGGGAAGTTGGCTAAAGTTAACGCACAAAAATCTCTTATTTTGTGCTTTTAATTTTAAGCCTGTTTAAAAGGGACTATTTACGAACAAGAGTGATTCTAAGCACCTTCCAGAAGTGATTCAAAATATTATTTTTGTTGAATATACTAGAGTTATGTTTAATATCATTATATCGATTTAAAAAGTTTAGTTTAACCATGGTTAAATATGAATAAAACTTTAAAATATTAGGCATTTTGCGACTAAATATTATCAAATGTTTTGTTGAGTTCAAACTGATATGACTCAAAAGTAAACTTTTTTATGAAAAATGTTAATTTAGAAAGAAGGATGGTATATACATGATTTTTCTGTAGGACTGCGAACAAGTTTTAATCCAGCTGATATCAATTGGTTTAGAAGCCATACTGGACAAATCTTTCAGAATCATGGCAACTCACTTAATCTTTTACTTTGCCAGTAAAAAGATGATGAGAATTGGATTGTAAATGATCACAGGATGGGAGGGGACATTGGGCAGTCTATTACACTAGTCCCCAAAGTTTTATGATAATGTTTTCGTTGGCTTAACAACTTTGGGAACGATATGTATTTTTTATTGGTTGGTTCATAAAGTTAAACTTAATTAACCAACCATTAAAATTTAATGAAAGTCCCAAAGTTGAAAAAATAAAAAAAAAACGTAATTGTAAAACCTGGGGACGAGTGTAATAAATAGCCCATTGTCCCCCCCCCCCCTGATCATAAACACAATTTGTCTAAATGGTTTCGAGAGGAAAGAGAGCAAAAAGGCAGCAAGATTATTTTTGTGTCTGCCTTCAGAATAAATTAACTGGATCATGGAAAGAAAACGAAGTAACGGATTTAATCGTATTTTCACAGCAGCTTTCTGATATTTCTAGCCCCTGCTGGGCTTATTTCTTAACCCTGCAGCACAATCATTAACATTTGCCTAATCTAACCTAAAATAATCTACATATTATAAGCTACTGTGAAAATACGAAGAAACGCGCTACTTCGTTCAATTAACCAATATCTCCCCCCTCCGCCAAAATTAAGATAATTTTTGGGATATGTTAGATTTTAGCCTCTTATAAACTACATAGAAAAACTCTACGCCCCCCCCCCCCCTTTGTGGGGTTTTCTATCCCCCATACCCATAAAGGTTTTACATCAATGTTTACCAAGCTTTTTTTTTAATGTTTATTTTGAATGTTTCTTGCTTTTTCTTCAATGTTATCAAAAATATTGTAAGCAAAAATCTTCGAACTGAAAAACATTGAGAGAAAAAATCCTCCAATGAAAACATCCAATAATGTTTACGTTAATGTTTAATTAAGTAAATTCAAGCAATTAGAAGGAACCTGTGGTAAACCTAAAATAAATCCTAGCCAGTGGCTGATTTAATTAATTCAATTCATCTTAGTAATAAAGAATGGGCTCTTTACTACACTAGTCCCTAAAGTTTTTAATAACGTATTCTTATTCGTTGACTTACCAACTTTGGGGACTTTAATTGAATTTTGATTGGTTGATTCATTAAGTTTAGTGTCCAAACGTTTCAACCAATAATTGTAAGCTCCGTAGCTTTTGTGTATCGTCATTTGAAATGTACATCAATTTATTGGCCATTGTCTTATCCCTTTAGATCCCTGGTAATAATTGAGATTTATTATTTTTCAGTGCTCTGTACATGTTTCAAGCATTGGCATACGAAGGTCTTTCAAATCCAAGGTAATCAAGATTTATAAATAACAAAGCTACATTATAAGTCAATCTATTATCTTTTGTTAAGCTTTTTATAGCGCCTATAAAAGGGGGATAAATTTAAAATCTTTTGGTTAAAGAATCTCGAATGGCATCTTATTAGAATAGTCCATTATTCTAATATGACGGCCAATAGTTTTAAAATTTATCCCCTTTTTTATATGCGTTTTTAAATTCTGTTTTTATGTGAAATTATAAGGCACTGTATAATACAACCTTTTCCGTCCCCATTTTAGGGTACAAGTTTAAAAGATATTAAGATGTCTTATTCATTACATTTCATAACTACAATTGATTTAGGCTAATTTATATTATTGTTGTGCTTCTTAGAGACTTATTGTACTTGTTGTATTAGTTTTGCTATCATTTTGCAAGCAGATTAATTTTTAATTTTCTCTTGATTTATTAAATTGAATGACGATAATCGCTGTTAGATCTCGTCTGCAAAATTATATTTTTCATATAGAAAATCGTAGATTCATGATTTAAGAAAACTGATTAATATTATTTTTAGGATTGATTTTCATTTAATCTATTGATGATGATTTTCTGTAAAATATTAATCATTTTAACGTGTTTTTAGTAGCGCAGCTACTCTATATATTTCATGTCTTTTACAAGTCCTTAAGTTTTGCCATCTAGATGGGTTTAGAAATTTCCTCTTGACCGATTTTACAACAAAATATATCCAACGTATATATCACATTAAGTGATTTACTTAAAATCTAAGCATTAAGCTATGAAAAAGAATTTTAATGAATATAATAGATTTGAAATCTGCATAAAATTTTAAGGAATTTTTATAAAATTCGTTTTTTGTATAATTCTTTATCTATAAGCGCAAATACAAATTAAGTTAAATAATTTTGACATCTGTGATTGGTGGATTGAAAACTATCTGCGCCCTGATTGGAGAAGCTTAAGTGACGTACATCATTCAACCAATTAGAGCGCGGGTAGTTTCCAATCCACCTATCCTATTGGTCAAAATTTATTGACTTAAATTGGATTTGCGCTTTTAAATAATGAATTATATAAAAACCGAATTTTATTAAAAATCCTTAAAATTTTATGCAGATTTCAAATCTATTATATTCATTAAAATTCTTTCCAATTTTTATAGCTTACAAGCACGTTATATATAAATCATCTGTCTAACTAAACTGTATTATTGACACCGCTCTGATTAGCATGGTTGTTCTTGTTATAATACATGAATATGTTGTTGATTTTAGATATTCATTTTCATATGAAATAACATCATAAATATCAAGAAAAGTTCCTTTAAAACCAATTATGAATTACCTAATAATTTAGAATTCTATAAAAAAAAACAAGAATGACAACATCCATAATAGCGAAACTCTGAAACGGTAGGACAAAAGGGCATTAACACTTGTATAGTGTCAGAACTGAATAATCAGAATATAAATGTATAAGAGTCGAAGCAAAACTGTTTGTAAGTAAATTTGTTGAAAAATTGCTTGATGCAGGATAATGTTTAAGGACATACTTACATTTTTAGGACTTGATTATAGAGTTGCTTCGCTTATAATATTGCACTTTGTTGTCCCAGAATTAATCAGTACCATCAAAAATCAGATCAATCGGATAATTAGATCATATAAATATTTGTTGTTAAAAAAGTGAAAAATCAACATGTTGAAAATGGACGTACGGACATTCTGGTATCGATTTTAGAGTTGCTACGCTTTCTAATTTGTACCTAACCACTACAGGGACCACCATGCAAAATTTAAAATCGATAGGACAATTATAACGTGCCTAAATTAAGGAAAAAGCTATCCGTCACGGACAGACGCTTCGCTTTTAAAAACGCTACGCACAAAAATAAAAGCACTCAATTCTGTACATTACCATGAATGGCTAAACGTATAAACACTTAACTACGTAAAGCAATCAATAAAAATTGACCAAAGTCCCCAAAGTTTTTTAAGCCAACGAATAAGTAAAGTTTTAACTTTTAAGCTTTGGGGACTAGTGTAATAAACAGCCCATTGTCCCCTCTCTCTCTGGTATGTATTGCAAAGCAAATAAAATCTCAAAAACCACATTAGTTAGTAATTATATATGAAAAGGTGCTCCATTAAAAACTACTGATTGATAAATTTCAGGAAAGCTATAGAGTGTTGTAATCTATCCATCAGTGAGGATCCTGGCTGGCCGATTCCGTTCAGGTAAACATCTTCCAGTATGCAGGGAGTAAGGGAGGGGACAAAGGGCAATTAATTTAATTTAAGAGTTTTTACTGGAGAGCAATGAAAACCAGATTTATCCAAAAAATTTGACCAAAATTGTAAAGGGATTATGGTAATATAATTGAGTTAGTTCTAAGAAAAAAATCATTTACTTGAAAATTAAATTACCAGTACATCACAATGCAGTAAACATTCTGTAATTAATCACTAGAAAAAATCACCCTTAGAACTTTGTCAACCCTTCTCATATATTTTTAACTGCTACCTAAATTCAAGGGGTTCTTAGATCGATTAATACATAACTATCACAGTAGAGTTTCTATACATGAAATGACATTTTCTTCGGAAAAAAATATTTGTTAAAACCAGTCATCTAAGGAAAAATTTTTCTGTCTGCTAGATTCAAAACTAACTCAGCTAGTTAGCGGGGCATTGATGCGCTAGTACCCAAAGTCAGTCAGAAACTGCTGAATTCTTGCACATTCCCTTTAAGCCAGTACCCAAAGTCTGAGACTCTTAAAAATTGAATATTCGATCCATTGTCCCCTCCCTTACTCCCTGTCCAGTATGGTTTCCAAACCGAATAATATCCGGTGGATTAGAACTGGTTCTCAGCCATACTGAAAATTATGTCTAGCATCGTATTATATCCAGTTTTCTACAAATATAAAAATGTACAATTTAAGATAAAAACCAGTTTTTTAGCCCCGAGGTGCCAAAGGCATTTTATATCCGCGAAAAGCTGTATATGATACGATGAAAGAAATAACTATTCCAGTGTGGCTTCGAAACCGATTAATATCCGGTGGATTAGAACTGGTTCTCAGCCATACTGAAAATTATGTTTAGCATCGTATTACAGACACTTTTCCACGGGTATTAAAATAAAAATCATAGTATAATTACTAGTTTTGTTAGCCTGTGCCTTCGGCCCCTCGAGACTAACAAACTGGTTTTAAACTAATAATTTTTGAATTTGACATCCGAGGAAAGCTGTCTATAATACGATGCGATAAATAACTATTAGATTTTTAATTCAGTTGTCGAATATTAACATTTTAAAAAAGATTTATTCAAATTTTAAAATTGCCAGACAAATTGGAGAATTAAAATATATTTCTCTTCTCTTTAAAGAATAAAATTCATATAAAATTGAAAAATAGTGGCAATTATAATTTGTATTGGGATAAAGTAATATGTAGTGTTTTTTGTTGATTTTCTACAAGGGTATCATTTAGGTCGGTCAGTCTGTCTGTCCGTCTGTTTGCCCGTATTAGGCTTAAGATCACGGCATCCGCTAAACCGATTAAGCTCTGCTTTACAGTGAATATTCATACTAGCCATACCATGGTTTTTAGTAACTTTTAAAAAATGGGGTTTTTAAATGGTAATGTTATTGTCCATATAGCTATTAGTAGACCACTATGGATATAGAAAATGTAGATATTGTGACATCGGAAATTTTTGTCGTCAATATATGTTACTAATATATTACTTCAGATATTGGTCAATTTGTTCCTCCATGGGAGTTAATAAAGGGTATTGTTAAATTAGCCATTTAGGGGAAACTTTTTATCAGGGTATGTGAGAACCTCTCACTTACTTTGTTAGTCGGGATAAGCATTTCTTTGATTCATAAATCTGTACAATACCCCATTGAAAACTTTTTTTATTTAGTCGACATCTAATTTTAATGATTTATATCGACTATATTGCATTAAATAAAAGTGATCATACCTGACATAATATCAACATAATGATATTTCAAAAATGTTTAATCCCATCAGGGAGGGAAAGAACACTGGGCTGTTTATTACACTAGTACCCAAAGTCTTTTGATAACGTTTTCTTATTCGTTGGATCAACAACCTTGGGGGAGAACCTAGTAATAGTGTCTAACTTTTTATCTTTGTGACGTAACAAAAATCCATCTCTTTTTAGGGGTTTCCTTTCCCACCTCCCCTCTCATCCTTCGATTTTTGTTACGTCACAAAGATAAAAAGTTAGACACTATTACTAGGTTCCTTGGGGGAATTTATTTAATTTTGATAGGATGGTTCATTTAGTTAAGTAACAAAACGTTTCAGCCACTAATTGTAATCTACAGAAGGGGTTATTTTGTGTAACATCATGAGGGATGTTCTTCAATTTATCGGCCATTGTCTTATCCCTTTAGATCCCGGAATACGAATACAAGAGTTTATACCTTTTGTCCTGATTTGTGTAGTTTGAATGCATATTCTGAGCGCATACAAACAAACACTCCACAACCCTGCATACAAATGAAGATAATAAATCCTAAAAAAAATTATATATGTTGGTGTTGGGTCTCTCATACCCCCCTACATATTTTTTAGATGTTATAATATCATAACAAACAAACAATGATGACAACATCCATAAAAGCAAAGTTCAACATGCAAATACACAGACTAAATTACCAATGGCAGGCCAGTATACATTTTAATTGACCAATGGTAGGCCAGTATGAGGTCATTTTTATCGGCACTATAAGAAGCCTTAAAAAAATGTTTTAAACTCAAAATATTTTTATGTGATATTTACGCAAGTTTATGATGAGTCGAGGGGGGTAGAATTAGCAAGCCCAAACTTCATGTTTTGGATATTGCGAATAAATCTAAAGGATAAAAATATGGTGGGATTTAAAACTTTTAATGGCAAAGCTTTCATAGAACTTGCATTTTGTGACTTATTTTTTGTAAAACATATGGATTAAATTTTGTTTTAACATGATGAATTATAATTTAATATCTTTTCCATTAAAACATTCGGGTATAGTCCCTTTCGTGGCAACGCCTCTTAAGAGGCGTTTCGTCGTATTTTCACAATGGCTTTTAATATGTTATTTTAGGTTAGAAGTAGGATTCCGAAAAAAGCTACTGTGAAAATACAAAGAAACGCCCCTAAAGAGTCGTTGCCACGTAAGGGACTATACCCAAACATTCAATGTACGCTTATGTATATTAATTTCAAAGATATTTCAGGCAACTAAAGTCGCTGACAGGGCTTGGTATTTTAAATATTTACATTTTAAAGTATTTTTCAAAGCGAAACTTATCTATAATAAGGGTCCGTCCGTCCGTCCGTGACGCATAGCTTTCTTTTATCGTTAATTTAGCCATGTTAGAATTGTCCTATTGATTTCAAACTTTGCATTGTGATTCATGTAGTAGATAGGTACGATTTAGAAAGCGTAGCAACTCTATAATCATTACCAGAATGTCCGTACGTCCATTTTCAACATGTTGATTTTTTTTACTCTTTTAACAACAAATTTATATGTGATCTAATTATTCGATTGGTTTAATTTTTGGTATATTGATTCCTGGGACAACAAAGAACAATATTATAAGCAAAGCAACTCTATAATAAAGTCCTAAAAATGTAAGTATGTCGATAAACATTATTCTGTATCAAGCAGTTTTTCAACAAATTTACTTACAATTTTGCTGCGACTTTTATACATTTTTATTCTGATTATTCAGTTCTGACACTATACAAGTGTTAATTTCCGTTTGTCCTACTGTTTCAGTGCTGTACTTTTATGAATGTTGTCATTCTCGTTTTTTTTTTTGTAAAAACTAAATTTAATTACCATTAAAGATATACACTTGAAATTGAAGAAACATTTATTATTCTTATTTCAGTAAGAGATCAGAGTATTTTGGATGCTTCGAGCAATACCTTTTAGATACAGGTGAGCTTATATTGAAACAGCATAAAAGCCTCAAAAATGACGTCATACAATATAATGACCAATTATAGACCAGTTTACGTTGTAATTGACCAATGGAAAAATTTATACTGGCCTCTGAATGATCATTTTATTGTATGACGTCGTTTTTCGGCGGCTCCTTTGTTCTCTCGCTTATATTCATTATTTTTCTGTTTAATAGAAAGCTACTCTACAATTTACTTTGTCTTGATCGTATCTCCAATAGTGAATGTGCAATTTAAAGTAGACTGTAAAATTGTGTAAGTTGACTCCACTTACCCATTTGCATACTATTAACATTTTTCGTCGGTATGTTGACGAGCATCAACTCTATTATTTTGTTTGGTCTGTTGGTCTATCTGTAAAGCTTCGGAGTGCATCAATCTTCCTTCTTAAGAGAAATGTTTTTTGGCTGCTATAAAAGATGGATGGATGAAATTGTAGTAGAAACGCTCATGAGCCATACTGAAAAATCATATATCATATCATATTATGTACAATTTTCTATGAATAATAAGAAAGAGGTCATAAAATTGATACCAGTTTTGATGGCCCAGAATTTTTTTACTTTATTAACTGCGGAAAGCTGTCTACGATGCAATTGATACCAGTTTTGTTGGCCCAGAATTTTTTTACTTTATTACCTGCGGAAAGCTGTCTATATTACGATGCAATAAATAACTATTAATAGTCTTAGGTGGCAACGTGTAATTTATTATCAATTTTACCTTTTTGCAATAAATAAAGACAAACCAGGACAATTGATTCCATTAGTGGTGCAGCATTTTTGGTCCACATTACTCTTTAAATTGAAATAGAATAAAACAATATTTATATTACTCTTTTTTTTAAAGGGATAGTTGCATAAAGTGCATTTTAGAAAACTGATTTCAAGCATAAGTTACAAGTATACCATCAAACATACATAATTTTGTATTGCAATAAATAACAAACAATTAGTCACTAAATTAGTCGTCATGCTGTTTTTGTGATAATATTCCAGCTATAAATGTTGCATTTATCACTAGAATACGATTTTCAAGTCTAAATATTTTTTAAACCACATGGTTGAAAAAGTTCATTTAATTCAAGTTTAAATGTATTTCGTGCAACTACCAATGTAGAAAGTTTTTTGTTTATGCGTTATGATCTTGCTAATCATTAAAACAATTGAGTTTTCCATATTAGAGTTACTTTACATAGGTCCCAGGATGGTTTTAGGCTGTTGTATTTTCTAATTCAAGTCTTAGGATCGTATATTTTTTGCAACTTCCCATTCCCCTTGCTAACCATTGAACTAATTTAGTTCTCCAAAAGCTTAAAATTGCTCCCGGAGTGGTTTAAGGGTAATTCGTCTATAAGAAATATCTTAGGTTGGTTAGGGCCTTCTTCTTAGCATAGCTAGCCAATATAGAATACGAAGGAAGTCGCTCAAAAAAATTCTAGCGTCATAAAAATGAGGGATAAGGAGAGGAGAAGTGGGAAAGAAACCCTCCAAAAGAGAGATTAATAATATCTCATTTTTATGTCGTCACATGCTGATTTTTTGAGCGACTTTCTTCGTCTTCGCCAATAAATGGTAGGTGCACGGCCAAAACTAAATATAGTAACTAGCGGCTACGCCCCTAGGTGCCCTCCCCATTATTTTTAATTTTTTTTTTGTGGGGGGGGTATTTTTCATTTTTGGGGGGGTTGGGGGTGTCCCACCCCCCAAGAAAATAGTTATAAACCTTCCCGGGACTTATGAAAAGCTACCCTGTTAAGGAGAACCCGATCGGTTCAGCGGTTAGCGAGATCCTTCGGTACAGACCCACAGACAGACAAACATCCTGTTACTTTAGTATAAGGATATTAAAACAAGGATGACAACATCCATAAAAGCGAAGCTCTGAAACGGTAGGACAAACGGCCATTAACACTTGTATAATGTTAGAACTGAATAATTAGAATGCGAATGTATAAGAGTCAAAGCAAAATTGTAAGTAAATTTGTTGAAAAACTGCTTGATACAGGATAATGATTATGGACATACTTACATTTTTAAGACTTGATTATAGAGTTGCTTCGCATATAATATTGTACTTTGTTGTCCCAGGAATCAGTATACCAAAAATCAGACCAAACGGATAATTAGGTCACATACAAATTTGTTGTTAAAATGTAAAAAAAATCAACATGTTTAAAATGGACGTACGGACATTCTGGTAATGATTATAGAGTTGCTACGCTTTCTAACTCGTACCTAACTATTACAGGAATCACCATGCAAAATTTGAAATCGAAAGGACAATTCTAACATGCCTAAATTAACGAAAAAAGCTATTTTAAAAAGTGAAAAAATCAACATGTTTAAAATGGACGTACGGACATTTTGGTAATGATTATAGAGTTGCTACGCTTTCTAAATCGTACCTTACTACTAAAGGAATCACCATGCAAAATTTGAAATCGATAGGACAATTCTAACATGTCTGAATTAACGAAAAAAGCTATCCGTGACGGACGGACGGACGGACGGACGTACGGACGGACGTACGGACGGACGGACCGACCCTAATTATAGAAAAGCTTCGCTTTTAATAATTATAGAAAAGCTTCGCTTTTAACAAAGACTTCAAAATAGAAATAAACAAATTTGAAATCATGAGCGAGAGAGGGAGAAAGAGCAACTGCAGTACATTTGTGTGTGTGGGTTCGTGTATCTGTGTAATTTTGTGTGTGTTTGTTAATGTGTGTATGTGTGTAGTACCGTGAAGCACTGAAAGGTCTGATCAAAATTGTTTGTTTGATTCTATACATAAATACATGAAAAATACTTTTTATAGAGTAGCTGTACTGCCAATAAATATGTGATAAATAAAGAATTTCTGCAGAAATTTTTACTTTGATGGAACAAAATTGTTTCCTTTTACAAGAAATTGGCAATTTTCATCACCTAAATATATTTATTTTCTAAACCATCACCAAAAAACGTGTAAAATTTGTAAAGGACACTCTACTATATTTTTTTTTACAAGTGGCTACGCCCCAGAAGCGAAGCTTTTCTATAATTAGGGTCGGTCGGTCCGTCCGTCCGTCACGGATAGCTTTTTTCGTTAATTTAGACATGTTAGAATTGTCCTATCTATTTCAAATTTTGCATGGTGATTCCTTTAGTAGTTAGGTACGATTTAGAAAGCGTAGCAACTCTATAATCATTACCAAAATGTCCGTACGTCCATTTTAAACATGTTGATTTTTTTACTTTTTAAATAGCTTTTTTCGTTAATTTAGACATGTTAGAATTGTCCTATCGATTTCAAATTTTGCATGGTGATTCCTGTAATAATTAGGTAAGAGTTAGAAAGCGTAGCAACTCTATAATCATTACCAGAATGTCCGTACGTCCATTTTAAACATGTTGATTTTTTTAACATTTTTAACAACAAATTTGTATGTGACCTAATTATCCGATTGGTCTGATTTTTGGTATACTGATTCCTGGGACAACAAAGTACAATATTATAAGCGAAGCAACTCTATAATCAAGTCCTAAAAAAGTAAGTATGTCCATAATCATTATCCTGTATCAAGCAGTTTTTCAACAAATTTACTTACAATTTTGCTTTGACTCTTATACATTCGCATTCTGATTATTCAGTTCTGACATTATACAAGTGTTAATGTCCGTTTGTCCTACCGTTTCAGAGCTTCGATTTTATGGATGTTGTCATCCTTG
Organism: Acartia tonsa; assembly: GCF_053477335.1. Taxonomy (NCBI): domain Eukaryota; kingdom Metazoa; phylum Arthropoda; class Copepoda; order Calanoida; family Acartiidae; genus Acartia; species Acartia tonsa. The sequence continues at coordinate 7,375,462 of NC_137264.1, forward strand.
TTTTAAATACGTGTCTGAGAAGCTTTTGTTAAATTTTGATAGAATATGGAAATAGGTTCCCTTAAAGATTCCAATAATAGATTTATTATAACTTGGATCTTTCATCATATTATCACGACTCTAATAAAGTGAAACCTGTAGCTGGCTAAAATAACAATCCACCCATTCACAAACTTTACTCTATCCCCTTGTCTTCTACTGGATGAACGAACTGACCAATAAATTATATACATGTGCACTATTGAAGTCTTTGTTGTTATTTAGATTGTCTTCATTTTGTAATATCATTGACTTTCAATATTTTAAGCTTTGTATAAAGGATGGTCAAAGAGTTTCATAAATTGTATTGACCTAATAAAAACAAGGGTGACAACATCCATAAAAGCGAAGCACTGAAACGGTATGACAAATGGACATTAACACTTGTATAGTGTCTGAACTGAATAATCAGAATATAAAAGTACTAGAGGCGGCGTTCTAAAATTATCCCGCTATTGGCTAGATTGAATATTAATCTTTTTCTTTAAGTGTCCAATCCCTGAATATCAACCCAACTACTAAAAAAGTTACTACACATAAAGATTACTGCGACTTAAGTTTCGTTTTTTCATTATTTTTTAAAGATTAAATGTCCCTCTCTCTCACTTCCCTTTCCTTCCGTCTTTTTTAAATTTCATTATTTTTATTTAAAACCTTATTTATAATTTTGTCTCTCTTTCTTTAAGATATTTTAGGATTCTAGTATTTTTTTTCTTTCAAATTATCTTCCTGAAAGGGTTAAAATGTTTTGTTAAATGTTAAATTTTAGTTTAATATCTGAACACATTACGGACGCGTCGCTAGTATCAAATTATTTTAAAACTAAGTTTTCTTTGATTTACTATTTTATTAATTTAAATTTTCTATTTCATGAATAGAAATTTAATACTTTAATATAATTCAAATAGCAACATTAAATAAAAAAATGAATTTATTATTCATAGAGTAAAATAATGGGTCTTATTGTTCTGGTCAATGAGAGTTTATTATGGATTATTGGAGCACTATGAGTATTAAACATTCCACTTTTGGAAGATTCAAGCTCATTTATAGACGTTTATTTCCTATATAATGAATTAAAGCTATCTATCTCGGACGGACTTACGGACCGAACCTAATTATAGAAAAGCTTCGCTTTAAAAAAATATGTATTCATATATCCTTTTTTAAACAGAGAAAAAATTAGGGGAGGTCCAGTGGTGATAAATTTTATCTACTATTGGGGGGTTTCATTGGCACACCTGTTCAAAAAAAACTTGAAATAATTGGTCGCCTTGCGGCTTGATTCAACATACGCCATTTTGAACGTCCGCCTCCCCCCCCCCAAAAAAAAAGAAATACCCCAAGAAAAAATGACATAAAATTATTACTGTCCTATTCATTGGCTTATTCCTGTAAGCAGTCTATGTATTTTGCCATGAGCAAAATCATGTGCACTTTAAAATGAGGAAAATTACGGGGAATAGAAATTTTCAATTTAATTTTTTCCATGGTTTCAAAAAGATACCTGCTCGTCTATTCAATTTTTATTTTCGTTTTTGTTCATTTATGATAGGTTTCACTTACATTTAAGAATCTGATAGATCAAAAAATGGAATTACCCAATCTTTTCAATTTTTATTTATAAAACAAAATTTTGAGGTAATAGGATGGCCATTTAATTATTAAATCAATCATATTTTAAGCATTAAATAAGTGGTTGTTTCTACACGCATTCAATCAATAAGCTATTAGCTAATACTACACCTTCTTGAAGCCAACGCGTTGCAACAAGTGAGTTTTGAGTAGCTTCCATACTTTTTATGAATATTTTCATCCTTGTTTTCATGAATTTTCAGATGGATGGAGTGCAGATGATTTGAACAAGGCAAGATCAAAAGCTAATTTTATAGTCAGCCAATCTGGTACAAAGGTTAGGAGATTTTTTTTTTTTTTGATGGGGAAACTACTCTTCAAGTCCTTCTGGCTGTCGGTCGGTCTGTGCGTCGTTTTGTATGGCCGTCAATACTTACGTCTGTCATTCTGTTGTCTGTGTTATTGTCTTTCTGTCTTTCTTTAATTCTGTATGTAAGTCTGTAATCTGTTAGTATGACTGTTTTTTCTGTCTATATGTCTGTAAGTCTACAAGTATATATATATATCTGTCTACCTGTCTATAAGTCTGTATGTCTACAAGTCTGTCTGTAGGTCTGTCAGTCTATCTGTCTATCAGTCTATCTGTCTAAATGTCTGTCTATGAGAATGTTTTCGGTCTGTTTTTCTGTCTTTTTTTCTGTCTGTCTTTTTATCTTTCTTTCTGTCTGTCATTCAGTTTATCTTTCTGTATGTCTACCTGTCAGAATGCCTGTCTGTTAAGCTGTGAAACAGTCTGTCTATTCATAAGTCAGTCTGTTTGTCTGTATGTACGTCTGTCTTATTTATTGTTTGTCTCGCAGTTTGTCAGGCTGTTAGTCTTTCAGTCTGTCTGTTAATGGCTTACTAAATGGTAGTTGTCTATAGTGCCCTTTCAAAATGGGGATAAATGTCACCGCTTTTGGCCTACCTATTTTATTGACGTCGGGAAATCCCCTATACCACATCTCTTTTCTAGGAGGTTTCTTTCCCCCTTCCCTTTCTCTTTCCCTTAATATGACGTCAATAGCATAGGTAGGCCAAAAGCGGTGACAACTATACCCATTTTCCTAGGGCACTAAACACAGCTACCTAAAAATTATTATCTGATTTGAAAAAAAATCCAGAAAAGAATAAAGAAAATCAACTATTCAACTGAAGGAGACAAATCCAATAAACAATAAAATTTCTAAAATTTTAAAACCTACAAAATCACACAATACCTTTTACCATTAACTGTCCTAATATTGATGTTTTTTAAATAGTGAAATAATTTTAGGAAACCTGTTAAATTTTCTGTAGTGAATTTCAATAGCTTATTTGAATAAACTCTTCTGTCGCCCTTTATTTTATTTTTACAGATTACAAATGAGGGACATATTTTAATTCATATATAAAAATTCATGAAAAAAGTAAAATAGAATTAAACATGTACCTATAAACTATTAATTATATTGTCCGTTGGATTATCGGCAATGCTCTAAAACAAATATTCTCAGCTATTATTAAAGATAAATGTCCTATTTCCGTCTGTATGTTTGTTTTGTACCCTATTTTCTTTCATTTGAATGGCTGTTCTTATTATTATATTCATGAGCTCTGCTACTAATGGATGTTATCATCCTGATTATATAACAAAAACTAGATTTATATACATTTTGAAATGCTACGCATTTTTAGACATTACTCTTTTAGAATTTACATTAACTCTAAGATTTATTATAAGATTTAGAAAGTGAAGGTAATCTGTAACTAGCTTATGTATGTGTGGCTGTCTTTCATTAGAAAAATTAATTGGGTTCAACGTTCAAGACTATTTAGTTAAACTATTGGTCTCGCCCTAGCTTCTAGTAGCATTGCTCATTATTGAAAAGAATTACTCAATAAACCCAACCGTATCGGATATTCTCCCCCCAAAAGGTAAATATTGGTCCAACGTTTACAGGGCTCTTTCGATACAGACACATAGACAGACACACAATTTAATTTACTGTCAATCGCTGTGGACATAATTCTCCTTGTTTAGGACAATGTTGGTATGTTCACCGACCTACAGGAGGCACTTAATGCAGCCAAAGATGGAACTGTCATTTTTCTTGAGAAAGGATTTTATTTCAGGTCACTTTTTACATCTTTTTTAAAGCAAAGCTTTTCTATAACTATGGTCGTCCTGTCCATACGTACGTACGTAACGGGTAGCTCCTATGGATTACAAATTTTGCATGATGATTCCTGTAACAGTAAGGTACGTATTAAAAGCGAAGCAACTCTATAATCGTTACCAGGAAGTCCAAACGTCAAAATTTGGAAAAACATTTATATTATTTTTTTATTATCCTTACAAATTTATATTCAGCTTATTAAGTTATGACCTACCCTCTGATTTTAGAGCTTCGTTTTTATGGATGTTATCATACTTGATTTAATATACTTAAGCAGATTAACTTATATCATCATTGGACCGCCCATAGCATCACCCCCCCCCCCCCCATCATCCTATTTCAACATTTTTTTTATAAAACCCAAGTTTTACCCAAACATGATATTTAAGATCTTCAAGCCACTAATTCTTCGGAGCTCTTCTATTTAAACCTAACCTAAAAATGTATATTACTTTTTTTTTAACTTATGAGAGGGAGGTGTTTGTATACCAACAGCGATAAAAAGTATTTTTTAAGGTTTAAAAGCGTTGTTAAAAGCTATGCTATTCTATATTTAGCGTCACTCCTTACTACAGTCCGTTCGTCCACCCTAACGGATAGTTTCATTCATTATTTTAGGCGTATTAAAATTGTAAAAATGGAAATAGACTACGTTTATATTGTGATAAGTTCTCGCATACCCTGAGAAAATTTTTCTCACAGCTGGATATCATAATAGTCTTTCAAGAATTTCTAGGTCTTACTGCATTTGGAATAAAACTTTCTTGTTATTGTTGTATAACCAAACTTTTAAATTTTAGGTGAACAAGTAATAAAGTTTTAGATTTTGAAAGGAAGGCTTTTCTGTATATAACATATTAGTCCGTCCGTACATCCGTTATGGACAGTTTGTTGAAATCGTTCTGTTGATTATAAACCTTGTATAAAATGAATTGAAGCATGGCAGGGCTCGGCAGCCGCGCGACAGCCGGCGTTAAGGACTGTAAAAATCAACCTTTTATCATTTAAAAAATTAGCTGGAACTCTAAACCAGACCATCAATGGCAATACCTCTAGTCGAAAAAAAAATTTCAAAGCATCCAAACAGATTTAAATTTGTGGCTTAGTCGCGGCTGAGACGCGGCTGTCGAGCCCTGCTTCCATGATCATTTCATAAAGAAACTTTAAAAATCATTTAAAACAAGGTAATGTTTTAAAGGCGGGATTCTCCTTCGATTTTAAGTGATCATCTAGGGAATCCAGAGCATTATCCACGTATAATGGAATGCGATACTCTAACACCCAAGGATATTAGGTTAAGTAATATTCATCAGACAACCAACCCTTTAAATGCACGACCTTTGTCTGAGAAGTCCTAACTGTGCATAGTAGTGAGTTGCGCCTGTTTATAGGCCAAGGCATTCTTCCTACTCTTACTATTTATGTCGCGCACCTGACATAGCAGCAGTAAGAACCATTTTAAACGTCTTTAGTTATGACGCGGTGTCGGCCCGAGATTCGAACCTATCACTTCCCCGGCGACGATCGGAGCGCTACGTGTTGAGCCACGATCGCAGGTAAAGGGATAAGATAATGGCCGATAAATTGATGCACTTCCCCAATGATGATAGACAAATTAACTCCGACTGTAGATTACAATTAGTGGTTGATAATTTTGGTAACTCAATTTAATGAACCAACCAATCATAATTCAATGAAAGTCACCAAGTTGTTAAGTCAACGAATAAGAAAACGTTATTATAACACATCTAGAATAACGTCTTCGAATGTTCTATTTTTAGTGAAATAGCTTCGCTTTCATGGATATTGTTATTCCTTTTTTTTATTGAAGTTGAATTTAAGTGTCTTCTTTTTGTTTTCTTTTCTTATAAATATTTGTTTGTATTTGAAAAGAATATTTGTTTTTAATAAAATGTACTTGTGTAAGAGTTTTACGTCATTGGTATACATTTGTTTACATATAAAAACAAGGATGACAACATCTATAAAAGCGAAGATTGGGGTAGGACAAACGAACATTAACACTTGTAGAGTGCAGAACTGAATAGACAAAAGTTTATAAGTGTAAACAAAATACGTAATTGTAATAATCTAAGTAAGTGTGAGTAAATTTGTAGCGAAACTGCTTAATTACAGGATACTGTTTAAGACATACCAATAGTTTGCAAAACTGCTCAATTAAAGGATACTGTTTTTGAGGACAGTCTTACATTCTGGTTACGATTATAGAGTCGCTACGCTTCCAAAGCGTACCTAACTACTACAGGAATCACCATGCAAAGTTTGAAGTCGATAGGAAAATTCTAATATGCGAAAATTAACAAAATGAGCTAACCGTTCCGAAACGGAAGGACGGATGGACAAACCCTAAATATAGAAAAAGCTTCTCTTATAAAAATTTATTTTATCTTTTTTGGTGCTTGGAATTTGAATATATTTTTACAGCTTGATCGACCACAGTTGAAACATAAATGAAATGTGATTAATAAAGTTCGGACCCCTCACTTTGTATATATTACTAGCTGCTTCGCCCCTAACCTCTAGGGGCTTTGCCCCAAGAGATAATTTAAAAAAAAATTAAGTATTTCTGGTGCTGCAATTTATTTTAAAATAATTGCCTCAAAAAAATGGTGGAAAATAGCCTAAAACCTCCACAGGAACAGAAGGTATATTCCCTGAAGAGTAGAATCCGATCGGTTTAGTGGTTACCGAGATCTTAAGGGACGGACGGACAGACATCATTCTTCTTTGTATTATAGACTAGCGGATTCGCCCCTAGCCTCTAGGGGCTTTGCCCCAAGAGGTGATAAAAACAATTTTTGGCGAAATACGTAAAAGGACCAAAGAAATCTTCTACAAAAAAAAAATGGGGGGATATTTTTTGTTTTTGGGGGGGTTGGGGTTGTCCCATCCCCCAAGAAAATAGCCTAAAACCACCACAGGACCAGTAGGTATATTCCCTGAAGAGTAAAATCCGATCGGTTCAGTGGTTACCGAGATCTTAAGGGACGGACGGACAGACATCATTCTACTTTGTATTATAGATAATTCTTTCATTTTAATCTCTTTTATCTTTTTAAAATATTTAAGAATATGGTACTAAACATTTCTTTAAATCCTATCTTTGTATCTTATCCTCATAATGACAATATTCCATTCAAGACAGCAGCATTTTAGTAGCGAAGCTACTCTATAACTCACTTTGTATGTCAGTCCATAACGCTATGGAGTAAATGTGATATTTTCTAGGCTGCTAAATTTAGGATAGACTGTTGAAAGTTTTCGTGAAGATTTCTATGACATATGTGCATCTAGTTCATAAATTGTTTGACTGTCTGCCTCTCGGCTATTATTAAAAAGACATAAACCTTATTTTCTTAGTTCTATCTCACTTTGTTCGTTTGTCCAATCCATGTGCTTCACTTCTTAAGGATAAGGTCATACTTGTATGAAAGTAAGATATAGAGTGGATTTGCTACACTTTATACATACTTATTAAACTGTGTGTACTGTATGATCCCAAGTTTTATTAGAGCAAATATAATAACTGAAAACAACAAACAAACTAGATATAAACTCTTAATCAAACTTAGGACAGTTAGGGTGTTGAATCCATTTTTATAGAAGCAGAAATATAATCTATGATTACGGTTTTGACCCTCTAAAAACGTAATCTACCGTTCCACTTTCCTCTCTCTTGGTGATGATATCATCAACGTATTCATAAACATTGATTTCCTTATTTAAATCAACATAATAGTAATGGTATATTCTAGTTATTATTTTTATTTTACATAATGATTTTTTAATTATAAATAGTATTTTATACATTCCTGCAATTGACATAATTTAAAAATAGTATGTATGATTTCAATTATGTCGTTGTTAAAAGTGTAAACCACCATTCCAGTTTACCCTCTTTTGAAAGTGGAATGTTACATTTCAAAAATCGTATCGACATTGATGATATCATCATTAAGAGAGGCAAAATTGTAATGGTAGATTATAAAAAATCATATCGGCGTTGATGATATCATCACCAAGAGAGGGGAAACTTGAATGGTAGATTACGTTTTTTAGAGGGTCAAAACCGTAATCCTAGATTATATTTCTGCTTCTATAAAAATGGATTCAACTCCCTAACTGTAGGAAGAAACAAGAAGGGGTAGATTATAGAACGCTAAGGAATATTAATCAACTATTAATGAGAGTTTAACTAGATTTCTCGTATTCATTCGAATCCGGTGGATAGGAACCGGTCTTCATCCATACGAAAAAACTATGTCTAGCATCGCATTATATCAAGCTTTCTACGAATATAAAAATGTACAATCATAAGATTAAAACCAGTTTTTTTAGGCCGTGCCTTCGGCACCTCGGGGCTAAAAAAAAATAGTTTTAATCTTATAATTGTACATTCTATATCCGCGGAAAGCTGTTTATAATACGATGCGAGAAATAACTATTCTTTATCTCAAACTATCGGATATGCCCCTCGTATCTAGGGTCTTTTTATTCAAAGGGACAGAGCGGGGCTAGAAAAATATTTTTAAACCATCCAAGGACTTAAATCTGAAAACAAAATAGCCTGAGCCTATCACAGGACCTTTGTGAAGCTAACCTAAAATAGAGAACCTATTCGGTTCAGCAGTTATTGAGATCTTAAGCTTCAAACAAAACTACATTATATAATGTTTGTATAGTTATACTGTAATCTTTATTCATGTATTTATGAGTTCTTAAAAAATGTATCTGAAAAATGATCCATGAATTACATCTAAAATGATCCATAAATTACATCTAAAAATCCACAACAATTTATTGTTTGCATCTTTTTTATGAACAGTAAAGTAAACATAATCCTGAAAAAAATATTTTCGATGGTAATTATGTCTTTTGAAATTATTTTTAATCCGACAATCCTAAAATAAAAGTAACATGATATCTATCTGTCTGTACCGAAGTTTCTTGCAAACCACTGAACCGATATGGTTCTTCTCTACAATGCATCTTCTTTGGAAAGGTTTAAAACTAGAGAAAATGAACCCTTCCCAAATTTTTTGACATTCTTCTAAAAACTAAAATTTTGCGAACTAAAGTGCACCATTAAGGCCTCTAGGGGCGTAACCATTTTGTAACTTATTTTGACATAAATACGTACAGACCAGACCAATTTATGAAGTAGTTGCTCTACTAAAACTTTTGTGTTGTTGGTTATGAAAATTAATGACCTGTATCTTGAATACAAACTTTTCCACACGGTGGCCTAACATTCTAGCAAACAAAACAGATCAGTATAATAGCCAAAAATAGAATAACATGGCAAGGATGTAAAAAAATATTATCAACAAGTTAATTGGCACTTTCCTTCTAAATTAATTTGATATGAAAGCTGGTATGACCGTATCTTATTTGAATTAAGACTTTACTGAAACAGCTTATGTTGCCTATAAAAAAAATTACGCCATACAATACAAAGGACCAAAGTTAGGCCAGTATAGATTTAAATTGGCAATGGTAAAATGTTTGCTGGCCTATCATTGGTCATTTGTATTGTATGACGTCATCTTTTTATAGGCAATATAAACTGCTGTGACTTTTCTTTCAACTGTGCATCTATCAGTGTGGCTGCATTTAAGATACATAAAAAAAAGAAAATAAATTAAATTGATGTATATTTATTGAAGTACCTATATTTATTTTTTTATATTAATTTGGTTGTTAAAATAGGAAAACACAGTCTTTTGGTTACACCCTGTAGACTACAAAGTAAAAATGATTGTAAAATACATTTAATTATTATGATAGTTTTAATGCTTTAAATCAGAATGACAAAATATTGATAAACCTAAACGAATTGATTGTGATACCTCATTTTATATAAATTAGTAAGGTTTTTTGTCTAAAGATTAAGATTTCAATCATTGAACTGATTGAGTTCTTCTTTACAGGGTAGCTCCATTTAGGTTCCGAGATCGTTTTAGGTTATTTAATTTTAGGATTCAAGCCTTGGGATAGTTATATTAAATTTTTAGCCCAATCTTACACCATTAAAAATAGAGCCCCAAGATATTGGGGGGGGGGGGGGGCAATAATTAGTAGTTATATTATTGGGAATTTTAAATTTTGTTTCAGTTTTTTGCTGAATTAAACGAACACTTGTCTACACACATCTTATTTCTAGAGTCCACACATTATTACAAATATTACAAATGCACTATTTCCACAATTAGCAAATCAAAAACAATAAAATTAATTAAAGTGATTTGGTACATTTTTAAACATAGTACAAATAGGTTATTTTTTATAATGATTTGATATAAAAAGAACCACATTTATTTACCTTGAATTCATTGTGAATGAGCATATTTTATCAAAAATATTGTTCATGCAATTAAACACATCAAAATACAAATGGTTGAGTATTTTTATAACTTTTACAAACAAATTAGTCACAATGGCTATAAAGTGATAGGGGGAGGGGGCAGTAGGGACACACCTACACAAATAAACATGGATAATATGACAGGGGAAAAATTGTCGTCAATATAGAACATAGAATTTCTTCATCCAGTAGTAGAGAAGAGATGGGGTAAAGGGGGTGGAAGGTGGGTTCGTTATTTTAGCCAACTGTGAGTTTCATTAAAGAACAGTAAAATTTGGTGTAAGATCCAAGTAATAATATATGCATTCATACAAGGTCGTCCAAGTGGGGGGGGGGGGGGGTAAAGCGGTGATTACCCCCACCCCCCTCCCTAACAATTTGGAGGGGAAAAACCCAGCCAAAATAAACAATCCCTAACAAAAAAAATTTGGCGAGCTTCGCGCGCATTTTTGCTCCTAAATATCTAATAGTATTTCATTATTAGTTAGGTACCTTTTTACATTATTAAATTATCCCCCCCCCAAAAAAAATTTTACCTGGGGGCAAATTTTGGGGGGAGTAAAAAAAATTTACCCATGCCAACAGATTTCATGGGGGGTAATTATCCTCCCCCCCCCCCCAAGCAAATTTTCCCCCCAGGGTAAAAAATTTTTTTGGGGGGGGTAAAAAAAATTTAAACAAATTACCCCCCCCTTCAAAAAATTTTACCCCACCCAAAATAAAAAGCTTAGACGCCCCTGCATTCATACAAACGACCACACACATTGTGTATCCATCGTACAGACAAATGATTTGTAGGGTTGCTTCGAGATTAAAACTTTAAACTCTGTATTCTTATATTATGCTTAATTGTGAAAACACCGCTTTTGTGTCATTTTACCATTAACACTTTTTATGCTTTTTATGCTCGGTTTTGTGGATTTTCAAACTTTTTATAAAAATATTTATATTTTAGAAAACATTTAGAAAAACGCGATAATGCTGGTTGGTTTTGGTTTTATATAAGGTACTAGCGGCTTCGATCCTTGGAGCATCTTGGGGCAAAAGTGAGAAATAATTTTTTTGTGGGTGGAGGCATATTTTCTAGGGGTGATTTCTCTTCATATGGTGGGGTTACCCACACCAAAAATAGTTAAACCTGCCATGGTCCCATGAGTAGCTACATTTATAGGTGAAGTATACATCTGTTCAGCGAAGATGATTAAAGTCCCTCCACAGAATATGACGTCATACGATAGAATAACCAATGAGAGGCCAGCATAAATTTTACCATTGCAATGCATTGGTTAATTACAGTATATACTGGCCTCTCAATGGCTATTATATCGTATGACGTCATAATCTGTGGAGGGACTTTACGCATCTTCCAGTGGATAGGAACCGGTTCTCATCCATACGAAAAAAACTATGTCTAGCATCGTATTATATCCAGCTTTCTACGAATATAAAAATGTACAATCATAAGATTAAAACCAGTTTTTCTAGCCCGTGCCTTCGGCACCTCGAGGCTAAAAAAATGGTTTTAATCTTATAATTGTAAATTCTATATCCGCGGAAAGCTGTTTATAATACGATGAAAGAAATAACTATTCTTTACTTTTTGATATATCAATACTGCACTACTAAAAACCAACTTGACCTGGCAATTGTGTAAAAGTTACTTTGTTAAGCAGCTAGGCAATTCTATGATTAGGGTCTGTTTATTATAACTTCAGTGCGTCTTTATGTCAGTAAAAGTTTGACATATCTATTCAAAATCTTTTGTAGGTGTAAAAGAATTATTTAGTAATTATGAAACTAAATGAAACTTCGTTGATGATCAAAACAGCTCGATCAGGTTTTAAAAGTATGTATATTTCAGGGAGGGAGGGGACAATGGGCTGTTTATTATACTAGTCCCCAAAGTTTTATACAAACGTGGCTTGACAACTTTGGGAACCTTAGTGAAATTTGATTGGTTGGTTCATTCAGCTAAGTGTCTAAACGTTTCAATCACTAAATGTTTTCTGCAGAAGGTGTAATTTTGTGTATCATCATTGGGGATGCACATCAATTTATCGGCAATTGTCTAATTCCTTTAGATACCTTTATTATTTACTATACCTAATTACTACATTATGTAAAAATCGCTTATTTATAAAACTTTACTCTTTTAGAACTATAGAAAGAATACTTAAACATGACTAAACTGTTATAAGCCTTTCAGTGGTGCGCTGCATATGGACATAACTGTTGTTGGTAACTGTAAGATATTGCAACATTCCTTATAAAATGATCCCATATATTACAGTGCACAAAAATACATTCGCAAATATGACCTCTTTCTTATTATTATTTTTTCTTTTTCCTTTTTTTCTTATTTTTTTAAAGGCCAACTGCAACTTTAGGGAATTAAAAAATTACAAAGATGACAACATCCATAAAAGCGAAGCTCTGACACGGTAGAAACGAACATTAACACTTGTATAGTGTCAGAACTGAATAAGCAGAAGTTGAAACAAAATTTTAAGAAAATTTGTTGCAAAATTCCTTCTATATAGGATACTCTTTTAGAACATACTGACATTTTAGGACTTGATTATATAGATGCTTCGCTTATAACATTGTACCTTGTTGTGAAAGAAATCAGTATTTCAAAAATCAGATGAATAGGATGATAGATAATTATATCCCATAAAAAAAATGTTGTTAAAAATGTTAAAATCAACAAGTTTTAAATGGACGTAAGGATTTTCTGGAAACAATTACAGAGTTGCTACGCTTCTCTAATCGTAACTTATTGTTAAAAGACAATTCTAACATGTCTAACTTAACTCTTAACGGTCGGGCCCCTTTCTGGACCTTAATCAATCAGGGGGGGGGGGGCTGTGTTTAGTCGCCAGGGTGGATGGATCCAAGCAAATGAAGGATTTTTGGGGTATAGTCCCTTTCGTGGCAACGCCTATTTAGGGGCGTTGCGTCTTTTGTTTACAGAAGCTTTTGAAAGGTTATTTTAGGTTAGGTGATAGCCCCGTAGGGTTGGGAAATTGGCCCCGCACGGACTAGAAATAGGAAAAAATATACTGTGAAAATAAGACGAACGACCCTTAAGAGGCGTTGTCACGAAAGGGACTATACCCGATTTTTGTGTTAATAACAATCATATATTTTAGAGAAGAGGGTTACAGAGTAACTTGTGGTTGTAGTATTATTGGCGCCAGCTCCCGTGGCTGTATTCTTGTCAGCAAAGGTGAGCTGAGTTGTAGTATTATTAGCGCCAGCTCCCGTGGCTGTATTCTTGTCAGTAAAGGTGAGCTGAGTTGTAGTATTATTGGCGCCAGCTCCCGTGGCTGTATTCTTGTCAGTAAAGGTAAGCTGAGTTGTAGTATTATTGGCGCCAGCTCCCGTGGCTGTATTCTTGTCAGCAAAGGTGAGCTGAGTTGTAGTATTATTGGCGCCAGCTCCCGTGGCTGTATTCTTGTCAGTAAAGGTGAGCTGAGTTGTAGTATTATTGGCGCCAGCTCCCGTGGCTGTATTCTTGTCAGTAAAGGTGAGCTGAGTTGTAGTATTATTGGCGCCAGCTCCCGTGGCTGTATTCTTGTCAGCAAAGGTAAGCTGAGTTGTAGTATTATTGGCGCCAGCTCCCGTGGCTGTATTCTTGTCAGTAAAGGTAAGCTGAGTTGTAGTATTATTGGCGCCAGCTCCCGTGGCTGTATTCTTGTCAGCAAAGGTAAGCTGAGTTGTAGTATTATTGGCGCCAGCTCCCGTGGCTGTATTCTTGTCAGTAAAGGTGATCTGAGTTGTAGTATTATTGGCGACAGCTCCCGTGGCTGTATTCTTGTCAGTAAAGGTAAGCTGAGTTGTAGTATTATTGCCGCCAGCTCCCGTGGCTGTATTCTTGTCAGTAAAGGTAAGCTGAGTTGTGGTATTATTGGCGCCAGCTCCCGTGGCTGTATTCTTGTCAGTAAAGGTAAGATGAGTTGTTGTATTATTGGCGCCAGCTCCCGTGGCTGTAGTCTTGTCAGTAAAGGTAAGCTGATTTGTAGTATTATTGGCGCCAGCTCCCGTGGCTGTATTCTTGTCAGCAAAGGTAAGCTGAGTTGTAGTAGTATTGGCGCCAGCTCCCGTGGCTGTATTATTGTAAACAAAGGTAAGCTGAGTTGTAGTATTATTGCCGCCAGCTCCCGTGGCTGTATTCTTGTCAGTAAAGGTAAGCTGAGTTGTAGTATTATTGGCGCCAGCTCCCGTGGCTGTATTCTTGTCAGCAAAGGTAAGCTGAGTTGTAGTATTATTGGCGCCAGCTCCCGTGGCTGTATTATTGTAAACAAAGGTAAGCTGAGTTGTAGTATTATTGCCGCCAGCTCCCGTGGCTGTATTCTTGTCAGCAAAGGTAAGCTGAGTTGTAGTATTATTGGCGCCAGCTCCCGTGGCTGTATTCTTGTCAGTAAAGGTGATCTGAGTTGCATTTGATTGTTCTTGTTATCGACAATAATCTCACTAAGGTCCTAGATAGAGGGTAAATACAAGGATCTAAAGGTATAAGACAATAGCCGATAAATTGTATATTTACAATAATGATACACACTATCACCCCTTATGTAGGTTACAATTTGGGGTTAAAATGTTTGGACACTTAACTTAATAAATCAACCAATCAAAATTAATGAAAGTCCCCAAAGTTGTTAAGCCAATGAATATTAAAACTTTTATTAAAACTTTGGGGACTAGTGACTAGTGTAATAAACTGTACTAACAACAACAAAAAACTGCTATTTTCCAGTTCTAAAGACGATAATAAAAATATTTGAACAAAAAACACCCTATTAACTTATTTTTTTCAATTGTTTTTCATTGTACGATTAACATGAAATAAATCTACTTTACCAAAAATTAATATAGAATTTTTTAAAATTATCTTTTTCTATAAATGTGTTTTTTTCATATGTTTTAAATGTTTAACTTCGATTGTAAAGAATTTTCTCGTGTTCATTCGAATCCGGTGGATAGGAACCGGTTCTCATCCATACGAAAAAACAATGTCTAGACCGTGCCTTCGGCACCGCGGGGCCAAAAAACTGGTTTTAATCTTATAATTGTACATTTTTAAATCCGCTAAAATCTGTTTGTAATTCGATGCGATGAATAACTATTCTTTGTTGAGTCACAAGTGTTTTTTGTTTTAAACAGAACCGGTTCTCATCCATATGAAAAAACTATGTCTAGCCCGTGCCTTCGGCACCTCGGGGCCAAAAAACTGGTTTTAATCTTATAATTGTTCATTATATATCTGCGAAAAGCTGTTTATAATACGATGCGAGAAATAACTATTACCTTGTCTAATTTTAAGTAAGAATTGAAAATATTTAAATTTGAAATTTATTTTCATTTGGAATATTGTATTTGATATTAAATTAAATGTTAATTCAAATTATGTCAAGTATTTCTTATCAAATTTGTCAAAATTCTTCATTTTCCTGATACATAATTTATAGCGTTGAAATGTCTGAAGGGGGGGGGGGGGAGGGATAAAACCCTAAAACCATCCCGTGAAGCCTAAAAAAAGGAGAAGTTAGTCGATTTAATGGTTAGCGAGATCTTAAAGAATCAACAGAAAAAAACTCCAATACTTAATAGAATAGAATAAAGACAGAATTATAAAGGCTTATAAGACACAAATTGCGTGATACACTTTTAAAAGCAAAGCTTTTCTTTAATTAGGGTCACTTCGTCCATTTGTTAAGTTGATTTAAATATGTTAGAAAGTTGAAGTGTCCTATTGATTTCAAACTTCACATGCTGACTCCTATAACAATAAGGTATGATTAAGGATACGTAGCAACTCTCTAACATTATCAGAAAGTCTGTACGTCTCTTTAAAACATTATTTTTTACTTTTTTTACAACAAATTTGTAAGTAAGGTCATAAACTGTATCCTGTATTTAAGGAGTTTTGCAACATATTTATCTACAATTTTGTTTGGACATTTATATTCTGCTTTTTCAGATCTGACACTCTACAAGTGTTAATGTTAAGGGTAATATAGGCCGGTTTCAGAGCTTAATTTTTGTGTTGTCATCCTTATTTATTTAGGTAACCCGACAATTCACATTCTTGGGGGCAAAAGTTCGAGCTCCTCACAATCCATAGTTCTGGCTCGTTTACAATTCAGGTAAACACTACTTTAGTATCTTAAGGGATAAGACAGTAGATAAGAAATTTGGCATGTTAATGGTGTCTTAACAATTTTAAACTTTGCATGATGATTCTTGTAACTTTTAGAAACAACTTAGACAGCGTACCAATTGTATAATCGCAACCAGATTGTCCGTAAATTTTTCAAAGCATGCTGATTTTTTACTTTTAAAAAATTGTTTAATGTGATATATTTATCCTATTTTTCTGATTTTTTAACAATGATTTATAGGAGGTGTGCAAAAAAATGCGGACCTTTTTAAAAATAAAATTGCGCGGCGCGGATTGTGTTTATAGTAGAAAAATGTTATGCATACATTTAGAACCGCTATGAACTCTAGTTTTAGGAAATATAAAAACGATTCTTGTGCTACGTTAAGTAAAGGAGCTACGTGGTAAAATGTTCCCACTGACTTAAAACTGACTTGCGCATAATTCATTAAAGATTAAAGTATAATATCTTAAGCGAAGGATCTCTGTAATCAAGTCCTAAAACTATGTAAATAGTATCCCGTATTAGGCAATTTTGCAACAAATTGTTTAGACATCTACATACATTCTGCTTATTAAGTGTAAAATCCTTCGTCTGGTTCTAGAGCTTCATTTATATGGATATTGTCATTCTTGTTTTAGAAAGAAATAAAAAAATATTTATCCAAAAACATTTGATGCAAAATTTTAATATAAGCAATTCTCTTTATAGTCATTTGATATTCAAATTGTCTATAAAATGTGAATAATTGCAGGAATATAAAGGGATAAGACAATGGCCGATAAATTAATGTACATCCCCAATGAGATGGTACACAAAATTACCCCTTCTGTAGCGTAAGATTAGTAGTTGAAACGTTTGAACACTTAACTTAAAAAACCAACCAATCAAAATTCCCTAAAGCCCCCAAGTTGTTAAGCCAACGAATAAAAAATTATATAAAACTTTGAGGACTAGTAAAATAAACAGCCCATTGTCCCCCTCTCTCTTGAATAAATGTGTTTATATTTTTGTTTAATGTTTATATTCTTGTTGTGTATGTTGTATATATAAATGGTACTTTAGTGTAAGATGTATTGGCATCAAATTGAATAAATTTATAGTTTATCTGCATAAAATCAGGAAAAAGGGAATTTTATAATGAAAAAAAGACGATTTTCCTTAACCTCAATGGAAACAGAATATGTGTATAAATTTTGTATTCAGTTTAGGTTGCAACAATGCTCCTTATTTATTGGTCAGTTCTTTCATCTAGTAAGAGGGAAGGAGATTGGTAAATGGGGTAGCCTGATGAAATAAAAAGATTTATCAGAGTATGCGAGAATATTATATCCACAAGTATAAATATCGTCAAATGCTTTTCTTCAGTCAAACTGACTAAAATTAGTATAATTATAGCACAAAGGGAAAATAGCCTTCCCAGACAAAAATCATCCATATGAAGTCATAAAAATGAGGGAGATGAGAGGAGAAGTGAGAAATAAAAACCTAAAAAAGAGATGGATAATCAATTATATTTTTATGACGTCATATTGCTGATTTTTTAGTCATTTTAGGGCTTTCTCCCTCCCCCTATTTTCTGTTTGCATTTTACTTTATTTTATGTTAGGTTAAATTCGGTACAGATTTATAGGCCCCCGCAGGAATTAGGCATAAGCACCCCCTCCCTATTTATTTTATTTCATAAATAGAAAATAAGAGGAGGGGGGGGGGGCACTTTAAGGGTATGAATCTAATCCTTTAACCCTGGCATAAAACTGAATTCAAGAATATTGGTTCACGACTTTTTAGATTTAGATTATTGACTACTTGTTGCAGAAATAAACTCTAATGTACCTTTTTGTGTCTTTCTCTAGTAGCTAAAATAAATATGTAGCTTTTTTGTACAAGGACAATTATGTCCATAATTAGGGCAACAATAACAAATTTCTACGACAATTATAAATGTATAGATTTTTTAACCAGACTGCTACCTGGTTCAAGTGGTGGGGATCTTTTTCGTTTTCTAACAAATTGTTTTCTGCACTTTTGCAGGGTATTTACTGTGTCTATATTTCCGACGCTGCTTGTGGCTGATATTCAAAGACCTAATTGAAAGATTGCCCATGGTCCCTGTCCCGTATAACCCCTATCTCCCTCTATTCTTTTACTTTAATTTTATAAATGACAAATATTCTTGTAGAACTTCTAAATATTTTTTAAACCTGCTTATGTATTACTAAAAATGTCCAAGGGGCTTATAAATTTTTTTTTTATTTTATTCTCTTTTTTGATCCCTCTTTTATGGTTCCCTAGAATTGAAAACATAAATCTTGTTGACATCAATTTATACGTGAATTGTATATTGTAAACTCAGATTGCTAAGATTTAAATCCATGCCAATTTTTTTTCAACAGTATAGTTATTCTTTTTAAAGCCAAGCCTTTCTATATTTAGTGTCGTTCCGTCCATAGCCCTGATCGTCAATTTATGCTTTTAACTGTATAATTAGTTTCAATTTTGTATAGTGCTAATTGTAAGAGTTAGATTGTATTTAAAAAATATGATATTTGTTTAGCTTTCTGGCAATAATATTTTCTTATATGGTACAATTTACTACGTGTTTTGGCGATTATGCACAATATAATAAGCGAAGAATCTCTATTTTAATTAATGTAAATGTAAATTTAGGATAAAATTATTGTTCAGACTTTGAATAGTGAATAATATTAAATGTATTATATTATTTGTTAATGTTAGTTTGTATTTATCTCTCAAATGTTTAATTAACAAAGAACTTCATTAAAACCAATCGAAATCAGAGCATTAGGAGGGGATTGTATTATTTTAGGGTGTATTAACTTGACCTTGATAAAAATAGTTTATAACCACCAATAAAAAAAGAAGCTATTTATTGTGACTATAAAAAATGACGCCATACAATACAAATGACCAATGATTGGCCAATACACAGACTAAATTACCAATGGCAGGCCAGTATACATTTTAATTGACAAATTGCATGCCAGTATGGCGTCATTTATTATAGGCCCTATAAAGGCTTCGTTTTTTTTCTTTTTATTTGTGGGTGGGTTATCCTTATACTAAAGTAACAGGATGTCTGTGTGTTTGTGTGTTTGTCTGTGTGTTTGTCTGTGTTTGTACCGAAGGATCTCGCTAACCGCTGAACCGATCAGGTTCTCCTTAACAGGGTTCCCCCCTTCCCTTTTTCGGGAAAGAAAAATATGACGTAACTGGAACATGTTCCGCAAAAGTTATACAAAATTGGGACAGTTTCCATGGTGTCCTTTAGCTTGTTTGCGTTAGATCCTGCCTCTAGCAAAATATTCTTATGTTTATTATTTAGTATCAATGATTTATATAAACTTATGCTATATGTAAATATTCTTAATCTGTCATTATCACTGTATTTTAATATGTTGACTGAAATAAATATTTGATGTTTGATGTTTGATGATGTTTGATACCTTATTCCTCGCATAAATTAAGTTCATGATATTTTCGAAAACTATTTTTTTTGTTGAAATATTCCGTCTTAAAGATGAATAGCAGTAAGGATGGAAAAGTTGTAAGACTGATTTTAATTATGAAATCTATTCTTATTCAAATTACGTATTTTAAAATGTTTCAAAAGAATTATTGATTTTATTGTTTATTAGGGATGGAAAGGAATTCTTAAATTGTTATAATTTTTTAAAAACTCTTGAATAATAATAAATATATTTAATTTTAGTGAAACTTTGTCAGTTTTTATAGAACTCGAGAAGGAAGGGGACAATGATCTGTTTCTTATACTAGTCCTCAAAGTTTTAATACCGTTTTCTTATTCGCTGGTTTAACAACTTTGAGAGCTTTTAATGAAATTTGATTGGTTGATTCATTAAGAGGACGAAGACCAAACTGCATTACTTTTGATTCCTGTGACGTAATAAAATGAGGAAGATGAGAGGAGAAGTGGAAAAGAAAACCCCTAAAAAAGAGATGGAGAATATGACGTCAAAAGTGGTGCAAAAGTAATGCAGTTTGGTCTTCGTTATTAAGAGTGTCAAAACGTTTTAACCAATAAAGACTAGATTTGACTAGAATTTATTACTTTAACAATATTTCTTTTACAGACAACCAACCTTATATAAGATACTAGCGACTACGTCCCTAGAGGCCTCTAGGGGTACTTGTGGGGAGGGGGAGTCGAAATTGATAACCCAATTTCTTATTTTAGATTTTTAAAGAAAAAGTTTTTTTAACTTTAGTTGAAAAAAATAAAAAAAAAAATTTTTTGGGGGTGGAAGGTATATTCATTTTTGGGTAGTTAGGGGTGTCCCACCCCCAAGAAAATAGTTATAGACCTTCCCGGGACATATAAGAAGCTACCCTGTTAAGGAAAACCCGATCGGCTCAGCGGTTAGCGAGATCCTTAGGTACAAACAAACACACAGACACACAAACACACAGACACACAAACAGACAGACATCCTGTTACTTTAGTATAAGGACACATTGTAATCTGACAATTTGAATTTCACCTTTCTTTGGGCCAAGGCATTTACTTGCATGAGAATTCCTCCTGTAATAAATCCC
Source organism: Acartia tonsa (assembly GCF_053477335.1). NCBI lineage: Eukaryota > Metazoa > Arthropoda > Copepoda > Calanoida > Acartiidae > Acartia > Acartia tonsa. The sequence continues at coordinate 7,396,401 of NC_137264.1, forward strand.
TTTAGGACAGTTTAGTTTTTTAGGGACAATGAAATGATAAAATTATCAAATTAAAGAGACTTTTACAAGGGTTATTTGTGGCAATATAAAGCATGAATAGCTTTCTTGATTTGTTAAGCTGTTATGGATGTTTTCATCCTTGTTATAGCGAAGCTTGTCTATATTAAGGTCCTGTCCGGTAAGGTTCGTAAGTAACAATTAGCTCTTATCGTTGTTATAATTATAATTGTCCTGTAACACAGATAGGTAAGATTTATGAAGTATATAGTCCATAATTGTCACCAAAAAGTCCGCACGCACAATAAAAGCATGCAATTTTTTGATTTTTTTGTCTGATAATATTTTTTGTATGTTATAATTATCCTATTCATCTGGTTTTAGTTACAATTTTGTTTAGACTCATACATTTATATTCTGCTTATTTAGTTCTGACACTCTACAAGTGTTAATGTTTGTTTGTCCCTTAATTCCAGAGGTTTGCTTCTATAGATGTTATCATTCTTGTTTTATTAAGAAACAAGATAGGCAGCTGTGAGGAGGAAGAATCTAGTAAAAATACACACCAACAACAGGTATTTATCAGGGATCTAAAGGGATACACAAAATTACCCCTTCTGTAGATTACAATTAGTGGTTGAAGCGTCTGGACTCAACTTAATGAACTACCCAATCTAAATTCATTAAACTAGTCCCCTAAGTTGTAAAGCCACCAAATATAAAATTTTATTATTAAACTTTGGGGACCCGTGTAAAAACCTCCTTGGGTATTTATTTTTCCCTGGGTTTAAAGCCCTTAAATTTAGAAGGGGTGTGTTTTTTAAATAGCTTTTTAGGGGTTGTTTTTTTGTGGGGGGGGGGGGAAGATAGAGGACCTTTTTCAATGGGAGTGTAGATGGTTGTAGGGGGTTGGGCACCTAGCGGAGTGTATACAGTCCATCTCAATTAACTTTGCAAGATAGGTTGGATACTCCCCCCTTCTTCTGCCGCACGCCTCTGAGCATAGTTTTAGAAGCAAAGAAATGGCAGGCATTTTTTTTTTCTCTTTTTTTCTATAAAACATATGCAATGAAAATTAATTATTTGAACAAGGAAAAAGTGCAGGAAACCAGTGGACCCAGCAGAAAATCCTCTAAAGACCAGAAATTAGAAGATGATGGCAATGAAAAAATGAAATCCAACGCCGCCCACATATTTGTTATATCACCAGAAAATGTTACAATAAGGTAAGCAAAGCAATACAGATATCTGGGGTAATTTCTGGCAAGCCAATTTGAGGGTGGCCCATAGTTTTGGAATACCTAATATTTTTTTTTGGATTTATACCCCTTAACCAAAAACCTTCAAATCCCCCTCAAATAAATTTTTTTGCGCTTCGCACCATGTTTTTAAAAATACTTTATTATATTTTACACCCAAAATTTTAGCTGCCCTCACCCTTCAAAAGAAAAAAAGGGTTAAAGGGAGGGGGTGGCCTCCCCTTGTCTTAAGGGGTGAGACAATGGATGATAAATTAATGTAACCCCTAACTATCATTATACTAAAGTAACAGGATGTTTGTCTGTGTTTGTATGTTTGTACCGAAGGTTCTCGCTGACCGCTGAACCGATCGAAATCGCCCCTAGAAAAACTTCTCCCCCCAAAAAAAAAAATTAAATTTTTCTTTTAAAATCTAAAATAATAAATTGGGTTATCAAATTCGACTTTCCCCTCCTCAAGTGCCCCTAGAGGCCTCTAGGGGCGTATCCGCTATTAAATGTATTATAGTTATTTATCGCATCGTATTATAGACAGCTTTCTGCGGACATGAAAATGGGGCTAACAGAACTTATTTTAATCTTATATTTTTTTTAATATTCGTGGAAAATTTTTGTAATACGTTGCACTCGTCTGGTTATTACTATTTATTTTTCCCCAGAGATTGTCTGTTTATCGGTGGAGAGGAGGAGAGTGGAGGAATATTAATTGCAGAAGAAGCATTTTATCAAAGCCTGCTAGAACTAGAATTTCAAAACCCGGAATATTTACAGGTCCGTTCTGATAATTAAACTGTTTTTAAAGCATTTTTGAAAGATTTAAAAATAAGAATAATGACTCAAGCAAGAATTTACCCAAAAGGAAAGTCACAAAGCATTTCACCAAATGGACCCAATGAATAAAAGAAATTAAAATTTAAAATCCCTATAAGAATTGATGTGGGTTATTGTTCTTATTTTTAAATCTGCAGTATGATTCTACAGATGTTTTGATACCTCTTTCAAAAATTCTTTAAAATATTTATTAATTGACATCCCCACTAATTATAAAAAAAATTAACCCTTCTGTAGAATAAAATGATTGTTTGAATAGTTTTGGCACAACTAGAAAAAAAGCAATCAAAATTCATTGAAAGTACCCAAAGTTGTTAAGCTCACCTATAAAACAATGTTTTTATAAAAAACTTTGGATACAGGTATATTTTTTAGTCCAATTCCTCTTCCTCCATGGTTATAATTGTAAATAAAAAAGTGGATTTCGATTTTTTTGTTAATGAATAAATCTAACGGCTACATTCCTATAAATTCCTAGGCCTTTCTTAATTTCAGGGAAGCGACGTATCCGCAGGATGTATCCGACTCTTGATAAACTCCTGCATATTCTCTGATTGCAGATTGAATCCTCCCATATTTGCAAACAGGTGACAAAATTTCCAGTATAGCCTAGAAACCGATTAATATCCACTGGAATAGAACCGGTTATAAGCCATACTGAAAAATCATGTATCGTATCGTATTATATATCCATAAATATAAAAAAAATACAATCATAACATTAAAACCAGATTTGTTAACCCGTAGCTTTGGCATCTTCGGAGGTAACAAAACTAGTTTTAATCTTAAAATTGTACATTTTTTTATCCACGGAAAGCTGTTTATAATACGATGCGATAAATGACTAATACTCAATTTAGAATCATGATGGAATAGAACTTTTAAAACTTTATCCGGGTAGCAAAGAGAATTTTGTTAATTTGGTTAATATATTTTACAGCAATAATCCTTCTTAATCATTTTTTAATAAATATAAATATAAAATATAATAAATTTAGTTAACCTTTCAATTTAGAATCATGATGGAATAGAACTTTTAAAACTTTATCCGGGTAGCAAAGAGAATTTTGTTAATTATTTGAAAATGTGAAAGGTTAACTAAATTTATTATATTTTATATTTATATTTATTAAAAAATGATTAAGAAGGATTATTGCTGTAAAATATATTAACCAAGGAAGCTAGAAAAAGTCCATCCACAGATTATGACGTCATGCGATAGAATAGCCAATGAGAGGCCAGTATACACCAATGGTAAAATATATGTTGGCCTCTCATTGGTTATTATATCGTATGACGTCATATTCCGTGGACGGACTTTTTCTAGCTTCTTAACCAAGACTATTTTCATTTTATATTTCTTAATCGACATAAAAATGGCATTATAGTAAAAATCGACATACTGATAATAGGACAGCCATGGCCACTAAATTAACTGTCATATTCACAATATACTACCCATGAATTATCAATATAGGGGGGAGGCGGAAGTGACACTTTGTGAAACCAAAATCAAAAGTCAAAGGAACTCAACTAAATAAAGAGTTACAGCTCTGAGATTTGACATGGCAGTTGCTTGAAAGAGGCACAATATGGAACAGTGAAGAAACGGCGGCGGAACCGCTGTTCCCGCCGGAAATCGCCGTTTCCCGCCTAAATTTTTTGCCTTTTCTAGCCAAATTAGAAAATTTTAAATTATCTTAGATAAACTTTTTTTAATAAATATTTCTCTGATATTTTCACTTGACACTATTTTTCAAACATGTCAATATTTTAAAAAGTTTCAAGTGCAAATATAAGGAGCGGAGAAGTGTGGTTTAACTAGAAGTATGATGACGTTCCTTATATTTGCACTTGACACTTGTGATTTTTTAACATTGACATGTTTGAAATATTATAAGAGTTAAGTGAGATGATTGAAAATTGTATAATTTGGCGATAAAAGGCAAAAAATTAATTCGGCGGTTTTCGGCGTGAGCGGCGGTTCCGCCGCCGATACTTCACAGTTCCATATTGTACCTATTAAAAGCAACTGCCATGCTAAATGTCAAAGCTGTAGCTCTTTATTTAGTTGAGTTCCTTTGACTTTTAGTTTTGGTTTGAAGAAGTGTCACTTCCGCCCCCTCCCTTTATAGCGCGGAGTTGATGTATTTTCAAAGACCCAATTAAAAGTAGGCACAGGGTCCTTGGGATAGGGACATACAGTTATTTAACCCCTTTCCCCTTTATTGTTTTTCTCTAATAACTTACCTGGGATTAAAGTTTCTTTTTCGTGGATGTTGCTTTACTTGTTTTATAATAAAAGTTATACCGTTACTTTCTATTAATTAAAAGAAATTAGGTATAGATAAAATTTGCTAAATTTCTAAATTAAATTACCTTATCTTACGAAAGTTCAATATTTTGTTATATATTTAAATATACAATAGTTAATTTTCTTGTTTGTCGACCAAATTAAGATTTTATTAAATCCGGATTCGATGATTTTATTAAATTTGGTTCATCTTAAATATTTGGATGCTTTTCCTGAAATTGCCTTTCGAGCACTGAAACTCCTCCCCTTTTATTCATGAAATAGATTAAGAATAAGGAGGGGTAGGTATTTTTGTCTCTTTGCCTAACCTTGAGGTGCCCTAAACCTGCGTGGCTACCTAATACCCAATATAAACGAATCTAACCTGACCTAAAGTATAAAATAAAAAAAAATACCCGCTTCCCTTATTTTCAAATTCTTAAGATTTTAAAAAGTGACGCTTCTTTAAAAGTTTAGTTTGTTGGTATTTTTTTTCTTGACGATGCGTATATTTATATACGAAAGTTACAATTTTGTTAGAAAGGTTTTGGATCCCACATGGATGAGTCTCCCCATAGGGCCAAGAACAGGGTTCCGAAAAGAATAATAATTAAAAGGCCATCCAGTTTTTTTGGTTCTTTATTTAATTTTAAATAATAAGCTTTCTTACAGTAATGGATATATTATTACTTGGATGCTACACCAAATTTTTATGTTCTCAAATAATGTGTAACTCTCAGTGGGCTGAACAATGATAAGAGGTACATAACTGGATAAACGAACTTACCAAAAAATGAGTTCCATATTAGCAACCTAAATTGACGTAAATTTTCCCTGTCATAATATCCACGCATATTCTATATCCATTCTTACTGTCTAATGAATTTGTTCTAGATTCTTTAGAAAAAGGATTCTTTAAAAAAATAAGTTGCAACTCATTTTACATCATGTTATTGAAAAACTTAATTTTTAAAAATTGTTTTTAATTTTTCAACTTCTTATTAAATTTAAATTGATTGATGTAAAAGAAGTTTCTTTATAATTTAATTATAAATATGATTTTAGATATTTTTGTACAGAATAGATGCTACGTGATTTTTCTAAAATATTAATGAAATATTTTTATCTGAACTCGCATCATTTGTAGCCACGATTAGTGCCCTGGGAAATGGGGATAGATGTCACCGCTTTTGGCCTTCATATTCTATTAACGTCTTAGTAAAGGGAAAGAGACCCCCTAGAAAATAGATGTGATATAGAGTTTTTTCTGATGTCAATAGAATATGTAGGCCAAAAGCAGTGACATATATCCCCATTTTGATTTGGCACTATAGTCAGCTACGCAAAATTAGTAACGTGTCGGCTTGCTGTCGGTGACGGGTTCAAGTCTGAACTACGTCGCGTAATAATACTACCTTCTGCTGTATGTTAGGCGCATGACATCTTTAGTAATTTCTGAGCCTTTAAAATAGGAGGTGCAAAACATTACTATGCACAGCTAAAACTTCCTATCAAAGGTCGTATAATTAAAGGGTCGGTTGTTTGGTGTGTGTTACTTTACCTAATAACCCAGGATTTTAAAAAGAAATGAAGACATTGCTTTTCTTATTAACCTTACGAAGTTATTTAACAAGCTGTCTGTAACGTATATATATCCGTGTATATATATATATACATCTAAGGAGGGAGAAGACATTGGGCTGTTTATTACACTTGTCCCCGAAGTTTCATAATAACGGTTTCTTATTCGTTGGTTTAACAACTTTGGGAACTTTGATTGAATGATTTCGATAAGTTGAATGTCGAACCGTTACAACCGCTAATTGTAATCTACAGAGAGGTTATTTTGTATATTATCATTAGGGATGTAAATCAATTGATTGACTTTTGTCTTATCCCTTTATATCCCTGCTATACATCCATCCATCTATTTTCTATCAATCTATCCATCCTTTGGACTACTTTTTGTTGACATTGCACAAGTTTGTTCTTTAAGCTGTAAAAATGTTTATGTTGTAAAATTAATGCAGTAAAAGATATTTATATTTATAGGCAGCTTTCCTCGGATAATAAATTAAAGAATTTTAAGACTTAACGTTTAAAACCAGTTTTGTCAGCATCGAGAAGCCGAAGGATCGCACTAACAAAACTGGTTTAATTTTTTTTTTAATTTAAATATTTGTGGAAAATTGTCTGTAATCCGATGCTATACATGATTTAAATCCGATGGTTTATAACCAGTTCTCAGCCATTCTAAAACATTATGTATAGCATCGTTTACAAACAATTTTCCACGAATATTAAAATAAAAATCATAGAATTAATACAAGTTTTGTTAGCCCGGGCCTTTGGTCAGGGAACTAAAGGGATAAGACAATGGCGAATAAATTGATGTACATCCCCAATGATGTTACACAAAATTACTCCTTCTGTAGAATATTACTTTTGGTGGTTGAAACGTTACTTACACTATACTTAAGGAACCAACCAATAAAAATTCAATAAGTCCCCAAAGTTACAAATACAAAAACGAAACTATAAAACTTTGGGAACTAGTGAAATAAACAGCCCATTGTCCCCTCCCTACCTGGATCAAAGTAGTTTTACGCCTAAATTAAGGTCAACTGTCCATAAACCTTGCAAGAAAATATATTTTAGCCTTCAAAAATATTAGATGATTAAAAATGAAATTAATATTAATAATTTGCATTTTTTCAGTCAATGCACGATGATTCTTTCAAACAGTTGGATTTATAATTGCATAACAGGTGAATTATAATTACTTTTCTGCTAGCATTCAGTAATTATGGTATTATGGTATTTCAATGTGATAGAAAGCAGGTTCTAGTGCTTTGTAAAAAATAACGTCATCACAATACAAATGATCAATGGTAGGCCAGTATTTATTTTACCATTGGTCAATTTCAATGTTTACTGGCCTATCATTGGTCGTTTGTATTATAAGACGTCAAGTTTTATTAGGCACTATAAGCTGCTTATATTTTATGACCTATGAAGATGATATTAGCGAGGACATTCTATAATTTGCTTTATCTGTCCGTCCATTAGTCCGTTCAAGTATGGGAGAAATGTGTTTACTCAGGATAGACTGCTGATTTTTATCAGGATCCTCCATTTCACTTAGTACTTCTGTCATGATACAATTCTTTATCATATATTTTTTTCTTTTTCTCTCTTTTTATCACTGAACATCTGCTCTACAACTTACTTTGTCCGTTTGTCCATCTACGATTATGGATTTTGTCATCCTTGTTTTGAATTATGATAAAAAAGATTAGTAGCCAGAGAGAGAGAGTAAGCGCTGAATTAACTTTGAATATTGTTTTTAGGAATTCGCATCCATGAGGGTTCAACAGTTAGTCTTCTTAATTCTCAAATTTCTGGGAGTAATGGACCCTGTATTCTTGTAGATACCATGGCAACACTAAATATTAGGTAATAGGACCCTGTATTCTTGTAGATACTATGGCTATACTAAATATTAGGTAATAGGACCCTGTATTCTTGTAGATACTATGGCTACACTAAATATTAGGTAATAGGACCCTGTATTCTTGTAGATACTATGGCTACACTAAATATTAGGTAATAGGACCCTATATTCTTGTAGGAACACAGTAATAGTGTCTGACTGATTATGACGCAACAAAAAAAAATTAGCCAATGAGAGGCCGTTATTGACCAATGGTAAATTTATAGTGGCCTCTCATTGGCTAATTTTTTTTGTTACGTCATAATCAGTCAGACACTATTACTGTGTTCTTCTTGTAGATACTTTGGCAACACTAAATATTAGGTAATAGGACCCTGTATTCTTGTAGATACTATGGCTATACTAAATATTAGGTAATAAGACCCTGTATTCTTGTAGATACTATGGCAACACTAAATATTAGGTAATAGGACCCTGTATTCTTGTAGATACTATGGCTATACTAAATATTAGGTAATAGGACCCTGTATTCTTGTAGATACTATGGCTATACTAAATATTAGGTAATAAGACCCTGTATTCATGTAGATACCATGGCAACACTAAATATTAGGTAATAGGACCCTGTATTCTTGTAGATACTATGGCTATACTAAATATTAGGTAATAGGACCCTGTATTATTGTAGATACCATGGCAACACTAAATATTAGGTAATAGGACCCTGTATTCTTGTAGATACTATGGCTATACTAAATATTAGGTAATAGGACCCTGTATTCTTGTAGATACTATGGCTACACTAAATATTAGGTAATAGGACCCTGTATTCTTGTAGATACTATGGCAACACTAAATATTAGGTAATAGGACCCTGTATTCTTGTAGATACTATGGCAACACTAAATATTAGGTAATAGGACCCTGTATTCTTGTGGATACTATGGCTATACTAAATATTAGGTAATAGGACCCTGTATTCTTGTAGATACTATGGCTATACTAAATATTAGGTAATAGGACCCTGTATTCTTGTAGATGCTATGGCTACACTAAATATTAGGTAATAGGACCCTGTATTGTTGTAGATAATATGGCTACACTAAATATTAGGAAATAGGACCCTGTATTCTTGCAGATACTATGAATATACTAAATATTAGGTAATAGGACCCTGTATTCTTGAAAATACTATGGATATTTATTTTTCAATTATAAGTGATTATTATAATTGATTGTTATAGTTGCAATTGATTGTATTTGATTATAAGAAAAAGTAGCATGTATATTGTATACTGTATACTTAGACGTCAATTTATTAGGCATCTCTAGAATTAAATAAGAGATATCAAAAAGAGTTCTATATTTTAAGTGTTTTTGTGAAATGTTAAAAAAGAACCAAAAATGACAACTGTAATTAATATTTAATAGTATTCATACTGATAGCAGTTACAACCGACCATAGCATCTACATAGGAGCTATGTATGAAGAGTAAGGAAAGCAAAAAAATGCCTAAAACCATTCCAAGACTTGATTATAAAAATCAAGTAGCATAAAACAACCCTGAGACCTTTAGGAAGCTTCCATAAAATGAAGAACATAAGCGGTTCAGTAATTATCCAAATCTTAAGCTATACAGAAAAAAAAATTATACTTTATATGATAGGAGAAGAAAAATTAACATTAACAATTAAAAAGTAAGAGCCCAATGTGTGTTAAAGCAACACTTTTTGAATAAAGCATACCTATATCTCTGTGTGTTAGAAGTAAAGCTATTCCTAAAATATTCCCTCCGACTGCACAAACATAATTTATGTTTATTGGCCACTAATAAGAATTTTCCTTGTTATTACATTATTACCTGATAGATTGTTGAATATAATTATTTTCTTGCCCTTATGTTATCCAAGGCTTTGCGTCAATATAAACACATGGATTTAACAAGATTTGGGTTATTTTGATAATATTGTCCGAGTATCATAAAAACATCAAACTAAAATTTATAAGTTTACAAAAGAATAATAAACTGTAGTATTTTAATAATAATACATAAGCTAATTGCAGATTACGTAAAGGTTCATGGAAAGAAGACAAAAGATTCTAAAAAAGGGCAAACATTACGTTTCTAGGATTTGACGGCAGATAGGCTAAGAATGACCTATAATCAATGTTAAGGTGTCCATAAAAGCATCTTGACATGCTTTATGAATTGTATAACTTGGCACAAGCTAGGGTCTTTCTCTGATATTTCAAGTATTTTGTACAAGTAAAACGTCTAAAAAATTTGGCTTAGAACTAACAAAGTACTTGAAATATGTAAGACAGGCCATAGTTAGTGTTGAGTTATTTGTAATGCATGCCATAACACTTTTATAGACCTTTTAACATATATTTTAGCTCCTACCTAACCCATCTGAGGTCAAAACTTTTAAAGGAAATTGTTGCCTTTTTTTGTAATAAATTTGTCTTTTTTCCAAAATACTCAGAAAATTTTATTTTTGATAAAATTGTTCAAATAGTAGAAATTTCATATTTACTCCGTTGCATTTGATATTTGTATAAAGTGTTTTTTTTTTGAAGAATTTATGTCATTATACATTTGTAAAATCATAATAATCATACAAGTTGATTGTAATAAAATCTCAGTTGTGTATACAGTCGCTTAATATCTACAGTCTTCTATCATTATACAAAAGAAAATGAGAGAGAAAAAAGGTTAAGGTGAAGCATTTTACAAAACGCTCAGTGCTCTAGTCTTATTGTTGGTGGAAAAACCTTTGTGTAGTTCTAGGAAAGTGTGTGTGCTTTATAAATTATTTAATTTACTCTAGACAGGTGTGTGTGTGTGTATAACAATTATATATGTTTGGTTATCTATAATACAAAGTAGAAAGATGTTTGTCTGTCTGTCAGTCTGTCCGTCCGTCCCTTAAGATCTCGGTAACCACTGAACCGATCGGATTCTACTCTTCAGAGAATATACCTACTGGTCCTGTGGTGGTTTTAGGCTACTTTCTTGGGGGGTGGGACACCCCCAACTCCCCAAACACAAAAAATCCACCACCCATTTTTTTTTGTAGGGGATTTCCTTGGTCCTTTTACGTATTTCGCCCAAATTTTTTTTATCACCTCTTGGGGCAAAGCCCCTAGAGGCTAGGGGCGAAGCCGCTAGTTCATTATATTAGACATATTTACCTATATATAGTTCTAGCCAGGTGTGTATATAAGACGTATAGATGCTTGATAGTTGATTATATCAGATATTTTTACCTATATATAGTTCTAGCCAGGTGTGTAAATAAGAAGTATAGATACTTGATTATTGATTATATCAGACAGATTTACATTCATTTTCTCATTAGAGCTACAGCTTTTCTTTATCTAGCACATCATTCTTTTAGTTTTAATGTATATTATAATTATTGGTTAAAACGTTGGGACACTCAAATAAATCAAAACCAATCAAAATTCAATAAAAGGTTGAAAAGCCATGGAATAAGAAAACATAAGACTTTGGGGACTAGTGTAATAAACAGCCAAATGTCCCCTCCCTCTCTGCTAAAAAAAACTGTATACTTTTTTTCTGATGACATTAATGAAGTTAAGTTATAATACAGCACATAAGTTTGAAAGTGATCGGAATATATTAAGAGCTAGGCCTAAACAATATTAGTTTTCCTGGGTATAATTATAGCTGGTCACTTAGGTCACTTTTTTAGTTCTTCCGTTCATTACAGGGAAACTAGATGAAGGTGGTTATTCATTAAAGTTATTTTCATCTGGTATTTACTAGTGATGATTCCCCTGACGTGATTTATTAAAAAAAGCGTCGGCAGTCAGACTACTTTTTAATGTATTCATATAGTATGATATAAAAGAAACTGGATCTCTGTCTGTCTATCTGTCTGTTTGTGTGTCTGTACCGAAGAAGCTCGCTAACCACTGAATATATATGGTTCTCCTTTATTGAAATATGTTTTTCAGAGGTTCGTTGATAGAAGGTTCAACTCAAAAATCCACAGGTATCCTTATATTAAAGTAATAGGATCTCTGCCTGCCTGTCTGTTTGTTTATCTGTTTGTCTGTCTGTTTGTTTGTTTGTTTGTTTATCTGTCTGTAAAGAAGGGTCTCGCTAAACGCTGAACCGATATGTTTCTTCTTTACAGTGTAGCTTCTCATATAGATCCTGGGAAGGTTTATAGCTATTTAGGGAGAGAGGGTACCACCATCCTCCCAAAGAAATCGCAAAAAAAATATATCTAGCGGCCGTTTGGGCATATTTGGTAAACACCTGATTTTAACATAAATTTAAAAGAAAACTATTTCAAAGGTCTAGCTTGATGTTCATGTTATTATCTATCCCAAGAGAGAAAACTTTCCCGCCAGATTAGAAATTTATAAAATTTATATTTGGAAGGCATGCCTATCCCCCTATTCCCCAGCTTCAGAGATATACCCCTAGCTAATAAAATTGAATATTGGATTTGATTGTTAAATTGTTTCACTGTTGGTGGATTAAGCCTCAATTTTCGAAGATTTTTTTTGAAAGATAAAATTTTTTTTACAAGGTTTTACTTCCTTTAGGACGTTTGTCCCTTTAGGAGGTTTGTCGGTGTACCAATTCTGTGCATGCATTTTTATTCTGCATTATATTCAAACTTCATAATCATAAACATCTTAAATATAACTTAAAGTTTTTTTTTTAATTTTAGGTGTTTTAATTAAAGGAAACAGCAAGACAAATATTGCAAAATCTCTTATAAGGTAAGATACAATTTTAAAAGGGCGGTTTCTCTCAAATAGGAATTGAATAACAAACGCACGTTTCTATAAAAAAAAAGTCTTATTATAGGTTAGGTTAAGTAAAGTAAATAAGGTGACAGAAGGGTCTCGCAGGTTTTTCTATCTATATCTATCTTATTTTGTTTTAATTTAGAAATCATAAGACGGCAGTGAGCTGTTTTGAATCTGATCTGGTATTTGAAAATAATTGTGTTATTGATATAGGTATAATTATCTTAAGTTGTGCAGCTACTCTATAAATAGGCGTCCGTCCATCCGATTTATGCTTTTGACGGATATTAGAAATGATAATAATTTATACATAACACCAACCTTATATAAGTCCTTAGGGGCCGATGGCCCGGTCTACCAAAACTGGTTTTGGTTTTTATGAGTTTAATTTTGATATTCTTGAGAAATTATCTGTAATATGATGCTACACATGATTTTCCAGTATGGCTGAGAACCGGTTCTAATCCAGCGGATATTAATCGGTTTCAAACATGTTGCAGAACATGTTTTGGATGCAACTATTCCTATTTTCTCTTAAATTTTGGATGATTCAAATCGATTTTACTTAATTTTTAAAAGCGAAGCTTGTCTAATTTATGTTAGTATGTTTAGAATAAAATAATAAGAAGATTCTTGTATCGACAAGGTATAATCTTCAACTCTAAGGGCATTACCATCAACGTTTTAAATATTTTTGCAGCTTTTCTGACACTTAATATTTTTATGATAAAATTATCCTACTCATGAATTTCTGTATTCTACATGAAAAGTAACTTCACTCTTAATCGTTAATAATCATTTTTTCCCGAATATTGAGCTTTGTTTTTATGGATATTAATATCATTGTTAATTTATATTTTGGTAACAATGATTAAGAGTTAGAAAGAATTGTTTTTCTCGTATTCATTCGAATCCGGTGGATAGAAACCGGTTCTCATCCATACGAAAAAACTATGTCTAGCATCGTATTATATCTAGCTTTCTACGAATATAAATATGTACAATCAAAAGATTAAAACCTTTTTTTTTTAGCCCGTGCCTTCGGCACCTCGGAGCTAAAAAACTTTAAAATCTTATAATTGTACATTCTATATCCGCGGAAAGCAGTTTATAATACGATGAGGAATTTTTTAATTTGTTAATGAAAACTTAAGTACTTTTGTTTTTCATCTAAAGTGAAGCTATTATGAAAAGGTTTGTCCGTATGTCCCTCCATAATTTTAGCATTTACTAGGGCATTTTAGCATTGTCCTTTTTACTTCAAAATATACATGATTAAACCAGGGAGGGATGGAACATTGGGCTGTATATTACACTAGTCCCCAAAGTTTTATAATAACGTTTCTTATTTGTTGGCTTAACAACTTTGAGGACTTTTAATTGAATTCTTATTGGTTGGCTCATTAAGTTGAGTGTCTAAACGTTTCAACCAATATATGTAATCTACAGAAGAGGTAAATTTGCCTTTCATCATTGGGGATGTAAATCAAATCAATTTATCGGCCATTGTCTTATGCCTTTAGATCCTTGTAAAACACATTTTAACGTACTTTCCAATAACAATCATGGAGATGCCACGATGAAAAAGTTATACATAATTTGTACAGGAATCCCAATGCAGAGTTTGAGATAGCACGATGCAACCAAACCTGAATTTCTACCAAATTAATCCTCAATATTTTTCAGGGCTCGGCAGATGCGCATCAGCGGCGTGTAAGCTTTATTGAAATCGTCCTATTATAACTTTAAATTCAGCTGGATGTCTAAGTCTGCTCCTAAACAGACAATCCATCTTTTTGAGAATTGTTAGTGGATTAAAATTTGAGGCTTATGTGCGGCTGATGCGCGGCTGTCAAGCCCTGATATTTTTTTAATATGTAGGTGAAGAGTTTCAGAATGAAGAAATTGACGTCAATGGTTTCGAGGTAACATTTTTTTGGCAGGGAGGGGACAATGGGTTGTTTATTACACTAATCTATAAAGTTTAATTATAACGTTTTCTTATTAGTTGGCTGAACAACTTTGGGGACTTTTATTTGTTGGTTCAATAAGTTACGTGTCCAAACGTTTCAACCACTTATTGTAATCTAATAAAGGGATAATTACATCATTTACAATCATTGGGGATGTGCATTAATTTATCGGCCATTGTCCTATCCCTCTAGATCCTTGTAACATTTTATAGTATGGTGTTCCATCATCTCTGTATGAAAAAGTATTTTTTTGCAATGTCTGAAAACAATACTCTGCTATTTATTACTATACAGGTTGATTCAGAATAAACTGTGTTTTCCGATTTTCTGATACAACCAGACGGAATACAGAAAAAATAATAAATTCTTTTTCTCTGTAAAAAAATACATTAAACATAGAAAAGGTGTTTTCCATATTTCTTAAAATAACGGTGCATTTTATAGCTTAAATATTTCAAAATGTGCGTATGATGCTTTTTTTACAGAGAACAAGGACATATAATCATTTTTTATGTGTTCCTTTTGGTCGTTTCTGAAAATCGGAAAACTCAGTTATTTTGAATCACACTTCAGTATACAATCTCCTTGGACTTAAACACCCATTAAAAATTTTATGCTATTGTATTTTGCATTTGGGCAGGGCGCTTGAGGGATAGGACTATGGACGATAAATTGATGCACACCACCAATTAGGATAAACAAATTATCCCTTCTGGTGATTGAAAATATTATTTAAAAAATCTAATAAACCAACCAATAAACCAAAGTTCATTTAAAGTATCCAACGTATTTAAGGCATCGAATATGAACGTGATTGCTGATTATAAAACTTTGGGTACTAGACTACATAGACGTCCAAGGGGGAGGGGGGGGGGGAAAGGGGTGATTACCCTCTCCCCCCAAATGAATTTTGGATTTTTAATTTTTACCCCCCCCCCCAAAAAAAATGAAAAAGCTTGGACGCCCCTGCTAGACTAATTAACAGTCCACTGCCTCCATGACATTTTGATAAAACAAGAAACACTTTTTATACAGCGGAACCTATTCCACACTATATTTTTAAAAACGATGAACTGAATTTAGTTTCCGAAAGTGTGCGTAGCTTCCTCGTCCTATCTCAATATTTGCTACTAGCTAAAAAAGCTTCAAACTTCAAAAAAAAATCAAAATTTGAAAAATTAAAATTTTTGAATGTATAATGTATAAATCGTTTATACATTAAATCGCTTTTCCATTTGACCGGAGTCGCTGAAAATAGGGTCTGCAATAATTGGGTTATCTGCTGTACACTTTAGGAAACTAGGGCTCGAATAGGAAATTTATTTCAGCTGATCTTAAAAACACTAATTATTTTCTTTTGTTTTATACAGCCGAAAAAATTATCTTTTCTTTTTAAAAGCGAAGCTTTTCTATAATTAGGGTCGGTCTGTCCGTACGTCCGTCTGGCAGAGATAGATAGCTTTTTTCCGTTAATTTAGGCATCTTAGAATTTTCCTATCGATTTCAAACTTTGCATGGTGATTCATGTAGTAGTTAGATACGATTTAGAAAGCGTAGCAACTCTATAATCATTACCAGAATGTCCGTACGTTCATTTTAAACATGTTGATTTTTCTACTTTTTTAACAACAAATGTTTATGTGATCTAATTATCCGTTTGATCAGATTTTTTGTATATTGATTCCTGGGACAACAAAGTACAATATTATAAGCAAAGCAACTCTATAATCAAGTCCTAAAAATGTAAGTATGTCCATAAACATTATTCAGTATCAAGCAGTTTTTCAACAAATTCACTTACAATTTTGCTTCGACTCTTATACTTTTGTATTCTGATTATTCAGTTATGACACTATGCAAGCGTTAATGTCCGTTTGTCCTACCATTTCAGAGCTTCGCTTTTATGGATGTTGTCATCCTTATTTAATTAAGTTCTATACATTATTGCATATTGAAACAGAACTGTTTTTTGAGCAGAGATTTTAACTAAACAACTATGGGTCTTAAGGGATAAGACAGTGGACAAAAAATTGATGTACACCACTAATTAGAATAAACAAATTATCACTTCTTTTGATTGATTGATTAGCCATAGTCTCTTAGGGTTTGGACCTAAGTCTGTTGATTAGAAATATTGGTTGAAAAGTTTGAACTGATCAAAATTCAATAAAAGTCCCCAAAGATGTTAAGTCAACTAATACAAAACGTTATTATAAAACTTTGGGGACTAGCATAATAAACAGCCCATTGTCTTCCCCTCCCTTTCTGCATTTTTAGACATAATTGGATATTTTTAATATTAGTGTGTAACAATTCGCTCATCATTTTATCTAATATGTTACATCTTGTTATTGTCAATGAGGTAGGGACATTGAGCTGTTTATTACACTAGTCCCCAAAGTTTTACAATAACGTTTTAATTCTAAATGTTTCAACCCCTAATTGTATTCTACAAAAGGGGTAATTTAGTGTATCATCATAAATCAATTTATGGTTCAATGTCTTATCCCTTTAGATCCCTGTGTTATTGCTGTGCTTCCTACTAACATTTTTGTTCTTGTTTTAGTTGACAAGCGGAGCTGTGTGTATTAGAAACAAAGGAAATGACAATATCAACTCAAATAACTTTCATAACTGCGGCCTAGGTAATTATAATTAAACAAAAGCTACTCTATAGCATAGATTATAATTTGTCCGTTAAAATAACCTATTAAATAACCCGCAACCGTGTCTCACTCAACACGTAGTGCATCCGCTCGTCGTCGGAAAGGTGATAGGTTCGAATCACGCCCCGACACCGCGTCATAACGAAAGACGTTAAAAATGCTTCCTACTGCTGCTATGTCAGGTGCGCGACATAAATGGTTAGAGTTTGGGGAATGCACAATTAGGTCTTTTCAGATAAGGATCATGCAATCAAAGGGTTGTTTGTCTATTGGATGTTACTTAACCTGATATCCTTGGGTGTTAGAGTATCGCATCCTATTACATGCGGATGATGCTCTGGATTCTCTAGATGATCTCTTAAAAATCGAAGGAGAATCCCGAGATAATTACGGTAATACCATTGGGGCGAGATTCTCCTAATCTTTGAAGTGATTATCTAAAGAACCCAAGGATATCATCCGCTTGTAATAGGATGTTGGAAAGTGTGTTACCTTTTTTATATGTTTCATTATTATTTGGCCACAACTTGGTCAAAAATGCTCACAAATCAGACCTTTTTCGACCGAAGATTCTCAAATGGTTCCTTTACAAGCCCAATCAATCATTTTTTAAGATATCTTTATATTTTAAGGAAAATTGATGAAAATATCAAAAAAAGGCAAATTTTTGTGTTACCTTTTATTTGCAAAGATACCATAAAATCAACAGAAAAAAATACTTATTTTTGAACCCAGTAATAGTGTCGGACTGATTATGACGTAAAAATAAAAAATAGCCAATGAGAGGCCATTATTGACCAATGGTAAAATTTATAGTGGCCTCTCATTGGCTAATTATTTTTTCTTACGTCATAATCAGTCCGACACTTTTACTGGGTTCCTTATTTTTACTTTTCTCTCATTTTTAAAGTTTTATTCTGTTAAATTGGCTATTCTTGAAGGGATTTATACATTGATTTTTGATAATCTAAATCTTAATTTTGGGGGTGATGATCTTAAGGACGCTATTACAGATGGTATCAAAGTACATGAGCGTTATGACAACTCATCTATAGAACTATGGTCCAATTTTTGTATTTTTAGCAGCCTTCAATAAAAAATTGTAACAAGAAATATGACCATTTTTTAAAAACTACTCAGACCATAGTTTAATAGACAAGTTGTCATAATGCTCATGTATTTTGATACCATCTGGGTCATCATCATCAACAACAAGAGCGTCTTTAAGATCATCATCCCCAAAATTAAGATTAAGATTATCATTTTTTTACCACATTAAAAACTTTTTGTTTTACTTTTTGGGCTTATTACTATTGCTTACAAGTAATTAACTAAATCCTGTCAACTGGAGGTTGGCAGCTGTCCTCTGAAGTGATAAGGGTTGAATTTTTTATTCTCCAAATTTTCTTTCTTTGAAATACATTAATTTCTACCCAATACTAAAACAATACAGGGTTGGTTGTCTGTTGGATGTTACTTAACCTGATATCCTTAGGTGTTAGAGTATCGCATCCCATGCGGATGATACCCTGGATTCTCTAGATGATCTCTTAAAAATCGAAGGAGAATCCAGAGATAATTACAATAAATAATAAAGAACAAGGATATCATCCGTTTGTAATAGGATGTAATACTTTAACGCCCTTTTTAGGTTAACAGCCAACAGACAACAAACCCTTTGATTGTACTTTAATGAGTTTTATAACTGCGGTCTTGGTTTAATTAGTAGCGGAGCTACTCTATATTATACTTGAATTATATAATTGTTCATCTGCAACTCTTTGATTATTAACTCTAATAGTTTCATAACTGCAGTCTTGGTTTAATAAGTAGAACAGCTACTCTATATTATACTTGAATTATATAATTGTTCGTCTGAAACTCTTTGATTATTAACTCTAATAGTTTCATAACTGCAGTCTTGGTTTAATAAGTAGAGCAGCTACTCTATATTATACTTGAATTATATAATTGTTCATCTGCAACTCTTTAATTATTAACTCTAATAAGTTTCATAACTGCAGTCTTGGTTTAATTAGTAGTGATATAAATGGATCTAAATGAATGGCTGATAAATTGATGTTCATCCTCAATGATGATACACAAAATTACCCATTCTATAGATTGCAATTAGTGGTTGAAACAATTGGGCACTTAACTTAATGAACCAACAAATAAGCACTTAATAAAAGTCACCAAAGTTATTAAACCAACTAATAAAACTTTGGAGACTATAGTGATAGACAGCCCAATGTCCCCTCGCCCCCTGAGTATAATTTAAACGTTTGTGCGTTCATCCATAGCTACGGCAGCCCTGACTTCTAGAAAATACCTTAAAACCTCAACAGGACCAGTAGATATGTCCCCTAAAGAGTAGACAATGTGTTCAGCTTTTAATCTTCAGACAGATAGACGGACAGACATCATTTTACTTTGTATTATAGTTAGAAAAAGAAAACAACTAAATTTTAACTTGACTACAAAATTAAGCTTTTCAATAATTATTAAATCTTCATTCTTTGATTTTTTTTAGTTTTTCTGGTGCAAAATGGAGCAGAACCAACAATCAATGATAATAACATAGAAATGTGTCTTATAGGTTATAAGTAGCACAGCTACTATATAGTAAGTGTGTGTCTATAAGTCTGTCCGACAGAGAAGTATGTAACTATATACTCAATTATATGTATGTAGGATTTCTTTTAGAATTTCAGTGTGATGGGGAAATTAATCATTAAATTTTAACAGAAAAAAGACGTAAAAAATCTTTAAAACAAGACGAATAATGTAGAACAGTTGCAAAAATATCCTATATTTATATAGAAGCTGCACACCAAAGGCATTTTGAGTACTGATAACCTTTCATCCCCCACACCCCTAAATTATCTTTGCAATAAATCTAAATTAAGGGGTAAGCTACGTTTTTTTATCCTATGCATTGCCAATGCCTACCCCCTAACTCTGCTTGTCCTATAACTCTCCCTAACCCTGCAAGGTTACACATTACCCAATATAACCTAACCAAAACTGACCAAATGTAATAAACAAAAAAAAATGAAAATCTCGCCCCCTCCCCCACTCTATTTAATTTAAGTTTATTTCAAAAAAAATGGAAAGGGGTTATCAGTGCTAAACAAGGTACTTTATGTGAAAGCGCCGCTGTACTGCTTAAAGATTTATAGCCATGGGGTATCGTTGTATGATCAACACATGTTTAATTCCCAATATAAGTATATGATATATGTTCAGGGAAAGAGGTGTCAAGTAATAGTTATTTATAGCATCGTAGTATAGACAGCTTTCCGTGGATATTAAAATGAAGGATTGTAAGTTTTGGCCGATAGGGGCTAACTAATCAATTTCATGATTTTATTTTCGTGGAAAACTTTTGTTATGCTAAATATGATTTTTCAGTATGACTGAGAACAGGTTTTAATCCTGCGTATATCAAGAGAGGTCTATATTGGCAACCTAAATTGACGACAATTTTTCCCTTGTCATAATATCCATGTATATTTTACATCCATTATTCTAGATATAAAATAAATATTCACACTCATGGTGTATTATAAATTCCGTACAATTATTTTAATCGCAAATAGCCATTTCATCTAGAAATAAGATCATGTATGTATTTTCAAAATATTGGTTAAAGTATACTTATTAAAATGGTCTCGTTATTAATGTAAATAGTTAATTAGTTTTTTACGTTTTATCTGATATGATTTTTATGTCTATATTTATGAAAATAAATTGCGATTACGATCTGATTTTGGCCAGTTTTTTGGCTTTATGCGTTCACAATATATTTGCTACTAGTGGCTACGCCCCTAGAGTCCTCTAGGTTCATATGAAATGTTTTCGTTTCAATCTATTTTAAGGTCAGCTGTTTACCAAAAAATATCTGCTAGTCGGCTCTACATATTTTTCGGTATCTTTGGGGATATCTCTTAGGAGGATGGTGATACCCAAATAGCTATAAATCTATGAGAAGCTACACTGTAAAAAAGAACCATATCGTTTCAGCGGTTAGCGAGATCCTTCGCTACTTTATTATGATGATTTTATATTTGGCCATTATAATAATGTTTTACTGTGGGATGCATTCCTATTACGATTTTTACGAATATAAAATTAATACGGAAGTGATATTTTTCCCACATAAACAGTTTTCAAATATATTATGATGGAAAACGACGTCGTTTTTCTGTATTTTGACGTGAATAGAAAAAGTGGGAGACCCAATAAAACCATATTTTTATTGCCTTCAACAGTTTGATAGTTTGGGACTTGATGTTTTATATAAATGTATCTTTTAACAATGACAATAACCTCCTAACTTACAATAAGGTCCCCATAAAGTTTTGTAGTCGTAATCGCTTATTAAATGTGAGCCTTTCTATAATTAGGGTAGGTCCGTCCGTCCGTCTGGGATAGTTAGCTCTTTTTGTTGATTTAAACAATTTTGTTAGAATTATGCATTAATATTCTGCTTGTTCAGTTCTGACACTCTACAAGTGTCAATGTTCATTTGCCCCACCGTTTCCGTTTCAGGGCTTCGCTTTTATAGATGTTGTCATCCTTGTTTTATCTAATGCTCGGATGCGCCACTAGTGGACTCTAGGGGAAATTGAGAGAATACTTACTTGTAGTCTTAAACGGAAAAAAATAAAATAAATCACTGGAGAGAGGGTAGATTTTTTAGGGGGGATTTTTCTTGGGTGGTTAGATTTATCCTTTCCAAAAATAATTAAACCTTCTTTGGTTCTATAAGAAACTTCATGTCCATTTTAAAAATCTAAATTGGTATCATTATATAAAAGTTATGCCCAAAAACTTTAAATGGCAGTACTAACATTTCGGTATAGTTATGTAGAACTACTACGCTTTATATATAAATTATTATACCTAACTGCATGTTAGAGGAATCATCATGCCGCTTTTAAAATCGATAGAACAATTATATCTTGCATAAATTAATGATAATAGCTTTTCGTAACTGACACACGGAATGAACTGCTCTTACTACAAAAAAAGCTTCGCTATTTTCTCCCAACTTGTTTGATTTTTACAGACAGACAATGAATAATGATAATTATGTTTTTGATAGAACAATTCTCGATATATATTATATACTAATCAAGAAAATTATACAAAAAGGTGATTTATATCCGCTGGATTAGAACCGTTTCTCAGTTATACTGAAAAATCATTTATAACATCGTATTACAGACATTTTTCAATATATTAAATATAAAAATATGATTCATAAAATTAATACCAGTTTTGTTAGACAGGGCCTTTGGCCCCTCGGGGCTCACAAAACTGGTTTAAATCTTTTGATTTTTTGGGTTTTTGAAAAGGAAAAATTTGCTCACAAAAAAAAATATTTTTTTAGACCAACAAAATAAACGTAGAGGGATAAAGTCCCTTTTCCTCCCAACCTATTGATGTCACTAGAGGCTAGGGGATAAGCCAGTAACACTGTACAACTACTATACTAAATGTTTTTCATATATGAATACTTATTGGATGTCAATAAAATGAGCTGCGATGTCTAGACCTGATATAATTAAACTAATTTGTTTTAACACTTACTTATGGTTTGTGTGTGTGGGGGGGGGTAGATATACCACACTTTTCTGGGATCTTGCTGAGTCAAGTATCAACTGTTGGGAATATCAAAGGATGACTCCATACACAATTTGAGCCGGATCCGGCCAAAACCGGCCGTGAATTTCATGAAAAACCGGTTTTTTCCGGTTTTTAGGGGGTATCTGTAAATCGATTCAGCTGGAGCAAAACCGGTTAGAGGTACAAAAAATTTTACTTCACATGAAATTTAGCCAATGCAATTGCCTACAAAAATGTACTTCATCATCAACTTGATTGGACAACTCTTTCCCCTCCAAAATGTCCATTAAAACCTCGGAAACGGCAAAAATCGCCAAAAATCACGCCTTCGGCGGCAAATAACGGCTAAACGGTCAGCTGGAGGCGAATGAAACATAAATAAAGAAATGTCTGCCTCAAAAAGTTGTTCAACATCAAAGAGATGCTTGAAGTCTCTAAAACGACTCCTTCCCCTCCTTTAAGGGGAAAAACTGAAAAAACGTGATTTTCAAAAGTATGCCCACTTCGTGGGTGTGGGGGGCACTGAACCCGTCACCCCAGGGTCACCAAATATAAAGTGTAGGCGGCCCACAATGCTGAATTTTCACCAAGTGAAAGTCTTGTGTCATTATCTCTTATGAGAAAAAAGTTATTAATTAATTAAAATTTCAAATTGTGATTTTTTGATGGATTTCTTTGATGAAATGACAGGCCGGTCAATTTTTAGGCCATTTTTTGCGGTTTTTGGGCCGTCACGCCCAAACGGTTTGAGATAATCTCACGGGACCTTTTGCCCAACCTAAGTCTGGTTATTTGTGAGGTCTAGGAAAAAAAACAGACTTACGCAAAAGATTATAATTATAATCTTTACACAGAAAAATGGCACGAGGTGAGGGTTTGAGGGGGCAAAATGAGCCGACAAGCGATTTTTGACGGCACGCAGCGACGTCGTGCTTCATCCAATCCGGGATTTTTTTTTTCTTAGACCTCAGAAATAACCAGGCTTAGGTCGGGCAAAAGGTCCCGTGAGATTATCTCAAACCGTTTGGGCGTGACGGCCCAAAAACCGCAAAAAATGGCCTAAAAATTGACCGGCCTGTCATTTCATCAAAGAAATCCATCAAAAAATCACAATTTGAAATTTTAATTAATTAATAACTTTTTTCTCATAAGAGATAATGACACAAGACTTTCACTTGGTGAAAATTCAGCATTGTGGGCCGCCTACACTTTATATTTGGTGACCCTGGGGTGACGGGTTCAGTGCCCCCCACACCCACGAAGTGGGCATACTTTTGAAAATCACGTTTTTTCAGTTTTTCCCCTTAAAGGAGGGGAAGGAGTCGTTTTAGAGACTTCAAGCATCTCTTTGATTTTGAACAACTTTTTGAGGCAGACATTTCTTTATTTATGTTTCATTCGCCTCCGGCTGACCGTTTAGCCGTTATTTGCCGCCGAAGGCGTGATTTTTGGCGATTTTGCCGTTTCCGAGGTTTTAATGGACATTTTGGAGGGGAAAGAGTTGTCCAATCAAGTTGATGATGAAGTACATTTTTGTAGGCAATTGCATTGGCTAAATTTCATGTGAAGTAAAATTTTTTGTACCTCTAACTGGTTTTGCTCCAGCTGAATCGATTTACAGATACCCCCTAAAAACCGGAAAAAAACCGGTTTTTCATAAAATTCACGGCCGGTTTTGGCCGGATCCGGCTCAAATTGTGTATGGAGTCATCCTTTGATATTCCCAACAGTTGATACTTGACTCAGCAAGATCCCAGAAAAGTGTGGTATATCTAGGGGGGGGGGGGTGGTTAAAAATTAGGAGGTTGCAAAATCCCCGCAAAACAAAAATAAATAAACTCAAAAAGTGGGTTACAATTTTGTTAGCGGGAGGGGGAAATCTATTACACATTCTAAAGAAAATTGGGGGTGTTATTAGCCCCAAAACTAACTTCTTGGACGTCTTTTGGATTCGGGAAGATGTTCCTAGACTATCGGGAGGGGGGGGGGGTTGTTTGTAAGATGATTATTGAATTTTAAAACCAAACATAGAAGCTCTACAAAGTGACCGAAAAAATAAGACGTGTGACGTCAATAGATCCATCTCTTTTGAAGGGGTTTCCTTTTCCCACTTCTCTTCTCATCCCTCATTTTTATAACGTCACACGGTTCATTTTTTCGGACACCAAATATATATTTCAGGTATTATATGTGGTGGCACCTCCCGTCCCAAGATGACACACAACATATTCCAGTGTATTCTCATGAGCATTGGCATCTTCATTGAGGCCTCCACAGGCTCTGTTCAAAGGTTGGTTGTTTTCAGAGAGGGCGGGCACATTGGGCTGTTTATTGCACTAGTCCCCAAGGTTTTAAGATAACGTTTTCTTATTCGTTGGCTCAACAATTTTTGGGACTTTTATTAATTTTTATATTGGTTGGTTCTTCAAGTTGAGTGTCCAAACGTTTTAACCACTGATTGTTATCTACAGAAGTGGTTAATTTTGTGTAACATTATTAGGGATGTACATCAATTTATCAGCCATTGTACTATCCCTTTAGATCCCTTTTTATTTAAAACAGGGCAGCCGATTATATCTGCGGCTGCAGCTTAAACACATACTAGCTGAGAGTAACTGCTGCGTTAGCCAAGAAAAACTAACTTAAAGCAGCAGTAGCCGACAGAGACTCAAAACTTTGCAGCAATGGTTCGGCTTCTACGAACTGCGCGACTATGTGTGGCGTCAGCTCTAGTAAATTCTGCCTAGCCCAACATTATCATTATTTCATTGAAAATGATTAAAACAAAGACAATTTTTTTCATAAATAGCACACAAGAAACAAAAAGAACGATACAAAAATGCTAGATCATAATATATTCTAAATACTGGGTGAATACATCAAAATAAAAGTTCGCCATTTATTTTATCTAAATAACCAATGCTCTTTTTAAAAACTTTTCATGTGTGATTTTTTTTATTCTTCATTGATAATGGAAGCTCTATATATTGTGTCTATAAAAAAAAGGGGTAAATTAAAAAACTGTTGGCCAAAAAATCACAGATGACGTCATATTAGAACATTGGACTATGCTAATATGTCATTCGGGATAGAAACAGCGTAAAGTTCCTCCAAAAAAAAATGACGTCATACAGTACAAAGTACCAATGATAGGCTAGTATTAATTGTAATTGACCAATGGTCCCTCATTGGTCACTTGTATTGTATGACGTCATTTTTTGGCGGCACTTACGGTGTTTCTTTGGGATACTTCGGCCAAAAGTTTTTTAATTTATCCACTTTTTGTATAGGCACTATAAAAGTTTCTAAAAAGGATGAAATATAGATTTTTAAAATATTTTATAAACATTTCAACAAAATTTAAGTTTTATAATCTTTATATTGTTATGTAACTTTTAAATTAATTTCTATTGGTATAATTCCTTAAAATGAAAATTGAACTAAAGACTCCCCCTTTTTAAACTTCTAAAAAGTGTTTCCAGTATGGCTCCGAAACCGATTAAAATCCGCTGAATTAGAACCAGTTCTCACCCATACTAAAATTCTTGTATAGTATCGTATTACAAGAATTACGCGATTATTCAAACAAAAATCATAATATTAAAACCAGTTTTGTTAGTCCTAGGCTTCGGCCACTCGTGGCAAGCTAAACTGGTTTAAATCTAGTTATTTTTTATTCTAATAACCGCAGGAAGCTGTCTATAATACTATGTGATAAATAACTTGTTTTTCTAAAGGTTGCATGTTGTCCAGTTTTGGTTTAAAAGAAAAATTTCTTAATTTTTTTAACTTTGTTTACAATATTTGATTTGCATTTTCAATAGATAATTTCTTATCTACTATAGAAAGAGTAATTTGATACAAAAGAAAATAACAAGGAACATATCGTCCAACAGTAGTAAATCTTTTTAAATGTAAACAGAACATTAAAATAGTCAGGGAGGGAGGGGACATTGTGTTGTTTATTACAGATGTCCCCAAAGTTTTATAATAACGATTTCTTATTCGTTAGTTTAACAACTTTGGGAAATTTTCTTGGCTTTTGGTTGGTTGGTTCATTAAGTTGAGTGTCCAAACGTTTTAACCACTAATTTTAATCTACAGAAGGGGTTATAATTATTGGAGATGTATAATAATTTATCGGCATTGTCTTATCCCTGTAGATTCCTGAAAAAAAGTTATAATTAACCTAAACGTTACCAACCATATGACCAATGGTTTTGTAAGTTAGTTGTTATATACAATATACATATTGAAATATATTGGTGTACGTTAAGTTGTTTGTTACATAAAATATATAAACATATTAGAATATATATTAGTGTAATTTAAGTTGACCTAGGCGTTATACATTGAATGACAGACAGGCAGACGTGCCTTGCAATGTCGCTCTGCTGATAATCATTAATATTACAAGAAAATTAAACAGGAACACAGTAATAGTGTCTGACTGATTATGACGTAACAAAAAAAAATGAGAGGCCGTTATTGACCAATGGTAAAATTTATATTGGCCTCTCATTGGCTATTTTTTTTTTGTTACGTCATAATCAGTCAGACACTATTACTGTGTTCATTAAACAGAATATATAACATGATAATTTGAGACAATTTGACTTCCGAATAGCGTTTAATACAAAATAACAAGGATGACAACATCCATAAATACAGAAGGACACGCTGAAATTTTAAGGACTTGATTATAAAGATTCTTCGCTTAAAATATTTTACCTTAATGTAATAGGAATCAGTAATCCAAAAATCAGATCAATCGGATGATTTTATCATATAAAAAATTGTTAATAAAAGAGTTAAGAAATGAACATGTTTAAAATGGACGTACGGACATTCTGGTAACGATTATAGAGTTGCTACGCTTTCTAAATCGAACCTAACTACTACAGGAATCACCATGCAAAGTTTGAAATCTATAGGACAATTCTAACATTCCTAAATTACCGAAAAAAGCTATCCGTTACGGAAGGACGGACTGACCGACCCTAATTATAGAAAAGCTTCGCTTTTTAAAATTATTGATGTAGGATCTTAAGGGATAAGACAATGGACTATAAATCAATGTACATAATAAAAAAAGTTGGCAATACTTATCATTCAAAATCTGAAAAAGAAGAAAAATGTGTTTTCTTGAAAGTTTTTATTGAATATATACAGTTTAGAGATTAATAAATAAAAGGAATAAACCCAAAAAAATAAGATAATATTTGGGTCACAAGAAATGAGCAAAGAAAGTTTTAGGGCACGACAGCCGCAGATGTAAGTCTTTGGGCTTTTTAAACCAATCATTTATCCTCAGTTGGGATAATTTTGTTTATCAATATTGTAGATGTAGATCAACACTAGAATTTGTCGACTATATGACATAACTAGCGGCTACGCCCCTAGAGGCCTCTAGTGGCACTTTAAATGTTTTTGTTTGTTTAAGTCTCTACGATAATTTTTTACGTACGATACCTTTTTATTTGACGTTGAAGTCTCCCGTAAATTTTATATCTTTTTATTTTTTTGTCATTTCTCTTGGGAGGGTGGTGGTACCCTTCCCCAAAATAGTTATAAACCTTCCCGAGACCTATGAGAAGCTACCCTGTTAAGGAGAACCCGATCGGTTCAGCGGTTAGCGAGATCCTTCGGTACAAACAAACACACAAACACACAGACATTCTGTTACTTTTTTATAAGGACTAGCGGCTACGCCCCTAGAGGCCTCTAGGGGCACTTGAGGAGGGGAGAGTCGAATTTGATAACCCAATTTCTTATTTTAGATTTTTTAAAAAGTAAAAAAATAAATTTTTGGGGAAGCGAAAAATTTTTAATTTTAGTTTAAAAAATTTAAAAAAAAAAATTTTGGGGGGGGGGGGAAAGTGTCCCAACCCCCAAGAAAATTATTATAAACCTTCCCGGGACCTATGAGAAGCTACCCTGTTAAGGAGAACCCGATCGGTTCAGCGGTTAGTGAGATCCTTCGGTACAAACAAACACACAAACACACAAACATACAAACACACAAACACACAGACACACATCCTGTTACTTTAGTATAAGGATATAAAAGTTCTCATTAATTGCCTGGCATATAAAAAGATGAACAGCTGTAATTGGTTAGACATATTCCTTAATAATCCGCGACCGTAGAGCATTAATGTTTGTAGAATAGCAGCACAGGAGTATTAGAGTAATCTGCGGCTGCTAAGCCTTAATAGAGCAGATATAATAAGAATACTTTGCGGCTGTCGATCCCTTACTGTTGAGAAGGTTTTGTAACCATTAATATAATGTGCACAGATTGTTGACATATAACAACTTTTTATTAAAATAAATACATTTATCTATTTCATTTATTTGGGATAAGGAAGCAGGGATAATAAATTTTCTTTTATTATTATCTTAATGTTTCGTATAGCTATGAATATTGAATATACGTGGATATTAAGATTGTCGTCATTTTAGGTTGCTAACATGGACATCACTTCGTTCATCCATTAGGAGGGGTTGAAGATGCGATAAAGGGGGGATGGGTGGGTCGTTATTTTAGCCAGCTTAAAGTTTCATTAGAATATATTGATATGATAAAGAAAAAATAATATTTTAGAAATATTTTTAAATTAATAAATTTATCACTAATAGACTTTAATTTTATTTTTACAAATTTATTTACTTTCTTAGTCTTTTCATTAATCAAAACTTATTTCGGGTATAGTCCCTTTCGTGGCAACGCCTCTTTAGGGGCGTTTCGTCTTATTTTCTCAGTAGCCTATTTCAGTCCCTGCGGGGGGGCTCTAACTGGACTATACCCCTTATTTCTTACTAATGGACAATTTTTATAAAATCATGTACCACTTATTTTTATCACGACTTATACCCGGTTGGTTTGCTTTCTTAACCGTGTTGGAAAATATCTTTAACAGGTCATAGTACAAACGCAGGAGTGACAAACGTCAGAGTGGATACATAACCTAACCTAACCTCTTTAAAACCAAATGCCTTACCCCTGCGTGGAGCTTATCTTTATATTCATATCTTAACCTAACCCAAGCTGTTTGTAAATACTTAATCAACTTAATATTTTGGACAATCCTGCGTTTTTCCACTATGATGTTTGTCACTCCTGTGTTTGTCCTGGAACCGTTTAATATGAATATGAATAAATCTTTTTTACTTCCCAAGTATGACATTACATTTTCTAGACAATCTTTTTGCAGGGAGGGAGAGGATATTGGGCAGTTTATTACACTAGTCCCCATAGTTTTCATTCAACATCTTTTGCAGAACTTTTGCAGAACTTTGATTGTTTGATTGAATAATTTGAGTGTCCAAACGTTTTATCCAATAACTGTAATCTACAGAAGAGGGTATTTTATGTACCATCATTGCGGATATACATCAATTTATCGGCCATTGTCTTATCCCTTTAGATCCCTGATCTTTTTGTTTCTCTTAAGATGTATGTTGTACATTTTATTGTAAAGCTTTTCTTTTCATGTCCCCTTTCTCAGGGAGAGAGGGGACATTGGACTGGAAATTTTACTGGTTCCCAAAGTTTTATAAACTCTCATTTGTTGGCCTAACAACTCATTGGGCTTTTTATTAAAGCTTGGCTTCATGTTTTAAACTAACAGTGTCAAAACTTTTAAACCAATAATTTATTCTCAGAAGGGGTAAGTTTGTTCATCATTATGGGGGATGTAAATCAATTCATCGTTTTTTGTCTTAACCCTTAAAATCCCTGTCTTTACTGCATATCTTCTAGTGGTGTTCTTAGGATTGGTCTAATACTGTATCTAAGTATTACTGTTCTTTTTTTGTCTAAAATATTCATTATTATTATATTACGTAGTAAGGTTTTACCTATTAGGGATTCTTTTTATATGTCTTTGTGTGGTTTAAGGCTATTTCCCTAACCTCCCTTCATCGGAGAATATGGGACGAACGACAATGATTATTTGATATCTAAAATTTTTGATAACGAAGCTATATTAAACTTTGCATGATGATTCCTATAATAATAAGGTACGATTTTGAAAGCGCAGCAACTCTAAAATCGTTACCAGAATGTCCGTACATCCAATTAAAACATTTGATTTTTAACCTTTTGTATCCTCTATTCAAGCAGTTTTACGACAAATTTACTAACAATTTTGTTTAGATAGATTTTATACATGTATAGTCTGCTTATTCAGTAATGACACTTTACAAGTGTCAATGTTTGTTTGTCCTACCGTTTCAAAACTTCGCTTTTATCGCGATGTTTTATCCTTGTATTATTGTGTAGTATGCCTTTCAATATTTTGTTGATATTTAGTTCTTGTTAGTCTGTCTATATGTACTTGACAGATTTGTTCACTGAGAGTCTGTCTATCTTTGATAGATTTATCATTTTCTAGGACAATGCCATACTCATACGGTCATAGCGTTGTTATATGGTTATAACCTATCAAATATCTTATATGACTATTAAAACCCTTCGCCAAAGTCTTATTTTTAAAATTTGAAATAAGCGGGGGTTGGTCTAGATAAGGAAACGGATTAACTCTATATACCCTTAACTTAACCTAACCTTTCATACAAGAATTATCAAAGAATTGAGTTTTTTACTGCAGAAAGTTCCTTTTAAAAGTGATGTGATTAGAACCGCTAATATTCTTAGCATTTTTAGAGGATAATAAAAATTTCTTTTGATGCTACATTTTAAAATATATGATAGTTTTGATAAAATATGATAATAATTATTTGTATATAATATTTTCAGTAATATATTCCGGTATGTGGCCAATTGCAGACGGACTAACGGATGGATGGACAGACAAAGTAAATTATAGAGTAGCTTCGCCACGAAAAATTAATTGTTTGTTATATTTTCAGTAATATATTCCGGTATGTGGCCAATGGTTTGGACGTCTACAAATCGGCAGGTAAAAATAAACACAGATATTTATATCAAAATTTATTTTTTACTTGTATCATAATATGTATTTTGTATGTAAATTTCTTGAACACAAATATCTTTATACTAAATCAATAAAAACATTGTTGTGTTTAGGTCCTAGGATAGAGCTGAATGTTCTTGAGAAGTTGATCCTTCCTTTATGTATTATTGTTCTAGGTCCTAGGATAGAGCTGAATGTTCTTGAGAAGTTGATCCTTCCTGTATGTATTATTGTTCTAGGTCCTAGGATAGAGCTGAATGTTCTTGAGAAGTTGATCCTTCCTGTACGTATTATTGTTCTAGGTCCTAGGATAGAGCTGAATGTTCTTGAGAAGTTGAGTCTTCCTGTATGTATTATTGTTCTAGGTCCTAGGATAGAGCTGAATGTTCTAGAGAAGTTGATCCTTCCTGTACGTATTATTGTTCTAGGTCCTAGGATAGAGCTGAATGTTCTTGAGAAGTTGATCCTTCCTGTACGTATTATTGTTCTAGGTCCTAGGATAGAGCTGAATGTTCTTGAGAAGTTGATCCTTCCTGTACGTATTATTGTTCTAGGTCCTAGGATAGAGCTGAATGTTCTTGAGAAGTTGATCCTTCCTGTACGTATTATTGTTCTAGGTCCTAGGATAGAGCTGAATGTTCTTGAGAAGTTGATCCTTCCTGTATGTATTATTGTTCTAGGTCCTAGGATAGAGCTGAATGTTCTTGAGAAGTTGATCCTTCCTGTATGTATTATTGTTCTAGGTCCTAGGATAGAGCTGAATGTTCTTGAGAAGTTGAGTCTTCCTAAATGTATTATTGTTCTAGGTCCTAGGATAGAGCTGAATGTTCTTGAGAAGTTGATCCTTCCTGTATGTATTATTGTTCTAGGTCCTAGGATAGAGCTGAATGTTCTTGAGAAGTTGATCCTTCCTGTATGTATTATTGTTCTAGGTCCTAGGATAGAGCTGAATGTTCTTGAGAAGTTGAGTCTTCCTAAATGTATTATTGTTCTAGGTCCTAGGATAGAGCTGAATGTTCTTGAGAAGTTGATCCTTCCTGTATGTATTATTGTTCTAGGTCCTAGGATAGAGCTGAATGTTCTTGAGAAGTTGAGTCTTCCTAAATGTATTATTGTTCTAGGTCCTAGGATAGAGCTGAATGTTCTTGAGAAGTTGATCCTTCCTGTACGTATTATTGTTCTAGGTCCTAGGATAGAGCTGAATGTTCTTGAGAAGTTGAGTCTTCCTAAATGTATTATTGTTCTAGGTCCTAGGATAGAGCTGAATGTTCTTGAGAAGTTGATCCTTCCTGTATGTATTATTGTTCTAGGTCCTAGGATAGAGCTGAATGTTCTTGAGAAGTTGAGTCTTCCTAAATGTATTATTGTTCTAGGTCCTAGGATAGAGCTGAATGTTCTTGAGAAGTTGAGTCTTCCTGGTCTTACTGGCTCTCTGTCTTATGATATACAGAAAGGTACAATTTTTAGTAGCGCAGCTACTCTTTTATGAAATAAGAAAATGATGTTCGTCCTTGTAATTTTTGGGTTTAAAAAAGGAGTATCAGTGGGTTTGCTATCTCTATTTCTTCGCTTTCTATAAGTACAGATACTTTACAATTTCGTTTTGTGCGACGCTTCCAGTCAAAGACATAAATGTTTATGAATTTTTTTAATGTAATGTAAAAATTTTATAAAGCCCTATGTCAGAATCGATGGCTTATGAATTATTTAAAAGAGATTTTACACACACAAGAAAATAGCATAAAACAATAGTTTTTGTCAGTGCAGGATAACCTTAAAACGTACAATCGGTACAGCCGTTTGAGAAATATTACATATCATTATTATGCTACTATTTACGTTGTTTCTGCGCTATGTGTGGTTAATATTATTATTGTTAAAGGGAGTGTGAACGTAAAAATTTCTCATCTGATTATCAAATCTTAACATTTTCTAAGCACATTTCACTACACTGATCAACCAAAAACGTCCTATTAACAAAAATATCCAGGAATAATGCCTTGATTTTATGGTATTTTGGGAGGGAAAAAGGAAAAAACAGGGAAAATATGAACATTTTTATTTCTTATAATGTTTGTAGGGATATTCAACGTGTCATATATAGTTGAAACAATTTACTTACTGTTAAGGATTTATTTTATGCTGTAAAATTGCCAATTAGTTTTTTTATAACGTAGTAATTAGGTAATAAAGACCTATTTTAAATTCGTATTATTGACAAAAAAAATACCTCACTGTCTACAAAGGGTTGAATCTCATAGGTTATTTAAAATAATAATATCCTTTTTTATTGTGTTGGACAATAAATAACCCACTTTGGAGAATTAGTTTACACTTTTATCAGACTTTTCATAAAGAAATATTGCGTCTTTATTTTTTACAAATTTGTAATTAAAGGTGGGCGAGAGATGGGCCATCTAAAGTTAATTGGATAATAATAAAAAACCTGTTTCTGGCTTTGTTATTGTATTTGGTTTTCAATAAAAAATATTGCTTATTTTATCAATTTCTAAGTAACTATACATTGTTTTAAAGCAAGGATTATGTTAAAAGTCAGCTTAACCGTTAGGAAAAATCTAGAACTATGTGAAAAAGTTTAATTTTAGCTATAATGGGAGAAAAAAGCAATTTAATGCACATTTTATATAATACGGAAAATTTCTTCCTTTCCCTGTACCTTATAAAAATCGTCGGAAAAAGCCGTTTTTTAAGCAAACAAAAGCGCGTTTTGCTCAATCTGTGAGATATTATGAATGAGATGATGTTAAGATTTGATATTAAGATGAGAAAAATTTACGTTCACAGTTCCTTTAATTTCCTGAAATCTTTTACAGTTCGCAGCGGAAAAATTGAGGATATGGAGAGCTGCGACGTTATCCGCCTGACTGCAGACACAGATCAGGCCGCAGCAAACCAACTCATACAGAACAGGCTAATGATGGCCATGCGGCTGCGGATCTGCGGGCACTGCGGGGAGGAGCGGCGCTGCGAGACTGTCTGTCAAACTTGCAAACAGGAAAGATACTTTTTTGTAATGGCCTATTATCAATATGGAGTGTTGAAGACCTTAAAGCGACAGAAAAAGTCTTTTAATTTGATGGATATATTATTTCCTGGATCTTACACCAGATTTTCATGTTCTTAATAAAGTAAAGCATGCAGCGGTCTAAAATAACGATTCCACTATTCCACACCCTATACCCCATCCCTTCTCCTCCTACTGCATAAACGAACTAACCAATGAATAACAGGGGATTTTTCTCCTGTCATAATATCCACGTAAATTCTACATTCATTGGAATATCATAATTTTAAGCTGTTTAAGCGGAGTTTGTTCAGAAGCTTTATAAAATATAAATGTATTGGGGTGGTTTCAGGCTATTTTACCATTTTCCCTATACGCTAGGGGCTCAACCGCTAGTATATATTGAATATTTGTTAGCTTCTTTCTTTTACAAGATTTATATCCTTCAATTGGGTTTTCGATACAATTGTAGCTTTTCATTTATATATAAAACTTTTTATGACCAAAACTCTTCCTGTCATTATCACAAAAAAATGAGTATAGAATATACATGGATCATAGACGTCCAAGGGGGGGGGGGTAATGGGGCGATTACCCCCCACCCTCCCAAATTTTTTTTCATTTTACCCCCCCCCCCCTTGAAAATTTACCCCTACCCTGGGGGTGCCGTAGGCACCCCCAACCATTTAGGATGGGGTATTTACCCCCCCCCCCAAATAAAAAATCTCTAATAAAAAAAAATTTTGCGCGCTTCGCGCGCATTTTTAATACTATATATTTAA
Organism: Acartia tonsa; assembly: GCF_053477335.1. NCBI lineage: Eukaryota > Metazoa > Arthropoda > Copepoda > Calanoida > Acartiidae > Acartia > Acartia tonsa. The sequence continues at coordinate 7,432,052 of NC_137264.1, forward strand.
TAAAATTTAAATTACCCCCCCAAATATTTTAACCCGGGGGTAAATTTTGGGGGGGTAAACTAAATTTACCCCTGCCAACAGATTTCAGGGGGGGTAATTACCCCCCCCCCCCCAAGCAAATTTTACCCCCGGGGTAAAAATTTTGAGGGGGGTAAAAAAATTTGCGGCGTGCTTTGCGCGCCTTTTTACCCCCCCAAAAAACGAATTACCCCCCCCCCCAAAAAAAAAAATAAAAAGCTTGGACGCCCCTGACATGGATATTATGACAGCGGAAAAAATTCATCAATTTCGGTTGCTAACATAGCCACCTCTTATCATCATTAAGAAGGAATGGTACGGGATAAAGGAGGTGATGGGGTGGATTGTTACTTTTGCCAGCTACAGGTTTCACTTTATTAGAGTTTACAAAAATCTGGTTTAAGATCCAATTAATAATAAATCTATTATCACAAATAAGTATCTTAATTATTGCTTCAGATATTCTACTGTGGTGACCCTTGCTTGTTGGCGGATAAACGACGACATTCGTTATTCTGTTCTCTATCGTTAAAAGATCTTCTGTGATAAATTGAACTGACTTTTGTTGAGTTTGGAGATTGCTAGATTTATCAGTCTCAGAATCTGCATACGCACAGCTGCCAGCTTAATGTTGAGACAATCGCCAGCCGCAAACAATCAAAAAATCATAAGACAAACTGATTTTGCAATATGTTGAAGTAAGCTGCAGACATTCTTTGAAAGTCTTCAACAATAAATTATCGCAGTTTTGTATTAAAATTTGCAGCTGCCAATTTTACCCGACAAGATCCAAGTCTATCTAGATCTATAGATCTACTAACAATTAGAACTACCTATTTTATTTTTACCAAAATATTAAACATGAATCAAATGTTTTGATCATTATGACAGAATATTCTGTACGCCTAAAATATTATTATTATTTTTTTGCCATAAAACAAATAACTTTGATAAATTCTAACCATAATATGTAATACAATGCAACAATGTTAAAAACATGTACATTTATTTTTATTTTTTATGGTAAAGGTATTTTTTGCAATTTTAAACACAGTCTGAGGTCAAACATGATTAATAAGTCAAAGAAAAAACATCTTCTTTCGTATTTCATTGCTCCGATTACAAAATTATAAAAGCATTGTCAATTTATTTTGTAATTTTAAAGTTTTGTAATTTGTAAATTTAGTAAGAAAATTTGTTTAAAAAATTTATAACCTTATAAATTAGTTTAATTATATTTTCCATCGAATTATTTTTTTATCGCAATCAATTAAAATTAAATGTTTCTTTAATTAGTGTATTTAATTAGAATTCTTTATATATTATTTAGTATTAACAAGGATGACAGCTTACAAAAGTAGCAAATCCATAGAAATTTCGTAACACTTAACTTTATTATATTGGGTCGAGATAATCTTATCATACCACCCCCCCCCCCAAAAAAAAAAAGGATTCCTAGGACTTTAGATAGTGTCTTCAACATACAGACAAAGTAAAAAAATCACTTAGTTAAATAGTTAAAACCAAAACAACAACAAAACTCATAAATCTACATTAAATAGTAGCTGTGAAAATCCCTTATATCTTACACTTAATACACTTAAATTGTTTAAATATGTATATGTTATAAAGTAAGCTACCTCTGTTTTAGATCAATTTTAAAGAAATATTGCTCAAATATTTTTTTTAAAAAACTTTAAAAGTTTTGTAATATTTTTTTCTCACAAAAAATCAAGAATTTCTATCAAAAATTTAATAGATTTTTATTAGACTTTAACAAACTTAATTTGTTCGATGGAAAAAATGAGATTGAAGAACGTTTATGTAAAAGATTTACAAACAAGGGTGACTAATTTATAAGTAGCGAAGTTCTTAATTATAAAACCTAATATTTTTTCCAAACACAGCATAAGAGACGGACATAGTAAATAGTAGAGTAAAAACCCAATTGTCATGTGAATCTTCAAACAAAAGATCAACATTCTATCTTTGATAACAACCTTTGCAGCTTTTATTGGCAATTTAGTAGGGTTAATTTTGTATGTCATCATTGAGAATGCACAACCATTAATTGTCCATTGTCTTATCCCTTGTTTATAATTGTCTATAATACGATTCTATACATGATTTTTCATTATGGTTGAGAACCATTTCTAATCCAGCGGATATTAATCGGTTTCGAAGCCATACTGGAATATCTTTTTACAGCATTATATAGTATTTTCTGAAATATTATTTGTTTATTGAATATTTTGTTATGTTTGTGTAAGAAATAAATATAGATTTATTATAATGAATGTTCTTGTACTGTCTAGTGTAGATGGAATATTGAATAACAAGAAAAACAACATCCATAGTGAGTTTTATCTGAAGCTCTTTATAATGCCTATAAAAAAGGGGATAAATTTGAAAACTTTTGGCAGAAATGTCTCGGGATACCTTGTCCATAAGTTTTTAAATTTATCCCCTTTTTATAGACACTATAAAGAGCGTCTAACAAATAATAAAATGATCGATATTTTCATGTTTAATATTAAAATATTAATCCACTGTTGTCATATCTTTGTATCCCTGGGCTAACTGCATGAATGTAAAATATTAATCCTCTGTTATCATATCCCCGTATCCCTGGACTAACTACATGAATGTAAAATATTAATCCTCTGTTGTCATATCCCCGTATCCCTGGGCTAACTACATGAATGTAAAATATTAATCCTCTGTTATCATATCCCCGTATCCCTGGGCTAACTGCATGAATGTAAAATATTAATCCTATGTTGTCATATCCCCGTATCCCTGGGCTAACTACATGAATGTAAAATATTAATCCTCTGTTATCATATCTCCGTATCCCTGGACTAACTACATGAATGTAAAATATTAATCCTCTGTTATCATATCCCCGTATCCCTGGACTAACTACATGAATGTAAAATATTAATCCTCTGTTGTCATATCCCCGTATCCCTGGGCTAACTACATGAATGTAAAATATTAATCCTCTGTTATCCTATCTCCTTATCCCTGGTCTAACTACATGAAAATAAAATATTAATCCTCTGTTATCCTATCACCTTATCCCTGGACTAACTACATGAATGTAAAATATTAATCCTCTGTTATCATATCCCCTTATCCCTGGACTAACTACATGAATGTAAAATATTAATCCTCTGTTGTCATATCCCCGTATCCCTGGGCTAACTACATGAATGTAAAATATTAATCCTCTGTATATCCTCGTATCCCTGGACTAACTACATGAATGTAAAATATTAATCCTCTGTTATCATATCCCCGTATCCCTGGACTAACTACATGAATGTAAAATATTAATCCTCTGTTATCATATCCCCGTATCCCTTGACTAACTACATGGATGTAAAATATTAATCCTCTGTTGTCCTATACCCGTATCCCTGGACTAACTACATGAATGTAAAATATTAATGCTATGTTATCATATCCCCGTATCCCTGGGCTAACTACATGAATGTAAAATATTAATGCTATGTTGTCATATCCCCGTATCCCTGGACTAACTACATGAATGTAAAATATTAATCCTCTGTTGTCCTATACCCGTATCCCTGGACTAACTACATGGATGTAAAATATCAATCCTCTGTTATCCTATCCCCGTATCCCTGGGCTAACTACATGAATGTAAAATGTTAATCCTCTGTTGTCATATCCCCGTATCCCTGGACTAACTACATGAATGTAAAATATTTATCCTCTGTTGTCATATCCCCGTATCCATGAACTAACTACATGAATGTAAAATATTAATCCTATGTTGTCATATCCCTGTATCCCTGGGCTAACTACATGAATGTAAAATATTAATCCTCTGTTATCATATCCCCGTATCCCTGGGCTAACTACATGAATGTAAAATATTAATCCTCTGTATATCCTCGTATCCCTGGACTAACTACATGAATGTAAAATATTAATCCTCTGTTATCATATCCCCTTATCCCTGGACTAACTACATGAATGTAAAATATTAATCCTCTGTTGTCATATCCCCGTATCCCTGGGCTAACTACATGAATGTAAAATATTAATCCTCTGTTATCATATCCCCGTATCCCTGGACTAACTACATGGATGTAAAATATTAATCCTCTGTTGTCCTATACCCGTATCCCTGGACTAACTACATGAATGTAAAATATTAATCCTATGTTATCATATCCCCGTATCCCTGGGCTAACTACATGAATGTAAAATATTAATCCTCTGTTGTCATATCCCCGTATCCCTGGACTAACTACATGAATGTAAAATATTAATCCTCTGTTATCATATCTCCGTATCCCTGGGCTAACTAAATGAAAATAAAATATTAATCCTCTGTTATCCTATCCCCGTATCCCTGGGCTAACTACATGAATGTAAAATGTTAATCCTCTGTTGTCATATCCCCGTATCCCTGGACTAACTACATGAATGTAAAATATTTATCCTCTGTTGTCATATCCCCATATCCCTGGACTAACTACATGAATGTAAAATATTAATCCTCTGTTGTCATATCCTCATATCCCTGGACTAACTACATGAATGTAAAATGAAAAATAACTTTTGTTTGTTTACACATTCTTGTCTCTCAAAGATATTTAAAAGTAATCTAAAATTTAAAATAGTACACAACATAAGAGGTAAATGAAGCTGTTTATAGTGCCTTTACAAAAATGACGTCATAAAATGCAATGACGAATTATAGGCCAAGATAAATACTAAATTACCAATGGCAGGCTAGTATACATTTTAATTAACCAATGGCAGGCCAGTATGACGACATTTTTTATAGGCACTATAAAAGGGATAGTTGTCACCAAGGACGTCCAAGGGGGGAGGGGGTAAAGTGGGGATTACCCTCCCCCAAACGAATTTTAAAAATTTGCGGCGCTATTTCCCCCCCCCCCCCCCAATTAAGAATTACCCCCCCTTAAAAAAATCCCCCCCCCCAAAAAAAAAAACTTGGACGCCCCTGGTTGTCACGATTAATAGTGTTTCAGGTTATACCAAAAAAATCTGGCTCCAAGTAATTATGTCTATTTTTCAGTAATGCTAAGGTGGTATTATTATTTTATTAGAAGTACAGATAATTCCCTTTCTTTTATTTTCCCATCACTAAACTTTCCTTATTTTCCCCTTCCCCTGTTTTATTCTTTCTCTTATTGTATTCCTTAATGTTTCTAGCTTTTAGTTCCAAACAGCTTTTCTTCTTTTAGACAGGAAGGGAGGGGACATTGGGTTGTTTATTACACTAGTCCCCAAAGGTATCTTATTTGTTGGCATAACAACTTTGGGGACTTTTATTGAATTTTTATTGGTTGGTTCATTAAGTTGAGTATACAAAAGTTTCAACTGGTAATGGAAATCTACTGAAGATTTAATTTTGTGTATCAAAATTAAGGATGTACATCAATTTATCTGCCATAGTCTTATCCCTGTAGATCCGTGACTATTGGACTTCATCGTGCTTGTTTCTAGAAAATTTTGTACCTAGAAACTATTCTAGAAACTATTGTACCTGATCGTGCTTGTTTCTAGAATATTTGTCTATATCCTAGTGAATGTCTCGCTCTTTTTGTTTCTAGAATATTTGTCTATATCCCAGTGAATGTCTCGCTCTTTTTGCTTCTAGAATATTTGTCTATATACCAGTGAATGCCTCACTCTTTTTGTTTCTAGAATATTTGTCTATATACCAGTGAATGCCTCACTCTTTTTGTTTCTAGAATATTTGTCTATATACCAGTGAATGCCTCACTCTTTTTGTTTCTAGAATATTTGTCTATATCCCAGTGAATGCCTCACTCTTTTTGTTTCTAGAATATTTGTCTATATACCAGTGAATGTCTCGCTCTTTTTGTTTCTAGAATATTTGTCTATATACCAGTGAATGCCTCACTCTTTTTGTTTCTAGAATATTTGTCTATATACCAGTGAATGTCTCGCTCTTTTTGTTTCTAGAATATTTGTCTATATACCAGTGAATGCCTCACTCTTTTTGTTTCTAGAATATTTGTCTATATACCAGTGAATGCCTCACTCTTTTTGTTTCTAGAATATTTGTCTATATACCAGTGAATGTCTCGCTCTTTTTGTTTCTAGAATATTTGTCTATATCCCAGTGAATGTCTCGCTCTTTTTCTATGCATTACATCATTCTGAGGCTATGTTAAAATAAAATACATACATTATCAATGACAGAACGATTTTGTTAAATAAAAGCGGAACTTTTTAATAGAAGTTTAGTGATAAGTATTTAATAGATCAAAAAGTAAACAGTCTTATGTAAAAAGGGTGGATAGAAAAGCAAGTTTTAGGTAAAATAAAAAATTGAAAAACGACAGAAACACACACATTAAATTGCTTTACTGGTATCCAAATTTTATCTTATTCGTTGGCACAAAAAGTATGAGTCTATTACAAAAATTTTCAAACAAAACAATTCAATCTACAGAAGGGGTAATTTAGTTTAATATCATTGTGTATGTGCATATGCATCAAATTATTGTCTATTGTCTTAAAAAATGTGAGATTTGACTGTTGACTGGCACAAAAGTTGTAAAATGAATAGCATTTTTTCTTCAGTTGGCAAATCACTTTTTCATAATAAGCAGCTATATAGTGCACTTGTTAAAATAATTTATTTTCTCGTATTCATTCGAATCCGGTGGATAGGAACCGGTTCTCATCCACACGAAAAAACTATGTCTAGCATCGTATTATATCCAGCTTTCTACGAATATAAAAATGTACAATCAAAAGATTAAAACTAGTTTTTTTAGCCGGTGACTTCGTCACCTCGGGGCTAAAAAAACTAGTTTAAATCTCATAATTGTACATTCTATATCCGCGTAAAGCCGTTTATAATACGATGCGAGAAATAACTATTCTCGTATTCATTCGAATCCGGTGGATAGGAACCGGTTCTCATCCACACGAAAAAACTATGTCTAGCATCGTATTATATCCAGCTTTCAACGACTATAAAAATGTACAATCAAAAGATTAAAACTAGTTTTTTTAGCCGGTGCCTTCGGCACCACGGGGCTAAAAAAACTAGTTTTAATCTTATAATTGTACATTCTATATCCGCGGAAAGCCGTTTATAATACGATGCGAGAAATAACTATTACTGCATTGTATACAATGTTTTATTTCAATTTTGACAAGAGTGGATATTTTACCAAAGAAAAATTATTCTGGCGCAGGTTTCTTACGCTAATTCTAGTAAATAGTAACGGTTAAAAATATACTTTTTTCTGGGAAAAAGTGCTTAATGTTTTGCTGTGAAATAGGAGTAACAGTAACAGTAACAAGCCCTTTTCACTCCACAAGGGGAGCATAGGCCGCTGACAATTTGTCAGTGTTTCTGTAACAATGTGGCTTTATATGGATAAGGGATAGGGTTGTCAGCCCTAAGCCCTATGATTGCGGTGTAAAGCGTCCATTTGCCATATCAGACAACCAACCCTTTGATTGCACGACCTTTGTCTGAGAAGTCCTAACTGTGCATGGTAGTGAGTTGCGCCTGTTTTGGGCCAAGGTATTCCCCCTACTCTAACTATTTATGTCGCGCACCTGACATAGCAGCAGTAGGAACTATTTTTAACGTCTCTAGTTATGACGCGGTGTCGGACCGAAATTCGAACCTATCACCTTCCCGACGACGAGCGGATGCGCTACGTGTTGAGCCACGATCGCGGGTGTGAAATAGGAGTAAATGATTAAAAAACATAGAAATGAATAGCTATAGTTTTTTATTGGTTTTATTTTGTAGTAATTGAGACATGTAACTTTTTTTAATCAACTGAGAGCTTCCCTTTTATGGATCATGTTATTCTTGTTATCTACCGATTTTACTTGGTTTGGGTTAGAAATAAATTTTGAACAATTTACCATAAATTTTGGATCCATCCTTTAACTTTTCTCTAGTTACACACTAGACTTAGAAATTAGTTTATATGGAGAAAACATCACAAAAATCAATACCTTATTTCCATATAAAGCAATATATATTTTATGTACTTACTACTTTAAACTAGAGGATGGTAACAATTTATATTTCTAATTCTTTTTGATAAATAATTTTTATACAGTAATAATTTTTAAGAAAACAAGATTTTTTTATAGTTGGTGCAACAAACTTTGAAAACTTTATTTTAGATCTAGCCTCTAAGGACGTCCAAGCTACTTATATTTTTGGATGATACAAAATCTCAATAGGGAAAGGGTAATACGACATTATTATTACCGGTTCTACCCCCTTCCTTGTTCTCTTCCCCACTTTCCCTTTCATTTAGAAATGCTTCTATCAAAATTTAATAATGCCACCAATAATGTAGCACACGTTAGAATTTACACTGACGTCGAAATGGGAAATACAGATATTTTATTCTTTAAAATAATTTATTCTAGTGCATCTGTCGACAAAAAGAGAAAGGTGCGCAATCACCCGTTTAGCTATTTTTGATTTTTTATAGCTATGTCCTACATATATTGAATAAGTAGGGTTTTATTTATTAAGAAACAGATATATCTTACAAAAAAATATGCACAGGTATGTAATTTTTGACAAAAAGTGGTACACACTTAATTATTTATCGCTAGGAATTAATGTTGCAATTATATAAAAACGCCTAAATTGAGAATGAAAAAATGATTGTTGTACAGATTTAAATCACGACCCCAACCAGTGCTACCAGTGCATTATTCTGTGTGTAATCAACTTTCTTTGGGTTAAAAATTTGATGGGGTATAAATATTTATTTTAATTTGGGGTGCTTTATAGCCATTGCCCCAGGACCACTTGGTTGTCCTTGTATTTAGAACTTTTAAAGCTTTTAAATAAGGAAGGAGCGCAGTCGCCTTTAAATAGTACTCATAACACCTAATAACACATCCATACATTTTATATATCCACTGCACTAACTGAGCAACCAACGAAGAAAAACATTTTTGAACGAGAGAAAAATAGTTTTGTATTTTATGAGGCCCATAAATATTTTCCCCTGTCGGGAAAGCAAGGAATATCTTTAAAAAGGTTGGCAAATAAATACAGAGAGAGAGGACAATGGGGCTATTTAATACACTATTATGTATTACCCAAAGTTTTAAGTTTTCTTATTCATTATTATTATTTATTAAGTTGATTTCAATCGTTTCAACCACTAATTTTGATCTACAGAAGGGATAGTTAAGTGTATCAACATTGGAGATGAACATTGCATTGTACATTAATTTATTGGCCATTGGCATATCCCTTTAGACCCCTATATAAATATGCCTTGGCCAAAATCATTTATTTGTCTGTCGGATGTTACTTAACCTAACATACCTAGGTCATAGAGCAGCACGTTTATTTGAAATAAATGTATTTTGTTATTAATCAAATGTGGATTTAAAACCAATGAAACTGCAAAATCAAATAATATTAGTATTGTCTCTTTGGGACTAATTCAACTCTGAAGGTGATTGGGGATAAAACGTCAGCGTGATAATTGCTCCAATTTATTTACAACTCTGTCACTCAAAACGTTTTACCTAGGGAATAGGATTTTGACATACAAGAATCAATTGCCCCCGTGAAAAAATTTTGAGGGGTTAACACCTTAACCACGTTTTAGAAATGTCTAAAAATTTTATACAGTGAAACATTTTTTCCTATGGCGTGAAGCGCCAGAAAATTTTTGGTGAGTTTGAGATTTTTTTAAAAATTGCATACGGCTATCCCTTTTTTGGGAGGGAGGGGGTTTCCTGTGTCGTACGGAAGGATCTGCATACATCCTCTAGTTAAGGTAGATTATTTTTTAAAAATTTTGTAAGAATCTGGTTGATTTTTGAAACCTGTGGTAAATTGACCTTGGCCGTAGTAGCTCCGGATTTAATGTCTCTCTCTGGTTATCATCCCTACCCATCCATACACATTACACACACACACATACACACACATACACACACACACAAACAAACACACACACACACACACACACAAACACCGATCGGCATGTTAAACAAGGACTATTACTTGAAAAACTAGGAATCGATCTATCACCCACACCAATAAGGGTATCGTAATAAAACTTGATGGAAATGTGTAGAGTGTAAACTTATACAATACCTAAAACTTTCAGCTGTATATCTTGTATAGGGATCGAAAAAATCATGGAAACTTAAAAATCAAGGAATCGATCTAGCACCCTAACCAATACAGGCATCTTAATAAAACTTGATGGAAATATGTAGAGTGTGAATTTATTTAAAATCTGAACATTCCAGCAGTTCATCTTGAACAGGAATTGAGAAAATTACAAAAAATGTAATAATCTAGGAATCGATCTAGCACCCCAATTAAATAACAGATGGACAAAACAATGTATAGATTAGATGAGCATATGTCATAGTAATTTTCACGTAAAATTTCAGCTGTCTATCTCTAATAGGACCAAAGAAAATCACGTCTCCCCCATGACTCACGTCATGCCACTACCATCCCAAGATAAATCGCCCATAGAAAAAATTCTCCCCCCCCCAAAAAAAAAAAGTTTAATTTTTAAACTAAAATTAAAAATGGAGAGGGAAAACCCCCCCCCAAAAAAAAATAATTCCCTACCCACAAGTAGAGGCCTTTAGGGGCGTAGTTGCTAGTAAATGTTAAAGTAACAAGGATAACAATAAGTAGCGAAAATTAGAAATACAGATGAAGTCATGATTGGTTGGTTCAAACAAACAGTGTCAAAACTTTCCAACCAATAATTTTAATCTACAGGTAGGATGATTTTGAAGGAAAGCATACTTTATATTTTTAGACGACAATCTTTAGAAACAGCTACCAAAATCTTTAGAAACAGCTACCAAAATCTTTAGAAACAGCTACTAAAATCTTTAGAAACAGCTACTAAAATCTTTAGAAACAGCTACCAAAATCTTTAGAAACAGCTACCAAAATCTTTAGAAACAGCTACAAAAATCTTTAGAAACAGCTACTAAAATCTTTAGAAACAGCTACTAAAATCTTTAGAAACAGCTACAAAAATCTTTAGAAACAGCTACTAAAATCTTTAGAAACAGCTACTAAAATCTTTAGAAACAGCTACCAAAATCTTTAGAAACAGCTACAAAAATCTTTAGAAACAGCTACAAAAATCTTTAGAAACAGCTACTAAAATCTTTAGAAACAGCTACTAAAATCTTTAGAAACAGCTACCAAAATCTTTAGAAACAGCTACCAAAATCTTTAGAAACAGCTACTAAAATCTTTAGAAACAGCTACTAAAATCTTTAGAAACAGCTACCAAAAATTTTTAGAAACAGCTACCATAATCTTTAGAAACAGCTTCTTAAATCTTTAGAAACAGCTATTAAAATCTTTAGAAACAGCTACCAAAATCTTTAGAAACAGCTACCAAAATCTTTAGAAACAGCTACCAAAACCTGTGGAAACAGCTGCCAAAATCTTTAGAAACAGCTACCAAAATTTTTAGAAACAGCTGCCAAAATATTTAGAAACAGCTGCCAAATTCTTTAGAAACAGCTACCAAAATCTTTAGAAACAGCTACCAAAATCTGTAGAAACAGCTGCCAATATCTTTAGAAGCAGCTACCAAATCTTTAGAAACAGCTACCAAAATCTTTAGAAATAGCTACCAAAATCTTTAGAAACAGCTATTAAAATCTTTAGAAACAGCTACCAAAATCTTTAGAAACAGCTACCAAAATCTTTAGAAACAGCTACCTAAATCTTTAGAAACAGCTATTAAAATCTTTAGAAACAGCTACCAAAATCTTTAGAAACAGCTACCAAAATCTTTAGAAACAGCTACCAAAACCTGTGGAAACAGCTGCCAAAATCTTTAGAAACAGCTACCAAAATTTTTTAGAAACAGCTGCCAAAATATTTAGAAACAGCTGCCAAATTCTTTAGAAACAGCTACCAAAATCTTTAGAAACAGCTACCAAAATCTGTAGAAACAGCTGCCAATATCTTTAGAAGCAGCTACCAAATCTTTAGAAACAGCTACCAAAATCTTTAGAAACAGCTACCAAAAATTTTTAGAAACAGCTACCATAATCTTTAGAAACAGCTACCTAAATCTTTAGAAACAGCTGCCAAAATCTTTAGAAACAGCTACCAAAATCTGTAGAAACAGCTGCAAATATCTTTAGAAGCAGCTACCAAAATCTTTAGAAACAGCTACTAAAATCTTTAGAAACAGCTACCAAAATCTTTAGAAACAGCTACCAAAATCTTTAGAAACAGCTACTAAAATCTTTAGAAACAGCTACTAAAATCTTTAGAAACAGCTACCAAAAATTTTTAGAAACAGCTACCATAATCTTTAGAAACAGCTACCTAAATCTTTAGAAACAGCTATTAAAATCTTTAGAAACAGCTACCAAAATCTTTAGAAACAGCTACCAAAATCTTTAGAAACAGCTACCAAAATCTGTAGAAGCAGCTACTAAAATCTTTAGAAACAGCTACCAAAATTTTTAGAAACAGCTGCCAAAATATTTAGAAACAGCTGCCAAATTCTTTAGAAACAGCTACCAAAATCTTTAGAAACAGCTACCAAAATCTGTAGAAACAGCTGCCAATATCTTTAGAAGAAGCTACCAAAATCTTTAGAAACAGCTACCAAAATCTTTAGAAACAGCTACCAAAAATTTTTAGAAACAGCTACCATAATCTTTAGAAACAGCTACCTAAATCTTTAGAAACAGCTGCCAAAATCTTTAGAAACAGCTACCAAAATCTGTAGAAACAGCTGCAAATATCTTTAGAAGCAGCTACCAAAATCTTTAGAAACAGCTACCAAAATCTTTAGAAACAGCTACCAAAAATTTTTAGATACAGCTACCATAATCTTTAGAAACAGCTACCTAAATCTTTAGAAACAGCTGCCAAAATCTTTAGAAACAGCTGCCAAAATCTTTAGAAACATCTACCTAAATCTTTAGAAACAGCTGCCAAAATCTTTAGAAACAGCTACCAAAATCTTTAGAAACAGCTACCAAAATCTTTAGAAAAAGCTACCAAAATCTTTAGAAACAGCTACCAAATTCTTTAGAAACAGCTACCAAAATCCCATTTATCGTCTACAGGCGCAAGGACTTCTTGACAACCAAATGGAAGTACGGACATTTGTGATTATGTAGTAGCTATGCTACTAAAATTTTTACACATTCTAATCACTTTTAAACATAAACATTAGTCATACAAATTCCAGGGAGTAAGAGATAGGAAAATGGACGATAAATATATTCCCCAAAAAAGTTTTTTAGTCAAATTCTGCTTATGTTAGTTTATAATTTTTTTAGGAGGGGAGGTTGTAAAGTTCGTAGCCCTTTCCTTCCTGCTAAAATCAGGAAATTTTCTTTTTCATTTATTATCTTTTTATTACTAGAAAATACTAAAAATTACGACTAAGTCAAGATATTCTGTGGATTAAATTAAGAATATACTTATGTTGCACAAAAGCTAGTCCTTAAAGTTTTATATTAACGTTTTCTTATTCGTCTCTTAACAACTTTGGAGAATTTTGATTGGATGATTGTTCAAACTATTCAACCACTAATTTTAATCTACAGAAGGGAAAACTTTGTGTATAATGATTGGGTATATACATCAATTTATAGGCCATTGTCTTATCCCTTTAGATCCCTGATCCCGGTTGCTTTCTCTTTCTTGTCTCTCCTGTATGCATATATGTTTACAGAACATAGTTCAAATTTATGTTTCGACAAAAATGTTAAAAAAAACACGTTTTGTCATTCGTTGACTTTAGGTGTCTAGATTGACCGAATATTTCCGCTAATATTTCTAATTTAAATAAAGGGTAATTTTGTTTTCCATAAGTTTTACTTTCAATTGTTTATGTCTTATCCCTTAAGATCCATATTTATTTTCTTATCCCAGTAAATTTGCTATCAAATCTGTAGGTAATAAGACAAACACTCTAAATGCATACATTTACAGGGATCTAAAGGGATAAGACAATGGTCGATAAATTCCAAATGATGATAAACTAAATTACTCTTACTGTAGATTATAATTAGTGGTTGAAACGTTTGGACACTCAACTTAATGAACCAACTAATCAAATTCAAAAAGTCCCAAAAGATATCAAGCCAACAAATAAGAAACCATTATTATAAAACTTTGGGGAATAGTGTAATAAACATCCCAATGTCCCCTCCCTTCCTGATACACTTATATTTGTTTTATATTTTGAAGAGTTCGCTTCGTTAGGAGATATCAGGAATATGGATATGAACTATAAATTGCAAAATCCCGGCATATTAAAAGATGTTACAAAATATTTTAGTGTTTCCATGCCAAACACTTTACTTTAAAAGAGTAGGGGTAGGGCATCAATGAAAAGGTTATGCAATCAAAGTACTACTTTCTTTGGATAATTCTTATAGGGACAGTTTGACCAGAGTTTATGCTGTACATTTGCCTGAAACATACGAAAAGAAAACCCTAAAACTATTGTTTCCATGGTAAGGCTTCAACTTTTTATTGTTATCCACTGGATTAGAACCGGTTCTCATCCATACTGAAAAATCATGTTACAGACAATTTTCCACGAATACTAAAATAAAAATCATAAAAGTAATACCAGTTTTGTTAGCACTGACCTTCAGCCTCTCAAGGCTAACAAAACTGGTTTTAATATTGTAAGTTTTTATTTTAATATCCGCGGAAAGCTGTTTTTAATACGATGCAACAAATAACTATTCCCTCCTTTTTACACCAAGTCCATTAAATAGTTTAATTTTCCACAATTCTACGACTCAAAATAATGAAATTTGCCCTTGTCATAAAAACTACTACAAATATTATATGTATAATTTGTGTTTAATATATTTTTTCAAAATAGAAAGTTTTAGGATTTTTTCCCCTTCCTTTATTCATGACTCCGTCGGAGCGCGAGAGAGGCTGCAGCTAACGCCCAGGGAAGGGGACAAATTTCCAGACAAAAAAAGACATTAATTTCAGAATAGTTATTTCTCGCATCGTATTATAAACGGCTTTCCGCGGATATAGAATGTACAATTATAAGATAAAAACTAGTTTTTTTAGCCCCGAGGTGACAAAGGCACCGGCTAAAAAAACTGGTTTTAATCTTATGATTGTACATTTTTATATTCGTAGAAAGCTAGATATAATACGATGCTAGACATGGTTTTTTCGTATGGATGACAACCGGTTCCTATCCACCGGATTCGAATGAATACGAGAAAATATTTTACTTGAAAATTTATATGAAACACACTAATTAGAAAAATTTGAATCGAATTTCTGCTTATGTTGAATTGAAATACATATCTATATATCTATCTATCTTATTTTCGTTTTTGCTGAACGGGTTTGTAGCCCTTACAGAGGCGATATCCCCGCAGGGCACCCTTAATATCTACTCCACCAGGAAACCACACACATCCACTTCCATAATTCTTTTAATTCTGTTTATAGCCGCGTAACCCTGCAGGTCGTGTTGAACCCTAAGAGATCATGGTAACCTAACACAGGTTACAAACAATATTTTTTATACCAAAATATGTAAAATTTAGTTTGTGGGAGGGGTGTGAAAAGAACACGAAACGCCTAAAAAAAGATTTAAAAAATGCTATTTTTGAAAGAAAAAAAAGAAAATTTATCCAACGAATACTTTTCTAAAGCCCTGGTAACGACTAACGGAGTAAAATTTTGCCTGTTTGTCCCAGGGATCTAAAAGGATAAGAAAATGGCCGATAAAATGATGTACATTACCATTAATGATACACACAATTACCCCTTCTGTAATCTAAAATTAGTTTGGACTCTCAAATTAATATACTAACCAATCAAAATTCAAAAAGTCTCAAAGTTTTAAGTAAACAAATAAGAAAACGTTATTAAAAATCTATGGGGCTAGTGTAATAAACAGCCCAATGTCCCCTTACTCCCTGTGTTCGTTGATATTTTTGTGCTAGCTGTATAAGTATATATAATACATACAGTGTAAGTTGGGAATCAAATGTCAAATTATTGTAAACATAAATAGAATTTTCAGTGCTGTCTTAAACTTCATACATATAGTTATAGGTGTTGCTCCAGCTATACATTTTGTAGTGTAGTTACTGTACAACCATTGTTAGAAATAGACAGTCCGTCTACGTCTGTTAAAAATATTCTTAGGATTCCTACATTTTCACGTTATAAAGTTTCGTGATATATTTTTTTAAGTTTCATGTTTTTTTATTTCACTTCTCTATAATTAATTTTTTTTCTAAATGTCCATCCATATTTTTTGTCATCCTTGTTCAACTCAAGATGACGATTACAAACCATTTTAATCAGACTTAGTAGGAAAAAAACTGCAATGCTTATACTTTAAATATTGAATGCTACACTTTAATTAAGTTTTTTTTAAATTCTACTCTTGCTCTATGAAAAGAAATATTGTATATGTAAAGGTTTATACTGTTCTTTTCTAAGATATGTAAATAGCTTTTTATATCTACATTACTCATGTAAAATAAAATTGTCAATATTTCTATATATTTACATGTTTTTACTAAAACACATGTAATAAAGCATGGATTTTGCTGAACAAAATGTATATTTATGAAGAATATATCCCAAGTGTATTTATTAAAACCCATAATAAATAAGTAAACACAGTGGATTCAAGTATAACAAAAAAAATAATATTTTTCACCATAATATCTAGAATTTCACTTTTTGTTGTTTTAGAATTGTTTAATCATGATTATATTTTTAGCAGCAAAGCTACTCTATTATTCACTATGTCTGTATGTCAGTCAGTCCGTAACGCTGTGGGGGAAACGTGATTTTCTCTGCTCCTATTCAGGATAGACAGCTGAAATTATTAGAGCTATGTTAGCAAGACTTACTTTTAGACTTACACATTCAACAGGATCAACAAAAGTTGTTTTACTTAATTTAAAAGAATTTTTCCAAAAACACAAATTCTTATATTAATATTGGTCTGTTTCTGTGAATAAATGTAAAATGTTCCTATATTGTTAGAAATTAGTGTCACATAAACCTTTCAGAATTGCCTAGTGACTCAGATGCACTTGTGCGCAATGCCACAATAAATTCTCACAAACAAATATTTATGCCATGCACATACTTATAATTACTCATGGATCTAAAGGGATAAGACAATGGCCCATAAATTGATGTACATCTCTAATGAGGAAACACAAAATTCCCCATCTGTAGATTATTATTGGTTATTGAAATTTTTGGACACTCAACTAAATGAACCAACCAAGCAAAATTCAATAATAGTTATTGCTTGCATTAGATTATTAACAGCTTTCCGGGGATATAATTATACAGGGTCATTCAAGAGAAATGATTTTTTTTAAAAGTTAATTATGCATAGAAAATAAATCAATTATGTAAAATCCTTTACATATTTGGAAAACCTATTATGGGACATTTATGTTTCAAATATTTAAAAATGATTATTTCAACAAATTATGCCCTAAAAACCGGTTTTTCCAAAGGCCTTTTTTTCGAAGATTTATGGATTTAAAGGGTGTATTTTAATACACACATTTTTAAAATTCGAATTGCGTGGCTTGCGTTAATAGTAGAAAAAATGTTATGCATATCGTTAGAACCGTCATAGCCTCTAGTTTTTTTAATATATAAGAACCATTCCTGTGCTATGTACAGTATAGGAGCAATGTAGTAAAAAGTTCCAATTACTTTAAACTTTTCATCCTTTTTCTCACATTTTTCAACATAGCTCCTTACCTACAAATAGCACAAAAACGAGTCTTATATTTTCAAAAACTACAGCTTAGTGCCTACTTAAAAATTACAAATTACTAAAAATTTTATAATATAATATAATTGTGCCTCCCCCTCTCCCCTTCCTTATATTAGATGAAAATTGGAATATTGAGGTAAGTACAGGGAGTAAAAGAGGGGACAATGGATCAAATATTCAATTAATAGGGGTCTCAATTTGGGTTCCAGCCAAAAGTGTTCAAGAATTATTTAGCAAGATTTTGGAGACTTTGTGTACTAGCGCGTAATTGCCACTAAATTTGTTATGATAATAGCAGACAAAAATCAATAAATATAATGACACAATTTCTAGCAGACAAAAAAATTTTTATTTAATAAAATTATTGTTGGTGGTTCTAAAAATATTTTTTACCAAGAAAATGTCATTTCATGTATAGAAACTCTACTGTGATCTCCATGTAATAAACATTCTAAAAACCCTAATGTGTAATATTGAAGTTAAGGTGGCAGTTAATGATATAGGAGAAGGGATGACAAAGTTTAAGGGTGATTTTTCTAGTGATTAATTACAGAATGTTTACTACATTGCGATGTAATGGTAACCTTATTTTTAAGTAAATGCTTTTTTTCTTAGAACTATTTTTTTCTAACTTAGATTACCAGGAACACTTTACTATTTTCTTAAAATTTTCTGGATAACTCTGGTCTTCATGGCCTTTCAGTAAAAACTCTTAAATTGAATTAATTGCCCATTGTCCCATTCCTTTATTACCATTGCTCTACTTTTGCTAATCAAAACAAAACTTCTTTTTTTTACAAACATTACAAGAGTCATATTTAAAAATGTAGCATTGTCCCCTCTCTTACTCTTTGAGTTAAGCATCATTTCTCTACTTTTGCTAATCAAAACAAAACTTCTTTTTTTACAAACATTACAAGAGTCATATTAAAAAACGTAGCTTTACAAAGTATCTTAAAAAATCAGCCGCGTAACGTAATAAATTAAGCCTAAATCCTTCTCTTTTTTAGGGGCTTCCTATCCTACTTCTCCTCTCATCCCTTATTTTGATGATGTCACGTGGCTGATTTTTTGAGCTACATAAAAAATTCAGAGGACTTCACAAAAAGTACCCTGTTGAGTACTGATACCCTTCGCCATAAACTTGAAATTAATTAAAAATAAGGGCGTTTTTTTGTTTAGTCATTACTTTAAGCCAGGTTAGGTCAGGTCATATTGGGAACAAGATAGGTCTGCAGGTTTTGAGTTATCAGTGAGCAAAATTCACCTTGTGTAAAGGCACCAAAAAAATCTACTAAAATTGGACGTAATCGTCTATATGCTACTTTAGACCGCTGTGTTTTTCCTAATATGATCTTTTGATCACTTTTTGATGCACTACAATCCTGCACAAGATTTGGCCAGATTAACCTTTAATGCTTTTTATCATATGAATATCAAGGTTTTTTTGTCGATATCTTCAGAAGCGAAGCTACTTTATAATTAGGAAATTACGTCCGTCTATACGACGTTTATGGATATTAACATTGTCTTTCATAATTATAAAAGATCTTAAAGGTTTAATAGAAAGTATCTTATTAATTTCTTTATTGATACAACCTGCTATAGACGTCAAAGGGGGGGGGGGTATAGGGTTGTTTACCTCCTCCAAATTTAAAAAAAAAAACCTCAGTTTACCCCACAAAAAAAGCTTGGACGTCCTTGCAACCTGCTTTCCTGGATTTCCTGGAGTTTTTTTATTCTTACTGTATTGTACTTTGCTGTTAGATTTTCATCGAAAATTGCGGGGTTTTTTACCATGGATATAAGTTTCCTTTTTGTACTTGATATTTTATATTGTGTTTTTAATACAAAAAAAGATATTTCACATTGGTTATTTATATTACATTAGTGGTCTTTTTAAAGCCATCATAAGCAAAAAAAAATTGTCATGGAAACGCAATTTGCTAATTCGCCTTTTTTATAGAGTAATATTTAGCCTAAAAATTGCTTGAAATTTTTTAGGATTTTCATATTTTTTATTAGTATATGTTTACAATACAAACTACAATATTATACATTATATGCTATTTAGTGTTACAAAAAATATAATATATGAATATTTGTTATTGTTCATAAGTTGAAAGGTTTTATAAGAAATAAGAGAATGACAACATTCAGTATAACAAAAAATAAGTGTGGGGGATTTTCTAGGCTTCTTTAGTTGTATATAACTTTCAATCGGACTTAAATTGGATGTTAGGACGTTTTTTCTTTAAGTTTTTCCGTTCCTCAAATTGCAATACAGACCTAAAAGTCCCTATTATCCTAATATTATGACGGACTGGCGCGCGAATTTTTATTATAGAAAAGCATGGCTTATAAAACAATGTTGACGTAGGTAAGAGTATCTAAATGTGTTTTTGTTTGTAATTTACCTAATTTTATCTACAGAAACAAATAAAGAGGGGGGGGGGATAATGCAACCATTCCGTAATCAGTGCACAAATGAATTTTCTTCAATTTATGGAAAATAGATTTACCAAGGATTACTCATGCCAAGTTTCATAACAATATTCGGATTCTAAGTGCCATTTGTGCACTGATTACGAGATGGTTGGATTAACTCTCCTCTCCCCCTCTTTATGTTTGATGATTTATATTCTTGTTAAACAAGTGTTTTCGACAAAGCTTAGCTTTTCTTAATCTGTATGTGTTTTTGAACCTCTAGTTATATTGATTCTCGGGATTTTCTCAGCTGCTAGTTTAGATATACAGCTGAAATATTTTAATGAAAATTCCTAGAATACAGTATATAATTTATTTGGTCCGTTTATTGTATAGTAGCGAAGCTACTCTATAATTTTCTTTCTTTGTCCGTAACTCTAGGGGGAAAATGCGAGTTTCTCATTTGCTTTTTAAGATAGACAACATAAATTTTTGAGAATATTACCTGTTTCAATAAACATTAGTGCATATAGAAAAGGTGATAAATTTTAAAACTTTTGGTCGAAAAATCCCGAATTACGTCATATTATAATAATGGACTATTATAATATGACCTCATTTTTTATAGGGACTGTAAAGAACTTCTGTTTGTAGAAAACAAAATGTCTGGAACTGAAATAACACTGCACAGAGATAAACCTGGACCCTGGGGGTTTAGGCTCCAGGTATAGTTGCATAGATAAATAGATAGATATTCTGAAATAACACTGCACAGAGATAAACCTGGACCCTGGGGGTTTAGGCTCCAGGTATAGTTGCATAGATAGATAGATAGATATTCTGAAATAACACTGCACAGAGATAAACCTGGAGCCTAGGGGTTTAGGCTCCAGGTATAGTTGCATAGATAGATATTCTGAAATAACACTGCACAGAGATAAACCTGGACCCTGGAGGGTTTAGGCTCCAGGTAGAGTTGCATAGATAGATAGATAGATAGATAGATAGATAGATAGATATTCTGAAATAACACTGCACAGAGATAAACCTGGAGCCTGGGGGTTTAGGCTCCAGGTATAGTTGCATAGATAGATAGATAGATATTCTGAAATAACACTGCACAGAGATAAACCTGGACCCTGGGGGTTTAGGCTCCAGGTATAGTTGCATAGATAGATAGATAGATAGATATTCTAAAATAACACTGCACAGAGATAAACCTGGACCCTGGGGGTTTAGGCTCCAGGTATAGTTGCATAGATAGATAGATAGATATTCTGAAATAACACTGCATAGAGATAAACCTGGACCCTGGGGGTTTAGGCTCCAGGTAGAGTTGCATAGATATATATTCTGAAGTAACACTGCACAGAGATAAACCTGGACCCTGGGGGTTTAGGCTCCAGGTATAGTTGCATAAATAGATAGACAGACAGACAGATAGAAATAGATAGATAAATAGAAATAAATAGATAGATAGATACATAAACATAACTTTCTACTGCGGATTTACTTTTTGCTTAAAAAACTATTAACATAGAAATTTTTGTTGTAAGTTTTATAGACACATTTTTTGTATAGAAATGTTGAAATTTACAGAAAACAATAATTCATTTTTAAAAAAAGTCATATAAAACAAACATTTTTTGAGATTGTCTTATGGCCAAAAATACCAATATATTATTTTTACATCTCGAGAAAAGAATTTACACTTAAAGGTTGAAAATAACGATGCACGTATTTAGAAATTATTTAGATTTGCCTGTGTTTGAGGAAATATTATTAAAATTTTAAATAATTAACTTAGATCTGAAGCTAAAGATATCGAAAGTTGCTGGTCCGAAAGGGTCGTACTTTTCTAGGAAGCTACATAAATGTTCTCTGATGGATTTAGGCTATAATTCTGACCTACCTCGCCTTCCCCTATAGGCTAAGGCCAAATCAACTAGTATATAAAAATGTGTGGTTTACCTATTTAGGTGCTAAATGAACTAGTAAATGAAAATTACCAGTGGCTTAGCCCCTAGTATGGATGTTGTCATCCTTGATTTTTAATTGGTGGGGATAGGGGGGGTGGGTTACGAGATATAATTGAACACACACACCCTGAAATATAACTTTACTGCAAAATATTCCTTACTTTTAAAGGGACTGTGAACGTAAATTTTTCTCATCTTAATATCAAATCTTAACATTATCTCATTCATAATATCTCACAGATAGAGCAAAGCGCGCTTTTGTTTGCTTAAAAAACGGCTTTTTCCAACGATTTTTATAAGGTAAAGGGAAAGGAAGAAATTTTCCGTATTATATAAAATGTGCATTAAATTGCTTTTTTCTCCCATTATAGCTAAAATTAAACTTTTTCACATAGTTCTTGATTTTTCCTAACGGTTAAGCTGACTTTTAACATAATCCTTGCTTTAAACCAATGTATACTTAGTTAGAAATTGATAAAATAAGCAATATTTTTTATTGAAAACCAAATACAATAACAAAGCTAGAAACAGGTTTTTTAATTAGTATACAATTAACTTTAGATGGCCCATCTCTCGCCCACCTTTAATTACAAATTTGTAAATAATAAAGACGCAATATTTTTTTATAAACAGTCTGATAAAAGTGTAAACTAATTCTCCAAAGTGGGTTATTTATTGTCCAACACAATAAAAAAGAATATTATTATTTTAAATAACCTATGAGATTCAAGCCTTTGTAGACAGTGAGGTATTTTTTTGTCAATAATATGAATTTAAAATAGGTGTTTATTACCTAATTACTACGTTATAAAAAAACTAATTGGCAATTTTATATCATAAAATAAATCCTTAACAGTAAGTAAATTGTTTCAACTATATATGACAAGTTAAATATCCCTACAAACATTATAAGAAACAAAAACGTTCAGATTTTCCCTGTTTTTTCCTTTTTCCCTTCCAAAATACCATAAAATCAAGGCATTATTCCTGGATATTTTTGTTAATAGGACGTTTTTGGTTGATCAGTGTAGTGAAATGTGCTTAGAAAATGTTAAGATTTGATAATCAGATGAGAAATTTTTACGTTCACACTCCCTTTAAGAAGACATTGCCTTTTCTGTGTTATATACAAAATATGTTAAAATTAAAAAATGAAACACTTTATATTGTATTCAAATAGAAATAATATGTTTGAATAATATGTGTTGATCACTCACAGTGCGATCTTTTGGCAAAAAAACGGGACATTAAGAGCAGACAAAAGTAAACTTCAATAAATAAGCTTGTATTTGAAGAAATGATGTAATTTTTTTGCTTTAACTCGGAAATAACTTAAATTTTGCCTCTGTTAACTTCCAATCTGCAATTGGTATGTACTACCTTTTTAAAAATGGCATAAATCCGCCAAAAATTAATAATTTTAAAAAAAATTCTTTTCTAGCTGTCTACTTACAGCCATTATTAATTCCTAGGATAGATTAAAGTCGATTTTAAATTTCTTGGATGTCCCACTAGATCGCACTGTGTCACTCTATGATGTTATAGTAACATATCCTTGTTGTAGAATGAGCGTCATTGTTTTGCTCTTATCTATTGTTGTGTTTTTGCAACTGTAATTACATCCACGGAAAAACAGATATATTTATTTTTGTTTTTTTTTAATACTTCCAAAATAATTTACAATATAGCTACGCCCTTAGCATAAGAACTGTACCCCTACAATAAAGTAAAATGATCTCTGTCTGTCTGCCTGTTAAATTGTCTGTCTGTACCAGAGGATCTCGCCAACCACTGAACCGATATGGTTCTCCTTTACAGTGTAGCTTCTCATATGTTCTGGAAAGGTTTATAGCTATTTTGAGGGAGGGTACCACCATCCTCTCAAGAGAAATCGTCCAAACTGCATATTAATGTAATAGAAACAAGGATGACAACATCCATAAAAGCAAAACCATGAAACGGTAGGACAAACGAACATCAACACTTGTAGAGTGTCATAACTGATTAAGCAGAATATTAATGCATAAGTCTAAACAAAATTTTAAGGAAATTTGTTGCAAAAGTTCTAAAATACAGAATACGATTATAGAGTTGCCAAGCTAATGAAATCGTTTCCCAATTGTTATAGGAATCAACATGCAAAGTTTGAAATTGATAGGATAATAATATGAAATTAATTTTTGATAAATATAGCATTAAGAACGAACAACCGTTTGATTTAACGATTCTTGTCGGGATGTCCTAACTGACCCCCCTTATTTTTAATTTATTTCAAAAATAAAAGGGAGTGTCAAGTGCTTCATAAATCTTTGAGAGATTTTTGTATCTATATATCCCTGATTAACACAATAAAAGGGGAAATGAGTGTGCACCCAGGGATCTAAAGGGATAAGACATTGGCCAATAAATTAATGTATATCCCCAATGATGATGCACAAAATTACTCCTTCTGTACAATTAGTGGTTAAAACGTTTGAACACTAAACTAAATGAACTAACTAATCAAACTTTAATAAGGTTGTTAAGACTACGAATATGAAAACGTTATTATAAAACTTTGGGGACCAGTGTGATTTAATGTCCAATGACCTCTCCCTCCCTGGTCTGCACCACATTTACTTATCATTCGCATTATGATACCATAGATAGATAGATAAGTAGATAGATAGATAAGTAGATATATTTATAAGTAGATAGATAGATAAGTAGAAAGATAGATAAGTAGAAAGATAGATAAGTAGATAGATAGATAAACAGATAGAAACAAGGATGACAACATCCATAAAAGCGAAGATCTGAAATAAAAGTACAAACGAACATTAACACATGTTGAGTGTCAGAACTTAATAAACTGAATATTAAGACATATTACTATACAAAATTGTCAGTAAATTTGTTGCAAAACTGATTAAATACATGTTACTGTACATACATACTGACCTTTTAAGGACTTGATTATAGAGATGCTTTGCTTATAACACTATACCTTGTTTTAATATTAATCAGTATTTAAAAAATCAGATGAATAGGATGATTTTAACATTCAAAAATTTGTTGTCTAAAAAAGGAAAAAACTGGCATGTTTACGGACTTTCTGGTAACGATAATAGAGTTGCGGCGCTTTCTAAGTCGTACCTAACTGTTATAGGAAACAGCATGCAAAGTTTGAAATCGATAGGAGAATTCTAACCTGTTTCAGTTAACGTGCCAGATGTAGTGTAATAGGGGTGAAGCATGAGGGGGGAGAGGCAACCCCTTTTCCCCGCTGGCGGCTGGCAGTTTTCACCGTGCTAATCTGTCGGTCAACAATAGAAAGGGTTGCTGAGGAATTTCTTGGGAGGAGATTAAACACCTGATATCTTATCAAGAGTGGCTAGGAGCAAAGCATGCTCTAGGAAGCGACAGTCTGTCGGACTACCACAATAGCAGCAGTATGCACCATATTTAACGTCTCTTGTATGACAAGGTGCGGACTTCAACACGACACCTCCGGCCCGACAGCAATACAATAGAAACATAGTATTAATTAATGAAACTTTGACTTTAACAAAACCTTTGATTTATAGAAAGTGGAAAAATAGATAGATAGATAATAAAGTAACAGGATGTTTGTCTGTTTGTCTGTGTGTTTGTACTTAAAGATCTCGCTAGCCGATCGGGTTCTCCTTAACAGGGTAGCTTCTCATAGGTCCCAGGAAGGTTTATAACTATTTTGGGGGAGGGTACCACCATATTCTCTTTTTCTCCCTGCGGTAGTCATTTATTTCCCTGAGGTAACATTTATTTTCCTGAGGTATCATTTATTTCCTGAGGTATCATTTATTTCCCTGAGGTATCATTTATTTCCCTGAGGTATCATTTATTTCCCTGAGGTAACATTTATTTTCCTGAGGTATCATTTATTTCCCGAGGTATCATTTATTTCCCTGATGTATCATTTATTCCCCTGAGGTATCATTTATTTCCCTGAGGTAACATTTATTTTCCTGAGGTATCATTTATTTCCCGAGGTATCATTTATTTCCCTGATGTATCATTTATTCCCCTGAGGTATCATTTATTTCCCTGAGGTAGTCATTTTTATCATCCCGAGCATCGCAACCGGTGAACAGAATCTTGGTGAATAAATGATGAGCTATCGCTCCATCATTTATTCCCTCGGGCAAAAAATATTCATTCCTAAACAAAAAAACTGGTTAGGGATACCCCATTTTTGCAATTAAGAACATAACTGACACCATCAATCGGCGAATAAAATAATTTTGGTAAATTGCTGATTTTAAAATAGATTTAAATGAAACAATTTTACGTGTTCCTAGAGGCCTCTAGGGTCGTAGCCGCTAGTACTATTAGATAGAAAGAAAGATAGATATATAGAATTAAAGGAAAATAAAGTTATATTTACATAGATAGATAACTAGTAGGGTGACTAAGCATGTAATAAGATATATGGAAAGATAAATGGATAGATAGATAGATTATGTTCCTAGAGGCCTCTAGGGTCGTAGCCGCTAGTACTATTAGATAGAAAGAAAGATAGATGTATAGAATTAAAGGAAATACAGTTATATTTACATAGATAGATAACTAGTAGGGTGACTAAACTTGTAATAAGATATATAGAAAGATAAATGGATAGATAGATAGATAGAATTAAAGAAAAAATAGATATATGTACATAGATAGATAACTAGTAGGGTGACTAAACTTGTAATAAGATATATAGAAAGATAAATGGATAGATAGATAGATAGAATTAAAGGAAATATAGATATATGTACATAGATAGATAACTAGTAGGGTGACTAAACATGTAATAAGATATATAGAAAGATAAATGGATAGATAGATAGATAGAATTAAAGAAAAAATAGATATATGTACATAGATAGATAACTAGTAGAGTGAATAAACATGTAATAAGATATATAGAAAGATAAATGGATAGATAGATAGATAGAATTAAAGGAAATACAGTTATATTTACATAGATAGATAACTAGTAGAGTGACTAAACATGTAATAAGATATATAGAAAGATAAATGGATAGATAGATAGATAGAATTAAAGGAAATATAGATATATGTACATAGATAGATAACTAGTAGGGTGACTAAACATGTAATAAGATATATAGAAAGATAAATGGATAGATAGATCATATATTGATAGAATTAAAGAAAAAACAGATATATGTACAATGTACATAACATATATAACTAAATAGGTGACTGGACAATGAGCATGGGCAAGGGATCTAAAGGGATAAGACAATGGCCGATAAATTGGTTTACATTCCAAATAATGATACACAAAATAACCCCTTCTGTAGATTACAATTGGTTGAACATACCAATATAAATTCAATAAAGTCACCAAAGTTATTAAGTCATCGAATAAGAAAACGTTATTATAAAACTTTGGAGACTAGTGTAATAAACAGCCCATTGTCCCCTCTCTCACTGTGGGCAAGCAAACAAAGGATTATTTCTTAGGCTAAAATATGTTTTTGCTCTTAACATATATGTTTTGTCATATTATGTGTATTTATAAATAACTTACTTTAACAGAAAATAGCAGGTGCGACCCTAGCATCTAGGGGCTCTGTATTCGAAAGGTTAAGGAAGGAAAGAAAAATAGCCTAAAAGCACATTAGGATTAAGATCTAAATACAAAATAGCCTAAAACCTCCCCGGGACATTTGTAAATCCTACTTAACTTGGAACCCTAAATCTAATCTGTATTTATTGAGATCTTAAGCTTAAAAAAAAACTCTTTTTACTTTATATAATAGAAAATTTAGGGTAAAAATAACTTTTTCCTAATAAATACAGAAGTTACAGACGGACAGACAATGACATAATTTTTAATTTTTTTTTAATACTTTTGCTTTTTTAGGGAGGTGTTGACTTTGAGAAAGCTTTGACTGTTGTTTTTGTAAATGAAGGATCTTTTAGCTATAACTCTGGCCTCAGGGTAAGTCAGTTTTTAGGAGCGAAGCTACTCCAAAATTCGAAATTCCGTTGATACATTGATGTACATCCCCAATGATGATACACAAAATTACCTCCTTCTGTACATAAAAATACTTTGAAATTAATCACTAACGTCCCCTAAGTTATTAAGCCAACGAATAAAAAAAAGTTATTTTAATAAATAAAAATAAACAGCCTCTCTCTCTGGTTCGTCTGAAAGAAACGGTTAGGCGGAAACGTAAATTACCCGGCTTCTATTTAAGATAGACTGCTGCAATTTTTTTAAAGATTCCCTATACCAATAAGCAGTGTTTCGGAGCCGGAGCCGGGAGCTGTGGAGCCGCCATATTTTGCTGGAGCCGGAGCCGTAATTTTTGTTAAAAAACGGCTCCGGTTCCGGACTATATAAATTATAATTTGGTAACTCTGTTTTGTCATGTGCAAATGCCCCTATTAAGTTTTTCAAGTACATTTTTATCAAAAATTGAACTTTTAAAACAATCAAAAGTCAAAAATAGACGTGGGAAAAAAATATGTCGAGTTTTTTCTTGATTTTAGGTCGGAGCCGTTGCCGGAGCCGCCATCATCACAGACGGCTCCGCGGAGCCGGAGCCAGAGCCGCACCAAAATCAAACGGCTCCGAAACGCTGCCAATAAGCATCCAGTATATGACTTACTTAGTCCGTCGGTCCCTCAGTCATGCTACAAAAGACCAATGCATATTTTATGCCAAAAAAGGTTCGGGTTTTATTACGATTATACCTGCATTTTAACTGACTTTGTCCGTTTGTCCAGACAATTTTTGTGCTTCGCCACTTGGCAGCTCGGCAGCCGCGCATTAGCTTTAAATTTAAAACCGCTTGTGTGTAAATAAAATTATGAACGGATGGATTGTCTGTTTAGAAACAGGTTGTTCACTTGCAGCTGAATTTTTATAATAATATGACGAGTGACTGCCGATCTCTGGTTAACATTGATGTGCTTTAATAAATTAGTTACTGACAAATTTTAATAGACCGACATTTTACCATCTTCTATATTAATAATAATTATAATATTTTCAGCTTTTATTGAATCCTTTATAAAAAAAAACAAATCTGGGAGATATTTTTGCACCATTTAACCTATTTTTTTCCTAAAAGTTTTTTTCCTTCAAAGATTTAGATCTAGATCGGAAAATTTTTTCAATTGTTATGAGGAATTCGAAATGTTTTGTAGTTGAGATTTTTAGGAAAATTTATCTTTTTAAGCGAAGCTTTTCTACAATCAGGATGTGTTTGAATGTACGGACAGACATAATAGCATGACAGATGCTATTTGGCATGATAAAATATTTATTTATTCAAACTATGGATGAGCATTCCTGTAGGGATAAGGTGCTACTATGTAATTTTTTTTCAGGAAATTTGTTCGAAGCCATTTTGAAATTGTAATTGAAAATCACATAAAAAATCTACAAAATTCAATAAAATCATAGAATGGTTATTATCATACGATTCTATTTAATTTTTGGTAGATTTTTTATGTGATTTTGGAGGATTTTTTCATAAAACATTTTTTTTAAGAATCTTCCTCTGTATTAAAATAATTTTCAACAGATATAGATTAATTTTTGTTCAGACTTCTGAAGGTTTACAAAATTAAAAGCCCATTTTCTTTTTAATTTTTTGTTTATATGATTGTCTTATAACATGTTACGCCTAATTTGTTCTTGTGTATGTTGTCATCCTTGTTTTCTCCTTAGATCCTAACTAACAAAGTTCATTTATATAAAATATTTTCCGCCATTGAGAAAAACAAGATTTTTTTCCAGGCACAAATAGTATTTTTATTGTATAAGGTAAACAAGGACAATTGGGTTCAGTTGCAGCTTTATGAGAA
Source organism: Acartia tonsa (assembly GCF_053477335.1). Taxonomy (NCBI): domain Eukaryota; kingdom Metazoa; phylum Arthropoda; class Copepoda; order Calanoida; family Acartiidae; genus Acartia; species Acartia tonsa. Next base: position 7,462,161 of record NC_137264.1, read on the forward strand.
ATAGAAAGAAAGAAAGAATAGAACTCTTGTTCTGTGCCGTTATAACTAATTGCACGAAAGAAGGAACAAACAGGCACATGCAGTTATAGATTACCATTGCTTCTTAAGTTTTCGCTTTGAAATTGTTAACAAAAAAGGGCTTTCCTTTAGAAGTGAATTCTTGAAAAATTAGACAAATGCATTATCAAAAGTTCTTGATCTAACAGAACAAAAGTTTCAAAGAAAAATCAAAATATAAAAAAATCTTTTAACTGGCAATTTCCTTTCCAGTATGGCTTCGAAACAGATTGATACCCGCTATGTTAGAACAGTAATACTGAAAAAACCTGTATAGCATCGTACTACAGACAATTTTGCACAAATATTGAATAAATCATAAAATCAATACTAGTTTTGTTAGCCCGGGCATTTTAATATCCGAGGAAAGCTGTCTATAATATGATGCGATAAATAACAATACTCATTTTTATCTGGTATTTTGCTTCGCACATATGGCTGTTTCATCCTTGTTTTATACTCTAGTAATATACATAAGTATATTCCTATATAACAAAATATTTTTTTTCTTTTGGTTCATTTCATTTATAAAACTTTTTTTGTGTTTTTTTGTGCAAAAGAATTCTACACAAACAATCTCTCACAAACATTCATTTCTGTTTGTTTTTTGAAGCCAAGCTACTCTATGATTAACTTTGTCTGTACGTCAGTCAGTCAGTCTGTCAGTCTGTAACGCTATGGGGGAAACTTGATTTTTCCGCTCCTATAGAAGATAGATAGCTGAAATTTTTAGTGTAAATTCCTATGACATATGCTCATCAAATCTATACCTAGATTTTTACATTTTTGTAATTTTCTTGACTGCGTTTCAAGATAGACGAACATTCTACTTATTTTCACCAAGTTTCATTAAGATTTATACATTAATTGGGGTGCTAGATCGATTCCTAGATTTAAGTTTTCATGATATTTTTTAACCCTATTCATGATAAACAAGATTGCATAAGTTTACACTCTATATATTTCCATCAAGTTGTATTAAGACATGCTAATTTGTTGGGCGGCTATTTCGATTCCTAGATTTTCACATTTTCCTTATTAGCTTAATGCTTTAAAAGACCATTGTACATTCTTAAAAGATTTCGTAATTTTATTCTATTTTATTTTTTATGACATACTCTATAGATTATTTATTCTGGATGTCCATCCATAACTTTCCAGCTTCGTTACTTATGGATGTTGTCATCCTTGTTAACATCCAAAGCATGTTCTATTAAACTTATATTCCCTCGTTTTGTCAGTAATTATGTAACACTAGGCTATATATATCATTCTACTCTTTGTAGTTACTTATTTAAACCTTTGTCTATTCTACACAACTATTTGTGACAATCTTTTAATGTTTCATATATTAAATATGATATAAAAATAAATTTTTAACATGTTGGGAGATTTTAATATCCTCAACTACAGAAGTTACATGTAATTACTATTTTTAAGTGTGAAGTTTCTATTCTTATATGAAAGCTTCTTATAGTTCATTTCATGTTTTTAAATAGATTGTTATAAGCATACCAGGAATAAGGTATAGCCAACAAGGATAACTTGAATGAAAGTGGAAAACAAAACTTTATCCTATTATAAAGTTATAGAATAGATAGACAGAGAGTCATATGTTCCCAGAACTTATTGAACCTCTAGTATTTAATGTAAGAATTAGCATCTTACAATAACATATACCCTTGACTTAGTTAGCATAACACTCCTGCTCGTGTAGGTGCTAGGTTTGTATATTTGCATAATAACATGTTGAATTTTTCCTACTTCTACAATGTCAGTTGCACGACATTACTAGTTAGAGAAGATGGGAATGCCTTGGCCCAAAACAGGCGCAAAACATTATCATTAACAGCTAGAAATATTTCGTAAAACAAATTTTGGGAATAGTGTAAATCTTCTGTTAAGAGGTTTCAGGTTAGGGTCTGGATTTCCCTGATTACCCAGCTAAAATTAACTCATATTTTCAGACAGGTGATGTCATACTGAAGGTTGCAGATTTAGAAGGGGCACTTCTCACCCACAAAGAGGTTAACAATTTTATTTATTTTGTTGATGATATCAAAGTTATTCTATAATTAGGCTCACTAGATAATTACGCCATCGGACAAGTAAAATGCAGTCGTCTAAAGGGCTAGGACAATGGGTAATGATTATACACAAAATAACCCTATCTGTAGATTTCAATTAGTGGTTAAAACGGATATCCGGCATTTTTCTAATGTCAGATATCACGTTATCCGGCCGGATATCTGAAAATTTCCGGATATCCGGCGTTGACCAGATTTCCGGCCAGATACCGGATATCCGGCATTATAAATCAGCCAGATATCCTAGTTTCGTGTATTTTGATGTCATCCCTCTCCTAGATATTAGATATAGAGAGCTTCCCTATTATGGATGTTTCTATCCAAGTTTAATTAGATTTTGTCTATTTGTATTAAAAGTGTTCTTGTATTTTACAGGTAAACCTAATATTTTCCTTATTCTTAATCATATAGGGTAATTAGATTATGTGTCTGTCTGTGTGTACGTAATTCGATATTTACTGGACCGATATTGCTCTCATTAAAAGTGTAGCTCCAAGTTAGAAGTGGGCACTTCAACCATAAATAAAAATTGCCCTAAAACATTTACGGGTATAAACTCTTTTGTAATAATGTTTCTTAAAGGGCAATTTTTCGTATTTTTACAGTAGCTTTTGGTAGGTTTTTTTTATGTTGGGTTAGATTACGTTAGGTTAGGTGATTGCCCCGCAGGGTTTGGCAATTGGCCTGCAGTGTTAGAGCCCCCCGCAGGGACTAGAAATAGAGGAAAAGCTACTTCAAAAATACAAAAAAATGCCCCTTTAGAGGCATTGTCACGAAAGGGACTATACCCAAATTTACTTCTTATGTTAATACTAAAAATTATGGATTGAGTGGGTGAACCCCTTCCCCTATTTGATGTGACTCTAGAAGCAACTAAATTACACATCATACAATGCAAATGACCAATGTTAGGTCAATACACAGACTAAATTACCAATGGTAGGCCAGTATACATTTTAATTGACCAATGGTATGCGAGTCTGAGTCATTTTTTAGGAGCACCATAAAAAGCTTCCACTAGGTGCTTATTAGCTAGGGGAAAAAATTACTTCAAACTATTTTTCTATGATCCACGCAATGTTTATTCTAACTAAATGACCTATGTAAAATCATACATACATTGATATTCTAATGTATTTTTCTTTGATTTAGGCCCAAGATGAAATTATTGCCCAGGGGAACAATGTGAGAATAACAATCAAGGAAAACATTTAACATGATTACATGAATCCAGGGCTCGCTACCCTATGATTACATGAATCCAGGGCTCGGCAGCCTATGTAACCAGCGACCAGAGTCATAATACGTAACGCATCTACTCGTCGTCGGAAAGATTCTAATCACGGTCCAAAACTGCGTCATAACTAAAGAGGTTGAAAGGGTCCCTACTGCTGCTATGTCAGATGCGAGACATGTAGAGTTCGGGAAATGTCTTGACCAAAAACAGACGCAACCAGGGAGCAAGGGAGGGGACAATGGATCAAATATTCAATTTTTAGGAGTCTCAGACTTTGGGTACTGGCTTAAAGGGAATGTGCAAGAATTTAGCAGGTTCTGCCTGACTTTGGGTACTAGTGCATCAATGCCCCGCTAACTAGCTGAGTTAGTTTTGAATATAGCAGACAGAAAAATTTGTTATTAGATGGCTGGTTTTAACAAATATTTTTCCCATGAAAATGTCATTTCATGTATAGAAACACTATTGTGATATTTATGTATTAAACAATCTAAGAACCCCTTGAATTTAGGTGGCATTTAAAAATATATGAGAAGGGTTAATGAAGTTCTAAACAAGATTTTTCTAGTGATTAATTACAGAATATTACTAGATTGTGATGTACTGGTAATTCAATTTTCAAGTAAATGATTTTTATCTTAGAACTAATTTTGTTCTAAATTATATTACCATGATCCCTTTACAATTTAGGTCAAATTTTCTGGATAAATCTGGTTTTCATTGCTTTTCAGCGAAAACTCTTATATTGAATTAATTGCCTATTGTCCCCTCCCTAACTCTCTGAGACGCAACTCCTTACCATGCAAAGTTAGGACTTCCAAGAAAAAAGTTGTGCAATCAAAGGGTTGGTTGTCTGATGGGTGTTACCCTAGGCGATTGAGCGCGTTACTCTGCAATTCAAAAATACAGAGTATGCTCAAAGGTGACGTGGAGAGGACTTGTACCCGAAGCGTCACCAAGCCCCCTAGTCATCCAACAGATTTAGTACTGCTCGGCTGATTTTTTTTTTAAGTACGGTTTGACTGGCACTTCAAATTGTTAAAATATTTTTAAAGTGTGGCGGCGATTAACTGCCATTTTCAGGTTTGGACGTGGCTAAAATATATGCAGCTGCTGCTTTTTAGCTGCTTTTTGTGGTTCCTGCAGCTGAAGGTTGTCTGGAAAATTTGGCTCTAGTGTTGGAAGTGCCTAAAAATGACGTCATACACTAAAAATGACTAATTATAGGCCAGTATACAGTTTACCATTGGTCAATAAAAATGTATACTGGCCTATCATTGGTCATTTGTATTTTATGACGTATTTTTTTTTTTTTGAGGCACTATAAGCTGCTTTTCAATGTTGAGCCCTGTCTGAAATTGTAAAAACTATTTCATTAATCCTATTCCTTTTACGTGATTAGAAACTCAATGTTGAAATAATAGTAACAAGAATGAATTCTTTTTAAGAAAAAAATTAAAGATTTAATAGGCCTATAATATTTTTAAGCTTCATTTCCTTGTTATAAAATTACTTAGAATGTTTTCATCCGTCCGTTATTTGTCTTGGTGAAAACTTGGTAAGTTGATAAAGGGAGGAGTAGGATGTGCTAAAAATCCATAAAGGTTGTAAGTTTTAAGTTAAAAAACAGTAGTAGTACGATAAAAAATTGTCTATAGTTCTTTTGAATAAGAGATACACATATTTAGTGAATATTATCGTTCTACTACTATTTTAAAGCCTTAAAACTCACACCTTTACGAATTTTTAGCACAACCTACTCCTCCCTTTCTTCTTTTTGTTGCTACATCGTTATACCCTAGCATAGAATATAACTATCACCATCTTCTAGAAAAGGCAATTCAATTAAATGATGTTTTTTTTAAAAATAATTAAGAATCGTTTTCTTCAACACAATTGTATAGATTTTTAAATTCAAGATTTAATTTAGACTTCCAACAAATTATAGATTACAATCAGCTAGGCGCTTAGAGGTCCTTAGGGGAACTTGAGAATTGAGGGGGGCGGGCTGCCCTCCAATTTCGATTTAAGTATTTAAAAGAAAAGGGGCGATTTTCTGGGAGGTTGGAGCTATTTTCTTTAATAAAGTAATAAACCCTGGACCTAGGTATGAATAAGAAGCTTCACTGTAAAGTCCAAACATATCGGTTCAGCGTTAAGCATGATCCTTAACTACAGACAGGCAGACATCCTACTACATATGGACTAGAAGAATATATTATCCTTTTTAGATATGCAACAATAATCTTACAGGCTAAAATGCAATCAGCGTCTAATGATAAATACACAAATACAAGCTGATTAGGATAATGGAATATAGTATAATCTTTTAAGATCTAAATTATAAAGAAATTCTGCCTTAAAAAGCGTATAATCATTATAAGTATTAGGTTAAAATTATCTTTAGGAGATCCTCTCCCTCCTTAACACCCTGATAATAAATAATTGATTGATAATTTACCCAATGAATAAGTAATCAAGATTCAGGTATGTAGAGGGATAAAACAAAGGTCCATAAATTAATGTACATTGTACATCCCCAATGATGATACAAAATCATGATGATTTAACTCCCCATTAAAGACAATGGCCGATTAATTGATGTACACCCCCAATAATGATACACAAGATCATCCCTTCTGTAGATTACAATTATTTGTTGAACTAATTTGAAACTCAACTTGATGAATCAACCAATCAAAAGACTGTAAAATTGTTTAGCAAACGAAAAAGAAAGCTTTGTTAAAAACTTTTGGGGCTAGTGTAATAAACATCCCATTGTCCTCTCTCTCTCTCTCTCTCTCTCTCTCTCTCTGATAAGGATTAGTTTCATAACAATCAAAGATGAAAGTAAATAGCCAGGATGTAGGGATAACCTCTAGTGGGAAGTTCACCTACAGATCTGATTTAAAGCTCTTTATAGTACCTATAAAAAAGGTGACAAATACAAGAGCTTTTGGCCGAAATATTCCGAATGACGTCATATTACAATAGTCAAATAATATAATATTTTTTTAATTTATCTCCTTTTTATAGGCTTAATCTGATTTTAGTGAATATCAATCAAATCTTTTTATGGTTTACTGGTAATCAACCATGGATAGGGTTAATAATCAACCCCCTTAAGTTTTTAGAGGCAATAAATTAAAAAACTTCTGGTCGAAAAATCCCGAATAACGTCATATTAGAATAATAGACTATTCTAATATGACGTCATTTTTTATATTCACTATAAGAGATTTCAACAACTACCCTAATATTAGATGTTATCGTCCTTTTTCCTTGTAACAAATGCGATTAATTTTTAGGGAGGGAGGGGACATTGAGCTGTTTATAACAAAATTCTCCAAAGTTTTATTCATCGGCTTAACAACTCTGGGGACTTTTACTGAATTTTGATTGGTTGGTTTATTAAGTTGAGTTTTAAAACGTTTCAACCACTAATTTTAATCTACAGTAGTGGTAAATTTGTGTATCATCATAGAGGATGTTAACGATTTATCGGCCGTTGTCATATCCCTTTAGATCTCTGGATTGATTTTCTCAATGTCCACGTGTAAATGGAGGAAAATTTATTGCCAAAAAATATTTGTCAATATTAAAATTGACAAATTAAAAATCTTTGAAAAGAAAAAACATTTATATTAAGATTTGTAATATTCTTGAATTGGGGGGATAATCCCAGATTACCTTTTTATAAAACTTTTAATATTTTTTCTCGTATTCATTCGAATCCGGTGGATAGGAATCGGTTCTCATCCATACGAAAAAACTATGTCTAGCATCGAATTATATCCAGCTTTCTACGAATATAAAA